>NC_133398.1:56274387-57518137 GCF_047511655.1 Castor canadensis | reverse complement strand
CATCCTGAAGCTCTACAGTCCTGGGTTAAGGGAGGGGCGTGCAAGACCTGCAGAAGTGGGGCCCTTCCTCAGAATATACTTCCTGGTAAAAGAAAAGGAGAAGGTCGAAAAATGGATTTGAGATTTTATATATAGTAGTACTTTTAATAGGTTCATCTGAAAAGGAAAGAAGAAAAAATTGATTTGAAAAGAAAAGAGAAAAAGCAACACTTGCACTAGGCCTTTGTATTCAAGAGGCAGGCAGGAATATCCACAGTGCGTCACTTAATTTCGCTACAACTGCTCATTCACTGGCAAAAAAAAAAAAAGAGAGCAAGTCTGCCTGTAGAGAATACTGTGTGTCTCGTGAGGTTGAGTTGTTCACCTAGAAGGTCAAAGGTACATGGAGAGCTTGGCTGAGAGGATCTGCTGTCTGCAGGGCAAGTATCACAGCCACGATGGGACTTCCTCTGGAACTTGCACTTGGGGATCCTGCTGTGCTATCCAGCATATGGGCTATCAAACTGAATGGGCTAGTCCAATACAATTCGCAGGCCCATAAGCATTGTTCTAAGGTATTCATTATTAAATGATATGCTGTGAGAACAACTGACAGTTTATTAGGCGATGGCCTGGGGAATGGGAGTAGAAGGCTCCTCAAGACAGCCTACCGTGTGTCACTAATTCAGAAAGATTCTCACTCTAGTAATGAATTCACTCAATGGGACCTGGGGTTGGGTGAGGGGAGGCCAAAATAAAACAAGCCTCCATTCACCACGAGTCCTCAGGGGAAACTAAATCAAACATATATTTGAAGTACCAACCCTTAAAAAAAAAAAATCCCTTCAGTATCCAATAGGTCTAATTCATCCACAGGAAAGTTAATTTCTTAAAATTCTATCTGTCTCTCTGCTCTAGTTCTCAGTTTAAAAGGGCAGGTAAAATAAAAAGATTTACTTTTGTTCCTTAAAAACTGAACTTTGATTTTAAAAATACATTCAATAATAGCAAGCTTCCATTCAATCTCTGGCTAGTAAAAAAAAAAAAAAAAAAAAAAAAAGAAAGAAAAATCCAAGTGCGCTGCCATTCATTTGAAGTAGTAAGTCACAGAGAAATCCTATCCTACCATTAATAAAATGAAATGAGGCAGGGATGTGGCAGGGAAAGGATATGGGAGCACCCCCTCCAGCTGGTCAGATATGTTTTGCAGGAGATAGCAGATTCCTGTGTTAAACCTCAAAAGTGTGAGACAGCCAGTAGCTGCCTATGAGGGAGGTGGGGCATTTCAAAAAATGTCTTTGCTAAATATAAGACAGACTCACTCTCCACTGTGGATCTGGAATTTTCATGAAAAACTACCAACAACTAAAATAAGGTAAGACAGTTTTTTTAAAAAGCCAAGTCTGCCTCTAGGAAAATTTGTTGTGTTTGCTCGTTCTTACTATTTTGTTGTTTTTAAACCAGAAATGAGTTCAGCTTGCACCCCAGGTGGGAAATTAGAGAGGGGGAACCTGTGTAAGTTGAAGTTTGTCACAGTAGGCAGAACAGTCGCTTTGCAGCCCAGGCCCATGTCAGGGTGCACTGCTTCACAGCTACACTGTTAAGTGTTAAAAATCCTCCCACCCGCCCCAGAATATATATATGTATATTAAAAAAAATCCCCTGTCCATCTCTCAGTACACAAAAGGACCTCATCACACTGCAAAAATAGCAGTACCCACTTTGGTCAATTAAAACAAACAAACAAAAAAAAAAGCATACATTATTTTTTTTAAATCTGTGTACTTACCTATAATAACCAATACAGCTAAAAGCACTACCTACATAGGCAAAACTTGGTATTGCATAATTCGTATAAATTTGAAACCCCTCCCCCCCAAATATTAATTGGAAGATGAAAAACATGAAAGGTTAATAGAAAAAACACCAAAATACTGAAAATATTGCTGGTCGATTACAATTTATAAGCGGCAACTATACACAGCCATGATATGCTTTTATAAACGTGAGATAAAGGTTATAACTGTCTAAAAAATCCATGATGTCACACGTTTTTCTTCGTCTGGAGTACAAAATATTTTGTCATAAAAATGGTAAAGATTTAAAATGATAATAAATGCAGCAAAACAAGTGTAGTGATGTCACTTTTGTTTTTTTTTGTTTTTGTTTTTGTTTTTTAGATTTCAAGGCAAGGCACGTAATGTGGACATAATATCTTCGTGCAAATTAGGATTACTGGAAAGAGTATTTTTAATTAAAATTTTAAGAGACATAGAGGCAAAATGTGTCTGCCCATGCACACTACGGATCTGTCAATACAAGAAATTTGTTGAACAAGGCTAATGTCTGAAAGCACCATGCAAGTTTTCAGCACCCTGATTTCATGTGTTTTCTCAAGAGTGCATTTTTTTGTTTTTTTTTTTTACATCCTACACCCTGGCATTCCCAGTTTGTAAACTGTAAGCGTTACCCTTGTGACATGGATTGCCTGCCTCTTTGTCTCTGTAATGCAGATTTTATAGAACCTTTTGTACACCCTATGGGTTCTTGATGCAACCAGTAATTTTAAATAAATAAATTCTGCCTCCAAGGAGGCTGCAGCTAAACCAACATAAGTGCTGTGTTTTCATTAGTTTTTTTTCTCAAGCACGTGATTTGTCTTGATTTAATGCCTTTTTAAATGCCCTCAAAAACTGAGGGGAAAATAAATTCGTTCAAAATTATTTTAAATTCTTTTTAATCCCCTCAATTTAGAGTCCAAGGGCTGAAGGACTTATAATCACAATTCCCCTTTAGATATAAATTTATAAATTGCACTTGCCTCTGTTAAGTGTTCTTTTGTGGGGAAAATATTATATTACTTTTTACTGTTGCATGCAGAGATAACACTTCACCTACATAGAGGCATCTCTTCCATAGCCTTTGTGTTCAAACTGGTTTTTTTTTTTCTTTTTCTTTTTTCCTTTTTTTTTTTTTTTTTCTTTTCTTGAGATTTCAAACTGGGTTACACACTGGAAAAGGCTGGGTTAAGGGCCAAAATTTAATAAATCTGTACTGATAACTAAAGGCTACAGAGATTTTATATATGTTTTTCTTAACTTTGAGAAATCAGAGTGCTTATAAAATGGCTGGCTCATGGCTCTGTCACTCAGCACCTCTGACGCCGCCTCCTAGCCTTCGTTGGTGAGATAACCAGGAATAGTGATTCCATGCGTAAACAACAAGAATACTAAACCAATAAAACTAGCTTATCATGCAAATATTAAGGCATCTAGAAAGTCAGTTAAAATATATTGTCATAGAGACAGAACATCTATTTCCCAGCGGACTTCATGTAACAAGGCTACATTGCAGGGGCTGCGATCTACCATCAGTGAAATATCATCGACCCTTCTTAATGTCATTATAGTTTCAACTTTAAGGGAATTAGTGATTGTAAGTGCTGCAATTGCTGGTCTATCATCTTCTTTCTTCAGTTTCTTTCCTTTCTCCCTTTGTTTTGTTTGTTTTGTCCAGTCTTCCTCTTTGCCTTTTTAAAAAAAATTTCTTAAGCTATTGTTGTATTTCTTTTCCCTCAGTTGCTCGTTTCTGCTTGAAGGAAAGGTTCTCCAATTATGTTCAAACCATAATTTTGGACATTTGCCGGTAGGATGGGTGTCCTATTTGACACTTGGAAAGGAACCAAGCTAGCCCAGGTACCAGGACTGTTGAGAGGAGAGGGGCAGCAGGGAGGGAAGAAAGAAAAAGAGAAAACACAATGTTAAAATCTGTAACAGTATTAGAAATGGAAATTCCAGATGCATCAAATAACTACTATCACATTTTTTGAAATTAATCAGACAATATGCATGTAAAATGAGATAATTATGCCAAATTACACATTTTATGGCTACATATACTACATGACCTATTTCCTTAATGAAAAGTAAGACCTAATTGTGAGGCAGGAAACCTTGGAATAGGACACATACATTGGTGAACTTTTACCAATCAAGGATATTCTTCCTCAAATATTTGATTCACTTCAATGTAAATGCATTATTTTTTGGTCCAAAAGAAAAAAAAAAAGAAGAAGAAAAAAAAGCATCAGTTTACAATCATTGCAATATACTGTAATTTGCCAGTTATGGTATATCAATCCTGTTTTACCTTTAATTCATAAGAAATTCTCGGGTAAAATGGATTTCAATATTTTGCTTGCCTATTGGGTTAAAATTAAAAAGTGTAATGAAATATATTTTCTCCCCCCCTCACAAACGGAAAAAATACATTTTTCAACCAGACCATTGCATAGTATGCAATTTGAAATGCCTAATTAGCAGACATATCTTAATTGGAGATTTTTAATAAAAACCAAACAAACAGAAATCACCAAGCAAAAATGGAACATGATTTGTTTTTTTCTCTACAGAGTACCCACTGTGAGAGAAAACTTTACAGGGGGCTGCAAGGATCTCTGCTTACTTCCACAGCTCTCTGGTGGTTTTCTTATCCTCCTCTGTAATGTTACTTTTCAGATGCAAGCAAAGTTTTCCTTTCCATTCATGTTTCCTTACATGGGCTGGCAACAGAAGCCTGAGCATTCCCTGACTTCACCACCAGCTGATTGGATTACAGAAGTGTGGAGGGGATGTGGGGAAAGGGTACTGGAGGGAATAAGCAGATGGGATCCCCTCCTCCCTTCAATCAGCTGTTGGATTCGAGAGATCTTGTTGAACTTGGGGATATTAAAAAAAAAAAGTTTGAAAAGAATTTCCCTAGGTGATACTGACATAATCTTTCCTAAAAGAAATCTCATATGGAAGAAAATAACACCAGATCTACATACCACA
The DNA here is from genome assembly GCF_047511655.1 of Castor canadensis. Classification (NCBI taxonomy): domain Eukaryota; kingdom Metazoa; phylum Chordata; class Mammalia; order Rodentia; family Castoridae; genus Castor; species Castor canadensis. The sequence goes on along the minus strand of NC_133398.1, from coordinate 57,513,326 downwards.
AAGCAACCCCACAGTACATTTTGGGGTACACCTAATCTGCTCTACTTCTTGTTTCAATATTCAACTTGGAACATGTCAGCTAAGTAACAGCTGCAAAAATAATCATGAACCAAGAAAACATCAAACAGACCATTCCATACCCAGGATAATCATGGCCTGGCATGGAGACACTTTCAATGTTTTTAATTCTACTAGTATCTTTTGCATTACTTTTAAGCCATAAAATGCAATTGATACTATTATGTTAGCTATCAATATAGATAAACTCATCCATTCATGCTTGAATTCCAAAGATACAAAAAGCACTATGGAATATTAACATGAAGTAATAATTCTGGATTAAAAAACATGTAACTTTTACTCTGGTGATATCTCCATACAAAAAGTGACTTATTGCTACAAGTCTAGGTACATGTATCTGAGACACTATTTCAACAGAAAAATATCACAATGACCTTTTTACTCAAGGGATTTAATGATTAGATGACAGCAAAATCCATCTTTCTTTATGCTAATCATGTTGTATAGGACCTAGCACATGGTTGATGCTCAGTGAATTTTTGGACAAATCAAGTAATTGTTTCAAATCACACAAAACTATGTATTTTTAAAAGATGTTGCCCAGAGTCATAGGTATTTATGAATACATGTGATTTGGTCCCTCTTCAGAGCAAATAGGTATCTCTATATTTAAAATTAGAGATACTCAGCATTAGGAAAAAATCATATCCAAACTAAAAAGATATAGCCTCATTACCTGATGAAAAATCAGAATTCTAAAGAATGTCTTTTTATTGAAATCTTTTCTAAGAGATTTAACTATTTTCACCACTTCTCTCTTCCCACAATTATTCCTGTGGTTTGTACCATCGGTTGGTAACAATGTTACATAATGTATCAAGAAACTGATTTTCACCTCAACTGTGCTTTCACTGCACTTTGTACATAATTCCATTACAGCATGTATTACTTCATATCCTAGCCATCTATCTGAAATTATCTTACTGACTACAAGGTGAACTCCATAGGGAAAATGACCTAGTCTTATCTATTCTTATAGAGTCTCACCATAGCCGATGCAAACTTTCTTAATAGTAAGACAAATTACAAAACAGACATCCATTATTTTTAATCTGAAGTAAGAAGCATGTATCAAGTGGAAAAACACGAGCTCAACAGATAATCCTTGGTAGTAAAATACAACACCAAAAACATCAAGCAAATCACTTCTCAAAATAAACAAGAATCCTAAAATACACAAGTTTTGAAAAGTCATTTAGAGACTGCAAGCTTTAAGGATATGAAGCACATTTCAATGATGAAAATATGACTTCATTTGTTCTTTATGTGGCTCCATAAAGGACAAGTCTACCAACTAATGGTAAAAAGAAAAAAATCCAGGTTTATTTTATAATTGCTTTTTTACTAAGTTCTTTAGGAGAGACACATATCACGATTCTTTAGCATATACTCGATGAAAATAAATTGATGCTAGTCACTAAGAGGACTCTTGCTGTACAATGTCTAAGAAATTAAATGTTTATTTAAACCTTCTAAACCTCCCCTTCTACATCATGACCATACCAAAATTGCAGTGTGTAATATATTTGTCAATACTGTTTATGAACCTTTGGGGGGAAATAAATCTCAAACATTAACACTACGCAGACCTCATATATGAGTTTTACAAGCCTCTTATTGCCAATCTGTAGGTAAGTTCAGAACTATAAGGCACGTACTTTAGAGCGTTTTGGCAGTCCCTTTGACAAAAAGCCTGATAAATGTAACTCAAAGCCTATGTTAACATTGTAAAGAAAAATATTTAACCAAATAAAATAATCTAGATAATTTAATTTAAAAAATACAACACTTAAAACTGCATAGTTATTCAATAAATACGAAACAGTGATTTCCACATGTCTAGCTCTCTGTACACAAAGTAATGCAAACAATCACATGTATGAATAAAATAAATACACATCTACATATAGAAATCAGTGATATATAATAGACATTAAATACTTAATGGTTTTAATTCATAATAGAATGAGAATTGTATGAATAATTTTATCTTCAACAATCTGCTGACTAGTAAGAGTTGTGAAAAGAGAACTGAAAGGATTTCAAAGTTTTCAAGGTCAAATGCAGCATTTCAGCAATGTATCTTTAAGATTGCATTTATTTTGTCATCATTAAATTTTCCCTCATCAAATCACCCTTCTTTAGAGGCAAACAAAAGAGGATCCTGATGGAAGTTGAAAGCATATCTTTAGAAAACACGCCCTGGCCATAACCACTTAAAAAAAGGAAAGGTAAGAAAACACAAAGTACTTTGAATACAAAAGAATACAAGTACTTTGTGAAAAATCAGGCACAGAAAATTCCAAAAGATTTGATAGTACCCTGACACAGAGCACTAATCACCCATGCGACATACATGATGAGATAATTCACATGAACAAAATGCACAAGAGCTCAAAGTTTCACACTGAAAATGTCTAATATTGTGGAAAATACTCTCACATTATTTTGACTAACTGCATAATATGGCCTTGCCCACAAAAGGGAAGAGGCAAGCAGATTATTTTGACCTTAAGATGCATTAATGGTAGGTGATGGCCCTGCTTCATTTTATCCTGGTTAAGGCTACTCTGAAGCACTTTGTTTCTTCTGGGTCTCACCTTTCAAGAGAAACAAACTCAATGGCATTTCTTTGTTGAAGAAACTCAACAAATCATGTCATTTAAGGGCCAGTTTAAGGGTGACAAAAAGACATGACAGCTGAGTTGGAAAGAAATTCAGACTTCTGCAAGATTTAAATGGACATAACTAGCACAAGGGGCAAAATTTCAGATGACAACCATGCTGAGGACCACTGAAAGCAAGATACCATCATCTCTGGTGCTTTACATAGACTATGCCACTTAATTTTGTCAACGAACCCTTGAAATGGCCATCATTCCCATTTTACAGATAAGGAAACTGAGGCAACTACTTGCCTAAAGTCTCCATGCTAGCCCTCAGAAATAATGAATCTGATTCTGTCTGATTTCCATGGGCATTACAAAGTTATATTGCCTTCCCAGGAAGTCAGATGTTGGCCCAACATGAGAAAGAACTTTTGAACAGAGTTTTCAAAAGGCAAAACGTATTTGTTTTGGGAAACAATTTTCCATGCCTGACACAAGCTGAATCAAAACTTAGCTAATACTGCAGTTGCAGACATATGCCCTGAAGAGGTCATTGGTCAGGGTGGCCAAGCAATCTGAAACTATGGATCTGTCTCCTTTGGAAACAAATCTAGCTGAAGTTCTATTAGAGTAATTCTATGGAGAAGACTATGAAAAGACGGTACTCCCTTCTTTAAAAATAACATGCTATTCATATATTTCTTATTCTTGAAAAACTGAATAAAATAGTTGGTCTGTGCCTCTAGGGAGCAAACAGATTCTCTATCTTTCAACAAAAGAGAGAAGACTGTTATGGACAGCCAAAGCGATATTTAATGGTTGTATTTTTAGAAAATTAAGCATTCCGTGACTATGTCTTCAAGGCCTAAAAGGAGTGGTCTCTCGGCTTTTAACTCAATAACCAGCCAAGACCCACAGGGTGCTAATAAACATATATGAACTCTCTGGGTTGAGTCTGGAACCAAAGTCAAAATTTTTCATTTTTGCCTATTAGTCTTAGATGATAAAACAATGAGAGCTATTTGAAGCATGACACACTTCATTTATTACTAGTTGGTGCTTATCTGAAAATTAATAGGGCAATTACATCTATTAGTTTATAAAATGTCAATATTCCAGTATAGTAGTACTTTTCAGGGGACTTGTAATATTGCCCATTCCGATTCGACATACTGTATTTACCTCAAAGATAGTGTTCTTTCAAGAAGCTTTGAAAAACCAAAACAGTAAGGAATGAAGCACAAAGAACTGTACAGATTCACACATGGCTCAATTGTACCAGTATCCATATATTATTTACAGATAGTAATAAAAATAAGCAATGGCTCAGAAAGCATGAAGCATTTATAACATAGACGTCTTAATTTCCCAAAGAAGGATTTGCTTTTAGTTCCCAGGTATCCCTAAGAAACAAAGTCTTTTACTTTTTTGGCTAAACACTGATTTTATTGATGCAATATTAGCACACAAGTTCTAGTATCTCTCTTAAAATGTAAGTATTTTCTTATTAATAGCTATAAACCTGTCTGGAAAAATCAGGGACAGGTATGTTAATTACCTGTGTTAGTCCGAAATGTGTGGCATTTGGACTGGCTGCTTACTTCAACATAACAAAAAGGCCTCAAAATGTGTCTTGTGAGAAACGGCTCACAAGGACTAGTGAACGGAATAAACGGGTTGCATCTGAGTTGAATCTTCAAGAACAAGGAATATGGTCCTTAATTAACGTGCCTGTTGTTAGTGCTTACATAGTGTGGGATATTTACCAGGCTCTGTTCTAGGTGACTGACCTACCTTAAAGCTTTTAATCTTCACAACAAATGTAGAAGAAAGTATCAACAGATGAGGAAACTGAAGCCAGGAAGTGAAGCGTCCTGCCCAACTCATACTGCTATCAAGTTGTAAAAGCTAGGATTTGAACTCCGGCAGTGAAGTCCTAGGGTCTGTGTTCTTACCCATGCATTTTACTTCATCTCCCTCTTTTGTAAAAAACACTTCACTTTTTTTAAAGCTGAATTAGAATTTACATTGCAACTGAATTATATAAAAGAGTCAATGAATTAAGATCCATGTCACTTAGACATACTGAAATTCCCATATAACTCTTGAGCCCAAACTCCATCATGGATTTTATTTATCCAGTTCCAGGTGCTTTTCAGCAGAATGCAACATGTGCCATCACTTTATTATGTACAGATGTAGCTATTTGTCAATAATTTGCTTTTGAGTTTCTTTTCAGAGGAGGCCAGACTGGAAGTGAAATATACAAAGTGCTTTACACAGGTCTTGGGTTTCTTCAATTTATTTTTCCCACTTTTAAGGATCATTATTGCCATATGAATGATCCTATTTGCATGCAAGATGATTTCTAATGATTATTACTATTTGTAATAATCTGTATCAGAAAGCTCCCTGGCTAGCTCTTACCTGATCTGCAAAGTACTCTTGTGGGCTCTCTGGGAAGCACCAAATATCATAAACTGCAGGTGGCTCATGGAATTATTCTAACTGCAAGCAATAGCACTTCATAGTAATGAAAGAGAAACGTATTTGTTTCTTAACTAAGTAGGTAAATAGCTTTCTTTATTGCTACTCCTTGGGGACCAACAGTTTTAAATATAGTGTATCAAAATGGCAGGCCGTCAAACCTCATCAGTTTATTCTCAGTTGTTTCTGATGTGTTTTGTTACTGGGGTATACTGGTTCCAGAGGTAACTAAACTATATGCCAGGGCTAGCATTTTGTAAGTGAAAAAATGGCACATGCTAGTGAAATATTTAATCTAATGAGGAGCACAGGAAAGACAAGCCCTTGTGTATGGGACTTTTGTAACTAGATATTGAATGTTCTCATCACAATTGCTATCCTCTTTTAGCAAACAAGCTCTTACAGAATCCTAGAAAACCCTTCAACAAGGCAATCTTGTTATTTATACTTAAAAGTAACAAAAACTTATTTCCTTGGAATGCTTAAACACAACTAAGGAAAAAAACTTCTTTGCCTAAATAGGCCAAATTAAGTAGATTTTAAACAAATTATAATTTGATCTGTTTTATATGTTAAAGTTAAAAATGAAAGATGGAGAATTATTATGAAGATGACTAATTATAAAAAATAACAGCACACACATACACACATATATAACAACTTATGAGGCTGTAGGAGGTTTTGGCCAATTAAAAGTATATGGAATTACCAAGCTCGCAGTAGTCATTTTATGTCCTCCCACAGATGGTGCCACAGGGGAGAAGCCCACATGTTGATTTCCAGCCTTTCTCTAGTCTGTATTCCTCTCCACCCCTGGGCTCCTTTTCAGTGCTATTGTTACAAGTGCTACTGCTCCCCTTATTTGCATATGTGATTCTTCAACAGCAGACAAAATTCTCTACCAAAATGGTGCTCCAAAATAGTGCCTTTCACTAGAGAAAAACACCCAAGGCACATTAAATTAATTAGAAATGTTAACTTTTATACAAAAGCCAAAAGAGATTCTTTTGCAAATGATTTTCACTTACAAGCAAAAAAATCAAGTATTATTTGCACAATTTTGCCTCTAAAGGACAGAACTTGTTTGTATTAGAATTCTGAAGCATAAAATTACAAGGGTTATTAAGGAACTGAAAGTTTTTTGATATTGGGCCTTTTACTCTGTTCACGTGTGCAAAGATCTCATAATTCAAAGTGAATGAGAGCGAGAATAACTTGCTACAATTTTTTAATATGCTACCTTTTGTTTTCTTCATCTTCTTGAACTCTAATTGGCCTTCACTTCTTTTATATAATCTATTATGTTTGTTGTTATATTTATTCATTCATAACTTTGTTATTTAAATATGATCAAAAACTCACAGTACACCTACTCCTGGCCCTAGCAAACATGACGATCAAAAAGGTGAGCTAATACACTGTGTTCGAATTTCTTATGGATGTAATGCATATGTAACCATCTTCAAACAAGGTGGGTGTTTAGTATACTTTCTTCATTGCAAAGGGTTAATCAGCAAGGTTTACATTTGAGAACGCTCTGAATCATGCTCCTCCCTCTCCAGTAGTGCTGCCAAAAATCATCTGACAGGAAACGTAAGATTAAGTTTGTCCTACCTAAGCGAACAAAGAGTGCTCTGAACAGGCCACCGGTTTACTGCAGAGCGGGAACTTTTCTAATCCTGCTGGAATCTGCAGTACAGCTTAGAAAATATCATGGAAAAAGTTGTTTTCTTTCCTCTAACATCTTGTCTCTGGATCATCTCATTTTGGTCACACTGCCGATCCTGCTGTTTCTTCCATAAAGGTTAACTTAAAGCTCCAAACATAATCATGTGGAAAATGGACATTATTGATTCCTATGGCCCATTGTTCCCCCATCCTAAGTCCCTGAAGTTCAAGTTCAATCTGGAATTACATCATGTCTGGTTTCTCCTGGTTACCAGACGGCTTGAGACGTGACCACAGCTACAGAAAAAACAAACAGCCTTCTTCACGCTTCGGCTCCCCTATCGATTCAAACGTAAACTTTTTTTCTTTCTCTCAAGTATGCTTCAAGTATGGAGCATGGTTAATTTAGAGATTAAGTTCCAAATTAGATTATCTAATGGCATCTTAATGGATTGCTGACCCATTTCCTGTGGGATGGCAGTGTGCAAGTCTGGCTGAAATACAATTAATTTCTTAGGAAGTGTTCTGAAGAGTTTGCCTAGATAAAAAAGAAACGTCGTATTGTACAAATCTTTCTTTGTAAATGGACAAAATTAGGCAAAAACGACAACAAATCCTCATATATTTTGCAGCAGTCAGATCAGAGACATTGCGTGTCTGTGAAAACCATATCGAGATCATTTTAAGGAATGGTAATGTTTTTAGTTTAGATTTCAAAACAGGTGCAAATAATTTTGATGAAAATAGAGAATGATTCCTTTCGAGAGAGTGTTCAAATACAAAGAGCGACACAGGTTAGCTGCCCTGTTACCAAACAATAGTCCTGTGCAACTTTGGCTTTTTCAGTTCTCTGCCTTGAACCAAAGAGTGTTCCACTCATCTATCTTATCAGCATTTCTATCACAGTCCCAGGGTAGTGCTAGGGGTCCAGAATGATGTGTAAAAAGTTGAACATTCTGAACACACTTCAGAGCTAGCAGCTGAAAAGGAAATTCAGCACTTTGAGAATAAAGCTCCCCCCAGGAACTCCAGGAACAACCCAGCTGTTGTACTATAGCTATGTGTCAAGATAACAAACCGAGAGCAGGAAATGCTAACCTAGTGAATTCGCAGGATGGTCTAAGTGTACTACTGAAATAAAAGTTAACTCTTAATTCCACCTAAGGATGGGAAAGTACTGTCCTTATCACATACATGCCACATATCAATGGATCTACACACACACCTACATATATATATATATATATACACACATTTATACACATATATGTGCACACATGCATATGGTTTGCAATCCAATATTGAAAAAAATTTTTTCAGGTATTCATTCTTTAGTCTTTCAGGTGCATACATTTGACAAAGAAAATGTTAATGGCCATAGCAAGGAAAATGGAAATGACTGAGGACAATACTCCCTCCTTTTTGCCCTCCCTCTCCTGACCAACCAGATCCAAATAACCTTTACTGGCTGCTAAATTTCTCTTGGGAAATCAAGCAACTCTCTAGAATTGCAGTAATAAACGACAATTTCTTACAAAAACATGTGTAAAGTGACTACAGAATGAAGTATTCAACTCATAGAAAGGAACTGCTAACACATGTAACATGGAAAATAGCTGATAAAAGTCTCTTTGGTGCCATTCAATTATGGCATCAGCAGAAAACACAAAAATCCTTCCAATTATTTCAGGAAAATCTTCATTTATTCATTATTTCAGAGGCTGAGCAAATGGTTTGGGTAAACATATCCTTCAGTAACACGCACATGTTTATTTTAGCCATCTGAAGGCTTCTTCTATGTTTATATAAGCCATCAAACACATACAACCACTCACTTGTGGCTTTGCGTTTTCTTGAAAGGGGTGAAGGGGGGAGAAGGGAAAATGAAACAATAAATCCAGTTTCTCTCTTGCATAAAGCTCTCCCTCCAACATTTTAAAATAACTTATGTTTATATTATTCTTGGATTGTCCTCCAGCTTTCTTTTTCATTCAATTACATCAGTCTTCCATACTTGATAGCACAAGTGAAGATCTGGCTATAGTTTCAAGAAGGAAAGGCAGTTAGCAAGTAGCTGTTGGATGTGTTTACATCCACATAACCCTCATGTGCAAAAACATCATTTGTCCACACAGGAGGACAAAACTCAAACACAAAAGTACCTCCTTTAAGCAATTCATCACCTATTACTTTCCTAGGAGCTGAAACCATCCTGACTAAGGTAGAAGTGAGGTCTTCAACATTGTTTTCTGTGCCAGCTACAGTAACTGACCTATTGTGTAGACAGAAAACTTCACTAGCACACACACACACACACACACACACACACTGAAATAGCTCACAGAATTCTAATGTCAAAACAACAAAACGCCTTCAGGATCACAACCTAGTGAATCTGTGAAAACTTTCCAAAAGAGTCAGCTTTGGTTCCTGGGAAATGCTTACATGCCAGGGTGAGGGTGGGAGAGGAAGGAGGCTGACTTTCAGCTTTGATTATAGCACTTGCACAGCAACCCTGGCCATGCCATTTTCAGTCCCAAAAAAGGAGCTGCGTTTGACATGGAAACCCCTCAAGAGTACTAGCACAAAGCAGAAAAGAAGGCCACCAAGGACAACTGAGATGGCAACGAATGACAATAACCCAACAAAATAAAGCCAAACTTTAAAAAGACCCAGTTTGCTTTGTTCTTTTTTGACTACCAAGTCTCCATGGATTGCCTTTTGTTAAAAACAAAAGCAGCAACCGCTTCAAAAATAACCCATGATATTTTCTTTATAGTTCTCTGGCTAAACAAATCTACATTTCTCAGATATTTTCAAGTTACTGAGATGATTCTAAAACTGTAGTCATGTCTTGAAGATTTTAGATGCTTATGATCTACCTTAAATGTGTTAGAGAGATAATTTCCCTTTTTTTTGGATGGGACTGAGGTTTGAACTTGCAAAGCAGACATGCTACCACTTTAGCCACACCTCCAGTCCATTTTGCTCTGGTTCGTTTAGAGATAGGAAGGTGGGATCTTACAAACTGTTTGCTGGGGCTGGCACTGAATGGCCATCCTCCAGATCTCAGCCTCCCAAGCAGCCTGAGTAGCTAGGATTATAGATGTGAGCCACAGGTGCCTGTCTCCTTTTTCAATATTATATCTAGGAAAAAAAACATGAAGTTTTAAAAACTACAAAGTACAAACTATAAGTTATGTATTAAAGACACTTCTGCAGATATGGCCTATTCCTATTACATAAGATGAACTACACTAGTGTCTCTTCCTGCTTTGCTTTGAAAAGCAAAGAAAATCGCTGTCTCATGAGTATATTTACTCTGAAATGTGTGATACAAAGATTTAAAGAACTGTGGGTGTCTGTGTCTGTCTTTGTGTTTAGGACAGCTCAATATGGAGACTCAATTAATACCTGGAGAATGTATAAAACAAAATGCCTGCTGTCATCAATTTATGTGACCTTTAGTTATGATAAAATGGGGAGAAACAAACTCAAAGCTACCTTTATAAGTACTTTGTTAATTATTTGGGACATTGTATGATTATGTACTAATCCAAAGAACAATTTTTATTTTGGGGGGAGAAGAAATCTTAATAAATTCTCAATTATTTTCTGACTTACTACAGCCTAAAGTGATTACCACAACAATTTTCTAGTCAAGAAGGGATTTGTAGCATGGGTTTTGTGATTCATTAGCCATGCACTTTTTCTTTTTTAAGGGATAACAATTTTTGATTCAAAAAAATTACTAGGAACTAGGTGAAGTTACAACTTAAATCACCAATAATTTACATCTTTACAGGCTTTAGTGTACTTTAGAGGTACTATCCTATTTTAGATTAAGTAAATACTGATTAGTAGTCCATATACTTGAATGTGAAGAGCAATGATTAGACAGCTTATTTAATAAAATAAGTGCAAACACTGTGTTATTAAGTCCAATTAAATAAACTTTAAAAGGCTTATTAAAATAGCCTCAAACTCTTAAAATAAGACACTTACATTGAATTTAATCAATACTAATAATCATTAAGATTATTTAAACAAGATACTTCTACTTAGTTCAGCTTCTTTTTTTGACAAATTTTATTTAAAACTTTTTTTTATCTATTTATTTTTATTGTTGTGTGGGTGGAGGTACGTTATGGCATGTACAAATGTTCTTACAATATATCAAATAAGTATATATTATATCATTCTTATATCTTTTTTCCAAAAGGGGGAATAATACTCTTGAGGGGAAAAAATCCCAACAGGCAGAAACTGTTATATCAGTCTTTAAAAGAGAAAAAGTCGTATAGTTATCATTTAAGTGTCAACAGAAAGTCACTGAAGGACTCTAGGCATGGCTCAAGTAGTAGAGTGCCTGCCTTGTAAGCAAGAGACCCTAAGTTTAAGCCTCAGTACTGCCCCCCCCAAAAAAACCCATCAAATTTTGCTGAATTTTAAAAATCAGAATCTGAACAACTCCTTATTTTTATCTGAATAAAAGTAGATATGAAATTAATTTGATTCTTTAACTTTACTCTTCAGCAGTTTCAATCAGCCAATAAGAGTCCAACAGCCTGTTTTACAATGAGTAACTCATCATGTGACTTCAAAGAGACACTGTCTGTAAAGGAAGGGTTACAATGGAAGCAGGGCTAGAAAATTATGTTGGCTTTACTTTTGGTGAACTCAAGGATTACCCTACTCTTTTTGGTAAATTTTTATCTTTTAATGTATACCATTAATTTTGCTTATTCAATTTTTTAATTTAACACAATTTGTTGTTTTTAAAAATAATACATAAGCTATCTCACAACTACTTACTTTAAAACTAATACATGAGACAATATCAAAACTATTTTTGAAATTGAAGTTTTTAGATAATTTTCATAGTCAACTAAATAAAGTCAATCCTGTATGATTCACATCAGTACACAAACAGAATTTAAAACTCTATTTGAACCAAATTCCTTCTTTAGTTACTACTTCTAACAAACATCTGATTCCAAAACTTATGGGTACTGCCAATAAGAATGAAATTGGCTAACCTGAAGTTTTTCCTTGTAGTTTTTCCCTCCTGACAGAGGAATAGATGAGTAGTAGGTAAAATAACTTAGTGAGCAGTTGAGGAAAGAATCAAAATAAAAAGAATATGCAATGTGAAAAAACAATGCTTTATCCTCAGATTACTGAAAAATCTTGCTCAAAGTTGTGATTACATTTTTCAGGTCCTGAAATCTAGATGTCAAATTCCACCCCCACCCCCATCACCACCAAAAATATTATAAACGTACAAACATTTGATAGTATTTAGCAATTTCAATGATTAGTTAGCATATGCTATAGTTGCAAATTAATTTGAGGTTGCATTTAAATAAGAAATAAAAGAAAGGGGTAGGGGAAAGGGGATGGTATAGCCAAAACAACTAAATTTTAACATATATTTTCCATACAACTAGTTAAAAACAAACACTATTATAGGTCATGTCAATTTTAGGTGTAAGTGTAGGGTTGGAAATAATTAAAATGTTACCTTTGCCAAGTAATTCCCAATGTATCCTCACTGGTACTGGGGTATAAATGCCTGCCGTTTTGATTCATGGTCCAGTCACAAATCCTCAGCTGTCAATTGAAACCTAGCAGTCAGATATGGATCGAGCAGTACTACAGTTTTTAGTATTTAAATGAACACATGCAAACTAGTATTGTATATGGCATTAACCTTACTTTCCCAAGAGTCAACTTAAAAAAAAAGCAAAAGAAAATCTTATGCTGAAAAGCAAAATTCCTAAACTTTCTCTTAGAAGAAAGCTATTGCAATATGCTTCTCTATTAATTAAAGCATACAGAGAAACAAGTGCTTAGAACATAACAATTAGCCATTATTAGAGTACAAATTGAGCTGAAATAAAAGCAAACACCTTAATGTTCAACAGAGAGATATATTTTAGAAAGAAAATAAAAATGCTTTTTTTTCTATGCAACATACCAAATCATCTGCACTGTGTACAATCATCAATAACTTTAAGCATGCAGTTTTGCAAAACAGAAGACATGCAGTTTAGGAAGAGAAAGGCCCCACCCTAGACATTGACCCTAACTTAGGTATGGAAGAGTCAAGGTATTCAGTTTTAGATGTTTATTAATTTTGTATTTCGTTTCAAGTGGAATAGTTTAGAATGAGTTGATAAGAATTTTTACTTTCATTTCAAATTCAGAGTAATGGCATCTGAATACTTTACTACATCTGAAGAAAGTGAAGAATGCACTGATACAAGCTGAAACAAATTCTTCCCAGAGCTCAGCACCATCAGGTCTGCCCTTCAGAGATCCTTCTAGTAACTCTATCCATCTCTGTTTGGTTAACAGCTGCCCTACAGTGTTAGCAGATTTATTGAAAAGATATATTGCTTATTTTTATGTTTAAGAAAGTAAACTTATCTGGCTTGGGCGGGGGAGAAACACACTAGAAATTCATGGTTTTTAACCTTTAGAGAGCTAGGCTGTAATTTAACTGTACCCCACATTGCAAAGAGACCGCTTCCCTGAAATCTACTAACCCTGGTGTGCTGCTCTTCAATGAGAGCTTCTAGATGAAGACTGGCTTCTATATGCCTTTAACCTTCTGATCCATTCAAATGTCATATCCATTCTGATAACGTGGTGGCTAAGAAGCTGGCTATTGAGAGTCTTTACCTTTTCTTTCAGACTCGAGTTTCTGTAACTCTAAGTAATAGTGGTTCTGGAGTTTCAGAATGATAGTTTTTATTCCAAAAATATGATCTATAATTCCCAAAACATGCATTTTAATTACACTGACATTTCAAGTAAAAGTGATTTTATAACTTAAAGAACTGAAAAAATGCCCTTCATGTAGATAGATAGACAGAAGTAGATCTGTAGATTCTGTTCAGGATATATGTCATAGAGAACTCATAAATCATTGTCAATTAAATTAGAAAGAAAATGTGGATTTTTTAATAGACCATAATACTTGCACAAAAGAAGGAAAATGTACTTATTAGTTTTTAATCAAACATATGACATACTTTTGCTATTTCAAAGAAATAAATTTGTTCAGTCCATACTGTTTGAGAAGCAATATGGTATTAAAAAAAATTTTTTTTTTGAGACAGGGTCTTGCTTTGTAGCCCAGGCTGACCTGGAACTCAAGATACTCCTGATTTACCTTCTCAAATGCTAGGAATATAGGCATGTGTCATCATGCCTGGCTTGAGATTTTTTTTTTTTTAATTTTCAAAGTGAATCACTTAATCAGAAATTCAAATGTGATGGGTTAAATTGTTTCTTTTGAATAACAGGGTAAACCAGTTGTCTATTTTGAAATATGAGTTTTAAAAAGACTATGAAAATCTAAAACCAGTTCAAGAAACTTTACTATGTAAAGATCACTTTAGGGCCATCTTAATTGTTCTTATCAATGAAGCACTCTCAAAGGGGGGGAGGTGGTGTATATCTGGCATAGCATGTCTTAATCCTAGTGATTATTAGCTTCAGGTTAGTTTCTCTAGGACTTTCAGCTTACTGGATAAGTTCTCAGAAGTTGAATACACTTTAACAAAACCAGAGGATTCTGAGAGTCACTCATTCATTGATGGATTGCTGGAACACTATGTCTCCTTAGATGGATGTTTCTGTACTTTGGTTAGTTTTTTTTTTGTTGTTGCTGTTGTCATAAATGATGCTTATGCTTTGTTTGCTTTATTACCCCTAAAATGTCAAGTGGGCTAGTGGGCTATCTTTGGTCACATGCTGAACACTTAAACTCAACATATTTTTGGACTTTTGTTTCCTCAGACTACTCTCAAAGGGGTTAAACATGACTTTAGCTATCCATTTTCATTTATCTTTAAGATACATACAATAGAAATATTTTCTCCCAGACAGAAAAACATGTCTAAATACATACAAAATAATCAATGAATATATTTAGCAATAATTTAATGTCAAGGAAGTTGGCAGGATATTAGTTACTATTAAATTTCCTTTCATTTACTAAAAATGTAAAATATAACTTAAAATTCTTTGCCTATTTAGATTGTGGACCAGCATTAACATTTTCAAAAGTATCCAAGAAGACATATGTTTGTATATGCTTGTATACTATCACTTAAACCAGCTTAGCTGAACAAGATCCTCTTCATGTTTTCTTTAAATTAATAAACCTTCTTTTGCATAAAGCATCTTTTAATTAATAAACCATCTGATAAAGTGAAAGGCAATAGTGTATATAAGGGAAATAACTAAATAATTAAGTAATTTTACTTAAATAATTATAATAAAAAGTCTTGAAAGATTTCCACAATAAGAGTTTCTAAGAAAATCAATCCCTAAGAATCTTATTTGTCCAAGACAGTCCTGGATCAAGCAAATTTTGAATAGACTTTAGGAGTAAAGGTTAATACTAAGTGTATTTAGGTTTCTTGGGGAGGGGTATTAAATATTTTGTTATTATTATAATTTAGTGTTCCAAATAAAAAAATATTTTTAACAGCAAGGTGTGGTAGTCCACACCTGTAATCCAAACACCTGGAAAATGGAAGCAGAAAAGAGTTTGTGACCAGCCTGGGATGTACAGGGAGACCCTGTCTCAAAACAAACAAACAAACAAACAAAAAATACTTTAAGCTTTAAATAAATTTAAAATAATAAGTAGTCATCTTTTTGAGTTTTGGGGTAGTGATTCTTCAGATTTTGTCCTGTGAGAGGATTAAGTGTTAGATCACTCAACTGTCAATTATTATTTTGTCATGTAAATATAGTTCCTCCACTTACATAAAATTTTCTCCTAACTCCAAAGCTTCAATAACACTCTAATGATTTTTCCCAGGTATTTTCTGTTAAAAAAAAAAAATTGATCCTCTCCTATAGCAATCAAACTTAAAAACACAATGTGCGAATTAGTTTAGAAAATTCCTCTGTTAAAGCTAGTGTTTGTATGTGGCGGTGAGAGGAATTCTTATTTTTCTGATATAGATTCTAAGTCAGACTTGACCAGATGCATATCCTTATAAGAATAAGGATATGAAATTAGATTGTCTCAAAAGTGAAGTAATATCGCTATTAAACCACTTTTGCCCAATATTCCAAGAGACAACAAACTAAAAAAAAAGGTGAAGTAAGGAAATAGGATTCTCCTAAAAAGCTATCAGCGGTATGGTGAAAATAGTCCAAAACACTAAGAAAGAAGTGAAGGTTAAATTTTCATGCATATGTTCTCAGGATGGCTCCACAAAGTCTGTGGAAGAGACTCTTTTTTCCTGGCACAACTCAAATGAGATTGTGTCAGAAAAGCAAGGCTGGACCATCTGGTTTCCCTCAAAAAATCTGCATAAGGGGAAATACCTAAGATACTACACTCAAATAATTATGTAAGTAGCTAATAGCCAAAAAGAATCACTATTGATAGTGATTTCAGAATAAGAGTTTGTCCACTCAAGTGAGGGCCCTTCACTGTTATTAACAGGGGCTTTTGCTAAATGTATAACAATTAGTTTTGGGAACAAAAGCAAGAAGGTAAGCAAAATGCCCTGCTCTGTCAGACTCAGCAAACAGGCTGCTGTACTAACAGTCCCTCTGATGACCACAGTTCTCAGCTGAACCAATAAACCATTACACTGTAAACAGAACAATCAACACAGGCAAATTTACCTTTTCACTTTTGTTTTTTCCTTTTTAGGTTTACTACGACCCTCAGGGGAAGATCTTGAAAGGTATGTTTTATGTTCTCTTGAGTTTCTTCATTTCTCCAGATGCCTCAAGGAGCAGATTTTTAGGGGATGGAGTTCTTTTGGGGGGGTTTAAAAAGATTAACACTTCAATACTATACTTTCCTCTTAATGCTTGGATTAGTAGAATTTTATTTTATTACTATTATTAATTACCTGTTATGGCCTCTGAATAAATAGTATGTAACCTCACTGAACAAGCAAAATGGACAGAATGAAACAGTCAAAAAACCCACAATATTCAAGACTATCTTGATACCTTAAAGTCACTTCTGATACCAATTTCGGAAACCTATGCTTCTTGACATTTAATTTAATTAGAAAGTTAAATGGGCATGAGCTTAATAAATATTACCGAACATAAACATAAATCATAAGCTAAGTACTAGAAAATGAAAGTTTTTTTAGATGGAGGCTACTCTAACTTGTAAACTTCAGGCAAGGTTTCAAGGGAGGCTGGAGACCATGTGATCTCACGTCTTCGATTTCCTTTCTGAGATAAGGATCCAGGAGAACAAGGTTTTAGGCCTGGTTCAAAGTTGGTGTGTTCTGTTCCTGTCAAGACAAAGCTCCTACCTTCTAACTCCTAATCCCTGGTTCTCACCACTACACCAGTTTGCCTGTCATTGTTCCTTTCCTATCGTATCCTTCATGTGCAGCTCAGGAATATTTAAAGCTGGAACAGCTGTAAATAGCACCTTCAGAATTTCCTCTATTTCCCTATTTCAAACTGGATCTTTATGTTGGCAGACTAGCTCAAACGGTAAAAAGGCTTGCCTTAACAAGTGTGAGGCCTTGAGTTCAAACCCTAGTAATGTCAAAAAAAAAGTGTATGTCAAACTGGATCTTTTCAAGGTTAAATACTTTCAAGAAAAAAATAATTTTTCTCTTGTGTTTAAGTTGACTGAAATTTAAGAGTATGCTAAACATAATTTTATTTTTACATTAATTAGAATAGTGTATCTGTAGACTAGATTTCAATAATCAGAAAAGGTAAGTGAAAAAAATGAATGATAAAAAATAGATAAAAGGAAAGAATTTTTTAAATGTAAGAACTAGCCAAAAGCTAAACTTTTGCATAACTATCATTTTGACAGAAACTTCCTTTAAATGTGTTTCCTTTCCAGTTAGCATATGTGAAAAGTGACCTCTTACCATTTACACACCTACCCAGAAGTCATGTGATAGAGTTTTACATCAAGCTGTCAATTATGATAACAGACACAGTAAGAATGGCCAAAGTGTTGATAGCCTGCTTCCTGACTTTAGTGAAAAGTTTGCTGATAGTCCACTTGTGTCTTTTCAATTGCTGGCCTTTAATTAATCACGACCTTCCCAGTGCTTTTAATGTGCAGAGCCTTGGCTCTGTCATTTACCAGGACAAACATAAATAGGGAATTTCAACTTATATCTTAGTTTAAAAAAAGAAATCCTACAGAGGTAATTTCTTTAAAAGGCTATTTTGTATAACAAAAAAAGTGTATTGAAAAGTACTTTCAGATTCTAGTTTTAGATTATGTCAAGAAAATATTTCCATATAAGCTAGCCCAATAATTGAACTTGAAATAACAGCACTGCATAGTCATGCAAGAGATGTAACATGCTGAAGCTCAAGCACCAATGACATCCATGCAACTGTGAGAAGTAAGCAAGGACCTGAAGGGCTCAGGCCACCCATTCATCAGCACTAGTCATAGGTAGCATATATAGTCAGATCATCATTTGAGATTTTGAAAATAAGTCATATTTCTTACAAGCTAGAGCTTACTTAATTTTATCTCACTCTGGGGAGGCAAAAGTGAACTGCCACATATTCCACCCAAAATCTCAAATCTGTATCAAAAGTTAATATACACTTCAATGGCTGGTTTGAATGTGATCTTTTATTTCTAAACAAGAAGTTCCTTGGCCATAAACTTTTATCTCCAACTTGTCATAAGGTTTTTAAAAAATATGTTGTGTTTATGTGAAATAGTAAAGATTTATGCTTTTAATATGACCTTATACTCAATTGTAATGGTGACAATCAAACTAACTAGATTCTCTTAAATTATCACACTTTTTATGATAGCAAATAAAGAGAGCTTATCTTAGCAAATTTGTTATGAGGGTGACCAGGTAAGGAACTGGTGGTAATTTAAATAAGTTGACTCATTTTACCCATTTATTCTAAAATTTCTAGACTGGAGTATAAGTGATTTCTGTACTTTCTAAGCAACATTCAACATTCTGCTAGATAGTGTCCATAAAATCTAGGAAATGTAGTTCTTTCACTGTCTATAATAAGGAATGTGCATAGTGTGTTTATGAAGTGGGAAGCAGGAAAGGAAACACTGCATTTTACGAAACTTGTACAAAGGTAAATATGAGAAGATGTCTTCCGCACTTCTGAAAATGTTCCAAACCATAAGAGATTTCTTAGTAGAGACTAAAGAATTCAGTTTGTCAAAGCAGGACCCAAGTTCTTCAAGCCACCACACCATCTTCCAACAGAAAAGTTAGAAAAGAATGAAGCTCCATTTGAAGTTGATTTTCAGATTTCTCCCATGCCAACAGTGAATGCATTTACTAAGCCAATAATCCCTGAACAGACATGTTCCAGACCTCAAACAATACTCAGGATAGTGTTAAATGATAAAGAAAAACTCTAAAGTCAAGTCCTGATCAGCTGGTATGAGCTGATTATTATGACTAATTAGGGAGAGCTATTTTTAATGGCAAGTTATCAACTGGTTTACATGAATCTTTTCTGAAATATTCCTCATAATTATGTGAATTTATTTTTCAAATCCAAATGAGATATCATACTTGTTATGATAGATAAAATTTCAGTGTCAGAAAAAAACTAGCTATTTCTAGCCAGCATTAATCAATAATAACCATTATAAAAAGGAGCACACAAATGTTTAATTACTAGTAACAACTCTGTGTATCAGGTTAATAAGCATACAAACACATACTTTTACTATTCAGATTGGCCAATACAAATACTGTATTACTCTTATAGGTAGATTATATGATGGTATTGTCCATCTCAGTTTAAGAATGCCAGAAAACTGATGTATCAAAAATGACTATACTGAAAGCTCTAGTGTAGTGTCAGTTTGTAGAAAGATTATAAGATAGCTAAAATTATTCAATAATTTAAAATTTATTGGTAACTCTTAATTTATGTAAGCTATATTAAAGTTCTTTTGCAAAGAAAAAATAGCACTCAACAATTCACATCAATACTTTTCATAACCTAAATGGATAATCTTTATAAAGCAACCACCATGAACTGAAGAATGTACCTGGTGACGATATTTATTCTTAAGGGGTCATGTATATTAAAGGTTATGGGCAATGTTTAATAGAGCTCTCTCAAACGAAAACCATTGCCTTTCTAATTTTGAATTCCTCCTAGCTAATATAAAATGATTGATTACTTTTATTTCATGTACCCCTTGATTTTCCTTTTCATTCATCATTGAGTGCTTTAAACCAAATGCATTTAGAGCCTGACGTTAGAAGAGTGGTCTCTTTTAAATCTTGGTAAAGTAATGAAAGGACACAGTAAATCAATCTCATTTCTGCTGTAGGAAAGAATAACCTTTATTCTACTGAAACCATTTAAACTATTTCTGTCCCTCCATTCTTAGTAAACATAAAACTTCATCTCTACTAGTCTTAAAATTTGAAATGTTAAAAATAATAGGCCTTTAACTGGAGTCTTAGTTTGGCAATATACATATGTAATATGATATGCATTTACATTTATTTTATGCAAGCCTCAAAATTACAGTTCACTATGAATTTGGAATACTGGGCGTCTTCAAATTAATAGTCACACTAACTCTTTCATTACACAGAGGACAAATGATCTACCTGCATGGTATTTAAAATTTTTAACTGTGAAGCATATATAGTTCTTCTCTTCCAAAGATCAATGTACATCAAGTATTCCATAGGTATAAACTACATTTGGGCTGAAGAAAATATGTCCATATTTTAAGTGGTTTTTTCTTAACACTGTCCACCTAAATAACAAGAGACAGTCTTTTATTTAAATTGTCTGTGGTTCTAGAAATCATATATGATTTTTTCTGGTAATATGTGCCCAGATCTCTATCTATATTAAGACTCTTATTTTCATGATGCTTACTAAGTTTTCTTGATTTATCTTTCTACCTATGAAAAGAGAATAACTTTTATATTAATGTGATTTTATATCATTTTGTGATTATAATTAAATGAGACTCCAACACTAGTCATAAGAGATAAGAAAATTAAAGCTGCCATGAGTTAGGACAGAGGGAGAGGAAGACTGCTTCTGAGTATAGGAAATTGGTGATAATATTCTAAATGTGTTTAGGATTGAAGGTTTAAATAATAGAGGCATGTTTTGTGAATTAAAAATTAACTGGAAATTAGAGAATAAAGAATAATGTGAATCCCATGACAAAAATATTTCTGCAAAAAATGTGTAATTATTTTTAAATGAACAAATTTCTAAATCTATAAATCCTGCATATGTTTTAAAAAACACAATGAACACATACATTTGTTAAATTGAACCATATTATAGTAATTATAACACATTTCATATTACAGCAATTTTAGAGGTGAAAAAGTAGCATTCCAGAGAATTATGTTGAAAAGTCAATGGCTGGTAAAAACCACTAATTATTATTTGGTACTTTCATAACTGTATACAGATGTTTTCAGTTAGTTCTCACTCTTTTGTTTTGTTTTCCTTTTTTTAAAGCCTGGCAAAACGTCAAGTGTCATGAATAAGCCATCATCTTTATGATTTTCTCTGAATTCTGCATGTGGTGACCTTCAATATATGCAGTGTGCCACCTCAGTCTGCGAATGGGAAAGATGCAAGAACTCCACATGGAGTACAGTTAAGAGGCCACACTAAATGTAAGTGAGGTGGAAAGGTCTAGAGCAAAATAGGCGGGCATAAGTACTTGCATAGGTTTGCTTACATATGCGACAACTCAAAAATTCAGAGCAAGCTGGTTAGCATAAGATCATTCTTACCTCATATGGCCTACTTTTCCCTATATATATATTGCATATTGTTAATTTAAGACTGCTCGCTCATCAAAATTTGACAGCAACAAACATATGCATCATAAAATATATTTAAATTCTGAAGTGTTTAGAATTATACCTGTTATCCTGTAACTAGGATCATGGGATTTCTATATTGTTATGGTGCATGCTTTTGACTGTGGCTAATTTGTTTATAAGCCACTATTAATCCTGGCTGAATATTTTCACAGTTTGGGTAAACACTTCATTTGCATTAAATTTACAGCATTAATGAGATGTGAAATTTAAAATGCTACTTGAAACATAAATGATGTAAGAAAGCAGAACCAAAAAAGTGTTTTATCACGTCTGAAATCACTAAAACAATTTAAACCTATTAAACTAGGAATGAAGTGTCGCCTGAGATTTTAGCCTCATAACTCATCTTCTTGGACTAAAACACAAAAATGAGGAGGAAAACATCTGGAAAATATGGGATTACTTAAGAAGCACAAGTTATGTACTGCTTCTACTCTAGTTGGCTTTTAAATTGATTCTTAATGTTTGCCTTTGAAAGCCAGAGGCCAGTAAGTTCTCAATAGCCAGTAAGACTAAGAAAAACACTCTGGTTGAAACACAGTAGTGTTCATGGATATTATCAATATATGCTATGGAGATGGAAGAAGTTGTGAGCCAATTTGAGAAACTCTGTTGAGAGAGGTGAGAAACAAAGGATAAATGAGAAAAAATTTTGGAAAATGAGGTGATCAATTTCAGTCTCAGAAGCCCCGTGAGCCCCATCCTGAGTCCAGATCTGAGAGGCAACATGGAGAAAAGCGCCGAAGCAAAGCGTGGCCACCCCATTACACCTGTGTGAAACGTGCCCACCTGTTGCTGATGTAGGAAGGATGGGTCTCTTGGGCTTAGTCCCACATATCGATTGGCTTGAGATGTGCCTGAGGCTGTGTAAGCTGATTAAGGAAGAACAAAAACAAAGATAAAAATTGTGAACTATCAGAATGAACACCCTGTCCATGTATAAGAATCCCAGAAAAGTGGGATTTGCAACCAAAAAGAGTGTCTGCATTTCTTTTTTGACTGAGTGAATACCAAGTGATAGAAAGAAATGGTAATTGATTTCAAACCTGCTAGTTTATTCCCCCTAAAAAAAAATCTATCCAACTAAAACATCCTATCTTTGGTGTGGGTTTCTCACTTATGAGCTCCAATACTGTCATGCAGGGGTGTCAAGGATTGGCTACATAGAAGGGTCCTTTTTCCTAGATGTAGCTTTTTCCTAGATATTACTGGTTTAATAATGGAAGAATAAATGATGGCCTATGATTCTAAATGTAAGAGCAGACTGCAAGATTGTCAGGAAAAAGTGATCACTTTTAATGAGAGGCTGCAAGTGGTCGTGACTGATGAATATGAGTCTGAGATGAAAATGTCTTACTTAAAACTATTATTAGAAAGAAAAACCCAGTATTACTATTCTGAAGGAGGAGCCCATGTATTGTAGCAAATAGAATGAATTAGATCAGTATTTTATTTAATGTGAAAATGCCCTCAAGTTTAACAGAAACATTTTTAAAATAATTCATAAATGTAAAAAAAAAATCAGTTCTTATGATTGGCCAGGAAGGGAGTCAGGAAGGGAGTCAGTGGCACCTTTTAAATATTTGGTCATCGGTAATAAGTACATAGGGTGACTACTCCTTGCAAAGTTGCGTTCTCCTTTCCAAGTACTTTTTGTACAAGTACGTTTTGGTGCAGAGTGGTAAATTTTCCACAGAAAAGTTCTTCCTATTCCTAAAGAATTTTGCTTTTTTTTTTTTTTACAAGAAAAGTACTAACGTATCTTCCTAGCACTAACCCCACTGTCCATGGCAGTTACACTTGTAAGTCTGAAGAAAGCTATTCGCTTGGTTTAAAACCTCAGCAAATTAAGTCTAAGGAAGTAGACATGAATTTTCAATAGGATGGTTTTTAAAAAATCAATATATTAATTCTGCCATGTTAATTTAACAGTCTGCAAAATGTGATTCCATAGCCTTTTTTAGGTCAACTTTTCAAAACCATCAAAGATGCTCACAATTCATCTTTTAGTTACTCCTGGATAAAGGGCCCATGCAACCAGGGGCCTCAACTCTCCAACTCCAAGCCTTTGGAATGCAACACAGGCTGGAGAGTCAGAAAAGAGCTTCAACCTTACACAGCAACACTAGATCTATGCTGTTCTTTCTTTTCAATCATGAAGAAGAGGCTGCCTTAGCCTCTGTATTTTCTTTAACTTGACTGGCTTATCAACTCAGTGACCAGTTTCTCATTATCACTGGTGCCTGGGGAGCTGGAGCTACAAGTTTGTTGATAGGAAAGAAAAATGACTCACTGTATTTCTCTTATGTAGGAGTGGAAAATGGAATGATGCAGTCATCTTTATAGAATGAAGATATGCCTTTTGAATATTTTGTGATTTTACTAGTCAAATCAGATCCCTTTTTAAACAACCTGTAGGTGAGCACAGAAGCAATTCTTTAACAAACAGGCTGAAGGTACTCCCATAAGTGGGCTGTGATTACTTAGGTCTGAGTCTTCCCCAAATCTTACATATTAGTATCAACATAAATGAGGCACCAGAAGTTTCTGGAACTTGGTTTTGAACATTTATCCTACGATAGTCTGTCAATTACTTTTTCAAAAAAAATCTTGTTTTATATGTGCTTTTATTTAAACTGTTAACTGCACAAATATGCCATGATACACTCTTATAAAGTTTGTATAGTTTTTTAGTGACCATAAAGTATATAGCAAATTTTTAAAACATAGAAAATTTTGGTTTTTCCTGATCAAATCTCATCCATCTGCCCATTTAATGAAGTATTCACTGAGGGAGGACCCTCTGCCAATAAGTCAATTACTTAGCATTAATGATTATTGATGGGCATTAAAAACCTATCTGCATTTACTAGCTTTTAGGGCTCAAGAATTTTGAGAAAAAAAATGCTGAATATTCACTTAAAGCACTGTCTATTTTTCTTGTATTCCTTCTTAGTTTTTCAGAAGTCATCAAAAAAGAGTGTCTTTCCAACAGCCAACCAAGAGTAGACTAGTGGCGCCTCTATCTAATTTCACATGGGAGTTTCCAGAGCATAAGGAGTTCCTTGCTCTAGGAAAGAAAAATTGTCTGACTCCAAGACATATGCATAGTTGTGGAGCACATGCTAATTCCTCTAAACTGGAACTTAACCCATTCCACTCACCAATCTGTGCACACCAGCTCCAGTTCTAAGAAGCTGGTAGTTTGGGTGAAGCCAATTGGAAATCTATTTTTATATACTTGTGAGTATTCCATATAAAGAAGCAAAGGAGTCATTTGGCTTATTGATATGTGCTATTTAAGCGCAGTAACTAAATCTATGACATTTAAAATGTTATGGCCATGCTAATAAGCATAGTATCTGATGTACCATGATAGGCAAAATAATTAAAAAGTTTAAAGAAAAAGCTGAAGAACCTGAGAGTGCAAGTAGCTTGCATGTGCCTAACACTCAGCTTTGAAATGTTCTCGCCTGTAACCAATATTGTGTGACTGTTTCTAACAATGACATAACCTACAGTCAGGTAAACATGCAATTATTTTACTGATTCAGTCTGTCTGGTGGAGGGGCTTGACTGCTATAGGATGCTCCAATAAGTAACAATTATGTAATCTCTCTTTTGGTGATACAATACCCTGCACATTGTGTTATGTTATTCAGTGCAATTTCCATGTATAACTTTGAACGAGCAGGCATGACTTATTATTTTTGTTATAGTTGTTTACTCAAACAAATATGCTTCTCTCTTTTCAAATCTGATATACTGAAGGAGATTTGATAAGAGACAGCATGTGAAAGCCAGACCACATACATGCCTGCTAGCTCCACTTAAATGAGAAATCTCCATCTGGTCAGGTAGCTGGAAAAGTGTTTTCCACCTTGGATCAGATATCCAAAGGTGCCTTTGATGGACATTTCTCATTTCCTACAGAAATACTTACTGGTTGCTGTAGGTGAAGCTGCCTCACCTTCAGTGGATGTAGTGATGGGTTTAGAATCTGTCATGGTCAGGGTCACAGGTCGCACTGCACTGGGATGGGGAGAGGGTGCCAAGACAGGAGTGAAATGGCCAGGCACTTTCCCTACTACTTGACCACTGCTGTTAGGCTACAAAACAAAAACAGAATGCCGGGTGAAACAATCCAAAAGGCAGTCATCTTTCCAACAACTCCAATCAGCCATGTAGCCACCTGGATCCTGCATGATGTGTAACCACCACGCAGGCCCTCTCAAATCTGGAGGCCAATCAATGGTTAGTAGTAATAAGAAGCGGCAGTATTTTTAAAAAGTTTTTCATCTTCAAAGAACTTGGTATGGGTGATGCTGTCTTTACAATACCCCTGAGAGCAAGTAGACTTGATCCTTTCATTTAGTAGGCCAGGAAACTCACATGGAGACTCCAAAGCTTAGCTCACACTAAAATGCAATTTTTTTCCTCAGCTATCTACAGTTAGTACCCAGAGACTCCGTATCTAGTGCTCTTCAATTTCTATACTGAGTCAGTTTGTTTTTTAAAACAAAATTTTCCTCCTAAGAAATGGTATCACTGATACAAGAGACACAAGATTGTCTAGAAAAGGAAAACACATCCAACTTTATAGTCTCGCTGTTTCCATTCTTCTGCATACAAAAGTCTGGCTCTCGCTCTCTCTCAGTCACAAACACACACACACATACACACACACACACACACACACACACACACACACACACAGGCAATTTAGACTCTAGGAGCTCCACTCAACTTTTAATGATTTACTAATAAAAGCAGATAGAATTAGATTTAAAGCATCTAAAATTTCAGATGCACACAATGAAATAAACTGTTAAATTATGTCTGACTTTATACCTACAAATAAAAGATTCCCAAAGAAAATTAAAATGTACTGAAGTGAGTCAAGAGAACAAGTGCACACTGCTATTTGAGTTACTTTTTCCATTGCTGTACATGAAGAGTTACATAAAACATTTACTATCAACATTCGTGAGAATTAACTGAGAACACTCCTTGGACAAGAACAGAAAAGATACTATTATCTGAGTTTTAGCCCCATAGTGGAAAAGTAGTTCTTGTGGTAGTTGACAAAATTTTAAGGGTACACACTGTTTGAAGAAATCTTGGAATATATTATTCTAGACAAAGAATGCTATTTTTGATGACACTTGTGTAATTCTCCACTGCATGATGTTCACACCACTCTCTAGGAAGTTATTCTCCACACACATATAGTCCTTATAGTCTCAACCATTACAAGCAAAAAAAGCAATGAAGCAGAATATTTATCTAAATACCTACACATAAATGAAAAGCAGATATTTCTTTATATAAGATAAGTAAATAATAGCACTTCAATACTGTGACTTAGAAACATAACCAAGTCTTTGATTGGGTTTCTCAGAGGCTACTTTTTTATTCCATAAAGAAAATGTACTACTTGAAGAGCCTGACTATTGATCATGAGTAATTCTAAGTATTTAACTTTATGGCAGGAAAACTGACCAGATTTTTCCTCTAGGAAACCTATGGCAGAGTTGTATCTTTAAACTAATTTTACTCAAAATATTCCATCGAATAGCATGGCTGTCTCACTATAAGTGGTGAAGCAGTAATGCAATTCATCTCCACATTGCTGTGGAGAGGAAAAGGCATCTCACTTGCTTAACAATCCAAATCAGCACAGTGCTGGAGAAGGCTGGGAAGGAGCAGCTG
Organism: Castor canadensis; assembly: GCF_047511655.1. Taxonomy (NCBI): domain Eukaryota; kingdom Metazoa; phylum Chordata; class Mammalia; order Rodentia; family Castoridae; genus Castor; species Castor canadensis. The sequence continues at coordinate 57,485,908 of NC_133398.1, read as the reverse complement.
ACTGTAGGTGAATGGCCACTGAGTTCTCATTTTTCTCCCATTTCTACTGCTAAGGAGGTGAATATCAAGAGTTCAATTTTGAAATGCAAATTAATTGGTTTTGAGTTGGCGTTAAACATCAAAGCAGATATAATGTTCCTAAAAAAGTATTTCTGCTTTACTATAAAGACTCATTTTCCTTTCAAAGGGAAATATAGTTTGTTTCTATAGGAGATCATCAACTTTTGGTTATTTGAACCTTGCAAAGGACTGCTTTATATATCTTATTGAAGGAAGAAGAGAGCTCTCAGTTTATCACTAGTGATAACATTGACAAAAGTGTTTCTGTATATAGATGAGCAAAATGGTCTGGTAGTACCTACCTGGAGCAGGAGCAAAGTGACAATAATTTCAAGGACATGCTGCTGCCAAATATATTCCCCTGCCTACCCAGTCGAAAAACTTTGTCTACTGCAATTGAATGAGCAGGAACTGACAGACATTTTACCCATTTAGAAGTAATAACAGGAACAAAGAAAGAATTCTTAAGCCAATACAGACTTTTCTGAAACTCAGGGTGAGAAGAATGGGTTGGTTTTTTTCCACTTCAGTTTTCTCTTCAGTTTGAACAGGTGAACCTAAGCTATGAAGCTTCTGTCTTTTCAAGCTTCTATGAGATGAACTCTCATACTGGAGATATGAAAAAGAGTGTCTTATCTGAAGATGAAGCCGAGCTGCATTGGAAAAGGATTATCCTATTTACTACATTGCTCCTATTATACAAAATCCTCAGAGGCTTTTTTTTGGCTTTTGGCTTTTAACTGATATGACAGTAAGATGCTTCATTTAGAAGCTTGATCTTTACCTTGAGAACTTAAAAAAAAAAACTGAGAACAATATAGGCAGATTATAACCTAATATGCTCTCTTAACTTATAAAGAAATAGAAATATACGTAAAACAAGCACTGAATAATTAAAGAAATGCATAACACTAAGGGTCTGATTTTAATTTGCATAATTTTTCCCCTAACAGTGCTTAATTAAGACATCAGTTTTAAAAAAAATCCAATGGAACTCTTAAGATTTTCCACACTGAATTAACGTTAAGGACTTTTAATGGATGTCTTAATTAGACTTTGCTATTCATGGAAATTCTACACAAATTAAAATCAGACCTTGGGTGCACTGTTCCCAGCTGAGTCTAGCAAAATGCTCTATGGAACTGAGACTTTTGAATACATGCTCTGACAGCAAGTCTCATGTCTAAACTGGTATACTAAGATCCCACTCTCTTACTCAGTTGTCAATGGTATTACAGTCATTACACCATTTGAACATTTTCTTCTAAAATACAAATAATAAGTTTAACTTCAAAATATAATACTTGGTTTAGTATATTAGTCAGTAGAGCTAAAAGCAAAGGTGACTTTCTATGTAACCCAAAGGGTTATGGATATGTTATTATTGAAAATAAAACATTCAGAAAGAACCATTTTGCTTAATTTTAACAAATGAAGACAAAAATTTGTTTATGACACTTCTTTGTTAATTATGATTGATATATTACTGACTCTAATTTCAGTAACTTAACAGCAGTAATGATAGAATGTTATGAAGATCTCCCAAAAAATTAAAGATCTAATAAGAAGTGAACAGAAGTTTTGGAGTTAAAGCAGGAAAGTCAAGAAGCTCAAAATTATATTGCAGATTGTGAATATAATTATTGATAGATCCATTTTTGGCACAAAGACTGTCTACCTAATTGTAGAAAATCCTCTTACATCAAATCCCTAAGAAGTGACCTCTCCCCTAGAAGACATCACATGTCTAAGGAAAGAAATGCACATGAGTCACTACACTAATATAATGCATCCCTAAACCCACAACTGTGTGTTTACAAAAAAAAAAAAAAGAAGCTTCTAGTAACACCACTCATTATTAAATGTAAGTCATGTCCCTGCAAAGAATATTCAAGGAGTCATCAAACACTGGACATGTTTACATTACCAAAGCTGATTTTAATACCTAATAACTGGTCTATAAATACCACCATACGTTCTTTTGAATGTGTTTATTTTCGCACATACCTTGCTCCTGCCTGAAATAAGCACTCTGTCTCTGTATCAAACCAAGTATTTCAGAGGTGTGAACTCCAGCTCAGAGCTTTCTGGCAATGAACATTCTGCATAAACTTTCCCCTCAGTCAATGAAAATCCAAAGACATTAAACCAAAAACATCTTCACAAATGTACCCCTTTGGGGCAACACATTTCCTACCTGTCAGTCAGCCACCTTCACGTAAAAACTTATTGAGTCACCAAGAAACTTCCTGAAGATGGATTGCAAGGCTTGATGTTCTGCCAGACATACTGTCTGACTAACCTTCATGTCTTACAGTTAGACCTGTCCCATCTCCCTCAGGTTCTAATCTTATTTTTTCTTTTATTTTTACCTGGCTGGTTTGCGGACTGGATGGGTCATAAGAAGGTACATAGTTCTTCAGAGTATCCTGAGGATTCAGGTGGGGAGGATATCTGATTGTTGGATGAGAAAAGTAGCTTGATGGAGCTGGAGGAAGGATAGCTTGTGTTGGAAATGGCAACGGTGAGGGAGGAGGCGGAGTTCGAGTTGAGATGACTGCAGAAGACAGAAAAGTTAAGAATGACTTGTCAGCTCATTGTCTTATTGTTTCATTCCAATTCTAAAGAATGTTGTGAAACTGTAACACTGGTGGCAATTCACCTTTTCCCATGATTTAACCAAGCTTTCCTGAAATAAAGTATTCTCTCACTTTCATTTTCAATGCTAGTACCACTAAGGAAGCACAGACATAACCCTCCCCTAGGGAATTAATGATCACTTTCTAGATCCATGAGTGATTGAAAAAAGAAGTTTCTCTTTAACAGGTTATGCCAACACTGGATAAAACATTTCTTGGAGTAAAGTTATTTCCCATCAAAAACACATTCTTTGATTAAAGTCCTGTCTCCCTAAGTCCAGATCAAGTCACAGCCTTAATTAGAGGGCAGGAGACCACAAATTTTCTACTAAAATTTAAATAGAAGTGTAATCCAACTTCAACAAATCATCCCCCTATATACCCTAGCTGACAGCTGTTTAGAAGGGAAGTCAACAATTAATACACAAAAAAGTTCATCTCATGAATAATTACCTGGTCATTATATGAATATTTTTGAATATGAAAACATAGGGCCTGGGAACTCTTTTTCTTAATAAAGATGTTCCTTTCAAAATCAAAAGAGATCTATCTACAAATATTTTTCTTTCTATTCTAACTTTTAGTATATGTACATTCAAAGATAATATTAAGGTAAGACCAAGAATAAAACCCACCCAAATGCAAATTTAAATCATTTAGGTAGATACATAAAATTGCCCATGAATCATATATTTTATAATAATTTGACAGAGAGAACTCTATAACAACCATACAATGTGAAAAATGTTTATATTTAATGTAACTTCAACATTAGTATGATTATAATTATTTAGTTTTAAAAATATAATTAAGTTTTAAAGTTAGAGAAAATATAAGTATATTTATAGAGATATATTTAACTCTATGAAGTTGAAGGAAATAATTATAAGTATCAATTAAAAGAATCAACTAATATACATAGAAGTAAAGATTAAATGTCTATTTTTTCTTAATATTTTGATCCAAGGCATGGAAAATTACAAATGATAAGTGTTTAATGTTTATGAGACAACTTAATGAACAATATGAAAAATAAATTCTTTCCATGACCTATAAATGAAAATCATCTGGAATGACTTTTCCAACTTCATAATTATGTCCAAAAATAAAGAACTTTTTAAGGGATACTGCTCATTTCTCACAAAGAAAACTTTCAGGATATACAAGAAATTAAGAAATAATATCATAAAAGAATCATAAATTTAATTTTATGGTCACAACTATGCTCCCTGATTGTCTTGGGAACTGTTTCTTAGAATTCTCCAGATGGTTATAATAGTGCTGATTCCTAGGCTTAACCATAGACCTAATAGATAAAGACCAGCAGGAAAGAGGTACCAGAATGTTCATTTTAAACTAGTATCTCAAGTAATCTTTCACACACAAAAATTTGAGCATCCCCCATCAAAGAAGGATTTCAGAGAACTGTATACTTCTTAAAACAAAATTCCTTATTGAAGTATTGTACACATATACCCATTTGAAATTATAATTTAAGTAAATACAGCTAAGTGCAATTGAGCATCTTTTTACTTAGTGTCTAAGTGATCTTATCCTCAGGTCAATTTTTGAACCATGGTCTTTGTTCACATCTGTACACAAACTATTGAAACGTACACACATAGCTCTATCTTGGGTCCTCTAGATTTGGGGGCCAATTTAGCCTGAGTAGCTCTGGAAGAGATCTCTTTTCAACTGAACTGGCACTACTCAAACCTCAGCTTGAATCTCTAGAGAGTCTGGTACTTTGTCTTTTTGAGCTGTAGTGGGCCTAACATAACTGGGTAGAATTTCATATTTCAAATTGAAAGTAAAAATGGCTACCTGACAGATCAGTAAGTCATCCTTGCTCTTTAAAAAAAAGGAAAAAAATATTTTTCTTCATTTTGAAAGAACATATAACTATGTACATATGTATTTCTTGCCTACATTATTGGAAGCACTTCCAAATTATCTTTATTCCTCCATTCTTGCTCATTGCAATACATCCTTTATAGTTTTATATGAACAATTTTCTTTAAAAGTACCATTACAATTGTGTAACTTCTCTGCTAAAAATCTTTCAATAGCTTCCTACTGCTTCCTGAGAAAAGTCCTTGTGGTTCTCATGTGTTTTTGGACCCAGTCCTGGACGACTTCTTTGGACTCATCTTTGGATATATTTTGCTGTAGTCACCTTTAATGCATCGGTAAGCTTTGTTGTCTCTGCTTGAAACACTCTTCCTTCTCACTTGTTTTCCCTTTTGTGGTGAACTCATCCTTCAAATTTACTTCAGAGGCATCTAAGCCTCCTCCAAGTACCTGTCCTATTCGGATTAGATGCCTGGCCAGTGATGTGGTACTGACTCTCCACTATGTCATAAGCTTTCTAAGGATAGAAACTGTCTTCCTTAACCAAGGTTCCTCATATATTAGATACTTCACAAATAAGAACCAAAGTATAAGGTTTATTCTAAGTATCTCATATTTCCTCATGTAAAAATATACTGTTTAGCTTTTTCTCAAACTTTAGAACTATGACCTTTTAATCAGATGTCATAAAGCACAGGTAATATATGACTTCTGAATTAAATTTGGCCAAGTATACAACATTACAAATCTATGTAATAGCTATTGATTTTTTTAACCTATTTTGTAGTACGAAAAATGTAAAAATTCTTACACCACATTTAATTTGTATATTCCTCTCTCAACTTCATAATTTTCTTAATGATAACAATAAAGTCCATTCATTTTTAAATATAGCAACAATTAATGTCAACATACACTTACAAATTAAACTTAAGGACTTTAATAGATGTTACATTCTATGGGAAAAGATTTTAAAAAGCAGATTCAGTTAGCCTGAAGGATGAGGATTACCTAACTAAAATTAAGAGCAATAAGAGGAATGTCACTAAAATGTATTTATATATATAAAACTTTGCAGTTTTATATATAAAACTTTTAGTTTACTCCTTTCTAGGACTTAAGAGTACTAAGTAGAAAGTATACAGTAATAATTACTAAGTATATTTCATTTTTAATGTTTGAAAGATTTACAAATAAATGATTTAAATTTAAATGTGAAATACTGGATACTTTTTCTTAATCAAATTAAGTTATTAGACATAATATCAAGCATACTGGCCCAAAGATTTGTGCATATAAAACAGCTGTCATAGGAAGCATATCTTTTTATTTCCTGGTTAATTTCATTCACAAAAAAGTAAATGATTTGCGTATAGAAAATATGATCTACAGAAATAGTGCCTATATATCTTAATGCCTTTGGAAAAACTTTAAAATCAGCAATATATTTAAAATCCCATCTTTCTCTATGCAGAATACACAGAATTAGGTCTAGTCTTGAAGTTGCAGTTAAGATAACAATGTACCCCATTTTTCTAAGTCCTTGTGTCCTTCCAATAAAGGCAATTTTGAAATAAAATGTAAATATTATTGTTGTTATATAACATTGAAAATCTTTTCTTATAAATTGATATGAGAAAATATTTCATCCGACTGTGACCCACATTCCCTGTGGATTGAGAAAATAAGCTCACCATAGCTATAATTATAAACTTTTGCTCCACCCTAAGGGTTTGGAACTATGGAAAAGGGGAAAGTCATTGCTCTACACTTCAAACTCCTCACCACTGTGTGCAACTCCAGGTATTCCGGGGTGGTGGTGTTGGGGGAAAGTGCTCAGTCTTGGTGAAGAGTCCTGTGGAGATGTGGAGCTGAATAATGGCTTTTCAGGCTTCTTCATAGTAGTTGGAGAAGACATATCTACAAAGGAGGAAGAAAAAGTTCAAGCTTCATGGCCTTCTTAAACTGCAAGGTTCATGTCAACATAGCAGATCTTCTTTTCTAACACTTTAGTATTTTTGTGTTTTGACTCTTATAAAATCTACACGAAAGTGAATGACCCAGATATGTTACAGCTTTAACAGATCCATCGGAAACATTCTCTGCTCAAGCTAACTGAAGTTTTCATTAAGATTAGCAACAACAGGTTTAAAAATTCTATATTCATTCTTGTATAGGAAGTACATCAACCATATTCACCTTCTTAACTTCCTTCTTTTACCCCCGCCCTTTGTATGTGCCTCCCCTTAGCGTGAATTGTTTTTCATAATATTGCTTATATTCATATTAGGTCTGTCATACATATATACATGGAAATGTCACAAGGAAATCAATGTATAGCTATCTTAAACCAAGATAGCAATGTATAGCTATCTTTTGTCTTTTGACAAAAACAGAGAACAGGAGAGCAGAACAGATCCTGCCTGGGAGGGGGATGATATGAGGAAAGGGTGGAGGAGGGTGAATATGGTATAAATACTGTGTACACATGTATGTAAATGTAAAAATGAGACCTGTTGAAACTATTCCAGGAATTGGGGAAGGAGGATAAAGGAGAATGATAGAGGGGGTGAATTCAACTAAGATATATTGTAAGAACTTTTATAAATGTCACAATGCATTCCCAGCATAATTAATAAAATATTTTTAAAAATATTATCAAAATCATTCCTATTAGTAAAGAAATCTTGAAGTTCTGAAAATCCAAGTGTCGGGTTTCCATTAGCCCCTCAGTTCACATGGAGGTCTTCTCTCCCATAGCATTTCATTCTTTGCTTTGTATGATTCAGGGGTTATCTTTTGACCTGCTGACTACACTGTGAAAACAAATAGGGGACAACCCGGTACAAATGTGAAAAACAACCTGGTAAATATATCATTGCTTTAACATCTTTTATAGAAAACTCATTCACTTGCTTAGAAAAAACCAAATTCTTCAATTTGCTCACCCTACAAATATTTACTACATTCTTTCATTTGCCAGATAAAGTGAGGATGTTAAGAAAAATAAAGTAATTCTTGTCTGAGGGATACTCCCTGTTAGTGAAGAGGAAAATTATAAGAAGGAAATGATGGTCAACAGTTGAGAGGGAATAAGAGAGTTGAGAACAGGAATGTTAGAAAATTCCTGCTACATTCTCAGCTTTTGTGTGCATGCAGCAACCACTCAGCCATCCCAGGTTCAAGAAGGCAGCCCCTCATAGTGCCATTTTCAACACAGAGATGAGAAGGCATCTCCAGAGAGCAAATGTTCAGAAAAGGGGGGCATAAAATATGCAAGTGGTCTCTGGAGTGATGAAAGATAGAGGTGAAGAAAAGGAGCCAGCAGCTGGCAGAATGCACACCATGAAGGGCCGTGGAGTTCTTATACAAATATCTACATGCTTACTCCGATGAGGGAAGCTATGGATGGCTAAAATATGACAGAGTTACAGTTTAAAACAATCCCTCCTAATTTGTACCAGACATGGCACTAGTTTCTAGAGACATAATAGTGAACTGGTTATAAAGCTTAAAATCTAGTGAGGGGATATGAAGAATTAAAATGGAACTACAAAGCAGTATAAAACATGCCAGAAGTGTTGAGAAGTATTTGGGGATTCACTCATTTGTTTTGTAAATATTTAATAATGCCAAAAGACAGATCATGAGAGATTAAAATAAGAGTGGGGATGGAGCTAATGCAACAGATAACTAAACAGAATTTCACAATTAAATATCTGTGACTGTGAATTAGTTGGAGCAGGAAATTTACCAGGAAACTCTGGTTCATAAGAAAGGTGATCCTCTTATCACCTTAACATCTTAAGTAATGTTGATTTTTATGGAGGTTTATAAATTTATAGTAAAATGACCTAACAATATGAGCTATAAAATTTACATTTTGTTCTCAAAAACTTAAACATATATATAAATAGACAGAATAATAATGGATTTTCATGTACCCGTTAGCCAACTTCAATAATTATCAGCTCAGAGACAATTCTATTTCATCTTTACTTCCATCTATACTTCTGTCTTCTGTATTATTTGAAGCAAATCCCAGAAATCATGTAATTTCACCCCTCAATATTTCTGTGTGCATCTTTAAAAGCAAACAGCTAGGTGCCAAAGCTATTTGGGAGACTGAGATCAGAATATTACAGTTTGAGGCCAGCCCCAGCAAACAGTTCATGAGAACCCATCTCCAAAATAAGCAGAGCAAAATGGAGGGGTGGCTCAGCAGTTAAGCACCCGCTCTGCAAGCACAAAGTCCTGAGTTCAAAGCCCATTCCCACCCCCCAAAAAAAAAAACACATACACACACAACTTTATTACACATATAAAGTAAGTACAATTTGCATTTTTAATTAGGGATGTTCTTTTGAAATGAGAGAAAGACTTCATGACACTATTAATATGAGAGACTATTGACCAATATTTTTACCATATGAAAAATTACCTAAGACCTGATAAAGCATCCAACCGAATTAAATATATGTTTCATCCTACCGTCATTTATGACATGGACATGTTTCTTGAAGACGGGAGACATCACAGTCTACAGAAAATGACAGGTGTACTTGTGGCCATGAGCTACAATTTGTTACTAACTGACTGTCACTAACTTATCAGAACTGTGCTGAGTCAGAGAACTTTTTTTTCCATATCTTTCTCAAAAAGAAAAAACAAAAAAATGTGGTTTCATGAAACTACAACAAAAACAAGCCACTGCATTAGAAAAAAAAAAAAGGAAAACAAAATCAAGGTTTAAAACAGACAATGGAAGCTCATTTCAGCTAAGTTATCGTTAAAATGCCAAAAATAATACTTAGCTTCATTTAAGAGTTATGCAATTTTAACAGGTAATAATACAAATTTGCCTACTGGAGGTTAAGCCCTGACACAGAGCCTTAGCTGTGGGAAGAACCTCCAGTTCACTCATTACTGTATACATGATGCACCAAACTTTCATTCCAAATGAAATTAAAAATTAACTCAGAAAAAGAAAATAGTAACTTTCTACTGACACTCTTCTGCTTACCTGTACTTAAATAAAAATTTAAGTAAAATTAATCTGTGTAAATTGGTTTCTAAAAAGTCCTTAATATAAATAATAAAGCATAATATGCAACATTTAAACATAGTTAAATGTGACACAGCCTGGGAAGCAGAATAGTGTCATTTTAATTATGTCATTTCTGAAGATCAATTAAGGCACCTATATAACCACTGAATTTCATCAGAATGTTCATTAAATCCAGCCAAATTCATGAGTCTCTTTTTATAAAGGGAATACAAATCAAGTGTGTTTGTGTAGAATTTCAAGAATATAGGCAATTTTGTAATTGTTAATTTATATAACTTAAATTTTTAGTCAAAATTATACATTTGGCTTTCTTGAGTAGTTATCATGGGTCCATTTATTTTTCTGGTCCTCTTTTCATCATGTACTTAATAATAGTGGTGTCTTCATGTTCATAACACACAGGCCAACACAGCAGAAACAGACTAACATTCACTGTTCATGATTAAAAGGGACCACAAGCTCTTTTCCTTAAGCAATAAAAGTAACTCAGAATAATAAAATAACAATGGGAAGATCCAGCATCCAAACTGAAAGAATTTGCTTTAGAGAAAGGTAAAAAATGGTGGTATTAGAATGTAGGCTTCATTGCCTTTGTTTTCCCATTACATGAAATTAATTCTGGGCCCATTAATCAATAAAGAAATACTTCCACACAGCATGTAAAAGGCACTATGCTAAGTACTTAGAGAGACACGAAAGGAAAAGCAACTCTCTGGACTGAAGGGGGAAGAGAAGGTCAATTACACGAGGGGAGGAAGGATAGAGTTTCTAGCCATTCCATTTTAGCCATAAACGAAACTAGTATTGCTTTGATTTTAATTTTATTTTTGACAGTCTGCAGTCTAATAGACTTTCAACCTAAAAATGCTATCACTTCTATTTTTAATGCACTCATAAGATACAGAAAAAATGTTTGAGCAATGAATATATAGGAGAGATGAGTGACCTTCCTGTGAAGAAAAACAAATGTTGTCTTTTTCAAAATCTACTCTCCCTCAAGCAGGAATGATACATAAAAAGACTAAAATTGAAAATAAGTTGTGTAGTAACAAAGCTGAATAATGTATAAATATATAACAAGTTGAATAATAATACACAATAATGCATAAGCTGAATAATACATAAGAAAAGGAAGATGAAGAAGAAAGCAAGATGGTAAGAAAAGAAAATTATTCTTTTCTACTTCCTTGTCCACTTACAGAATAATATTTTGTTTGTTGGAACAAACCTATTTTCTCCTTAGGTAGTTCCTCCTGAAAACTTCTGAGATCTAGATTTTGCAATGTGAAGCCAAGAGAAGCCAAACTGGATCACTGAGCACCTAATAATAAGTGTGAGGAACCACAGCTATACACAAGGTTCAAGGTGCTGGGTAAGACCAACTGGTCCCTGTTCTTGTCAGGCTTACGGTTCAACAGAGATTACACTTAAACACTAAAGACAAAGAGCTACTAAATAATTGCCATCATGATAATATTAAATTGTAGAACGGAATTTTTCTTAATGGCAGAAAACTCCAGAGGCTAATATTTTTTAAAGAAATGTTGCTAATTTTCAGTATCTATACTTGTGTTTAAATTTATAATTGGAAAATTAGCTATGCCTTCAGAAACTCATTTGTCAGTGAAATATATAATAAAAGATCAAGCAAGAAAAAGTTCAAGTAAACTCTGAAAAAAGTTGGTTCCTCTAGACTTTAGCCTATCCCCTTAAATATTTTGCAAAATCAAGTTACAACTTTTACCAGCTATTTTTTGGCACTGTGACATACGTACATTCTAAGCCCTGATTGGCATTCATTTCACAGCATCACTTCAAAGAGATAAAGGCTTGAACAAATAAGGAGTCAGATCAACTCATCTCCCAACAAGGTAATTTCATCTAAAAGAAGAGAGCTGCAGTGATGCACAGCGTATCTACTTGACTCATCGGCAGCTTGCACAAATGGCGCTCCAGATGTATATCTGTTCAAGTCAGCCCAAGGCAACAATTTTGATCAATTCTAATGTGATAAAATGCTGCAGGGAAAGTGTGCAGAAACGTGTTTACGTCAGCCCTTAATTAAACTGTTGTTCACTTCCAAAGAACCTTAGGAAACACTAATGAGACATGAGTTTTGGCAATTTCTTCATCAAAGCAAAGACCCCTTCCTCAGTCTGTAGCAGCCTGTCATCCAAGTCGCTCCCGGGATAAATGTCACATGGCACTCCAATCACTTAGCCACCTGTTAGTAGAACTTTGCTGAAGTCAACTAGTGATCTAGGGCAAGCTCCAACAGTCACCTTAACACCTGCCTATCTGGGACACCTGGTCCTTTTTCACATATCATAGAGCAATATGTTACCTTTTCCCATATGCTCAAGTAAGATTAAAGTTACAAATCAGATTTCTTTAGCCTATATAGAAACATATCACTTTCTTTTCTAAAAAATTCCTATTCTTCTTCTCTATAACACTTCTGATTAATGACTTATTTCAAATTAATTATGTAAGAACACACAAGAATTTTTGAATTTCTGGAAGCTATTATTTTTAGCATACCATAGCACTAAATTAAAATACATTAACAACTGTGCCAGTCCTATGGTTTAGAAAAACATATTTCTAGCTAGTTAACAAAGAAGTAATTGCATAAAAATGTTTTAAAAGTCCAATCTTTTACATTTTCCCTAAATTGTCGTCCTTATTTTCACGCCATACTTGCAAATAAGTTTAAATGAATCCTATAGATACAAGTCAACATTTGTTAGGTTGTCTTATTTACCAGTATTTGTTGTAAAGCTGTTTTACTACTAAGTACTGAAAAAACTATAATCATGGCTAAAAACATCTTCGTTTTTTACATTCTCAAACTGCTGAATATTTTACAGACCCTTATTCCCCTCCATTTTTTTCCAGAAGAAAAATCAAGGTGCAATGAAAACAGCTGGGAAACTTCTACTCCTTTTGACCTTCTGGTATGAGCCAGAGTTCAGTCTGATATGGACCAGAGAAGGAATGCACACGGGTGGGAACATTTAGCTTGGAGACAGTACAATGACTGGGTTTGACAAGATTGTATTGTACAGACAAGTCTTATTGCATTGTTAGGTTCTCATAGTTTTCCAGTTTTCTTTGTATTCAGGACTTCTATAGATTTTAGACTTTTATATGTTTTTCAAGTCTTTTATAGGTTTACAAAAACTCTGGACATTGAAAATCTCTTCAGAGACCAAACTCGTTGGACAAAGGCAAAAGTGGTCAACACATCCATTACTCCATTGAAACTGTCAAGCAACACACGGCACTTAAAGTGAAAAATGAGCTGTAGCTAAACTGGGGCACTTCTGCGTTCCATTAAAATGCTAGGTGGAAGCTGGAAGGCAATATAAAAAAGATGAACTATCTGCATAAAATAATAATGCTATTTAAAATAAATGAGAGGCTACCAAATCAAGTGTGTGGGATGAGTTCTGGAGCTGAAATCTATTTTTTTTTTTTCACTTCAGGCCACAAATCCAGAGTCAATCTTGAGACAAGGAAATGGCTTGGGCTCTGTGCCAAGAGGACAAGGTGAAAGCAGAGAAGACTATGTGCCAACTAAATGCTAAGAGAAACCATAGCTTCTCTGCCTCCATTTTTGCCTTGGGGAAGACAATGCTGAGAAGAGAGAAGTTTGCACATTATTTACAGTGGCATAAATGTTGTGCAAAATATCACAATTAGCAAGGCTAGATTGAAGAAGTCTGCCTGTTACTTCAGATCCCAGTCCAAAGCTTTAATGTATGAATTTCTGCTGGTTTCACTGTGGACATTGACAGTGATCCCTACTTACTTTAACAAGGTTTACCTATTGATAAAGGACTGATATTGGGAAGTTTGCCCTGGAGGAGGCAGAAAGGAGAGCGAGACCAAGTAGGCTATGCCTTTATTTGAAAGCTCTACATAATCCCCCAGGTACAATTTTGATTTCTCCATTTCCTTCACAATAAGAATGGAGCAAGTCAGAGTCCTAGGGAGAAAAATGTGGTGCAATCCTTGACAGCTTAAATAAAATATAAAACAAAAAAAGAGGTGCATGAGTAGAGGCACAAGGCCATAGAAACATTCTATAAAGGGTTTATACAGCCATGTGCTAAGGGCTGGTGGAGTGGCTCAAGTGGCAAAGTGCCTGCCTAGCAAGCATGAGGCCCTGAGTTCAAACCCCAGTACCATCAAAAAATAAAACAAAATAGAACCACATGCTCCACTTAAATTATTGTTCATATGATAGTGGAGTTACGCACTGTTAGAGGGAATGTAATCTGGTAAGACCTTTCTGGACTCTATGCCAATATTTACTGAAAAGCCTTAGAAATAAATTTAAGACTTAACTCAGTAACTCCACAGAGGAATGTATTATTGCTTTAACAAAATTTCATTGAGCTTCTGCTTAGGAACTAGGTGGCGATGCAGTATGCTAGGGACTGGGACAAAGAACTAGGCAGGAATGAATTTATCAGATTAGGGACAAAGACTTATGTGCAATGGTGTTCATGCTATCTTTATTTATAACTCAGAAACTACCTAAAATACAAGGGTCAAGGAGACATTCAAAAATTTATGATATAGCCGAAGGATGAAATATTACGTAGCTATTATTATAAAGCAGAAATAAGTGACATGGTAAAGTGCCATTATATTTTAAGTGAAAGACAAAAAGGAAATTAATTTACAAAGTAGCAAATATATAAATTCAACTTAATATAAAAGTATGACTCAAAATAGAATATATAAAAATGCAGAGGAAAAGAGTAACAGACTAGCACATAATACAGTCAAATATTAATAGGAGTTAATGCTGTCAAATATTAATAGGATTACAGGTAATTTTTTCTTAATTATATTTGATAGTTTGCTTTTCTAAATTCTTCACAAAGAGCTATTGTTTTTAATCATAAAAATTTAAAAATACATATTTTGGGGGAAATACTTCCTGTAGCTCCAAAGAATACACTAATTCTGAATAATGAGTTGACAATAGTGGATCTTATAGTGTGTCCAACATTGCACTGGATATGGAGGAAATGCCACATGTTGCAAAGACAGAAGAGGAAATGATTAAATGTAACACTTGCAATTTAGTTGGTTAAAGACAAAACAATGTCTTTTTGAAGAAAAGAGAATGTCCGAATATCTGATTTTAAGGATTCTTCTAAGATGTAAAATTTTATGATTATATGGCAAATGTGATTAAGTCTTTCCCACACACTCCAAGTTAACAAAAAGCTCTGACTGTTATGACAAGTCATATGGATTTAATCCCATCACAGAATTTGATGGCGATGCCAGACAACCCAAAAAAGAATTTGCTGCCATGTTGGAAAAATACCTCCAAATACTCCATATACATTTATCATGCTATAAAATAACTCCAGAAAAAAATGGCAAACTGCATGAAAAAGGAGATAAGATGTCATCTTCAATTTTTAAAAAGTGAAAAGAGTTATTTTTTTAAAGGAAAAGGTAAGGTAGTTTTTGTGCTAAATAAATGAATTCTTGCTTCGATAACTGAGTTATTTAATCTTAATTATACTTGAGCCTAGAACTGTATTCTTCACCAACTTGAAACAGTTTGCAATGGTTAAAGTGTCTCTTGCTGTATATTTTAACTCAAGTGCAGCTGAGTAGCACGTTACTACAAGTTCTATTTTATCACATCTCTATTAAAAAAAAAAAAAAGTCTCCAGGCTACACCTACACCAATACAGAGTTAAAGCTCAAACCCTTTGAAGCTCACAAACACCTTCCTGAGACAGTTTTAAAAAGTCCTTTGAATAATGAACAGTGCTAAAAGAATGAATACTGAATAAATGAAACTGCTTTTTAAAAACACTTCAGCATGTTTTTGTATGTGAGCAATTTCATTTTATCAGACAGACAATGATGAAGTGTCTTAAGTAATGTCAGTAAACATAATCTGAAAGGAGAACAAAACACCAAGCAATTATGCAGGATTTGGAGTATATTTTAGTGACTTATTAAACATCAGCATAGGTAAATAGCTGCTATTCACCAGGCCTCTGGGGAAAACCTCTTGCTACAGAGGCTTATTAGTGTTAAGCATCTGAGAGCCATGGACTATAAAATAAAATCAATACCGTAACCTTAACTGTAAAAGTCAGAAAGATACTGGAAGAGTTCTAATTTAACAAGATTACAGATGAGTTTTCAGAGGAGAACATTTGGGGAAAAGCCATGCATTTAGAAACATTTATGCTACCAGACGTCTCAAGGTTTCTGTTGTTACTGATGTTGTTTTCCTCGCTGGTAACAGTTAGGGTTGATTTAACTGATGTATTACTTTAGTGGATTTACAGGAAAGTCCTATAAATGATCTGGAACTTATTTCGAATAAAATCATTAAACTGAGGTAGTAAACGAATTGCTTGGGAGCAATTATGATCTGATATGGTTTAGCAAATAGGGGAAAAAGTCATGAAAAATGTAAGGTCAGCAGCACAATGCAGATATGGTTACTCTGCACAATGTTCTGCTTCTTTTAATGGGAAAGAAGCAAAACTGACATAAACTGTGTGTCGAAGTTCAGCCCAAATCTATATTTTTCTCTCCAGCAAATGTAAATGAAGTAAAAGGAACCTTCTGTCAATGAAATTACTATGATGGCATATTTATTATCCTAATGGTTGAGAAATCACGTGAAATTGATCAGTAACAAAACCTCTATTTAGTAATGGACCAATTACATTTGCGAGATAATGTCAATGAAACAGAATATCGTCACAGGATAATGGTCTCCTATTGCTACGTCCTTAGTCATTTAGGGAAAATAAATGTTGCCGTCTGGCTGAGTCATTTGTTTTCAAAGTAGGAGACATGGATCCCATAACAAGGTTCTGTTATAATAACTCAATCTCTATCAATCATTTGTTGTACCAGCATGGTGCAGGACAAGACATGTATTTGTGAGAATCATGCATTCCTCAAGTATAAGGCAAAACATGTGATGCTTCCAAGCACATAAACAATGCAATTATTGTGTTATAGAATGAGAATATTTTAAACAAACATATAAAACATAATTTAAGAAATGTGGAATTTTCAAAAAGATCCAAGTATTGAAAGCATAAAGACCCAGAGCAGGTTGCATGTCCCTTATATGAAACACCTGGGACCAAAAGTATTTCAGTCTTTTCAGATTTAGGAATATTTGCATATATATGCAATGAGGTATCTTGAGGATGGGATCCAAGTTTAAACATGAAGTTCATTTATGCTTCAAATATGCTTTATACACATAACCTGAAGGTAGTTTTATACAATATTTTTAGTGTGTGTGTGTGTATGTTTAGACTGCAACCCAAAACATGAGGTCAGGTGTGGAATTTTCCACTTGTGACATTATGTCAGCTCTCAAAAAGTTTTAGACTTTCAAGCTAGAAATTACTGAAGACTGTCAAATTCTTTGACTCAAACTGATTTAAAGTCTAAAGTGTTCGAAGGCAAAGGAACCTGAGTATTTAACATTGTTATTTTACAAATGGGAAAACTCTAACTATTGCCAGTGTGGATAGTGATTAGTTTAATAAGCTGTAAAGTAGGTTTTCAATAGAGAATAAAAGCACAAATACATGTAAACTCAGCTCAGCACAGGGCAGATAGTAAGTGCCAAATAAATGGTAGCCACAAGTGGGAACTGCATCTTTTCCTCATTTACATGCACATGCTAAATATAAACTTTAAATTCACATGGTTTCACCAACAAATAAACGGTATAGAAAAAGGAGGAGGTAAACTAGCATAGGATAAACAGGTGCTGGAAATATAAATGAGACAGAGAGACCACATTTGAATCCTGATTCAAACAAAACAATTTTTAAGATACTCTCAGGAATCTGAACTTGTATTATATATTAGGCTATATTAAGGAATTACTATTATGTTTGTTAAATTGATAATGGTAATGTGAGTATATAAAAATTCTGTCTGCTAGAAACTCTTAGAAATATAAGCAAATGGCTTAATGTACTTTAAATACTTTAAAAACAACTGGAAGGGAGCAAATGCAACAAGATTGGCAAAATATTGTTAAAAGTTAAAGCAGGGTGATGGCACGGGGAGGTGCCCTATTTTCCTATTTTCCATAGCAAAAACTCTTTAAAAGTATGTGCTGAGTTATTTATTTCAAACCAGCTCTTCTCCACAAAAGCATTTGTACTTCCAATTTCTTAGTTCAAAAGAATTTAATCCTGGTACTAATATTAAAAGGTTAATTTTACATACACATAACATACATACATTTTGCCACCTCAAAATTGTGTTTTGTCAGTCCTTTCAGAACCTTGAAAACTAACAAGTTCACTGTTCTGTCATTCTAGTTATGCAAGGTCTAACAGAATCTACCATGAAGCTTTACAGGAAAACCGTCCATCATCCAAGACTCGTGAAGTAGTGCTAAAATTCTCCTAGTTCATTTCTCCACACAAGTAAGTAACATGCTCATTCTCTTGGGAGGGTGTAGGACAACAGAAAGAGGGGGGAAACCTACGCTCTAGCATTAATTACTGGGATGTTTCAGACAAGACAGTCTCTCTAGGCCCTGAACCACTTAACTGTGAAATAAGGAGCTTGAAATGTATGTCTCACGAAGGGGTCCAATAATCTGTGATCTATGTCTGAAAAATCAATTTCTTATTATAGAGGATGTTGATAGACTAGTAACTCAAAATACTGGCTTTCCAAATTATTCCAAAATAAGCTTATATATGAAATCAATGTATAAAAGGATTTGCAAGAAAACCTTTATTGTACCAAAGAGCATTGCTTGGCATGCCCCACAGGTTTCCCCCTTTCCTATTTTAATCTGTACCCATCCAGTATAAAATAGAAAGTAGTTATATTTCAAACTAATTATGTATAGTGGGTTTCTATAAAATTTGTATTTCCAAATCATTAAGGCTCCAGAGCACAGACATACGTGCACGGCTTTTCCATATTAATCAGAACTGGCCCTTAGAATGTATGCACAACCCTGCCCCACCCAAAATGCTCTGCTTGCTTCAAAACATGAAAGAAGGATAGATCCTTGTTAATTAGCAGGCTACAGAAGGGACTCCGGTGGAAGCCTCCACAAACACTGTATTGTTTTCCTTTCTGTTTGGAAGATGCTGGTGAGCTACATTTCCCCCCAACTTCAGCAGTGTAGCTGAAGACAGTATTAACACACCCGGTGGAGGCATCTGAAGTTTGCTTTCCAATATCATAATAGTACATGGAGACTCACTTACAGTTCTCAACTTCTGATACTTTTTACAGGAAGACGCTCAACAAAGAAACTTAAAAAACTGTGCTTACACATTAAATTCAAGCCAGTTTCTCTCTACATTTATCCCCGTACAGGGCTTTTATCTCTGTTTTTTTGGTTCAATGCCCTGATGTTTGAACATTTGCTAGTCAATCCTGGTGATGCCAACTCTAGGTATGTAAGGAATGGGTGGGTGTTCAATTAGTCCCCAAAGGCAGCTGAAAAGTTCTTCCTTGGGTTACTCTGTTGTTTGCTCTGCTTTCTTCAGGACTCCATTTAACGTTAACAGCTACCAGCTAGCAGGCAGCTACTTAGCCATCTGTGAAAGCTGCCTGTTCACCCAGCTCCCACAGCTCCAGAGAAACCCTGAGATTCAATCCTTCCTGTGTGTGAGTTTGGGCTCCAGCACTGTTTCTCTGTTTGAATCTAATGCTCCCTATGGATCCTTCAATGGAAAGAAAAGGTTCTGAAGTCACAAACTTAAGAAAGTATTCATTCTGTCAACAGCCACACCTGGATATCCACAGCACTCCATAGTATATTAAATATTATACATATTCACTCATGAATGAAAAAAGGTTAGATCTTGGTTAAACAGAGTTTCCCAAACTTAGGTGGTTGCTCATATCTGGCAAGTCTGCAAACTCTCCTCACACTCATGCTGAGAAATGCTGGTCTCTGGTTCTGGTTCTATCTGGATGCTACCAGACTCTTTCTTATTTGCTGTTATTTATTTCCTAACTGAGCTCAAGATATTAAACTGGCAGTATTACTCTCTAGACCCAGGTTCTTGTGGACGCTTGGCTTAACTCAGTTGATATCTAATACTATTATGCCTATAGATTTCCATAAAGTACAAACTGAAATTTAGTATAATTAACTAAGGAGAGTGCTTGAAAAAGTTTATATATAAAATTCCAGGACTTGAAAATTGTTAAAACTTCAGAAAGGCTTGCTAAGGGGACTTATTTAAATAATAGAATTATTTTTGTGTGTTTGTAATAGTACATGGAGACTCACTTACAGTTCTCAACTTCTGATACTTTTTACAGGAATCCAACTCAGTGCCTGTGCAGGCTAGGCAAGTGCTCTATCATTGAGCTACATCCCAAAAATTGTACATTATTTTATTTTATTTTTATTTTCTAGTACCTACAGCAAGTAGAACACAATGTCTAAATATTCCTTCTTTTTATAGTTCAATTTATTTTTTTAAACTACTTTTTAAATTCTAATTACATACCAATACACCAAGCAGTGCCAGTTTTTCTAATAAGCCAATTTATTGGTCTACCTCCCCCAGTGCATAAACAGTAAGAAGCTCTAAAGCATGAGGACAGTCCCTTAGCAATTTGGTTTATATTGTTTATTTTCTGTGACTTTCTTTTTGTTCATAAATAGTAAAAAATTATTTTTCTATTCATCAGGGCTGAGAGCTTAATTTAATCATGCTTGTGTACCAATGTCAATAAAAATTCCTGGCATATAAGAAGCATTTGATAAATGATAAGTAAGCCAAATTATCTGAAATCCTAAATATGGAGAAGTTAATAAAATGTTGCCACATGAAAAGCCTTTTTGAATATATATTTTATCTAAGATTACAAGTTCTTTTAATACTCATCAGACTAAGAAGGTATGAAATTTTCCCCAACTGTATGTTATAAATATGTTTACCATATCATATTTTTTCACAAAATGTCTATTAAGTAATGTGTTAGATGTTTTATATTCAGACTTAGATGAATCAATTGCTATTAGAATAGTAGTAGCATGGTGCCCTTGATAAATAATTTTCAAATGTTCAACCAAATAATTTATTGGTCTGTGAAATTCCTGGGCATTGGAACATAACTAGACTTAGTCTCTTAGAACTTGAGTGAATTCTCAAGAGGAAAAACCATGACTTGTCTCATTTTTCCCCTTATATCAGAAGTTATAAAGGATTTATCTAATGATTTCTAGAAAAGTACACCAACTAGGAACCAATCTCTCTCTGAAATGACTCAGGTAGAAAAAAATAAATGTAGACAAGATATTAAGAGACTTTTTGTGGATAAGTGTTTGAATAAAAGAAATTTCCAACCTCCATTTTGATAAACTTAATCATATTTTATGTACTTGATCATTAAAATCTTAAAGGAAGGAAACAGTATTTTTTTTTTAAAGTATTTAGGGCTCACTGGTAGAGTATTTATCTAGTATGCATGAGGCCCTATTTTCCATCCCTGGTACCAAAAAAACCTGTTAATTAGAGATACAGACATAGGCAATCAGAAGTTTAAGACCCAGGGATTCATAAAAGAGACTAAGCAAAGAGAAATATTCTCAAACTTAGGGAAAAATGTATCAGTTGCTCTGTACCCCTGTGGTAATAGTCCAGTAGTACTTTCTTCTTTTCCTTCTCGGCATATAAAATATTAAGTGAAAATGTAACTATTATGGTGTACATACTAACACACTTAATTTCTGTCAGTATTCATCAGAAGAATTTTAAGCAAATTCTTTAGTCCTCTACCAAATGTTTCACACTGGTCTGGCAGAGTGGCTCAAGTGTTAGAACACGTGCATAGCAAGAGTGAAGCCCTGAGTTCAAACCCTGGAGCCACTGAAAAAAAAAGTGTCATAAATGTTTAACACTATTAACTTTTTAGCTTAAAAATATTCATGTCTATACTTGCAAAATTATAATTATAATTCTTTTATGATCAGGAAATGGTAACTTTGTGTTTTTGAAAAAACAAATATATAATTATGTTTGTAATACACTAAAATAAAAAATGCTTTCTCATTAAATTATTAAAAATTACATGAACACATGTCATTACATGAAATCTACATTTTGTCAATACCTTGCTTAATTTTTTTCAAAATAAAATAGGAATAATAGCTTGGTCATATTATATCATTTATTTTTGCATACTTGAAATAAATCTCGATGGTTTAGGTTGGTGTTTCAGAATATGAAGGAAAGTAGAACACCACATACTGCCCACAATTTATCATTTTTGGTTCCCAGGTTCCAAACACTTTGTCTAGAGGCTATGGAAACATGAGATTTTAATGCAAAGTTTCACTAACAGATTAAAGCACATACACAGGAAAATTAATTTTCCACCAATCAAAAGCAAAAGCATATTATGATTAAGTAATAAGTAGTTATTATTGAGTACCAATTAGTGCAGGGCTTTATAGGAGAAAGAAATATAAGACATGTTAAAGTCATTACTAATACCAGAATGGTACTCAGTAAGTGCTTTGAACAGTCCCTTTGTGGCAGACAGGTATGTCTAAAGAACATCTGAAGATGTACATGAACAATTTGAGGCATTTTATTTTGCAAATTTTAAAAAAGGTAATTTTCTAAGAACAAAAGGACTGTATTAGGCTTAGCAAATTTATAAAAATAGCACTGTCCTGTCCTCACTTTTTTCATCAGAGTTGAAGTCTTCTTCCCACAATGGCTTATTGTGCACATTACAAAGTCTTCAGGGTCTTCAGAATTAAAGTGACAAAAATTTTTTTTTTAAGCACACATGAGAATGGAACATTCTTCCTTACTCTTAATATGGCTTTAACAGACTTCTCCAGTAATTTTCAGTCATCTCAACAATAGAAAATCACCAAGACAATGCAATGATTTTACAAAGAGAAAGAATGACAGTTTCCCTTCTACTTTTCAAAAATGTTTTGTAATATGATTTGCGATTGCCTTTATGGAATAGACTCAAAACAGGAATCAATTCGTACAAAGTGACACTCTCTATAATAAAGAACGCCTATACTTCTGAACAACACATCAATTCCCATACACTCACAATGTCATTATTACCATTAGAACCATTCCCAGAATACTTTTCTGACAGGGAAAATAGCTTTGTTTAGAATAAACTGACAATGTCAGTAAAACAAGCAATAAAATATAAAGAGTTTATATTTTATTTGCACTACTACATCTCCAGTATTTCTAGCCCTCACTAGTAAGACTGGTCACCTATCAATGGTTTGTTTATACACAAGTATTTATTGTGCCCCTACTATGCACCAAAGTGTTCTGTTGGGTGCTGGTAACAGCTGTAGTCAAAACAGATAAGGACACTGCCCTGATGATGTAGACTCATGTAGACAGTTAATCCCGTAATAAGGGGATTGCATATTATGAGTATAATGAAGGAACAATACTGAGTACCAGGATACAAAAACAGGAAGCTCTAACTTAGACTGGACCTCCTCAGTGGAAGCTGGGCCCTGAAGGATGTCTAAGAATTTTCCAGATGAAGAGTTAGGAAAGTACTTTAGAGGGCATGGCTTATACGAAGGTCCTGGACATTGCATTCTCAAATCTAAACAAAGCCATGGGCTCAGGCACAAGCTGGAAGGAAAAGCAGAGTGGCACCTGCTGAAAGACCTGTTGGTCAAATGAAGGAATTCTGATTCTCTCTTGAGGATAGTGGAAGGCTACTGATAGATCCCAAGCAGGAGAGTGATGATGATTTTTGTCTGCTGTTTAAAGAATGGACTAGCTAAAATTTCAACATGCTAGAGGCGACCCAACTGACTCAAAGTCCAATTCTCCCATGAAGAAATCTTCACTATTTTTAAATCCTATGTCACTCAATATAAAAATTCTGAGCAATAAGAAGGAATCCTGATAAAGAACTAAATTCCATCTTAACTAAGTTTAAGAGTTATTTGTCTGATAAGATTATTCAACACAGAATGCCCCAGACACCATAGATATACATAGACATACACACATGTCCTGGGCTGAAACCCAATGTTAAAGAGCTCCTTCCTTGTACATTTTTTAAATACAGAATTTGATGTAAAAGGCAATTTCCAAATACATTTTATGATGCTGGTATAAAATCTTATTTGCACACATACCAATAAAATTGCAGTTAGCTAATTTCTCCTATTTCCATGCTTAATATTCTCCTTGTAATTGCAGGGAGAGTCAGGGGTATGAATGATGAAATACATTAAATCCAATACACATTAGGAAGGAAAAGGAGACAAGTCAGACTCCAGAGTGCTATATAATACCTACTTCTTCAAAATTTCTCCTCAAAGCTGCCCTACAACTGGGTCATAGTTTTATCTAACAAGCATAAGTAGACTAATTCAGATACAAAGTTTCTTACAAAACAGTTTTATTTATTATTTATACTCTATCTACTTCCAAAAGGAATTATAGTTTCCTTTAAATGAGAACTTTCAGAACTTGGCACCAGAAAACTGCTTGAAGTTTGACTTCTCCCTGAAATGCCCCGCTAAGAAGAGCAATCTGCCTAATTGAATCAGAAATTGGGGGCTAAAAAAGAACCTGGTTTCTTCTGCTATCCAATCACCTGTTGTAGACAGACTTTTATCAGTTACATATAGAATTGTGGACTCCAAGTTGAGCCTATAGCTCACACTTATAATCCTAGCGACTCAGGAGGCAGAGATCAGAAGGACTGCGGTTCAAAGCCAGCCCAGGCAAATAGTTCACGAGCCCCTATCTTGAAAAAACCCATCACATACACACACACGAAAAAAAAAGTACTGGTGAAGTGGTTCAAGGTGTACTCCCTGAGTTCGAGCCCCTAGTAGCACAGAATTGTGGGCTCTACAAGATTGTTCCATCTGAAAAAAATATAATAAAACATGCAGCAATGGGATTTTTGTAACTGTGGTAATATTTGACTATTATATATCTTAAAAATAATTTTACTGAAATCATTCCTCAAAGAAAATGTAATGCATATTGGTTTCCTTAGGAAATTTTGACTATGTGGAACATCTGAGCCAATATTCTACTGAGGGCCTTAGAGGTATCTCTCACTACCCACCTTGATCTCTTTCATGCCATGTTCGACTTCCAGCAGCTGGTGAATTTGGAGAGGGGTAAAAGTCTCCTGTAGGACTGGGCTCCATATTTTCATCTATGGATATAGTTTTGGGTCTTTTGCTGTTAAAATATGACAACAGTTATATTAATTGGGATTGATGAGAACAGATGTAGCATTTAAAACTCAATAACTTGAGAAAATGCTTACTGTGAAAATTTTCATAAACACAATAATCAAGTAATTTTGAAATGGTGAGTATCCAAGACATCAACACACCATAGCAAACATTTCTACATTTATGACATTTATTATATCATCTTACAACTATTCCTACCTAACAAATACGGTATGCATTATATTTACTTTTTCAAATGTTTTTTTTTCAAAGAAATTTCAATCATAAAAAGTGAACACTTAATGTGGTTTGTCGGCTCTTATTGAAATTATTTTTATTAAGATTGAACTTGATTTGTATTATCATTATTACTAATATTAATACTGTTCATTTGCATAGCACTTGTCCTTGATATTGTAATTTTTGCACATTAATTCAGAGATAAGGTAACTGAATAGAGCAGAGTGAGAGCTTCAGAAGTCACGAGTCTTGACAAAGTAATTTATTAGTTCTTAATTGTAAGCTCTGTAGCCTTTCTAAACTCAGTTTAGTCATCTGTAAACTGGAAATAATAAAACGTAGTTCAAAGGTGTTGGTTGAGAAGATTAAATGAGTTACTAACTGTATAGTTCTTTGTTAAGTGGCTGACATTTAGGAGACACTCATTAAATATTAATTATTACTATTAACCCTATTATTAATAATACAAATTTTATAGTACTTTACTGATTATAAACTATTTCATGTATTTTTCACTTTTTCCTTGAAAATTAGGTTATTGATCCTTTATTCTTAAGATCAACCATGAAAAATGGTTATTGCCAAATTCAAATCAAATGGCATACTTTTATAATGAGACAGGTTAATGCAGAAAATATGACTCATCTTAATTGTTTAAAAAAGTGAACATCTAGAACAAAGACTAAAATACCTTTTTATAATATTGGCCATACTGCCTGATATATTGCTTTGATATACTCCCACCTATATCTTATTAAACAATTATGATTATGAAAATGAATTTTTTTCTTTAGTTAGAAAATCTTATTTACACATATGGTGGTAAAAAAATAAAAACACACTTCCTGAATTAACTACATGCAATGTTAACAAATACAATGTCATAGGATACCAAAATTGTAAATTACCATAGAAATCACGTACATAAACCAATCCCCCATTTTTAACAAATAAGGAGAAAAATTTGGTGAAATTCAATGGTTACTCAGGCTCAGTTAATGGAAGCAGTCAGACTCTGAGGAAGGACCTTTGCCACCCAAAGCACTACACTCCCAAGTCCTTAAAGCCTGAGTCCCTTTACAGATGCACTTGTGATTGGTATTTGACCCACAGCTCCCAGGGTATAAAGGATTAAGGATAGCAATTTCTATTTATGCTAAATCATAGTCAGAATGAATATTAATGGTTCTTTAGTTTCTCCCAAAGGTATCCAAAGTTAGAACTTACACTTTTAAACTCTCTTTTTAATCTAATTCTTCATCTGTGAGTCATCAGAAGTATAAAAAAACTGAAAATGGGGGAGAAATCATTTTCATAAGGAGGTAATGGACAAATGTTTTTAAACCTTCCTTCTGAAGGATGTAGTATTTGATACTGAAAAAGATCTGTGCTGACAACATTCTGATCCAGTAACAAAATAAATTACTATTCACATTTTAAATTTAGAAAAAAACTGAAGTACTTTTAAGTCTTCATCATGGCAGAGATAATTCTAGTGATAATAAATCTAATTATTTTGATGCACAATCTAATTATATGAAAATAGGTTGACTATAAATAATATAAAATTGACCTTAGTTAATAAACATATAAATATGCATATTTCCCATAAGTAATTCAAACGTAATTAACTTTCCATTACTGAGAATAATCTAGAAAAAAATACTTCCTAGAATTCTTTTATTTTTAAAACTTGACATAATGAAATATATGTACTCTCATATATTTGATCATGGATATATTTATGGCTATGGAAGTGAGATGGATCTTCATATGTGGAAGATTCAATTCAAAAAAACAAAAGCAACGCATTTATTAAATTTATTCATCTTGACTATAAGTTACAACAAGAGAGATGGGAATGTCAACAGAAAACTAAAAAGCAAAGAAACCTAAGCAAAGAAATTTAGGTTAACCTAAATCTCAGACCTGGTAATAGTTTCAGAGTTAACCAGAGAGTTAACTAACTTCATTAAAAAACATTAACTGATCAAAAACTACGACCTAAAAAAGACCTTTAATTTTAAGGTTAGGTAAACAGCACATTTTGTTTGTCGTGTTTCACTATCCTGAGAGTGTGGTTTTAGGGTAAAAGTTACCAGGATGGTTCAGTTATAAGCCAAGGAGAACTGCCATAGCAATGTCATTTTTAAATTGCCAAACGAATTAGTTAATTTGAAGAATTAAATTTCATGACACAGGATAAAATTATATTAATGTATTCTCATAATTGCTTTGCCCCCTCAAAAAAAGATTTTAAAAACGCTTTGAACAACAATTGTATTCAATTTGAAGGTATCAAAATAAATTATATCAGAAAATATTAGGTCTGTGTATTATCAGCAACACTTACTTATTTCTCTCTTTACTGACCTACCTGATCTATCTGCACTATTGATCTACCTGTCCATCTACGTCATTTACCTACCTGTCCATCTGAGTATCTACCTACCTACATATCTGCGTATGTACCTTCTTTTCTATCTGCCTATCTACCTACCCACCTATCTGCATATAAAATGAGAGAACAGGAGCAGCGATTCTTTCTGTTACCTGCTTGGTGGAGAAGACAGCGACCTCTGAAGATTAACCCCGGAGTTCATGTCATGATAGTATGGTTGGCTCGGGATTTCTCCAATCGGGAAGTTGACTCCAGTTCCCTGGGTTATGGGTGCTGAAGAACAAAATGAAAAGAAACATTGGGACTGATACCCGCACTTACCTTTGTTCAGATATCTTAAGGTTTTATCCACTGTACTCTGGGTTAGGACTTAAAACACTTCCTCCTCATATCAAGTTTGAGGATTTAGGCACTCAGGCTATGATCACTGGCTCATACTTTTCCTGATTCCACTTTCCAACATCCTCACTCAGTCCTTTGTATTAAATGTTACTTTATTTGTCTTTAGATGTCTCAGGTACACCAGAATAGGGTTCTTATTGCTTAACACCTAACAAATAGCTTTGCATTAGAAAAATCATGGTTAAATAAATATAGGATAGTTTTACAAATAAATACCCAAGATAATTACTGTATAATAATGCTAAAATTAAGACTATGATTATAAATCATGGTATTTATCTGGACATGATGTCACACACCTATATTCCCAGCACTGTACTACTGGCTGAAGAAGGAGGATCTAGAGTTCAAGGCCAGTCTGGTCTATATTGCAAGTTAGAGGCCGGGCTGGGCTACATAGCAAGTCCCAAAATCAAACAAGAACATTAACAACAAAAAACATGATATTTATAATTATTTGATATGATTCTTATATTAGGACGGGTATATAAGTGAAATTCATAAATCTGAAAAAAAGCCAAGTGTTTTTTAAAATCCATATTCAAGTTTCATATATGAATACTAAGTGTGACTTTACTCAAGACTTATGTCTTGTTTGTTTTGGTTTTTTTTTAAAAAGCTTATACCATAACTTTATATAAAACATTTAAAATATGCTCATGGAGTTTTATATTTTAAGGTAGTTATTTAAAAGCCAGGAAATCTTTTTTAATTTGCCAGTACTTTATGAATAATAATATTTTATTATAGAAGTATTGCTTTTGGTTCAATAGAGCACATCTGTTCAATTTTTAAATTTATTTTGAATAAACTTGGGAGGCAGCATGCTGTGTTAGAATGAACAGTTTTGGAAGATAAACAGCCTTTTAATTTGCACCCCTCTTCCACTTACAAGCTATGTGCCTTAGCTTTCTAATCTATACAATGGAAATAACGATAATCTTCCAGATGTGATTATTTAGAGGATGAAATGAGGTAAAGAGGAGTAATAGTTGAACATCATATCCAATGCATAATAAATGCTAAAGAAATGTGAGTTCCCTTCCTTCTTTGCTTTCTTCCATGATGGAGTGGTGTTTCATAAAGATAGAATCATTCAAAAAAGTGCTAAAAACATAGATAGAAATTAACCTGTTTGCTAAAACTTTGCCATTCCAAAACCACTGACTATGTCCATTACTGGCAAATATTAAAATGGATATTAGATAGTCTCTGATCCCCTGCCCTCAATAAACACATTGTACAACAAGTCAGGTGAATAAAGCACTTGTGCAAAACATATAAATAACAGGACAATAAAGATTACAATGCAACTGCCCCAACAAACAATGTAATAAATAAATGCTACATAGAAAAAAGAATCCATACCAGGCTTGAATGGTCCAAGATGTTTGTGGAAAAGCCCTATCTGGCACTAGACTTTGGAGAAGAGCAAAGTATTAAATGAACATTTTTCCCAGCAGGGCATGGCAACGACAGACAAGACACAAAGTGCAGAAGAGGCAAGCTTGTGTCAAAGGACAACGCTTACGGCCAGTTGTATGTCTTCACCTTCTGGCCTTCAGAAAAGCTGTTCTCTGGCTTGGCAAAAAAAATTTTAAAGCCCTTGAAATTCACTCTTAAGAACAAAAACCTGAATTGCCCCTCCTTTTAATTGCCTCTAATTGAATGTAAAAGTCCAAAGGGACCACAAAATTTCAAGAAATTTTTCTTACCCAGAATTTTAAATAAATATCCTAAATGTATCCACTATCAACTGATTTATTTTTTAATATCAGGCAGGCCTAGATTAACTTAAATTATTTTTCAGAAAGTATGATTAGGAGGCATCTACTCTATTGCAGAGAAGTAATCATGGATATATGCAGAATTTCTCTCTCTCTACTAAAATGAAGTAAATCACTATATACATGATGAGTCTCAGCCCTAAACTCTATAGCATCTGCCCTCTGTTATATTGTTCATTTTATATAACATACTTTAACTTCCTTTTACCCAGAAAATATTATCTATGATGTACAACTGTGTCTGGTGAATTATTTTGACAATTAATATATGACTATGTTTCTTGTGGCCTGAGGTACACCAGAGGTTAAAAAAAAGTGAGGTAAGAAATCCCACAGTAACCACGTGCTTTAAAATTTATTATTGGAAACATTTCTAGGTGACATTGGAAGCAGGGTATGTTAGGAACAGGCTTTTGAGGGGCTCAGAGAATGTGAGATGTCTGGCTTCCTACAACAGAAGTGGACACGGTTCTGAGACTTCAGCTACTAACTCCAAGCTGACAGGCTACATCTACTTGAAACTATTTGTAAATATATAAACATTATGTAATCTTTAGACAAAGACTTGTGGTTTCCATAGGGCATAGATGGCTCAATAGTCAACACAGTTAGCTTGGCTATAAACATACTAAGCATAATATACAGTAAAATAATTTAAAATCTTCAGAAATTTTTTCCCTAAATTTTGTCCTAGAATGGTTATTCTACAGTACCAAGACAGCAACAAAAATAATTTTTACACATGGACACTGTAAAAAATTTAGTATGTGTTCTGACGGTAAACAGAAGATTACATGAAGAAAAAATAGATTAATAATAAACATGGCCGAAATGCTGAAACAACACAGGAATTACTTAGCAACAAGGAGAGTGAGTGAGAACAGCAAGTCTTGGTTAGTCTTCCTGTTTAAAAGCCTCTGGAAGAACTCACAGCAGATGCAGAGATCAGCATTTGCACCTCTCCCAGAGAGCTGCAAATCATGTTTAAGAGGGTGCCAATATCCGCTCAGAAGAGAAGTACCAAAGATCCTCAGATTCAAGGGTTAGAGGCCAACCCTTAATCTCTCTTATTGTTCTCCTCACTCCAAAGGCTGATCCTAAATCAACTTTTAAGATGGAGATAATATCATTCAACAGAGAGATCCCTATGCTAAAACTGAATAGCTTCATTAGCTAATGTCAACATACACATTAGGGGGTCATATGATAGTAAAACCCTTGAGGATTGATCCATTAAAACACTGTGAAACCTCAAGCAGCCAGAATTTATGATATACAGCCCAAGAGCGGTGTTGAAGTTTATGTTGATTTAGCAAACCCTTATTTCATAAACAATGAAGTTCAATTGTGTAAACAAGATTATAATGTGAATATATTAAAACACTTAAGAGAATAACTTCTTGGGCATTTCAGAGACACCTATCTCCATATGGAGAAGAAAATAAATGTTTGCCAAATAAATTAACTGAGGAATGAATTATGGATAATTAATATACTAATTATACATCAGTAATATTTGTTATAGCAAATAACCTAACAACCTCTAATAAATACAGTATGAATTAAGAACAAATGAACAAAGTGGTTAAATTTACCATGTTTCTGAACTGTTATAGTCAGTATTTTTAGCCTATTTTTATGTTTGAAATTTGGATTTTTCAAAATATGTCACTCTGGGCTTTTGAAAGTTCCAAAGCGGTTCTCTTTGACAGCATTTAGCATAACGCTACCTATAATGAGGTATTTAATAAATATTTTCTGACAGATGACTCCACTGCTCTTCTCGTAAGAAGGATGAAAATACATCATGGTATTGAGAGAAGTACAAATTTAAGCAAATAACTTCATATGCCTCATAACTATAGCAGCACAGCCTTTCTACTAAAGCCCAGTAGGAACGTGCACGCGCGCGCGCGCGCACACACACACACACACACACACACACACACACACTTCAAATACCCCTGCCTTCCATGATACTGAAATGAGGTAGCAAATAAGCAAGCCAGGCACATTCCTTTACAAATTTAAAATAAAACCTTTCAGATGCTGGAGGCCTTCACAGACCACATATAGATTTGGAAAAACATGTAAGGCTTGTGGCTTTGCACAACAGAATAGCCCAGGCATTGCATACCTTGGAGCTACTGGGATACACATGTGCAATTTGTACCTCTTATTCTGCCCCCAAGTAAATGTATCCATGACAGTCATCTTTTGGTCATATACATACACTTGCCTACTCCAGAATTATGGCAAATTAACGCTACCTATGGTCTTAAATGCCCATGTGTGTCATTCTGTGATGAATATGCTGCTTGTTCTGGTCACTTAAGAAATCTGAGTTACTAGAGAAACTATGGTTCAAAAAACACGGTCATTTACTTGCTTGACCATGACTCTTAGGCTCAGTAACTCACTGTCTTTGTTCTTTTGAGATCATCATAATTCTTACTAATGACCTCTGGATTTGGCCCAAGTAAGAAACACAACTTAAACACCCATCAGAATGCCAACTTATCATCTGAAAAACATCTTTCCAAACTGACACACTTTCTATCAAAACAGCAGTTCAAAATTACAAGGCCCTCTGGGTGCTATAATCCCAGCTCCCCAGGAGGCGTAGGTAGGAGGATTGTGGCCCTAGGCTGGCCCTTAGCAAAAACCACAAGACCCTATCTGAAAAATAATCCAGTGGTGGGGCACCTGCCTAGCAAACATGAGGCCCTGAGTTCAAACTCCAGTACTGCCAACAAACAAAAAAGTTACATGAACAAGCTAACTCAGAGAAGGGGTGTATTAAAATCTGCATTTTGAATGTATTTGCACATGCTAATAAAAGGTAAGGTTAATCAAGGAAACTTCCGCCTTGCTTAGATAGCTAGCCAGGTAAGCATACCGTAGAAAAATCTGAATCTGCCTGCCAAGAAGGGTGTCTCAGGTGAGGTGGCCAGTTGAAACAATTGTACATTGTTTAGGGTAACAATGCCTTCTATCTATATCCAACTACAATCTGCAAAGTTAATCTCTGCATCCCTTTACACTCTGCACATTAGTGTGTATATCCTGTACATCTCAATCCCCACACCAAAATATTAGTAAAATGAAAAAGCACTTATCTACAGGAAACTTATGTGGGTTATCATAACAACACAGAGTACATTTAATTAATCACACTTCCTTTGATATAAATGCCCATCTATGGTCACAGAGAGAACTGAATTAAATGAATACCAATATCATGACAATAAGAATAACAAAAATTAGCGTGGTACAAAAGAAATTTTTAATGATTTGAATGCAAATATTTTAGAAAATCAGACATAATATATTCATTCACCTAGGAATTCATCAAAGTATTTGAAATTTTAAAGTTCAAAGTCTCCTAATTTGTAGTCACTCTCCACACCATATTTAAGGTTCAAAATGTAAAATATTTTGCATCATACTGTGTACTTAAATAATAAGAAAACAATTTACTTACTTCTGGATACCCTCACAAGTTCTGATACATTGAAGACTCCAGATTTTACAAAACTATCCTCAAGGTATCCTGAAAATAAACATCAAGGGGAAAAAAGATCAACACAAGCAGGAAGTAAAATAACTGATTAAACACTAGAATTTGTTCACTTTTAAACCAAAGGTTAGAACAAAAACCAAGAATGCTTATAGAAAGGACAAGTAAAACCTTTGTGAATGCAAACTACCTCCATCTGAATAAAAATAAGAAGTGTAGATGCTAAATAATCTCCTAGGAAAAATTTTCTTAACTTTCTAAATGTACAAAGCAATTGGTGTGATTTGTCATGGCCCACGCATAAAGAATGAAGATCCAGGGTACTCTCTGAATGTGTTTGACTCTGTAGCACCTGGTAGCTAAAGTCTATCCATTAAAAAAAAAAAACAAGGAAAGAAAGAAAAAGGAAAACCACAACCACAATTAGCGCCTTGTTGGAAATACTTCAAAGATTTTTTGAAACCACTGTTCTTTCACAAATCCTTCCCTGATTAAAGAAAAGTGAGCTGTTATTACCCAAACTCCCACCCTTGTTCCAGGGTCACAAGTAACACAAAAGCAGAACTGTACACACAGCACAGACTTCTTTGCATCAACCTACTTCTGTGCACCTTCAATGTACCTTGCACAATTTCAGTGCATTCATTACTCATCCTACTATTCCTTGGACTCCCTTTATTTCAAGAACTAGATACTTTATTCAGCAAACGACAGAGAATCCAGGCCTCTAGCAATGCCACGTGATACTTATGTGACATCTGGGCATACAGTCCATAGTTGGCTATGGTTCACGTTTCAGGATCCTGAGAAAGTTCAGGCCTGTTTGGTAGCTGGTCTGATAAATTCAGAACTAGAGATGAGGACTCCCACAAATAGCAATAATGTCCCCCTCAGTTCTCATCTATGTCAAGGGAGTATAATGAGGCTGAGGAGGGAGAAAATAGCTTAGAATAAGAGATATGGCTTGCCTTCTGCTGCCCCAGGGAGATAATAAGAAGAGTCTGAAAATTCTTAGAATTGAAATACTTCTAGGGTGAAAAAAAATCCTCCAAACTCCAAGAACTGGTGATCTGGTTGAGTTTTACATAGAGCTGTAGGACTAACCAAGGGATTAGATTCAGTACTGGTAGGTGAGGCAAGTGTTGCTTAGCAACAAGGAACACTCAAGTCAAAGAGCTAGAATTTAAATACAAGCCCCAGTTTACCAATTATGAGATCTTGGACAGGTTATTGGACCTCGTTGTACATAAGATTTCTCATTCATAAATTAAAATAGTAAAATCACCTATCTCTTTCCATAAAAGACAAAGAAAATAATGTCATTGGCATATAGCCCTTACTGGTGTGAAGTGAGGAGCCATGCGTATCTGAACACTGTTATATCTATCCATTGCCTTCTTTAGAAATGGAAAAAAAGAAAAAAGGGAATTACAAGGTCTCAATTAGTGATAAAACTTAGGTCTCATATTAAATTCACTAATCTGAAAAAATATACATGTTAAGAAAATAATAAAATACTCTCATCTGATGCACTTCTATTTTCAAAAACTTCTTGAGAAGTTAATTGTCACTAGGTTGAATTCATTGCAATGTTATTGAGTAACTTTTATGGAACCAGCACTGTATTAGGTGCTTAAAAGTCATGAATACAAAAAAGGATAACTGATTCCCTTTGCCCAGTTGGAAACAGATGTTTTTAATTTTCTAGACCATTGTAGGTTATCATTGTATACCAAAGTTTTTTTTGTTGCTTTTGTTGGTTTTAAAGAGTACCTTATTATACTTAATTGTGTATGTGGTAAACTTAATAAATATAGTAAATAGAAAAACCTTATTTATCAGTAGTGCTAAGTTCACGTTTTTGTACTCTGTCAATACCTCTCCTTGGGTTTCTCTCCAGCTTCCTCTAGCCAGAAAACCCTCTTTCTTTACACTCTTCTCTCATCTTCAAAATCCAGCTCATCTACCACACACTCCATAAACTGCTCCTCTACCCTTTCTTCCTTCTATTTCCAGCCCTTACACAGATAGAAATCATTTCTTTCCTTAAGGCTCACATCACACCTAGTTTGTGCTTATTTTACACTTTACAGGTTCATTTTCCAAGAGATCTATTTTCAAGTCTTGAATTCCTTGATGGATTATCAGTTCTTTTATTTAGGGAATGACTGGGTTTTCTGAATCTCTAGAGCCCCTCACCGACTGACTCATTGCATTTATACAGATTAACTACTAAAGGAACACAGAACAAAATTTTTAAATTCAACATTTTAAAACAAGGACATGACTGAACAACTTAGTAATTTGTAACAAGGTAGATATGGATGATTTGAGATTGATGGATAACTGGCCCTTATCATACCCTAGAACTTATTTGCTGAGGGGTTTATTTAGGCCCTTGGGTTAAATAGGAAAAAGTAATGATTAAGGTCAGATTATATCTCAGTTTTTGTTATGTAATAATGTGTAATTTTAGGTACATACTACAAAATAATAAACAGAGTACTATAATGTTCTCAAAGTAGGAGCAGAAAAATACTTGTAAAATAAATTGATGAATGAGAGAATAATTGTTGAACATTTCATTATATTTATATGAATTGTGTAACATGTAATATGTAACAAATTTCAATAGGTAGATTTCATCTGAAGTTCATTTTCTTATTACAGCAGTGAGAGTCAGGGGTCCATCTGCTTCTACGTCATGCCTGTAAGATGGAGTAGAGGGTAGGCATGTCATAAGGCAAATCATGAGTGAGGGGTGGGCCACTGCAAGGCTAACTCTACCCAGGAAGAAAGTCAGGCAATCAAACACAAATGAATACAATGACTAGCTCATAGAAAAAGCAAGACAATTCAGAATGTAATATGTTGTCTCTCACTCCCCACCCCCAACATCCCTAAGGTCTAAGAAATTGAAATCTACAAGGAAAACCAAAAGAGCTGTCTTATTAAAACTACAGAAAGCATTGAAAGTATGTTAGAATATATACACTAGATAAAATGCAACTCCAGAGGCCCCACTGGGTCCATTCCTGCATTGAGCCATGTCAAGGGAGGGTTCCCAAGGACTAGTGGTAATACCTATTGACAATGAGCCAAAAGGGATGGGAGGGGGTGAGAATTAGGTAAGGGGGTAGTCTGGGGTCCACAGTGGCACCTTCATGCATCTTTGTAATAAACAAGCATTACCCGAGATGAGGCAGAGTAAAGAAAGAAATACTGGATGACATAATACTTGCACAGCTAATTGTGCTTGCTCAAGTTTACAGGACACAATACTTGTGGATTCTGCAAATTAGTATGGAAGTTGAGACTCAGAAAAAAGTCAGGGTACTGTTGTTAACTTGAAAACTCCTGTAACCTCCCACCTATGGGGACCTTTCAGAAACATGGTTTTCACATGTTTCATAGACCACTGTAAATCTCAATAGTTAATTAAAGAGCAAAGATCTTAAAGCAATTTGGAA
Source organism: Castor canadensis (assembly GCF_047511655.1). NCBI lineage: Eukaryota > Metazoa > Chordata > Mammalia > Rodentia > Castoridae > Castor > Castor canadensis. The sequence continues at coordinate 57,449,238 of NC_133398.1, read as the reverse complement.
ACATTCAAATAGTAAATTTTCTTCATCTATTACCAAAAATATTCACATTTTGAAGCCAGGCAGCTGCTTAATGGCTACAAAGCAGTATCACACAACAGTTTAAGCCAGGAAGAAAAGAACAACTCTGCATTTGTGTGATGTTGTATTTATACTACATGTATGCCTTTTTAAAAAATAAAATTGAGTAGGAAATAAAGAGCTCCACTAACCAAAAAAAATCTCAAAGGCAGTATCAAATTATATTATTTTACTTCTTTTTTATTTTTCTCTAACAAAATCAACAGTAAATCACTACTGAGAAGTTAATACAGTGTTTAACCTCCTTTACAAACAATAACAGAGGGACACAATGGCATATCTAACTGTTAATATCTCAAATTATAATCAGCACCATTTGAATGTTAAACAACATTTACATAGAAAATCCAAAGGAAGACTGATAACACTCATTTTTATGATCTACTGTGTACTATTCTTGAAATTAAAAAAAAGCCACAGGGAAAGCAGTTATTAAATTCATGAAAGCTGTCTTCAAGTATTTGAAGAATGGTTAATGTAGATGGTGGATTAGACTTATTCTGCATTGTTCCAGGAGCTCAGATTTTTGTTTCTTTTTTTTTCTCAATAAACAGTTTTTTTCACTCCATGAGAAAAATACTAAGAAGGAATGTGAAACTGAAAAATGAATAATAATCAACACAGGTCCAGCTACTGTGCTGAAACCATTAGAGTCACGAATTCACAATTACCCTATGAAACATGGTAGTACTATTACCATTTTACAGATGAAGAAATGTCTATCTACAAAGGTAGGAAGTTTCTAAACACTGGGCTCCAAGCACACTGGATATAAGAATTTTCACTTTGGGTAGAAAATCAGGAAAAAGTCCCCTGAAGCCCTTGGTGACCTTCAGATTCCACTTTCTTCTGTGGCTGTTCTCTTTTTTTTTTTTTTTTTTGACACTGTTCGTTTGAAGAAAAAACAAGTGGATGTGATTCCAATTGTTCACTTCCTTCAGCAGACTGTAAAATGTGGTGTAACTGTCTATAGATGCAAAAGTGAGAAGGTGAGATTTTACACCAGCTTTTTGGCAGTCATAATGTCAGTTACCACAATTAGCCGACTGATGATTTTCGGGTAGTGGTGTTATGAGACATCTCTACCTTCAATTTCTGACATGTCCATGGTTACTGCTGGAAACTGATTAGGAAACATGAACATTAAGCACTACCACAATAATGGTTCTCTGCACAGGTTGAATATCAACCTAAAACACAGTTAACATTCTAATACTAGCTTAGAACCAAGTTTTACCCTTCAATATGAAATGCAGATCCCTGATGGTAAGATTTAAGTAACCTGAAAGTCAGAAATTTCCCAACTTTAGCATACTCTGAGTTCTATATTTGTTCTTATATTTTTTCAACCTTCTAGTTTTAAAAGCTTTTTCCTGCATACCTATAGATATAAACGTGTGTTCGCCATCTTGATTGCAATGACCATTTCATAGATGTGTGCCTGTGTCAAAACTTGTCAGGTTACTATGTTTCGATTATGTGTAAACAAAGCTACAAAATCCTTATTTTGAATGTCAAAATAGTTCAAACAATTTTCATTTACATAAATTCATATTCTTATTTTTGTCTACCAATACAGCATTTTCCCCTAAAATTAGGTGGTTTTTCAAAAGCATGGCTTTTATAATTGTACATTGCTTACTTTATATAACCATTTATTTGACTATCTTCTTATTGCTTGGCATTTTAGGTTATTTCCCATTTTTAAAAATATTATAAACAGCACTGCTAGTAACATCCTCATACACAAATCTGTGTCAGCAAGTCTCATGATTCCCTTAGACGGCAGTTCCCAGAAGGAGAATTACTGGGTCAAAGGGCATAAATTCTCTTGGCTGTTGGTAAAAACTGTTAAGTTACTTTCCTGAAGGTTTTTGCCTAGTTATACTCCCCAGTGTAGGCTACAGCACGTCCATCCCAAATTCATATTCACGGGATTTGTCTTTAACTGTGGCAAGTTGATAAAGGGAAGGTGTCAGTGCATTAAGGTTATAAATTTCATTTACTTAATTAAGATTAACTTGGATTATCTTCAGATACCTAAGCATTATTTCTTCATAAAGAACTTTCACAAATGGAACATTTTGAAAAAACACAACATTAAAAAAGCAAACATTAAAAATATGTGAACTAGGCAGTATATTAACAGGAATAATTTATTCCAAATATTAATGAGATTACTCCTAAAGATTCACATTTTGTGACAATTTGTTGATTTTTTTCTCATTTGGAAGTGATATTATATTCTTAGTTTTCTGTTTTAAAAAATTTCTCTGATGATAGTTTTCTTTTCTAGGACTGGGGTTTGAACTCAGGGTTTTACACTTGCAGCAGACACTCAACCACTTGAGCCACATCTCCAGTCCATTTTGGAGATAGGGTCCTGTGAACTATTTGCCCAGACTGAAGTCAAACCATGATCTTCCTGATCTCAGCCTCCCAAGCAGTTAGGATTGCATTGGTGAGCCAGCAACATCCAGTCTGATAATGTTTTATGAATATTATCAAATTCCTTTTTGGCATTAGAAGATACCCATTTTTTCTTAATCACCTACTATTATTATATATTACTGATTTCTTAGATTAAATTATCTTTGTTAAGTCATGGAAGATAGTTCTTTTAATTAACTGATAAACTGGTTTGCTCATATTTTCTTCTAAATTTCTAGATGTACTTGGAAAATTTTTGTAGGAATTATTGTATCTTATTTACCAACTTTTCATAAGAGGGTTACATGCATGCACCACAAAATGATTTGGGTAATAGTCCATTACTTCTTATGCTCGGAACAAAACATGGTTTCATTAAAATCATCTTCCCCATGTCTGTTTTGAGTTTTTCATGAATATTACACTATTACTGTTTTCTACTCTTATTTAAAATTATATGTAAAACATAACTATGTCTTAGCTTCTCAACTGTTTCAAAGTGCCCATGGTTTATGCTGAAAACTGTGACTAAGAAATAGAAATACCCATCATTAAAGATGATGATTCTTTGAAGAGAGATTGGATCTCAACCTATAGTCAATTTTCCTTTTTGATGCTTCTTCTTCTTCTTCTTCTTCTTCTTCTTCTTCTTCTTCTTCTTCTTCTTCTTCTTCTTTTTCTTCTTCTTTTGTGGTACTGGGAATTGAATCCAGGGCCTCAAGCTTTCTAAACAAGTGCTGGACTTGAGCTGTGTCCAAAGCCATTTTTTGTTTTGTTTTTGAGATAGGGTCTCTCTAACATCACCCAGGCTGTCTTTGAACTACTCATTCCTCCTGCTTCTATCTCCTAAGTAACTGGTATTACAGGTCATACCACCACATCAGTTCAAGATTAGCATTTTAATATTAATTTAGAATTAAGTTTATCCTTCAGTATGAAATACAAATCCCTGATGGTGAATGAAGTGACTTGGAGAAAGTCAAAAATTAAATATATCATTTATTATATATATACTCCACAAAAATCTTCATTTTCAAATTCATTAGGACAGATATGGCTATGTTTATTTTATGGTGTAACACAACTATATGTCTGCCTTTCATCTTGTCTATGGATGTGGAAGATATGCCTCCCTCCAAATGCACCAGAACACAGTACTTCAAAGGTAGCTCTGGATAAGACTTCCAAGACTCAGCTTTGCCACCGTCTATGAATCTCCAGGGCAGATTTTCCACACCTCACAGTTCCCTTCTCAAAACACAGGTGAAAATCATGGTAGTTCTGAGTCAATATAAAAAATGCATATTACTCTCAAATAACAGTACAGAGGTAGACATTTCATTTTAAGAGAGAAAGAAAATAGTCCAATTTAACACAGAGAACATAAAACACAATGACACAATGAATAGGAATGCATTCAAGGCAGCAAAACTAAGGAAATAATGTAAAAATAAGTAGTAAATATAAAGCAAAATAGAAGGAATAAAATCAAGTCTATCAATCATTATAATAAATATAAATGGACTAGATTCTCCCATAGAGTAGTAGATTAACTGAAGAAAATAAAAATCTACCAATTTTTTTTTTCAGGCTCACACCTGTAGTCCTAGCTACTCAGGAGGCAGAGAGCAGGAGAAACAAGGTTTGAAGTGATCCTATCTTGAAAAAAACCTTCAGAAGAAAGTGCTGTTAGAGTGGCTTAAAGTGTAGGCCATGAGTTCAAACCCCAATACCACAAAAAAAAAGAAAAGAAAATTGCAAGTAAATGAGAGGCATATCCAAACAAAAAGAAAGCAGTGTTAATTAGTACTGGTCAAGAGAGTTTAAAATGAATTACAATGAAGAGAATAAAAATCTTCATGAATGGGCACAATTAGTGAAGACTTTGACAGTAAACTGCACTTATGTGTGAGGTAAACCTTATACACATAAAACAGTATTGGGAAGAAGCACAGAAACCAAAAACTATCATAAGAAAATTGATAAAAATACAATCATCAATGGGAATCAGGAATCAAAGAGTTTTTAAAATACACCTCTTTTAGAAATGCAAATAACTATGAGACAAAGGCTAACTGAATCACACCAATATAAATTTTACATTATTAATATGTCCATTGAACTTTTTAAAAATTGATCACATCCTTGACTACAGAGACAGATTTAGCAAATCCTTAAAAGCAGGGACTTTTTAGGCCTTACTATTTCACCTTTGGCAAATAAAATTAGTAGCAAAAATAAAAAGTAAATGAATGCTCTGAACTACCTGGAAATTAAGAAGATAAACAATGAATCGAAGGGAAAACCAAAATAGAAAGACAATGAAAAACAAAAGACAAAAGAAAAGAAACTAATTGTTTACCACAAGATAAGAGAAAGAACAGCAAAACAACCCACAAAAAAGTTAAAAGATAGAATTAAAGATAAAAGCTGAAATTAGCAGATTAGAAGAGAAATATTTAAAATGATAAGTAAAACAAGCAAAATTCGCTGAAAAAAATCAGCAGAAGAGAAAAACATTTGCAAGGCTGATTAAGAAAACACAAGAGAAAGTAAAAACGTACGAGAATAGAAGAGACATAACCATAGAAACCAAATGCGCTAGGAGAATCAGAGGAGGATAACAACTTACCAACCACAGCTCTGAAAACTTAAATGGGCAATTACTTGGTAAAATAAAAGTAACCAAAATTGCAAAGAAGTGGAAAACCTGAAATAGACCAATTATCCTACAGCAGGGTTCCCAAGATTTGCTGGGCACTGGAACCACCTGAAGTTCTTGAGACTAATTTATGGTTGGCTTCCAACCCCAACTATTCTGATTTAATTCCTTTGGGGTGAGACCTGGATAAGAGGGCTTTTAAAAAGCTCTCCCAAGTGATTCAAATATGTGGCAAAGTTTGGAAACACTACGCTAGCAATGAAGCGAATGGCAGAGGCCAAAGCCCTGACATATCCTGGGCACTGCAGAGCTACAGAACAGGCTCCCCTTCCATCCCCAGGAGTCAGAGACTGCAGCTGAACAGATCTATAGTCCACTCGCACATACTTCAAAATTGTCTTCTGAGAACAGAAAAGGATGATTAAAGAACCACCTTTGGATACAGCATGAAATCCAGATGGGTACACAACTGGGTTTTATTTAACTCTTATCCATCTAATAATACTACTCATACAATCTCAGGTCTTAGAAAATGGTGACAACCTTCCTGAACAAGAAAGCTCTCCAGGCCATACCTAGTAGCAGACACCTGTAATCCCAGCTACTTGGGAAGCATAGGTAGGAGGACTGTGGTCTGAGGCCAACCCAGGCAAAAAAAAAAAAAGTGAGACCCTATATGAAAAAATAAAGCAAGAAAGGGCTGAGGGCATGGCTCATAGTGGTAGAGCAATTGCAAGGCCCTGAGATCAAACTCCAGTACTGACAAAAAAAAAAAAGAAAGACCGCTTTCAAGCTTTTCCAGCAAAACTTAAAACCTAAATTGTAACCTCCTTCATCAAAACAAAGCAACCAATCAGTAAAAGATCAAGCACACATATAAACACAACTTCAAGAATGAGCCTCAGATTGAATAGAGCAATGCTGCTGAAAGAACAATGCATTGCTCATCAAGGCTTTTCCCGTGAATGAGTGCAGTTCACTGTCAGGAAACCTCTCCTGTGGTGGAGGAAAAAAATCACACGACCACATCAAGATTCTGAACATGCACTTGACAACAAAAAGCTGGTTTACCTAACAAGAGATCTATGCACAAATAGTGATAAAAGCAGACAAAGCTCAACATCAAATTATTCTTAAAAAAAAAAAAAAAAAGCACAAGTCTACCATTCCTAATTCCCTACCTTCCCTAATCTCCTATTTTCTGTTCCTAAAAATATAATCTGGAAATAAGCCAGTTCTCAAAAGGCAAATACTGCATGATTTCACTTACATAAGATGTCTAGAGCAGTCAGACTGAGAAACAAAGTAGACCGGCAGAGAGCTCCTGAGAGGGGGCTCTGGGGAGTTGGTGCTTAATGGGTACAGAATTTCAGTTTTGCAAGATAAAAAATTTTTGGAGATTGGTTGCACAACAATATGAATATACTTAACACCACTGAATTGCACACTTAAAAAGGTGGCACATTTTATTTTATTTGTGTATTGCCACCACTTTAAAGAGCATAATCGGAATCTGTGACTATATTCAAGACCAATTCTACATTGGTATTGATGTCTATAATCTTATTTGTAGTAATTACTGAGGCATTACTTCAGCTTATTACTACTCCCATGATCAATCTATAGCTACACCTATATGAATATACTTATGTTATGCTTCCCTGTTCCTAAGGGGTTTTTTTTTGGGGGGGGGGGTCATTACTTTGTTCTGTTTCAATCCTAAATGTTGTTGATTTCTCTACAAAGACAACCTACATTAACATTGAATTTTCTAATCTCCTATCATTAACCTTTTGTTCTGATTTTAACCACTGATTTTTCCCTCAAGTTTTAGAAAAAATGTTGACTCCGTTCTCTGTATCAGAACTGATTACTTCTATAATATCAGTTCTGTTTCTTACTTCTTCAATGCAGATACTGACTGTTTGAAAAAAACTAGTTTTCTTGCTCACTTTACTCATCTCACATGGTACCATGTTCATTGGCTTTCTCTGAATTTTTCTTCTAGGTTGTCATTTTCTGGGACATGTTTTTCTGGGTCTTGATAAGGTGCCCTTCCTCTTGTTCTTCACCATTTTCTACCAAGGCCATATTGGTATGGGTATTTTCTGTCTACCCTGTCCAGATTTAGGGCTGGACCTCAAAAAAGTGTATTGCTTTCCCTTGGCTACATAAGCAAAGGATGTGGATGAAGATGAAATAATAGCAGTCACTATCATTTATTGGATGTTTATTATACGTCACATTTTTGTGCTAAGAACTTTAAATGCTACCTTAACTCAGCATTCAGATTTGCTTACTTTTTGTTACTAAATTTGAATACTTAAGCTCTTTAATTCTCCAATAGTACTGAACTTATAGATTTCTTTTTTGGTGGGACTGGGGTTTGGACTTAGGGGTTCATGCTTGCAAAGAAGGCACTCTACCACTTGACCCATATTTCCAGTCCATTTTGCTTTGGTTATTATTATTATTTGGGGGGGAGAGATGGGGTCTTGCAAACTATTTCTCTGGGCTAGTCTCAAACCTTGATCCTCCTGATCTCAGCCTCTCAAGTAGCTAAGATTACAGGCATGGGCTAGTGATGGCTGGCTACACTCAAAGATTTAAGAAGATTAAATAAAGTACATTAAAATGCTTACAATCAATAATTGATTATTAAAATAGAAGTCATGTACTAAATCACAGTCAAGTTGACAAGCACAGGTCCTAACAAATTCCCCATGACTGACTATCCTTTATCTATTGAGATACTTTTCTACACCCCAACATCTGGATAGGTAAGATTCTACCATGATAGTACAGGAAGCATCCAACCTTCTACAATGGATGGCTAGGCAGATAGGACCAAGTTCAAAAAGGACCTTGTCTAGATTGTAGCCTAGAGTGGAGAATATTTGGAGGATTTACATTAGGAAATAGGATCAGACTGCTGGAGGTGTTCCTATACTCCTCCTCCTCACCTTCCTCCCATCCTTCATTTCCTAACTCTGTTGTTCTCTGAATTCATGGCCTTTTAAATGGATAAGAAAGTCTGTATACCTAGAGGATGATAGTGGAGTAGTATCAAGCTTATCTTTCTGCACCTTATCAGAGAACTGACACTTATCTTTTCTGAGATAAAAGATGGAGAAAACACTGACTTTTCAATTCAGCCTAAATGCACTGGCTATGTGGTTATGAGATGAGGACTCTGAGATTCTAGTAAGGGGCTCTCCTTCAGTCCCAGGTCTAACATAGTTAGAAACACTTTTTTAACATTTTAATATTTTCATGGAAATTTTAATAAGAAGTTTCAAGAAGATGAATCTGAAGTTAAGCCAGAAATGTGAACTTTATATTGGACAGCTAAGGATAATTATTTTGCCAGATACCTAAAAAGACCTAATTTTTAGTCTCCCTACTTTTAATCAAAATTGTAGCAGGTCTTTTTTTAAAGACTTTGACAGGCTATTTCTAAAATTTACAAGAAAATACAAATGACTTTTAAAAATAACTTTAAAAACTTACTGCAAAGACATAGTGAAATTACAGTAATCAAAAAGACATTTTGATGTTGGCAAAAGACAAATAGGTCAAATATATGGACCAAAACTGAGCATGCATACATACACACACACACACACACACACACACACACATCACACACACACACACACATACACGCACAGAGAGAGAGAGAGAGAGAGAGAGAGAACTATTGATATTTGATAAAGATATCTGGGCAATTTGGCGAAGAATGAAAAGTCTTTTCAACAAATGGTGCAGAATAACTGGATATCTGGATTTTTTAAAAAAGAAGAATATCAACCCTTTCTTCTCACACTATGTGGTATATCCATGTAGTGAAATATTACACAGCAATGAAAAGGAATGAACTCTTGATACATGTAACCTCGTGGATAAATTTCAAGGTAATTATGGTGAACCGAAAAAGCCACCAAAAAATAAGTACATGCTGTGTGTTACCATTTATATAAAACTATAGCAATATAAACTAATTAACAGTGATAGAAAACAGACCAAAGACCATCTGAAAGTGGGGGTAGAGAAAGGGGTAGATTCTAAAGCAGTTGGAGGAAGCCTTTGAGATTAAGAGAAATGGCACCATTTTCATTGTGGTGCTAGTTTCATGGGTGTGTGTATATAATATTTATATATTATATATATCAGACATATATATGTCTGAACTCATCTGTCTGTCCACTCTGTATATGCAAATGATTGCACGCAATCATACCTCACTCAGTAACATAAAAAAATCTCCTTCAGCAAATAATCTATAATTTTTCAGAAAGTGCTAATATCTCAACATCATGAAAATAATCAGAAGTGAATAGAATCATTCAGTGTAATCCAGAAAAACTTCGAAGGCATTAACTGCTATCAGCCATTTATGTTGTGCACCTTCTAAAGATGTATATTACTATGTTGCTCATTCCTGTTCATGTGAACTCCACGATAACACTCTCCTATAGATTAATAACAAAAGCACACAAACAGCAAACCGGACTTCTCTCCAGCTCATCAGATTAGGAGAAATGAAACCCCACTCATCTCTGATCATCAATTATAGCAGTGCACTGTACTTCTCAATCAGCAACCTCCCCACAGATGTCACTAGCAGATTAAGCCACATAAAACTAGTAGTTCCTAATACTCTCCCACACAGTCCTGCTGGGGTGCAGTCTGCCTACACTGTGCTCTCCACAGACGCACCTGTGTTCTCTGGCCTACGTCAGGCTCTGGGATGGGGACTGGCTCATCTATTTCACAGACAGATGACTTGGTCTTTGATTGGTCTCAGCACCCATAGGTCTTGAACACTGCTAAGTATTGTCTCCAGCCAGGCATCAGATTAGGTTTATAAAAAGAAGAATACAATCCTCACCCTAAGGTGTTTAATATTCTCTAGGGGAAACAGACTTGTCAATAGGGATAGTGCCATTATTGTAAAACTGTCCTGCAAAGAGAGTCTGAAGGAACACAGAGGTCTCACTGACGAGGTAGCGAGGGGGTTCAGGCATTCTAGACAGAAACAAAGAGAGTCCAAGCACAAATAAGAGGCAAAGGCTAAACCCATGCACGGTCCATGGGTGCATGAATGAAATCAAGAAGGGTCATGTTATTTGCCACAGTGAGGAGTTAGGCATGGCCTAGAATTGGGACCTTGGATGCACATAAGGGCAGAAATGAAATAATCAGACCTGCACACTGTCAAGATTGCCATAGATCTGTGATGAGTGCATCAGAGGATTAAGACACTGGGCGCAGACACAGCTGCAGAGATCAGGGAATTATTACAACGACCTAGGTGACATAACTGAAGGGACACAGTGTAAATACTTTTTAATCATCATGCATTTCAACTCAATACCAATCACCTTCTGTTAAAAATACCTTCCTTCCCCATTTTAGTTATGAGCAACCCCATCAGTGGCCTGGGCCTCTGTGTTTATCCTTCTGCTCTTCTTTAGTCATGTTTTCTCTCAAAGTTTCATAGGGACTTTCCTCTTCCCTGTCAATATGTGGACGGTAACACAATTCACATAGGTTATTCCTGGATAGCAACTCAGACACATTCAGATAAAATAGCAGAGGGTTTGAGCCAGGTGCAGCTCATATCTAAAATCTCACATACTTGAGAGACAGAGATTGGGAGGATGACAGTTAGAGGCTGGCCTAGGCAAAAAGTTAGCAAGATTCCATCTTAATCAGTAAGTCAGGTGTGGTGGTGCATGCCTGTGATCCTACCTTTGCAGGAGGCTGTATGTAGGAGGACTGCAGTTGGAGGTTGGCCCCAGGCAAAAACAAGAGACCTGGCCTGAAAAATAACTAAAGCAATAAAGGACTGGGGGGTGTGGTCACCTGCCTAATGAGCTTGAGGCCTTGAGTTCAAACCCAAGTAATACCAAAAAAAAAAACAAACAAACAAACAAACAAAAAAACCCAACAATAGCGGAATACTTCATTGTGCCTCCCCCAAAATGATCATGTTATATTCCTGACTTATTTAGAAAATACTATTCTGCTGAGAAAGTATTTCAATTCAGACTATAACAACAGTCCAAAACACCAAATTTTAAAACAAAAAAAGTCTAATGCATTAAAAAAAAAGCTACAAAATAAACAAGGGAAAGAACATGTTACAACTTACCATGCACGGTTTTGTTTCCTGTCATTAATGAGTGAATTTGATTTATTTAAAAAGATCAAATCTGAAAGGCAACTGGTTTTCCTATCTTCCTCCTGAATACTGTAGGAACATATGTATGCTTAACATATAGAGTAAGGGGGGAGAGGAATATCACTAGTAAGGCCAAGCATTAAAAATATGCCAGCAAAAAGCAGGAGTTTGCCTTAGTTCTATTTTATGAAATAAATATGAAAAGGTAAAGGTCTCTGAAGAACAGCATGTAAGTCAAAAGACCCCAAAAGACTTGTAACAACTTCGAAAAACAAACCTAACAAATTCTTCTATGGTCAATGATGTGGATGTGATTAAGTTAAAAGTTAAAAGGAATCAAATTACCACGCAAAAGTACTTACTTAAATGATCTGATTTGGTGATTTTTTTTTATAGTTACAGAAAAAGAAAGAAGGCTGGCAGACTGGCTCAAGTGGTAGAGTGCCTGCCTAGCAAGCATGAGGCCCTGAGTTCAAATTCCAGCACCAGTAAAAATAAATAAATAAATATAGAGAGAGAAAATAGAAAGAAAAAATGAGACTTTAATAGATTTGCCTAATGTCTTTAAGTTGCATTCTTCAATCATATGAGGTAGAAAAATACTAAAACTCTGGCAGCTAGATATGTAACTTCATAATATTTTATTCAGCTGGCAATATTATTGTAGAATTGATCCATCTTTCCAAGTGCAATCCACTAAAATGCACATGGGAGTTGCCCTGGTGCCTCTGTGCTGGCCAATAAGCCCAAGCTTAACTTCTGCAAAGTTCAGAGATTTTCACTGTCTGGAGCAAGGCCACTGTACCTACCCATGATACAGAACAATTCTAGCTTTCCAGCTGTGAAGAGAAAAATGATTTGCATCTCTCATTTGTAGCTGTATGATGCAAAAGCAGACTTTGTAAACATAGAGAGGGAAAACACTTTAAATTGAGAGGAAATTTCAGATGCAGGCAGTTATAAAAGGAATACAGGATAGTCAGCTGAAAGAGCGATCACTAAAATACTCCCCAGAGAAGTAGGTCTGGGCACTCCTGGATTGTTTCTGAAACTTCGTGCAGTACAAATTAATTAAATGTCTGCATCAATACATTAAAATTTTATTTGAATCTATGGGACATTATTTCAGATATTATAAGACCTTAAGATGAAATTATAAGGTTAAGAAAAATTTGAATAATGAATGCCAGCCCATGAACTATCTACTCTTTTCTCTCACAATATTGTGTAAAGAGAGCATTTTCTACTATATTTAAATTACACTGTGATGAAGAACCAAGTGCACAACCTGTACAAATGTGCAGTCAACACTATGAGCAGTTGCTACCAAGCTCAAGCAAGTGTATTAATGAAATGGAGGAAGTCTTTCATCAGTGACCTGACCCTACTTCCTCAGGAACTCTGAGCCATTGGTCACTCAAGATTCACCTCCATTATCTTCTCACCCTCTGCCCACTGCCCTTCTTCCCAAAAGGGCATTCATTATACACACCCTCAAAGACTCAAGTATGACGCCCATACTGGTCTGCCAGGAGACCCAGACTTGGTCATGCTGTAGGGTCCAACACCAAGCTTCTCTTTATAGTAGTGAGGGCACTAAACATATAAGCCAAATATAGATAAGACATTCTCATTTTACCAATAGGCAATGAACCATAACAAACTGTATTATCATTGAGGTTGGGGAAGGTAGAGCAAGAAAAAAATAATTTTAACCTCATTTTCCAATAACTAATTGGGACCTTTTACAATTCACTTAACCTCTTTGCCCTGCTTTTATAAACAAAGTGAAGAAGTTGGGCAGCAATCTATATGTATCTGTTACTTCCTTGAATAATATTTCTAAGAGTATTTATTACAAAAAAAAAACTAGATTATTATTACAGTAAATGACTCATTAAAAATTACCTATTGGAAAAGACATGAGCAAACAAAGCTTTACAATATAAAGCAGTAAACATAAGGGGAGCAGAGATACCCAGCCCTGCTTGTGGAAGTTCAGTAAGAAGCATGGAATAGTTCAAATATAAATGACAAACAAGAGTTTGTAGTGTGTATATAGTAGTCATGGCAGAGGAGAGAGCATATTGCATATCACATGGCAGAAAGAGAAAGGAAGTTTGGTATTGGTGTTGAACAGCGTTTTAAAACCATGATGGATTTGTAAGTGGTGAGCCATCAGAGGCTTTTAAGAATGTCAGAATTGTGTTTCATGAATGATATTCATATATAGGCTGGCAGGGGAAGGGAAGTAGAGGAGGGGAGAGGAGGGAAGAGGAACTGTGAGGCAATTATAAGGGTTTTATGCAATGCAAGAAATAATTTACAGTTCAAATAAGAGTAATGCTGAGCAGCAGGGGAAGATTCAGAAAAGCTTTCAAAGTAGAGCATGTGGAAAATAAGTGAGAAAGAGGGTTCCCAAGAAAGAAACTATGAGCTGCCTTACCAAGAGGCTCTGGGTAGATTTTGGTGACTTTAAGATATCTTACACGGGGAAAAAAGTCTGATAGAAAAGAAAATGACTGGGTTTTAGAAATGATAAATTTGAGTTACCCATGAGATACTGTAACACGTACTTAAATTATTTTTGCTGGAAAGCACTGACTTCTTACTTGAGCCCACGAATTAACTAAAAACAGAAGAAAAACTTGTCATCTCTGCCTCCATTTTATATCTGTGTTCTTTCATCTGAGCTGTTGTTCTGTCTGCAGCCACTTTGCAGTCACCTTGGAATCCAGGAAGGACAGAACAGATTGACAACATCTTGCAAGGAGGGATGGAGAAAACTGTCCTGACAGAAGGGAATAGCAGTTTCTGCAGAACAGCCCATCCGCCAGGCAACAATGACTTGTTTATCCTGACTTGTTTATATGACAGCGGTATCAACTTCTCTGAAACCCCTCCCACAAAATGGACTGAGATAATGCTCCACCGGAACACATGTGATCAGGAGTGTTTAATCGTTATACAGAACTTCTGCCCCCAGCCCAGTTTGTCTATTTAAACCTAGAGTTATATCTATACCCTGAAAAATGGCAAAAGATGGGCTACACTGCTTACTTTACTTCTTCCCATGTCATGTCCTGGGCTTTGTAATTAAATCTCCTTTCTCTGCAACTTCACTTGTTTCTTTATTTGGTGAATAATGACAAGTGGCTAGAGATGTGAAGCCCCTAGAGTTTATGCTTGAGGCCTAAAACTCTGGTTTCAATACCTAGAGAAACATGTCATAAAAATATTTGGAAATACAGATCTAAAACATCAAGAGAAGAATGTGTTCCAAAGGTATACATTTGGGAAAAACAAAAAAAAATTAATGTACCTTAAAAATTATAGGAGCTAAACACACAAACAGGACTAAAGAGAAAAATCTGTTTAAGAAGAGAAAAGAAGTGACCTAAGAACTAAAAGAAAATGCCAATTTCTGGACTATCAGGAGAGGTACCATTTTCCAAAGCAAGATAAAAGTTTTAAAGAGAGTATGGTCAACTGCATCAACAAACACTCAAGAATATGGAAGCTAGAACAAAATGGAAAGGAGCCATTGGACACCACACATGAAAAGTCATGAATTTCGAGATCATTTCAGTGGAGACAGAAGTCCAATTGCAAAAGTCAAGAAGGAATTCTACTCACGTCATGAAGAAGAAGAGAGATGAGAAATTAGATGAAGGAGTTTGTCAGAAAGAGAGTAAGATAAATTGTTAGGGAGGAGTCAACAGGAAAAGAGATTTAAGAGGGGCCACATAGAGTAAAATAGAGACAAATGTTTCAAGGGAGATAGGAAAATTGGTGGCTCAAAGAGTAGAAACACCCTGGAGAGGCAACTGAGAAAAATATTTATACAATGTTAATGCAAGGGTCTAACAGATAAAGACTTGCCAGACAAAAAAGTAATGTACAAGGATATATTTGTACTCTTTCTCAAGTCAATGTTAAAAACTATGCAACAAAAAATCTTTCTGCCTTTCCTTGATGCCAAAGGCTTGCAACAAAATCTACTACCTGAAAACTACAATTCTGCTCCATCATGAACTTGAAAACATGTTTCTTTTGCCTTCCTTACCAAATCTCTAACATTATTCTGTTCTGTTCTGTTCCATTTCATTCCGTTCCAGTCTGGTCCAGTCCTGTTCAGTCTGGTCCTGTCCTGTCCTATCCTATCCACCTTTTCTTGCCATGTAATTTTCTTATGTCATCTTAGGTCTTTAAACAAGTGCAGTACAAAAAAATCAACACATTTTTATTGGAGTCCACAGCAAATGTTACTTCCTGCAGGAAATTTTCTTGACCAACCCACCTAGAGAAAAAGTAGTTTGAAAATTTTAATCAAACACCTTCAATTTATCAGGTGTGTTCTTTTATCTACTCCTCACAACTGGCATGGATATAATCAATTGTGTGTGCTGAGTTTCAGAGAACTTGGCTGACTTGCTTCTTCTCTTCATGGCGCTTACGATCATAAAGATGAAGCCTTGATTCTGGGAAAAATGCCATTCAAAAGTTCATGCTTTTTCCACTGCACCTTACTCCCTCTTTCTGCTGGAAATAGTATTTCACAACTTCCAACTCCCATGATACCTTAGTTGAGTACTAAGTAATATTTAATGTCCATTATATATATTGATATAATATTGCATTTCTTTATGGACAAAAAATAGATTGGGGAGAGCAAGGTTCATGTGTAATTCACTTTAAAGTATCTTCTACAACATCTAGCCTAATGCCATGCACATAACAGTGTTCAATAAATTTGCCTATGGTCAGCTCTTTCTGAGTTGTTCGTTGTTCTTGGTGTGGAATGGCATATATCCCCAACTTCCCAAGGGTTTATGGCTGCCTCTGCTCCTAATTTTGAGCCAGCTCATTGTCTGGAATGTAATATTTAATTGTGAACTCAACAGTCAGTGGGCAATTAATACTATTTGTTGCCTGATAGGGTAGGTGATTGAGGATAGGGAAAAATCTACTCTAAGGACCTTATGAGATATTTCTAAATTGTCTCTCTCTTTTTTCAAATTAAGTATTGTAAGTAAGCAGGCTAGTTCTACAGCAAAAGCTGGGCATAGTGCCAACTGCTATGTAGACCAATCTTTGAAGAGTGGGTTATATATAAGTACCCAGAATGTAGCCTATAAAAGTAAGCAGCTGGGGGCTATGCACCCTTCTGGTTTTTTAAGAGTAATTTGTGAACAAAACACTTCGCTCATCTTTTTCTTCTTTACTCTGAATTCTGTCTTAAATTTGAACATTTAAGAACTTTACTGAATGTGATGTCTCCAAACAAGTAAGAAGATAAAGAAGAAAAATGTTTCTGAAACAAAATCTGTTATGAAAAAAAATCCTTTGGTTTTTTGACTGGCATGGACCTCATTCTTAAATTACTTCAAAGCTTTACCTATGATGTCAGGTCTTAACTACTGTTAATCAACACTTTTGGTGTCTTTCTATTTGTACTTTTATGAATAGAAAGCCTGTTGATAGTCTATTACATACTGGCAAGTGCCAAGGGTTAAAATTACTTATGAGTATCATTAAAGAGTATTATTTTCCCATCAAAAAAAAAATCTTGATTCTGATAGATACAGTAAGTGAGGACATGAGAAGGAGTAGACATAAACTTATTAAGGAGTAAATGGGATATGATTTTTTTAAATTAGAGTAATTTTCCTCTTTGATTTTGAGCACCATATTCTAAGATAAAACATGCTTTTGAGTGCCTATGCAAATGTATCTATCTTTAAATGCAAATAGCAAAGAAAAATGTATTGTTATTGTTATTTTGGTAGCAACTACAGCATTAAGTTTGTCCCAAATAAGATTTAAAAGTATCATGTAAAAAATTAGGCAAGTATGGGTCCTAATGATCCCAACAGATGACAACTACTACTTCAGGTGCTCAGCTAGTTTTCTTAATAGTTATGAGTTGATTTTTATTAGTTTCTGTCTATTGGCTTCAATATAAGGTTGTGAAGAGATCAAACTCCTTTATGATTTAAAGAATTGATGCTCAAGACAAGCATATGGCTACAGTTGACAGATATTCTTTATTTAATTTGTTCAATTATTTACTTATATCTTTGATAAAAGATGACTTATTTGAGGTGTACCCAATATATGTCTTAAAGGTTCCCAGAAGTTTTTTCAAACTACATACAAATGTTAATCACACCATCAACCGCCCCCCAAAAAGCCCAACACTTCCTGAAAAAAAAAAAAAAAAAAAAACAGGAGAATATTAACCCAATGTAGACTGATGTCATTCTAGGTTTAAAAAGTTCTGGTTAATTAAACTTGAAATACATCAAAAATTCACATCAGAATCTAGGACCTGTTTATTTTTTTCATTTAAACGTGCACTGTGTGCTATTTTACACTAGAATGTTATTTGTAATCTACCCTATTGATTTGTAGAAATTTATATATCTTAAGTTCTAGTCTTTTTGCCGATCATACTGAAAATATCTTCGTTCAATCTCTGTTGTAATTTTGTTTAAAACATTTTAATGTGATAAAAGAAAGTTCACATTGGAAAATTTGCAAAAACATTCAACAGTTCTTTGTTGTATTACCAGCCAAGGGAGAGCTCCCCACAAAACTATAGCCTTCCTAAACTCCAAAATGAGACATCACCTTGGGAATGACATAAAGGCAAAAATTCGACTTCTAGATTGCCTTTCTTCCCTTGAATATTGCCCACTCCAGCATGAAGCAAATGATTTAGTTTGGGAAATTTAAAAGATCACAGCCCAAGAAATGCAAAGACACAAAATAATAAATCAAGTCAAAGCTAATTTCAAGAGATAACAATCTAATCACACACTTCCTCAAAGTAGCAATGGAGTTTTGAATTATTGGAAAAAAAATTGGTCCCAAGTCCCTAAATTAAAAGTTTGCCTTTGTGTTTGGTCCATGATAGTTGTTTACCATAGTTGAGAGTGAACGCCTGTATTTTTATTGCTTAGAACAGATTAACTTGATATTCAAAAAATAACTAAATATAAAGATATAATTATTGACTCCATCATAAGTAAGGCAAACATGCATCATTTTAAAAATGAAATAACCTAGTGTTTTTCATTTTTTAAATAACCAAATAGCCTAGTGCTTGTTCATTTTCTAAATGACCAAGATAACCATGCCATTGTGCATCATCTGACTTTTCCAGCACCTTAGGCTCTGAAAAGATTATGGAGCCCATCACTACCATGTAACAAAAAATGAAAACAATATATTAAGACGCAGTTTAAGGGAATACCATAAAGAATACTTAAATGCTTTTTATAAATAAGAAATACCAACAAATTGCTTAAATGTTTTAAAAATATCCAATAGTCCTCCTCCCAAAATGTATTGTTTTTGTTTACTTGTGTTTTGATACTAATATCAAATGAGTAGCACCAGTTAAGAACTAAAAGGTTATCTGTAGATGTCCACCTGAAGTTCTGAATCAGCAAGGAGCAGTCTCCAAGTCAGACAGCAAGGTCTGATGCCACAGAATAGCCAACAGGTAGGGAAGGAAGTGTATTTATGGGTAGACAGACACATGCATCTGCTCTTACAGAAGGATTGGATGGGAGTTCACCTTCCTGACAGCAGTTAGGAACAGATTTTAAAGAGCCTACATCTCCAGTGGACCTGGATTGTTGCCATCTCTTCCCACGCTGTTAGGAAATAAGCACAGAAGTGGATGGCAACAATTTCCATGGGCTGCACATCTCCCAGCAGAAAACTACCAGTGATAAGAAAGTGTGGGAAATTGAGGTGATCTTTTTCGGAAGTTTAGCTTCTCTATGTGATAATGACCCATGCAGCAGAATGATTTGATTGTTTCATTGCTTGTGGCATTAGACTAAATTTTCCAATAAATGGATTATGTCTTCTTGAGATAGTGACTTTCAACTTCAGAAATTTCACATTTCAGTCAAGGCCAGAATAAAGAGATGAAAACAGCCTCCTAAAACAAATTATACTCCAATATATTAAAGATGCTTATATTTTTGATAGCAGCCTCTAAAAGCAGGTAAAATTTATCTCAGTTGACTACAAAACCTTAATTAGTTCTGGATTTTTGCATTTAAAATTAAGAAATATTCCCTATTCCCAGTGACTTGATTTATTTCATAGTATTACAAAATAAAATTTACTTTCATCAAAAATTCCTTAGGAAGCTCTATGGTTAAATCTACAATATGGTGATACACAAAGCAGAAAATGATAGAACGCTTCTGAATGACTAAAGAAAATTCTAATTATATTCCATTTAATTTTGTCATATGCATTTTATTATATTCTAGTTCTAAAACCTAGTAATCACTGTTTATACAATACAATTTTCTGCTAATCATAAAAAGTACCTATAACAGCTCTGTTTTATGACATGGTGCTCAAAAACTATTTTTCCCAAGGAAATCTCAAAAGGGGAAAAATTTATGTGAACTACCTTGTTTCTGTTTGCCATACTCTATGAACACAGAAAAAGTAAGAGATGCTACATTGTACATAGCAAAAGAAAAATTTAACCAAGCTTCTTAACAAATATTTAAAAGTTTAATTCTTCTATTACATAACTATACAAAGATTATTTATTCAGCTCAAGTACAGAACATTTTTATATGAGCATAATTCCTTCTGTACATGTTCAGCAATGCACTTTAGCATTAACTAGTTTATTAATTTCAATCAAGTCATTCAAATGCAAAAAAAAATCCTTTGTTTAGTCTGACTTATAATACTTATCAACTCTTTTCCTACCAAAGGGTTTCTTTCCAACCATGTTTTATAAGATGAGTAAGGAGGCTTTTAAAAGATTTTTGGGTATAATTCACTTTTGGCTACACAGAGAAAATGTTAGCAAACTACAAAGAAGAAATCATTTAAATAAGAGACATTTTCACTTAGTGAAATTTTCTCAATTTCAGACCATTTCTGATGGAAATTTATTACACTCTAAATAAGTTTGTCTTTTTATAAAAATAAATAATTCTGATCAATCTATATAAAAAAACAAATTTAACTGGGAATTACACTCAAAATTTTTCAGAGGTTTTTACAGTTTACTTTCAATTTGTGAATAAGGAAAAGTCAACTTAATATACATTTTAAGAATGAATTTAATTAGTACTTTTTACCTTTGAAGTATAAACTACTTTTGCCAAACAACTTTTTTTACAATATAGAATGTTAGTATGTACACCGAGAAAGATAATTTTTCTAAAATAAAAATTTTTAAAAATGCAAGCTTTAGAAAGAAAAATAATTCTTTTTGTATTTCTACTTGCATAATTATTTGTTCTCTCTTCTTAACAACATTGTAAGGGAATCCTGCCCTAATATATTTTCATGCAGTTTAGAGGTTCTTCTGGTATTCAACTTAACATTAGCCAAACATTAATACATTGATAAACAAACAATTAAGGAGCTACAACTGAGACTATCTGAGGGACCTTGTATTTATGACTTTTTAGAAACTCTGGTTATTTTCAATGAAATGACAGGTGAAATTATTTGGGGAAGTGGATAACATCAGTTGCTGCCTTGGGACTTAAGTGTGTTTTGCTTTTGTCTTTGTTAGTCTATTTTTAGCACATTCTTTTAACAAAGTCACAGATACACTTAAAATTCTTACAATAATGAAAAAAGTCCTTCCTTGCACTAGTTTTATATTATTTTCTTATGAGAAAAATCACTGCTTCTAATCAAAAGCTAAACACTGTATGTTCAGATTTTGGAGTAACAAAACCATGAAGATAGTCAAAGTATAAAAGCCCATTTTCCGATCTGGAACAACTTCTGAAAATGAAGAGAGTATTTGGCATACCTTGTACTAAAGAAAAAGTCCTACTTTGGTCATTTCCTAATTTGGAGGATCCAACAAAAACCTTATGGAATAAAAATTCTTGCAAAAATCCTTTGATGAAAACATAAGTAACCACTACCATTCCTTTTAGAGTTGATAAATTATAGTAAGAGGACAGAATCATTTACTTTTTCTTGTGAGTTAAAAAAGGTTTTAAAAGAATTAAAAGATTTTTTGGTTTTTCAAACAGCAATGACTTTTAGTCCCTCAAAGGTACCCTACTGAAATGTATGCATATTCTCTCTTAAAGGAATACCTATGAAAATGAATACACTGCCAGTTAGGCGAATACGCACGATGGTAATACAGAAGTACTTGCCACTGCAGAGGGCCTAAACACAATCACATCTTGTCCCAGTCATACCTGCCTGCCAGAACAAAATAGGCAGCTGACCAATTATGGGGTGTTTATCTATACAGTGGTACCTTTGTTCTCCAACAATGTCAGATTGCAAACGTCCTGGAACACATATTTACCTGGAGGATTCTTGGCAGGGTCATTGTGGCTTGGACTTCCTGATTGTCCAGAATCTGTAAAGAAATCACAGAAAATGTTTTCTTTTTAATTTGTTTTGAAAGAATTTCACAATCCTCAGAAGGACGTTAAAAAAAAAATTTAAGATACAACAACGAGGTTGAGTGTTTAAATAAAGTATACTTTCCCAAGTCTTTTGATAGCAACATTTTATTCGTCAAACTAGATGAATGTCTATACATATTTCTCCGTCAAAAGGAACAAACAAGTATTGGTCTATAATATTCTTAGGATGGAGCAAGGCCTTTGTGAAACAAAAAGTCTGGCTACAAAGCCACTAAAGATAGTGTGAAGGTTAGGCAAATATCAAGGCCAGTTAATAGAAATATGAAATAAAGCAGATACCCTCCCTTAAAAAATGCAATCTGAGTATAATTAAACATGCTTTTAAAAACCTGAAAATATGGTTTTCAGGTTTATTCAAAGAATAAAATACACAGAAATGAGAGCTTGCTTTTCCAGGATTTCATGCACATGTACACACATCCACTCCAATAATCCTCCAACCTACTGGACCCTGGCCCAGATCTGTCTACATCCCATAATAGCAATCGATTTGCAAACACCAGGAAAAGCATAAATTACTAGGTAGAAATCCAACATGGCTTTGTGCAGAGCAAATTGTTGGATAAATTTAATTTCCATCTGTGATGGACAGACTTTTCAGATAAGGAGGAAGAGATCAATGTGGTATATCTGAATTTCCTATCCCACACTATTCCTCAACAATGCGAAGTAAAGAAACATGGAGGATATACAACTGTTGGTCTTTCCAGACTAATCTGACACTGCTGTGTTTTGCTCACTCCTCTTGCCTCCATATCCCCTTTGCATTTTCTGTGTAATTTGTTCCATACTATTATACAGTTACTTGCTTTGTAATCTTCCTTTCAGATTCTAGTACTTAAATTTTGTCTCCCCAACTAAATTGCATGCTGCTAAGTGGAGGCAGAGAGTCTATCTGCATCTTTTTTGTGTTCCTTCATGCGCCGTGAATGCACTAGGCTTGCAGTAAATGCCAGAGGAATGGATAGTTCAAACTGAGCAGCCTTTGAGGATTGCCTACAAAAGGCCATTGTTAATTTGATAGTGAATTTCAACAAAATATGATAGGCTGAGCACTAATGACAGCTCCATCATGGATCCTCTTATACTGACAAGTCTCTTCTCCTAAGCCTTGCCATTTACTTGAGCAAGTAATGGATTGACCCTTGGTTAAGCAGGAAAATCCTATGCCAGTTTTTCATGAGGGTTGTTCTGTTCTTCCAGGTAAGTGATTAACACACTGCAATTGCTGCTTCTACTATTAAATGCAAGAACATCCTGTTAGTTTCTTCCTATATAAAACTTGGTTATTTATTTCTGCCCTTTGCCTCATGCCTGCAAGCTTGGTTTTAATGGTGTGAGTAGAATTATATCCCTCCATTTCATTTCCTTAATGAGATGGAATTGTCTTTTTCTTTTTGCTTTAGAACAGACTTTGGGAAATCTTTGCGAACATATTTAGTGATTGCCACATTGTCCTCCAACTCAATCCCAATACACAAAAATGGAAGAAACTGGAAAAGACCACTCGTGTTGTCTGGACTCAGGCACACAGTCACAGAGAGCTGTGTGCAGAGCTAAAAATCTTTTCTCTCAGTTCCCATGAATTCTTCTATTACTCTGTCTGGCACTGAGGCAAGACTCAGTGACTTATAATTTAAGAGAGCAATCTTTCTTTCCAAATTCCTATCAGTGAGGATACAATATTGGCCACTTTTCAGGCCCCAAGTATGACAGTTACATGAAAATGATATTTGTTACAGCTTCTACTATATCTGCCTTGAGTTCTTCTGTCTCTTAGCATTTATACTACTTATAATTTAGTTTTTCAAGTGATTCTAGCATATACAGATATTCCTATTTATGCATCACAAGCCCACTAACCGGACCCTTCCCCGTGGTTTATTTTTTTCTTATACCACATTTATGAAAATCTAGATATACATATCTAGATATGTCACAACATGAAGCAGGCTGTCATTAGCAGGCAAATTGCAGCAGTAGCCTTATTTTAGAAGCTGTAGACTCTATAGATGAGCCTTATCATGTTCAGTTACAACAACTACAAAATGGCACCACATATCTCTTTCTCACTGTCTATTGCTAAAGTGTGGGTCCACTCTAATAAAGAATGAAAGTCTCTTCCATTTCTAAAAAAGTACTCCATTAGCACAACAGTGTCTCCTGTTACCATAATACCAACATCCCACTTGGGAAATTCTTTCTTTTTTAATTTACTGGAAATTATTTTCTCTTCCCATTTCCAACAATTGCAGACCAACTTCTTCAATCAAAAAAATATACTTAAAAAAACCCACAAGCATTTGAGAGAAAGCTGAAGTGGACACTAATGTGAGTCACATATTTGCTTTTTTGTAACAATTTCACTTTCTAAAATGGTCTGGTATTTACTGGTATCCGATGCCAGGTTTTTCTTCATACTTGAAAGTCTGTGTCCTCTCATGAAGCAAAATAGCATGCTGTATCCCCCAAACACAGAAGATGCCCCCTTCAACGGGTAAACAGCAGAACATGTACTTATTATACTGTAAGTTCCAACAATATAATCTCCTCTTAACTCTCATGTCACCTTATATCAATCACTTAATTCCAACTGTTGGAAAAGGAAGTAACCAGGGAGTCGCAGTTGGCAGAGAAACCAAAAATGAACTGTTATTGTGGTTGACTTCAGAGAAGGGATTACTCAGACCACATCTAAGACCCTTCAATTCACCACCTAGGTCAAATTACTCTATAGTCAAAAGTTTTATTTAACCACTTCCATCACTTTGCTCAAGCTCTCCCCCAACTCTGGGGGAGTGTGTGTGTGTGTGTGTGTGTGTGTGTGTGTGTGTGTGTGTGTGTGTGTGTGTACATATTTGATATGGTTTAGTGAATCCTGGCTCCATCCCTCACTATTTGTGTGATCTTGTACAAAATTACTTAACTCTTAGAGCCTTGCATTTTGATCTTGAAAACTGTAATAATACTATATAGCTCAAAGAATCACTGCAAAGATTATACCATATCAAGCATCAAGCCCTTGTTCAGACACATTCTACAAAATCAATAAATGAAAGATACTATTAAGCACAGAGCTACATTTAAAAAAAAATCATTAATATTTTTAATAGACTAACTCTGGGGAAGAAAGAGAGTAAAGGACGTGACTAAATCTGACTGTCCAGTGCAAGAAATTTCAAATTTTGGTGGTAAGTCTATTGAACAGAAAGGCGTGTGCCCACTTGAGAGCTCCTATGTAGGTGCCCTAGTGCTGGGCTCCCCAAAAGGGAAATGGACACTGCTGTTCTAAGAGCTTTCAGAAGGTGCCATGCTCTGTACCAGCCACCTGATGAAATTGCTTTCCTGAAGGCCAAAGTTTTTGAGGCACGAGGTTGGTAACAATAGGGTTGTGAATTGCCCAGCACATTGGGTCTTGAGTTTAGGAAGATTTTGATGCCATGAAGAACAAAGGAGAATGGGCCTGAAAGGTGGCTGACCCAAACCAGTCCTCTCTCATTCCCTCCACCTTCAATTTATATTTTCTACATTTCTGTGTTTGTCTCATTTGGAGCTGAATGACATAATCCTAAACTCAAAATCATTTTATATTACATACTTATGAAAATTTCATATTCTCCTTTCTCTCTCACACACTCTTTTCAAGACAGTCTCACTATGTTGTCCAGTTTGGCCTCAAGTGATCCTCTTGTCTCAACCTCCTGCATAGGTGGGACTACAGGTGAGCACCACTGTGCCCAGCTCTCTTTATTTTTTTAAAAGGAATAAAGTTAAACATATTCTTTTTAGGAAAAAAGATCATGAATCAAGAGATTCTAAACTATTACCATTTTAATTCAATCCATTCCTCCTTCCACAGGTTAACGATTAAAGAATAGGAAAATTCACACCCCTACACAACTCTTAGAACTTTTCTCCAGTCCTTTTATTCATTCTCTTATTGTAGCCAATCTCTATGGCTCTTCTGATATCTAAACTTTACCCAAGGAGTGCCCAGACTTCCTTAATGATCCAATTTTACAGAAGACCCTGGAAGACTGAAGTGACCTAAATGACTTGTTCAACGTCAATTGGTATGTCCCCAATCTGGGCCACCTACTCAGACACACTCCTTCTTGAATGCTGATGATGCCATCTTGAAATCAGACAAGGCCCAATGATCCTTCTGTAGATTAAATGTTTCTAGGAACTTGACCTTCTCCTGACTTCCTCCTCCTTCCCTCCATTTACCAATACATCCAAAACTGTGTTCAGAATTCTAAAAAACTTTTAACTATTCTAAGTTGGAAATTATTACCAATGAACTCTAACATTAAGAGTTGTGTTAAAGTTGAAACTCAAACTTAGTTCACATTCTCTCTGCCAAACAAAGGAAATTCTAATGTTTTATAGATAAGCAAGTGGCAGGCCAATGAAGTGTTTGTTAAATATATATGCTAATAAATAAATAATGGCCTCTAAAATGTTTGTTACTGAGCATTAACTTTCTGGAGTAAATAAACTAAGTATCTGAGAAAGATTATCTAAATTGAGAAAGGTTTCTAAAGGTCATTAACATAAGCATCAATTAAATGAAAACACAGTAAGATTAATGGAGCACCTCTATATCCAGATGCTCAATATATTTCCATTTAGTTTATGGTAATAACCTTTCAGTATTGTTTTTTAAAGAATATATATTATATGCCTTCTAGAAGCTCCAAAGTGACCCAAAGAGATAGGAATAACAACAATAAAAAAAAGAAAAAAAAAAACTGGGGAGGGAGGAATAGGGACAGGAGACCAATGTGTAATAAGTTACAGTTAGATAAGAATAAGAAGTTCTGGTGTTCCATTACACAATAGGATTACTGTAGACAATGACAATGTTTCACCATTTAAAAATGATGTGTTTGAGGAGATAGATATGATAGACCTGATTTAAGTATATATGTAACCATCACATAGTACTCCATAAATATGTGCAATTTTTATGTTTTTATATATTGGGTTTTTTTAAAGTAATTTAAAATTTAAAATACACTGTGATATAAATGAGTATATCTCAAGAAGAAACAACTGGTCCTTCTTAGGAAGGGTGGCATGTCATAAAAGACTATCGAATGGAGGTGACCATAGGAAGAGCATCTTGAAAAATAATCTGATGTGCCAAGTTTTCTAGCATGCATTTCACTCTGCTACCGAGATGTTATTAATAAAACACAAAACTGATTAAGCTAAATCCCTGCTAAAATCCTTGCATCATTCCAAATAGCCATAAAAAGGATGCCAAGATTTGAGTATGCCATTCAGGGCACGTTGACCTGGCCCCTACCAACACCTGGGCCTTACCATAGCCATTCAGCTCCTGTGAGCACCTATGTTTGATGCCTCAGACTCTGCATATGACATCCCCCCTCCCCTTTTTTTTTTCACCCTGTGTCCTCTATGTTGAATCATTCCTTTTTGGTTTCTGAACAATATGATACGAGACACTGCCATATTTTAGCCCTCTCTCCGTAAGTTTTTGGGATAATGCCTGGAACATTTAGTTAAGTCAAATGAACAGAAAACAACTGGTCTATAAACTTCAGAATGCACAAAGAAGAAAGACTAGTTATGTCACTCTGTGCAAAAGCATACATTAGAAGTCAAACAGATAAACTTGTGGTGAGGAAAAAAATAGACATACAATTCCCAGAGCTGAGTCTCCCAAGCTAAGGTAAGGCTCAGTTCTGCTTCCCCACTCTGGAAAGAATGAATATCTGGAAATGGGAGGGGTGGATAAGATGGACTATTTTGCGTCAGGAATTAATTTGGAGCTTTCTCAAACAAAGGAAAGAGATGTTTGGTGAAGGCAGGAGGAAGTAGGGCCCTGGCTTGCAAGCAGGGGGCCAAGAAATTACAGATAAACTGTCTTTCTACTCCTAGAAACATTCCAGGAGCTTGTTTTTATTCTCTGACATCATGACTTGAGTATCAACAAGAAAACCAAATTTGGGAAGCACAATTTCAATTTCTAGTCATTTTGGTGCAACACAAGGTCTGAACAAGGTAAATTGTTGGTGCCCTTCCGGCTCTAAAATTATATGATTCTATAACAATATAGCTTTTATATCAAGGGATATCAGAAGTGTAAATGAAACCCAAACTGTAACCTGTTAACCTAGAGATAGCCTCTGCTAGAACTAAAATTAGTCATCATGTGATAAAGGCTCCTTTGTCATATTCCTTGCCTTAAGCAGGTGAAGAAATAGCCCATTGTTGCCTAAAGAATACCAGCAGACTTCTCAAGAGTTTAGAACAGTCTCCTTCTTTCTCTCTAAAGCATTATTAATTGTTGACATGCTAAAATAATATGCTATTTACAAATTAAATATATAGCATGCTAGAAAGAATCACTTAAGAAGGAGTAAAGTCAAGACATAAAGAAAGAAAGAGAGGGAGAGAGAGAAAGAAGGAAGGAAGGAAGAAAGAAAGAAAAGTTTGGCAAAAGGGATACAAATTCATATATTTTATAGTAGGGAAACAAAGACAAAAACATCTACACTTTTAAAGATAGGACAGGAACTGTTCTTTTTGGGCAAAACCTCCCTCCTCCTCTCTCCCCTCTCTGCCCACAGCACTGTACCTCACTCTTGGCAGTTCACTGTCTGCTGTGACTGATTGCCCTAGGATTGTGAGTGAGTCCACTTTACATAATCACAATTCCTGTTATATAACTGGCCATTTCTCACTATTAATGGAGGGCTGTTTCATCAATTGAAGAGACACAAAAATATACTTTTACAATATCTTCTATTAAACATTTATTAAAATAACACAAGCATTGCGTAGGTGCTCCCCTGTTCTCATAACCATGTAAATGTACGGGAAAACCTTCTCTCTCCCTCTCTCCCTCTACTTCTCTCTCCCCTTCCCCTGATCTCCCTGTTTCTCTACTTTTGGCTATTTTTGTCTCTTTACTTGGTGTTCACATGGTTAACAATCTGTACATGGGAAGAATTAACTCTTTTGGACTGTTAATGGGGTCCTTGACTTATTTTTTTCTGAATCTGTACCCCTTATCCTAAACCCAATTCAAACAAGAAGAGAAATCAAATCTTTTTGGATAGTTTTGGTAGACTAAAATAATATTTGTGAATGTAGCTTCCTTTTTGTTTTTAATCATGCCTTTTAATCTGAAGGCCTATGCCTTCAGTTGCCTTTCTATTAGTTAAAATTGATCTGAAAATATATGACTTCACAAAATGCATAGTTTCAAAAGATGGTATTATGCTAAGGACTCTTAAAGATAAAGGAATTTAGTCAACCAAAGAAAAGTACAGAAGAAGGTGTAGATACATAACATATCTGATTTCCTATCCCTACATATTCCACTAGCTCCACTTTCTTTTAAAGAGTCAGTTGTTTGCTTAACATTTCCATTGATTAAAATAAGGATTTGTTTGGGCTCAAGACTGATATTTGTCCATAGAGAATTAACCAAAAAACACAGACCACTGAAATGTAGAGGACAAAGTATGACCTAGGCATGTGCAAGCAAACCAATCATACTTTCAACTAGGGATACTGACCAGAGCAATAGGGACAGCCCCGCACAAGAAGACCTACCTGCTGACATCTCTAACCAGAGTGTTCCAGGACTTCCTTAAGTAGACCATAAACCCCAATGAATGAAGGCTAGAATAATCAGATCTGACCTTTCTGCCCTAGGTTAAGTTCAATGACTGTCCACTAATCCAGTGATTGAGTGAACCAAAGTCACCTATGCTTGCTTCCTGCTTTCAAAGCCTTCGACATACAGAATGCAAAGACACCATATTGGTCAATGTCAAGATTGCTAACTTTCTACAGTGTGTTTTCAATTAAGTAAATAAAATGTGGTAATTAAATCAAGATTGCATAATATGTTTTTGATTTGTAATCTCATTTAAATTAATTAACTGACTCAATTCTTATTTAGTTTTTAAACTGGCCTAGTTAGAGAAAGAGTCCCTGGGAGCAAATCCAGCTTTCTATCTTTAAAAACAAGGCAAAGCAATCTGGCATACTTAAAAAAAAAGTTAAATGCACCAGTATAATATAAATACAGAGGAGAGGGTGTTAATGTAGAGGAGGGAGGAGTTTTATGGCATGATTTTGACTAAAAAAAATAGTTCTCACACTAAAGAGAAATAAACTAAAACATTATTTATTCAAAACATTTCTTTTCCAATTTTATGAAGATTGCATGTTTGTTGGAAGCAAAACATTTCCAGCTGTATTTTAAGTTTCTGAAGAGAGTTGTAAGATTTATAATCTTTCATAAATGCGCCCATATCTCATAATGTTAGATGAACACTGCATACTTTAAGGCAAAATTTGCCAGTGCAGTTTGCCACATGAAAATAATGAAGTCCTTTTCAAAACCTGGCCAGATCCAGTAGGAAAAGATGAGATGATTGCTCTGTTGTTTTGTCTTTCCCATCTGGGAGACATTTTGGATTTCAGCTATACTAAGTAATATAGGGGATTTTTCCCCCTTGGAAACCAAGAAACCTGCATTTTATAGCAAGGTATGTAGTACAAAGAGAATGTTGGTGAAATAGGAGTCTGGAAATGAAAACCAGAATGTCATCAGACTCAAGAACATAATCACGGAAGAAAATTGAAAAATCGATGCAGAATTTCAATATAAACCAAATGCAATGTTTATGACCTTATTAGTCTTAAATTTTCTTTCAAAACGAAGGCATGGCAGAGTCAATGCTGCTTTACCTCTGTAGTCCTGACTAATGTTTGTTATACCACCAATCACAGTGACTTACATAGCCATTTTGTTTTGTCCTGGGGTCTTCATGCATTATTCTAAATCCTACACATACCGTACTCTTCTGTACACATCACCCTCTGTGCCAATGTCAAATCATGCATTTTCCCAAAACTTATTACATTAGACATCTAGGCAAAAGCTAGACACAGATTTTCTAATATTTCATTGGTGATCTGTCTTCTCAGAGAGCAGAACATGCTCTTTCCACACTGACTGAAGAGTTTGAACTCCAGGGCTCGGTAACTGCCAACCCCTTGTCCTCTGATCTTACGTTTCATGCCTGAATCAGTTTTTTTTTCTTGTCCAATCACCAAAAACTGGATGAGAACAATGTAAGGATTTTGGTATTAACTATTTCCAGAGGGATTACAAATAAGAGGGGAAATTTTTTATATGACAGTGAAAATATGCACAAGTATTTGTAGAAAAAAGCTACAGTATTTTCTGAAAGTATAATTCAAACTTTAATTACTACTCCTCCCCCACCAAAATCTTCACCTGATTAGTCTTCCTCCATTTTCACTCTAA
Organism: Castor canadensis; assembly: GCF_047511655.1. Taxonomy (NCBI): domain Eukaryota; kingdom Metazoa; phylum Chordata; class Mammalia; order Rodentia; family Castoridae; genus Castor; species Castor canadensis. The sequence continues at coordinate 57,418,099 of NC_133398.1, read as the reverse complement.
AAGCCCCTTGCAAAAAATGACAATTAAGGGAGTAGATTACTGTCAAGCTTCCCTGCTTCCTTTTAAAATCCATGGGATTCTCATGTTAGGTTTATTCACTGCTTAGCATAGTTCCTAGCACATAGTAGGAGTTCAGCCAACATCTGGTGAATGAATAACCACAACTTTATAGTGAACATGAGGATGGGTGGTAGTACTGAAAGAGTTTTTGTTCTTCAAATTATAAATGGTCGGTAGTGATAGTCCTAACTTTGGGTTGTTTGGTTATCTATAAGTGCTCTAATTTTTTCAGTGTCTGCAACCTCTCTACAAATACAACATAGCAGTTAGTTCAATCAATGACCGAAAAGTCATATTCTTACTTTTTTATTTATTTTATCATAGGCATGTGTTCCTAAAAAGAAAATTTTAGCTTAATACAAATTTCTCCTTTATGGTAACCATAAGTATACTATGATGGATAATTAAAATGTTTATTTTTAAATCATTATATGAGCTTAGAGAAAAGAAATTGGATAGGTTTTTATACCCTATGCTCATTAAATATGATTAATAACTGGTCTTTGCTTTATTATTAATCATGACTCTTAAGTCAATGATGATATATTCATATAAAAATAAATGTGTATATATGTATATACTTATGTACACATATAGAGAGATATATAAAATCCAAAGATACATATCTTGCAGCCAAGGTAAAGTAGATCTGTATGTCGGACATTCATTAACCATTTCTGTTTATAAAATACTTTTATCATACTGTTGGAGGAAAAAAATCAGAGAAGTCACTTGATGAAACAGGAAGCTTGCTGATGTGGCAGACACGGCATTAAATGTTCCAAGAGTTCCTTGATAAGTGGTTCAAAGAACTTCTGTCCCCATGTTTTCAGGGCAAAACTAATTTACCAGGAATAAAAGTACTTGAATTAGACATCACAGAGCTAACATTTTTCGAAAAGGGATAAAATGAGAAAACAAATGAGAAGATAGTAACTTCCTTTTGCAAACTGAAACTGTACATGAAAGAAATGTCACCCAATTGTATTGATAAAATAATAAAAAATAGGTAACATGGTTTTCCTTCATTTTTTTAAAGGAAGGTCAAGAGAATTCTACTAAAAGGAATAATATGTTTGAAAGAACTATGAAAAGTTTACAATTTGAAAGACGCATGAAGATTTATAATAATTTCATGAGACAATATTCTTTCAAGAATAAACAAAAAAAGTTGAAAGGGCAACATAATAATCAATTTGGAGAAATTGAACATTAGCCATCTAATTAATTGTTTAAAATTTAGACAATTCTAATTAAGAAAAATAAAGAGCCTCCTATACAATCCCACCATGGAATCAACTACTCATTATTATGGTTCTTTGGGAAATGAGGAAAGAAATGAAGCAAGGCGTGTCCATTTGCTATATCCATTTTAAAGAAAGGAACCAAGTGTATAACAATGCAGACCTGTGTACCATGTGCTCAAAACCCCTCCCATTTTGTCATGTTACTCATTTTATCTTTAATAGAGATTCAAATCGACTCCTTATGATTCAAAAATCTCTCAGCTAAATGCAAGAAGTATGAAAAAAAACCAAGTTTCTGCATAATGTCCCATCCATGTGTCTTAACCCTGAATGGTATCAAACCTATGTAATCTTATACATCAAATGCCTTCCAGATGTGACCAAATTTTAACACAAACCAACTTCCAGCTTTTACTATGGACTCATCTCCGATGCTCAGAAAGATTGTTTTCATTGCTCATAACATTACAGATGGCTAATGTTCAATTTCTCCAAATTGACTATTATGTTGCCCTTTCAACTTTTTTTGTTTATTTGTTTTTGCAGTAATGGGGATTGAACCCGGGGTCTTGAGTATGTTAGGTAAGTGCTCTACCACTTGAGCCATGCCCTCAGCACTTATGCTGCCCTCTCAAAACTGACATTGCCTCCCAGTCAAAAAATAAACTATATGCATACCCAACTTCAAAAAAGTCACAAAAGGGGAGAACCCAGAAGCCACATCATTCTTTCAAGCTACAGACAGTACTTGATGGCAAAAGTATTGAACCTTTCCTTCTCCACCCTTGATACTTCCGAAAGATGAAAAAGGAGGTAGAAGATCTTCCATCATTCTTTGTCAGAGTTAGTTGCCACAGGAACAACTGAAGCCTGTCACCTGTTGACTTTGGTTTTAAAGATTAGTCCTACTGAGGGAAGATCAAATTCCTCTTGACATTTAAAGCATATTAAAGTTTGAATATTATTCAACAAGATCATTCATGAAGAATTTTCAAAAGGATTGAGTAGACATGCTATGATGTAAAATCCTAAACCACATTTTCAGCTAGAGTTTTTTTTAAAATGTAGTAATTCAATGCCAGTAAGAAAAATGATGTGATGGTGCTTTGGATGGTATCATGTGAACTTAATCTCCTCCACAAATCAATGTTTTCCCTCTACTGCACCCCAAAACAGAACTGCCATGGAGTGGTAACTTATCAGGTCTATCCCCTCTCACTGATCCTGAATGCTACCTTTCCTGGCTCTGCTACCAACTGACTTCAGACTATGTCTAACCAATAGAAGGCAATGCCAGAAGTGTAGAAACTTGGAGGACTGGAAAACAAAAGGCGAGGTATAGAAATACCCTGCTCTCTGCTTCGACAGGTATCTCCAAATGGTAACTAGTTTTCCTTTTGTGATTCTAGCTTCCATTGGACAGCTTCCTTCCTCTGTACTCCCTACTCCTTGCAGGCAGCTCAATGACTCTAGTAGCACTAGCTCTTCTCTTGATCCTTCAGCCTAGTGAACTTCTGCTGATGCTGATATCTGGGTTGTCTCATAATTTGGCTTTCTAGCTCTTCTAACATTATTGTAACTGGTCCCCATCATGAGATTCCTTCTATTAGACTATCAGGCAGGTGTTCTATTTTTCTCTAACTAAAAGTTTGACCTATTTATCACTCTAAAGTAGATGTCAAGTAATAGAGTTAAACAAGGTAGGCAGGCTGGTGCACGCTTGTAATCTCAGCTACTCAGGAGGAGGAGGCAGGAATGTCACAGTTTTCAGGCCAGCCCATAAAAATTTAGGAAGACTCTGTTTCAAAAACAAAATATAAAGCAAAGGGCCATGGGTGTAGAACAAGCACAAAGTCCTGAGTTCAATCCCCAGTACTGCAATGGAGGAGGAGGAGGAAAAGGAAAATAAACAATATTAGACAGGTAAAGTATAATACCATTTGGAATACTAATAAATCACAAGTATTTGTTATGATTCTCATCAAAATGGTGAGAAAGTACTGCACCATTCAATCCCAAGCATGAAACCTTGTATCCTGATGCCTTTCATAATGCGTGACATTGATACATAAAAATAATTTTTAAAAAATTAATCTGATTTTTCAATGCCAACCTCAAAATAGTTCTTCCAGATCTTCTGATAATCACAACCATCCACATATATTTATTATTTCTTCTTTTTAGCAACTCATATTCTCTCTAACCAACTATTAACAAACTGCATATACCTGAGTCTTCCTGCCTACCTATTCTTCCGAAACACATAATTGTATGCCACTGGATTGGAACAATTACAAGTTTGGGGTTTTTTTGGTTTGGTTTAGTTTTGGGTTTTTGCAGTACTGGGAATTGAACTCAGGAGCTCACAAGAACTCTACCACTTTAGCCAAACCCCCAGTCTGAGTCTGATTGATTTTATAGAACACTTCTATTTACTCTTATCTCATGACTCAAACAATCCTGAAATGCCTATGCTGTCTTATATGGAGACACCAAGAAATTTTCTTAAACGAACACCAATACACATCCACATAAGAACAATACATAGTTGAAAAGAGAAATAATTTCAAAATCATTCTGTTTTCTCTAGGAAATAGTTCACATGACCTCATTTGACATCCAAACTTTTCACATAAGAAAAGACATAAAACAAGCATAAACAAAAGTATTTTCTTCTAGCAGATTTACATAACATAAGATGTTTTACTAGAAGACTCCACCAATAAAAGCATAAAATATTTATGTTTGTATGCTCGGGAAGTATATGAACTCATAGGACCAAAACCTTACAATCGCAAATGAAAATGGTACCAACATACTTGATATCTTAAATTCTCTTAGATAGCGGCCCTGCAAGAAGAAAGTGTCATAATGAAAAACACATAGCATCAATTCACATGTTGCTGACTTCTTCCAACAGAGCTTGGACAGGCAGTTGGTATGCACACTTGGCTGCCCAGCATGCCCTTGAGTTGTTCTCTCCATCAGTTCAAATTCCTCCAAGTTTTATTTTTAGGTCGCATTTAAACACTATCTTCCTAGTTTGTGATAGTTACTACCAAATATCACATGGAGATTAAATCAACTGAAAATTGATGCTCATTAAATTTTTAAAACCTGATTCTGAAATTTATTTTCATCAACCTGTGTCACATTGAGCAAATTTTATAAGTTTAAGTCAATAAATATCTACTGAAAAAAGAAAATGGGGCAAACAGTCTAGGCATAAAATGATCACGAAGTTAAGTCTAGCAATAACTTAACACTTTTTGTACTTCTCATCCCCTCTGAGAAAATTATTGTGTGACCAATAAACTAAGAGACAACCTCCAAAATATGACAATAGACATTTTAAAGGTATAAAAAATGTATAGGATAATACTGAGACCACAGATGGAAACAGCCCTTATCTTTCTCTGGTAATTGGGAGTAGTGTTGGGTTTACAGGGAGCCGAATGTCAGGTGGGAAAGTGGGTTTAAATGTTAACTAAGTTTTCTCATTACACACATAATATTTGAGACCTAAACTTTTAATTCTAAGTTATAACTCAAAAAGACAATAAGAAGAAATAAAAAATTACCCCAGTTTTTTCAGTGTACTCTGTATATACTCTGTATATATTCTGCAGTTTAAGGCCATGTTGGATCTGTAACTCAGCTTGAGCCAAGACAAAACAAAGAAGAGTGAATTGTTTACATTACACTAAGCAGATAGCTGAAATTACAACATCCATAAATGGCCCAAAAATAAGCTTAAACAGGTACCCTCTTACAAATGGGTTGGCAGAGCAAAGAAAAGCTAACTTCTGTCTTCAGACAGTATATTTCAGGATTTTGTTGGAGGCCAATTAACACAAAATCTCTACTTATTTACACATGTCACAGCAGACAGAATGGAACAAAATTTAAAGGAAAATGATTTTTTAATATTGTAAGCACATTGTACTATCATACTTTCCCCATATTCTGCCTACCCCACCCCTCTAAAAGATTAAGTCTTAGTTTGATAGCACCTAGGCTTCCCCACAATGTGCTACACTGGCCTACAAGGGCACACAGTTCTTCTAGGTGTGCTTATGTATGAGCATATTAGCTGAGAAGGTCAATGACAATCCCAGTGAAGGCTAATTGGGGATTACCATGCCCAAAGACTATATCAAAATCATTAATTTACTTCATAAGACCAATCAATTACTGAAAGATGTAAGGACTTTTGCTACAACTGACCAATGCAGAATTTAAACCAGCAAAGACACCAGTCTGATATTACCTTCCTCATCACCACCCTGCAGAGCTCTGCCCCTGCCTGGCAGAAGTAGAGCCTCTCCATCCCATGACTCTCTTCAGAAATGATTCTTGTCCTTTTTAACTGATTGACAAAAATCCCATTTCTTAGCAAACTCAGTATCTAAGAAATACTCCAATGAAGTATAAATAGGACAAAAATCCAGCTAATTTTGCAAGGACATGAACAGAGAAATAATCTCAAAGAAAAGGATCATTTCTGCTTTTTTTCTTAAAAGTCTCAAGTAGTAAAGAGCAGGTTTTTATTGTGCTGCTACTTCAGGTTCGTTTGTTTAGGTTAATTTACTCATGGCTACAATGAAGTCAGGGCTCCAAACCCGATCCAACATGAATACAAAAACTGAGTTACCCCAATCTGGATCCAGAGCCAAAGCTTCCTCTTCCCACTAGAACGATGGATGTGTTTACACAATGACCACACAGCTTTCTTTCACTGCACAGGAATCTACTCAGTTATGGATACGTATATCACACCCTGAAAACCAAAATACAATAGACAACAGAAAAGGCAGTGGGGGCGGGGAGTGTTTCTGTGAGGGCATATGGACAGAAAAGGGAACAGGGTACTCAAGACAATGATTTTTATCTCTCCCTTGCACAAATAAATTAACAAAAATAAAATAATAACTGAAAGTTCCCTATGAATACCATCCGGTAATTATGAAAACAGATAATTAGCTGACATAATCCAATCTCCCGATAGACCACAGCATTTGGCCCCCTTCCATTCCCAGGGCTCACAGTGCTCCTAAATGAGGGGTGTTTCCTTCTGTGTTATTTTACAAAAATGTTCACCCTGGCTGAACTTTTATTTTCTGTTCACCTGTTTACAGCTGAACATTCATTAAGCTTTAAGACACAAGAGGTGCAGAGGTGACGAGTCTCAAGGCCGTTATCCTCCCAGGAGACTCAGGGGAGGATCTATGGTAAGTGGAAGACAGCTTCATGTTCCTGGGTTAAGGTGAAGAAATAGGAAGACCTATTTCAAATTTCAAAACCATGAATTTATGCTTTACCTAACTTCTCGTATGGTCCCACTAGAAGACAAGGTCTGATCAAATTCGTGGCAGTCCTGATCTTTCAGCTCCTGGTTTGTGGAAAAGCATTCCTGTTTTAGGAGGCCATGTTGCCACTCTCAACCCTCCCCTGACATCGGACACTTTAGGAGTAAAAGCTCCACGCCAAAATATGTCACCCTGAGCCACAAAACAAACAATAGTAATTAAGAACATCAAGTTAATTGTGTCTACTCCCAAGAGAATGTACCCTCTAAGGCTCCTTGAAATCAGGTTGGAAGATTAGTAGCAATTTTACTCCCAATTTTCCTATTCTCACTAAAACAAAGGGCGGGGGTGGGAATTCATCATAATACTGCTTCTTAGAACTATGGAGTTTATGAGTAAAACCATAAAAACAAAAAAGACAATTTGGAAAGGTTTTTGTCTGCTATTTATACAAAGGAACTTTGACCTTTGATTTCTTAATCTGCTCAAAATTTGTTGTTAATCCCATGAAATTTTGAAAATTCAGAATTATAAATGTAACTTTTCAATAGTCGGTCATTAACAACAAAAACAACTGGTAGTTTGGTTCCAATCAATCAAGAATGTGTAAAATCCATTTCATGTATTTTGGACAACTAGATAATGATAATAAGGCTCTTTCTTACTTTCCATTTGTACCAACAATACCTTCACATTTTCAGAACACTTTCACCCACAGTATTTTGCAATCCCAGAGAGGCTGTGCTTTATTCTGATCTTCTACAATGGTCAGGAAAGAATGCAGCCTGATAACTTGCAGAGTACAAGAAACCTTGATTGTTCCTTGCAGATCCCGTATAACTTTCTCTGTGACCTCAGGGATGTTACTTAACCTTTCTCTACCTCACTTCTCTATCTCAAACAAGCTGTAATAAAACTTTTGTTTATTCCAGTTCACTAGGGTATTAGAACAATGACTCTGATCGGGTATTTCTCACACACTTTGATGTCTATAGGGAAAGATGTCATAAAAATAAAGATATTGTTGTTATTATTCTAATTGAGTTATTTACAAATGATCTTCTTGATGGAGCCCAGCCCTCAGATATAGAAAAGAAAATTCTGCCAGTCCTCTAGGGTACAATTGCCTCATGGCAATTATACCCATAACCACATTTCCTTATTACTGCTATAAAAGACTATAGTTCAAGGGGAGGCAAAGGGAGTTTAAGCAAAAATATGCTGTTTCTTTTCAATGGAAGATGCTGAAGTTGCAAATTTTGAACCGAAGGCTATAGGTAAACTTTGACAGAACATGTGTTCCAAATTAGTGTTGTGTTTGTTAGTCGTGTCAGAAAGTCAGAGGTATCCCTGAGGCTGCAGTTTTTCAGCAAATTTTAGAAATAAGTAAGAAAAAAATGACAAAATTACAAAGGTAACCTCAGCCTAACTCTACAAACGTTACAAAACAATGACAAAAACTGTTCACAGCTATACCAGAAAATAGCATCACAAAGCACAAAAGGCACATAGGAAAATTAAGCTGAACTCGGGAAAAAAGTACTGTCAATAATTTTATATGAAGAGCCAAAAATAGAGTTCAGGACCATGCTGACTTTCAGTGAGTCTTCAGGCAGAGCATGCAGCTCTCCTTTATTAAACACCAACGGCCTTCAGAATCAGTAGGGGCTCAGTGTGAGTCACCTCACAAGTTCCATATTCCTCAAAATGGATTGTTTCAAGGTAAGGAATAAAATTGCTTTGCATTATAAAATATTACAGACTGAGGACTTGCCTAGAATGCAGGTGGCCCTGGATTCAACCCCTGCAGTGAAAAATAAAAAATTAGAGACTCAAACTTTTCATTCAAAGTAGACATCCCTAGATCGAGCACACCGCACATCACCAAGGAGCAACATTCACAGTGTGGGCTCTATGGAAGAGGGTCTTTGAAGGTGTTTAGTAGACAACTTACAGTGACCCCATGTTTCATGGAAAACACCCTGCAGAAGATTCAGGGTTTAAATTAGGGATAATTATTTGGATAAACTTTCTTATGTCATTAGTTTTTTTTATTTAATTTTGATCTTCTTAAAGGTGTTTGTTGTTGTGGTTAGTGGTGGTTTGCATACAATCTAAAGATTCAAATTAAACATGAAACATCCAAAAAGACCATTTGAAAAGGACACATGGGACAATTTTCTGCAGTGTGACAAAAAATTTCTACTTGTCTTAGTGTCATTTTGTAACGAGTAACATGTATCCTACACAGTTTAGTGAACATCAGAACCGTTCAAGAGCTTGGTAACAATTCAGACTCCCGGACCTCACTATATGACTGTGATTCCTATAGCTGTGACAGGGTCAACCAAGTGGCCTTTCCAGCAAGCATTTAGTTAAGTCTTGTGTACTGTTCCCAGACCATGGACAGGGAGCTGGCTGCTGCTGCCAGTTCAGACACCACACTGGAAAGCAAAAAGTAATAAGCAACGACAGAGTCCTGAAAACAAACAAACAAAAGCGCAGCCCTTCTGCCAAAACCAATCTCCACGTCCCCCTCTCTCCCTGCCATGTGATGCACCAACAGTCAACTCTGGCCAAAAATCACATGTGTAGAGTGAATCCTAAAAAGCATCTAAATCCAAAGCCACATTGATCCGTCCTGAACTGTATCACACTTCACAGAGCTTTAAATAGAAGTCTACTAGAAGCACTACACCCAGACTGGCCAAGGGATTCTTTGGGTTCTGTTGCTTTATCCAAGTGATCCAAAGTGACCTTGGGTTCCACTCTGCATGTTTAGTTGTACAGTTTTCTCCAAGTCGAACACAGAAGGATTAAGAAGAAAGCACAAATATTGGCATAGGTGACTTGAGGTTACTTAACCTTTCTGAGGGAGATTTTTGGCATCCATATTCTGGCAGCTCCCTGGAAGGCAAGGCCAGGACACAAAGAGGAAGACAGGAAGCAGGGAGCTGGCCATGTGTCCTTGGCAAGCAGCAGTGAAGCAGGGTGAACCACCTCATCCCTGCCAAACCAGAAACAGTGGGGAAAGCCCAGCTAATTGGCAAGTCCCAGCCAGCTACAGCACACATCCTCCGCCTTAAATGCCTGATAAAGTTAAATGGTATGCCAGACCCTAATCTACTTAAACAGGATCCTCCTTTACTTTCGGAAACCTAATTTGCCCATGTGTGTTTCCTTTGTATTTCCTTAAGGAAGTGGTAAGGCAGCATCTTAGGCTGGAAATTGCTGGAGAGTTGTTGTTGTTTTTTTTTTAAACGTAAAGCTGTTCTGGAGTTTCATTATGCCCATACATATTTTGTTTTTTTTAAAGGGATATATATATACATATAATATATTATATATATATAATATATTTTATATATTTTATATATATATATATTGCTTTTGATTTTAGCTAACAAGTCTTCCACTTGCTTATTTATTTTCATTCAAAGAAAACTCTGGAGCCAACATTGCACATTGAACTTGGCCATCAGTCCATATGGAGGCTCCGGGCATTAAAAACAAACCATCACAAACCATGTATGACACTCAAGGAGGCTACAGAGCTAAACTCAGTTTCCAGTCCGCTATTGCTTTTATTTACACATTAGTTGGCCTAATCAGATTTGCTAATGTAATTCTGTATGAACTAGCATATCACCATTTTCTGGGGAATCACACAGGGAGAAGGGGAGCAGAGGAGCTTTGGCAAATAAATTGCTCTTCACTGCTCCTCTAACAGGGTGAATCCAGGGACCTGGGGCCTGGAGCATAATTTTCTCCCTGGGGGAGTGTCTGAAGGCTTGGTAAGAGCAATTAAAGGGGTGTGTGCTCACTGGCTGAACACATTTCTTTTTATTTTCTATGAAATTGTTCCTCTCTCCTCCAAAACTCACACCAAAATTCCAAAGTGGCTTCTGATTCTTTAAATATAGTAGGCAATGGTAAAATCAGATGGAAAAGAAAATGCAAATTTCCTCCTTAGGGAACTGGGAGAAGAGAGATATTACAAACACACATAACACATAGTTTCCTGACAGAAGTTTCTGATGGTCCATAGAATTTTCGCCCCTTAAGTAAATCAAGAGCCCAGTAAGATTGAATCTGTGTTGGTGAGTTTACACTGAGAAATAAAATGCATGGGCAAAGCTCAAAATACTGTCTGATCTCCATCTAAGATGAGAAAAGTAATAATCCTCACACCCGACACAGGCTCAGAAGCAGTAAGTCTAGGACTTTTTCTTTTTTAGTCTAGTCTTCCTTACCTCTACAATTACCATTCTTACTAGCCAGAACTTGCCTTGACCATTCCAGCCTCAACTACATCTACTTCTATCACCAAGAATCCAGAACCTTTCAAACCACTCTTTCCTTCTGGCCTTTAGGGAATCATTTCTGTCTGTTTCTAAACCTCCCTTTTTGGTGCTTCTTTCCAATCTGGATGGTGATTTCCTTCATGCCTGATTGTCCCTTAAGTACTGGTGATCCTTAAAACAATCCATCACACTGACCCCTCTTGATATGATTGCTTTGCACAAATTCAACCAGTGCCATGTTTACCAATATTACTCATTTTCATAGGACTCCACATCTCTATCGCTGGCTCAACCTTTCATTTTAACTGCAAAATCCCTCCTGATGTTGCTCATACACAACCTCTGCCCACTCTTACACTGAATCCATACATCAGCTAATAGTAAAAACACATGCACACTGGAAACCCCTCATCTTAAAGCCAACATTCAGATGTTGGCTCAGATTTTAACTTCCAAGCCCCTTCCCTCATCACAATGCAACAGCTGCTAAATCTCATAGTGAATCTCTTACCTGACAGCACCTCAACGTCCTAAAGTCATTATGATTCCTTCTTCACACTGTTAGAGAACCCTGTCCTCTGCACAGCCACCAGAAACCATATCATTTCACTCTTTGTAATAGTTTGATGGTTCTCTATTGCCTAGAACAATCTACAAACTCTTTAGTGCAGCATTCAAGGCTCTTCACAGCAGACCCAGTCTGAGCCTCACCTCTCACGACATGCACCAGACAAGCCATCACCTTTTAACCTATCTTACAAATGCCAAACACCTAACCTCGAGCACTCTTCTTGAAATTCTAGAATATGCTGTGCAGATGCAAGTCTCTATGCCTTTACTCATATGGTTTTCATTCCTGAAATAGCCCTTCTTTAGTGCTAGATAAACTTCGAATTCATCTCTCAAAGCATGTAAATTTTGTTCTTCACGTACATTTCTCCTGGGCCTTCCTTTGCCTCCACCAAATAGGGCCATTCCTCAGGGCCCACCTTACTTTGCTCCTTGGTCATTCATACTTGGTTTCCCTCCAAGACTGTGACCTCCTGTAGTCAAACTTACTTTGGGGCATCTATTTACACTGCAGAAGGAATCTTTGATATACTATCCATGAAGAAATGGAGACAAACTGCATTAATTCCCCCCAAAAAGACAAAACCCTAAAATAAAGTGTCATAGGAGCTACCAGTTTATACTGGTAATTAACACTCAGTGTTCTGATTCCAGGGCAGGGGCACCTTGGTGATAGTGATTGTCTAATATGTGCACGGCTCTGAATTTGAGCCCAGCAAACACACACACACACACACACACACACACACACACACAAAATCTGATTCTGATTTAAAATGTATATCCATTTGTTTATTTTTTCTTTTTAAAAAAAGGACTGAATACCAACAATGTTCCTTCCATGTATCATTGCTGGAGCTTACTCTATAACAGTGAATAAAACGTGTTGTTTCTATCTTCAACAGCTCCCAGGTTAATCTGTACTATGTTAGCATTCATTCACTAGCTAACAGATAAAATGGGCTGTTTAGAATTTACAAATTAAGAAAACTTACAAATAAGCAGAATTCACAAAACTTACAAAAAAGAATTCACCATTATTTTTTGAAAATAAGTTGACATTTTTCACACACAGAGAGACACAAAAATTAATAGCAGAACACTGAGAACTTTCTGTTTGTTCACTCTTTGCTTTGAACTACTAAAACATAAGGAGATACAAAGCCACAGACCACAAAAGAATTGTGTATATGTGAAAAACAGCATGCATCAAGGTGACAAGGTGGCAAATCTGCAACAGCAGCATAAAAATACTATGACTGTAAATTAATGGGACCATAGGTTTGAAATGTTCTGGCCTCTGCCAGGTTTCATCTGGAGAGTCAAATACCATTTCAGATTGAAAGGTACTGTGTGATCACAGCCCATTATAAAACTGTGATGGCAACAGACTAAATGAAGTCCTGAGAGAAAACACCATAAGAATTGGTGTCCTGTCACTAAATCTATCATTAAGAACAAAATCTTTAAAAAAATCATAACCAAGACAAAGTTTCTAAATAGAAAGAATGAAATGATGAGTTGAAAATTGTTTTCTTTTTAAGAAAATTACCTACATGTGTGGTATCTATGTGGTTTTCTCTCATTTATCTGAGAAATGTATAAGCCAAATCCATGCAAAGAGATATCATGAATTATGATGTCATATTCCTTATGAAAAAAAAATCCTTTTTACACTGTCAATTAAGAACAAATTTAGCTTTAAAACTCCATGACCTCCACCATTTTTTAGGTTAGCTAAAAAGGATCTATTGACTAGCTCTGTGAGCAGAACAGTTGAATGCTACTTTAGATAGAACATTATTTCTTTCACTCTATAAGAATAATTATCACGGCGATCACACAATTATTATAATTATATCTGTAAGAACTGTTATTGGGAATTTGTCTCTGAAATAGTCTCATGCATTGCAGGGGACATTTATCTTTTTTAATGATCACCAACACAAGTGTCTTTTTTGTAGCTACAGAAGTGATTTTACCTCTTTCTATTAATATCCTTGTGCAAGCATTTCGAAGCCAAAGGCGACAGCCCCCACATTTTTTCCCCCAAAGCAATTGTTTCAGTAAAGCCAGGCTTGTGGCATTTGTTGAGACAGAAACTATGCCTTCCCCTTCACAGCAACAGCACATTCACAATGTGCTTTCCTAAATGCATGGAAACCCCCCAAAAAAGCCCCTCGAATCTGTGTTTCATAAACTGTACTCTAAGAGAGGTAGCAATAAAGTTTATTACAGACCTAAAGTATCTGCATAAACCCGGTTAATTGAAAAGTGGGTGGAGAAGGCTGCCAAATTAAATGTTTACATTAGCACAGCTGTATTGTAAAAACATTCTGCCCCCTGTGCTTTGTAATTATAAGATATTTCTGGACTGTGTATCTCTACAAAGTTTATCTCCACTGCCAAGAGTGTCTTGGCACAGAGCGGCTGCAGTTTTTGGCAGCCAGAAGCTCTCTGCGCGGGCAGGCTCTAAAATGGCTGCCAAGCGGCCTCCTGAAATGTCGCCGGCCCGGGCAAAGGCCACCCTGCTACCCAGGCAAGGGCTGAAGTCTCTCTCAAATGAAGCCAAAATGTGTATTTCCCACATAAATAAGACTTGGTACCACAACTTCCCCCACACACACCCCTAAAGCTGTTGAGAAACTACAAAGCATTATTGGAATACTACAAGTTAGAAAATGGTGACAAAGGGTCTGCTATGAAATTCCTCTCACCTCAACGCTTCAATCACACACACACGCCCACGATGCTTTCTAGTAATTAAAGAAACTCGTTTAATTTTGGGTAAAAGGTAAGATTAAAAACTCCTGTCCAGTGTAGAAAAGCACAAGCAAAAGCTAACGTTTTCCCGTTTACCATGGCATGATGTGACATGGACTTAAGAGTCTCTACCAAAGTGTGTGTGTGTGCAATGAAAACGCAAAGAACTCAGTTACTTCACCCTCCTTCTTGAGAAGGCTATGGTTCTCTTATGTCATCAAAATAACTGTAACAAAGCAAACTCTTTATACCCTTTTATACCTCAAAATTTGAGGAATTAATTAATGCACAAAGCCCAGCTCATTGAGAAAACTAAGATCAAATCTATCATCTATGCAAGGTACAAAGACTGTGTGACAGAGGGATAAAAGAAAAGGAGAGGAAGGAACGAAGGGAGGGAAGAGGAAATAAGAGATAGAAGGAGGATGGAAAAGAAGAAAAGGAATGAGGGGGAAGAAGGAAACAAAGGAGGTAGAGAAGAATTTGTGAAACTCAAGATATACTGATCTGTTCATAGAAGGAATATAAAAAACACCCAAAGACCAAATAAGTATGCCTAGCTCTTGCAAGATGTATATTGTTTGTTTTTTTTCACCCCTTTATAATTAAATCCTAGTATTTTGAATACTGTCTGTGCTCCAGTATCCACCTGAAAATATAGAAACATACACACATATTTTCCCTAGATCTTTCTATAGTAGAATAATTTCTTACTATTATTATGATTCTACATAAATGATATTTAGTAACTTTTAGCCTTGGTGTAATTAGTTATCAGAATGGTCAAAGTCACACAACTGAATAACAGTGGGACGCTCTTAACAGACCAGTAAACCAAAGTTGGTGTATTCAAAAGAAATCTCTAGTTTCACTGGTAATTCACTAGCATTCTTAAAACTTGAGCTAATTTTATTCATTTTTATGAGATTTTTATGGTGTGAGTCTGCTAACTTGTTACCATTTCTTCCTTAAAGGGTTTCCAAATTCTGAAACAATAATCTACCTAACAAACAGGATTTCAATAAATGTTGATTAATAACCAACTACATGCAAGGAAATCCTATGCTATTATATTACATAAAGGGCTATAAGACTGCAAGACCATGCTTTACAAAAACACAAGAAATAGTTTCAGATTTCTTTGTTTGGTCATTTTTGATAACTACTGCCAAATGGGTATATGTTATATCCTCAATTAGAATATGAGTTTCTGGAAGTTGTACATTTCGTGTCTTATTGAATGCATGAGAAAGTACATATAACATTGACACCTACACCTGAAAGGATATTAGTGAGGATAAACCACAACTGGTGATGTGAAGTCACGGGGACTGTGACACATATCACATGGTATTAAACCACTAGTTTATCCTCCTCTTTATCAGCAAATATCTCATCCATGAACAGTAATAAGAAAGGCTAAGAGTTGCTGAGCAGTTGCTTACATGTCCAACACTGTTGTTGACCTTATACATACAGTCCAAGGATGTTCAACCAATAACTGAAAGAAAAATGCCAGAAACTAGAATCCCAAGCCAATCTGACTCAAGAGTCCAATTTTAACTATCTTGGGCTACAGACATGGCTAGCAAGTGCAAGACCCTGAATTCAAACCCCACGATCATCAAGAAAGTTATGAAAAAACTATGGTCTTTCCCAATTAGAGTACTATCACTGACAGAAAAAAGCAACAGAGCACGGGTAGAGGTTTTACCCCTACAATTCCAGTTATTTTGACACATAACTTCCCAATTTTCCTGACAGATGCCTCCCTTTGTTGGAGGCTGCTGACTGTGGTGAGTTGATGCTGTGGTTTGGTAATGTGACAGACTGGGAGGAGGATGTAACCAGGAAACCCCTTCTGTCCATCGTTTGCCACAAATTGAGGATTATGTCGGCACACTCCATCAACAGGCAAAGGGCCAGCTTGGTTTGAGCAGCTTGGTACAGTGATAACTATTAATGTGAACACCAGACACACTCATCAAAGCCACTACCCTCTTCACTCCCACAAACCTCCTAGTCTCCCACCAAAGTCCCAAACTTCACCGCAAGATCAAGTGATTCCTCTTCTAAGCCACATCTAGCAATGACAGTGTGATGTTTCCCATTTGCCATTTTTTTTACATGAATTTTGCTATAGTCTTTGTAGTTTTCACCAGGCTCAAGATCAGATCATTGTCCTACAAAGACAACACAGATACAGAAAAAAGCTGGTTTCCATCACCTCCTGCAAGACAGAGCCTCAACACCATTTCACAATGTCCCCATCTATAGGTAAATGAGACTGACAGGAGGAGAACAAGATCAAAATATTTCCTCGCTCCCATATGGGTGACTAGCCATAACACAGAACACAGCACTATCAAATTCACAAGGCCAATGGCCTCAGCACAATAACTCAACTTGAAAAGATGGCAAGCTGCACTCCCTGTTCAGAATCTAAGTTGAAAGATTATTTCCCATTCCCTAAATTGCTCTCCCCACTCAGGTCACTTAAAATCACTTTTCAATTATACTATCCTATTTGCAATCTGATTTTAATGATCCCAAGGAAGGCCATCTTTTAGCACTCAAGGCATGTCTGACTCATCTATACCACAAAGAGATATACTATGTTAGTAAGAGAACAAACTTGTGTGTGTTCAGCATAATGACTGCTGGGACTTTCATTTCAAATAGCATCCATTCTAAGAAGTTTAAGCTGCCCAAAGAAAGAAAGAAACTCCACCTCTTCCCAAATGTGCTAATTCAAGAAAATCGAGTTATTGTCATTTCTACTAGAAGCAAAACCATAGATGATCTTATATCTCAGAAAAATTATTGAGAATAAAGATCAAATTAATGAAAACAGATGAGCTTAAATTACAATTTTACTATTTTGGAAGTGTTATGTACTCATTGTCTTGGTATTTTTACTTATCAGAGGTGCTTTTTTTTTAAGGACCCTTCACAGATACTGTTGATGAGTAGCATAAAATTTCTCCACTTCAGTTACCATAATATAAAAATCACTTTGCCAAAACCACCATGAAAACTTTCCTCATCTTTACATATTTAGGGCTATTTCATAAGACCATTCATCAATGCTTTGAAAATGTGAAGTATGCTTACTGGGGGACAAAGTACATACTTTGAAAGATGCAAAAAATGGTTATCTTTCCCAAAGGCTACAGCATTAAATTCATCTAGACCAACTAATATACTAAGTCTATTTTTTTTTACAATATGTTATGATTTCTGCCCTAACTCCTTCCTTATAATGCTCCAACTCTGAGGAGGAAAGGGGGAAAGGCCAGAGGTAAAAGGACAATAAAGTTATACAAAAATAAAAATAAAATGTGTTCTGATAATTGACAAGTCAGAATGCACAGGTAAAATATTCTTTAATGATGGCTACCTAATATCACTTTCCAGCATGTTCCACAGCAAAATTATGTTGCCTGTCTTATGAATAATCAATACATGATAGCCCAGATTTTACATATGTGTATATAAAATGAGGAATTGCAATGGATAACTAGGTTTTGATATGGAGATTTTTTGAAATTCACTTTGACAAACTGGTCACATTATTCTTATCATTAAGTAGTGAATCATCTCAAAGGGGTTCAGCATGGTGGCATGTGTCTATAATCCCAGCTACTCAGGAGGCAGAGATTTAGAAGATCACAGTCCAAGGCAGCCTCCAGGCAAAAATTCAAGACCCTATGTGAAAAGTAAATAAAAGCAAAAAGGAGCTAGGACCACGGCTCAAGTGGTAGAGCTTTTGTGAGTACAACGCCCTAAGTACTACCAAATAAATAAATAAATAAAATAGTTATCCATGTCAAATCCTGAGCTAGGATTTCTGTCAACAAAGTCTATTTTATGGTAGTAACTAGGTTTTAGAGGAAGAAGAACACAATTGATCAGCAAACGCAATGAGGAGCAATGATAAAGGCTCAACATTTATTAGAAGGCAATCGTGAGAGAATGTGGTTTTAATTGTGCATACATATTTTTATTCATTCAGATGAATAACCAATAAAATCCCACACTATGGTGTCCCAGCCTCATAACACATTAATAAAGTTTCTTAAAGGTTTTGGCAGGGGGCCAGCACAGTCCATTAACTCTTTGCAAGTTGTAAAAAGAAGTAAAGTCATTTCAGTCTGTTTTGTGGTTATGAATGAAACGGCAGGCAGCCTGCGTGGAAAGTCACTTTGGATATGGCGCTGGTAATGGATGCTTTGCTGCTCAATCAGAACAGTGTGGGGAGAAGTTAATGCACCCCACCACAGCTAAGCTGCAGAACCGACGCAAGGCAAAGCTAATTTACTTGAAGGGAGGGAAAAGAGCAGAGGACTCCAAGTTCAGAAGATCTGTTTATTTTGCTAATAGGCTGTCACACTGCATCTGGGTAAACTTGCCCACTGTGAAACCAAAATTATAGAATACATTTTAAGTGACTAAGATTGCTTTTCTCTGATCACTCTCTTTTTTTCCCTAATAAAACCTGGTTGCCTGGGCATCTACTTGGTGAAGTTTGGACTGTAAATTAGAGAAATGCCATTTATTAAAGTAAGAAACAAAATTCTACCTTTTACACATTTTGTTTAACAGGCTTGAATTAAGTCATGTAAATAACGACGACAATTGGTAACTACAGGCTTGTCTCTGACTTTGCCTAACAATTTGAATTGAAGTGCTATACTTCTCCCCAAAGCTTTACAATACCATCTGTTCTCATTTTTCATGACACTACAAACATTTTCTTTTGGAAAAAAGATTCAATATTTTGCTTGCTTTTCAGAATGAAAACTGGAAAACTTGAATGAAACTAAATATATAGAACCATCCAAGTTGTACAAGTAAGTGGTAAAAAGAGAGGGCATTTAGGATATTTTAATACTTAAGACCACAACTCTTGCATCTGTTTCACGATAAAGACAAAAATTCTTTGTTTTAATAAAGAGAAAAACAGAGGTTTTTTTTTCCCCAAAAAGAAAAATTTGAAGATTTTTAAATGTTGGAAACAGAACTTAAAGAGATATTAAAGCCCTCAAGTTTGACAATACCAAAAATTCAGAATTGTTTTACAGATTGTTTTTGGCATTTCCGTTGTGCAGAAAATATCTAATATGCAAGCATGCATACACACACACACACACACACACACACACACACACACACACACACACACAAAGCAGGACTCCTTTAATCCTCAACCAAATAGGAATAGTATGATTAGTCAGTTACTTCAGGTTAAAGTCACAAATTGGCTAGAGTGATTTATCACTTCATATGAGACCAACAATAAAACAATTACAGTGAGTATAACAGAAAATATCAATTATTTTAATTTTGTTGTGTTTAAAATTTTACTAGGAAAAAAACAGGAAGAATATTTTTAGCTTTCAATGTGAAAGTCCTTCAAAGGCCTTCTCATTTCAAATTTCAATTTAAGTCCATCTATATATGTACCAAAACAGTTGCACTTCTTGTATACAGAAGATTTTCTAGGAACTTACTCACCTTTGACTAAGTAAAACAGTAGGAAAACCTAGTTGAAAATGTGCCTCTGTATGTACAAGATCATTTTGTCTATGTTTGGAATGAAAACCAGATACAGTACTCAAAAATCGTTCCTTAAAAATTTAAGCATTAATTATATACATATATTTTTACTATGTGAAAAATCATATATGAGGGCTGTATCTCATATGGATAGTTCTACACTAGTTAAGAAATAAAGTAAAATAAAATACTTCTAGCTACTGAATATCAAAATGAAATTCCTCACTTTATACAATTAATATATGCTAATAATTTTAAATGATAGACAAAACTATAGAGAGTAGTGAAGACAAAGAAAACTTTTGACCACCACATTGTCTACTTCAAAATGTAAGAACAAAATACTAGGATAGGTACTCAACACAAGGGACTAGACAAAGGTCAATTTGAGTCCAAAGGGCGGAGCAAAGCAAGTCAAAGGAGCTGGTGTGTGAGGTAATGGCTGAAGTTTCCTCATTTATAACAAGAATCATGATATCCATCCCTCACCAGAGTCCTGAGGGTCTTCCCATTCTGCCTTGCCTCCCCAGCTCACAGGCATCCTACATATCAGCACTCCTGCATGCCACAGTGAGATCAGACTGGAACTCCTATATGTGGTGAACTGTTACTAAAAAATTATTAAGTTGTGGAATGAATGTTATAAAAGAAAGTACACACTGCAGAAAGATCATCAGCATCAAGACAGAATTCACACATAAAAGCTTAAAGAATTGGAAAAATGATTATCCCAACTAACCAGAATATCCACAGCAAAATAACATACCACTAAATTTTAATGAAAACTGCAATTTAATGGGTATTAAATGGAATACTGTCTTAGTGTTGATGCAAAACAAAGTGTATTTATTAAGGAAGAAGAGCCACTTCAAGAGACAAGTGTGTATTTTTTAATAATGAACCATTCTAACACCCAAAAAGCACAAATTAATAAACCTCTGACTCTAGCCTACAGCTATGAAGAACATTCACAACCTGCTTAAACAGACTAACCAAAAGACTCATGTTAATAATCAGTGCACTTATTTCTACACGACGAAAGCAGTACTACTCAATTCACTTTCAAGGCTTGATGAGTCACACAAGCCACTCATTGACATAGCGCTACTTAGAAATTACTCACACACTTTGTTGTTCTTCTGAAAAGTTTATATAAATGGCTACATATTCCTTTAATTCTTAAATTGAATCATCTCTCAAAGGACAAAGTTAAAAGTATTAAAGTACAGTGCATCACCATACACTGTTTAAAAATTACCATAAGACTAAAATAGACTCCACAAAATTAAAAGGCAACTAAGTAGGTAAGAGTCAATCCTAAATATAGGATTGCATTTCAAATCAAAATTTTCTACTTTGTTCCAATGTGTTTTCCACTAAGAAGTGATGTGAATAATGAATAAAAGCAAATTTGTAAAAGTCTACACTTACACAATTCACTTAATATATGTTTAATAAATGTTCACTAGATGACTGGACTTATTTAAGTTTGATGATAAAATAACGATGTTACTCACATTTATAATGCTTTACAACTCACAGAACACTTTCAGGTAAGCCACCTTATCCTAACAACTGTGTTAGGTAGGTATTATTATCCCCATTTCATAGATAAGAAATTGAGGCATGAAGAGATTAAATGTTTTACCCAAGGTCATAGTGCTAGTAAACTCACTGCTTAGAGAATAATTAGCTTAAGTTAAGATAACAGCTACTTCCTTCTTCCCCATTCCTGTCTCAGAGACACACAAACACAATTTGCATCACATATGAAATGTGATACAACCAAAAATTATATACCAATCACTTTCATGCATTATATTATTTGCCTATTTCCATTTGTACTTTCGTAAGCATTGTTTTTGAAGGATAATGTAGCTTATAATTACATCTTCCTTTTAAAAATGCTATGACAATCCTTTCACTGCCTGGGAAGTTTCCATGGCAGAAGGACTGGCCACAGTCAGAAGACTGGTGTCTTAATTATCATGCACCACTCCGTTGATCTTTAAGAAGTTACTTATTTACTCAGGCTCTCGGGTTCCTCCTCAGTCAAATAAGGAATTTATAACATAGCCCTGATTCCCATACACTCTCCATCCACAGCAAGGATACCCTGGCATTTAGCATGTGTAAGAATCACCTGGACAGTTTGTTCTAACAGTTCCTGATTGAACAGATCATACAGGATCCATGAACCTGCATTTCTGGGAAGCTCACATGCAATTCCAGTGCTGCCAGTCCAGAGACCACACTTTGAGGACTACAGTTACACAGTAACATGGAAAACACTTCAGAAAATCTTGCCATGCTACTTTCTCAAAAGTAATGCTTCCCCATAACTCTTACTAAAAAGTCCAAAGTGCTTAATGCCTAACAGTCCATGGACATTCAGGTCTCCTGCAGACTCGCTTTTCAGGATCTGGTCAGATAGGGGCTCCCTGTGTCCAAACACTTTAAGGGGTTGTAACTATGTGCTTACTTGTCTCTGCTCTCCACACACTGGAAGTGGTCAGCAAATGCAACCCCTCCCAACACACACACATACACACACACACACACACACTTCATTCTTCCACATTCAAGGGAAGAATTCCCTCATCTCACCTCACCTCCTTTCATTTCATAGTCTGATGCCATCTTCAGCCTATGCAGTGAGTCCTACGCTGTATTTCAAATGTCTTCAGCAGAGCACTCCTTTTATGTTACCCTCCACTCCACCTTCCTTAAGCAGGCCAAAGCCTAGCCCACCACCAATCTCCTTCCCTTATGAAGCAGCAAGATAAGAAGCACATCCCTGCATAAGGCATCACCTTTCTCTAGGCCACTAGCCTGCTCACTTCCTGCAGGCTCTGGGCATGCTCAAGGATCTCAGAGCACAGGACTGGCTTCGGGAGCAGAGCAACACCACATGGTCCCCACTTACAAAGGTCCAGGGCAACTTTAACGCCCTACCATCACATCACCCATTTCTTCATTTCTGAACCAGAGAGGGACTCCCTAATTTTTGCTGGTCCTGAAGGCACACTGTGCAGATGGGAGACAGCCTGAGGGGTTTAACATTGTCATCTACCATTCTCACCAACGCTACCTCAACAGGCCAGGCTCTCAGAACCCTCCTGCAAAATCCCCAGGAAAACAGGCTAAAAGCTCTCCTCTGAGAGCCTGCCTGACATACTTCATTCCATCTTTCAGATTAAATGTATATACACATTTATATACACCTACATATACACATGTACCTATATACAGACATAAATACACATACCTGATTATATCACGCTTTTTATGCTATCAGGAAACATCTGTTCATATGATATTTACTAATCTAGAAGGCAACATTTTTTTAACTTTCTACCCTATAAATTTGTTCATTTTCATTTTTAAAACTATTTACTTCCATTTATTTGGTCCTGGCTCTCTTTTCTTTTTTTTTTTTTTTTTCATTTTTCTTTTATTATTCATATGTGCATACAAAGCTTAGTTCATTTCTCCCCCCTGCCCCCACCCCCTCCCTTACCACCCACTCCGCCCCCTCCCGCTCCCCCCCCCCAATACCCAGCAGAAACTATTTTGCCCTTATCTCTAATTTTGTTGTAGAGAGAGTATAAGCAATAATAGGAAGGAACAAGGGGTTTTGCTGGTTGAGATAAGGATAGCTATACAGGGCATTGACTCACATTGATTTCCCGTGCATGGGTGTTACCTTCTAGGTTAATTCTTTTTGATCTAACCTTTTCTCTAGTACCTGTTCCCCTTTTCCTATTGGCCTCAGTTGCTTTAAGGTATCTGCTTTAGTTTCTCTGCGTTAAGGGCAACAAATGCTAGCTAGTTTTTTAGGTGTCTTACCTATCCTCACCCCTCCCTTGTGTGCTCTCGCTTTTATCATGTGCTCAAAGTCCAATTCCCTTGTTGTGTTTGCCCTTGATCTAATGTCCACATATGAGGGAGAACATACGATTTTTGGTTTTTTGCTGGCTCTCTTTTCTATTCGAAATTTATCCTTATTTTCCTGAATCTGAATGTCCTACTAAGAACTGCTTGCTCTACAATGAAGCACAAACAGGAGGAAAGACTATGCTGGGAAGATAATTATCCTACACATTTAAAATTAAAAAGATCCTACCACACAAAATATGTACATATATAAACATACCTATGGTTATATGCCCATCAAGAATATGTGGAAACAAGAGGCTAGGGGTGTGGTTCAATAGTAGATACTTCCCTAGCATGTACAAGGCCCTGGGTTCAATTCCCAGTACAGAAAGGAGACTGGAGCTGAGGGAGGTAAGGAGAAAGGGAAAGAAGAGAGAGAGAAGGAAAGAGAGAGAAGGAAAGAAAGAGAGGAGGGGAGGGAGGGAGGAAGGAAGGGAGGAAGAAAAGAAGGAAAGAAGGAAGGAAGGAAGGAAGGAAGGAAGGAAGGAAGGAAGGAAGGAAGGAAGGAAGGAAGGAAAGAAGGAAATGTGAAAATGGACTAAATTTAGGTTCAGGAGCAAAGAGAAGAAAAGATATGTAGAAAGGAGCTTTACTTTCATTTTTACCTGTATGTTGTACTTAATTCTTTTCCATAAATGTGTTACTTTTAATTTTTCAAAGTAAAGAGCTGGGCAAAAATAATCTTATGTCAAGTTCATTAATTGGATGCTTAGCAGATCAAGAAACAGAAAAATAATGTAAAAGCAGTCTTTACTTAATCTCCAAACATATCAACTTTCTCATCTGTTTCCCACAGACTGGGAATATTTATAAGAGAAATAAGAGAAAAAGACTAGCATATTTGTAAGAGAAAAAACATTTAAATGTGAATAAATACTCAGAACAAGGAGTCTGAAAAATGTAACCTCTTGTATCTATTTAAGATATTAAATAAAAAATAGAAGCAATAACCTTAAACATCTGTACATACATAGTTGAGACTATTTTAAGAATAAATTCTTGATTAAGGTTAACTAATAAATAAGGAAGGGTTTAGTTTTGGGAGGGGATTTCAGAAAGCAAATGTGTAAAAAGTCATATTGTCCTGTATTGGGGGTGTAGCTCAGTGGTAGGGTATATGCTTAGCATGTAGGAGGCCCTGGGTTAGAGCTCTAGTCCTGGAAGGAAAAAACAAGCATAAGGAAAAAGAAAATACTACTTAAGAAATTATCAAATCATCTATAAAGATCATTCTCAAAGCCAGATGCTAGTGGTTCATACCTATAATCCTAGCTACTTGGGAAGCTAAGATCAGGAGAATTGGGGTTCCGGGCCAAGCTCAAACAAAAATGTTTGTGAGGCCCCATCTCCATGGAAAAAAGCTGGTCATGGTGGTGCATGCCTGTCATTCCAGTGATGGGAGGAAGCATAAAATAGGAGGATAGGAGTCCCTACTGAGCAAAAAATGAGACCCTATCTCCAAAACAACTGACCAAAAAGGTCTAGAAATGTGGCTCGGGAGGTACAGCACCTGCCTAGCAAGCACAAAACACTCAGTTTAATACTCCAGTACCACCAAAAGATTACCCTCAAGAAGTCAAACAGAGATGTGCCATTTGTATTTAACTGAGTGATGTGCTGAGAATGTGTCGAATTTCCAGTGTCATGCATAACTTATGTAATACTACATTTGTATTACAAAATGCAAACATTACTCTTATTACCAAAGCAAAACTAAAAACATGTATGTTGCCCATTCACTTGCTTTGTAACTTGAATAAATGATCTAACATTTCAGAAGTTTCTTTCATTATCTTGTAAAAGGCAAAGAATAATCTCTCTAAAGCAGGACTTGTAGGAGAATTAACTGAGATTTTTTTTTCTGTAAATTCCCAGCATAGTACCATGTTGTACCTGGTAGGTGTGGGATAAATAGGTATTATCATCACTCAGTAATGGTGATAGGGCTGATCCATTTTCAATTCTACTAGACAGAGTGGAATTCAAATTTAGCAAAAAAAAAACAAAACAAAACATAATGTTCAATGCTAAAAATAACACACATTTTGTCTGTTAGGAAAAGATATGGTGGCAATGACTCCCTGAGAAATTAATAGCTGCCAGTTAAGATTTTTTCTTTTTGCACTTTAAATAAATTTAAATGAATATAAAATGCCTAAATTTTAAATTAATAGTTATTTTCAAAAAATAAAAATCAATAAACAAGCTGGGCTTACATCACAAGGAAGTTACACATGAACCTGAGGACATATTAGTTTTTTTCTAGGTACTTGGCTGATCCTGTGAGGATGGGGTAGAAACTAAAGCAACTCAGGTCTGAGAATGGTCAGAGCAGGACACAAGCAGGATCTTCAAGGTCAGAATGAAAGCTCTTCATTGTGTGTGTGTGTGTGTGTGTGTGTGTGTGTGTGTGTGTGTGCAGAAAGCATCAAGGACAGTATGAGACCCCACCAGAAGAGTGAGCCTCAGATAAGACATTGTTCCCCCACCCCAAAGAGTTCATATCACACAGTCACAATGTCCAGTGGGGCCTACATAGCAGTCATTTGAATTCTTATCATCCTCATATGCCACTTAGGGCTATGAATTGCCAAACTTCATTCACAGTCATGCTAAAAGAAAGGAAACCAAAGTACTTGTCCAGTAAATCTGTGTCAGACAGCCTCAAAGTTAAAGGCCATTTCATGCAGAACACTGTGACCTGTGCTGGAACCTAGGGCTTCCCCCTGAAAACCAGAATGGCTACCCCACCTGTCTTCTTAAATCTGCCGTAATAGCAGTAACAAATTAGGGATGTTATGCAGATGATGACTATTAGGCAGAACTTAATGAAATAAAGTGGAAGATGTGATATCACTAATATTTGAACTCATAAGCATCTTAAGTACAAAAGTACTTATTAACTTAACTATTTTGATCAGTCACCTGATGATGCTCAATGGAAGATTAGTATTAATTTCCAAAGTTTGCATGTAATGACTTCCTCCCAGGTTACAGATTTTATATATACCTATATTCAACTCACTAACTTCTACTGAAAGCAGATAGAATCTAAATTAGATTGTTTCACAAATTACTTCTGATGTGGCCAAGAGCAATCAAAGATAAAATACAAAATTATCTCATTATTTAATAATGCTAAATGACAGGGGAAAAAAGATACAAACTAAGCAAACACTAAATTTATATTACTCCAAAAGAGGCATCAAATTCTGTTCTGAAAGGTTATACTACTAATTATCCCACTTTAGTCATGACTTTGTTGTATCAATATTTATTATCTATTTGTGGAAACTCTGTTCCATTCTCAACAAGATTAGAGAACACTTGCAAAAATATATACATCACTGACATTTTAGAAAACAATAGGAGAGTCAATCTGGGTGATAAAACTAAGGTAAGAAAATAAATATATATGGGTAACAAGAGGGCAGAAGAATGCAAGCTCTTGTGTCCTGACACTTTGCTAGTAAGCTGTACTTTCTGTCCCAGGCTCAGTTGCTTCAGTGTTTGCTGAGAGCCCTGACCTCACTCTGTGAACTGAATAGCACTTTTAAGGAGACAGGGATTGCCCCACCCAACAAGGAGTAAGAATAATGCGGTGTGAGCAACAAGGCAGCACTTAGAAGACATACTTTTCCCAAAGGAAAATTACTGAAGGAAAAGGCCAGTTACCCAAGAAATAGGGACAAACATTATCACCATATTGCACTTAAATACAAAATAAAATGATAACATTTTTTTAAAGTTTAAGATTGTTTTGTTTCTAGGACCTTTTCAAGAATTTGACTTCAAATAACTTCAAATCCTTTTTCTGTTTTCAGGGCTTTCCTAAATTACCTAAGTATTTTTCCTCAAGCAGTAACTGATGAAACCCAGATCCCACTGACCAGCATTCTGTTCAAGCCAACATGGCTTTAAATATGGCACTTGAAAAAGACTTTTCATACATTGGTGTGGGACTTTGAAGGTTTGGGGCAAGTAGAAATGAGCTCTTATGGAACTCCAAGTTGGGGTCTTGGCCTCCTGAGAGACTAATGACCACAGATAGCACTCATCCAATCTTCAGTTCCATTCATTTGACATGTGGGGTTTTTTTTTTTTTTTTTTTTTTTAAGCTTTTACTTAGGAATGTAGTCAGGGCTTTGGCATCTAAAATGTGCTGCCCTTTTTCCCCATAAACTCAAGGTGGAAATTATTTACTTGACTGCCTCAACCTTGATCATAGCTAATCCTAGATTCCTCTTAGCCTTCAGTCTTGGAAGTCCAGGCAAGTTCAGTTATAGATCTACCCTCTTTTCAACCACTGCCATCATGAAAAGACCAGTACCTGTCTGTTAATCTTGTTCTTGGAGGCACCACATAGAGTGGTTTCTAAAGAAATACTTCCCAACCTCTAAGGAACATAAAACCATTTCTTAGTCTCCTACTGACTTTAATTGGATACTATAACAAAATTGGCTCATTCTCCAACCAAAAAACATTTCTTAAGTGCTAGTTCTTCATTAAAGTTTGGCTAATGAAACTCTGTAGATTGCTTGATTTGGTAGAAACTGAGATAGCTTTAGTCCTTTTTCTCTCCTAAAACAATGCATCCCATGGTGTTTGGCACTTCTGTCTATTCCCTATCCGTCATGCTTAAAAGTTTTTTGCTGGCTTTTTTTAAATTCTGTATATTAGGAATATCAACATTTTCAACAAGAACAACAGGTCTAAAATCCAGCTAAACAAAGACATCACAATGATAAATATTACTATTTATTATTTAGATAAATAGATATTGCTACATGATCTTCAGAAAAAATTTAGTATAGAGTCATCCTGTGGAATTGTTTTTAAAAAGTCTGACTTGAAAAGATTCTTCTAAATAAGATGTAATTTAGGGCTACAATGTCAAAACCATAAACCTAAAATTAAACCTACTAACTATTTTGGTTTGCAGACTCATTTACTCAAAATTACAAACAATTCTACATGTGTTGTAAGAGGACTGATTCAAGCCAGGATTTTTTTACATTCATGTTATTCCTGCTTTATACTTATTCTACGGAGGAGGAACTTTGCTGGGGTTTGATCTGTTTTCTTTCTTTTACTAAATAGAGAACAATGTTAGAGATAAATGTAACTGCCTACAAACACTCCAGGGCAGAATTCAGGAAGAAAGCTTGAGGAAATAACACTGTATTTGATGGGCTCTAAGAAAATAAGAGTTCTTCAGATAACAAGAAAATGGTATATTCCTCTTTCTAAAATAGAATGAAAGCCATGGTCCATAAGAAGTGCACCAAGAATCCTCCTGCAAGTCAATACCATGATTCATTTCACCAGAATCCACACTGAGACTGTGAAGGCAGTGGTTCTAGGCCTGGGAAACAGAACTTTGCTGTGAGAAGATGAACTACACCACAGCCACCTCCACATCTCCAGACTCAGGAGAGTATCCAAGCAGCAGGTCCCTTTCCTGGCAAACAGTAACTTGGCCTTCCATGCTTTCTTCTCATTGAGCCAAGTCATGGCCTCCCAGCTGTGGTCTGCTGGGTTCATCACCTTCTTTGCTGGTGGAGAGAATGAAAACTTAGGGAACAAGATCGCTTGAATCCTCTTCATCAAAGATTACCGGACACCTGTTCTAAATTTTTATCTCATTAATTATTAGTGATAACGATGATGTAAATCCACTGCAAAGTCTTATACCACAAGAGAACACAGTTCTTTCTAATTAGTACATGCATTATGAGCAAGGCAAGGGTACCTCTCTGAGCTTTCCTAAAGCCCTTGCTGTGGTTCACAGGCTCAGAGAAATGTTCTGAGTGCTGTTTATAATGCTGTCACACTAGGGGAAAGACATGGCACCTTCCAAATATCTTTTATTGGGGCATATTAACTACAAGACAGCATTGTTATGCACAAGAAGCCCTCTTTCTTCCACATCTAGAGCTCAGGGGAACCAGGAGTCCTCCTTAGGAGCCCAGATTCTTCCCAGTCTCTCTGGAGCCTACACTCATAGTCTCCCTCTACATGAACCATAGCCAGTAGTTCTCGCACCTCCTTATATCCATCACCCCTGAGGTCTCGACTTCACAAACTTTACCACTCCCTATACTTCCTTCTCTTCTTCCTGCCCTCTCCCAGCTCTTTCAGAAAATTCCTTCATCAAAATGAAACATCTTTTCTACTTGCCTACTCATGACTAGAAATCAGCACAGTAAGGTGAGTTTCCATCACCCAGAGCTACTGCTCACCATGTAGTAAAATCTGCCTCTCAACTCTACACACACACACACATTTCCATCTCTGCCTTCCTATCCCAGGGAGTTTCCTGCTCCAAACAAGGTATTATTCTGTCTACCAGCCCATCTACTCCCTAACCTAAAAATCTGTGAACTCTTCTAAGGTCTCAAACTGAAGATCAAGCCAAATGTTGACACATTAGTCTTCCCTGCCCTTCTGACCCCCACTTCTGGTGGATATTCTCACATTTCAGTTGAAATTCAGAGTCCACTTCCTTGCCTACTGGCGACTGTCTTATATTTCTAAGTGAAAACATAATCCCTCTATCTAAATTTCAGATTCCGAAGTCTCCTATTCCTTAAATAATATTACCAATAGTTACTGATGTTCAGTACTGATCACATGTCAGATACTAGGCTAAAGATGCATTCTCACACACAGAATTCATAAAAACCCTATGAGATATGATGGTAGAGTCACATAAGATTCCCAATATTCCACTCATTTGACCTATAAATATATCATATATTCATATGAGCATAATTATTCATTCCATTTTAAAGTTGGAACACAAGTCAAACATGTGACCTTCCAAAGATCACAGCCACTACTACACTGTGCCACTTCTCAAGAGTCTCTCCTTCCCTAGCTTCGCAAAGAGCTGGCCCTGCCTGCAAACCTGTTCTAGGCAGTTCCCACTTTCTCTCTGTACTTCCTTGAACAGCTAGGCTAAGATGAGACCAGCTTCTTCCATAATGATTTCTTGGCAAATCCCAAGCCAAGCTGATTCCAACATCCCCTGGAATCCGTGATATAATTGAGCAAGCTGTCCTTTCTTGTGCCCTGACTACCCTCTACTCATTCTTTCCAGTGAGTTGTCTCTTCTCAAACTAAACTGCACAGTTGGCAAAGAAACTCCAGAAAGTAAGTCACTTTCCCCTCTCAGCTATCATTTTCTCACTTATCAAATGATGGTGTCAGAAAGGTCCTGGGTTTCCAATTTATTTTTACATTAAATAATAAAAACAGAATAATAAATTTCATTTAAAATGAATTCCTAGTATATGAGTAGATAAAGGCTCCCATGTTTAAGAGGGAAATGCATTAAAATTCTGCCTGCTTACCAGCTCCAAAAAGCACAAAGGAATCACCACTGGGCTTTAATCAGGAGGCAAGTTGTCAAGTCCTCCTTTTGATCCTTGTATCCCCATTTGCAATGTACAGATGCGCTGAGATGTTCTGCTATTGCAAAGACTTCCTCCTTTGTCAACTTTATCCAGTCCTTTATTTCTCCAAAACTCTTTCTACATTCCACTTCCTAAAACACTCCTTGGAGCATGAAACACCCTCGCTCAGATACCTACAGTAGCCGCCCCCCCCCCCACCATTGCCTACCATGGAAGGCAGAAATTCTAAGGTGATCCTAACAATATCCTGTCTCCTGGTCTACAAACCTGCATAGTCCCCAAGACTGTGAATAGGATAGGTTTTACTCTCCTGATTAGATTACAGGGTACACATGACCATGAGAGAATGATGTAATCCCAGTGGACCTGACATAATCACATGAGCTCTTTAAAAGCAGAGTTTTCTCCAGCTGGTCTCAGGAGATAAGTGGGAGAGATGGGTCCTTGCTGACATGAAGATGATAAGGCAGCCTCCAAGGGCTGGGAGCAGCCCTCTGACAGCCAGCAAAGAAACGGGGATGTCAATTCTATGCCCACAAGAAACTAAATTCTGCCAACAAGAGTATGTTTGGATAGACTTTTCCCCAGAGACTCCAGTTGAGAGCTCACCCCAGGTGCTACATTGCTTTTGGTTTTGTACTACGTAGTGCAGAAAACACAGTCACGATGCACAGGACTTGTAACCAACAGAATGACCAGCCAATAAATAGGTGTTGGTTTAAAATGCTAAATTGGTGGCATTTTGTTACACAGCATAAGACACTTCTACACCTGAATGAAGCTATTCCATCATATGACATGCAGAATCTTCAAAAGTCATTTCCCAAATCCAGTTCAGTCCCTCTGATACTAATTCGTGTACCTCCACCTCCAGGTGAGCTGGTGCCTGTGCTTTGCCCCTGCTTGTGTTCTCAGATAGGTCTGTCCTATTTATTCATTGAGTTTAGAAACCCTCATTCCTTGTGGACCAGCTCAAATGCTACTCCTTTCCTTCTTAATATCCATTCCTCCTTTCCACTCCTCCCTCAGAATGTTACCTGCAATTCTACCTAATGGGTCATGCTATCAGAAGCTCAGAGAGAGCTAGCGCTATGTCCAGATCACAGAGCACAGATGTCAAGACAAAAATCTTAGCCTACCATGAGGAAAGCCAGGCTGCACTCTGAGCAAGCAGTAGAGGTGAGATAAGATCACCCTGTTCATGAAGAGGATGGACTTTTTCCTAGTATTTGCTTTATTGATAAGTGACAACCTAAGACTCAGGTTCCCACTTAATGATACTAGTTAACTTCTATGTTGCATTGCTTTTCTCAAATGCAACCTATTTGCAACAATTTCATCAAGTCCAATGCTCACCCACTTTTCCCACTGGAAACAAACTTAAATAGAACACAGCTTAAAAATTAGTATTGCAGAACTGTTTTTTTTTAGGGCACTTTATTGATGAAGTAAGCACTTCATCAATATCATAACCATGCTGAATTCTTTTATTTCTTAAATTATTTCCCTATTAGAGATTAATCAAAAGGTAAAAACTCTGAGAAATCCCATTTTTCTCAATGTTCAAAAAAAAAAAGCAAGAGGAAATAAAAAAGGAAAATGTGTTAAAAGAAACTGGTTAGAGTTCAATCTAATTTCAAAGAAAATGCAAAAGTAGAAAAATCCTGTCAACTATAGATCAGTTCCTCTAAATCTATTAAACCTAAATGTAGTAAGGAAATTGGAAGTGCCTGTGATGGATAGAGAAGTGCAATACTAGGAATCCACCTGGTCTTTTCAAAGGCTGTGCCTTTGCTTTCCTTCCCAACCCTGCATCCCATCAGCCACAAGACTCTGCTCTACTTGCAGAGAAGCCGAGGTGCTTATCTCAGATTTTGTGCCTCAGGCAAATAGACTTCTACTTGGTCCAAGTGATCCCCCAAATAATCTAAAACAATAGCCAAAAAAAAAAATAAATTCACAGTGAAACAATACAACCCAAAAACCCTTCCCCAACTAATTCCTTCTAATCTCTCTCCTTACTATATATCCCTGAACAATTGATAGCTTTTCAGATATGTCTGGCCTACCTAGAAGACCAGGTACAAATAAGCAAAAGACAGAAAACAAGAGATACCTCCATGACCATGCCAGCACTTGCTGAGGATGCTGTTTACTAAGATCAGTGGTATTTTTTAGTCCCCACATCTTACATGCCTGTAGAAGCCTGATTTCACTAACAGACCACTATGATCTCATCCCTAGAAACAGACAACTAAGAATAGAAGAGTATATCTGAACTGAAAGTCCTGAAAAATATCAAGATGTACATGACACAGTTTAATGCTCTGTCCTGTCTTCATTTCTTCTATAATTATATATTTTCCAATGTCATATTATCTTCACCATTGATATAGACAGTGTCTTCCCTTAGAGGATATTAAGTGTTTTTCCAATTTTATAAATTTTCCTTTGAAAGCATTTATCTTTTCTTTATGAGAGCACTTGGAATGTACTCTTAGCAAATTTTCAGTATACATTACAGGATTATTAACTAAAATCCTCATGCTGTATATAAACTCTAGGCTTATTCATTTTAAGTAACTTCAAATCTGCATCTTTTGGTCTTTGAATATCTTACCCATTCCCCCAAGTCTCCACCCGGGTAATCAAGTTCTAGTGTTTCATAGAAACTCTGCCTCTATTAGCTTTTTCAAATTCCACACACAAATGAGAAGAGAAAGTTTTTTGTTGTTTTTTTTTATTTTAAAGGCGAACAGCAGCCTTATTTTTTTTAAATGCATTTGATTTGGATATCCAGGGTCCTTTTATCTAAAAAATGCTATAAAATACATAAATAAATATGAAAGCCATTCTTAATAAGCCAGTGATTATTTGGTACTAGGTTCATCCTTACACTGTACTCACCCCTAAACAGGACATTTAATGATATACGTGAAAGCAATGACTGAACGTGGGCTGAAACAAAGTGATGGATTGTGTCTGGGGTTTCTGTGGGTTAATGGCTTTAGATTTACGAGGAAATTTCATTTTATGAAAACAACATGAAAGGACTTTCATTGTTTATAATATTAAAGTCTGATATAAAAATAATAATAAGTTTTCCAGCTGTAATAAGTAGTCGTGGTACTTCAGAGCAGATCCAATTTTACCAAAGTATCAGAACTCACTCTGGACTTTTCTGGACTTTGTATAAGAAGAGCCAAAAATATTCAGAAATGTAGAACAAGGTATTAAAAGCCCAGACCAATATGTTTGCTTCTAATGAAATTTTTTATGCTGGCCATCCTTAATATTTGGTCATTCTGATGAAATATGTGTTATTTCCTTTGTAATAAATTAAATTTCAATAAAATCGTTAAGATACGATTTAGAACACACATCAGGTAACATTTTTAACACTAGTTCAGATGATTCAATTATTAGAAACCTAAATTGCCTATCATTGTTTAGTACAGCATTAGCAAAAATAATTGAAGAGATTTGTACTATACATTTTAGAGAACCTATTACTTTTTCTAAAATTTTATGATGATAATACAACTTGGTAGCAAAAACCAACAATATTAATTCATAGAGAGAAGAATCATCTCTCTTTTAATAAGCTAATAAGCAATATTTGGAGAACACTTTTTTGGTTAAAATCTTTTAAGCAGAACCACTGTCAAGAAAAGCAATGAATTTATAAAGCCTATGAGTTTTTTAAAAATATACTTAACATGGCCTTTATCACTATGAACATATATCTTTAAATTATTCCAGATAATTGCTATCACATTTTAAAAATAAATACTAGACTAATATGTCCAAAGAAGCCTTAGAAAGGAGCAGTGGGAATTATTCAGGTAATTCAAAACTTACTTGGATTAAAAGTTAAAACCAATTTTTTCATTCAGATTTCAAATGGTTTTATCATAAACTCAGACAGAGGAGGGGAATAAAAAAATCTTTCTACTACCAATTTATTTTTAATTTTTGGCAGTACTGGGGTTTGAACTCAGGGCCTCAAGTTTGTGAGGCAGGTCTCTACCACTTGAGCCACATCTCAGCACCACTACCAATTTAAAAAGCTGATTTATCAGTTCAAAGATTTCTTGTCACCTATCTTTGAAAGGATTCTCAGCCTGCTAGTGAGACTTTGTTTTTAGAATACGATATCCTTGAGAATAGAGCTTGTACTTTTTTTTATTCCTAGAGGTGAGTATATGGCAGGAAATTTTAGCAGCTCCTCAGAAACTGTTGAATGAACAAATGATGAAATTTTAAAAAATCAATAAAGAATTAGAAAATACCACTTTTAATATCTTTATGTAGATGTGAAATATAACACATACTATGGACAAAAGCAAAGCTGCTTTGGATTTTTATGAGTTGAATATTTTTCCTGAACCTAAGTAATACGAATACTGGGATGAAAACTAACAATAGCTGGGCATGGTGGTACACTTCTCTAATTCCAGCTATATGGGAAGCGTAGGTAGGAGGATTAAGATGTAAGGCTGGCCCTGAGGAAAAAGTGCAAGACCTTACCTAAAAATAATAACTAAGTAACTAAAGCAAAGAAGGGCTGGGGCAAGGCTCAAGTGGTAGACAGCCTTTCTAGCAAATGCAAGGCCCTGAGTTCAAACCCCATAATAGCAAAAAAGAAAAAAATTATTTTTAGTAATAATCACTTTTAATATCTACTTCCTCTAATGTTATGTAATTATTGATGGTACTAACCACCATCTGTAGATGCTAATCTTAAGAAAACATTTTACAAGAAGCTTCACACAGGGTGCCTTCCATTCTCAATGCAAACCATGAAGGTAGCACCTTTATGACACCACCTCATAGGTGAGGAGGAACTCAAGGGGCTAACTGACCCACGTGAAGGCTGAGGTCTAACTGCAGGAGGGACCCCTGTGCCCCTGAAGCCTGAACTCCACCCACCAAGCTTCTCTAGTTTTCTTGAAGTCATCCATGCCTATGGTATTAACTTAATTTTATATAATTTCTTTGTATAAATGCGCTTTGATATACTTTTTTAATATTTAAAATTTTGTTTTTAACTAATTAAAAATAATTTATTTGCTCAGCCTTTAATCAGATGACTCATCCAACTTTATTTTCTCTATTTTTTTTTTTAATAAAGTAACAGGAGAAGTGGATCTAAAGACACTGTGTGGAAGCTGACTTTAAAAATAATTATATAGGAAGGGCAACACACACATCAAAGACTTACGACTCTCCAGTGAACTTCAGGACTTTCCATTCCCACATCTAACCATACAGTGTTCTACTTGAACCCAAATACAAAAGCCACACTCAATTTTTGTGATCCAAACAGTAAACATTTAATTGTTCATTTAATTTCTTTGCAATATATTAATTACGTATAAATTCAAATTGCTTACAAATTACACTATGCTTGGTTTTAAAGATATTCTAGTGAAAAAAGCTTCCTTTCTGGCCAGGCTTTTCCACTACGCAACCAAACTTATAGTTTGCCTTTCTCAATCCGTTTGGGAATCTCTCTTTATGATTATATTTTAACTCTATTAGCATTCATTACGATTGTGGTTTCTCTTTCGCATGAATCCAAATCAAAACCAGTTCAATGCTATGTTCCTGATGACTCAAGATTAAATGAGGACCTATCAGAAAATCTTACACTTTTAGAATATTAAAAACTGTATTATCTCTTTTAAATCTTTCTTTAGATAGTAATTTTTATTAAAATCATTAGTGTATCACCTACTCATAAAAATGCCTTGGGGGAAGTTTAACTGGGGGAAGCCAATTAAACTGAATATTAGAAAACAAGTGTCCTAAATATCACAAGAAGTTCAGATAAATAAATTTTATACCATTTCTGCATTCACATACAAGCAACCCCCAACTCCCTAATCAACAGTGCTCAAAAAGCTCATAGGTGAATTAATGGTCTGAAACACAATGAATTTTCCTATTGAAGCAACAGAAAGTTAGGTTTTCATTTTAGCCCACAAAAGTAGCCTTCACCCCTAAATCCAACCCGACTATCATACCAATAGCACCAACAAGAATTCTGAATCTAAAGAAGTGTGGGTTTAAGAAGAATTATGCCAAAAGTGAGATCAAGTATTTACACAGTAAATTCATTCACTCAAAAGACATTAACTGAGCACCAAAAGGCTATAGACTCTCAGCTTTCCATGTTGTAATTCTGGAATTAAACAGAACTAGTTCTTAAATATAAACTGGAAATAAAAAGATTTCTTCAATGAAATAATGTATGTAAAGTCCCTGGCACATAAGAGATTCTTTCCCAATTTTAGTTAACTCTCTCCACCCTGGTTTTTGAGGGACAAGAAGGAGGTTCCTAGCAAAATTGCTGAAGATATGCTTAACCTCCAAATTCTTTTTTTCTCCCCATCTGTGCTCCCCTCTAGTCTCCTAGCAATCCACCTTCCCAACTCCTGAGTCCAGTGCAAGACCCTCACAGGACCAACCACCTTGGCTGAGTCACTTTCAATCCCAAGTTCTCAAAGTACCACTTTTTAACTCAACTTGCATCCCCATTCCTGCAGCCACTAATGTTTGCTGGGTACTAAAAGAAAAGCAAAATATATTAATTAAAAACAATCACTTCCCATAACTGACTTCTTTTTAAAGAAAAAGATGTATGGCCCCAGTGAATTTCTAATTTATATCATTTTTAAAACAGTGCAAGACAGTAACATAAAAGAATGCAGGCAGGACACAGCTGGAAGGCATTTGGGCACAGCATCTATGGAGTGCCAACTACATTCTGGGATGGATACAGATGAAGTATATCATGTCTTCATCGAGCTTTGAGTTCATCAAAGAAGACAGAATTTGTCTAAGCTCTTTGAATGTTTCCAATAGGCATTAATAAATATTTGCTGAACGGAGTGAATAAATGCTATGAAGAAGCATTTATAGTGAACTGTTATGGAAGTGCAAAGTAAAGAGAGCTAATATACAACGGAGTACAAAGGAAGACTTCTTTGTTGAAAGCCTCTCTTGGGCTATACCTCCCATGAGGGCAGAAACATAGCTTGTCCAAAGCAATCCTGAATTTCAAGGGCCTAGAATAATTTCTGGCACATAGTAGGCACTTAATTAAAAACACATGAAGAGAAAAGGAACATTAGTTTAAGCCTACCCTGAAGGAGAAGAAAAATTACCAGGAGAAAACGGAATTAAAGGTGAAGTTTCTTAGGTAGAAACAAGTAGAGATCTCTGGAAGTTTTAAAGCAGACAAAAGGAAGTGGTGAAAGACGATCAGTGGTAAGTTCAAAGAAGAGAAATGAAGAATGAGCCTGGAGAGGTACGCAAGGAGCGAATCAAATGGCCTGGGCCTTTGGGAATGTGCAGGAATTTGAGACTTTTTCCTGACACTGATAAGCCCCCTTACCAGGAAAGCCCACCAGGATTGAGCTTCCTACAGCCATACTTACAACAGTCCTGAGGCAGCACATGAGAATTCTGGTGTTGGGCGGCACATAGGAAAAGTAGAAACAGGGTCTACACATGGCACAGCTGCCATGTCTACACTTCAACAAACCTCTGATGAATAAATGCAACAGCATGGGTATTTAAGTTCTTTGCCTATGGCTCATCCATGAAAGAAAAATCATTCTTTCACACATTTGTTTATAAATTCAGCTTCCTATCTAAGCCTGCTGGAGAGTTCACGGAAAGAAAGCTTTGAAAATAAAAACAACGTGGCTCCTGAATTTATGTGTATGAGCAAGTGTGTGTTTCTGTGTGGGGAGGTCGGGAGACAGGGAGAAAGAGGGAATCTTGTCAGAGGGCTGACTTTAAAAGAATGGAGCATTACACACTTCACTGTTCAAGGGCGACAGAGAAAACGAGGCTGGTTTCATGCAGGAAGCCCAATCCTGTGTGAATAAAACACTGCACATTTATGCAATCCCTGGTACTTGATCTTTTATCACAAACTATTTTGATTGCATAGAAAGAAAAGCACTAAGTAAAAATTATTTACTCTGGGTCTATTATGAAAAGAACAGATTAACTCCCTAACACTTCGTTCTTTTTGAAGGTGTATTTTCTACCTTCCCGGTATGATTTATATTAATGAGAGGTTTAAAACAGGTTTTAACTTAAGAATGATTGCCGCTGGTGAAGTGCAGTAATTATACACCTTATGACAGGCCACGTGAATGGCTCATACGAGAGAACTGCATAACATGCCAAGCTAATCCTCCTTGCAGAAAAAGGGAGAATACTTTGCAAGCTAGCCGATTTTAAGCTCCAGTTAACAAAAACCCTTTTTGTTGGGAGTCTAGAACAAGAATGGGTTAACAAAAGCAAGGAGGAAAAAAATCTCATTTTTTCCTTCTTCCCAAAATATAGTATTACAGGACTTAAAGATTTTGAAAGGCCACGATGTGGCTGCAAGACTTGAGAAAGAAACAAGGTCTTTCACCAACAACAAACTTGAAAGATCTCAAGGTAAAACAAGTCTCTTATCAGGATGGAGCATCATGATTTTGAATCTAATTTTTTGCCGTTGTTTTATTTTTTATTTTTAATGAGCTCAAGGTGTAGCGAGGGAAGGAACAAGGACCTATGGTGAGGTGAGGATGGAAGGGGCTCACGGATGTTAAAAAGGGAAAGTCTTAAGCCACAGTGGGCAAGTCAATAGTGTTTGTGCTGTTTCTGCATGGCTGCATTTTCTCATACAAGAGCCACTTCTGGACAATAATGAGACCCCATAAAGCATCTGCTTTGGGATTACGGCCTCGTCACACTGGGAATGTTTGGTTAACACAGAGCAGCCGTGGGCTTTAACTCTGTGCATGCCTGTCCTCCTGCTGCACAACATACAAAATGCACAGTGGTCCTAGACACTTCCAGAATCATTTGCCACCAGGAAAGATGACACACAGCTGCCCCCACCTATGCTCAAGAGAAGGAAAAAAACCAAACACATAAAAGGCACCAGGTTCACTTCATGTCACGGAAATTGTTGAGATAAGAAAGACAAGAAGACAAAAGGTTGGCAGGTATGAGGAATGAAGAGTGGAGGGCCACATTAAAATTTTAGAGCAGCAGGAGTAGCTCTTGATAAGCACGTGATTAGCTGTGTGGGGCCCTGGGTTCAATCCCCAGCAGCAAAATAAAAAAATAATAAAGTTTTAGAGGGCTAGAGATCAAGCCTCAGGATTAAACTCTTTTCTAAGATGAACATCACCTTGGAAACTTTAAGGTAAGAAATTAAAGGAAGCAGAATCCCTATATTCTTCTGTGCCTCTTAAAAACTTACAGAATCTTAAATTGTGACATGTTCCTATAATGAGTTGATCTGTGTGTCTTATTTTATTTAAATATTTCTTTCAATTTATTTGCCTTCGTACTATCTTCTGTAACTACAGCGGTCTGTAATCATAGAAGTTATGAGTGACCACCACTTATTTGCAGGTCTACGTATGCCAGCTCTTGTCTGGCAAACTGGCATTCCCAGCAGGACAGGTGAGAAGGGCAACTCTGCCTCTAGTTCCTTTCTTTGGCAAACACATGCTGTGTTTGCTCTTGACAGAGCAGAGCAGAAACTCATCTCTTTTCAGAAATGCAAAGCAAAGAACAGGAAGTTTAGGTTGTGGCATTTCCTAAACAAATTATATAATCACTGATCTTCAAAATATCTCTTATCGACATGTATTTCAGATGCATCAAGGATGTGAAATCCACACAAAAGTAGCTTCAAGCATTCTAATTGTAAATGCAAATAATAATCAAACCATTTATATTCCTTCATGAGTAACTGGAAGCTGAAATTTGCAGATACAAAGGAATTTCTCAGAAAGTGATCAAAAAAACTTTCAGGAAAAAAACATCAACAATTTACAATAAAAACCATGGTAAAATGTGAAGATAGATATTCAGTTATTTTGCTGTTGTTCTTCAAAATCTGCTTGCGAGCTGTACATACTGAAAGGTGAGCATACGCACTGAAACAAAAATCATCGACTAGACAGCTTATTGCTTATCTATCGATTTCGATCAGAAATAATGACCCACAGGGCACGTTGGCCATCATCAGTGCTCACTCGCATACTGAAAAGGAAAACATCCCTGTAATGTATGCATTGTCTTACGTATATGGAGCATCTATCAGTTATAATTACCAAAGCAAGCACCAAGGCAAGGCTCTACGTTTATGTTACATGCCAAGGAAGATGTTTAGAGAGCACCTGTGACTTGGAAAATCCAGGAGTGAATCCTAAACTCCTTTAACTCATTGAAATGTCAAACGGAGGAAAAATTATCGTTGGGTAAAATGTCATAGGATTCCTCTCTGGACTGGATGGCAAAGATTAGCAGTCTCATCATCAAAAACAAATAACACGTGCAACAAAAGTGCTGGGAACAAAAATCACCACATATAGCAGAAAGGCTATCTCTTGGTGTAGGAAAAGGAAGAATGAGTCTGGGAAAAGGAGGCACACAGGTATGTTATTAATCTTTTTTTCATTTTTAAAATTTATTTATTCAGTCATTTAAAATTTTTATTTATTTCTGTAAATTTAAGCAAATTTAAATAAAACTGTATTTCTTAATCATGGTGATGCATGGTATGTGTTTCTTGAAATATTTATACTTAACATGTCATAAGTATTTCAAAATACATTTTTAAAAACCACATCCAAGAGGCTTAGGATAGGAATAATGAGGTGAAATAACTGAATAAAAGAATTGCAGGGGACAAAAAAAATAGCTTCACAGATGAACATTTGAACTCTGAGCATTCCTAGAACAATTTAATCTTCTAGACTTTAAATCTTCTACTGTTCTCAGGGTTCAGATGTGGCCATCTTAGTATTGAGGGTTTTGCAAGTGACAGGTATTTAATAAATAATGTCTATTGAGGATAAGGATTACTTACTCAGATTGGACACTACAGAGAATGTCATATGAAGTAATATAAAGAACAAGCACCATAGAAAATAAAAAAGACATCACATAAAGTTTAAGAGCTTCCAATGGGAACACAGGGGAGCAAACCATCAGACTGATTCTTTTGAGGAATTCCTGGAACTTTTACGCAGATTTGCCTATTGAAGTTTCACCTTTACTGACCTTCTTCCAGTTCCTGAGCTCTGCGAGGCCTTCACACTTGCTGCCCCCTCTTCCTGGAACACCGCCGCCCTTCCTGTGGTTAACTTTCATTCTGGAAGCCTTCTCTGTTCTGTAGGGCTCCCTTTTCCTTTTTTCCCATAAATACATGCATTTTCCCATCACAACATTTTCCAAGCTTTTATCAGACTTTGTTGACTGTCTCTCTGACCATAGCTTTCAATTGCTTGAAACATACTAATTCATAAAGCCAAGGACTGTGTCAATCTTCATCTTTGCATTCCCACAAATGCATATCTACTAAAAGCCTGACCGAACTCCATGACTATTT
The DNA here is from genome assembly GCF_047511655.1 of Castor canadensis. Taxonomy (NCBI): domain Eukaryota; kingdom Metazoa; phylum Chordata; class Mammalia; order Rodentia; family Castoridae; genus Castor; species Castor canadensis. Next base: position 57,375,508 of record NC_133398.1, on the reverse strand, counting down.
GGAAATCTCTCCACTGTCTTTCTCAATTTAAAGGACACACAGAACATTCCCACTATATTTATTCCTTAATACCTGGAAGTATTTAGGTACATAAAGTTGTATGTATCTAGACATATGTTTGTTAAGGTGCATGGTTGTCAGGTGAAAGAGTTATGAAGAACAAGTAGCTTTCTTATACTGCCTGACTAGTCAGTGAGTACTGAAAGGAGCCGTTAACACTAGTTTTTAGGAAATTATTACTACTTTTCTGTATTTTGTTCTTTTAAGTTCAGGCTGGGAAAACTTTCAATAAAAAGACCTGTGGTTCAAAGGATGTTGTTTAACACTTGGCAGGCAGCTGGACAGAGGAAAATGAACTCATGCTGAGGATCTCCCAGAGCTGCTGGACTGACCCTTCCTGTTCCCTACCAGTCTTGGGAGCTGATGTGAGACCTCAGTGCTGAAGCCTAAGGGCTCCTTATCTGCGAATGATTAGATTAGATAACAAAGGCAACAACTAAATATATACAGCTTTTGGGTGACAACTTTGACATATGCTACCTCATCCTAAAAGATCCCTTGGGTTTTCATGTGCTTTAATGTTGTCTTTATACAAAATTATTATCTGGTTATATGCCATTTACCTAACTAAACCTAGTAAGTAAATTTGTTCAGACAATTAACTTCTAATTTATAAAAAAAAAAAAACCACTGTTGTACTCTACTGCAGAGGAAGAACTCTAATCTTAATGTGCTGTTGTACCACAATGAGGTCCTAAATCACCTTCAAATAAGTGATGCTGCCCAGAAGCACCACTGGGACCTGATATGAAAGGTCAAGGGACTGGCTTTATTTGTACAGGAGGAGCAGAGTCATGTGGTCAGTAAGAGAACAGCCAGAAATGGTGCCTGTCCCTACTAGAACCACCACTCATCCCCAAGGTTGAGATCTAACTGTGTCTCGACTATACTCAGTTATTAATGTCATTACAAGGAGAAGCTCAATACATTTATTTAAAATCAAAATAATTAATAAATGATTGACATTATATTATTTCCTAAAAGCAGGTTTTCATAGAAGATAAGAATACAGATTCCAATAGAGCATAGTGTGTATTTTTAAGGGCATATTTAAGCCATAACAATAATCATTACACCTCCATCCTATAACAAAGCTTCTTAACAGAGACATACATATGGACTATATACAACATTTTTACGTAGAACTGCCCACTAACAGCTAAAGTAAATTGTTATCCACCTGAATTGAAAGTGTTCTGTAATGTTAACCATGCTTTCTGCTTTTGACCTTATCTCTCAAACATGTCCAAAAAATAAAAGCTTCTTTTTACAAACTTCTCTTTGCCCTCTAGAGAAAGTACTTCTTAATTTCATCATGAAAACTCTGTGGTCGGTAATCTTTAATGACAGAGGCAAAAATTAAAATTAATTATTTGAAATCTATAAGCTACTTACATTTATAGTTATCATAAAACTATACTATACCCAAAATATCCTAATCCACCGGGAATGTGAGGTTGATATGAAATGGTCCATTTTTATCTCTCTAGGTTTAGGACAATATAGTTAGAATTGTAGTCACTTAAAATCACATTCTACCATGCTGGACTGACTGAAGGGGGAAGTCACTATCCTCCCTCTGTAGACCAAGCAGTCCTCACTTCATTGCTAGAATTAAATTCCAAAGAATTTTTTGGATGCTATTTAATGAATGAGGATATATTTTTCATGTGGTGTCATTGTTTTACTACTTCCCATGTTTATTTGGACAGATTCATAGCACTGGGTAGGAAATGTATTGGTTGGCAACTTCAATTTTGGAAGAGAAAGTAAACACATGCTGATTAGCAAACAGTAAACTCTACTGTGTTTAATTTTGGCTTCTCTTAAAAAAAAAAAAAAAACACAAAAAAAATTCACTATTTGGTGTTGTGTTCCAAGTAGGAGCATTTGTCCCTAAGTTCTTTCCTAACCCCTTACTGGAGAACTTCCAGAATTACTCTCTTTTTTTCCCTCTTCCCCTAACACCAGTGGCAAACGCCAACATTATTTAAGAAAATACTTGTGCATATGGCATCCTCCTAGCACAGATTTGCCATCCAGTTGAACAGTAGGGCCACTAACCCACACAAACTAAACTGAAAAATTCTGAACTGCACAAACATAAGCAATTATTTCCAGCCTTAATAAATTCAAGATAAAAACCACATTTCAGAAATTCCTAGAAAGGCTATTTGACTGAAAACTATCAGGTCTGAGATGTGATGGTGTAAATGTGACAATAACCTACAATTTCCAATTTTCTCTTAAGAGCCAGTGCATTTATCCCATCTCTTGATTTACTATGACCTCTCCAAAACAGCTTTTAAGTGTTATCATACTTAGCCTTCTCTTCAAACAACGTCATGACACCATCACAAGTTTTATCACTCAAAAAGCATCCAGGGACACACACAAAACTTTGGCCACCTAAAAAATACCACTCCCCAGTGGGCACACAGCCTTTTCATTATTTCTGTATTGTTTCTCATAAAATAAAACTAGTTTTTAACCTTTTCACTACTCAGGATTACTCCTCCTTATCAGACTCTGGAATGTTTCTTAGGTATGTAAAATTTTGTCCCCACTTGTGAGATGGAAAAGATGAGGCATCCATAAACTAAGTAACCCACCAAATGGCCCAATACAAGAAGTGAGCACCATCTCTTGATGATCTACATTGGTTTTTATTCAATAAACATTTATTATAGATTTACCAGGTTCCTCATAGTTCTAGGCACATATATCTATACTCATTTTACTATATCCTAGGCCCTAGCAAAGAAGCATAAGATGATCAAAGTCCTAACCCACACAAGGCTTATAGTCCAGCAGGTATAAGAAATAGCAAACGAAGAAACAAGTGAACATCAAATATGTCAGGTAGCTCAAAGGCAAACAGTACAGCAGGAGAGAAGAAAGAGCCGAGAGAGGCATGGGAGATGGAGTGGTAGGAGGAGGACTCTATGGGCACATGTAATTCCAGTAGACCTTGGAATGAGAGAAGGAAGCAAGTCCTACCTCCAACCATCTTATGAAAGAAGGTTTCTAGCAGCTGAGACCCAGAAGCTCAGCTATGTTGGAGGGATGGTGAAAAGATCAGTATTGCTGGTACTGAGAGAGCAGACAGTGTGATCCAGGTGAAGGAAAGAGGCAAGGGCCAGGTCATAGAGCATCTGCAAGTCACCAGTAAATGTGAAGGCTCCAAATTTAAGTGAGTCTACTCTAGAGAAGGACTTTGTGGTGAATACAATGCATAAAAAACATTCAAAATCGACTGTATTAGAAGAACTACGTGCTTCTCTCCACCATCACATAAAGACTGGATGTGCATAAGCAGATGGATGGATGAAACATTTTCACATTGGCTGATCCAGTCAAATACAAAGAAGTTGCTAAATAGCATCTAGTAGTGAAGGGCCACCCAAAGCATTTCCTTCTGTAAAGCCCTGCAGCTGAGGGCTCACATCCGCCTGGTCCAATCAGTTCATTTCCAAACAAAGGTAGGAAATGGCTGCATCCTAGTATTTCATTGTGGACTCATGAGTCAGTGCTTTGGAACTTGGTATCTTTGCGACTGAGTGTCTATTCACCACGTCTCTTGCCACAGGGGGAAAGAGGTACAGATAAGCAGTAACACAATTTCACCCAACTGAGATATAAATCTGTGGGCTTCCCACCCTTCTCCTCAAAAATAAATGAATGAATAAAGGAAATTCAGTCCTGATTTCATTTCTTTCCCTCTCTCTTTTGTTTCCTATAGCTCTCCCATCTGTCTCCCAAGTAGGATAAGGTCAACTAATGGTGAATGTACATCATAGGACAACTGTCGTGTTATACAACATAGTCTGTAATAGGAAAGGGAGTTATGTTTGATTCTACAAGAGCATGCAGGAATATATCCCATTACATAGGAATCCTAAGAAACTGAAATAGAGACATTGTCCTAAACAGCAAACTGATTCTCCCTCATTTAAACAAAAAGGTTTATAGTTTTTTATTTTCAGAATTTTAAACAGCAGTGACTCATCTTTGAAAACTACTTTTACAGAATGGTCACAAAGAGAATATTAGATAAATTCAGTTAAGTCTTTTTGTATAAAGCTCTCATCATTTCTGTATCTACAGTGTACAGAGAGCAAAAGGAGAAAAGAATATGTGTATGTACAGTAAGAATAGATTTTAAATGAACAGGTGCAAAGGTATCCTTAACCTACAAATTACTTCCTTCAGGAAAAGGTACAGCTACTCCTGGATGGACACAGTACTCCTGTTTCTGATGAAAGTTACAGATGGAATTGCATTCATATCTGATTTATTATCACAGCCAGTTATTATCTATAATGGAAAAGAGAAAGAAAAAAGACAAGGAAGAAAGCTTTAATAAGAATAAGAAGGGGATCCCTCTTCAAACTTAAGACTTATAAATATATCCATCCAAACATCAGCCAAATTATTGTATAATGGTATCCATGTGATCAATATGGAATAACCATAAGAAGCCAGCATGATTACAGTAGGGGAAGTTTAGAACAGGATATTTCTATCTAAGAAAAGTACAAATTCTTTTCACAATATTGGAGAAATCTGGTGTTTTCTACCCAGGCAGAATGGATTGTGAAAACAGTGAAAAATATCCTCTAGAGAGAGAGAGAGAGTAAAAGAGTTTATGTGTTAAGGAGAATATTACATTGCACTTTTCCAATGTAGAAATAAACTGAGAACTGAAAGGAGGTGGCAAGGATGGGAAAGAATAAGATCATAAAAAGGACTGAGGAAAAGTGTAATAATAAAACAGGAATGTAGTTTTCACTTACATTAGTTTTTGTCCTTAAAGTTCATTACTCTATACTATATTACCAATTTCTCAAATAATACAGTGGTCAAATTCCAAAATCTCATTACACATGTAAGTCACATATATAAATAATGTTCTTGTGTAGCCTGTGGAAATATTTTAAATTTCCTTCAACGAAGTTGGGGTTATAGTTTGGAGAAAGTTCTAGAGTGAAGAATGAAGTTCTCAGTCTCTCTGTCTCTCTCTCTCCCACCTTCTCTCCCTCCTTCGCTCTTGATAGTATCGTCCCACTGTATGCTCTGCCATATATCTTTATGGTCCAATTTCCTACCTATTTCTCTGTTTAGACATGTATAATGCTTCCATTTTGAAGCATATGGCTGGGGAACCAAAAGAATTTAAATTGCCTTCAAAATGTGCATCGCATTATAAATGGTGTGAAAAAAGATCTTACTATTCAGCTCTCAACTTGGAGCATGAAGCAAAGAAGAAGCAACACAAGACTGCTTCAAACTTTGTCCAAAAACTCAACAGCTTCACTTGTTTATAGAGGTACAAAAAGTATGCGACACAGTTTATAAAACAAGAACGATATACTGTATGCAAAAGTAAAGTTAAAAGCAAAGTGTAGTAACAGCCCTATCTTGTTACAAACACTTGGCAGCATGTCTAAAGTACCATGGTCAAAAACATGATACCGTCTGCGTTGTAATTCTGCCAGAAAGCACTCCCTAAGTCCAAGTCTCTTTAGCCATCATCACCACCTCATTTGGCAATCTCTCCCAAACCTCAGTTCATCTACTCAAAATTACTCCACAGAAACACACAGAACAGACAAACTCTCAATAGGCTGCACGCTATCACAATGAAGCAACATTGGCCACATGACAATGTAAGGTTAGAAAGCCAGGACCAACTAAACTCCATCCTCACAGCTTATTTGTGTATCCAGTTGAGCAGGGCTGTCTTTCAATCAGTAATTCAGGGTTTCTTCTCTACTCACAGCAATGCTGAAGGGTCTTTCTGAATCAGCAGCAGTGGAGAAGGAAGGCACATGGGGAGAATACACTCAGAGACCAAATACATCTTAGGCAAATGGGTAGATATTTTGGGCAATTACCTGCCACTTAACTGTTTCTGGGCTGGGCTTCTGAATAATTATAGAACTTAAAAGACTGCATCTCTAGTCACACATACAAAGAGTACCGGGTCTTTATCAAGGCCAAGTAAATACCAGACTATGCATCAAGCCTTAGGTAATAAGTAGATAAACAGGATGTACAATATTAGCATCTCTGTGTACATGTGGTATTTATAGCTAGAATATGTGTAATACCAAAGTATAAATGTGGAAATGAAAAAGATGAGTGATGGGAAAGAACCAACTACGTGAATTATTAATTTTCTTTGGGCATGTAAGAATTGGCTTCCAAATTTTTCTTCAATCCACTTGTCTCCTAAGTAGCATATTACATAATTCAAAAACACAGATACTCTGATCTTAAGTTTACAGCTTGCCATATTTCCTAGAAAATAAACAATAATTAACAACAAATCTTGTAGTTGTTTTCCTCCCTCTCTTCTCTTCAAGAAACCTTACACTTTGAAATGTAGATACATAAGCTTCTCTTGGATCCGGGCCCATAAACATATGTTTCCAAAGGAATAATATGTACAGGTTAGTCTGGTGTGTACCAGATGTAAGAAAAATCAAACTCAAACACAAAAAATACCAGAATTCAGTGGAGAAATACATTTTAATTAAACTCTATTATTCCTCTCCATATAGATACAGAATCTGAAAAAAAAAACACAAATATAATTTTTATATTTTTCCTAAAAAAAAATCTCAATTTGACTCATGATTCCAAGTTTCTTATATACATAAGATCACAAAGATAAAAAGGTCATTTATAAACTAAACTCTCTGAGTAGGTCTCCTACATACACTGGTATTTAAACAAAAGAATTTGTATGAAAATGTCAGAAAATTTCAAAGGTAAGAATTAGCAGGCAAACCAGTCAGAAAAGAAGGCTACCAACCCATGTCTCTTATCAGACTTCTAACATGTTAAGCCTCTATTATCAAAAACTTAAAACTCTCTGGAATCATAACTAGTGAATCTTAATTTATCAGAGCATTGTAAATGCAAAATGAGCACATTTTCTGCACATTGAAATAAATTTATGTACTCTTTTCTCAGATAGGAGGACATGCATGAGATTATTAAAAGCAAACTACAAATACCCACCCTCTAGAAGTTTGAAAAGTCCAAAGTTGAGTTGCATTTACCTTTTCCAATGCATTCCTACATTGGAATTTGGTCAGATTTAGGAAAGTTATTAAGAGAAGTCCAGGAGGAAGAAAGAGATTGGGGATTTGGATCACCCATGCTTAACCTTTCCAGGGCATTATGATCTCTCCCCTTGTAGACATCAGAGATGTCACAGTAGTGAAAGCCAAGTTTTAATTTAGAATTTAATAAAAATTGATTAAGTATCACAGTGCACAAACAAAGCTGCTCCATAAATCTTTCAGCCTTTTTTGTGCTAGGAAGAAAGCAAGCACTGTCTGCTGAAGCAGATGACAGATGCTGGCTTAAAGATAAGTATTATTTATACTTCTGTACCAGATTTTTTCTTATGCATATCTTATCATGCATGGGTATATGATGAACAAAGCAATTATTTTACATCAGTCAAAGATGTTCAAATGTACTCTGGCTCCATGGGAATGTTTTAAAGAGTTCAGGCCTAGGGTTCAATTAAACCAAGATGGAGAGAAAAGAAAGTTTTGAAAGAAAAACAAATATTGAAATGGTTGTTATTTAAAATGTACTTTCACACACAAGCTAATGAATATATATGCACTGAAAATAACTTTGTTCTGAGCATATGTCTATGCATTTTAAATAAACGATGCATGTTTGAAAGATAAGAGGGTTTACCAAATCTAAACACATCAAGATATATCTATATTAAACTTCAGTTATTTGTACAGTGTGTTGGTTAGGAGACAGCACCTTGAAAGAAATCCAACAGTTCAGTAAAGAGAGAACTGATTTAACCAAGTTCGCAGATATTTTAGTCATCTAAACTATAGTTCAAATCTCATTCCTTCCCTCCTTAGATATACAGAATCTATGAAAACCAATCACTTGATGGAAATTCCCAGAGGGAAATTCTTCAATCTGTAGCATACAAATTGAAGAAAAGATAACCAATGATTTGAAGGCACAGCAAAATCAAGTTACATTACCTTTTCAAAAAAATATTATCTTGCATAATGAAGTTGTTGAAAGAGGAGAATCTGGCATGTGATTCCAGAACAAATATGAATCAGTAATAGAAACCATAGGGTGGGAAGAAAGCTGCAATCACAGCTGTCTTGACCCTCCTCCTTTACTTCAATTGCTACACCCTCTAGTTTCTAGAATTTACAATAGGGGTAGATTTGGGAGAGCTTGGATTGTTTTGCTTTGTTTTGTTTTGTTTTTAACTAGGGAGGGAAGACAAACTGGAGATAAACGTATCTGTTCGCCCAGAAAAATCAACCTATGGTTAAATCTACCTAATTCAGTTTGGAAAAAAAAACAACTGTGCTCATCCATTTCTTACACAATATCTTGTTATCTTGCATCTCCCTTAAGATTTTCTTTACAAAAGTTCTTTCTGAGAAATCCCGACCTCATCTCAGGTAGTCTAAAAGGCAGAGATGTCTGTCCTCTCCAAGACAAAGAAACCTCAAACAGGAATGCTTGGGGTGAGGGAACAATGGTGGGGTAGGGGGGAGCCCAAGTCATAATCTCTGCAGCTGGAGGGCTCCCTGAACAAAGCCACCACAGCAAATGCACACTAATGCTTTAAAATGATACTGGTAGCAAAATTAAACTGTCTGGTTTCTAAGAAATTACTTTATAGTTATCTCTTGAGAATTAGCAATGAACTAAAATAGAATACACAAATCAGTACTTTTATGTTGTAATACTAATCTATCACATGCAATTATTTTCTTTCCTGAATTATATATGAAAACACATCCATAAGAGTGCAGCAATTATGAGCAAATATTTTCAGGAATTGCTTTTGTGTATACCTCTTCAGCAGGCAACTCCACATGGAAGCACTAAACACAATTGCTTAAAAATATTCAGGATTCACTTTCTTATTTAAATAATTCTCCTTATTAAATAAAAATTCAGGTTGTACAATGTAAGTATAAGAAGTTTGTAGAGGAAATGGTGGATAAGAATGGTTTTTAAATGATCATATAATAGAAAATAAAGTTAAAATACATACCACATACTAATGCAATCGGATATACTGCAGTCACTAATAGATTTGAGTCAGCTGATTTAAATGAGAAAGTTCAAAAGGAATGTAACTCATCCTCATATTCTCTCATCCATGTAAGGGAGAAAGAACTATCTTTCTTCTGGGATAGTGGGGAAGAGTATGGTAAATTTCTTCTCCACAGTCTCCTTGGACTGCTGCACCACAAAATTATAACTGCCTAGTATTCTTTGCACTATACCAAAGTTCACAAAGCATGCCCACTTCCAATATTTATTGGTTGTTTGGTCTTAGGTATATTACTCGACTTCTCTGAGTTTGAATTTACAGATCTGTTTAAACAAGATAACAGACTTCAATTTTGAAACAATTGGGGTATGTTGGCGATGCATTTAGCAAAATGCCTGAAACATAATAAGGACTGAGAACACAGTAAATACTACTGTCCTTAATCTTGCTGTTGCTGTTCTTATTATTACATGTACTGTTTTGATAAATTCTCTGGTTATAGTTAGTCTAGCATGTGCCTAATTTCTTTTTAATTCTATGACATGGAGCTGTCCTGATAATGTTCCTATTTATCTGACTTCTCACTTCCATTCTCCTTAACTCCAAATCTTCTGCCACTTCCTTAAAAGTCAGCATTCCCCAAAGCTGTAGCCTTGGCTCTGTTTCTCACCCTCTGCAATCTCAATTAAGCTTTAGCTTCAAAGGTTTGAGATATCAACAAAGTTAAATTCAGATGTGTATTTTCATTTGCCTGCTAGACACCACTGCTTGGAATGTCCATATCCACCCAAAAGAAAAATCCAACTGAACAACTCACCTCCAAACTCAGTTCTTTCTTTCACTGTCTCTATTAAGGGAATTAACATTTCCCCAGATAGCCAAGTTAGAAGCCTCAGAACCATCCCAATTCTTCCTGCCTACCCCATACTGCACCCTGTTCTTCCTGTTCCAACCAGTGCAGCTTTTTCCATGTCCTTCTTGCTTCTCTCCTCTCACAGTGGACTTAGTTCAGCATCGTAATGTTCAACAAATAAGAAGTCCTACAATGTGCCGCATACTGTATGCTGTGGATGCAAAACAGAGCCATGAAACAAGCCAGGAAAACACACATACTCCCTACATGCTTCAAGTCAAGCAGTGAGAGAGATATGTAAACACATCATTATCCTACGATGTTATACAAACAACATCTACACATAAATCACAGAAGTGGGACAGAAGAGGGAGTATTATTCAACCTGGACCAATCAGGAATGACTTTACTGTGGATATTACCCCAGAGGAGTGTTGAAAGATGTGTGCAAAGATGGGGCAAGGCGTCCTAGACAGTACAGACAGCAACTCTAACCCCCTAATCAACCCATGTATTTTAGAAACTTGCTTGTCCAAAATCCAAACCTAATTATGACACTTCCCCTTTTCCTTAAGACTTTCAAAGGCTTTCTGTTATCTCTGGAATAAACTCCAAATAGCTGGTATAGATAAGGTACTTGGATCCCAGACCCTGAGCAGTCAGCTGGAAGGCGGCTCCCACTTGCTCTCCACATTCCTGGCCTCAGGTCTAGCAAGTCACTACACTTCCATATGGAAGGGCATTCCAACCACCAGGATGCTGCTTTGCCTTTCCCCGTGCAACTTCCCTTACCCTGTGATATCAACATTTAATTTCACTCTGCTAGTCCTTCTTAAGAGGCCTGAGATTGTTTCCTCCTTTGAGCTTTCAGACCCATTGTTGACATCACTATCTGTACATATCTCACACCTGGATTATTGAGTGAATACCCATGTTTGCTGTGTCATTTTCAAAACACTTTTGCTCTAAGTGGGAACTTCATGAGTAATTTAAAATTACTTCCCCCCAAATTGATAAATATTAAAAAATAACCTATAGCAAACTCTCTTGTTCAGGGTCCCTGACAGTCCCAATGGGCTACAGTGAAAGAGAAAAGGTATGCATGTGGCTCCCGTAAAACCTGTAAAAATCACACTGCTATGAGCTGAACTGTGTGCTCCTCTCAGTTCATATGGTGAAGTCCTAATGCCCAATGTGACTGTATTTGGAGATAGAGGCTTCATGGAGGTAATTAAGTTAAATGAGCTCATAAGTGTGGACCCTGACAGAATAGGTTTAGTGTCCTTAACAAGAAGAGATGCCAGAGAGCTTGGTGTCTATCTCTCTGCCTCTCCTCTCCTATCTCTTCCTTTCCCTCTCCCTCTTCCTCTCTCTCTCTCTGCCACGTGAGGAAGGAAGAGGCCCTCAAAACAACCCAATCACTCTGGGGCCTTGCTCTCAGACTTCCAGTTCCACAACTGAGAAAAGAATTTTCTGTTTTTTAAGGCACCCAGCCTAAGGCACATTATTATGTCAGCCCAAGTTGACAAAGACATGCATCCTAGTCAAAAGAACTTAAATAGCCCATGATTAAGTAGTGAAGCTGATTTATTAAATCCCTAGTGTGGCGCTGAGTACATATAACTTTACAAACAGACTAATTAATCTCCCAGCTAATTAACAGTCCTGTCACCATTTTACAGACAGATCCAACTAAGGTTCGGAGGCCTTCCAATAAGGTAGGGCGAGTCACTGACTGTATCTATTATAAGATTCTAAAGTACTGCCTTTCAAAACCCCGTGCTGGAAAAGGAGCCTATTCCACTTCCCACAGGAAAAAATGTCAGCCATCTACGCCTGAGGGGAAGGTCTTTGCACTGCCTCATGCCCAGAGGGCCATCTGACACCGGTGTGGGCATGGCTGCAGGGCAACATGGCGATCACGCAGCTAGTAACTGCCCCCACCACTGACTACTGGGTGACTTTGAACAAGTTATACACTTTCACTAGATGTCAGCTTCCCATTCTGTAAAGCGGGATTTTAATGCTTACCTTGTAGGATTACTATGAGGATCAGAAGTACAATACAGGAGTGCATGGCCTACCACCTGGCCTATAGTCAGGGTAATTAGTAGGTATTCTGCAAGCTTAGATGTCACCACATTAACAGTTTCACTCCTACCTAAGCCAAAAGCAGGATCGGGGTGGGGGGGGGTGGTTGTGATTTTTCATTTACAGTGAATATCTATTTCTTTGGTTTCTTTGTTTGGGCATTGTCGGCAGAATTTCTACAACTTTCTTGTGATGATAAAGCATTAATATCCCACTGTTCCTACTCTCTATGAACACCTAGTTTGGGTTGTCTTGCTCTCATTTCCTAGCTCCAGGAGACCAGAAGCCACCAATGAGAAGAATGCACCATTCAGGGACTGGGTCAGGAATGGCCAACGATAGCCACCCTGGGAACTTTGGCTAGAACCACTGAGCAAGAGAACATTTTCCTCCCCTCTCAGTTGCTCAGCCAATAGAACCTTAGAGGTCACTGCAGTGAAAGCAAAGCCTGGCTATCTACAAAGAAGGTAACAAAGAGGACAACAGACAATGAGGAGCAGAGAGATATTCCCAACTACATCATCACAGCAACTGAGTCAGGCCATACTTGAGGGAAAACCACACTTCTTTTGTTTGTTTGTTTACTTGTGGTTGGTTGGTACTGGGAACTGAACTCAGGACCTTCACTCGAGCCATGTTCCTCATCCTGTTGCTTTTTTAGTTTGTTTTTCATTATAATTTTGCCTGGGCCAACCTCAGTCCATGATTCTCCTGTCTACTTTCTTAGTGCACAGGAGTGTACTACCACACCCAGCTCGTTTTTCAGACAGAGCTTCACTAACTTTTGCCCTGGCTGGCTTTGAACTGCAATCCTCTGGTCTCTGCCTCCTGAGTAACTGAGATTATAGGCATATACCTCCACGCTCAGCCTAAAACTGTACTTTTTAAATATATCAACCAGTAACTTCCCCTTCTCAGTCCAATCTGCATAACTTCACCCTCTGACAACTGTAATTAATATAGAAACCAAATGCTACCAAGAATGTGACATCTTTCAATAGCCAACATGACTCCTGAAATAAACAAAATGAAGTTAGAAAAGTCAGACACAGACAAAGGCAGCATTTTTCAGGAAACTTCAATGGATTGCTGCATATTTCAAAAAATGTTTATTAAACATTTTGGGTTAAACTATGAGGGTGTTCTACTAAGTATCTGAGACTGCTTCAGACATTGTTTGGGTTTTTATATTTTAGCAAACTGATCCTAGAATTGATGGGCATGGCCCAAAATAGGTTTGCAGTGACATCTAAATAGGACCCTAGGATGTCTTACAGATCTCAAGTGAGTTACAGCATTAAAGATAAAAGATAACTTTTGTAAAATTCTTACAAAGTCAACTAAGTGTTTCAAATGTAGTATTTCCAACCAGGCACCTCTAGCTCACACCTGCAATCCTAGCTACTGAGGAGACAGAGATCAGTAGGATCACCGTTCAAAGCCAGCCCAGGCAAAGAGTTTATGAGACCCTCTTTCGGAAAAACCCATCATAAAAAAGGGCTGGTGGAGAGGATCAAGATGTAGGTCTTGAGTTCAAGCCACAGTACCACAAAAAAAGTTAATATTCCCAGTCACATATAAACTCTGGAAGGTGCACATAATTCCTGTTCTACTGATAAGAAAATTAAGACTCAAAGAGCTTGTCCAAGTTAAAACACTACATTATAGACCTGAGATGAAACCTCAGACCTAACTTCCTAATTTTCTTAATTATTACCTAGAAATGGCATTACCCCAAAATTTCATGTTAACACGGTCTTAGATGCTCTGTAATGAGAGAGAGAGAGAGAGAGAGAATAAGAAGGAAAGAATGAATGAGTGAAGGAGAGAACAAAAGAGGAAGGAAGAAAGAAGAGTAGAGAGAAAAGGAATGAAGTAGGAGGGAAGGAGGCAGGAGATAAGGGGAGATGGGAGGAGGGTAATTCCACAACTGCTTCACCTCCCCAAGACCTTTCTTGGGATAAATGAGGGCTGAACAACAGTCAGTGGGGATACTGTCCTCATATAAAGAGAAAAGTAGGTGAATTCTTGGACCATGTAGGAATACCGAAGTCTTGCGGGTATCTTTACTGACTCCTTCCCCAATACCACACCCAGTAGACACAAAACGTGTTAAAAATTTTCACCTATGTATAAACCTTATTCAAGTCCCCTGAGTGTCTTTTATCTTCTCTTGATAAATCTAAAGATCACAAGTTAAAATTTTCCTTTCGTTGTGCACCTAAAAGGCTGCCACACTGGATGCTTATTTCTGTATGAGGTGGGTCTTTTTGAAGCTATGGCCTGTCAAGTTACTGTGTTGAGAAAAGGGAAACAAAATGTATGGGGAAGAGAAAGAACCTATTAGAAAATGTCTGCACATGTGTTTTCTTTCTGTTCTTTCACGTAAGTTCTTTGATGGACCATAAAATCTCCAGATTGCTAATGTCACAAATCTCTTAAACATGAGAGGCACGTGTACCATTTTCAAACATGGCTTTTTGGAAGGATGTATCAAAGATGGGGCATAATCAAAGTTGCAACTCAATAGGAAGAAAGATGTTGGGAACCTTAGCTTTTACTGTTAAAACTCTCGAACGTGTGCCAAGGTAAACAGCACATCACTGGTGTTCACTCCCACAGGGACACCATCACTGCCTCGGTCTAACTGTGTAAAGGAGGCTGAAGCACTACCAGAGGACTTTAGTGTCCAATCATCACTCTCATAGGTATCTGTCATACAGGAAGTATGCCTAAGGAAAAATTCCAGTATATGCAAGAGCAAACATGCCACATTCACCACTGGGAGTACAGTATACAGAATGTTTGAATCAACCTGTGAAACCCCATCAATTGTTTATTATTTTAAGTATGTGAGGACAGGAACAAATGTTACTAAGATATCAACTTTTTTAGCAAAATCAAATAAGCCTATTGAGAAGTCAGATTCATCCAGAAGAATTGGTTTCCCTGGACTAATGACAACTGACTCAAATACTTCCTTTCTGAGGTATTCTAAGTTATCAAAAGTTTTTGAAAAGAATATGCTTAATAAATAAACATCAAAGGCTTCTCATAGGTGATAACTATTCCCAAAGTGTGGTTGGGATATGCCACATCTGACATTTTTTATGATTAAAGATTATAGCATTTTATTTGAAATAACAAACTAGAACCTTCAAGGAAAACCAGGCCACTGGCATTCCTTTAAACATGCATATAAAGGGGTTCACAGTGTTCTTCCTTGCCTTTGGGTGTGCATTGTGCAACAGAGGAATTCCAGGCACAGTAATTGAATAAGGAATTAGCACCTTCCCATCAAGGTTTATCTAATTGCATACCAATGCATAATGAAGGATACATATATGGACAGTAGCTAAAGAGTTAATCTTTAGCAACTCTGCTAAAAAATCCTAATGGCAGACTGCCCATCATTCTTTTAGACAGAGCTTGTCAGAAAAACTAGGGCAGCTTGTCCAGCTCAGCAGTCAACTGATTACTAGTGAACTCAATGGGGCTCCCAGCCAACCCCTGAGATTGCTGCCAGCCCCTTGGGTATTCAAAGGCCAAGTTCCAATGTGGTTTACTTTGCCAGAATCACATGATGTCAGTGCTATTTTCTCCTGACCAGAATAACCAGTCATTCAGGTTACTGCAAGTGGTATCAGTGAGCCAGCGGGCACTTCACTGGTAGAGGTCACATACACACTTTGCTGCTCCTTCCACCATTGCCCAGGGGCCTGGGGCCTCCTGCAGGAGGGCAGCTAATCGCAGCGTGTCAATTCCAGCGACCCAAATCCTGCACAGGCATCCTGCACACCAATGTCTGCACCAATGATCAGGAATTACACAGGCTCACTGAACAGGGAACACTTAGAGAACAAAACAAACAGGTCCAACTTTGATAAATACCCAGATGGACAGGAAAACAGCAGAAAGTGGGCCTTGGCTTTCACTCCTACTGCACTACTGGAGCTTTAGTAGGCAAGTCACAGAAATTCTATGGGATTCAGTTACCATTAACAACATATGCCCACATTCTTTGCATGGCAGTTAAGACATTAATTAATTTTTACATCTATCAGGAGATTTTTCAGTTGCTGCAGGATTTACAGGGGAACATGCATTCAGGGAGTAGCTAGGTTTTAAAACTCTGGTTATCCTTATCTCTCAGAGAGAGAAAATATTTCACTCCCCAAAACACAAGTCAGAGAATTAAATATAAGGCCCACTTCTTAATCTTTCTCCTCTAGAAGGAAATATAACCATGAGGAATAACAAACAGACTGGTGTAGCCAATGTCAAAGTCCCAAACATATCGCCCAGTGCTGCAAAATATTTGAAATATATTGTTTGAAATATTTCCAATTTTCTTTTTTGGTACTACTTCTTAAGACACCTGGACATCTATTTATACAAATTCACTTTAACTTGCTTTTGAATAGACTAAACATAAAATATCATAACATTCAAAAATATTGTAGATTTCCTATTTTCTCATGTTTTTATCCTTTCCTTTTTCTGTCAGTAAGTAAAGTAGTAAAGTCATAACTGCAGAGAAAGAATATGCAGCAATGTAAGGCTCGTGATTTTCAAACATTTACATTTTTAAAATAAAAGTTGTAATACACAGAAGAAAAGTAAAGATGTGCCTGTAATTGTACTATTAGCATTCAAGACAACACATGTTTGATGAAAAACAGAGTGAATGGATTCTCCGTTCATCACTAGCAGATACATCCCTACTAACTATTACCTTGAGGAACCCTCTAAGCAAAGTGATCAAGATAATGAGAACAAGCTGTCTTAGGAGCTACTGATGTCACAATGCATGTCCCTCTCTGCTGCAGCTTTGTGGTATGAGGAAAAATGCCACTCCATTTCCCTGTAACAAAAAACTGCATTTGTAAAAATCACCTGATTTTTTTTTTTTTTTTTTTTTTTTTTTTGTGGTACTGGGGTTTGAACTCCAGGCTTCAAGCTTGCTAGACAGGCACTCTACTACTTGAGCCACTCCACTAGCCCTGTATTGTGTTCGTTATTTTCAAGATAAAGTCTTGTGAATTGTTTGCCAGGGATGGCTTTGAACCGTGATCCTCCTGATCTCTGCTTTCTGAGTAGCTAGAATTATATGCACTAGCCACCAGCACTCGGTGATCACCTGAATTTAATACCAAATTTGTGCAATAAGAAAAGACTGGTGATGGATAAAAGGAAAGAAGCAAAGAATGAAGGAGTAAAGAAAGGAAGAGAAGGTTTTCCAGAGAGGAAGACCAAAAAAATTTTTGTATCAACATTTCATAATTTCCATCCATTCCATCCATGAAAAAAGTTTAAGCAAGTTTGCAACAACTTTTAAAGTCAGTATTATCGCCAGTTTTTCAATCAAATCAGGTACTCTAGTTTACTTTTTCTGATGGTGATAGCTCATCTTTGACTATTCAACTTTTCTTTTGTCCTGGCCTTTTATTCCCTTCTCAGATGCATCACATCTTACCTCTAGCAATAACATCTGAATTGAACTAACAAATGTTTGAAAGAAAGAAGTTTGCTAGATACATGTTCTTTGGAACAATGGGACTAAGCCATCTCACCAATCAGAAAATAGCTAGATAATTTTACAGTTCTCAAGGCGATTGTTTCAAGGAAAGCTGGAAATGCTCATAAAGAGAATAAGCTATAAGTGTATGGTTTTTTCTAAGTAGGGTAAGATAGCCCAAATCATCACAGAAGGAAAAAAAGTAAGGGAGATTTTGATTCTCTGACACAAAGAAATAATGCACAAATAAAATGTTTTATTCAATTTGTCCGAATTCTTTTTTAAGAATCAGTAATATCCTGGAAAGTGCCCCTAGATGTCTTTGAGGAATCACATAGTGAGTACAAATCCCTCAAAGCCACATTCAAGGCTCTTCATAAAGTAATTTCAACCTATTTTTCTCACCTCCCACCTGTGGGTTCTATATTCCAGCCTCACTCAGTAATAAGCATTTTCCTGCCCTTGACTTTCACTCATACTATTCCCTTGGTCTAACTGCCTCCCTTGCACTTGATAAAACCCATCTCTTGCGGTCAGTTAAAAACACCACTTCTCTATAAGATGTTTGCTCCTCCCCTAGAACCCTTCCTGGCACCTCAGAAGTTCACAGTTACACTCCTCTTAAAGACCAACTTGATAAGGTCTTGCATTACTTACTGATCTTCTCCCCTCCACCAGACATAAGCACATAAGCATGGCGACATGCATCTTCGGGGATTTGTACTCAATAATGATTTGCTGATTTGAAGTGAACTGATGAGGCTAATTTATTTTACAGTACTCCAGTGCATTGGTACTCTAACAGCCGCTCAAAGGCCCTCCACTCATCCAAAACCTCATCTGCTATAATATTAGTGTTTACAATAACATACAGGTTCCTAGATAAATAATTTAATTATCACATGCTTATTAATGTCTCACCAAGAGCAGAACAGTTTACCTCTTAATTTTAATAAATTTTTTTTAATGCTGTTTGGTTGGGATTCTGTGTGTGCACATATGTAGATGTGTGTGATAATAAGAAGGAACTAGAGAGCTAAGCAATAGCAATGATCTTTTACCCCTCTTCAGTGAACTTCAGACAAAAGCATTTAAGTCACAAGCCTCAAAGCACTAGCTTATGAAAGTACCAACCATGGTTCCAAATTTCAAACTGAAATAAACTTGGATGAACCATAAAGAAGCAACACATTTTGCTCTGCAATTGAAGGAAAATGTTGCTGATTTTGTTGAACATTTTGTCTCTGACAATTACTGGACTTTCTTTAATGAAAGACCAACCTCAACAGGGCTTAAATCTCAACTATAACACATGTCAGTGATAGTGAGCATCTGACATTACCTTGTTTTACAATCCTCATTACATGGGTGTGTGGTCTATGACTCATGGGATGATAAACTTCCTATTAACCAAACATGATATAAAAGTTCAGGACATACCAATGACCAGGTATAAGCTAGTAAGAATCAGATGGAATATCATTGATATAAACATGGTGTACGTGCTTCAATTTGTACAAAATGCTGTATAGGTGGTGACAGGTTAACCCTCATAACAGTCTTAAAAAAGATAACAAAAAAGTTCAATTTTACCAAAGGAACAGTTGGAATGTGGAAGGTTTTAGGCTTTCACAAGGTTATTATAAATTACTTGCAAACAATCCAGCTCATTGATTAGTCTTGGTATGTGCTATAGCACAGTCAACTGCAGGACCTCATATATAGAAACTGATCAAATAATGGCCTGGGTGCCTTTCAAAAACAACTCTAACCACTCAAATTAGCTCCAGATTCAACAGGTCCTTTATTTTCACTCTCTGGTTTTGCTAGTATGGTAGTAGTGAGGCACAGATTCTAGAATCAAAGCACCAAGATTAAATCCACCATGTATTAGCTGCAGGCTCCTGGAAAGTTCCCTTGCTTATCCCTTATGTGCAAAATGAAACTAATGATGGTATTTGTCCCCATAATTTTACCAAAATTATTTTTCCAAAAATATTCATTTTCACCTACTTTTCCCAGAGGCTGCTCTCTAACAACATGCACATGTAAAATCAACAAAAACACTTATCAGATTCCAAAGCAGTTGAATTTGAGTGTGAAGAAGGTCTAACTGCATTTTTAATCTCAATTTTCCATGTTTTATCCCATCCCAAAATGCAGTTACAGGAGGGAAAAGTATAGTCAAGAAAAAACTTTATTAACCATACATCCACTCTGCACATTTTTAGAAATAAACATGTTTCCCAAGACATTTTAACAATTTCCCCATCCTTAAAAAAATAAAATCTTCTTTTCAGCCAGTGCTACTAATTTCACTGTTATACATAAAGAAGAAAATATATAAGGAACATAAAGAAAAAAACATAATAGAAGAAAAGTCAGAAAATAAAGAAAGACTAATAAAATACAGAGAGAGAGAAAGGAAAGAAGGAGAATGAAATAAAATACTCATATTCCTGCCTCCAAACCACTAACTTCCAGAAGGAAAGTGAATATGCCAGACCATTAAAATGTTTCAGAAACACTAGCCTATTTGGCATTCACAGTGGCAGAACCATGAGAATCACAGTTACTTAATCACCATGCGCTCATAAAACTGGACCTAAGGTGACAAGATCAATTGGGTGAGAAGAGCCAGAGGGACCTAAGTAGGGGAGGGATCCAATCCAACACACACCACTTCCAGAGGCAAATCCTGCAGAGACAGCACAGCATCTTCAAGCTGTGCATTCCCTGAATCCTGCTTTTCAGTAACTTGTTTCCATGGGTTAGCTTGGCTTGTCCTTGACTCTACACTAATTCTAATGAGACTGTATCTATTCCAGAACTGAGCATAGTTGAGAGTCAAACCATCTTCAGGTTACCTAGCAAAAGGGGCACCTGGAGGAAGAGCTCACCTAGTAATCAAGACTCAATCATCTTTTGTATATTAATGCACCAAGTACTCTAAAGTCAGACTATCCTGGTTTTAAATCTGACTTTGACATCTACTAAGTTGTGGGCAAGTCAGTTAACATAGAGCCTCAGGTTCCTCACCTATAAAGTGGGGACAAGAATAAGATTACTGAATATTAGATGAGATGATACACATATAAAACTGAGTAAAGTCTTAAAACACAGTACAGCTATGACTTATTCCAGCTACTGCACAGCTGCAAAGGAATATCAAAGTCTGGAAGGCGCTCTTCTACAAGCTGGATTTTGAACTGTGAATTCCCAGCACAAGAAATCTACATGTTTAGAGCCTAGTTCGTGCTGTATAAACAAACAATAAATTTTTAAAAATCTTTTAATAACAGATCATTCTATGCATAAGGTGAATAATATACCAGCGATGGTCTGTCTTTGAATTTATTAAGATAAAAAGGTAGAATTCCTTATTATAGTGCTAAAGAAAGGTGAGATTTTTAAAACAACAAGGTTTTCCTTCAGCATCATATCACTTTCTTATAATTAGATTTGCTTAAATAATACAATTTGCTAAAGTGAGCAGTGTAGGCTTTTTTCCTCCATTTATATTTTTAGTGGCTGCAGCCATTGTTGTCAAGCATCTTGAGTGTTATTTTATGGACATAGTAAGTGTCAAAGAACCTCTTTGATGACTCATTTTAGAATATGAGTTCAATAGAAGCAAAGGTACCGCTTATCATCACTGAGAACATTCATTCAGATCTACTATAGTTTTATAACTGCTCTCATCTAACAGGGCAATTTATTCCAACATGCAATTTAACCAACAGGCTGTTTAACCTTGGATGCTTATTAGTAAAGGAACAATGCTTTCAGGATTCTGCTGAATAATTCAGCCCTTCCAGTCAGAGAACTATGCTGGTGGGTAAGAACCGCATGCTGTCTAAGTCTGTGAGAACACTTGTGCACATCTGGAGTAAGCAGCCCTGTGCTACCTTTCCAGGTCTGCTCTCCTGACCAGAATTTCTTCTGCTATGGGGCAAGACAGCGGCATAAAATTAGCTCCTAAACTTCTTAGACAAAGGCAGAAGAGGTCTTACTACTATATTAGCTTTGAATTCTCTTTCTGTTGCTGCTACTGCCAACAAGGTATTTGTTCCTGGATAGCTTGCACTAAAAACCATTCCAAACAAGATTTTGGTGAAGGTTTGGTATGAAGTAGGAAACTACTTTGAGAAATATTACAATTGTTTCAGCTGTTTACTCTCTTTTATAGCCTCCTTTCTGAGCTACTTTAAAAAAAAGTTTCATACCCTGTCTTCATAAGTCAGGTTAGAATGTCACTTCATTTGAAAGTATGTGGCATGAAAACATTACAAAACCAAAACACACATATTTACATGCACATGTGTACAAACACACACGCACACACACACACTTGGTCAATTTCAAATTGAGCCAGAACTAACAAACATGTAGTGGATAGCTTTTGTCAGTAAGCCTTCTTTCCAGAATCTGTCTTCATTTGGAGGCTCTAATAGTATGCCAGGGTCTCCCCAAATCATGTGCTAACATCCATGAAATACTCTTAGCAGTTCTGTAAGGGGAGGAGATTGTCTAACCAAATATGTAGTTTTCCCAACAAAATTGCATCACAGTCATGAAAGGCTGTAGAGAATCTCTTAGACACTGAGTGAACTCTGACAACTATTCAATATCCATATTCCAAAATGAATTTGCTTTTCTCTATTTATTGTTGCATATAAAGCCCCTAAAATGATAACATCAGTTCACTGTTTGAAAAATAAAAGAGCACTGAAGGAAAAGTCAATTGCTTGTGATAGTGACGGAAATAAGGAGAAAGTGAAAAAGCCTAAGAAGTGATGGATCTTGGACAAATCTGGATGCCTGGGAAGGAAACTATACTCTACAGGGCTATCTGAAAGTTTAGACATTCAGGATCATCCCTGGACAAATCTCACATAAGTGCAAAGGATATATTATAGCAAAATGGTCTAAGTTCCTAGGCATGGTGAAAATAAACTAGACTTGACCATAGATTATGTGTGAGCAAGTTCCTGTGACTGAGTCTTTTGTATGATTGAGGAGAGAGATCTCCCACAAGCAAGGATCCACTAGGCTTAGGCTCTGGAAAGACAGAGGGACGGAGGGCCCAGGGACACTGACATATTAAGGTTGGCAGGATCTTTCATCAAAAAGGCATTAATGAAAACCAGATATTCTGGTTGCCTGGGTTGAGTTTGAGAACAGAACCAGGCATCCAGCACAGCCTGTAGATGGATTTGCAGTGTTACAAGGTTGGCTTCTGCTGAAAACCTCAGGTGGTTCTTGAAAGTAGGAGGCTCTCTCCTTAACGGGCATAGGAGGGGAATGCTGGGTCCTAAGAGAACCAACAAGACATTGGAGTAGAACAGGTAGGGAGGAACTAAAGGGCACCGAGATAAGGGAGGCCCGTGGACTTCACAGATAGGCATCTTGCTTCTTTCCAGTCAGTGAAAGCTAAAGGCCAACTGAGTTCTGAGAAAGCCCTCTGCTCTCCTTGTGCAAGGCTCCCCAGGACAGCTCAGCATCAGTTTAAATGAACCAAGGGCTGACCCCACATGACCAAGGACACTAAGTCTTCCAAACAAAAATGCTTATTTTTAAAATCATATAAGTGTCATTTTAGTTCATGTTCTTACTTAGTTTAGAAAACTCCTTTGTCACTTTCTAAAGATTTATTTTTATGGGACTCCTGGAAGGATCATCTAACTTGCCCCCAAATTTCCCTAATTCTCATGCTGCTTCACATATTAGGAAATTTTCTGTCCTCTACAGTCAGAATGATTGTCCATGGAAGACAGCCATTTAGAAGAGTCATATAGATATACACTGTCAACACTTTCTGGCTGTAAAACTAGGGCAACATGAAGGTGTGCTAATCCAGCACACTTAGTACCATAGCCACTGTACACCTAGATCGACAAACAAAACGTAAAATCTTTCAAGATAACTCAGAACATGCCAAATGGATGATCAGTAATAGATCTGTCCTCCACTGCAGTTGAGACAAAGGCAGCACATGGCCTGCCCCCCTAGTGGACCTGCTCTTTCTGACCTTGTGACAATCAGGTCAAAGAGCTCCACAGATGGTGTTACCAGCCAGCCTGCATCATTGGTTCCTGCCTCTCTACCAAAGTCAGCGTTGGCCTCTTAATGGCAAGGAACACTTGGGTGTAGTAGATTGGTAGGATCAAGGGAAGAGGTGGGGAAGCCAAGACAGTAGCAGTCTTTATGACTGAAAGGAAAACTTCATGAGCAGGAAGAAAGATGAAACTCAAAAGCCGTTTCATGTCACTTTGGTTTGAGAGTAACTATATGCCATCCATATCACATTTCAGCCCATAATGAGGCAGTTTAGTTGAATCTATCATGTTTGTCTTTTTTTACTTATCTTCACAGTTCACTAAAATGAACTGCACCTGCCTTCACCTTGACTCCTCCCCCTTGCTGCCCTCCCCACTCTGGCCTCCTGAATACAGGCCACCTATTTGATGGGATATTTCAGTCCTGGCTTTGATGAAGAGGGTCAGTTTGGCACACAGGTGATTTCCTTGTAGATTAAGAACATTTACTTTCTTCCTGCTGGATCCCTCCCAGAGATACCATCAAACCTCTACCTACGCAATTAGTTTTCACAGGTGGCTGTTTTGCCTCCAGTAAAACTACTTTCTTTCTCCTTCTGCAAGTCAAAGCAGAGCGAATGCACATGAAAACATTTCAGATATGAAATAAACACTTTCATAAAGGCAGCTATGGTGCAATGCATCATTTCTGACTGATCCAAATTATGGAATGAACTCCTCACACACACCACGAGGAAAGTTGGGAGGAATCATTTCTGGAAGAAGGAAAGAATGGGGTGGGGGTGGCAGGAAGACCGGACAGAGGACTGGAGAGGAGGAAAGGAAGAGAGGCCACGATTTATGCTGTTTCACCATCCCTAAGGATTTTCTGAGGTTTTTTTTTCTTCTTTCAGAAACTGTTACTACTTAATATCTGAATTTATCATACACAAAACTGGGAGTGGAGAAGGAATAAAAAGATGTTCGTTAGCCTGAACGGTAATGGCTGGTGAGGCAGCTGTTTGTTTTGTTCCTGTGGCCCCAGAACAATTTCAACATGGAACTAGAAACTTTTGAGATAGAGTTGTTTCTCTGGTCCCTTCTCTAGTAAAAACCACAATTTCAGAGGAAGCCATTTCCACAGAGAAAGAAAAAAATTCGATGTCAACATAAATCCCTTGAACTAAACATCTGTTTGAACTGTTTTCTAGGTCAGGGGTCTAAAACTGTGAAACACTAGGGGTGCAGACATGATTTCTTTCCCAAGGTCTCCACGTACTGCAGCATGCACACATCCTGCCATATTGTATAAACATCTGGTTCTCTTCCCCCCAAAAGGAAAGGACTGATAGGGAGGGCTGTCGTGGCTTTTTGTCTTAACCTATAACATGATTTTGTTATTTGTACAGCCTTGAAAACAAACTACTCTTAAACAAGTTGTTCTTGTTAACATATTACTTATGGTGGCTATTTCAATGCCACTTGAATGGCATGAGAAATTCTGTTTCAAGAAGCTGCAAAGTCAAGGCTGTTCATGAAGAAATGGTTGAAAAACCATCAGTTCTTTCCTAAGGAGAAAAACACCCAGAATTTCCACTTTCAGAATTCTCCTTCATTGCTGTGACAAAATACAGCAAGTGCCCTTTTTTTATATCTATTTCTCACAGTGGAAAAAATAGTGTTCGAAATATTCAAACATAGCTAGTGGAGTGACTCAAGTGGTAGAGAGCCTGCCTAGCAAGTGTGAGGCTCTGAGTTCAAACCCCACTGTTGCCAAATAATAATTACAATAATAATTAATAATGACAATGATAAGGAAATAAAAAGCAACTAAAATATTCAAACATAAACTCATTCCAAAAAGATGAGGAGATTAAAAAAAAAAAGGCCTGGCTCAAACTCCTTATGCACAGGGAATTAAGCAGTGGTGGCCTCAAAGGTACCCAAAAGCTGTGCCCAGGTTGCTATCCAGATTCCTCACACTTACTGCTGGAAAAACTTCCCAAAGAATTTGTATGTGCATCCATTATAAAGAACAATTATGACCTTACGATATCAAGATTAGAGACAGCAAAAGGAAAACTGAGCCCAAATGAAGCAACAAACATGAAGTGTATGACGTGAAAGTGTATGGCATCTTCTGTGGAGCCAAATATCAGGATTCGTCCTCGAGGTGTGATAGTTACTTATGCCTTCCCCTACCCCAACCCCCATATGAGCTATTACTATTCTTCTGTCCTGTCTACGAATCCTAAAACAAGCAGGAGGTGAAAGGGAACCCTAAATACTCTCCCTTCAAGTGAGAAAGAGTGATTTCACTGACACAGGGTAGAAATCGTCCATGGTTGTCAAATATAATAAAAGGATTAGAGTTTTGTTTTGATTTATTCTGATGTACAAAGGAAGAAAGGAGAAAAACTTCAAAGGTTTTGCCTCTAGCCCAGACTTCCGGCCTTAGGGGAACCAATTTCCCAGCAAACACAGGAATATATAAATGGCCACTTTCAACCAAAAAAGAAAAGCAAATAGATATTCCTACTAAGACTAGACAGACGTTATATTTCAAAAAGTCAAATGCTATTTTTCCTCCCTCTCTGCTCCTAGGAGGGATGGTCCATTATACACACTCGTGTCTTACTTCATGGGCCTAGCACAAGTCTTTCTTAGATCCAAGGAAAGTTATTTCCCTATTTAGGTCATTTGTGTTTTAATTCAAATATACACATCCAATAAACATTGTTCGAAGAATAAAGTAACTAAAGGCGAATAATGACCAAAGAAACCCCTACTGCCTGTGTACATGAGAGCACTTAGATAAGAAAAAGCAGATTACCATTGTTTCTTTGAGAAAGTGAAATGAGTCGGTGATGAGTCCGTATATATCTGATGATTATCCAAGTTATACCATGACAAGTATTTGCATGAGTCATTCAAGGGCTCTGTTTGCTATGTCTTCTCCTACAACATTAAAAACATACTCTTTCTTAGATCTGCTGTTCTGATTTTTAATAGACTGTAATTCTAGGGTATAGAATAGAATTTTGAACAGTGTGGAAAATATGAATTTTTAAATTCCAACCAATGAGAAACTTGAAAGGAAATCTGGGCTGTCCCTCCTACCTAAGGCAACCAATGAGAAAACTTGAAAGGAATGAGAAACTTGAAAGGAAATCTGGGCTGTCCTTCCTACCTAAGGCAAAGCCACACCTACAGCAACCAAACAGATAATAATCTAATCTAACTTCAAAATAAACCAGGTTCCGTAACTTCCCTCCCTAACACATACCTGTGCCTGACACCCTTCTACTCGTGAAATTCCTTTATAAACTGCAGCCTAAGCACATTCAGTTTTTAAAAATAGTCTTTTCTGAATAGAAAGATGGGGTGGACAACACAAGAAGTTCTACGAGATCAGTCAAAAGAGCACAAACCCAAAGATTCCCTCAATCAGACTTGAATGATATAGGTGAGGTCTGTCTGGGTCCTGGCAACAGCCTTTGAATCAGGATTCAGAGCAAAGAGCAAAGAGAGATGCCTCCCATTGTAGACTGGATATTATATCATATTTGCAAGCGGGAATGTCAATCTTTCTACAACCCACAAATGGTATCCAGCTGTGAGGGAAGTGTGATGTTATAAATATTTGTTTCCAAAAAAAACAAAAAAATTCATATGCTGAAGCTCAACCCTAATGTAGACAAGTCTTAGTATTTGGAAATCGAGTCTTTATGGAGATAATTTGGGTTAAATGAGCTTACCAAAGTGGAGTCTGGTGTTGACAGGTCAGGTGTCTAGAGCTTGCTTGTTCTAGCCTCCCCCACCTTTCCTTTTCTTTTTCTATCTCTATGCCCTGTGAGAGCACTGGGAGAAGGCAGCCACCTATAAGCCAAGAGAAGAGACCTCAGAATGAAATCTACCTTGTTAGCATCTTAATCTTGACCTCCTAGCCTCCAGAACTCTGAGAAAATTAATTCATGCTATTTAAGCCACCCAGTCTATAGCATTTTGCTGTGGCAGCCCCAGTGGACTGCCATGTCCTTCTCTCTAGATTCTCATCCATCTTGCCCTGACATTTCTGAGCCAGCATTCCTCTCACATCTAGGATGACTCCTAGTTTAATTATTTGCTTAACAAATGTGAATTGAGCACCAGGTCAATGCCAGGCAATGAGCAAGATGCCAGAGATACACTTTTCAATGACTGCAGTGTAATAGTGAGAAGGAGTTCATTTGGTAATGAGTGATCTTAATATTTTACTATGGGAAGTATAAGGTGCTATAAGAACCTGTAGGAAGACTAACCAGATTAGACAAGGAGGAAACTCAACCCAGCACAATGCAAATGTCTCATATGGGCCCTGAAGAATGATCGGAACCAGTCAGCTGAATGACTGGGGGAAGGGAGAGGATGTCTAAGAGTGATGATGGCATACAGCGGTCCCAAAGGCTGGAACATGGGGTCCCTCTCTGGTAGTCACTCACTTGTAGGCTTCATCAAGGATCCCTCTGTACCCTCAACTCTTTTATAGAAGCAGCCCCTTCCTTGACAGACTCACTTACTTCCAAGTCTTCAATAACATTCAAATCTGTATTCCTAATGATGATCTTTCTCTAGTCCTCTATTTTTTAATTGACTGCTAGCTACTGAGCAAGACATGTGATCAATGCTCATCTAAAATCCAAGTCTTTATCCTTCCTTCAGATCTGCTTTTCCTCTGGTATTCCTCTTCTTTGTGAACAGCCTTAGCATTCCCCCAGTGTACTGTCCCCCAGCCTCCCCATCCACTCATCACCAAGTTCTCCTTCCTAAGCATTTCCACAATCTGTCCATTCCTCTTACATCTGTTCTCAGTCATATCCTAATATCAAACTGGAGTGCTGATTTTTATTTATTATTACAAATAATGACTTGATATTTCATTTCATCAAAAAACTACAATAACCTACTGAATTAAGAAAAATCCAATCGATAAAAGTAGAAGGAAGAAGAAAATTCCGTCATGGAATCCAAACAAAGGAAAACAGACAAATGAAGAAAACGAAAATGATTACACAGTTCTCACTGTAGGACTCAACTGCAGAAAATAGTCATGCCAATTTATCAGAAGTGGCAGATCTGTTTCCTAGAAGGTATTTTTTAGAGAACTAGATTGAAGGGGAGTTGAATAAGGATACTAAACAATGCAACAGGAAAAAGTAGGCCTTGTAAAATAGGCAAACGCCTTCTACATAAAGATGCTTACGAGCAAAATATTTCTTAAAGATTTCATTTACACCAAAGCCCAGCTAAGGCTAAATCACAATTCTGCAAAGGCAGTCTATAGAGTAATATAGTGAAGTGCTTCTTACAGACAGCTTTCTGATAATTATGAAAAGTTAAGCTGTCCCTGAGGTTGTCTCTGAACATACAAGTGCCTCAAAGGGACTTTTAACCGAAGCTATATTCGTATTGACATCACAAATTAGTACCAAAAGTACCAGGATACCAGGCTACTTCTCATGTTTTCATAGTCATTTCCTCAGAAAGGCTTTCCAGAGGACCTTAGCTCACAAAGATCTCCATACCTGAGCTCCAGGTTAATCACTGTATCACTCTATTTTCCTTGGAGCAGTTACCCAATCTGAAATTGCTTGCTTATGCATTTGTTGGTTTGGCTCACCATTCTCCCCCAGTAGAAGGTAAGCTCCCTGAAAGCAGAGACCATGTCTGTCTTGTACACTGCTATATCTAAACTCTTAGAAATGTCACTAGCATTAAATTTTTAAATAAAAAAAAAATTCTATGTTTTATGAACGTTCTAAATCTTTATTACTGTCCCCCATACATATGGAGAACACAAAGATGATACAAATTTTGTGTGAAAATGCAAAGGTCTGGCATAAAAATGATCACCCCATACTCTACTTTCTCCCTTCTCCAATACATCCTGCATTTTGCTACCAGGGTTGTCTTGTAAAAGATCACCTCATTTTAACTGCTAGAAAAGTTGAAAAGCTACCTTCTGGAAACTCTTTAATGGAGATTCGAAGCCTGCAGCAGCCCTTACCTTTCAGCCTACCCTCTGACAACTCTCCTCCACAAGCTAAAATTCATTCACTCTCCCCATCAACACTCATGACCCCAACTACCAATATGCTATTCCCATTCCAATAACTTACCTTTTCTTGTGCTGCTCCCAGCCTCTATAACCCCCATGGCCTACATCCTCCTCTGAAGAAACTACTCATTTTTAAGCTCATTCCTGAGTCTCAAGAGCCTTCTGTGGATTCTCATGAACTACTAAATTGCTTCCTCTATGCTCCAATAGTACTTTTTATTGATTTGTTGCCCATTGTCTACCATCTGTTTTATATGAGTTAGGTGGTTATTCTTGCATTTCTGTTTCTACTACTACATTAGATTATAAACTCCTTGAGAACAGCGATCAACACTTTATTGGTCTTTGCATTTCCCCAACCTTTAGCACACTGCTAGGCTATCCTGGGCACTAAACAAATGATCACTGAACTAAACGTCTACAAAATTATAAGTAATAAAGAGGCACTGATGCCAGTTGCTTTGGGTTTCAATTCTATACAATTAAAGACCTAGGTCCTAGTGCAACCGTTTATAACACTGGGATAGTCCTAATCTCTACCATACTGAAGCAATACTACAGCAATTGTTGCACATAATTCTTATTTCAGAGGAATAGCTCATGTTCCACCGTACATGTGTACATATACATTTTTCCTAATAATGACTCATGTTATGAGGTGTTCACTATATTAAAAAAACTTTATAGACTTGTCAATATACTGAACTTTTACTATTAAACCTGACATCAAATATAATACATACATGTCTCATCCTGTGCAGATCACAAAACTATTTAGGTACCTTTTAATCTGCATTTGTCAATAAGAAGAACATGAATTTTCCAAATTCTTCATCAAACATGAAGCTAGCTTTTTTCCTCCTTTCTTAACATTACAGTACACCTAAAACTCTACATACAAAGACGTCTTCTTCTAAGTACAACGTTCAGACAGAACTAGAATAGTGCCATTTCTTCGTTACATTCAGTACTGCTCCCCCACCAAGATTTAGTTTGCCAAATTAAAACATCCTTTCTGAAAGTACTACCAATTAACAGAGGGCAATGAATGAATTCACCCAAATGCATCTGTCAGACTACTGAGCAATAAAGCACACAGGCTAAGAGAACAGTATTGAGACATATGTGTTCTTACCATCTGCACACATTACAGCAATGCATTGAGTACACAGGATGTCTGATGTCTAATTTTACATATGAAAAAGAAAAGAATTCATGCCAACTCTCAACATAACCTACATCACATCAGTTTCATAATTGGTGGATTTATGTTGCTCGATATATGCCTATCTGCTCATTTTTTCTAGTGAAAAAATATTAAAGACAGAACATCAGATATATTCTTCAACTATAAGTAGGTTATTGGCTATAATCTTATGCTAACAAAACTCCAGTTACACTAAAGCATAGTACTGGGAGCAAATTTGTTTGCCTTCTCAGAACTCAGAATTTTTACTTTAACCACTTCTCAAAAAACTACAGAATGAAAGGAAGTTGAACTGAATTTTTAAAAAGTGGCAAGCTACATACACTGGTTAATTTTATATTACATATTTTGGAAGGGTAAATTCATTATTTATACAGGTGCTACCTGACCTCTGTCCAGTGAGTTATTCATTTTAACCTATTAATAAGCACACGATAAACAACAATGAAAGTTACGTGACCTTACACAGCTGTCTCCAGCCACTGTACTTTCATCGTTAAGGAAACTGTTAGATGACCCTGTTGTCAGAACACACTAAATCTGTCTGAATAAGGGAAAACAAGACTTTTTCTCCAAAAACAGAATGAAAAGCCTGGGGATCTTCTTACACTGTATAGCTAACATTATTATTTATCAGTTCTTACGTACCTGTGTTGTGGGTAAGAAGAAAGAAAAAAAAGCCTTCCAGGAAGCTTTTATACTGCTTGTGGCACACAATCAGTTGCTTATTGCCAAGGGAAAGACTTTTTCCCCAGAAAGACAATCTGTGCACACACTAATTTGAAAGACAGGGTAGGCGCTGCAAGTGTTTTAATAGCCCATTATCAAAAATTATCCCTTGGCTATAAAATCCCCAGACCATTGGCTGGAGATCAGCTCAAAGAAAAATGAGATTACAGAATTTAATCTAGTGAAGGGGAGTGAGAGATGAGTTTTAAAAAGCTTTAGATCACAAAAAAAAAAAAAAAAAAGCAAAGGACAGAAACAAGATCAACTTAGATAAAACCTTCCACACGTTACCTCATACAAATCTGACAGGTTCCAAGATTGATTTTAATTTTAAAAAGTAGGCAGTGACTTTGCAACATTTTAATAAGGAGTGGAGAATGCTCAAAGAAAAATTATATAGTGAGGTGACAGGAAACAAAACAGCATTTTGTCTTAAATTTGCACAACCTAATTTAGAGCAATAAAGCAGAACCTATGAGTTCTGGTAAATGTCATGTCCATTACATATGTGGATAGGTATGAAGCAGTCTCTGTAGGCCCTTCAAAAATTGCACACAGCCGCCCTAATGCAAACCAGAAGTCTCAGACTGCTGGATGAACACTCAGATTCTCTCCCACATGGATATTTAGAGAGAGTCTCCTCCACTACCGCCCCTATCCTCATTTATGTATATTTCAAGAGGCTATAACATAAAGATGGCCCATGAGAAGAGAAGACACCTCCCACCCCAACGAAATCTGGCCCAACCCCTGCAATGACAGAATTACAGTCCTGTAGAACCTCCCCCTCTCTCCCTAACCTCCACTCTCTTATTTCTCCTCCCCCTCCTTTTCCCCCCTCTCCCCTCCCCATGAGCATCTGCCTGGCCCAATCTCGCCTGGGCCAGCTCCAATAACAACATCTGCTTGGCAGCTTTTCAAGCCCACGGATAGTTATCTAACTGAGGCTTTTGTGCTGTACTGTTTATTCTATGTGAAGAAATGCCTCCTTAGTTGAAAGAGTACTTTAGAAAAACTGTGCAGCTATTAGCAAGTGAAGCCCAAGCCTAATAACCCCCACCTGCTCATCAAATTAATTATGACATCTGAGTCATTATAACTCAGAAAGAAAACACGACTGCAGATTTGTCACATGTAGGAATAAACATGTATTAGGACCAGGAAAAAAAAAAATCAGACCAAGAGACTCAGCTGGACAAAACACATGCTTCCACCTTTCAGAGACTGGAAAGATGGGTCCTATCCTCCCAAGTGAAATTGATAAAGAGAGATGGATGGATGGATGGATGGATGGCAACACAGCCACGTTATTGTTTGATGGAGCAAAATGATACAAAGTCAGGGATTAGGGAACCTCAAGGAATACACTTTAAAAATCCAATAATTTCTTTTAACCAAACCAAAATATTCAACAAAGCCATTCTGCAGAGCAAAAATATACTGTTCAAAATGAATATGACCCGATGTCATTTAGTCTATCTTAGCTATACTTGTATGGACCCAGAGTGGAGAATTTTCCATCTTGGGTACAAAAAGAACACTTTAATGGTACTAATAAATTTAGTAAGAAAATACAACTAAATATGAAAATAAAAACTTGTCATTTCCTAACCAGGAATGCATAAAACTAGCACTATGAAAAGGAAAATTCCATTCAGAGGCTATAAAAAACATATTACATTTAAAAAGGCAGATATTTCACAATATGGCTTATGATCAATACTGCTTTGCTAATATTTCATACTATTGAAAGTAGCAAGTTTTCAGCATCCATTCTGAACAAACCTAAGACAGCTGCTAACCTCATTCTTTTTCATATATTTCTGGAAGATAACATATACTTTCATAAATATCTTGCCCCTAAAATTTGGATCTGTTTTATGTCATGATTTAAAAATAAATATAAGTCATTTTCATGAAGTTAAATTATTTTAAACAGTACATAAATTAATAGGAAGAGGAGCCATCCCACAATAACCAATGACATTTTTCTTGGCCATAATTTTAAAGGAAATAACTAAAGAAAAGATATTTGCAAGGATACTGACAAATAGTTTTGTTTCTAAAGCACTTTAAACTAAAAATTTTTATAACTATACATTTAAAGCCTCTTTGCCTTTCTTCAAATCTTTTTATTGAAAGAACTTTTTTCACCCTTTTGTAGTTCCCATGCAGCCAATTTCAGAAAACACAGTCCTTCTAGAAATAAAATTAGCTCCTGTACTTTCTACTGTACCTCCAGGGAAGTCATTCATAGAAACAATAGCTAGACCAATTCTCCCCCTCAAAAAAATTGTATGTGTGTTACAAAAAACCCAGAGAAGAGTTCATTTTAACCCAGAACAATATATTCCATTTGTAACGCCTCTGAGGTTTAATATAAAATGAAAGCAAATCTCAGGAAGCAACACAATTAGTTTTTTTCTCTCAGTAAAACAATTTTGTATTAGAGTCTAGTGCTGAGTTGATTTATGTAAATATGTTACTTAACCTCAACTTCAGATATAAATCCAGAGTAAACATAACAATGGCAATCCTGACACTCTTCATTGCCAACTCAGAAGATTTAGTCAGCCCAGACTAAAAGTGAATTAAGACTATACTGAGTGTCAGTCCTAAGTCAAGAAAGCACACACTGCCAGCGCTGGCCAGGGAGAGGATCACTCATTAACCAGACAACAATGCTACAGAGCTTTTGCCCATCTGGGAAAACATGTTCTCAGTTTTAAACTTCACAGCAAATCAAGGCACTCTTTTCAAATGAGTACTTTTTGTCTTTTTCCCTCTCATCATCTCATCTCGTTAGGAGTTTCTCTAAAGAAACTCCACTTCTTTGTTTATTATCCTCAGAATTGTGAACAATGAACTGGAATGGGCCTTGAATCCTGTAAGATAACAGGGTGGGTGCTCAAGGTGACATGGCAGACCTGGACCATGAAGATTTAATGTCCCTTCTGAAAACTTTCAAGTTGCTTTTCAACAACATGTTCCTGTAATTATTAAATACCTTTAGTATGATAGGTAACAGCTATGTGTCCCTAAGAAATACAACTGTGGAGTATCTGGTAGCAGATTCCTGTCTGTTTCTCCAGACACACTCACACACAGATCATAGCCATGCTGGCCAGGCACACTGTACAGAGGTCTGCCCAAGTCTGCAAGGCAAACAAATTATTTGGTGAAAAAAAACCTTAGCAAGTAGCAGTATTATTGTTAGTCTGACTTTGAAAATTCTAAAGGCAAGCCAGAAAAAGGCGACATTAAAGCCAGCAGTTCCCAGATCATACACAGTCCAGAGATTCTGATATCCACTCAATCTCAGCACACATCTCCACCCCTACTTCCTTCCCAATGGTATGTGGTCTCGAAAACACAAATGTTCACGTTTCCTGAAGCTGAGCTGCAAAGGAAAAGTCCCCTCCCAAGAGGCAGAGCTGCAGACTTTTGGTGCTCTTGAAATTGTTCACCAGAGTACAACATAATGTGACACACACCACAATTAACCACAGGTAAACAGTCTCTGTTTTCACCTCTGATGTCATATAATAGATAATACTCTGATTTGAGGTGGCATCAGTGACCAATGTTATTTACAAAGTATTTTAGGAAGAGTCTTGCTATGCTAACTTGAAGTGTCTAAATGGCTAATGTTCCTCTATATCTCATCTTGACCAATATTCTAAGAATGAAGAGGAAAAATGACAGGCACAAATTTTCAAATATTAGCCATTTTCACTTGTCATTCATCCTCCATAAATCTTTTCTTCCTTCTCATTCTCTGCCTTCTCTTTCAGGCATTCTCTCTCTCTCTCTCTCTCTCTCTCTCTCTCTCTCTCTCTCTCTCTCACACACACACACACACACACACACACACACACACACACACACACACAGGAAGACATCCATTAATATTAAGAACAGTCTTCTGTAATGTTTTTTAGAATTTCTCAGGGGCTTAGGAGGACTGCAGCCGTGCCAAAATTACAAGCTCTCCTCTAGTCAGAAGGGATGTCTTTTCAAAGCCCAGCCCTCATTTTTCAGTCTGATGTAAGTAAATTTACCTCTGTGTGCTGGGTTGAGCAGCTTTCCTTTGTCGTTTTTGTTTTTCTAATAGCTGCTCCTCTGGCGAGCTATTCATTTCAAAGGGAAGTTAGAAGCATTCTTCACTCTTCCCCTTTTAGATTATTTGCAGTTACTGGCTCTTCTGAAATCTTAGATTTGAACAGACGCCTAAAGCCCAGCACCATTTTAAAACAGCAAATCACCAGCATTCCTGGGATCATATTTCTCTACAAGTATCTAATATGAGGCACAAGAATTAAGTCTAAATTCACAAAATAAAGAAGGAGCATTATCTTTTAAAAAGGGCGGGGGAGGGGGAGGGCTATTCCATTCAGATAGCATGTTGAAGAATAACAATTCTTCCTCAAACACTGTTTAAAAACAAACCAGAGGAATTATGTTTGTTTCCAAGCTAAATTAACTGATTTCATGAAAAAATCAAATGAACTGGTCAAGCAGTCAACAGTGTTTTAGAAACACTGTTAGACAACCGATAAGAGAGAGTCAAGTTTTGTTTTCTAGATAATTTATTTCATGAGAAAGTCAAATCAACTGTCCCAGACCATAAATTTTATAAGATCTTTGATAAAATCAATTGGGTTAACTATCATAGAAGTTCTCACTTTCACCATGCCTCAATCCATTTAATGGCCCTCAGCTGCAATGGCAATAGCCTTGCTGTTGAGTCTTCTGATGAGATTTATCTTACATGAACTGGCCAAGGTCATGGTCTCTACATGCCTGGAGTCGTAACTCAATGAATTCTCCATCTGTATCACGTACTTAAATGAATAATCCAGAATTCATTACTTTTCTGTTTATCTAATGCCAACTTCTTTATCAACCAACAATCACCTACCTACTCCAATCATTGAACACACTTGAATTCAAAATGGTTCTGGGATTTTAGCAACTGTCAATCTCAAAGTCATCCCAAGAGGAAAACTGCAGTAAACTACAGAAAAAGTACAAGGTGCCATGTTAAGAAATCCTGCCAGGTCAGAAGGTCTCTTATTATTACCTCCTGCATCATCCCATTCAGCAGCTTTACCTTGAAGAATAATGTCTTGTATGTAAATGAAAATTAGAATCATAATTTCCCAGATGTGCATAATTTACCTAAAGAGACACTAATGCAATGCTATCCTCCACTGCATACTCAGGAACTGAGTAAAATTATGACTGCAGTTAGAAAGGAAAGATGCTACATTCCATGGTATTAAAAACAGATAAAGCAGTGAGAGCTCTCTCTACCCCTTATCTGTCTCTTATTTTTCTTTTACTTGTGGGAATTCAGTAACCTTAACTTATCTAAGCCTAATATGCCAGAAGACTGAAAACTGTTGATACTCAAAACCCTGGAGTACATCAAAAACTTCCTTGGAATTAGGAAGGAAAAAACAAACAAATAAAAACAAAAAACGTTCTTACACGTAATTCAGAATGAAGAATCACCCAAGCATATATGGGGGTCGTCAACCAGGATTACATGGCCAGGTATTGCAGGTGCATTTTTTTTATTAAGCAAACAAGTTCTAGGTTTGTCATACTCAGTATCATGAGGTAGAGAGTCAAGCCTGGATTCTTCTGGGATTTGAGAACATAGTGGAAAAAATTAGGAAAAGATCCTAAAGACCCAGCTGTAGACTACCAGATAGGTAAGTCATTTATGGTTCTCAGTTCCCATTTCTCAATTATAAAATAGGAACAAGGAAACAATATCTAGCTCATCCACTAGAAATAAATATTAAATAAGATACTTTAAACAACAGACAAAAAGGTACTTTATAATTTTGGCTTTTACCTTGTATGCACATATGAATAATAAAAGAAAAAGGAAAAAAAATAATTTTGGCTTTTAAAAAATAAGGTATTTTAAACATCAGACAAAAAAGATACTTCATTATTTTTGGCTTATTTTTTGAGATCACATCTCACTATATAGTCCAGGCTGGCCTCAAACTCATGATCCTCCTACCTCAGCCTCTCAGGATGCTGGGATTATAGACATGCACCATCATACTCAGCCTAGAAAAGTATTTGTTACTTGAAATTATAAAGTATAACCAAAACAATTAAGTAGGAAATATATAAATATAATCTCTGTCAACAGCCTTTAATGCAGCCTCACTTCCTGCAAGTCAAGGAACCAAGGGGTGATGAATGCCTGAAAGGAGAAGATCTATAATATTTAACCACCTCAGAGAGGACAGAAAGGTACAGTGTCAAGGGCATTATCCATGGACTCAGACAGACTTGGAATTAATCACGCCTTAATTGCCTTAATTAGCTGTGTGACCTTGGGAAATATATTTTAACTCCTGGGCTCTGAGTTCCTCATCTTTAAATGAGAAATAATAACACCTATCTTGTTAAAGTTGTTGTAACACTTAAATAAAATACAGCACAGGCTTCTTGGCTTTTAAAAACACTCATGCAACAGAAAGTGGACCACATCAAAGACTTACAGACTGTTGTGCCTTTCATGTCGTCTTTACCAATATAACTTCATCTAGTCGTTTTCTAAATATCTTCAAGTATTCTAGATTGTGTACTTTTATAAGAAGTCCATTTTGTCTGTATTAAGCAGAAACCAGATAAAGGAAAAATGCTTTTGTGAAAAATTTAGGGAGGAATCACTTCTCCATTTAGGAATTTTCTTCATGATGCTATAAAGTTTTTCTTGTAGAAGTTACTTTTTGTAATCCACCTGTTCAGTTAAAAAAAAAAAAAACTGAACACACATTTTAAAAATAAAGTATTTTAACCTTCCCAAAGGATAAAAAAACCTTAGCAAGGTTTTTTTGGGGGGAGGTTTTTTTTTTATTTTGTCCCTATTTTGAAAAGAAAAAAGTAACTGCCCAACTAAGCAGTTTTATCTTTTTGCTTTTTACAACTCAGAATTTTGGAGGA
Organism: Castor canadensis; assembly: GCF_047511655.1. Classification (NCBI taxonomy): domain Eukaryota; kingdom Metazoa; phylum Chordata; class Mammalia; order Rodentia; family Castoridae; genus Castor; species Castor canadensis. The sequence goes on along the minus strand of NC_133398.1, from coordinate 57,336,861 downwards.
AAGTCTTTAAACCCCTAAAACAAGGGTATACACATGGTTTGCTAGCAGGATTCATGCTAACTATCTCCAGGCAATATGTGCGCACACACACAAATTTTTGAATCATTAAGTCATTTGGAAGAATCTCCAGAAGTGTGCCGAGGCATGTTTTTGGTGTTTTGCCAAATTATGTGCTTCTGTTTGTGGTTTTCCAATATGGATCAGACAGACGCACAAGCATGTACCGTTTAGCAAGTAGTGACAATGGTCTAGTCTGAATTTAGTAATTTAAGCTTTTCATTAGTCCTCTTAGGTGAAAGAAAGAATTAACAAGAACTTGTTTGAGCTCTATCTTTATATCCTTTTGTCATCCATTCTTGTTCTCTTGCCACAGATTAGAAGCCAAAGGTATTTCAGATGTCCTCCACAGATAGACCTGAAGCAAGGGGTTCAAATGTCAAATACACTTAAACTAGAACCTGAACTTTTGTTCACTGTTATTCTAAGACTATCAAGAATGTTTTTTTTTACTTCCCCATTGTATTTGACCATATATTATGCCCTCCTTTTTCTGTCAAAAAAACAAAAGTAGAAATTACCGATGGAAGTAAAAGGTCACTTGAGATTTCTGTTTCTCCTGTCTTAAAATTATCATGCACCAAAGTAGACATCTGCCAAAGTACTCACAAATATGTCTGTCTTGTGTGACTGTTTTTGGGAGAAGCTACATCCTTTCTTTCTGCTTTATACCAAGTTACTCTAACCTTTAGAGGGCAGCTTCAAAGGCCATGAACTTTGGCAATTAAATTCAGAAACAATTCTAAAGAGAAGTTAATCTAAAATTCTGATGCAGCATGGCTTTCTAAACAAAATCAATACACTGGTCACTATCATTGTCAGTCCCTCTCCAGGTCACCCCCCAAAAACCAAGAGAAGTTCAATTGACTTGCAGTATTTGACATTTTCTTCTGGGTGGGTAAGAATAATCCTGATACCCAATAGAAAAGTTCACAGGAATCAGGAGGTAAAAAGGATTAAATGCTGACAGTGGTCCATTGTTAATTGAGTCCCCTGTGTGAAACTCCACAAAGATTAGTTTATACAGCTGCTGCGATTTTGTCATAACATTGCTAACAAGATACATATGTCCCAACAAAGCCTAATTTTGGACCTCCAATATGGGACAGTACAATGATCTGGAACGTATGTGTAAATCAATAAGATCAGGGTGTGCCCTCAGGTTGTCTGAATGGTGGAGGAAAGAAAAGAGGTGAATGCTGAGTGAGTAACATGCTACAACATTTGGTTTTGGGGGCTAGTGAGCAAAACATGAAAAATGAAGGTCTGGACCAGAAATCTGTAAGGAAATTGCTAACATGTAATGTTACCAACACTCATAAGTGGGGAATTTAGATCTTTAATCCTAGTATGATTCTTAAGTGGAGACTTTCTCTGGTGAAAGTGAAGAATTGGAACTGAGGGAAAATACCTCCTAGCAGTATATGAAAGTAATCATCTCGATTGCCTCTTGTATGTTTCAGCAACACAAATCCACTCTGCTTATAAACTACAGGCACAATGAGGGAGAAAATGTGCTAACTAACTTTAAGAAGCTTTCACTAAAACATCTAAAATAAGCTAAAAACCCAAAATAGGCTCAATATAAAAAAAAATTCACATTAGTATGTATTAAACAAGGTGTTAATAATCAAGTGTGTTTCTAATACTTAAGAATTTTTCATTTGGTTGAGAGGGTGCACAAAAATACATGTGTGTATACATATATATGGAGGGACATTTTATACATATATGTACATACAACACACAGAGAGAGAGAGAGAGAGAGAGAAAACTTACACTTCACAGAGTCCTTTCACACCTCACACCCACTATCAAAATTTATCCTCCGGAGTACTACCCCCATTTTACAGATGGTGAAACTGAAGCTCTAGTCTCAGTAACTGATAATGGGTCTTCCCATCACAGCCCTTCCTTCTTCCATGACAAAAAGAAACTATTGTGTCTACTAATCACTGTTATTTAAAAAAACAAAACAAAACTATGATTCCTATCTTCAATGCTTATATATATATATATATATTTTTTTTTTTTTTTTTGGTCTGGGCTGGCTATGAGCCTTGATCCTCCTGATCTCTGCCTCCTTACTCAGCTGTGAGTAAACACATTCTTGAAGTTCTATTATCTTCCTGTTCCCTTTCACATAAGCACTTTACCTAACACTCAATCCCCTAATATTGAGAGCTTACTGAAACTCCCCCCAAAAAGGAAAGACAAGACTAAGAGTGATCAGACTGCTTCACAGAGAAGGCAAGTCAAAAGGAAAAGCGTGTGAGGCAGCATGAACTAAAATAACTTACTTCAACAAAAAAGGTAAGTCTAGAAGTAAGTTGCTCATCTACACTCAAAGCACCTGAGAAAGTTTCCAGGATGAATGTACTGCTGCTAGTCTGCTAGTCTGAATTTGTTCCCTTGGCACACTCCTTTCATAGTCTTCCTCTCCAATTCGCTATCCTATTATAAGCTGGCTGAAGAGGCCATCTTGAACCTCAAAAGAAGGTACAATTACCATAAGCTCCTAACTGTAAACAATAGACTTATAATAATAATGCAAACTCAAGAGGTAAGAATGGTGTTTAGATTGCTTTTGCATATTTCTCATCTAAAACAATCCCTCTTCCCCCACATCTTTTGTGCATTTGATTAAAGCACCAAAATACACTTGCAACATAAGTAGCAGGATTGCTTTGCTAGCAGCTGAAGTGCCCATTCCAACCCTATTAACTTGATCCAAGATGATACTTCAAAATGACACACTTTGGAAATGACAGGTAGAATGACAGGTAGAATCTAGTGCTTTACCCTTGTTCCTTACTATTATTGCTTATACTCTCTCTTCAACAAAATTAGAGATAAGGGCAAAATAGTTTCTGCCAGGTATCGAGGGGGTAGGGGGGAGAGGGAGGGGGCAGAGTGGGTGGTAAGGGAGGGGGTGGGGGCAGGGGGGAGAAATGACCCAAGCATTGTATGCACATATGAATAATAAAACAAAAAAAAAAGAAAAAAAACAACAAAAAACAATCTAGTGCTTTATTCCCAGGAAGAGAAATTAATCTAAGTCATGTACACTTAGTTTAGTATAAAGTCTGCTAAGAGTTTATCCTATCCTGGATTAGTCTCACTAAGCCAGCTTAGGAGCTGTTCTGAAATAATAGTTTAACAAAATGCCTATGTCCAAATCCTAATTTCACCACTTACTAGTTGTGTGACCTTGGTCATAACCTTTCTGCTCTTTAATGACCTTGCATATTGAAAGGAGATAATAATAGAAGTTGCTGTGTACATTCAAGGGTTTAAGATAATAACTATATTCACCATCTTGTTCAGGTTTTTATTCAAATGTTGCCTTATCAGGAAGATATACCCTAGCCACTTTTAATATTTCAATTTTTCCTAACTCTATTCTCACATTTTCTTTACCTTAAAAATAGATTTGAGACAGTACTTCCCATAAGATTGGTGCTCCTGTGTTCAGTATTCAATTTATAATATGACTTAAAAGAATAAAGGAACTCATTGACTAGTATCCTCCTGCACCAACTAGCTCACAAAGAGTTCCAACTCTCCAGCAGACAACAGGAAATGTAGGACCCAGAAGACAGCCCAGCTGGGTGCACAGAAAGTGCTTATGGCTCCTGGGAGGCTGCATCTCTTGTATGAACTAAAAACACACTTCGCAATGAATAGCAACATAGGGTGGGGGGAATATCCTCAGATGCTGAAGAAGGCTGGGGAGGGTATAGACCTCTGATAATTCATATCTTCTAAAGAGGACTAGAATCCTCTTTTACATTTTATAACCTTGTGATCATTAAAAAAATAAGAAGCCTTCTTATATTTTTTCCTAGTCTTTAACTGTAATACTTCATATGCAAAATAAATTATGGTGATTGACAAGTTGCACTACTTATTTGTGCCACAATATGTAAGGTGACCCAAAGTGGGAAAATGTGCATTTTTTTCTAGAAAAATCATTTTTACCCTCTTGAATAATCATGAGAAGAGCAACAACAAAAACAAAAACCCTGAAAATCTGTATTGTGGTTGCTAACTTGAACCATGCCAATGAACATTCAAAAGATTAATCAAAGGCTTGACAGTTGTTAACAGTTCAACATGGTTCCCATAATTATCCAATTAAACATATAATGCAAATAGTAGAGGTCTTATGGGTTCCATAGAGCATGAATATCAGGCTGCTTCAGAAAGCTATTAACTGTAATGTACTGTCTGCTGAGTCAGAAGAAAGTGAAAGGAGAGCTAGTACATTTATAGAGGAAGGCAAGGAGAAGAAAAATAGAGTGGAGAGACACGCAACTCAACCACTCTTTATGTGGTCATATAAACACAACAGACAGTGGTAAAATCCAGAAAACAAAATTTAAGTAACAATTATTGTAAAACCAAAAGAATGCAGAGCAATGACTTTACCCTCTAATTCCTACTGGCTGCACTACACCCACAGCATACTTCAACCACACTTTTCTAGCTTGCTGCTAAGTTAGAAACATGGATGTAATTATAGTTGTTGGCTTTTGACTCTGTCTATAAACCATGCAGAGATAAACTGCTATTAGTGAACATACCAACTCCATATAATTGTGTTTTGACATTATAGGTAAAAACAGTGAGAAGGAAAACTAACCACAGCAATTATAAACAGCATGCTGGAGGGCACATCAGGTCACTTATGACCTTCACTAAATGGCTGCAATCTCTAAGCTTCGTTTTCACACATTCAGATGCACACACATGCACGCACCTGTCTTCTTTAGGCAAATGGCGTGAACCTAAGAATTACTAAATTATATATTTATTAATACCCAAAGGAATACAAAATGTATACTGTATGTTGCAAATATCTGTCCTTTTTTAAAAAAGATTTTAATATATTTTTAAAACCCAAATGTAAATTTTAGAAGAAAAAGTTTGCATTAAGTGTTCACTCTACAAATATTTTATTTTGCAGTTGTATTTACTTAGGAGAAAAGAAGACTGAGGAAATTTGATTAAGTACAAAAACTCCTGGTTTGTAAGAATGCAGTTTAAGTTGCATTCTGGAGGATAATTTTTTTAATGCTTAAATCATCTCCTTCTATTGATAACACGTTTGCAATAACCATTCAATTATGTACCTCCTTTTATTTGCAATAGACAGAAATACTCATTTCTTTTCGTAATAGTCTTTGCCTCCCCACCAAAGTGACAGCAAAGGCTATTAGGAGGGCAATTGATATTTAATATTATTTAAGTGTGATGTTCTGGGATTAAGCCTAGTATTGCGTTCAATGACTTTTCCTCTGAAATACAACATGACTTGTGCAATTGGAATAATATATAAGAGGAAAATCACAGTAACACATTATACGTAACGACACACTTTGCAGAACTTACAAGCAATGTGACTTTTTAATGAGATTATTCACAGAAAGGGCAATACATAAGCATGACCTTTAGGATGTGTTAATACTATTAAAATAATAGCATCCATTTGCATATTTTTAAACAGCATGCATAGGGCGTTTTATGTGATATTCTTATTTATGCTTCCTAATAACTTGACCAGGGAGACAAGAGTGTTTGCTCCTTTCACAGATCAGGAAACATGTTCCTCACCATGTGCTGACTCTCCCCAAAGCAGCAGACTAATGGGAAGCCTGGTCTGGCCAGAGAGCCAAGTGAGCTCCTTACTCAGGGCCTGAATGCCTGGATGCAGATCCCTGCGCCTTCCCTGGCCCACAGCTGGATAAACGTGGGTCATGACTGAATCTTTACCTGAGTACTTTTCTTTCTAACAAGAAGATGATAACGGTGATGGCTTCCACCTAAGTTTGTTTTGAGGATTAAATGAGACATGCTATGTAAAGCACTTAACAGTTCCTGGAATACAGTAAGTGCTTAATAGATGTTGTGGCCGTTGTTGTTGTTACTGTTGTTGTAGAACTAGTCTGGCCAAGATAACTGTAACATGGTTAAAAGATTAAATAAATAACCACATAAATATCAAACCAGAGGAAGTTTGGCACACATCTAAAAGAAAACTGATGTAACTGAATAGGCATGTAGTTTTTGACTGAGGGGTCTTGGGGCATGAGATACATCAGCTGTTCTTAATGAATGTTTTCTAACAAAATGCTCATATATTTGTACTATCACACCCCTCACTGGATATAGGTTTAAGGAATTTAGATTAAATTGAAAAAAAGGCTATCCAAATTAAAACTGTGATAAAATGCAACAGTGTACTGGAGTCTCTACCCACTTTATCTTGGGGATCAAAGTTCTCCTGTTTTAACTGCCACATTCCAGCCTGGACAGAATAGGTTTCTGTGTAACTAGCTGGCGAGTCTAGCATCCTGACTGAGAGTTCACAGCTAAGGGCTTTCACATAATGTCTTTGAGGACAATAGACTCCACATTCAAGGCAAGAACAACCCTGATAATGTTCAGTGTGCATGAACTCAAGTTGATTCAGCCTGGGCCTTCCCTGTTCTCTTTATAAACATCTCTGAAAGGAAACGAATAGGAAGAGAATAAAATGTATATTCATGTTTGGAGTCAAATGTATAAAGTCAATATGTTTAAATGTCCTTCACTGGCACCCAGGAACATAAGTGAGAGCTCTGTCACTTGTTGCACACTGAGGGACAGAGCAGCAGTACCTCAGGACAAACCAATGTACATCTAGGCAGGTAGCAAGAAGACACACTTACAGTGGACAGGGAAAGAAAACCTTACAATTATGTCTTCCTCTAGGCAGGGTCACACTGAGATTTGGTGATGGTTCTGTAACTGCTTCACAGACATGACTATAAAATGCAACTTATATCCCTTGATGATGTAGAAAAGACACTTTAAAAAATGTTTTATGGAGGAAAGCTAAAAAAAATTCTTATTTTATTTTATGTACTTACTCAGTTTTGGTGCTGAGGATCAAACCTCATGCATGCTAAACAGAAACTCTACCATCAAGCTACACTCCCAGCCAACAACTAGCTTCTAAATGGAGAAGTAGTGGAAAATGAGCTGAGATGGGAGAAGTCACAGATTCAAATACAGCCTGTCACTTCCTAGCTGTCTGACTGAGCATATTTAAACTCAATGTCTTCCTTTGTTTAGTCATAATAATATCTAGGTCTTTGAGGAACTATACTGATTATACTAATTAATTCAAGGAGCACATAGGAGGATCTCAACAGCCTATAGTTATTTTTATTCTTACTACTCTCACTACCAATTATTCCTAGCATAACAATAAAACTGTAATAATAAGAGATATTTCTATCTTTCTGAAGAGAAAGGGGCAGTCATTTCTGTATACTTCCATCATACTATCTTTCTAAGATTCACTGTCTTATCTAAGGAAATCAATCCCTTAAACCAAAAAAGAAAGTAAAACATTTAGAAATAAAGGGTAGGGAGATTTCTGTCCTGCAAATCCTAGGAAAGTATAGAAGTTCTGATCTAAATAATCTACAAACTAAGCACCCCAAACTTGAAAAAAAAAGTTTATAATTAAATATCAACTCTTTAGAAATATTCAACAAAGAAATTATTGTGGAAATCAAAATACATATCTTTGTTTATGTACTTATTTCCTTCAGAAAGCTCCTATGACAGAAAGAGCCCAGGGTACATTACTCAGGTATGCACAGATGTCAGTAGGCCCAAGAAAAACATCACAACTCTTCAACCTAGTAAGGATATTAGAAAAAAAATTATTCTAAGACATAAAAGTCATTCTATGACATATGGAAAACCATTAATGTAGCATGGTATGAGAAAAACAGGGCGGGGTTTTTGTCATAAATCATAAAGACCTGGATGCCTACACAATAAACACATCCAATTCCAAGGTCTCATGCAAAAAGCATAATAGAGAAGGAGAAAACAACAAATGTGAGAGACAACTTGGTTTGGAGGTAAGATTAGCTGGGAAATCACTGTAACTTAACTTTATATATCAGAGTTAGCAAATCAAATATAACACAAATGTTCACTTCAATCTCCTTTGAAATGTATGAACAAGTAAAATAAGTTCATGGTTTTTTAATATGCAGAGGTTATCACTTACTATACAAAAATTTTTGTTTGTCCCTTTACGGTAGATAGAGTTAACTTCACCATCTAGGATGAGAGTTAAGAAAGAGCTCCAGAGACAAAATTGCATGGGTTCAAATTCAACTTCTGTCACGGAACCAGTCCAACTATGAAGTTCTCACAGTTTTCCAAGGTCAGTAAAGCATCTACCTCATATGCTTATTGAGGATTAAATGAGTCACATGGATGACTCATCAAACAATGCCTGGTATATGGCAAGTGCTCTCTAAATACGAGCTGGACAACTACATACTACATAGCAATGACCACATGCCAAAAATCACCACAGCCTACAAAATCTTTACTTAAATTATCTATTGAGTACCAGCACTATACAAGGCCCAAAAGGCATTAGCTCACTTAGCTCTCAAAAAAACCTCTCAATTAGTATTATTCCCATTTTGCACAAGAAAAAAATGGAGGCACAGGATGGTTTTAAAACACTTGTGAAAGTCCTATAGTTAAAAATTATGAGAACAGGGTTTTAGACCCAGTACTCCTGACTCACAACTTTTTGGCAGTTATTTCCATGGCTCCTTCCAGCAGGTTCCAAGTCCATACACTCCCAGTCTGATGGTTGGCCTATGTATGAGGAGGTGGAGAAAGTACCAGGTATGTCCCAATCTCACATCCTCTTCTTCTATCTGTCCAATTAAGTGTAATCACTTTCATCAGCCCATTTAGTGCTCTTCCTCCAAGCTTCACTACACCTCTTGATTTTCTCACCTCTGAATGGGACAGTGCTAATATCACTGGGAGCCCAACTGCATCGGCTCCAATTAGGAGAAAGGGCAGAGTCCAGCAAGAATACTGACAAGCTTCCAGTTTCCTGCAAGAAAAACCACTTGCTGCAACATGTCAGCTAGCATGCTTGTTCCTACTATATCCACAAAAATATCTGTGTCACACAGATGAAAAAATTATGGCTCCTCAGAACAATCCATTCTCATGATCTCACTATTTTCCCAGAAGTTGTCACAAATTTTCATAAGTCATTTCCTTCAGATGATGATTATATAATAACTACCATTATCTTGTCACAAAGTATTTAGTAAGCACTTAATGGCAGTGTTTTTTCAGGTAAGAAAAAGGAAAGAAAAAATTGAATAATTCGTCTTAAATGTTCTTTCACAACCATAAGCACAGGAAATGTCTGTCTTTTCTGTACAGTGATACCAGCACCTGACACAGTGCCTGATACACAAACTGTGCTCAGTGAAGATTTGTTGAATGACTAAGCAGCTTGTTTTTAGATAGAAGAATGCTGTAAAACGCCATAATATAGTGGCAAATTGAGACAGATTTCTTTTTGAGTTTCAGGGATCATAATCTTTTCACATGTGTATATCATAACCAACATATAAGTTCACAATCAACAAAATCCATTTTATATATATATATATATATATATATATATATGTATACACATATGTATATGTATCTTAATTTCTATGTAGAAAAAGAGAAGGAAAAAGTTAGAAAACCTGATTGCTGCCTCCAAGAACTGAAGTTTACTTTTACTGGACTGTGGGATATTGAAAGCAAGAGGAACTGAGAACTTCACAATTCTCAATTCTTTTTTAGCTTTTACATTTTATAAACATAAACAATTGAAGGCTACTATGAAAGAGCTATAATATAGCTATAGTCACAGGGCTACCACAGTTTCCTTTTTTTTTTCTTTAAATACCTATGAGGAAACACTACATTCTGGAACAGGTATCATTTATTCAGAGAATAAAATATGTTAGGAAAATTCAATATAGAAAGCAGGGTGTTGTTTTAGCTGGGGGAGTGTCACTGCAATAGCCCACTGTTTTTAGAACAAAAATATGAACTTGAATCAGATCATACTTTAGTCCGACCATAAAACACACCTCATCAGACAAAAATCTTTACTTTTTTTCTGCTGAGATGGGGGGGGCACACTTGATTTTTAAAAGAACAATAAGAGGAATATAAACTGACCTCAAAACTGAATCCAGCTAACTTCTGAATAGTTTTTTAAATCTTTTTTACAAGATATCCTACTTTCCAGATTTTTAACTACTTATAGAACTATCCTAATTATGAAATATCTTTAAATGACACATTTATTGGCATTCTCCCTCAACATTATAAACAATTAAAATACTACTATTAATGAAGATATTTTTATAACACATCTTAAACAACATATATATAGGATATACACTGAAATCTAGGAACAAAAACACATAAGAAAATTTTCAATATTAGAATTTAATATTCCTATGCAGTAACAAAATAAGTGAAATTAATCAATCAAATTCATTTATAAATATTTAGCATCTGGGTTAAAACTTCATAGTAGATTCTTTGATTAACAAATGTTTAACAAGACATCAAATATGTCACAAAGTATTCTCAGCAGAGTATATACCATGGCCAAAATAGTTCATGTGTATAAGAAATAGATTCCTGGTTATCTGTTTCATTTTGTTTTGTTTTTGTTACATAACCCCTGAGAAAACTCTACTTAAGACTCACCTCCTCTCTGTGACCTTTCCATTACAGTCCCACAGGGTCTCCCCCCCGGCAAGCAAAGCTGACTATATTTAGTAGTTGGTGAGCCGGTTAGGTAGTTGGATACTTGCTCCACTGTCTTTGGCATTTTTGTTGTTCATAAATACTGCAAGTGACCATTAGTCTCTCTTTTTTACTTGTAAATTACTTGGCTGAGGCCATCAATAGTTTCACTATCTTTTCCTAACCCTTAAAATATCAAAAACAATAGTCAGTATGGGGTTCTTACTTCATAAATGAATTTCTCAACCACTTTTTACCTTTATATCAATTGCTTAGTATTTTTCTTGAAAGACACACTTTAGTAAATTCATAAATACCTACTTCCTTGGCTATCTGATACACAGAGAGGATCATATCAAGCAAATGCCAGAATAAAAAAATTACCCCAAGTCCTCCCTGCTAGGCAACAGTAGATTCACTTTTGTTTCCAATTATGTTTATATATGGGATTTTCTTATAACCCAAGTTAAAGGTCTTATGAAAAATGGATAAAGTATACTGAATTCTAACAAGAAATTTTACTAGAATCCAGCCTGTCTGCATGTTACTCAGAAAGTCTATTTCCCTAAGTTACCCACAAATAGTGATATGGGCATTGTGACTTGCTACGGTTTTATACTGTTCATTTTAGGGAGGGATTCTGAAATGTTACACAGCAAATACAGTATCTGAATTTTTAGCACCTAACTACAATATTTGAAAAATTGCTGGATTTAATATTTTTTCTTCCCACTTTAAACACTGTCCCTAATTTAATGCTCAGCCCCACAAAAGGGAGACTCAGTCTTCCAGAATGCTCAGAGACAGGTGGTGAGCATTCACTCACAGAGAAAGTACTGAGGACCTACTTCTACAGGCACTGTGCTGGCTGCTGACTGAAAGTTGAAACAATGACTACAAACATTTTAACATGAACCTACAACGTGACAGATGTGGTGCTAAGCATTTCCTCATTTTACCTGCAGTACTGCCAAATAAAGGTGATACCCATGCCAGAGTTCAGAAAACAGAATCTTAGAAGATAAAACTCATTCACCCATCCACATTTAATACTCAGCATGACCAGAAGATGCTCAATTGCTAACATGGACACTATATGTCATATGGTTTTATTTTACTCATTCTTAAAACTTAAAGTATATATCAAGTGGGGTAACATTGCTAAACAGTGACCAAATACTAGTGCAAATACAAAGGAAAGAAGATAAGTCTCAACAAAAAGACCTATTTTCCTATTTTGAGGATTTCCTCTTGCATCACCTCCATAACAGTAATCTGATTTTTCCCCAATTGTTCTACATACAGTTTAAATAACTTATATTTATTTCCTCACTCAACAAATACATGTCATCTACTTTACTCTTTTTTTTTTTTTTAGTGGTACTTGAGTTTGAACTCAGGGCTTCACACTTAGTAGGCAGGTTCTCTACCACTTGAGTCACTCCATCAGTCCTCATCTACTTTATAGTGTGCTCCCATATTTTCCATCCGTTTTAGTTTCATATACTTACACAGTACCCATTTTTTATTCATCTAGTTTTCCATCTAAGATCATGCTTTAGAAACATGACTTCAAACTCTTCCTATAAATCATCAAACAAAGAATTAGCTGGAAGTGCCAGATGGCAGTGGCTCATACTATAATATACTACTACTAGGACTACAGAGTCCTAGCAACTTAGAAGGCTGAAATTTGGAGGATCACAGTTCAATCCTCCAGAGACAAGTAGTTCATGAAACCCTCATCTTCAAAATAACCAGAGCAAAATGGACTGAAGGTGTGGCTCAAGCAGTAGAGTTATGAGTTCAAATCCCAACCAAAAAAATAATAAATTAGCTACTAGAAGTAGCTGATTTAAAACTTTTGCTAATAGTGTTCATTCTTTTTCTTGAGGTACCTTGATACACATAAGTACTTTACAGGATAATCATAACACATAAATTACAGATAAATCTCTCATGTTATAAAAGAAGTCTTACCTTAACAAAATATTCATTGAGGATGCTTTTTGAAATTTAACTCCCCTTGCAAACTTATTGTTTTGTTTACTAAAAATTAAACTAAGAAAAAATTCTTAGAAATATCTCTTAAAAAAATATGTGATGCTTGTTTCAAACTTAAAGAAATGTATTTAACTGAGATAAGTGTTAGACACTGCACACAAAGATGAAAGACAGACACAGAGGAGAATGAAGACAAGTAACGATGAAATTAATCTGAAAATTAATCCAGAAGGTCACTGTAAACCAGCTCCTTATAACTAGTTCCCACTGTTTCTTTAAATATCTGACTTTCCGTAAAATAAAAAGTTCTTACAACCAATTTCAAACATGATCTTTGTGTTGCTGGACATTTGGCAATATATTTTTAAAGGATCCTTTCTGTTTTCCAACTACGACCAAATCCGTATTAGTTGACTATAACTTTAAGGGTGTGTTTCACATCCACTGATAAAAAGAAAGGCAGTCATTCTCCTGAAGACCATGCCTGCAGACTGACTTCATTAGAACACTTCCTATGAAAAGGTATGGAAGAAAAAACTGGACTCTTGAACCAATTTATTTCAATAAATTATAAGTGATAATACAAAATTTTAATAAGAGTTTTTTTCTATGTTCCTTTAAAAAATATTGGTGCTGGGCTTTCAAAAAACAACACTTTTCATTTTTATGCTTATTTTTGCCCCTGTAGCAGTAAAACTAACACAAACAGCCAAAGTGGCTTTGGGTCTCTCTTAGACTCAATATTGTAAACTGTAAAGTGAGAGGATCCCTAGGGATTCTCCCAGATCTATGAAAGACTGCTTTCTTTTAAAGTACGCTTTTTTATCTAGATTTAACCAAATGGTTTGATTATTGGACTTTGAATTGACAACATGAAAGAGTTACTCAACAGTCAGGTTATATATTTCCTATCTCCCTTTAATAAATACAACGTATTAAAACCCCAAACTGTAAGAATATGCTAAGCCTTATTACATATTGCTTATTATGAAAGGGACTGTCCCTCTGCCAAGATAACCAGAAAACAAATTCCTAGGATGCCAGAGCTAAGAGGAGCAGTAGTGTCCTTTAGATCAATTTTTTCACCTGACTGATAAAGAAACTGAGTCACAGAGAAGCCCAAAGCCTTCCAGGTATGTGGAAGCAATAGAGCCAGCAATCTTCTTCTCTTCTACTTCAGCAAGCTGCTTTAACCACTATGTGGCCCAAAGTGAAACTCTTATGTCAGTAAACAAAGAAATAAAGAAAGTAATTCCATTGCCAGGTCACTAAATAATTTAGAGCCTAATTTTTCTTGTCTTTAATGCAAAGACCTTATGTTCAGAAACTTACAGTTTAAAGTACATTAAATAAAATCACGTCCATATGCAGATATGTCTTCTCCCATATGCATCTTAAGAAAATAGCAAACAAAAAAATAATTTATCCTCAGCCCCTAGAAAACAAAAACTGAAATTAAAAGAAAGAATGGAGTAAATCTAAATTGTATATTTTCGTTCCTTCTAAAAGGATTAAATAACAGAATTCTAAATGGTTTGTTTGTACTTTCCATGCAATATGTAGATTAACCATGAAATTCTGTTTGGGACACTTTGACATCTGTTTTCAGTGCATTACAATGAAATCTGGGGACTTGATACATACATTTGCTGTAATAAAACTGTCACTAATCAGTGTTTTCCAAAATATTGCCCATAACTATTACTATTCAGTAGTCTCATTTGCATGATCTAATATTGTTGCTACATCATGTTTTTCCCTGACAATGTGTTAGCTGGTCCCAGGCACATGGTCTGAAATGGCTGCAAACCACTCAATAATCTCAGCATTTCCACAGTGCTCTGCACATACGCATGCAATCTGTCCTAGAATTGTACTAATACTTCATCCTTCATGAAATATTTTTCCTGTAAGTGGAACACCAAGGTTGAATTCACATCACAAGTATGAAAAATTCAACAACTCAACAACAATAAAGGAGCCCACACTGAGGAGTAAATTATGCCTCATGGGGCTTCTACCACAGGAGACACAAACATAATCCTAATTCAGGAGTCCCTTCAACGAAACTGTAATGATGCTTTTTGTACAATGAATGCAAAGTCTTTCATTAGCCTAAACCATTTCTACAAACTACAGAGCCATCTTGGACCTTACTTTAAAACTGGGATGACTTCATCTTCTCTGGGATTAATAAATGGCTGTCTCAGTGACAGATACCCAGAACTGCAGGCTCACACAACCTCCTGGACAGTAGACTAAATAAAGGTTTCTACTAATTTCTTACTGCATATATCTTGTGCATCATATATAAAACAAGAAAAAGTAACTCTAAGAATCTGTAGTATTCACCAAAGAATAAAAGCTTACTACCTATGATGATTCTAAATAAATTCCATATTCTTTCAGTACTTGGAACCATATTCATCTTGCTCAAGAGTCCAATACAATTTCATTTTTGTCCTCCCATGAACTCATCTTAAACCTGAAATATGTTTCCCTATACACATGTTTTATATTATACAAATGTTGGATACAAAAACCAGATTAATTGTAGGCCCTAATGCTCTGTTTGTTAGTACTAAGAAGTCATTCCAAATGTTCCAAAAGGGATTAATGTAGTATAACAAGTCTATTTAATTATTGTAAGACCAGTGATCCTCATATTACTATAAGCTGCTTTTCCCTTATTTGGAGACCGTAAATAGAACAGAAATTGTTACGTGAAAACTACAAGTCACGTCCTAAAATATTGATGCTATGCTACCAGGAATAAAGAGCGATGCCAGCACCTCTGAGAAGCTACAAAATGCAACCAATATTTAAGATCTGTGCAGATGCTCTCATTTTGGGTCACAACTTACGCCGTAAGTGTAAGCAAAGCCTTTCAAACGCATCAGAAAGACAAAAATGCCAATTCCTTCTGCCATCAGCAATGATCCAGTTTATACATTAAACAATTCTGGATGGGTTGCACTTCATTTCATGTACATGCTTTTTAATGTGTGCGGGTATCTATAAATGGAATAGCAGCTAAACATCAGTATGTTCCCAAAAACTAAAAGCATGCCACAGATTATTAAAAATCATGCACCAGAATCTAAGCAAGCTAATCAATGATCTGATTCTGCCTTTGCACACCCTAGTTACCCTTTAACTCATGAGCAAACAGTGAAGTAACTTTTCCTATTAACTCCTGACTAGAACCCATGGGTGGAAGAGAAACACTGTTAGTGGAAGATGATGTGTGAATGTGACATGGGATTTAAGAAATTTCCCTCATAGGGATTGTGGAGATGGGGTAATCTCTCCACTTTCCAAACATGCTGTGCAAAGTGAGTGAGAGGTATAATCCACTGGCAAAGGAGAGCCAGGTACCAGCAAGTTCTCCAGGAATCTGGCACACAAAGTTAGTTCCACGACCACACACAGCCAGTCAACCAGAGCCGTGGAGTCAAACACTGTGATCCCAAGTCACAGTTTGGAAAAGAGAAATAAATGTTTTAACTATATCTTATGCATTCTTACTAAAAATAAAATAGCATCAAGTAAGAAATACTAACTTCTTTCCTCTGGAGCTCATTTAATTATTTAATTTTCTTAAAGTCATAATAAGTAGGATTAGGAAAGACTGACTTAAAGGCAAAGAGTCAGATGGCAATAAAATCAAACCAATTCATGCAACCAATGAAACTATTTGAGGTTTTGACCCAACTAAGTGTCGTTGTTTAATAAGACAATTTCAGACTTAAAGAGTGTAAAGACCAAAACCCCATCCCTTTTAAAGAACAATCCAGCCTAGCCACATCATCATCACTCTGTCCAACCAAATCTGAGGCATAAATGAAGCTTGCCCAAATGCTGGCGACTTAACTTCTTTGTATATGAAAGTTTTACACTTTACTGGAGTGCAGTGAGTGCTAAGCACTTGCTGGAACATCCTTTATTCAACACCAAAGTTGAGATATTCAATCAGAGAACCACAAATAAAATTGTTTTCCTCTCCTTTCAAATATTCCTAGGCTGATCAAGAACTCTCACCCTTCTGTAAACCTGAGTATTTCTAAAATTATATAGTAATTCTAATATAAGTAGGTGTTGAAACTATACAGGACTAGTTAACTTCATGTGCCTTCAGAGTTTTCACTGTGGCTAGGACTTCTATTTTCTCTTTGGAAAGTCTTATAGAAAATCAAGGGATGGAACATAAGAGACCTGACCAAGGTCACAAGGCTTATAGTCCAAACCATGAGGTTATAGGCACATACGTTCTGTTAGGAACAGAATGTTTGTTTATCACCATAATTCCTATGCTGAAATCCTGACCTCCCAATGCTAAGGTATCACAAATTGGGACATTTGGGAGGTAACTGGGTCATGAGGGTGGAGCCCTCAAAATGAGATTGATGCACTTAAAAGCTCCCAGGGAGCTTTCTTACTCTTTTTTCTGCAGTGACAGGACATAAAGAGAAGTAGGTGGTCTACAACCCAGAAGAAGGCCCTCACCAGAACTCAACCATGTTGGCACCCTGGTCTTGGACTGCCAGCCTCCATAACTGCGAAAAGTAAATAATTTTGGTGTTTGTAAGCCACCCAGCCCTTTACTTTGTTACAGTAAGCCAAATTAAGACACTCTGTCTTAGGTAGAAGGCATGAAGAAAAGATGTGCTTGATGTCTAAAGAAACCAAAAGTCAAGGGATGACAGAATATTTTAAATTGCATACTATTTACTCTTCAACCTATGAATAAGCCATCTTTCTTAAGGAATTTCTACCAGAACTAAGCCCCACCTCTTTTTTTTCTAACTTCCCTTCTTTAATTCCAAAAAACATGAATGTGCAATGCCCCCAACACATACACACACACACACACACACACACACACACACACACACACACCCCACACCAGCACCCACGAATTATCCATGGTTCAGGAACTTAACCTCTTTAACTCAACAGCTGAAATCACTTAAAAAGTCTTTCAAAGGAAGAACTGAGGCAGCCGTCTGGAGAAAATCAGACATTTTTAACTCCTTAGGGGTTAGTTGCTGTTCTCACACTGCAGTCCCACTGCCACGTGACCCATTAGCCCACAAACCACATCCAAACCTGACTCCAGGTTGGTGCTCCAGCTTGGGATGCCAATGAATAAGCAGCAAGACAAGAGGGGTGTCAATACCGGCTCTTATAAAAGAAGAGAGGAAAACTGGAGCTTACTGACTAGAATGGGACTTGGGTGCATTTCATTCACCCTTCCTCCTCTGCCCCCCAAGATGCTGCATTATCACCAGGGTTAGCAATGAAAGCACTGAAATTCCTTGATCTTGTGAACATTCATGGGGGAAGATCATTTAAAACAACAACCAAAAAAAAAAGAATGAAAGAAAAGAAAACCTCTTACCTGTTACTTGAAGATTTCTTCTAAATGTGAATACAAAAACCTAATGCTTTTTGTCAAGGTTCTACTACCACATTGTCTTTCATCTGTCAGTGTATCCACACACATGTATAAACAGTATGCAACATACAAGGAAGGAAATGCGCATTCTAACTTAAACTTTTTTCCTCTAATAATTTAAAAATAAAATGTAACAGCTTGGATTTCAAATATTTAATCTGACAAATATAGGAAAAATCATGAACTATAATGCCATATTTGGCAAAGAAAAAATTGGTAGGATAAAAATATCTGTGTTTTAACATTTTAGAAGACATTTCCAATATTTTCTAAATAAAATGATTTCACTACTTCAGAAGAGAGCTGAGGCAAAATTCTCTAGTTTTGCACATGAGGTTTTCATGAAGAGTAGGAAAGTAATTTTATATTCATTAAAATAAATTGTTAATTTTACATACTTGCAAAAGTCACCACAGAAATAAAATCTCCATGTTTACCAGTATGGATCCCTATTATATCAAGATAAACTAATTAATGCAGTAAGAATAGGATTCCCTTAAAATATAAATTATAAGACAGTATATATAAAATTTCCATATTACGCTCATGTTTAAAATTTTTCATCTTTATCTTGCATGTTTACTATACAGATTTTTCCAACAATGGACAAAGATTTATAGCCTGAAGTTTAAAAGTCAGTTGTTTCAGGATTTACACATTAGTAACCAAACTCATAACTAAATTTACCACTTCAACCCTATATAATGACAATAAAATATTTTTATTGTAACGCTCAAAATGTTGAAAAGCAATTATTAAGGAAACCATAAATATAAAAGGCTGAGAAGTCAACCTAAGAGGAGCAGGGAAAAGAAAACTGTGAAATGTATCATCATCAAATGCAAAAACTACAAATCTAAGCAGAATAAATCCAAATCCCTTCGAATTCTAGAATACTATCCCCCAAGTCCTGTTGCAAGAAGGGCTGCAAATTTGCTCCAATCACTGTCACCAAACAAAAGAAAGTCACTTCTACAGCCAGACCATGTCAAACAGAAGATGTAGCTACAGCAGAGGGACGCCTCGAATCCACTGGTGTGTAAAGTATGGGCTGGGGCTTTTTTGTCAGCTATTACCATAAAAGAATAAGAGGAAACAGTGACATTACTACACAATAGAAAGGTCAAACAGCTTGCAGCCATTTCATGACCCAGACAAGTCAAGGTCAAAGGATTCAGGTAGCAACTTAGCCAGGGCATAAGTTACAGCACAAATGAATTGTTTTAACACATCAGCTTTGGTCAATTAAACCTAACAAGGCAAGTTGCATCACGTAGCAGGGTTCCTGACACCAAGGCCAGAAGCTGAGACCGACCTCATAAAACAAGGCTTTTAACATAGCATAGCAAATTTAAGGTAATCCATCCAGAAACTGCAGATGTCAGAATAATAAAATACAAGTTGACCTAAGCAAGAACATTTTTCACACTTTAGAATTTGCTAATAGAGGGGTATAGACACACATGAATATTGACATACTCGTGATATTACCAAAAGCATAAATGTAATCCCTTACTTACATGAATCACAGAATACACCCTATTTCAAATAACTTTTTTAACATCTGTGCTCATGATCAGATTTTTGTTCTACACTCTACCATTCTGCGTGCATTTTTTTTTTCAGTGTGAGTATAGAAAGTAGGATTTCTAAAAAAAATAAAAATCTTTCAGTATCAGAATATATATAGTATTGTCACTTAATAGTAATTGATGCTTATAAAGTACTTTCATGTCATTTCATAGGAAACATATTTTTAAAATCAGGGCTCACTATTCAATTTCCTATTTTGAGAAATAGTTTAACTAGAATTTTAAAACTGCATATACTTAGCATTGAACAATTTTTTTTCTCAAAGGCAATTCTCATTTTGTACTTTTGTCAACAAATTCCATTTTCAACTGATTTGTACTTCATCAATAACTTACTCCCTGCTCTGAACTGCCTTAAAATGGGATTGTGAAAATATACAACCTCCAGGCAACTTTCAGCTAGCAAAATTACTTCATCTATCACCCATATCTTCAATTATATAGTCTTTATTCAGAGTCCTTTAATTTGTGTTTCATCAATGCTGTCCTGTTTAAACTACCTCCATAAGCAGAGAGAATATGTGTATCTAAGTATTTTATTGAAAACAATGTATTTATGTACACACAGAGAATATGTGTATCTGTAAGTATCTTATTATAAACAATGTATTTAAGCACAGAAATGGTTGGCTTTCCCTTCTTAAAATATTGCTTCATTTAAATTTTGAGGATGTTTAAAAATATGTGTGGCCTTCAATTCAGCCTCAAGGTCTTTTCATCTCATTGGTTAATTGGTAGCCATTTCTTCCAATTTTCTGAATAATGTAACAGCCAAAAAGCCCAACCATTCAAGCCCTATTAGTCTCACATCCTGTACCCAGTCCATCTAACACAAGCTAATCCCACAGCTCACTCCTTAGTACATGCACTTAGTTTTCATAAGTTCCCTGCAATTTGATGATTTATTCTCTATGCCAACTCCTAACAACTGAATTCAGTTAAATTAACCACATCACATAATTAGAGTTCAAGGACCTAAGAATTTACTTTAAAATGAGACTACATACCACGTTGCCACAGAAAAGTGAGCACAATCAAGAGGAAGTGTCTCTTCTTGCTATGCTTGGCGTGAGGCATGCTGCTGTAATAACTCAAGTTTCCGATCGCACAACCACTAGTCCTTGAGAGTTCTAAAATTATTCCTCCTCCGCAAAGATGGAGGGGAAAAAGTTGGAAGGCTTGCTTTGAACACTGTGCTGGCTAATCATTTGCTCTGCCACAGCAAATACACAGAAAAGCCCTCAAGTGTCACAGGTTCTTCTCACATCAGCTTCACACTGGGATACGCCATTCTTTCAGAAATAAAAGAAACTTTTTCTCCAAACCTAGTTTCTCAGCAAGAGGATCCCCACCCTCGCTTTGGTCACTTTCAGGTATTTAATAATTACCTATTTCAATAAATTGCTATTGCTACTCTTTGTAAACCTTAAGCTTCAAACAAAGCAAGAATTATTCCTTTGATGTTATCATGTAAGCACTGTGATGACAGAAATGAAAACTAACTTATCTCAATTTTTAAGAATTCCAGAGAATTCTCACTCCCTCCCTGAGGGTCGCTCGCTCTTCAGGTACTGAAATTCTAACAGGTCAACACAGGTGGCAAGAGGAAGAGTGTCATGAAACAAATAGGTTTTTCAACCCTCCGACTGACATTTTTCAATGTCATTTAGCTGAAGGATACTTTATGAGGAGCGAGACCTTACTAAGTTGAGTATTTTGGATGGTTGTTTAAATTAGAGTGCCAAATTCAAAAGGAAAAAGTTAATGGAGAGATAAAACTTTAATTTCCTGCTGGCAGCGTCCTCCTAAATTACAAAATTTAGGGGAAAATAAGTAAATGTTAAAATCCTACTAAATCTTTTACAAATCTATACTACCTCTGTGTTTGGATATGTTTCTTACATACCACTGCAGAAAACAGAAACTTTAAAGAATTAAAGCAGTGGCATAGATGGCCTTTTCAAGTCGAAGTCTCCAGAGACACAGCCTATACCTTCGTCTAGCAGGGTGACATCCTTCAGCAGACCCAACCATACTTCCTGTCACCACATCACCATTATTCATTAACAAAGAACACAATTTTAGTTCTGACCCCCATGGAGTTATTTGGAGTTATTTTACCACACAAGAGATACGCATGGTGTATTAAATGTGTAAATACAATCACACAAAATCTAGATAAATATTTTTATTTCAAAATTTATAGTGCTGTGTATATGAGGAAGGACATTAGGTAGGAAAAAATTCCTAATGCTGTTGGTAGGATGCATTATCAGCCTTTGCTGGCTCCAGAAAAAAGTACACATGTATTGTTTTAAATACGAAAATCCTAATTGTTGTAACAAATGAATTTCTCTCTATGTCCTCTCTTTTCTCTCTCTCTTTCTCCCCCCCTTTTAAAAAATGAGATCATATTAACAGCTATGCAAAAGCTTAGTTTGCCATATCAGAACACAGATGCCAGGCTTTCCCAGCTGGCCACCGAGGCCTCTAAGTTTAACTCCTGAGTTGTCTGCAAAACTGTCTATGGCAGGGACATCATGGCAAGCCAGGTGAACTTCTGGCCCCTTAGATTCTGTTTTCTTCTTATCAGTGAGAAAATTGCTAACTATCTTATCTTACAGTATATGTTCCCACAAAGGTCTCATTAAGTCTAGAAGCAAGACATGCCAATGAGAGCCCTTCTTTATCTTGCGAATTGTGTATAAGCAAGAATGCAAACAAACGTGCACTGGGGTTTGTGAGTTCAGTCCAGGACAGGGTGCGAGATGGGAGCTTCACAGGGTTCCCTAAATCAAACACACAAAGTACTTTTCCTACACACAAACTACATGCTCTCCCAGCATCTCACATGCAAGCACACCAAAGCTTCCTGCAGAGCAGCCTCATTCAAACAAGTTACAAGAGCTCATTTTCCTCCATAATGGGAAATACCTGCAAATGAAGTGAAATTTATTAAAATGTTAAAATGTGCTGTAAAACTTGCAAACAATTATCTACTTAAGCGTTTCATAAAGAAATAATTGTTACCCAAAAGGATTCTGAAACCTAGTAACTGAAGGAGGAAACTCATTCCTAGCATTTGCTTCCTCACTAATGACATGTGACAACCAGGAAGGGTTCTATTTCAAAAACAATAATGATTACAACTTCCCCTGTAAACAGGTCACATTTTTCACAACTTCAAAATATCCTTCAATTATTATAACATTTAACAGTAAAACAACAAAAGTTGCCATACAACAAAGGGTCACAATTTTAAGGGTTCAACAAGGCTAAAGGAAACTACTTGTTCACGACAGCAATGAAGCTGCTGAACTCTTGTCACACTCCAAAACTTGTTTAAAAAGAGTGCAAAGTACAGTCTAAAAATCACTTAGACTGATTTCGTTTAAACTCTAATCTGTTAGATTCATGACAACAGTTACTGTTTCTTGAGATCTTTAAGCTTTTTTCGTGTGTTGTGATCTCTCTCTTTCTGCAAACACTTCCCTGCCTCAGAGAAAGCCCAGTCCCCCCACCACAACCGCCCCACCTCTCCTCTCTACAGACAGGACACAGTCTGGCGACTCAAGGCCTCCCCTAGGCCAGACTTCCTTCTGTGCAGCCCTTTGGGTAGAACTGCTAATCCTTCTTATTAATTAACGAGATAATGGTGGTTAACCGAAGCAATATTAACGCTAACTATCTAGGAAACTTCAACCAAAATTATTTGAGCCTTTCGGTTGTTTTTCCCAGTATCAGAATTGTACACTAAGAATCTGGCAACATTTTTATGCAGAATTGAGAAATTCAGGAATGACTTGATTTACATCAGACCTTAACATGTAGGTTTCCTTTTTTTCCCCACATTTACACTGTTACACATTACTAACTGGAGAGGAAAAGTAAAGTCCTCTCGACATGTTGCCAGAAAATTCAGAAATGTGCAAACTGAGAGAACTAGAAACTGCATAAGAAATAAGCAGTGATGTGACTGAAAGTCAACAGTCAGTTGAAATGGATGCATTATATATCACTACACTGGGCAAGTCCTCCGCACACTTGTCATAGTATACTCTTCATCCTCTAGGATGTCTGAGTCCCAGGAAGGTGTGTTGTGCAAGGCTTGCCTGGTTTTTGTTTGGTTTTGTTTTGCTTTGCTTTCCTGAATGCAATAACAAAGACAATATGGTGAATAGGTACCACCTGCCCAAGAATCATTGGACATCTTTAATATCTTTGGGAAAATGGAGACCACTTTAGAGCTATTTTTTCTGCCACAATCCTTTTAAAAAAAGGAAACTAAAAAAAAGGAAGGGTTTTCTATTAGCTAAGGTTTGCTGCAGCAAACAAGCAAGCAGCTTTCATTCAGGGATTGTCAAAAACTTTCCAGTGTGCCCACTGCAATGCGGATGCCAACCAACGAATCAAAGGCATTCAGCAACTAGACAAAGAGGGTCTGATGCCAACCTCGGTGCCACTGGCAACCATTATTGGCATCAAACACAGTGTCTGCCTTTTTTTTCCCCCTCGCCTGGCACTTCACAAACAAAATGGCGGTTCTTGTAGCAACGAAACAGCCGAAGCGCAGCCCTCTGAATCAATAACGTCAAATGATTTTATGGATTTAAACACAGTTACTCCCAAATGATGTGTACATTTTGGGTAAAGTAGGGGCATATAATTTTATAAACAACTATATTGAACATGACCCTCTGCAGCATAAAAAAATAATCAAATGGACTGAATTGCGGTCAACCAGACTATATGCATAGAAGAAGCTGAATAACAAAGACATTGAGCTTTAAAGAAAATACTGCCCTGTGATGCAAAAGCCTAATAAACTATCTATCAAAAATGATTTCAAAATGGATCAATTTTTTCCCAAAACCATATCACATACAGATGTAGCACTACAATTTGTGTCAAAGCTCTAGTAACTCTTTCCACATTTCAGAAAAGATGAGGTCGCTGGGCATGAAAAAGGAAGGAAAAAAGTGTGGGTTGAACCAAAAGAGAAAGAGGGAGAAAGGAAAGCCTAGGAAGTTGGTCAACAATGGAACTTATTATATGTTGGTCTTTATTTCATCCGCCAAACGAGATACAGTATGTGGTCTTATATGAGTAACCAAGAGGACTACTGACATTTCTAGATCTGGAAATTGTCAATACATTGTAACATCACTCCACACTGCAATGCGGATGCCAACTAACAAATCACAGGCATCCTGAGCTAAACAAAGAGGGTCTGATGCCAATCCTGGTGCCACTGGCAACCATCTTTGGCATTCTCTCTGTTCTTTCTCATGTTTTTCCCCCAGTTTTTTAGAAGTAGAGAGAGAGAGAGAGAGAAAAGGGGGGAAAGGTAATTTTGTTGTTCATTCTGTTGCATTTTTCCATTATAATTTTTCCTTTCATATTTTCCATTATACTTCTTTACTTAATTTATAAAACAGACTTAAGTAGGTTTTCATGTACTTAAGAAGAGAAATAAAAAGTCATATGGGAGATATGTAACTCTCTGATTGACTACAGACTTATCTTTAAAAACCTGCCTTCTTTAATCAATTGCACTACAAAATGACATAATTAACCTACACTTGACAAATAAAAAGCTATAAATTTTGAAAAAGAGAAAACACAAAAGCACTCTGATGTGACTTTTTCAAAGAAAGAGCCACCAGATGTTAAGAGGAAATGATGCAGAGGCAGGTAGTAGAAAACACAAATTATTAGCTGCACCAGCATAAAATGATAAAAAAAAGTTCTTACCATAGAAATTGCTGAGATCACAACAAAATCACTGTTTTATCTGAAAGTGTGGGCTCCAAGAGTTTCTCAAAACTTTATGGTTATCATTACCAATGGTACAATGCAGACAGTATTTATGCTTTTTTCTCTTTTAATCTGTCTTCACAAATCCAAAGGATACGTTCTTTATTGTCAGTTCATCAAAACTGCCTGCCCTGGAAGTAGATATGCATGCATGCACACCTCAAGGGCTAGCCTCCCAACAAGTTAAAAATGTGAGCCAGCAGAGAGGCAGTTGCGAATCTTCCCTCTCTATATTAAAAAGTTGCACGACCCACTTTCTAAAACTTTCCTTCTAGCCTCACTTTTGCAACACAGTTACAACACATTTATAGTCAATCCAACACACACACCCACATACACACACACACACACACATATATATATATATACATAGCCCACCTTAACATGTCACCTCCTAGACAGCTGTCAATCAAATTAAGTGTCATGTGCTCATGAGCTATTACTTTAGGACACAGAGGATGAAATTATATTTTCCCCCAACCATCATTATTTTAACTTGACTTCTTAAATGCACAGAAATAGTAAATGCAATTTTTTTAAGAAAATACAGTATTTCCAAATGAGTGATGTCTAGAACCATCATTTAAAATCAGATTAAAGCTTTTTAAATGATATTTAAGTGTACCTCTAAATCTGTACCAAGGAAATATCATGACAAAAAGTACATAGGAAATACCTAGATTTCTGAATCAAAAGAGTAATTTTTATATTTTACCTTTTTGGATGATAATAAAGTACATAGCAATTTGCTAAATCCTACATTCATATAATGAACATCAGATAACTGTCTGCCACCTGGCTATCTGCAGGCCATTTTCCCTGCTGCCAGACCAAGTTCAGATATGACCCACCATCTGTGGCAGCTCAAACTTCAGGCCACTTTGGTATGCTGTTTTTTTAAGTGATGTTTTACTATGAACTGTTGCTAATGCAAAGACATCTATATCTTGACACACTGACTTGAAGAAAATAAATTGTTACCTACTTAAGGAAAATATTTTAAGAAAAAAATAATAAGGAAACATATTTCATGAATTCAAAAAATACTCAGCAACATTGCCTATTTTGAATTGGGCAGGCAGCAATTATACCACTCTCTTTAGAGAGTACTTTAAAACATCAGTATGGTATGAAGTTTTTGCATTCTTTTTGAGATTTATTTTAAACCAGTGTAACCAGTCCACTTTCTGTTTTTGTTCTGTAATGTTCTGTAAGGAAAGCTGCAACTTTCCTCCTTGGTAAGTTTCATGAAATCACTTTCCAAGTGAAGTAACAATATACAGTGTTCCCAAGTCACTCTGGGAAAATATTACAAATTATTTAAACAAGAACTATATTCCATTAAATATACAGTGAATATTGCACAATCCAAAGTAGGTGTTGACAGAAATATTAAAATTAAATAAATATAGGTCTACGTAAGATATACATTTTGGTAGTCACTATCTTCAGCATTTTGTAATAGTAAATGATAATCCTGTTTTCACTGCTACAGCACTAGATTCCTGAAACAAGTTCATCTCCCTCATTAGTTAAGAGACTAATGCAAAGACTTTAAAGAGCGGTTTGACTATTCATAAATAAAGTTACATTTTCAAATCAGAAAAAGACAACTAGGTATGAGAAATGTAGCGTAGCATAGAAAATGAAGTGTAATAAACTATATGTTTTAGGGTATTATGTCTCCTCATATATTTAAAAAAAAAAAAAAACACATGCCTTTTTGGTCTTTCTTTAAATATCCAAGCCTACCCAGGTGTGACTGCTCCATGTCTATTTACAGGGCTCGCACATGGCAGTGGATGTCTGAGTGTAACCGGGCACACCACTGTACCCAGAGAGAGCAGAGGGTATCAAGGAGCCTTAAGGACCATCTAACCCAAGCCAGACATTCCATCTATGGCCGTTTGTGGACAGTGTTTTCGGTGCTAGAAGAAAGAACAATCTGCTCCTACCTTGCTCCTGCACGTAGTATGCCAAAAACAAATCAAGTTCCTTAACTGATACTGTGATATGATGTGGCTGGACACATAGTGCTGGGTTTGTGCAGTGTGGGGATTTCATGAGACGCTCTCCATCGGTACTTTCCAAAGGGATGCCTTTGAACAGGATCACCATGACTAGATCCAGACGCCAGACTTTGTCTGCCTGTCGCAGGCAGTCGATTCTCCTAATCTTACCCTTCTGGTCAGGATTGGATAAGACACAGCACGGGTGCTTCTTGCCAGTCACGGTGAGCACAAAGTCCTCTCGGTACTCCTGGCGGATATCTTTGCGCAGTTTGGCCAGGAGCCTGGATGCCCACTTCTGTTTGATTTCAGGCTTTTCACTGAGAAGCTCATCTTTGACTGCTCTTTCTTCATCCTTTGACATTCGCTTCTCATGCTTTTTAAAGTACTTGCGTTTTCGAGCCTGCAGGTTGAACCAAGTATAGGCAATTGCACGGACATGAGGAAGAAGTGCCTCGATGAATGGGTGAAATTCATCCTGTGGAAGATGAGTGGGGGAAGGAAGAGGTACAGACAGTCAGTTTAATTTCAGATGCTCAAAGAATAAGACCATAATCTAGTCCCAATTCAGTACAAAAAAAGTTATGCATGAAAATAACATTTTTCTCTTATTTAAAACGATCAAAATAGCAGGACAAGAAGAAAATAAAGTATGCCCGGCCTCCCCCTCTCCACCAAAACTCACAAGTTGATTCTCCTTCCTACAAAGAAAATAAGGTTTTATTTTGTATTTTCACTCTGGCCCCATCCCCCTCATTCCCACCCCCAGGCCAGGCATTCTACATTCTTTAAAAACATATGCAACCAAGGTGCTTGGCACCCAATTTAATATTTAAATATTTGAATGACCAACCAACACTGTGCAGTACCATTTCACAAAGAACACAGTGAGATTTTTTTTTTAATCGGAGCAGAGCTTCTCAGAAGACAGAAACGATGGCACAGTTCATTTCTCTTCTCTGTGGCACAGAAACACAAAGCACAGAGATGCTCAGTGTAATGTCACACACTTCCCGCTTTTGGAGCATGCTCTCAGCAAGAGGCTGCTGGTGGCACAAAGAGCATGCGCCATTAAACTTGATCCATTTTCTTATCAAACGTCCAACATTCCAACACTGAAACAGCACCATTCCAAGAGTGGTAACTAGAGAAACCGGTATACAGTGAGGGAAAGTGGGCACAGGACGCAGCTTGTCGTATCAGTGTCCTGAAAAGGTTTCCATACTTTAAGCTGCATTCTCTCCCTGCACCCCCAACACCAGCTTGCAACACACACACACACACTCACACACACACACTCACACACTCATGCTCTCTCATAAACACACTCTCTTGCATTTTTAAATAGAAGTTTTTAAAGTTGAAAACAAAATTACCTAACTGTTCTTGTGGCAGCTTTCCTATACAATATGAAGCCCCACAGAGTCAGTTAATTTGTTAACTGATCACATGAGGATGGTGATTAATTCTAAACCCCTTAAAAATCAATCTGAGGTGAACAATGAAAAATGGCAACTTGGCACCAACTTTGCATTCTTTGTGTCTCTTCATGCTGTGGCAGAGTGACACCAGGAGTGCTCTGCTGGTCAGTGACTGCTTTTGTGGAATCCATACAATTCCTGTGCCACGTAGGTAGATTATCGGATGGACAGGGCTACGGGTTCACATGTGCATGAGCTTGTGAATCTTAAAGTGTGCAGATTATATAGTACCCGGCTTTTGAATTAACTGGTTTACCTTTAGGCCCTGCCTGTTTCAGCTAAGCTTTTCTAAGGCAGGGGGCAGTGAGGACTGGCAGATCATCTTCACTTACAGATATTTCAAGTTACTTCCATATGCAGGTGGTTTCATTACTTCCTTACTTAAGTAAAACCTGTTTTATAAGCTTAGGCCTATAGCTGTTCAGAAAGAGCATAATATCCCATGCAAGCAATAAGTATGGATGCAATAAGCCAAGATCTAAAGCGAATGAGAACTTCCAATGAGGCCATTTTTTTCTGCTCACATTGACTATATTGTCATCCCAGCCACAAAATAACTTTCTCTGATTTCATCCCAAGTTAGAATGTATACATTCATGTGAGTTACCCTTAACTGTGTGGAGCAAATTCTACTAAACCAGCAGAATAATTGTTCCATTACGTAAAGATGGGGAAAGTAAACTAATGACACTCTAACAAAGAAGGTGCTCCCAAAATTCCATGAAGCTATGAATGCACTTTTCAGATGAAACCAAAGTTCCAATGCTAAAGACTGCAACATGTTTGTAGTTTGCAGTTCAGACACAAAAATAGGTATATGTTCTATCCAATCAACAATGTAGTCAAGTATTCTAACATATTGCCGTAAAATGTTCCTACAGCAGAAGTATGAATCAAAATTTTATAACAATACAGAATGCAGCTGATTACATCACAGCATGAGGCATAACCAAATGCCATAGAGGAAATCATTAAACCGATCAGTAGTTTCCAGCAGAGATTTGAACAATTCAGTTACTATGTGAGCACACTAAACTAGGCCATGGAAAGAGTTAAACCACAATCTGTTCTTTGTGTGGGAAGGCAGCCCTGCTCACAGCAACCACAGCCCATGATAAGACCTCCTATCTCCATACACTTTCTGATGCCATGCTTTTAGCTTTCACTGTAACTATAAAAACTTTGTTTATCCCCCCTTCGAAATATATGCAAAAGGAAAGCCTGCTCAAGGAAATGTGAACTTAAACATGCTTTGGAACTCACTTCCTATGATATGACTTTTTACTATGATTTATTGGTATGACTAAAAAAATGCATATATGCACTCATAAACTAAAAACTTAAGAATGTAGGGAGTGTATGAGGAAGCTCTGTCTCACTCATTTTAGTTTTGCCATGCTTTTTAAAAAGCAGTATTATTTTAATGGATAGATATTAAGCAATTTGATAACACTTAAGTACTTACGTTCTTAAGTACTATGTTCAGTGACATTTCATTTTCTTCTAAAAACATAGTTTTGATTAAATGTGTTTTGAGTTTCAATATTTGACCAAACATCATCTATCATGTAACAAATTTCAAAAATTTAACAAATTATGTTAAACAACCAGAATGCAAATTTGAAGGTTGAATTTAGAAGCTCTTAGCCAATGCACACAAAGCACTGTTGCCTTGAGTTTACTGTCAGTGATGCCAAATATTGTTTTAAAAAACACACATTTTTTTTTCTTTACTGATAAACAGAAGTAGCAAACTTTCTCAGGCCACTAGTTTGCCTTGTTAATATCTCTAGGGCCTTACGATCATGTGGATTCCTTTTAAATGAAACACTTACTTGATAAAGAGACATATTCCCCCAAAATGGTATTAAGTGGAGATTTGCAATATGTCACATATATTTTTGCATTAACATGTCTAAATGTCATCTTCCATGTGCCACTGTTTCTAATGCTGACTAGCAATATATTCTTAACGATTATGAGTAATGTGAACGTACAGCACAGTAACTGTCCTCATCCAGAAAAAAAATGATTAAGTTATACGAACATCCTAACTAATGGATTATTAGCACAGAAACACTAAATAATTACTAAAAATATTTTTTAAATTGAACCATGTAAGTGACTTAAAGGCTCTACACTAAGGTAATATGCAAGCACACTCTTTGACAATTTTTATTAAAATATGTTCACATTTAGTGATCTTTCTCTTATACAACTTCTTTAGTTGAACTAAAGTGATAAAATAAACAGGCAAGTTACAAATTTCAAATATAAAAGTAAACAGTCTAATTTGACTTGGCATATTTATTTTTTCTTCATGGAAACAATGGCTTCCAGGAAAGGAATGGAAAATTAGAGCACTATAGAGGTGGAACACTAAACACTAGGTGTTCTCGGAGCATCATCTGTATGCAACAATAAACCATGAAAAAAATTACCTAAAGAACAGAATGACAATAAAAGAAAAAAATTAAATGTTAGCATGTCAATTGAAGGTTCTAATATTAAAGGCTTATATTATATTTAGAAAAGGCAAATATTAAATCCTACGATGACTCAATATTCCTTTTTCATTTGGCTTATACTGATTAATAAATGCTGATTTATATTGATACTGCAGCATACCATTTTGCTATATATCAACTTTAATAGTAGCTCCTTTTAAGTTAAAATTCTTTCTAAAACCAAGATGGCTTAATGCAAGAACTGAGATACTTTTTTAAAGTTTCCAACAAATTAGGGTGTCACTTTACTTTGCAATTGCATGTCCTAAAACATGTTCTGCTATATCTATTATGCTCTTGTAACACAAAACTAAACTATGGATCTGATACAAAAGTAGCACTGTGAATGTGCCCTCCCTTTTGAAATACCTAGCACTACCTATAAAGTCACACAGAGATTATTAGTTAAGTGAGAATTTGAAAGCTAAAATTCCTTCTCTGGCATAGGCCTTAAATTCCAAAAACAGTTTTAATACATCAACCCAGGTTTGTATTATTAAAGTACCAAAGAATATTTAGTCATTGTGAAGTAGTGTTGGTACATATGTATCCTTGAATACTGATGCGATAGTTGAATGATTATGCTATACGTGCTCCGAATATTCCATATGTCGGACTGCTGCAATATTATTTTTAGCACACACAAATTAAGATAAAGCAAGGTACTTTTTAATTTAATGCAATGGCTAGTAGCATTTCCAAAAAAGCCAATACTGGAAATAAAGATATGAAAAAGCACACAATTATTTAGTCCTTTACAGGTGATGCAGTACTTTGAAAGTGAAAAGCTTACTTTCATCTGTTTTATTGGATCCCATGTAAAAATAATATAAATGGACGTGGTTTACTAGAAAGAGGAAAAAATTCTGCTGACAGGTAATATTAAAGGTAACTTTTCCAACTACAGGCAATTCGTTATACCTGAAACAGTTTCATCGTAATCATTGTCTACTATCAGTCATAGCTTTTAAAATACAAAAAACTCTGCAACCCATTTTTCCAGTTTTGTTAAATTAAAGTGCACGTTTACTTGCTTAAAATAGCCATATCTAAATTAATCATACTCAGATGCCAAACAAAATATAAACAATAAAAAATGTGTCAGCCAAAAAGCTACAGGACTGTATCCAATCACTGAATAAGCCTTATCATTGTTTTCATCTTCATTCACAATTTATGAGTGCCTCAGTCCTTTTGAATCACAATGGTTTCTAATTGTCATACAATTGAAATCTTAATTATTTGTCCATTATAAAAATGCATCACTGTGATACTAGATTTTTGAACAGTCAAAACTAGCCAACGCTTCTTTAGCTCTTCAGTTTGTATGACGTTAAAGAAAATAGTTACCAATTATTAATCATGTCACAAACTCTAATAGCTGAAGTCAACTGTCTCATAACTTTAAAGATTTAAAGTATTCCTTCAAGTAACAATTCTGCACAAAGCTGTTTAGTTAGTTCACCAGTTCATTGGGCAGCGAGGAAAACTGCGCCCAGGTAAGTCTGTTCGGCCTCTCCACTTTTCCATTTGACTGTATGGTTGAAAGTGATAGGAATTGTATATGTGTGTGTGTGCGTATTAAGTCAGTGCATTTTTCTTTTTAATTTCACAACATTACTCCTAAGGTCTAAGGGCAATTTCCAAAACTAAAGGGAAAAAAAAAAGACCCTACTTTCCTAGCATTACTTTATGCCTTACGAACTATGCCCAACTATCACCAACTGTCCTAAAGTCCACAGCCAACTAAACTCTTGGCAAGATAAAGACCGCTCTGTGGTGCGGTCACTGTAAACCCCAAAGTGCGGGCCACGACGGACCAGGACTTTAGGTACCCAAATAAAGCAAAGGAATGGGTCCCCGGACCCCAACCCCGGACTCGCTTAGTCGCCCGCCCACTGCCAACAGCAGAGTCTAGAGGCGCCCACACAGACTTGTGCCAGAGTCCCCTAGCCCAAGTTCACCGGCCGGTTTCAAGAGCTCGGTCCCCCCTAAAGCTGCTCTAAAGCCCGAGTCCGCCTCTGCGCGCGAGTGGCCGCGAGGAGCGGCGGGGATCCGGGACCCGGGGTGCAGCCCCGCAGCCGCCACTTGGGGGGCCACTCAGGGGCTCTCACTTGCGCGCCTTGGTTCTGCGCACCCCTGGCAGCATACCCCGGCCGGTGCCCGCTCTCACGGTGCCCAGGGCGCGGGGCCGGGCGCGCGCGGCGGCCGTGGGCGAGGGGCCTTGCGCAGGCTCCCACGCCGCCCCGCAAAGCTTGCCGCAACTCCTGATCACTTCTCCGTGGGACGAAGATGTGCTGAGGTTAACTAAAGCCGCTAATTGTCCCCACGATGAGAGCAACAAAACAAAACAAAAGGCGTATGGGGCCATAAAGAAAGCTCGAGAAAGCGACCGAGACATGTACCTGAGTGAGACAGATGGGAGAATACATCATGACTTCGCCTTAAAACGCACTTTCCCGGAGATGCCCAAGAAAATCTTCGAGAAGCAAGACTTTCATCTATTCATTTTACAGTCATCTGAGCCCCGCGATGCGATCAATCAGGACGGGGCTGTGCGCCGGATCACCGCAACTTCACAACAAACCCAGTCCTCCTTAAATAGCCAAAGATTCAAGTTCACTCGGCGTGCTAGATTTCCCGGGGTGAAATCCAATCTACACTTTTAACCCTCTTGCAGTCCGGGAGCGCTGGCCGTGCTCGCCGAGGCCGCCGCCGCCGCCGCCGCCGCCGCCGCCGGTGTTGGCTGCCTTTCGCCTGGGTTTGGGGATTTGTTTTCTGTTTTGCAGTTGGTGTTGGTGTTGGGGGCTTGGGGGTGCGCGAAGGTTCGGTGTGGGTTGGATTGGGGTGATGGTTGATGGTGAAATGCTTTTTTAAAAAAAGGCGGGGAGGGGGACGCAGGAGGGCGGGCGGCCTGCAGAGCAAGGAGAATGTGTCACCGCGCTGGGAAAGTTCAAGGTTACAGCCCAGAACACTGCGGCAGGATCCCGGAGTGGTGATCGCAGGCGAAACTTTGCCGCGAGCCGACCATGTGTGTGCGCGAGGGGGAGCGTGAGCGAGTGCGCGCGGGTGGTGGGGCGCGCGCGCGCGCGCGCGCGCGCGAGGGCCGGGTGGGGGCAGGGTGGGGTGGGGGAGAAGGGAGAGGCCGGGGTGAGGGAGGGGGTACGAGCGCAGATCTCTCGGGCGGAAGAGGCTTGCGGCGCGCGGTCCCCGGCTGCAGCCGCCGCCTCCCGCGCCGGCTCCTCCGCGCCTGCCTACCCGCCTCCCGCCTCGCCCCGCGTCTGACCCGGCCGAGCGAGGAGGCTGCTGCTGCTGCTGCTGCTGCTGCCCGCAGCCCAGGGGGATCGAAACGATCTCCTGAAAAAAAAAATCCCAAACGATAAATCCCGTTCTCCTGCTTGACTCCAAACTCCTCTCTTTTCTGTTCTGGGCTCTTTTTTCCCCTCCCTCTCTCGCTTTCTTTCGTTGCAAAACTTGGAAGTTGAAAAATTCACCGGTTCCACCCTCTGGACCCCGCTCGAGCTCTCTCCAAATCAGACTTAAGGATTGTTTTATTATTTAATTACACAATCATCGCTTTACTCCTCCTCCTGCAAACGCGCATTCCTTTTGCACCAGTCTCTCCACACCCCCGCCCCCCACCTTCCTCCTCCTCCTGCGCCTCTCTCTCCTCTCTCCTCTCTCGCTCTCTCTTCTCTCTTTTACCCTCAGTCCCCCACTCTCTCCCTCTTATTTGTTAAAGGTATCATACCGGTGTAATAGTACTTTTTTTTAATAGCTTTTCTTTCTGCCACCCTTCCCACACCCCGAAATTGCGCCCTGGAAGTGGTATTTCGGTGCTCGCTGCGAACTCTGAGCCGCGGGAACATCCTAGTTGAAGAAGCACTGAGCAGCTCTAGGCTCGAGAAAGGAACAAATGGAAAATTCCCTCACACCCAAGGCCGCCCCGGGGCTGGGGCTGGGGCGCCGACACTCGCACCACGGGCGGGCGCGGTCCGCCTAGCCTGCAGTTGCAGGAAAGGAGGGGGGCTAGAAGGCGGAGGCCTGAGAGAACTTGGGCTCAAGTAGTTGGGGCGCACCGACGCGGACATGGGGGGGCCACGGCGCCCAGCCCCTGTCTACCCGGCCCTGAGCACGCGATCGCGAGTAAGGAAGGGGTGCGGGGTCCTTCTGGGTCTCCCCAACTATGCCGAAGCGGCGCGCGACGCTTCGCCGCGGTTTGCCGCCCTCCCTGGGGGTGCCCGGGGCACGTGGCCTCGCTCGGAGCAGAAGGACCGGCCGCGCCGCTGCCGCCTCCGGCTCCCTCCTCCCGCTCTCTCTTGCAGCTTGGCTGGCTGAGTCCCAATCCCCACCCCACTCCCCACCCCCCAGTGCCCGGGGCGCCGGCGGAAAGCGGCTCTCTCCCCGCAGGGGTGCAGGCAGGGCGGGGCCCTGGCTGCGGGACGGGCGCGCGCCCGGGCGCGAGCGCGGGGTGCGTGTGCTGCTACAGCCCTCCAGAGGTCGCGGGACCGGAGCCTCTGGGCGCCCGCCTCACTCCCGCGACGCTGCCCCGCCCCCTCCCGGGCCTGGAGCTGCAGCCCAGAGTGAATGAACTTGATTTTGGGGATTTTGAGGGAGGCGGCTCGCCTTGCACCCTTACATACTTACATACACACACACACACACACACACACAACCCCCCCCCCACACACACTGCTCCCCAAATTCCGGCTTTCTGCACGGGGTGGGTGGGGAAGTGGAGGAATCAAAGGCTGTCCAGACAATGGAGAAAAGAAAAGTGAGTGCCTGGGGCTCGGCGTCTACCTAGCTGGGGGCAGCTGGGGCCCTGAAGGGGCCAGGACTGCCCATCTCTTGGGCGGGGTCGCCCCCGCTCTCAATGGTGCTGTCACAGTGTTTCGAGGCTCGCCGCCTCTGCTCCTTCCCTCTTACCCTCGCTCTCGATTTCTGCCAACTTTCTTCTCTCTCAGCCTTTCCTGCTTCTACCCACCGTCCCCCCTTTTTCTCCCCCAGCGGACCTGAAGGAACCAGTGACTTTTTCCTTCACCAAGTGGGAGTTATCCACATCAAGCATTTCACAACGACACATCAAGAAAAGTAGGCAGGTTCAAGTCAACCATGAAATGGTCACTTTTTAACCCCGTCCTGTCCTCATTAGGGAAATGCTCAAACACAGTCCGTTTTCAAAAAGCGTCTTAATGAGGCGAGCTTGCCAAGTCTACCAGCTGCAGCCCCCGTAAACCAAGAGCCCAAAAAAGAAAAGCGCTGGGGGTGGGGAGCTGAGACTGGGGAAGAGGGTTGTTGGTCCGGGAGCACAGGTAAAGTGGGGAAACTGTGAGAACTCTGCAAAGTTAACCCTTTAGGGCATGCGCCGCAGGGGGCAGCCCCCCCTACTCCCAGGGAAATCCTCTAGTCAGCGTTCTGACAACGTTAATTTCCTTTGTGCCGGTCATTTCTTCTTTTTGAAAAGCTGGGATAAAGTTGACAGTCTTTATAGATGAAAGAAGTGAGGTGACAGTCGGGTTAATCCAAACAAATACTCGTTTCTCTCTCGTAAATTTTAGGCAACCTCATCTTAAATTTAAAAAGAAAACGACGAGCCAACGCAAAGCATCAGTTTATACTGCAGAATACAAAATGCTGCATCCCCTTTCTCACCCTCACCAGATTCTGCGGGGAGGGGGCGGGGAAGCTGTACTGATAATACCAGCTTTAACTACTGGAGTTTCCCTTTGAACAAATACTCAATTTAACTGGAGTTAATTTACCATAAAAGACATTCCCCTTGGCACGAATGCACTCATGTCCTTGAACACACCTCTTTGAATGCCCAGACTCTTACAGGAGCCATTATTTCGGGGTCTCTTTAAAAATCCAGTGCCCATCTCTCTCCTTCCCTCCCTCCCTCCCTCCCTCCCTCTCTCCCTCCCTCCTCACCACACCACCCCCAGTGAAATCCTGGCACCCAGAGAGCACTCTTTTCAGCCAGAGAGCCCAGAACCAGCCCTTGTCCCCTGGCAAAAGAGGCCCAGAGCTGGGCCCAAGGCAAGTGTCTCCAGACATCGCTACTCCTCCTCTCCTTTTTAGTCTCCCTTCCCAACAGAAACCATTTCCTTTTGCCACTAAAACTAGGTTGCATCCAAAAGTTTCACACAAGCTTTTTTAAAAGGGAAAAGCGAAAAATTGACAACTATTACACAGAAGAAGTCACAAAAGCTGCAGCAGACCAAGGGCTAAAGAAGCAGCATCAGACCCAGGTAAGACCCCAGAGAAGAGAAGACAGTCTGAGCCTCCCAGGCCCATGCCTTAGAGGCTCGAATCTCTTTCAGGTGTCCCTTGTTTGTGTTTGTACAGTACTTATGGCTGGGTACATTTTTGATGGCCACAGGAGGATGCTTGGTAGTTTGGACTTTTGTTTCCAAAAAGATGAAAATGAGAAAGCATATTACTGCTGTAGTAGTGAAGTGAGGAAAACCAAAAAGGAGTGAAAAATGAGCAAGAGACATCCTGGAAGGGAGGGTTTAAGGGGGACTCAGTATATACGGCCTTGACTGTCAGACCTCAGAGCCACAGTCAGGATAGCTGACATCCCTCAAAGCACTACTTCTTGTCCAGCCAATGCTATCCATGGTCACTGCAGGCCTTCCCAGGAAGAACTCTAGGAGAGTCTTCTATAATTGAGGGACTGGTGGATTAGGGTGCATGGGACATCTGGTTAGTCTGGCTTCTCTCAGCCCTTGTCAGCCACCTTTGCTTGGAGAAATACCAGTCTTTTACATTGCAAGTAGTAGAGAGGAGGAACTGGGAAGGTGCATGCATTTTATTCACTTTCCCTTTTTTGCAGCATGTCTAGATTATGGTTTTAAAGTGTCTCTGAAAAGTTTCTGATACTGCCCAAGTCGGCCAAACACTCAGACTTTGCCACTTACTTCTAAACTCTCTGTTCTTCCTCTCTCACACTGAAAGGGTTAGAGCACTGGTATGACAGGGCACCCCATTCACCCCCAAACCTGGCTGAAGAGCTGGAAAAAAGCCAATAGCTCCTTCAGCAACAGGAAAATCTGATGTGTCAGTATTGCTAATAATCTCCCTAGATCACCTCTTTACTTTAGACTAACTTATTGGGGAGGGGAAGGGTGGGGTCTTTTCTGATAGAAAGTTTATTGATTTCTTAAAAAAAAAAAAAAGCCAGAGCTTCAGCTGACTGGACTTTTCAAAACCCAACTGAAAATTAAGAATAAACATTGTTACCCAGTTTGAGCCTCCCACTGACGCCCCAGAGAGAAGTCTGATATCTCAGGTATCTTCCTAACATTCTTTTTCTTTTACCCTTTTTCTTTCTAAAGGAATTGCAGCGACAGGTTGCAAAGCCAGTGCAGTTTCACATAAGGTTTCTTGGAGCTTAACAAAACTGTCATTTTCAATACACCCGATGACTGTTTTAGCTTTTAGCTCTTGCATGTGATTTGCAGAGAGGTTCAACAATTTCACACACCCTATCTGCATGGCCAATATCAATATTTTAAAACTAAATACAAAAGAGACAGGTGACCTCCTGACCCCAGGGAACAAGCTTGCAGAACTGCAAGTATCTTCTTCACTGTGCCCAGGGATCATTTTCCTTCCAAATGAGCCACAAAAATCATAGAAGTGTAGCCTGGAAAACACAAATTTACATCTACACGTAGCTACACCAAAATCCACTCAAAAATGCATATATAAACAACCGACAAGTACCAGGACTGCCTACACTTGATGGGAATTGCAAAATCATGCCCAACTCTCAGCCCTTAAACTCCTACTGTCAAATTAGGGTAGCAATTTTTCCCCACTAGAGAACTCACAACCTGTTAGTTTCCCTACCGTCATTGCCAGCCCTTTGCCTTTCACTGAAATGAATAAATAACCTTGGACTTCCCCCCACCCTTACCGCCCCCCAGCTGTTTGGTCTCCCTTGAGGACAAAACTAAATGAGAAAAATGACGCTGTTAATAATGTCGCTGCTGAAATGTCTGTACTCAACTATTAAAAAGAAATCCCACTAAGTCACTAAGTATGTCTTTATCTCAGGCACATTTACAACCTACAACTCTGAATATGAACACAGACTGGCCTACATGCCTCCAGTAAGGTCAGTGGGTTCCCACTTCTCTACAGAGATGAACCCAGTTCATCAACAGAGACTCTCATCTTCGGAAACATTGCCCCCCCCCAAGATTACAAACTAAGCAGTTGGCCAGTAACTTTTGCATGATTTATTTTAAACTTTGAAAATCTCCATAATAGTTGCCAGGCTTCATCCACAGTAGTACTACATAAAGTTACATTACATTCTGTCATGCACAGGGGGTTCTCTGCTGATGGAGAGAGAGGTGTAGTTACAGTGTTGCCTCTTCAAAATAGCTAACATTTAAATTAAAACTATATGACATCTTATTTCTACATGCAAATTGGCTTTTGTTGCCCATGCACATATGCTTTGTAACATATGAAAATGGATACTTTTTAAAGAGATGTTTAGAAAGCAATGTCCAAAATGGCCAAGTAGTTCTTACATTCTGTATTAAATATTTTTTAAAAAGTATTGTAGACCATCTTAAACTTTCTGCACCCTTTTTCTCTAATTCTTCCTTTGAAAACCGCTATTCTATTTCAATATCAAGACCAAATATCACAACAGAGTAGTGCATTTTAACTTTCAAACTAAAATGTAAGAAACACGTACAAAAGAAAACACAAACAACTGGGCCTATGCAAAATATACGATCGGCCAATTTATCTCTGAATGTATCTGAAACATTTTAAGAGCACAACAAGCTAATAAATTTCCAAGCAATAATACTGTCAAATTGTATGATGCCACAAACTCCAAAAACAAAGTTACAGATGTTTATGACATCACATTCACTCGAAATTATGCTGCTACTCAGTCTGACCATATTAAAATTAAATGGATGCCTATGTCTACTAAAGAATAAAAGGAATTTATTTTGGACATCAAACAATGAATCTGTCACCATTTATTGTATGAAACACTCAGCTAATCAATTTCCTATTAAAATAGCTTTCAACAATACTCAGTTTTAAAATTCATCAGGGCCAGTAAAAACCTTTCCCAGTGCACAAGAATGCAGTCCCAACCATGCACGATAATTACCGTTCTAATACTTTTATTGCCCAAGCACTTTTCCTGTGCTCCCCATCACTAGGTGGGAATCTGCAGTACATTGTATCAGTAAGTTGGAGTGCTTGACCTTTGCCCACATATGATTTAATAGGGACTTTTCAGCGCTGGAGCTTTCTCCATCTCTCATACCATTAAATGAAAACATCAAACCTCAGATGTAAAACTGGAAACCACAACGTTTTGTGTTTCACAACTCTTTGCAGTTTTTACTCAGACTGCTTAAAGGTCAGATTCTTTACTTCACAATGTTCTTCCCCCCCCCAACCCCGCCCCGTACACTAAATGCACCGGAAAGTCACAGTAATTCTGACTGATTTTTATTAAATCTTGAACTCTTCAATCACATACACATATGCACCCTGCTTATTTACACGTGCATTCTTTTCTAACCACATAAGCATGTGTATATGACTTTCTGGACTAATTCCATTTTAGAGCTGATTTAAATGTGTGTTCAAATTTGAGTTCAAAAGTTAACTTTTTCCCGCCTGTTAGAAGTTAAAGTTACAAAGGATGGTGCTATAAGATCCGTTCAAAGAAAGTCAGAGTTAATCTTGTGTATTTTGGCGCCTTTTCCCTGCCAGCTACTGTACTGGGGGGTGGGGGGGGGGAGGACTTGGAGATCTTGTCTGTCCCGTCTCAAGTTCAATGGCAGTTCTTCCAACCGGGAGGAGAAGATGGCCATGTTCACAGCCCTAATAATAATTCCGATCACGCCACTTCGGCATCTTGTGTCAAAGTCTAAACTGGCTTCCCTGCCCCCCTCAACCTGAAAGCTGCCAAGTCCTCACACTCCGCATTCAACCACAACTTAATGGATGGGATATTGTGCATTAAAATGTGTCCCAGACGCGCTGGCGAAGAGAGGACAAGGGAAAAGGCAGACACACACACACACACACACACACACACACACACACACACACACTTAGGCAGAGGGGGGAAATTCTAGAGCAGAAACAGCAGGGTGGGAATAAAAAGTATTAACATTAACATGAGCGGGAAGAAATCCATCATAATCTTGTTTTGTTTTTTGATTTTAAGAGTGGGAGAAGCTGACGGGTGGAGGGCTAACAGTCCCATGCCACAACTTTGGGAATGTGATGTGGGTGAGGGAACTAAACTCTAGAATGAACGTCGATTTTTTAAAGAACTCCAACACACTAATATGAACTGAATGGTGCTACCCTCACTTAAAAATGTATTTTTAAATAAGAATATGCAACAAAGCTATACCTCAAAATGAAGAAAATAATGCTTCAGGAAAGCAAATTGGCTACATGGTACGATTAAAGCATTATTTGTATTGTAATTTTTTTCCCCAACATTGAGAGGAAAGGGGGAGAAAGTAGGAAGTTGAATTAGTAAAAAACACTCTATTCCGCCCTGAGGTCTCACAGTGTTATTCACTGATTCCCGCCATGAAAGTGTGTCACCTAAAACTAAAGTTGCCAGCGCTTAAAAAAAAAACAACACATATTTGCATTAGTTCTGGAACTCCAGCGCTGTAGCTCAACCTGTAAAGCAGTAAGGACACTTAGGAAAGGGGTGAAACAGTCACTTCACAACGCACAAACAGGAAATAAAATCTGTGAGGGGGTGCAGGGGAAAAACAAGACAAGCAAATAAAACCCATCATTTCAAAGCCACATACCATCGCACTGTATTGCACTAAATAAAAGAGATCTTGAGTCTGTCACAACCCTGGGCCGCTGACTTCACGAGTCTCAGGTAGAGATTTGTGGATTTTCTCAAGGGTTGTTTTGGTATCTCTTTTTGTGTTTAGTTAGTTTTTTTTTTTTTTTAAGCAATCCGGGAGTAGTCTGACATTGTTTAAAATGACTGTTATTTCTGCACGGCCACAATTCTCGCCCAAGAAGAAAAGGAGGTCAAAGTCAAGTCTAAAAAGCAGGCAGCCCCTCAGTCTGGATATCCAGCTTTCTTTCCTCGCCCTTGCAGCAGACTGTGTCTCGCGGTTGACTTGAACGTAGTCCAGAGCGCGCGCGCGTGTGCGTGTGCGTGTGGGTATGTGTGTGTGTGTGTGTGTGTGTGTGCGTGTGTCTGTGCGTGTGCGTGTGTGCTGGGTTTTATTGTTGTTTTAGCGGGGCTGTTCCAGGGGTGGGGGCTGCGCGGGGCAGATGCAGCCGGCGCGGCCACGGGAGCGCGCGCGCACGCCCCTTCCCCGCCCTCGGATTGGCCTGGCCGGCGGCGGGGCTGCCCCGGAACCGCCACCAAGCCAGCGGCGCACCCTTGCGCGCCCGGCCGCGTCCTCCTCCACCGCAGCCGCCGCTCCGGCTTTCTCTTTCTCTCGCTCACCGCCCGCCCAGCACTGTCCCTGTCCCGCCCCGCCCCGCCGGCCCGGGCGCGCGGGAAGCGCGGCTCTTCGCTTCCGCCTGGCGGCGGGAAGGAGACCGAAAGGAGGAGCCGAGGGCGGGCACGGCGCGATGCATATTCATCAGGGCGCCGCGGCCAGGAGGGAGGTGGGAGCGGGCCGGTGGGTGTGGCGGCCTGCGCGACGCGGGCGCCCCTCGCGGGTGGGTGCGGCGCTGTGAGGGAGCCGGCTCTTTGTGCCGCCGGGTGGGGCCCCGCGCCTTTGTGCGCCCGGGCTGCACGTCTTTGGAGCGGGGCCCCGCTGCGGCCCGCAGCCCCGGGAGCCCGGCGGGAGCGCCGCGCGAAGCCGCTGCCGAGCAGCCCCGGGGCTGGAGATTGGGGCGTCGCTGTGGCTTCCCGGTTCCTGCCACATTGCCGAGCCACGCTGGGATCCGTGCAAAGGACCTGAAAGGGTCCCGCACTGCTTAGCGTTATCATCAGGGCAGATCCTCCAGGAAGAGAACTCTGGCTTCTGTTGAGAAGCATCCCTGTGAATGTCCAAATAAATAAATAAATAAATAAGGCAGTCCTTTATGGCTAGGTGGGAGAAACAGGAAGCCCCCAATGGGACACACAGCCCCTGGTCTCCAGAAGTAAACACTAGAGGCGGTTTGATAACGAGTTGACGTTCACAGTACAGAGCAGAGGAAGTTCAGTATCTGTTGAGGGGTTTTTTTGCGGGGGAGGGGGCTAGTAAAGTAATTGAATTATTTTCATCATAAGTAGCTAGAGTTGTCTGGTAAAATACTTGACGGTTAAACAAGGTTGTTATAAAATTCTGTTTTAAAATTTAAAGTATGGCCCTAAATATACTTAGTACTAACCCACATGTGTTTTGTGAAGATTTTATTACAGAGATCCTGACTAATTATGTAATTGCACAACACAACAATAGCTTCAAATATCCTCTAAAAACCCTGTTCAATTATGTGATTACCAGTGAGACCGGAATAGCTCCTACTGAACTGTTCTTATCTCCACTAAATGTGAGCCTGTCAGTGTTTTGATCCCAATTAGGTTTCCCCTCGAAGTCCTGGAGAACTTAAACCATGTTGTTCAGGTTGGTAGTCCCTCCAATACTCACTATAAAACAAAGAAGACATTTGGCCTCATTACCAAAATAAAAGACCCCTTCCCATATATACATACAGGCTACATAAATGTTTGCACATGTATGCTATACTACCTATTTCCAAGGATAAGATTTTCAATCCAAAACGTTGATTGACCCAATTAGACTTTAGAAAACACACAGTTATAAAAAGGGAAAATTTCTAATTTCCCCTCCCCACCCCAAAAAAATCCTAACCTAGTTCTATATAGCTATATAGTTTGGGAAACGAATTGACTAATTGCGGGGGGGATATACACATATTTGTACCTCCACACTCAGCTATAACTTCCAATGGAAAGTTAATTTTTAAGGTCTAGCTTACTTCAAGTGAACTAATTTTAACCCCTTAGCTAGTGTAGCTGTAATTCTGCCTACCCAGGCAGTCAGATGAAGTGGGCAACAAACAGGTTTGTTTCCATTCTAGGATTTCCTAATAGTAGTTTTATGCTCAGATAAATCACACTTAGTGCTAGAGAACCAAATATAAAATATGAAAATTCAGT
This sequence comes from Castor canadensis, assembly GCF_047511655.1. Taxonomy (NCBI): domain Eukaryota; kingdom Metazoa; phylum Chordata; class Mammalia; order Rodentia; family Castoridae; genus Castor; species Castor canadensis. Next base: position 57,292,118 of record NC_133398.1, on the reverse strand, counting down.
GAGCTAAATTTGAAAAAAATTATTTGAGATGGGGAAGTAAAAACCTAAGAATTATTCCCAAGATCTAACATTTGTGTAGATGTGCCACAGAAAACCTTTTGTCTTGTTATTTGAAATCCATAGCTGAATTACCAGTTCTCAACTTCTATCCCATGTAAAGGAGAAATGACATTATAGAAGAAATCTAATTTTGTTTAGGAAATATCTTTTAAATGACAAAAGAAATAGAGGGGGAGAGAAAAGAATTTCCTCCATTCTCAAGATGTCTTGGAGAAATCTAGAGTTTGTCACCTGTCAGTGGGTGTCTTCCTAAGCATATTATTTGGGAATAAAATATATCATTGCATGTCATGTTCAGGCTTTCATAGATTATCTTTTTATATTTGCATGTCATTTGTTTCTTTTGATGTGAAGATTACGAGAATACTTACTCCTATACGGATCACTCTTCTGTCTGTCAGATATGTACACATGTCATCATTAGATGATACTCAAAGTTTAGAAAATAAGGAGTTGGATCTTCAAGCATGTCTTATAGAAATCTGTCTTGCTAACTTGTAGTCACCTCAATGTGTGTGTATTGTTGCCTGTACATTTTTTTAATTGGCAGATGATCATCATCTTTTAATCTTCAACATCAGCTGATTTTCTGGGTTGTATCTTTTTTAATATAAATAAATTTGTGGAAGATAAACAGTGTTTTAAAGTAGGTTCTTTTTAAATTAAAATTATTTTGATTAAAAGCCTTTCCAAGAATATAATTAAGATCTAATAACTTTATTTTCATCTTTTGTTGAAATTATTACTAATTCTTCATTTCTTAAAAGTCAACAATCTCCGATTGTGCTTAAGCATTTTGAGCCTCTGACAATGCAGCTGAAGTGATTCCCGTTTTAATTTTTTTTTTTCTGCCTAAAGTTGCAGGCACAATTCAGTCCATAGAACTTACTAGAAGCTTCATAAGTACATTCTCACTTTAGTCTTTCTAGTTCTTCCTAAAGCCAAGTAACTGGTAGTACCATTTCTATAGATTTTCTTCAAATTAGGAACTTTTTAAATGTAATAACAACATCTGTGTGTGTTTATCTCTGAGAGTAATCACTATATAATTTCTAAAAGGCATGCATTATTACAATGCTTTATGTCATAATTGAAGTAATTCCTCTATCCCATCTAAACCAGTAATTTTCAGTCATTACTCCAAAGGTGTTTATTTTGTCTTACTTCTCTATTTCTCAAAAATATAGGAAGTGTTTTTATTTCTATTATTTTGTATTATTAAAGGATATGCACTAATTTATTAGATTATTATATTTAGTCTGTTATTGTACCAGAATCTGTGCAGATTTAATATGTATAACAGCAATTAATATTTAAGACTTAATTCCAAATAAAATGTATATTACTTTTTAAATAAGTGGATAATTATTTGGAAGTTACATAGAATTTTAAAAATATGTAATGTATTAATCAGTCTAAATAGTCATATTTCTTATTGCCTACAGACTATAGTTTAGGTTCAATTATTTTTAATTATTAAAAAATACTTAGAAAGTCTTAAACTGGGACATTTATAAAGTGCCAGATTTGGGTATTTTGTTGTAGTTACTAGATGAGCGCTGTCTCTGCACAACTTTTATTACAGAGAGAATTTAAGGAGCGAACAATTATCTAATGTATTGTCCTGAAAGAGGAAAGCACAAGCATAAATAGCAAACCCTGTTAACTTTTGACTTTTTATTGGTTATAGCAGTCTTTAGCTGTAATCCGTTATGCCCCTTCTTTAGACCTTGATTGTAAAAAACAAACAGGATCATTCCCACAGGACATAGTTACTCATCATACAGAATTATATCTGTGGAAAAGGCTTCAAGAGATTTCCAGATAGACTCTTGCAATGGAGTTGAAACTCCACACTTGCCAGTACAGACACACCGTGTCATTTTCTAACCATTGAGAGTATGGGTACAAAAATAAATATACACATGCCGTGTTCTTTCTTTCACTAACTGCATGCTGCACCTGTGCACACATAGATCTGATGACATCTGTTAAGATAATAAATCTCAAGTGGTTTGTGGTGTCATCAAAAACCTGAGATGGTGGTATGGCTCACAGCCTTACCAATCCCAGGCTATGGCCTTGTTAAATTTCGCAGGCTAAATAGAGACAGACTCAGACCCATTCCATACACCAATCGGAGGTTTTCAAGAGCAGGTTAAGGTGGTTTATAAAAAAAAAAAAAGAAAGACTGGAGTAATGATTCAGTATGTGAAAAATCTTTTCTTAGATCCAACAGTGGCAAATCAAGGATGTCTCCTAGATTAAAAAAAATGTTTGTTATCACAATTATTAGGAATTCTCAATTTGAAGTATCAGTCATTTGTTAGCCTACTTAGGATTTTAAAACTTCCTTCAAAAAGAAAGTAAACACAAGTAAATCTTCATATCCTGCTTACTCACACTTTTATATAACATTAAATTTTAACCATCAAAATGGCCATAAAAAGAAATGATTTGAACCAATTTCAGCTGTAATAATGATTGAATTGAGCAAAGAAAAAACAAATGTTTTCTTAAATTTTTTCAGGATATTTTGTGCCATATGTAAGGTTTCTGAAACAACACAATTACTAAGGTACTTTTTTAAAACATTTCAAAAAACAGAGGCATCTGGCAATTCAGAAATTAGTGAGGCAACAGGATGCAAGAAAGCGCTAGACAGTCTACCGATCCTTCATCATGGTCCTGGCAAAGGACCATCCTGCCTTTTGCTCAGTGGGTCACTTTCAACAACAATGTCAATGTCAAGACCTCTGCATTCTAATCCTGTGGTCAGTAGTTTCCAGTGTCACAGATTACTACTGGCATATCTAGGACACGATATCATTTCAAATTGCCCATTACTTAAAGAAAATCGATAATCACGTCTTGTATCTTTATTCCATAACTCAGAAATCTTAGATACAGCCGGGGGTAGACAAAGAATTTATTCCTTTTACACGTATGCATTGAGGCTGAGTATGGCTCCAGACCTGGGCGAGGTGCTGCTGTAAAAAGATGGATAGGTTTTGAAGGATCTCTGTTTTTGTGATACAAATGTTTTTGTACTAATATTCTCCTCTGAATTTATTTAGAAATGAGGAATCTTTGCATGGGATATTTTGAAAATCTCCAAATAAACACACTAAATAACCAACCTTGTTTTTCTGCTCACTTTACAGGCAGTTGATATGGAATGAAAACAGTCTTAATAGAAACCAAAGAAAAATTTCATTAGGGACAATAAATCAGATGCTCTTCTCACCCACCCCATTAAAACAAAACAAAATCCTCGTATAATATATTCAGAAGCCAAACTAACAAAGTTGGCAAATTTTGATGCCACTAGGTTTTATGGTGTGAGAAAAAAATGTAAATAACAGGAAGAAAAAGAGAACAGAGAGAAGCAGTGTTTGGTGGGAAGCTTCTGGCACATAGGACTTACCTATCACCTATCCTACAGCTGCTTGATGGTTTCTTCCACCAACTTCTTGTTCAACAATGATCCACAAGCAAATTCAGAGGTCAGGGTAGAAATACAAGTTTCAAGAACATACCTATCCAGGCGCCGGTGGCTCACGCCTGTAATCCTAACTACCCAGGAGGCGGAGATCAGGAGGATCACAGTTTGAAGCCACCCACGGCAAATAGTTTGCAAGACCCTATTTTGGAAAAAAAAAATTCACAAAAAAAATGGGCTGGTGGAGTGGTGCAAGGTGAAGGCCCTGCGTTCAAATCCCAATACTGCAAAAAAACAAAAACAAACAAAGAACATAACTAATTCACTTCCTCTCCCTTTTCTGTTCAGTCTGGTACCATCCTACGTTGCCCTCTTAGTGTTTCTTTTACTATCTTCTTGCAATTTTTTTTTTGTTATACAAACAAGAGTAGAGACACTTTAAGTTAACATCACAAAATTAAAAAAAAAAAAAAAAAGGGCTGGCAGAGTGGATCAAGTGGTAGAGCACCTGCCTAGCAAGCATGAGACCCTGAGTTCAAACCCCAGTTTTGCCAAAACAGACAGAAACAAAAAAAGATTTTTAAAAAAAGACATCCACTTACAATCCTACCACCTAAAAATAGCTTAATTTTCATATATTTCCCTGAGGTATTTTTATTGCACACACACACACACACACACACACACACACACACAGAGAGAGTTTGCCTGGTTGCAATCTTAAAATAGGTAGAATTTTATTCTGTAACTTTTCCACTTATCCTTCTATTCACATTATTAATATTAGTGAATGGTCACAAACTGTGAAATGTACACTTTTGAGACTTCTACGTAAGAGAGGAAGACACAAAGCCAGCAACATCTTTTGCTTTTTGCCTCCCAAATGATTATTGTGAGGATTCACTGTCACCATTTAAGACTTGTGATGTTTTACTCTAAAATGTAGACATCCTGCTTCCCTTCAAAGAGTTGAAGGTGGGACACATTTTAGATGAGGCTGCCCAGACCACCAAAAGGTTGGAGCAGAGCAGCTCCTGCCTTTGTAGCTAGAGCTTGGTCTCCACAGTCCCCATCCTGGTTGGATTACAACATCCTACTTTCATCCTTTCACAGCAATCCTTGCTCTAGACCAAATGCTCTTCTTGTAGATGAAAAATAAAACAAGAATCGGAGAGGAAAAGTGCCTAGCTTATGGCAACTAAGCTAGTCAATAGTAGCACAAAGCCTCTGACTCAAAACAAGTCCTCTGACTGTTAAGGCTTACTTCAGAGAATGCAGGGCGTGGGTTCCACGTACCAGTATGTGCAGCCTCACCAGAGCTAATGTGACTACAAGCTCCTTCACAGACTAAATGTCCCCCACCAGTCTCTAACTACCTTTCATGACCCTGGTAATAATTAACATCTGATGTCCACAGGTACATGACTCCCCATGCATCCTGGGCCCACTCACAATGACTCCTCTCCTTTCTCTTACTAAAAATCGAATAGTAGAATAAAAGAGAAGATGGTCACTTTATGGGATGACATCAAATCTTCTCTAAGTGATAAAGGAAGCACCTAATTAAAAATTAAATATTTTATAACATTCCTGTCAGATATACATCATAGAGAGGTAAAGATGGGTCCATACCCTACTTGACAATCACTATCAGAGAAAATATGAAACTCCCATCTCTCTACAGAGACAGTATTTTCTGATTTCCAAATCAAAACACATGGTGTAAACAAGAGCTTTTTTTCTTTAATAAATTTAAGATTTAGAAAGTAGTACAGAATGTTTTATAAAAAGAATCATTGTTAGCTATGGTTTAATAAGTGGGTAAAAATAACCAATGTACTCTAAGAATGCCTGATTCATATATTTACATGATACAATTTTTAGAAATCTGCCTAGAATGTAGGTAAATTCATAACAATCACTGCCATTTTATTCTATTCCCTGCAGTTTGCACATGCTTAGAGTATTTATTTTTCAGAAAGGACACCCACTTTCTGTGCTTGGCTCCCAAGTGAGGTGGACCCGCAGACACACATATAGCATCACGGGAAGTCAACACAGTGAATAATTGATAAGCTCATACATTATGCACACTCTGGGTCTACAGTTACCCTCTTGGTGGGTGCAGGACAGGTCCATGTTCAACCAGGTTGCAGGCTCATTCATGGAGAGTCTCAATGGCCTTATTCTGGCTGGAGCACTATCTATTCATGCAATGTGGGCACTCCACCTCTTAGCTGGGAGTCTAGGCCTTCTGCAGAGTTTCCCTAAGGTCTGGATATTCAGGCTTCTTGGGGGAACATTCAAAATGACTACCTATGGGCTGGATCTTTTCCTTTGTTGTGGCCAAATTTAGGTCAACAGCAGCACCTTCATTGAGCAAGGCCTCCCTGGGACAATGGTTTTTCCAATCTTTGGTTAAAAGGAGTATCGTGACAAATGGTAGTAATTACCATTTCCTGAGGCCTAAATACACCTCTGCTCTGTACTCAATATATCACATATATGAGGTCAGCTTATTCAAAGATGAGGAGCCTGACACTCAGAGAGCCTAACTAGATGAAGGCCATGGTGCTTATCACCCAGGACTTTGTAATTCCAAAGCCCTTGGCCATAGGATACCAGTCTCCACAACAGTGACAAGCTGCAAGGCTGTCAACCCTGGGTAAGTGTGGCCCCTCACAGGAGGAACCTTGGGAGACATTGTGCCTGCCTCAAAACATTTTTATCACTCTTCTTTTGAAAGTACCTTTAGAACCCCAGGCACATTCTTTTAAATATTATCAGTAGGGTAGATCTTTCTCCTTTGAATGTGGATTTGAGTTTTGGATATAGCCATGATTCATTCAATACCCTGTGGTGATTAAAGAACTTATCCAGCTGGGTAAACCAGTTTGGGTAGAAAACAGGCATGACAAAATGTAACAAGATTATTTTTATTCTCTAGTATGTTCTGAAAGTAAGAGAATAAGGGCTTTTAACTTGGACTTAGAGGTACTGGCCTTTAGGGCTCAAATCCTGACTTAGCCACCCAAAAGCTATGTGACTCTGGACAAGGTATATCATGATTTTTGCCATGGTTCCCTTATCTTCGAAAAGAATGCACACTGAAGTGTGGCTGTTTGGGGATCACAATTCTTCATTTGTCAAAACACATAAGACTCAGAAACATAGTCCTTTCTCAATAAATGTTCCTCAATCTATCAGATTAGTATCTCTTTTCTCAACCTTTCAGTGTGGGAAGAGATGCTAAACAAGAATGAATATGGTCTGTGACAATGACTAGATCCCCAGACCCCTCTGGGTGCCACTGGGTTTGGCAGATAGTACTTACATGCAGTTATAGTTTCACAAGCAAGAGGGATCTCCCAAGTGCCCTAATACTAAGAGAAATGCATTTAAGGAGACTGTATTGCAGTTTCAAGTTTCAGGGAGCAATCTCTGTCTCAAGTTTACTCCTAGGTTCTCTTAAGAAGAGTAAGAAATTGAATAGCATCTTGAGCAAGTGTCCCCTTGTAAACATTTATGGAGTGTCTGCCCTATGCCAGGTTCTGTGCTCAGAGAGGGTCTGGAGAACTGATGACGGAAGCCATGCCCAAAAGCCTAGTTTGGTAAGTCTATCATTTGATAAACCCAAATGATAAGTACTGAGAACCCATTGACACAGTATTAGTCATCAATTGAAGAAGATGCTGTCAATCCTCAGGCAACATGTACCTACTGTGTCTGGGCAAGATGGTGTGAACAAAACAAATGATACTCTAGCATAGAGAGACCTGGAATGTGGAGGGGAGAGGCAGATGAGCAAGTAGCTAATAGAAACAGCAGGTAATGTGGGTCCGCTTTTGGCTTCCCAGGCTGTTCAATGAGGTCAGGAGCATGGTCTGAGAATTCTGGAAACCTTGCAGGAATGAGTTTATCAGTAGAAGGAAGAAAGTAGTGTGCCAAGCTTTTTACAGCACAGAGTTGATCAGGAGTGCTAGCCAGAGAAGAAGTGAGAGCAGGTTGTGAAGGGAGCTGTCGTAGAGCTTTGGCAATGATCTCAAACCACTTTGACCTCTTCTGTGCAGCATTCTGCAAGTCTCTGTGCTTTCTGTGGGGCCTTCTCTTTCAACCCATCATACAATTGCTTTCTCCTTATGACACTTCCTGACCTCCTTGGTTCATTTAATCCCCCTGACAATCATATAATATCAGCATAGTATTGTCTCCATTGGACAGATGAGAAAAGTAGGGTACAAGAAGAACAAATAACTCAGCCATGGACAGTAGCTCTCAAGTGTCAGAGTCAAGATTTGAACCCAGACAGTATTGCTCTAGAGTCTTAGGTCTTAACCTTTCTTCACCTTTGTATGCCCTATCCCTGTGCCCCACCCAACATAGTGGCTTTGCCCAACCTTGAAATCTGTCCTTCTTCTTTTAGGCCTCACAACTGCCTACTGGGGAGGCATACTGTGGGCAACTTTGTCACAACTACAGCATAGCTGCACAGCACTAAAAGCTGATGAAAACTTAGTCACTGAGTAGAGAAGAGCAGCCTTGGCCCAAGTCTCATGATCCCTAAAGAGAAAGGCCTTAGTGACTGCTGTCTCATTTTCCGTGCTTTAAAAAAATTACTGGTAACTCAGAAACTACTTGCCACTCTGATCATTACTACCCGTATCCTTCCCAAAGATAACCAGTGTTCTGATTTCTAACAATAGAAAATTATATTGCCTGTTTTGCCACTTTATGTATAAGGAGAAGTATACAATATTTATGCTTTTATGTCTGAGTTATTTTGTTTAGCATTTCATAAGAGAGTCCTTCCTGCTCTTTTTGATAACAATAGTGTTTTTTTTTTCTCACTTTGCATGTGGAATTCTATCACATGCGTGCAACATAATTTATCTGTTCTAGACTTGACAACACCTGGCTGCTTTCCAATTTAGGGCCAATATAAATAATGATGATATCAACATTCTTGTACATGTTTTCTGGGGTACAAATAAATGCATTCTTCTAGGGCATAAAACTGTGTATAAAATTTCTGGGTTATGAAGTCTGCCTATGATAGATAGACTTTAGTAGTTAATTACAGGTAGACTTCCAAAGTGACTTTGCTTTTATACATTTCCATCAGCAGCAGTTCCTGTTGTTTCATATCTTCACTGAGACTTTTTTGATTTATGATGTGTCATCATATCTCTGTGTAGTTTAATTTGCATTTTTAAAATTGTTTTGGTGGAACTGGATTTTGAACTTCAGCTTGCAAAGCAGGCACTCTCCCACTTGAACCACACCTCCAACCCATTTTGCTCTGGTTACTTTGGAGATGGGGCCCCAAGAACTGTTTGCCTTAGCTGGCCTCAAACTGAGATCCTCCTGATCTCAGCCTCCCAAGTAGCTAAGATGACAGTCATGAGTCACTGGCATCCAGCATTAATTTGCATTTTTAAATGACTAACGAGTTTGAGTTTCTATTCTTCTATTTATTGGCCATTTGGATATCCTCTTTTGAAGGTATTCAAATATTTTGCCTATTTTAATTGGTTCTTTTTCTTATTGACTTGTAGCTGCTCTTTTTATATTTTAGATATGAGCCCTTTGCCAATTATAACTGCTGTAGATTTCTCACATTGGGGCTTGCAATTTCACTCTTTTAATATAACAGTTTTGCATGTGTGCTTTAAAAAAGTTTATTGAGGTAATTATCATACAATAATCTACATTTTTAAAGTGTATATTGTAATAAATTTTCACATGCCTCTTGGTAATCTCTCTCTGCAAGTCCTCCTCCCCTGCAAGTACTGATTTGTTTTCTATCAATGTAGGTTGGTTTGCATTTTCTAAAATTTTATGTAAATAGAACCACACAGTATATACTCTTTTTTTTCTTATTTATTTCATTGAGCATAGTAATCTTGATACTCACCCATGTTTGTTGTGTTTATCAATAACTTTACCCCACTGTATGACATAACACAATTTACCTGCTGTCTTGTTCATGGGCATGAGAGAGGTTGTTCCCAGTTTTGGTCTCTCGCAAACACGGCTGCTATGAACTTTCATGTATAAGTCCTTGTGTGGACATATGTTTTCAATTCTCTTAGAGAAATGCCTAAGAATGAGATTTTTGGGCATAGGGCAGGTATTTGTTTAACTTTTTAGGAAAATATCAAATTTTTCCAGTGGAGGCTGTGCAGCCTGCAATTCCACCAACAATGCATGAGAGTTCCAGCTTCTCCACATCCTCATCCCATCATATGGTCAAGGCTTTCTTTGATAACCATTCTAATAAGCATTTGATATGTCCCATTATCCATTTAGCACGTATTTCCCTAATGAATAATGGCGCTGAGCATGTGTGTATGTGCATATTTACCATTCCTGTAGCTTCTTGGATGAAGTGTCTGTTTAAATCTTTTGTCTGTTCTAAACATTGGGTTCTTTTCTCATTGTTGAGTTTTTTAAAGTTTTTTTTGTGTACTGAGCTTACAAAGCCTCTATCACATATCTGATTTGCAATATTTCCTCTAAGTCAGTGGATGATATTTTCAGTCTTTTAAGAGTGTATTTTGAAGACCAGATTTTAAAAATCTTGGATGAAGTTAATATTATGGATTGTGCTTTTGGTTTCTTATCTAAGAACACTTTTGCCTAATTCAACATCACAAAGATTTTTCTCTGCTTTCTTGTGAAATTTATTTTATAGTTTTATGTTTTACATTGAGATCCATAATTCACTGTGAGTTAAATTTTCCTTTTAATGCAAGGTATGGCTTGAACTTCATTATTTTTTCATATGGATATTCAATTATTCCATGACCATTCATTGAAAAGACTATCTTTTTTGCCTCACTGAATTGTCTTTGTTGAACTCAGCTCAACAGTTGTCCACATACATGTGGATTGATTTTTGTACCGTCTATTCTGTTGCCATTAATGTTTTTATTTATAATGACACCAATACCACATTGTCTTAGTTACTATATATAATAACCAATGAAATCAGGTACTGTTACCTCTCTAAATTTGTGGGGGGAGGTGGGACTAGGGTTTGAACAGGAAGCTTCACACTTGTAAAGCAGGCACTCTACTGCTTGAGTGACAACTCCAGTCTCTTGCTCTGGTTATTTTAGCGATGGGGTCTAGAGAACTATTTGCCTGGGCTGGCCCCATCCTCCTGATCTCAGCCTTCCAAGTAGCTAAGATTACAGGTGCGAACCATCAACACCTAGTTTAAATTCGTTCTTTTTAATACTGTCTTTTGATGAATTCTTGTGGTGTTTTGTTTTTAACAAGTTTTTTCCAAGAAACCTTGGATCTGCTCAGGCAGATGTTCTATAACATGGATCTGGAAAGAGACCTGTGGATTTTAATTCCTTTATTCCTTAGGGCCTAACAGTCATTTTCAAATGCATGAGCCCCAAAGGAAGAGGAATCATAGTAGTATTAGCCTAATAGTCCTCAGCTCTTATGGTAACTGACAGCCTTTGAGGATCTGACCCTTTTGGGAAAAGACTATAAACTGGCATTTTGGGGGTGGGGAACCCCAGGTGGAAGGTAGGAAGGGAAGCCTCCTATTTACAGTAATTACTTATAAGTTACCAAACATTGTACTGGGTATTTTGCATATGGCAATGTATTTTTTTACCAAAGATAGTCAGGGCCAGCTTCATGGACTAGACCTGTAAAAGCCACATAGAGCCTGTGCTTAGAAAGTGCTCATATTAGTTTATTGCTCTTCTGTCATGGTGTTGAAACTCTTCAAACTTTCCAGCTTTTGTTTTTGGTTTTCTTAAGCGGTCCTGAATTTCCATTTTAAACTAGGCATTACATGGGCTTTGCAGATCATGCAGTCTCTGTTGTAACTACTCAACTCTGCCAATGTTACACAAAAGGAGCCTTGAACAATATGCAAACAATAGGCCTGGCTTTGCTTCAACACATTTTTATTTCTGGACGTGGAAATTTGAATTTTGTATCATTTCTACATATCGTGTGAAAATCTTCTTTAGTTCTAGTTTTTGTTTTTCCTAGACATTTAACAATGTAAAGCCATTCTTAGCTTTCAAGCTGTACCCAGTCAGTGGGCTTTATTTGGTTCTGTGGATGAAAATTTTCTAGTTCCTACCCTGAGGAAACTCCTGCCCATGTGTAGTGGGTGACATATACAAGAAGTTCACAGCACAATTGTTCATAAATGCTTCAAAGGAGAAAATCCAAGTTTTCTCAGCAACACAAAGGATAAATCCAGTGTTATTTATTTGTACACAACATAGGGTTGAAAGAAGCAAGTCATGAAGTTCAAAAATAAGCCCATAGAAATGCTAAAACACAATAAAAAATACAAGCAAGGAAAGGATGGTGAGAGAACTCATGGTGCTTGGTAACTCCCAGGAGATGGAGGGGAGGACAAGGGTTTGCAGGCCCTAGCAACATTGTCTTTCTTGACTTTCGGGTTTGCTCTGTATTTATCCTTCAAATTATATACCTTATGTACTATTCAAAAATGCACATCTCACCAAATTTTAAATTTCCAATTGAAATTTAAAAACAGAGCCCCATTGGGCTGAGGAAAGATGCATGTCCAGGTCACGTTTCTGATGTCCTAAAGGTCCTCCTCCAATGTCACTTTGAAGACCTTTGGCATCCATCTGGCTCTGGGCTTCACATTTCTCAAGAAGGGTCTTGGCTTTTATACATTCAGCTGTTTTTCTTTCTCAGTTTACTTTTGTCTCAGATACCAGTGCTCTCTGCCAAATTCCCCCAAGGTCAAATTCACATTATGGGTTCTATTGTCTTGAAGGCTTTCTTGTTTGCAAAGTCTATTTTTCCTAATTTCAAAATAAAATTATAAATAATTCAATCACTTTGAACTAGGCAGTGGATGTACGTGCTGGTTACTTTCCCTTTATCCTTCTGCTCTTCAGTGTTTATACTCTTCTTAATATTTCTATCTTCTGGCTCTTTATGTTTGGCTACATGTCACCATTAATCTGGATAGGGCTACAATGAAGGAAAAGAAAACTTGCAGTCATAGTTGGAAAGGGCATGAATTTAAAAGTAAAACAACTGGAGTTTGAACTTCTACTCAACTTACCAGCTGTGTGCTCATAGCTAGTGACCTAACCTCTCTGAGCTTTTTTCTTTCATTGATAGAAATAGGACTACCAGTGACCACTAGAAAGAGTCACTGTGGGAATTAGACATGTAAATGTTATACAAGAAAACTTGTGACATGTACTGAGCTCAATACCTGGTGCTACTGTGTGACTTATGGTAAGCACATAGTAACTTTGAGTTTCCTTCCTTTCCCTTCCTTCCTTCATTCTTCCTTCCCTTCCCTTAATCCTTCCTTGCTTTTCCTCTCCTTTCCTTTTCCTTCCTTCCTTCCTTCCTTTCTTCCTTTCTTCCTCTGTCCTCCTCTTCCTCCTTCCCTTCTTCTTTTTTCTTTGTGAACATTGCAAGGATTGTTTCTCTACCCTCACCAATCATATTCATCAAGCAAGCAATTGACTAAAGAGAGAAAGGATAGTAAGTTTGAGGACAGAAAAAAACATGATGGGAAGATTTTATTCATAAGTCTGGGGAAAGAGGTCTTATCATTCTTTACTTTACTTGGTCATCTCTTTTTATACTTCTCATTTTCCCATGAACTCAAGTCTGTCCACACCTGAAATTTCAAGATCCATAACAAGGGTCTGTATCCAAATCTATAAAGAGCCTAAGAGAGCTGCATGACAATTTTAAGGCCAAAAATCACTTCCATACAAACCACTTAGTATCCTGTCTGGCATATTGTAAGCACTCAATAAATGCTGGATATTATTACTGTTATTATTGTTGCTGTGATTATTATTGTCATTACAACAGAAGTTGTAAGGCTATTAACTGCCTCGTTTGCCAAATGCACACCAAGCTACAAAGGATAGAGATGGTTGTTTCTTTTTGTATTTCCCAGTTCCCCTGTCATTCTCCCCTAAACAGTTCATTCTGCCTTTTCCAGAACAAACATCATTATAATTGTTTCTTGTTCACATCTCTGATATCCCCATGGCTCTTGCCGCTCTCACTGGTAGAAGCAACACCTCTGAATTTACTACCATCTGTAAATATCATTAGCTATTGTTTATTCCCTCTCCCACACTATTAATGAAGATGTTAATTAAGACCAGAACTAACACTGACCCCAGCAGCAATCCACTAGACATTTATCCAACTGGATAAACTTCTGTTAGTCATTACCCACTGCTCGTAGACATTACCACCACTCCGTTCTCTTCATCTGCTCATTTGTAAGAGATTGGGGAAAGAAGTAAGGGAGCCCAGGATTATTTAAAAGTTAACACTCTGATACTTAGGATTTTGGGAAGGAATTTGGTGGAACATCAGTAGTTGGTTGTCAATAGTACGCCTGAATGACTGAGTCAGCCTCCAAAAGTGTTTGGTAATTGCCTGGTTAAGCCTACAGTTTTCTGAGAATTTAGCAATGCACAGTAAGGCTTCAGTAAAACAGCACAAATGATAGAGTTTTTAAACTGGTCAATTCTTTTTACAGATGATTAGATTGAGGCCCAAAGAGGTCAAGTGACTCAATTATCAAAGGTTACCTCCCCACTTAGTGATGGCGCCTGAGTTGAAACTGCAGACTCTTTCAGTCTTATGCTCTTTGTAAGAATCTAGAAGCCAAGCCAGTCTTGATTCACAGAGGTTCTGTTCTGACATCTACACATTAGTTGTCATATTGACCTAGTGAATCCTAAACTCATGGTGGACAGTGTCTACCAGCCTCATCTCTCTCTCCAGTGAACCATGTCCCATGGTGGTAGTTCAATACATACTTGGGAAAAGAATAAGCATTATGAACCACGATGCAGGTTCTCCTGACCTACAAATTAGTGATTCCAGCCCTAACTAAACATTAAAGTCACCCAGGGGAGCTTTAAAACACACCCACACCCACACCACACCCCTGGAGATTCTGATTTAATTGGATTGAGGAGAGGCCCAGGCACTGGTAATTTTTTAAAGCTCCCCAGGTGATTGAAATGTGCAGCCAGGGTTGAGAGCCACCTCAGAGGAGAAAGTGTTTTTCCAAGACCCCTCAATGGGGCTTCTTAGTCTACAGGAAAGGTGAGTACAGAACCACTGTAACTTAGTAATCAGAAGCAACCATTCTCTTGGGCAGGAAACTGCTCCCAGACCTTGTCTTTATGCACAATGCAGTTATATTGCTAGCTCAGAATGATGTGGGTTGGAATCTATTGATCTGGTGATGGTATTTATACCTGGCATTTTTTTTCAAACTTAGCTTTAGCGCTCTAGGCAGAAGTGCCAATGTTAGAATAGCGCCACCTCTTAGGTGGTCCAGGAGTGAGTTACAGGCTTAGTATAAAAACCGATTTACTAGACACAATGCAAAGTAAAGAACAGAGGACTTACCAGTGGGTTTTGTGTATGTGTCGGGGGGATTCTTATTTACACACTAGTACCCACTGTACAGAGTATAGTAAGAAATACCTTCTTGAAACTGGCATAGCAATGAAACCTTAGTAGGTCCAAGGCAAAATAAGAAAACATCTCAGGCTGCTTCCTAGCCAAGAGTCAAAAAAGGTTAGATAAGACTTTGAAATACTTCAGAAGCTGTTAGTCTTCTGACATCACACTTTGTGGTCTTTTCTATTTCAGGGGAACAACTCTAGATGACTAAATGCCCACCAGCACTCAAAACTGTCAAGATTGGGGTATCAGAGTGTCCATGTTTAGTTGCACAGGTTGTCTACTTCCCAAGGGCACCTGGTGCCTGGCAGCTGATACCTGCATTGAGAAGTGTTTCCTGAAAGGACAGACAGCTCAATTTGTAGTTTACAGAACAGCGGCTCATGGAAATTGAAATGCCACATCCTAAATAGCAGAAGATTTAATGAAGAGAGAGAAACAGAGAGAAAAGCAAGATGATCAGAGGTACTGGGAAAGCGGCTGAGGGACTGCCCACCTTCCCAGCATCTGCTATGATATCACGCCTCTGTTAAAACAGGAAAATAGAACAGGAAGTCAGGAAGTGTGGAAATGGAGAATCTGCAGAGCATACAATAAGACCCGTGGAAAAAGGAAGTCAGAGGTGGGAACCTTTTTCTTATGTGTTTATTCTCCCAATCACCGAAAATGGGGGCCCCACCATGGCTCACCGGCCTGCTCAGTTTCTAGTTCAGCTTCTGGGGAAGACAAAGAAAGAGAAGAAATCCCAGCCATAGTCAGCCAGGACAGGCGCCTCCGCCAGTGAGTGCTTCCAGATGCACTGATGTGTCGTCCCAAAACACTGTTGGAGAAACATCGCTGAGCTAGAGTGACTTCTTGGGAGGAAAAAAATCAGTCATTTTGACAAGGTCAAAATACCAAGAAAACAGCATTCCCAATTGGGCAGTTATGGGTCAGGACCAGAGTTCATTAGAACATGCTCTTTTCTGCTTTTCCCTTTTCAGCCATGGGACAATTTTTAATGTCCCTGAAACAGCACTTTGGGAATGTAAAAAACATGTAAATGGTTGGATATTGGATAAGAGTTGGATATTGGGTACAGGCCTTCTCCTTCTTGACTAATAATGGAGTCAAATCATGCCCTCTAAGAGCAAAATATCCCAGGTGGTATTTGGGCACAGAATGCCTGGGCTGTTGTATGGACCGCAGTGTTCCTGTACTGGGACTCCAAGAGCAATAGTTTACCCTAGGGCCTAAAAGATGGGGCAATTTGGAAGACTTCCCCTTTACTTGCACTTTTAACAGCTCAGGGAGGGAGCCAGTGAAGGGAAAAGGGAAAAAAGGAAAGAAGAAAGGAAAAAAATGAAGGGTAAGAAGGAGACTCTCTTATGAGTACAAGCTGCAGTCAGACCTGGCTCTTGCTTTTTCATGTATGCAGTGCCATTTAATCTTTAGAAGATCACTGTTAGGGAGGAATGGCAGCCTTACTAGAGTTGGGTAGCCAGTAAGTGACCAGTTGTATTCAAACATGTATATCTGATTTCAAAACTCCTCCTTTTCCTTCTGACTACTTGCTACCACCACCAAATATACATACATATAGACAAAAATACTTGCATGTCCGAAAGTATGATTTTAAAAATTAGTCTTGTGGAGCTGGGATTGAACTCAGGGCCTTGCACATGCCAAGCATGCCCCCCACCCCTGAGCTCTACCCCAGTCCCATATGTGTGCTTTAGAAAATCACTGTTTCTTAATACTGCCCTAATCACCAAGCAACCAAACGTCAAGGGCAAATTTCCCTACTTCTGTTTCTTTGCACTTCTCATGCTACATGGTTTTTCTCCAATCAGCCTTGCCTCTTAGGTTTTTTTTGGTCTGTGTTTTATTGAAGAAAGGAGAAAAAGAAGGAGTAAAGCAAAGGAAAATCATTTGCCTTGCTGAGTGTGTGTGTGTGTGTGTGTACATGGGGTATAGCCTGTCACCATTTTGCCAACCGTGTCCCAGATCTGCTTTAGATGAACAGTTTGGCCTTGCTTTTGTCACAATCTTCTAACAGTTGAAACTTGCCCATTACTGCAAGACAAGGGTTCATTAGAACATACTCTTTTCTTGTCCTTGGAGAAGTTTTGTTTTTCAAATAACCCTTCTATACTACTCTCTAGAAGAATCTGAAGACCTCTCCCTCATTGCCAGGGACACTTTTCTCTGAAGAAGTAGCTAGGGACTTGGGGGGGGCAGCCCCCTCCCTATGGGTGTGGGTACCCAGGCTTACCCCTCTGTCCTGTGTAGGAGAGACATGGCCAGGCTTTCTCCAGCACAGACACAGATGCCTCAGGAGGGATGCTGTCACAAAAGGGTTGATTTGAAAAAAAAAAAAAAGTGTGAAAGGGATGAGGCTGTTGGCAGGGACTTTAGTTCCATGCTACAGCCTTTGCTGACTGCAGTCTCCATGTATTCATTCTTTCCTCTCTCTACTTCTCATTCTGCAAAGCTTTATGTTCTCTCTATAAAGAAAAGCAATTTCCAGTCAAAGATGTTTACAGTGTTTTATTAAAGTTTGGTGGGGTAGTGGGAAAGAGGAAGAAAAAAGCTGGATTTAGGGGGAACCAGGGGAGGGGGCTGGCTGCTGGGGAGAGAGGAAGAGAGAGAGAGGCAGAGAGAGAAAGAAAAGGCAGGCATGCATGAGAGTCCCAGGCAGTGCCAAGAAGCAAAGAAAGGGCTGCTTGGGGACAGGGGGAAAAGTGTGCCAGAAGCCTTATAGAAAAGGAGCAAAGAGCTGAACAGGAGGAATGGTTAAAAATTGAAGTGCAAATGGACTTCAAGATTCTCCTGGCAAAGACTGCTGCAAACAAAGTACAAAATAGGCCACCGTGACCACTTGGCGAAGCACAAGTTCTGAGGAGGCTGTCAGAGGACACCACAGAAAGGCCTAGCAAATAAATAAATAGATAAATAAATAAATGCCAGAGTATGCTACTATTCGGGAGAGAGAGGGAATGAGAGCGAGAACATGAAGGTGCCTGAGAAAGAGAGCACATCAAGTGAAAGCAAAAACACAACAGAGACAGACACACGCACACATAGCCAGACCCCAAGAGAGAGTCACACAGAGAAAAACAGAAAGGGCTGTGAGAGGGGGGTGAAGGGGGCGGGAGTGGGGCGAGAGAGAAAGTCTCCAGCCAAATGCGGGAGACTTGGCAGGTCGACAGGAGCAGCCGGGCCAGGCAGTAACTGCACTTGCTGTGTCTAGTCTATTGTTGTCTCTGGGGGGGGGTTAGGGGGAGTTGTTTGTTTGTTTTGTTGTTTGGCCTCTTTGTCTCTTTTGTTCCAAGCAGTTAGTTTGCTTCTTTCCCAGACACTGGGCTGATGGAAAACCTTTATGGATTTTTCTTAAAGGGACAGGATTAGTGAGCTCCACCGGTATTATCCATTTCTCAGTCCTCACCAGTTCCTATCCAAATAACTGTTTTATTTTTTAAAGGATCCTATTAAGAATGGAGAGTCCATATTTATGCTTCTTTTGTGCCTGATTAACAAGAATAAACTGGTCAATTTCTCCCTAGCCACTAAACTCTCTCCTCCAGGGTTGCCAAGGCTGCCAAAGGAAAGAGAAAAAAGAAAACCCTACAAACAAAAGCAAATTAAGAGCATACACACATAAAGAACTACATACACACAGTAGTCTCTCTTACCCCCTTATTTTAAGCATCACCATCAGAAATAGAAATAGGAGGCACTAAATAAATGCATAAGAGGGGTCTTGAAGGAAGATGAGTGCTTGGTTGCTTCTCCCACAAACCCACTGCCTAGGCACTGGACTTTCTGTCTTATAGCCTCCTTTCCTCTTCCTACGTTGGCACTAGAGGATAAAT
Organism: Castor canadensis; assembly: GCF_047511655.1. Taxonomy (NCBI): domain Eukaryota; kingdom Metazoa; phylum Chordata; class Mammalia; order Rodentia; family Castoridae; genus Castor; species Castor canadensis. Next base: position 57,273,278 of record NC_133398.1, on the reverse strand, counting down.
AAACCAGCTGTAGGGATTCTGGGAGCCTGTCTTGGGTCATTCTCCTGGGCTTGGCCTCCATGAGGAAACCCACCCTTAACACATTCAGGCAGCATCAGTGATGGTGTTGAAGGGTATAGTCACTAAACTGCACAAAATGCTGTATTTAATTTATTAGAGTGGTGGAGAAAGGAGCAACCCCAAAGCCTTTGACTTTCTCTTCTTCCCACCAAATCCCAGTGTCCTGTGGGCAGTCATTTCAATAGGTTTTGGAGTACAAGGAAGTAGCTTCCAAAAGAAAGGAAAATTTATCCCCCCTCCTACTTAATTTCTTTACCCTTAGATTTTCAATTCCTCTTCACTCTCCCTTGAGAAACACAGCCAGCTCTTTTTCTTTATGTATCTTTCTCCTCCCTAGTCCTGCCTTAATATCTCCGAATAAAATTTAGGATGCTGGAGACTAAAAAAATAAATACAAAGGGTTCCAGCCTACAGCAGGGTACAACAGGAGTGGAGATGGGAAAGGGAAGTAAGGACTGCTTTGTGAATGAGATCCTTTATATCCCAACAAACATTAGTCAGAGCCCAGTTAGGCCCTGGAGCCCTGCTTCTGGAGGGTTCATGGGGCAGTTCCGGGTGGGGTGGGGTGGGGGCTTTCCCTCTGGCTCATCCCCATGGAGTTTGGGACTTGAAAGAGACAATTCTGCAAACCTTCAGGCTGGGGGGTGGTGAGGTGGAGTTCAGAGGCAGGCTGACTGACACTCACACCTTAATGCTTTAATTTTTTTCTTCTCATGTCTTTTCTCCTAACCAATACTCCTTTCAAAGCCACCACCGACTCCCCCCAGTTACTGCACGTTTTTACATCTGGTGGGGTGCCACTAGGATGGGCCCTGAAAGCCTCCCACCTTTTTAGGTGACCATCAGCAGGGCTTTCTTTGACAGGGCCATGGTGGCAACTTGAGCCAACTGACCTGGGGTCTGCTTGTAGGTGGGAGACCTACCCTGTAAGGGGAAGAGGTGAGACCTTGGCTCCTGGAAGGCAGAAACTGAGTGGAACCAGTGCAGCGCACGCCCTCTTGGGCCGTGCGCTGCACTGGAGCAAGTGGAGCACGTGTTTGACCTGAGCTGTAGAAAGAGACAGAAGGGGCTGGAAGCAGATCTCCAGATGCTCATTGAGGATGGGAGTAAAGATTTGTAGCCATCTTTCCGGTATTCTAGGTCACATGGGGTACCCTACAGCACCCTTACCTGCAACTAAAGACCAACTTGATTCTGATTTGGAAGCACAACCCAGTTGAACTCAGGACGTCGCTTTGGACAGGCGTTGTCTATGACCGATCATAGGAACTCTCCTGCCACGTGGAGGAATCAAGACTAAGTGAGGGTGATGACCCTCCAGGGGTCTAGTGCGATTTCACGCCCAAGCAAATGGGGTTTAGAAAGGCACGCCCGGCATCCCCAGGCCCAGGGGTACTAGCCACGCCGACCTCTGCGGATTTCGTTCTGTTCCCCGCATGCGTCCCTGCAGCACACAAGGAGATCCAGTTTCGCTGGAACGTTCCCGTGGGCTTGTTGGTTAGAAAGTTGAAGCCACGGGATAGTTAATTTGGTAAAAAAAAATCTCAAACTTAACTAATCCTAGCAAAATAAAAAACATATTAGGCCGCAAATTAACCAATGCGAGGTGCTTTCTGCTGCAGCTGCCTGGCCGTAGGTGGAGCTGGGGAACCCTAAAGGAGTGGGACTTTTCCGATTGCAATTCTCTGCGTGGAAAGAACGCAGGGAGGTGATAGAACAAGGTCTCCTCTCTACTGCTATCTACTCCTGTTTCCCAAACATCCCCCCCAAATTCGTCGCACCCACAGCTCTGGGAGAGGGGGGTGGGGCGCGAGAAGCACTGGAGGCTTGCCTTTAGCGTCAACCAGAATTAGCTTCACACCAGGACTCAGATTTCCCCGGGAGACGAAAGCGGGCCAGAGAAATCGCGGCCAGGGAGCCCCTAGTCCCCACTGGGGAGACAACCCGCCCCGAGCGAAAAGGGTGCATCTTCCGAGCCCACGCTAGGAACCTGGAAGGGAGGCGGATGCTCGTTGCTCAAGCAGAATGGTAGCTTTAAAAAATTCTAAACAAGAAAAAATAAATTTGAACAAAACTAAACTTTAAGCCCGCAGGTCCCCGCCGAAAGCTGGGTTAGGGGAGGAGGGGGCGGGAACGCAGAGGCTCAGACAGTGGAGGATGCAAAAGGAACTCCGTGCTCTGCACAGCCTTCGGGGCTCCGCCGCTGCGCGTTCCCACCCTCAAGGTTTGGACTTACAGGGGAAGACGCGGGTCGGCGGGAGGGGATCGAGGAGACGAGACAAGGAGGAGGAATAAGGGACTCTTTTTCTCCTGCCAGCGTCAGCCACTTGAAGTGGCAAAGCAGGAGAAAACTTTTCTTAGGAAAGTTTAGGAAGTGCGATTAGTGGTAAAGGATCAGGGCTTGCAAGAGGTGCCGAAGTGGGCTGGGGAGGGGGGGGCGACCGAGAGTGATTGGGACATTGGAGAGGGTGACCAGGTCCCAAAACGGTTGAAGATTCAAGAAGTCTCCCTGGTCAGGTCTGCCCACGGCCACGGGGCTGCTAACAGAGGGAAGTCTAAGACGTTTGGTAAGGAGGCAGAACAGGCGAGGCCAGGAGTTTCTGCCGGTGCCCAAGACACTACCCGGCGACGGCTCAGAGCTTTGGCGGTGAAGGCCTGTCTTCCAAGACCGTATTAAATCCGCTCGCCGAGGGGCCCAGTCCCCATCTTCCCCGCCCTGCTAGGGTTGCGCGCGCCAGGGATCTTTGGGGCTTTGGGGCGACGCGCACGGTTTCGCATCGCGCACCGGGTCTCCGTGCACCACGTGCGCCCACGGCCCCAGGCGAAGCCATTCCGGCGAGCACCCTTGCAGGAGCCTGGGTCTCGCAGTCAGTACTAGGTTTCCCCTGTGTCCCAGCTTGCTCATCCATGCTCGGGGCAGAACGAAGTGGACAAACCCAACTTCTCCTTGCGCTCTAGGAAGGAAACATGGTGCGCCCGCTGGAGCGCGAGGCCGCTGCATCCCGTTCCACACACGGCCTGGCATCCCGCTTTTCCTTACTGTACACCAGGGGAAGGCATAATTCAATTATATCAATCAAGCGCAGCTTTCCCTCTTCCTTTTGCTATGGCGCCTAGGGCATTTCAAGGGCGGGGGGAGGCATTTTCGAAAACTACCGATCTCTCTAAAGTCGTTGGGTTCTTTGGTAACTATTGGGGGTAATTTAAAAAACAAAAACAAACCGGCGGTGAATTTACAGCCTGAAGCCGCTTGTTTGGGCTCGTTGAAAGTCATTCCAAACCGAGCAGCTCGCGCTATTTTGGGAGAAGTTGGAAAGCAGAGAGAAAACAAGGTTATTTAAAGTGACTCCCAAAAACGCGACTTTCAGTCCACGACTCCTTAAGTGTCTGCGTCTCGGCTTCAGTTTAGCGCCGGCCCACGCGACCCAGCCTTTGGTATTTAAACCAGGCCAGCTCTTGGGAGAAACTACCTGTTGAGGGACTCAGCATCCTAGACATTCGACCGTCCTCTCCCTTGTGCAATCAGGACAGCGGTGGGACGGCTCTGGGGGTGGCATTAGCAGACAGCACAGAGCTGAAACGGCAGAGAAAGCTGCGGTGGCAGTTTCTGGCGAGCGGCACCCGCCCCTCTGCTCATTCTCCAGGAACTAAAAACAGCCCCCATACGCCATGCCCGGCTCCGCGCTGCAGGGATGGACGGAATCTCGGCACGATCCTCTAAGTTCGGAAACCACGAAGCAGTGCCCCTGATGATTGCGCTTCAAATCGTGTCTAACTTTAAAAAAACAAAAGGCCTCCTGGCTGCTTCCTTGGCTCCCATCCCCACCTCGCACTCCAACACCCGGCACTTATCCCTGCGCTGAAATTCACTTGAAATTCGGGAAGCTCCACCGAGCTTGGGCGCGCTGCAACCCAGGGGCTGCCTGAAGCTCCCGCGCGAGTTTCGGGAGGGAAATCACTCTCCTCTTGAGAGCAAAGAGATCCCCGTATTTTAAAACGACCCAGCTGGATAAGGGAGCTCAGTATTTGTAACCTGTTGGGAGATTTATGGAAGCGTGGGGGCAGGGGGCTCGGTGTCTTACATGAACCTGTGGAAAAGACACTCCCGGCTGGGCCCTGGGGGGCTGGAAGTTTCATTTGGGACGCGCACAGCCCGGGTCTGGCGCGCGATGAACAACCTTCTTACGGACAAACACTCCAGCAGATCCCTCCCGACACTAAATTGGGAGGGTGTGGAGGCGCAAGCTGGGTAATACTGGGAGTTCCCCAAAGACGCCGAAGGCATAGGCAGTCCGCGTTATGTCTCAGATGCGGGTTTCTGCTCTTTGGTAGTGAACCCCATTAGGTTTTGGAGCCGCGAAATTTGAGGGAGGGCCTACAGGGGGCCTCGTTTGGGGTCCGAGGGGACAGAACGACATTCTCTGTGGCTGGGGAACAGTGGCACTTTATATTTCTTAGGGCGGACGCTCAAATCCCCCACCATCACAAAGCACCAGGCTGAAAACGAAATGGGAACAAATATTAAGGAAACTCTGGGGAAGGAAGGGGGTGAACCTCATCTTGCTTCAAATATTCGTTTTAACAGCGAAGACTGGAGGGGTTTCGCGGAAAGGCGAGAATTTATTAGTGAGACTTTATTACACAGAGATGAGGGTTAAGACTTCGAATTTAAAGTCTGCTCAGAACACTTCGCGTGCCGCAGCCTCCCCGCCCTTCCTTATAAAATCATCCTGGCAATATTACACTGTTCTGCTCTTAAGTCACACCCCTATTCCCAGTCTTTAGTGGTTTTCCCTTCCCTGTGTGCCTCCTTCCTGCACCCAGTCATATGAGATCTGGGTTGTGCGGGCCCTTTATGCGTTTGGAAAAACTCCTGCAGACGTGCCCTTAGCCAGTCGCGCACGCACGGGTGGGTTTTCCCCAAGCGGGTCGCTCCGCGGCCCGGCGACCCTCTTGGGCCTGGGAAACCCGGCGTATTTTCCAGTGCTCAGCCCCGGCGCTCCTGCTTTATTTTAGTTCAATCCCAGGGGCACGAACCCAAGGATAATAAACAATGCTGCTTATTAAAGGTGCAAACGGGAGCAGCAAAGAACCACGTAGAAAAGCAAGCACAGAGGCATTTTGACAAGTGGTCAGACATTCAGGATTGCCTTTGAATATGACTTGAAATGTACAATGGTGGGTATTTCTCTTAAAATACATTATTTCACTGGATGTAAGTTTTGTCAAAATGTGGTGGCTGGAGCTGTTTTTATTTAATTGGTTTTGCCTCCGGAGATCTGATGGAGATGTTGCTATCTTCCTACGCAGAGATGCAACCTGCCTCCCCCATTCCAAGGCCTCATTTGAAAAGGAGGGTCTTCCAGGTGTCCGTGTACTGAGATACCGTTATTTCAGATCCCTCAAGAACTGAAAACATTACCTGCCCTGTAGGGAGTGATAACACGGACTTTAGGAGAAGATACAATTTTAACAGGCGCGGATAATTCAGAGATCTGTCATCCCCCACTCCCACCCTACACAATCTGGGTGCTGACCGGGAGGGTGGGGACTCGGGATTCCTGCTGAACTTCGGGTGTAACCGATTTCAGCTCTGCCCGATGGCCTTGGGAAAGGGCTTCCCATCTGCTCTGAACACCCCCTTTACAATGTCGGAAAATCTGCCTGCAAATATTGGCACGAAGCTGCTATGACAGGCGGTGTTGCTTTAAATAGGAAGGAGACCGCGGGGCAAAAAGCAAGTCTCAACCTTCCTACCCACCAGACTACCTGCCTCCTGTCCCCCAAAGGCCCAGCCCTGGCAAAGGAGACTCAAAGGAAAATCCCCCCTTCTGCACAGTGTGGGAAACGAATCATCTAGTTCCAGGAAAAATTTCTGATTGATATTTAGACGCCCGGGTGCACCAACACAGGTCTTCCAGAACCTCCTGCCAGGGAGGCATCTGACCATTTTTATTTATTTATTTTTTTCACCTCCTACATGTCAGTCGCTCCACCTTGTTGTTGCTCAGATAAAAGTGAACTGCTGGAAGAAACTTAGGAAGTGCTTTGGCTCAATTCTGGTGGGCAGTTGGTTCCTTTTGCTTTTGTCCAAAGCCCATGTATCCAAAGGGTTGCTTTGCTTCTAGATCTGCTTAGGGAGGTTCTGGTCTCAGTCCTGCCCTATACAGAGCTTTCATCCTAGGGAAAGAGGCTGGTGCTGGCCCTGTCTTGGCCAGGTATACCCACTGTTCTTCAATTTTGCTCTTCTGCCCACTCAGGACATTTCTCATGTCTGGAAATGATCGTGGTGCCAAATGCACCCAAAGAACAGCAGAAATCTTTTTTCACCTCTCACCCCAAACTGATGATCTTACCCACTGTTCACCTATCACTTATTCCCTAACTTTCTGTACTTGCTTCAGAGCTTGCTAGCTCTCTTCAGCCCTTTCTGCCCATCCTCTATGACATCTTCTCTTAGGAAGTGGTGCTGACTGATGAGTCCAAACTGGAAAGGCCTTCTCTTGCAAAGATTGAATTGTAGAAGGTGCTCCATGCATTTCTGGTGGTAAGCACATTTTCCTGTCTTTCCAACCACTTTCCAGATCAATTGGCCTGTGTCTTGTCATTTTGCAGATGAAGACCCAGAGGTGCAGAGAAGGGATGTAACTTAAAGGCATGCAGGGAGCAGAGAGCAAGCTCTGCAGCAGCCCCTGGGTCTCTTCATTTGGAATCTGTTTGCTCAGTTTTGAGGGAGGTACAACAGCTAACAATAATCTACTGTTTAGTGAGCATCAACTCTGTGCCAGCCCATGTGCCATACCAGATAGGTTACATAAGCCATCCTCACAGCAACTCTGAGGAGCTTCATTAGCCAACCCCCCCAAATTTAAAAACCATCAAAGGAATGCATGTAAATCAAAATATTTCAAATAATACAAAAGAGCATAAAATGAAAGTAAAATCCTCCCACTTCACTCCCTCTCCCATACTAATGTGACAGTTTGCATTTTGGTGGCTGTTTATATAGATGTTATCAGCATTTTATGAGTGAGGAGAGGAAGGCTATCAAGCTAACAAGCCGTGGCTACCAGTGTCCACACTCAGCATCTCCCATTACTCTATGTTAGCTAAGGTGAATGGGGCAAAAAAAAGAAAGAAGTGATGAAGTCCCAGACGAAAAGTTCAGATAATGAAAGCCACTTTTTGAAAACTTGTAAGACAGTTTTAAAAAGGAGGTTGGAAGGAGGGATAAGAAAGATTAATAGAGGGAGAATATGATCAAAATACATCATATGTATAAAATTATCCACAATGAATCTCCTCACTGTGTACAATTACTATATGCTAATAATTTTTAAAAATCCCTTCCCCAAGTTTAAAATTGCTTGGATGAAAAATTCATTTTGTCATGACAAAGGTAATAAGGTGAGCGAATATGTTGATGGGCCAACAGGAAGAAAAAACCTGATCTGATCAGAGTTGGCATCCCTCCCTTTTTTCTTCTACCCATGCCCCATCTGGCAGCCTACTAATGCTACAAGTTTTCAGAAACTGAGACCATAGACTGCCTCAGTACATATGCTAATGTCATTTATGGTAGGTGCATTCTTTCCAGGCCTTGGTGCAATTGGACAAATAGCCCTCCCCAGGCCCTGTTAGCATGACCCTCATCTTGTTTCAACCTATAGTTGGTGCAGGACTAGGGCATGCCCTTTAAGCTCTGATTTTCCTGCCTGTCTATCAGGGTCGTTAGAATACTCCATTGAGAGATAGGGAAAGGACTGTATAAACTTGAAGCCTCTATGTAAACATACCAGTCTCTTTTCAAAGTCTTCTATAGGGTCCTGTGGCCTTTCAGCTTGGAGCAGTGGTGATTTAGGGTTTTTTGCAAAAGGCGTGCTTTGAGCATGTGAGGGTCTGCATGTGTGTGCTTGTGTCTGTAGGGCTAGGGTTAGGAGTGGGTCAAAGTGGAAGAGGAACTCACTCATCTGCAAAAGATGGGCACATCATGTCTTTGATATCACATAACTTTGGCAAGCATGAAGCCATGTATAACCAAGTTGGTTAGGACAAAATGAGGCACAGTGTGCAAGGAGTAGCAGAGACATAGCCAAAAATGCTTAAGCGTGTCTCTTTAGTAGGTACTCACCCAAAAGATGGTTCTTACACTATTTACACTGTTCAGGGCAGACAGAAGGGCAGCTGTGGGTGGCAGAAGTGTCCCAGAACCAGTTATTTAATTTATTACCTCTTGTGAGTGGAAAGTGAAGGGATATTAGAGGATGGATGTGACAATTCTTCCAGGAAGCTCACCTTGTCTTTATGATGCTTCATTCTGGAAGAATTGCTGATTTAGGGACCAGCAAGTGAGAACAAATCATAGGCATGGTTAGGATCTCCTAGGCTTTGCTGGGAAGGAGCAGGTGTGCAGGGAGCTAGTGTCCCTACCAGCTGCAACATGCACACGTCTGAGGTTGCAGGGAGAGAAAATCTGAGCATGCTGGAAGGAAGAAGCAAACAGCTTTAAGATGAGTAAGGGGTCTGGGGAGTGAGCTGGTTCCAAGAGAAACTGTGAAAGGAGAGAAAGTCAGATTTTCTTGAAGGCCCAGCCAGGCTTCAGAGCCTGCCTTCAATGCCTGTCAGGACAGAGGATGCTGCGCCCCCTGGTGTGAAACTGCCTGGAGACCTGCTGGCGAGAGACACAGGACCAGCTGGAGGAATTGACCGGTTGAGATGACTTTTCTTCTGTGTGCTAAGGGAGCTGAAGTTGAAATAGTCCTTACTTTCTCGGCTCTGGAGTCTAAATAGGACTCTGGTATAGAGAGCAGGGTTTTGTGTTTTGTGTTTTTCCCCCCATTTTTTCCATATATTTTAGGCAGACAGGACAATATCTGCTTAGAAGCAGCCCCTGGGGTGGGAAGTACACTGGCCTGAAAGAAAAACAACCTGCGTTTGGGGTGGAGTGCTGGTCTGGGGTGAGTCATTAAAATTTTAGGACCTCTTTTTCTTTGTTTTAAAACCAAAGAGTTTGGAGTGAGTTGTTTTTAAGGTCTTTCTAATTACCAACATTGAGAGTTATTTGATAATCATCATACTGAGCCCTCTTTTCTCAGAGCCTTGCAAATGTGACTTTTTAAAATTTATATGCAGGTACAAATGTTATATGGTTTAGCCTCATGAGTCTCCTGGTTCTGAGCAAAGATTTTTAAAAGCGCAAAATATACCCTTTTTCAGGGAAGAAGTCTCCCTCCTCCCTGGCCTCACAACCTTTTGAAGAGCCTCCTAGAAGAAAGCTGCAGAGTGAGCAGGACTTCACTCCGTGCTGTTTCTTTTAAAAATAAAGTACTAAAGTGTTGTGCTGGAAATTCTGTTACTAAGTGTAGCATGTGGTAGGTGTGAATATGTGCTTCAACAGTTCCAGGCACAAGACCAAAAACTTCCCCAGAATTAGCAGAGTTTTCAGCTCTAATCTGGATCACATTTTTTCTGCTAATATGAAGACCAATTTGAGAGTATTCTCTCTAAGGGGCAACCTCCCTAGGTTTCCACTGAAATTTAGGGCCATGCCATGTGCAGTCTGGTGACTTGAACTAGAATCTGCTCTGGTGAAGAATTATGTCACCCCTGGGTTTTCCTCTCTTAAAAGCAGTAAGTCTTGCTTCTAGTCACTTACATATCATGGCAGTTTCTTCCTTCTGCATTGCCCTTTAACCGGGATCTCTATGCAACAGGTATGGTTTCACTTATTTATTTATTTTGATGGTACTGGGGTTTGAACTCAGGAGCTCATGCATGCTAGGCAGGTGCTGTACCACTTGAGCAACATCCCCAGCCCAAATTTTTAAATTAAGGAACAAGATTGTTGTCTTGTGAAGGGTTACTTAAGCAGCAGCCTTAGTTTTGCAGATGTGGATGGAGTGTGCACTGTGTCCTGTGGTAGAATGTGCCATTGTTCCGTTAAGCTACAGGGGAGGGCAGTTCCTTCCTTGAGACAGGTGATGCAGGAGGAAGAAGAGCAGCAAAACTGAGATGGCGCATGGAAAGTAGGGGAGGGGGAACCCTGTGTGAGCATGTACTGGGGGAGGGGTGAATGCTATGACTTGGAGCACTGTATCCTTCTCCACTTTAAAGGAAGCAGCCGTATTATGGACTGAGCTGTATTATGGACTGAGCTTCATCCCTCCAAAATTCATATGGTGAAGCTCTAATCCCTTGCACCTCAGAATGTGACTATGTGGAGATAAGGTCTTTAGAGGGATCATCAAATTATAATGAAGTGTACCCTAATTCAATAGGACTGATGGAGTCCTTATAAAGAAAGATGAGGACACAGAATACAGAGCAAAGACAACACAGGGAGAAGGCAGCCATTTACAAGCCGAGGAAGGAAGCCTCAATAGAAACTAACCCTGCTGACAGCTTGGGGTCTCCAGCCTCCACGACTCAATCGATTTCCTTTGTTTAAGTCACCCAGACTGTGGTATTTTGTTGTGTCAGCTTCAACAAACTAATACAAACTTCTACTTAGCATCAAACAATTATGTGCAGTCATTTGAAGATGCAGACGTGGGTCACCGGATTTCCCAGTTTAAGAATCTTTGGCTTTTTAAATATTGGCAGCAGGATGTGTGACTTGTACAGTCATACAGGATCCTTTTCTTGAAAGGGGCCCATGTTTTAATGCTCTGCTGTTGCCATTTTGCAATTTTTAAATTTTCAATAAGGGACATGCCTTTTCATGTTGCACGGAGTCCTACAAACCAGGTAACAGTCTTGCTTGACAAATAATATGAATTTTAAATAATGTGCATGTTAAGATTACCGAGCCCAAACAAAACATAGCTGGGACTAGAGGCAGCATGGGACACTGGATTGAACTTTCTGTTGCTAACTGACTGAGATTTCTCTTTCCCTGATAATCACTGAGAAAAAACTATAGAGCCTAGAGGTTTTCTGGGGTGGAAGGAAAGACACAAATCTTACCCAGATGTGATTCCCTGAGATTCCACATGAGATAATTTGGCCCTGATAAAGATCGTTTCTCAGGGTTAAGCTTTGGGAACTTCACAATATGAGGATCTTGAGGAAAAGCTATGAAGTGTTTAAGACCTGCCCCAAATTTGGCTGCTGCTGGCCACTCACCCAGCTCATCTTCCTGATCCTGAGTTGGACTTTGGGAAACCAGGGCTGAGGTTGCAACAGGATGACTAGCAGAGCTTGGGGGGCTGTGCTACCCCATGTAAAAGACACAGAGACCCAGCCAAAAACAACAGTGAGAGGGAACAGATTAATTTCCAGTCTTCTGTCTCCTCTTTTGTGCTGTCGTAGGACTTTTAAGGGGGTCTTATTTGGGGTGTCTTAGAAGGGATAAACTGGAGAATGAAACCTGGGCTATTTGTTTGAGTGTCAGGGTGGTCCTGAGCACTTTAATTCTCTATAAATGATATACTTTCATTTCCTGGTGTGTGCCATACCAGTTGCTTCTAACCTGGGAGGGAAAGTTTTGCTCCTGGTGAATGGGATGTCAGTCATCAGTGAGCAGATCATGGAGACATTTTTGGGAAGTCCTGGTTTAAGGATCTACATTGATTTATAGAAGCTCGCTGAAAATATTATAGTGGAATGTTTGGTCAGGAGGTCTGCTTTTCTAGTTCTATTTCTGCTTAGCCCTGAGTAACTGAGAGTGTAAATTTTGAAAGAAGTAATTTCTTATGCTACTTACGCAAATTCCCTTAGGGAATGAGTGAAAGACTGTTTGAGACACTCTGCGTTTCTTTGAAGAAAGTTGCTATAGAAATTAATATAGAGCCTTCTTTTCCATTGCAGGCCTTCAGGACACAGAAGGACTCCTCCAAGTTATGCAAGGGTGAAAATGAAACTCTCCCATGGGTCTCTAACGGAGAAAATACTCTCTCCCCCTCTTTCTTGCAAGTTTCCCAAAACACTCAGACTCTGGTTTCCAGGTCAGAAAAGAAAGTTTTCTTTTTACTTTTCTTTATATTTTGTATATGAAGAGTCTCTGGAGGAACACTCTGATGGGCTAAGAATTGTAAGCCTGATAAATATTAAGACCTGGACTTAGATGCACCTGAGGAATTCAGTCACCCTTGTACATGGATCTGTGAGCCTGAGTTTTTCTGGACCTCATCCTTTGCTTCCCTCCCAAGAAGGAGCAGGGTGTGTGAGTGTATGGTAGTGGGGCTGGGGGTTGACCCAATATTTAAGTGATTTGAGATTTCATATGTGATAGTTCTAAGTTGAATACTAAATGACAATCCCCTTAATTATGTGGAAAAATATGAAACTTGGCTAAAAATTTAACCTTGATTTAAGAGAAATGACAGGCATGGCAGTAAATGCCTGTTATCCCAGCTACCCAGGAGGCAGAAATAAGAGGATCATGGTTTGAGGCCAGTCCTAGAAAAATTAGCAAGACTCCCCCATCTCAACCAAAAAGCTAGGTATAGTGGCACATACCTATAATCCTAGCTACTTGAGAGGCTGGGTAGGAGGATCACAGTCCAAGACCAACCAGGGCAAATGCATAAGGCCCTATCTGAAAAACAAACTAAAACAAAAGTAGTGGTAGAGCACTTGCTTAGCAAGCATGAGGCTCTGAGTTCAATTCCCAGTGCTACCAAAATAAAGCAAAATAAAGTGAGAGAGAGGGAAAGAAGAAAATTTATTCAAATGTCTGACAACTAATGAGTGCACAAGCATAATGTGGTATATAGTATATCAATTTAATGGAATACTATTCAGCTATAGTAGTCCATATGACAATATGGACGAACCTTAAGACATCAGGCTAACTAGAAAAAAATCAGTCACAAAGGCAGGCACATTGCATGGCTCTATTTTTATGAGATTCCTAGAGTAGGCATATCCATATAGACAAAAAGCAGATTGATAGGTGGCTAGAACTTGGGGAGAAAAAGGGGGTATTGGAGGTGACAGTAAAGTGGTACAGTTTCTTTTTGGGGGGGTGATGAAAATGTTTTAGAATGAATTGAGGTGATACTTGTACAACTTGGTGAATGTATTTTGCATGACATACGAATTATCTCTCAATAAAGGCACTAATATATTTTTAAAGTATACCTCTACACTTTAAATTTTATACCTTGTCTCTTTTTTTTTATTACCTTGAGATAAGCATATCTAGACTTAAAACGAATCTTATGAGCTAACAAATGAGACTATGAAAAACAGTGATTTTTCTTTAGGTAGAGAGACTGATTTGCAAGTCCATGGATACCTAAAATACTTGTTTGTACCTTAACTTTTTTGAACTTTGTAATTTTTTCCCCTTAACCTGAAATCATTAAACTATATTTAAGCAATGATACTGGGTAGAATCGTTTTTTTTTCTCCCTAACATTTTTTCCCTCTTCTTTAGGTACTAGCACACCTAGTTTCTCTTAAGGAACTACCAACCCCATTTTCAGTTCACATGGTCTGATTATTGTTGACCTGAAGCCCCAGGCCCCATGATGCTGGCTTTATCTGTTGGCATACTCTTTCTGATGGTGTGTTGACACCAGCTTATCCAGTTCATCTGAACCACTTGGTAAATGGTCTGAAAAGTTGTGAGCCTATTCTTAAACACAATCACTATTAAAATTTAAAGCATATAAAATTATAATTAAATTATATTAAAAATATAATTATAATTTAAAGCATATAAAATTATAATTAAATTATATTAAAAATAAAAGTAATAATACTCAAACCTTATCACTTCTTAATCATTCAAGTACATTTTATTATCTATGCTCTTGAGGTTACTTACATCTATTGGAGCTATGTAGGGTAAATACTGTATTATAACAAGGAGATATCACTGTGTGTCTCTTCTCAATTCCATATTGGGTGACTTCCCTTTGACCACTTAAAATTGACCATGGTGGCAGTGTATATACTATAGAACTAGGCCACTGCTGTTATTTATCAGGGCTTCCCCTTTCCTGACAAGGAGATTGTTAAACGTTTACCAGCTTTAGTGGGTTGAATGGTGGCTCCCTGAAAGATATGCCCCCATCCTAATTGCTAGGACTTGTAATTGTAACCCTATTTGGACAAAAGTCTTTGCAGCTGTAATTACGTTAAGGATCTTGAGATGAGATCATCCTGGATTATCCTAAAGGCCCCTAAGTACATCAAGTGTGCTCTTATAAGATAGAGGCAGGGAATGATTTAACACATATATGCAGAGATGAGGAAGCAGTGTGGCCACAAAGGCAGAGATTAGAATGGTGTGGCCATAAACCAAGGAATTCTTGGAGCCACCAGAAGTCAGAAGAGACAAAAGACAGAATCTTCCCTGTATAGGTGGCATGGCCCTGCTAATGTCTTGATTTTGGATGCATGGTATCCAGAAATATGAAAGAACAAATTTCCCAGTTTTTTGTAATTTGTTATGGCAACCACAGAAATTCAATATGCTAGCATACCACTGTACCCTATTGTACAGACATGTGATCAAGGACAGCACAATGGTGAGTGGCTTCTACTGTGAAAGAAACCCTCCTGCTGCCAGGAGTTGCTGAGCCAGCAGTTCCAGCACAAAAATGAAACCAGCACAGAAAGTGGCAAAGTTGGGATCCAGCAGGAGACATTCCTGTCAATGTTGTTAGAGAAAATGGGTCTGTTATCCCACTGGATTTTTATTTTTTTTTATCAACCTATTGAAATCACCACAAGAAGGGGACTAAGGTAGAAAGAAAAATAGAGGGGATGAACCAATTCAGGTTATAATGCATACATACGTGGAAATGTCATAAGGAAATTCTCTGTATAGATATCTTAAACAAACAAATAAACATGTCTTTTTTCAATAACAGAGAACAGGGAAGCCAAACAGGTCCTGTCTGGTGGGGGGGAGGGGTGTTGATATCAATGGGAGGGGAAAAGATATAAGGAAAAGGTGTAAGAGGGTAAATGTGGTGAAATACTATGTACATATGTATGTAAATGGAAAAATGAGACCTGTTGAAACTATTCCAGGATTGGAGGAGGGAGGATAAAGGAGAATGATGGAGGGGGCGAATTCAAGCATGATATGTTGTAAGAACTTTTGCAAATGTCACACTGTAGCCCCAGTACAATAATAACAAAATAAATTATTAAAGAAAAAAATTTAAAAACTAAAAATTACCAAGTTCTTAACCAATTTAGACATGTTAATTTTCAGATGATTTGAAAATGCTCATTTATATAGAGAACATTGTAACTACATAAATTGCTATGATTTGATCAGTTTTTATTTAAATTGGGGATGATTAATGAAGCCAGTCAGGAACATATGTACCAACTAATGACCAGTCTGATAGCTACCTGAACTCAATCATATTTATTTGTTTCACAAACCCTTTTTGGGCCCAACTCTACCTAAAGAATTCTCTTCAGAACAGATATCTGTTTACTTAAGAGCTTATAATTTACTTTCTAGTAAAGAGTTCAGCACAGCCCACATTATCAAGGTCAATAATGGTAATAACTTTTTATTACACAGTTCTTAGTTTTCTGGGTGGCTGTTAACTACTGTAATTTTATTATTTTTCTAGAAGGAATTTATTGAATATTCAATAAATGCTTAGAATTCTTTATAGATAATGCATTCGAAAATCATACAAAAATATTTTGGCAATTTAAGCATTTTGGGCTAGAAAAATATCCTTTTAGTGAGAGGGATTTTGACATTATACTTTTGATAATGTTGCACCTGTTAGGAAGTTTATGTGGACAAGCACATTTCAGAAAAAGCATGTAATAGAAATTCTAAAGATAGAGACTGTACTTTCAAAATAAAAATAAAACCCTTTCACCTTCAGCATTTCTATCTTTAACCATTTTTCCAGGTTCAAGAGGTTTCAATTAATTCTGTCTCCATAATCTTATTTCTTTCCTCTACCTTCAAGTATCTTTGTTTTTTGATGAGCACATTTTTGGATGAATTCCCAGTCAACTTTCTAATCTAATTAAATTCAAATAAATTTATCTCAGACAAAATTTATGGTCAGTTTTTGATGGTTGATTAACTTGGAGCCCATCTTTCAGAATTCTAAAAAAAGCCTTCTAGATAAGCCTTGCTTGTTGCCAAAGAATCCCTTAGGAATGCTGATGCCCTGGCCTCAATGAACCAACACCCACTTGTCTTGATTTAAGATGGAGATAGTGTGTTGAGGGGTCACTCAGTGTACTTACCATGTAGAAAATGTGCTTATCATGTTTAAATTCCTGGGTTTGACCTAGCATCACCAAAAAAATAAAAATAAAAAGTAAACGAAGTTTCAAATCCAGATGTATAAATATTATTTACCACTTTAATATTTGCTAATAGCGTTATTTATCAAAACCAGAATTGTTTCATATATTTTTGGCAAACAGCATGCCCAAATTAGGCAGACAAATGATTTCACTAAGGACACATAGCACGCATTGATCAAGTATTGGCATTAATTCAAATCCACTCTTCATGTAGTCTAGAACAATCTTCCTCTTTGCTACACTACAACAGACACCAAAATCGTTCAGAAGATTAAAACCATTCAATATGAAGTTAAAGGAAAACATGAGAAAATAAAAATTTAGTTTTAGGATTTCCCATTTTTATTGCTCCATAATAGCCTAAAATAAAAATTAGCAACACATAGGTCTACCAATACAAAGGTAAATAGACTCAAAACAAGTAATTATAGAAAAGACAAGGATGCTTCTTTCTTTCCATTAACAAAAACAGCTTTTAAACAGTACTCATTCAGGTAAGGAGAGCCCCAGCAAGTTTGTTTTTCCCTCTAAAACTAAAAGAAAACTTCCTACCAAAGCCGAGACAGAAGGAACTGGAAAAATTCAGTAACTTATTCCTTGGTAGTGACTGTGTCAAAGATACAAGGGTTTTTTGTTTTGTTTTCACTAAATTGCTTTCTTCATATGGAAAGCACTGATAGAAATCTCGGTGAATGGATATAATTGAATGGTGTGTGGCTCCAATTCTAAAATGCCCTTTTCCGTTTGTGTTAAGTCAAGCACTTCAACATTTACCCAGGAAAGCAGGCAGGACTAGCTGAAGAGTTAGAACCTAGAGACATCTCAAAGCTACCTAGACAAGGCTTGGAGTGAGTAGAGTGGAGAATCAGCCTGCCTTGGAGTCAAGTAGAGATTGATGATCTAACACATCTTTCCCAACACTGACTGCCACAGTTTTATGAGCATCAAGAACTGGGTGTCTGCCATTGTCAACAAACAGAGCTTCTCCAGAGCATTCCCACCCTCAGAAACTCAAGTATCCCCCAAAGAGCATGGGTCACAGTCTCCCTGGTTTAGGATGTCGCCTTTAGCTTTCACTGTGTGTGTGGGATGGAAATTCTGCTTTGTTGGGGTAATTCTTAAAGAAAAGGAAGTGTACCCATTACTGTCCTTGTTATCTTGGTTCAAGAACTCTGAGCCAGAGCAGGGAGGTTTCCTGAGAAGCCTAGAAGGAAGGCTATGAAACTTAGGTTATGGGTTCTTCCCTCTCAGGGGCACTTTCCAAAGTCTTGCACCTAAATTTGCATTTGTAATTTTGCATTTTTAAAAACATTAAGAGTCCCCTTAATTGTATAAGCTGTAGATACCCGCCCCAAATACAAAATTGCTAGGGGAAAAAATTGTACCAAATTTTAGCTTGAAGGTAGTGTAAAAACACAAACTCCTTTTTGTCTTTTATGAACATGTCACCACTGGTGGCAAGTCACCATTAGGGCTGAGACTGCTCAGTTGGAGTCTCTGGTCATCAGTTGTCCTGGCTGAAGCTTATTCACCTTAGCTTCTCCCTGAAGGAAAGCTTCCTTGTGGGGTAATGATTACAATGGCTCATAAACTTTAAAGAGTGGGAGAATTTCCACTCACAAGCTTCCTTTTCATTTTGTGATGTCAGTCTGCCAATGTCAGTTAAGTTTTGATTTATAAGAAAGTCAATGGATCTGGACTAGATTTTCACACTTTTCTAGAGGGCTCTGAAAAGACCAAGCTAAAGAAACACTCCTTGTTTTTCTGATTTCAAAAGTAATGCCATAAACATGTACATATACATAGACACATACATGTGCATACATAAATAACTTGAAACATTATAATATACGGAATAGAAAATGAAAACTTTCCATAACCCCACACAGCTGAGAAAAGTTAGCTTTTGCAAGACATACTATTTTATTTACTATTTTCCAAAAAAAAAAAAAATTATACTCTCAACTTAGCAGCATGTTTTCCACCTAACAATATGTCTTAGACATCTTCCATGTCACCCTGAAAAAAGTGATCTTCCTTTTAATCTCCTTTTTAATGGTTCCCTGTGATTGTACTATGTGGCTGACCCATGTTATCCTTAACCATTTGCCTGCTAATACACACTTGGGTTCTTTCCAGTTTTTCCTGTAACAAATATTCTTGCAAACATCATTTTACACTTAAACATCTTTGAGCAGTTGTAGGAGTACTTCTCTGTGATGAATTCCCACAAGGTGAATTATTATCAGGTCAAGAGTTTGAACATTTCATTTTTAATAGCTATTGTCGAATTGTCCTCCAATAATTTTATTCCCATTTGCACCCTTGGTCATGTATAAGAAAGCGCCTTTTTTATCCGCTCCCTTAGAGACACTAAAGCCATGCAGTTTGGGGATGTCTGATGTGAGTTCGGAGTTAAGAGATTCAGCCTGTGGAGTTTTTCCCCTTTGTGAAAAGCTAACAAAGAGATCAAAAGTCTTCCCTTTCCTTGACGAACTCTGCTGTGGGTGAGGCAACTACCAAGACAGATGTCTAGCTAAGTTGAGAGGTGAAAATTCTACCACCTGATGCTTCCATTTATATGGATTTATTAGAGATGGCTTGTCAGGAGTATATAAGAAGTCATGTTAGTAATAGGATGCTTAATTATTAAAGAAATAGAAATGGTTTTGAGTTTTAGCACTGTTGTTTTAATATAAGCAATTTATTTAGTCTAACAGCATCAGAATGTTTACATCTGCAAATTCTTTGATTTTGCACTTAATGTTTATTTAATCAAAGTAACTTGAAAAAAATCTATTCCTTAAGAATCTATTCCTTAAAAAAATCTATTCCTAAACATGAAAGAGGAAAGTTTGCCATATTCCAGTTTTAAGGAGTTTGTTTGGATGATTACATCTCAAATTAGGGCTATTGGACATAGACTAAATGGCATTTTAGGGGTTATCTAGTCAAACAATTATCACATTCTGTCCCACAAAGCCTTGTGGGTGCACCAGGGAGAAGGGAGGTTAATGGAAGAGCAAGACAGCAGGGGTTAAGGGTTTGTGGTCTCTATGGAAGTCCCACTTTGACCTGTTTTATATAGTGGCTTATATACTATGTTATCTGGAGCAGGCAGACTTCTTATTTTCCTCATTTAAAATAGATTAAACAGGAGATTAAAACAACGCCTGTTTTAGAGCAGTGATGATTACATTAAGTAGGACCATGCACACAGAGTACTTAGTCCAGCCTTAAACATTCCAAGGGCCCAGCAAATGTTTGCTATTTTATTACTAAAAACTTTGATTTTGAAAGGGGATTCTGTTGCTAAACAGTAAGTTTCAACATCACTGATTTATTTTTTGTCATCTCTATCAGGTGATTGATTCAGAGTTAAATTTTATTTATTTCTTGCTTCCCAATTCAACAGTTGTTCTTTTCATTCTCAGCCCCCAGTCCAAGTTTTTGGATACTGCTGGGGGTTTTACCAGACACCAAGAGTCTCTTCTTTGTCACCAAGAGTAGCCAGATGGTGGCTGTTCTATCTATATCCCATTGATTTGTAGAAGAATTATGGTGGTACAAAGGTTTTCCCTGTCCTGTGGAAAAAAAGTCCTGCAGGTAGACTGCAAGACTTGAACATGAATGTTGCAAAATCTTAGAAATATTACCTAGTTGCCATCTTTTCCATAATTATGAAAACATTTGCAAGGACTTCAGAAATAAACACTTGTACCTTCTAAGACTGGCTGAATTTTCCAGTCTTGGCCAGACTTTTTTTTCAGGAAAAAAATCCGTCCAACAAACATATGCTCTCATCAGTCCTTTTCTTAGAAAAGCTTGTCTTTGTGTTGGGGAAGTTTTCAAGTTTTATTAATGAATCACAGACATGCGGCAGGAGGAAGAGAGCATCAAGCATTTACCTTTTTTGACTGGTCTATCATGAGACTAAAAACTACGGCGTGGAGGGGAAATCCTCCCCTCCAAACTGTGTATCTTTTCTACCCAGGAACTCCTTCTGTGCCAATCACTGCTAAAACCTGAGAGCCAGACGTGGGTTTAGGGAGAGGCTTCTCTGTGTCCCGGCCATTCAGGGCCTGTGGTCAACTTAGGAACAAGTAGACATAAAAACTGTAGAATTAAGGGCTGAAAACAGCATTTAACGAAACTCCTCCCTCCAGACGCTCTTGATCAAAGTCTACCCTTGCACTGAGACAATCGATCTACGGTTGCATACATAAAATTTTGGCAACACTCTGTCCTCATTGCTTTCAACAGAGGCTTTGGCCCCTGAGTCTGGGCATCGTCCCAGAATTGAGATCCAGTTGCATTAGGCATACCAGAAGACACACCACCACAGCCGAGGCCCATGCAACCACTTTCTTTTAACCTCGAGTCTGTGAGAAATTACGTTCCAACAAAATAAGTGAAACCCGATGTCTTCTCTGGGTGGTTATTTTTGCGCCTATGAAGTCAATAAAACTCTCCAGATTTATTAGACAGCCCTGCTGAGGAAGACAAGACCACTTCCTATTCCCTAGCAGAAATGTGTGCCTTTCCTTTCTGTAACCTTCTGACAACATATTTTAATTTTCTTCATTTCTTTTATTTTTTTCGCCCCAGAAAATTTGTCAGAACTTTCGAAGATAAGTGACTTGTCCTACACTACAATTCCAGTCTTTTGCATCCAGAAGTGATACACTGAACACATTTCGGGCTCCTTGTTTTCTTCTTTTCCTCTTTTTTTAGAGGCACTCACTTTTCTTCACACTGAAATCAGCAAGAAGCTTTAGGTACCTCTCCTTCCACCATGCTAAACGCTGAAGGTAACACCTGAAAGTAATAAATCATAATGTAATAAATTATACTCCTCTGAGAGTCCACTAACGAGGGGTGGATGGCCATAATAAAGACAACTAGTTTCGATTCTATTCAGTAAACAGTAATTATTGACCCTTGTCTTAGGCCAGTGTGTTACAGGTATGGAGGATAATGTTTGTTCTCTCAAGGACAAAAATGCTATAGGAGACAAAAATGTCGACAAAAGCAAAAGTCATTTAGTGTGACAGTTTCCATAAAGAACTTAGGCTCTAAGGCCATGAAAGACTTGTCAGAGGAGATGACTTGAACTGTGTGTTTCAAGATGAGTAGGAGTTCATTGGGTGAACTTGGGAAGGATGTGCCAAGCAGAGGGACTACCAAGTACGAAGAGTCAGAAGTGTGAAACTGCCTGGCACATTTGGGATCTACGGAGCTATAAATTGGGAATGAAGATCAAAAGGTTGAAAGCAACTGGTGTTCATACGTGAATATGGGTGTTTATTTTGTAGGTTATGGGGAACTGCTGAAGGGGTTTACACCTTGGAGTAATTGTGGCATCATTATCAAAATGAGAGAGGACAAGTGGCTGAGTGCTATCGAGGGAGAAATGAAGAGAGCTGAAACTAGGCCAGTGTGGAGGGAATGGAGAGGAAGATTTAGAATGACAGCCAAGAAGTGGACAGGAAATGGTAGTGGAGTGGTAAATTCTCATTCCAGAATGCTTCAAGAGTTGTATTTTGTTGAGTGGAAATTGTCTCTAAAGTTCTTTCAGATCTAAGTTGTTGACTCACTAAGTACTCTTTATGTGCTTCCTCAAAATGATTTTAGGTGAGAAAGAAATCTAGAACCACCATCTATGATTGTGCAGATTGGGGAATGATACGGCATGACTCCATGCACACAACTCCTTGGAGTACTATATTGTGACAAACTCAGCCAGATATGAACCAAAGAGCATTGCTAACACTATCCCTGGTTCAGACATTCTGAATATCATTTAAAAAGATTTGTGCCAGCACTATCTTGACTAGCTAGTTTTGATTATTAGGTGATAATATGCTATTTTAACACTATTTAACTGACATCTTCCTTGAATGATGACCTCCTGCCGGTTATATATTAGGGCTTTGAGAGAGAAGGCACCCTTTTCTACATAACTCATTGGCTTGGGCATAGGAAAGGAGGTGTAGTACAGGATTTTGAGAGTCAGACAATGTTTAGATTGTTCCCTGTGAACTTGGACAATGTACCTATGCCCACTTTCCTCAATTCTATAATGTGACAATGTTTATATTTACCTTATAGGTTTAGTGTAAGAATTAAATGAACCAATGACTAGAAAGTACTTAGCCCACAGGAAGCGACAGGGTTTTGGTGTCCTCTCTGTGTCATGCACTGTGCTGGGTGCCTGATATATAGTATCTCTTTACAATTTTTTAGTTTACAGAACATGGAATGTAAGCTCTTTGAGGGCAAAACTTATTTATCATTATTCTTCTAGTTCCTAAAAAGGTGTATGCATCAAAGTGGTTAAGGGTTAAACAGTAACTTATCCAACTCCCCAGGGCAAGCAGTTATGCCCCCAGTCAGATTTTCCTGCCACTCTCCTCATGTGCTTTTGGCTTCAGCTACATCAAACCACTTGCCATTCCCCAAACACCTCAAACCCACATCAGGGCTGTATCTCTCTTTAAGTAATTTCCTCTGCTTACAAAGACCTTCACCTCTTTACTGTCCTTGGAAAGCCACCGCCCACTACTCCTCCTCGATGAAGTTCTTTTCCCCATCCCCCCATCTGACTCAAGGACAATTGATGACTTCCTCCTTGCACTTATGACAGCACTTTCAGCACTTTTATGAAAGTTGCTTGTGCATTAATGGCCTATGCAACCTTAGGGTCAAGGACTACTTTACTCATTGATGTAACCCAAATCCCAATTTAAGGATAGTTAACTTTTCTCTATTGAAGGAAAAATGTTCATTGGCTTTTTTTTTTTAAAAAATGAAATGAGCAGCAATGTAAATGGTAAGAAGAAGCCAGATCATTTAGAAAGCAGGATAATAACAGATGTTTAGAAATGCTGATCTAGCCCAAAGTATAAGTATGTGTTAAACACATTTGAATTGACTTCACTTTAGGCACAATCTTGCTTACTAACAAAGGAAAGGAGTAACTATGAAAATGGCAGATTAGTCTCAGGATCCCATGAAGCAAGTAATCTATGAAAATCATATCACCTCTAACAGTGAAGTGTCTTCAGATATGGAGACTTTCTTACCCTGCTGTGTCCATCTTCCCCACAGAACATATGAAATTCCTTCATCCCTTGCAATTCTGTTAACTTCTTTGTTTAAGAAATAATTTCCAAACAGCCAGAGGACCACCTTTTTCTTTCACTTGTACAAAGCCTGTTACCTCTGGAACTTTTCTGTTTTCATTTTTATATGTCAGATTTAGGAATCAGATTTTACTTTTCTGTTGTGGGAGAAAATCCTAGTACAAAAAACTGTAATACCAAAAATATCTAGATTCCTTTTTCTTAGGGTATATGGTCTATAAATCCTTCTCGAGGGTCTTTTGGTAGGTATTATTGGACTTGTTGTGAAGAAAGTCAGATCCCATTGGATGGGGAATGTGGGGGACTATAGTTTCTAGCTCTGACTCTGCCACTAGTCACTT
The DNA here is from genome assembly GCF_047511655.1 of Castor canadensis. NCBI lineage: Eukaryota > Metazoa > Chordata > Mammalia > Rodentia > Castoridae > Castor > Castor canadensis. The sequence continues at coordinate 57,249,481 of NC_133398.1, read as the reverse complement.
GGGTCATCTTTGGGCAAGTTGCTTAGCCTTTAGACTTCTCTTATGCCTCAGGAATGGAAAAGTTTGCAAATTTGGAGCACCTGGCCTATATTTGTCCCTCCTAATAGTGTTTAAATGAGGTGACAGAAAATTTAGCTGGGAAACTCTAAATAAGAACATAGGTTTTTACTTCATTTGAGAAAACAGAAGATTTGGCTATACAGTCCCACATCCCAACTCAATTTGTAGCAGCTGCCTTCTTTAACAGGACTTGGACTCTCTGGGCCCAAGTGACTTTGTCAATTTCTATTGCCCTTTTTTTTGTCTAGTCTACTAAAGACAAAATTCTAGTTGCTATTTGTCAATGTACTTATACTGAGCAACATTAAAAACACTTAATTAATAAGGTATGGGCCCTATCCTTTGTACTAGAGAAATATCCAGGAGGTCCCCCACATTGTTTCAAGGGATCATGAGGAAGTTTGAGAGGTGCTGGAGGAGAGAGACACAGCATCACTGTGTGGTCTTGGCATAGCATCTATACACCAATTGGTAAAGACCACCTTGACCTTGCTAGGACTCTTGCTTTCTCAGAGTAGAAAAAGATTCCTATCCTTGGATTTCCTTTTGAAAATAATAAAATGAAAGAAAAAGGGAAATGGCAGAATTTTTTTTCTTGCCCTTGGTTACTTTGTGCATTTACCAACTGGCCTCTAAGCATCTGAGTTTGATTTCTTGGAATTCACCAGTCTATAAACTCTTTTCCAGCCCAAGCATAAGGAGCCTCTAGTTTTAGCTATTTTATAAATGGAGTGAAAATTTTGCAAATCATGTTGAAGAAAGGGCATCATATGGAATTTATATAAGGTTTAAAACACTGATAGAAATACATCATCAATAAATTATCATTTTTCTTATTGGGGCTTTTCAATTTTAACAGCACTCTGATGTTCCTTTTCTCCATTTTTAATTTAGCCATGGCTAACTTTTCAAATGGAATTAATGACCAAAAGCTAGCATCATTCTCTAATTACAGTAAGAGACACTAGACAGGAGTTGTTCCAGACACTGACCCATCTTGGCTCAGGCAGAAGCTCTGGGCAGTTTGACTATGTGCTGGCTTAGCACCTAAGTCCAGGAAACATCTGTTATAACATGTGCTCCAGCGGGTGCTCTGCTTAATTATAAAATGGCATTGTAGTGTCCCTTTGAGCTGGCTGGCCATGGCTCCTAACGCTATGCTATCAAGTAAAATGTGATTCTTGATGCTATGTGAACTGATTTTCCAAGCCAAGGGTAGAATCACCTTAAGAAGAATGAAAGTTAAACCTTTACCCTCAGGAAAACGTTACAGGGAAAGACAAAACAAAGAAATGCTTTCTAATAGCATTGAGAAACTTGGATATAAACAAGCATCCCTTACTTATATAGCAAGAGGAGAGCCAATTCAGGAATGACTCATGCTTCTAGAATGAGCTGTTTATATACTGCTTCCTCCTCTTCATTCCAGGGATCCTGTTTGGAAGGCCAGGGACAATGACAATTGAGAAGCAAAGGGAAAACTGGAGAAGGGTGGAGGGAACACTTGGAACACCAAAAGGCTCATTCACCTTGAATAAAAGGACACAATTCTATAATGAGTTCATGTAATCAGTTAGGGCCTGGGATTTAGAATTTATTCTTCAAGTCTGTAATGTGGGAAATTTTTGCAGTGGCCTGGATCTCTTATTAGCAGTTAAGAGACTTACCTTCCCCAATCCTCTTGTAAGCTGATGGAAGGAGAGAGTCCATGGCTGTGGCTGTCAGTGTCTCCTTAGAAGTATCTTTTGTCTCATAGCCTGTTGTAATCACTTCCAGACCACTGGTATATTTATGATTTACATCATGTTACAGAGGAAGACGTCTTAAGGATTTTTTTTCTCTGAATCTTCTTGAATTGTTGTTTTAGATTCATTGCCAGTTTTTTCTTTTTCTTCTTCTTCTTAAGGGGAAAGTTAATGAACTTTTAAACATGTCATTACATGCTCCCAGATGCGTGTGTGTGTGTGTGTGTGTGTGTTGTGCTTAGAAAGAGACAGAGAAAGGAAATACATAAAAGGAACCCTCAAAGTTCAAGTTTTGTGTTTCTCTTAGAATAAAAGTTGGCAGACTTGGGGGATGGGCTTTAGGAAGGGCAGCTCCCCATTCATTTTTAGTCATGTTCCAAGAAACTGCAAATGAAGGGTTAAGCCCTAAAGCAAGGAAATATCTCTAACTCAGAAAACAAAGGGAAACTTGCATATTTCTGAAGATGACATTGGATCAGCCTGTGGATTTCAGGCAATTATACGATATTATAATTCCCACTGAGTATGCATTAGTTGGAATACTGCTCTTTTTATTTCTCCATTGCCGGGGTTGTACACTGAAAGAGCCCTGTTCAACTTCGAATGTCAGAATTTTGAAGGAAAAATTATAGTAAAATATGTTTAAAACAGTGGGTCCTTATGTGAGCGAACACAACATTTTCCAAGGCTTTCAAAAATCCTTTTGTTAAAATAAGGTTTTTATTTTGTTCTTTTTTTCCTTCCTTTCTCTTAAAATTTTTTCTTTATTCAAGACCTTACCTCCCCTCTTTTGCAGAGAAAAGAAGCAAGAAGTTTCAAAAGATAACTATAACATGGTGTACATTTAGAGCCTGGGGACTTAAAATGGATTTGTTTTCAATGGAACACCCTATGTGGAAAATAAACAAGTGAGAAAAGTTCATTTGTGTCTATAACTTCAATTCCAGCAACTGCGGTGACAGTCACAGTGTCTGAGTAAATGTCCCCAAGAGTCAGCTTGTGAACAAAATGATTATTAGTTGAGGTTTCCATGAGTAGAAAGATGGTAAGAAACTTTATTTAGAGTGCAAGGAATTGAAGACTCAGTCCATGGGTTGTTTTCAAAGATGAAGAGTCTCTAAAAACTGAAATAATTAAAAACAAACCAAGACAAAAAGCAGGCACAGTGCAAGGCATAGATTAGGGAAAATGACAACTGAAGGTCTTATTCATTTCATTCTCTGACATTTTTTCTTTCAAAGGAAAGTAATCTGGTCAGTAACAAATTACATTAACCTCAATGACAAAGACTTGATTTCAATGGCTTAACTATATACAAGGATTATTTCCAGAATAAAAGAAATCCTACCTCTAACCATCCAGGGCTACTCAAAGTCATCAGGGACCCAGACTATTCTAGCTCTCTGCTCTTCCATCCTTTGGCTACAATGTCCCACCTAGTCACCGTGTACTATCTCTAATCATAAAAGACCAAAAGGAAAGGCAAAAGGGAACCTTTCCTAGCTTGGTTAGCTCTCTTTGAGGACCTTTCCCAAAAGTGCCTCAGACCATTTTTACTTTATCATATGTCTATACCTTGATGCAAGGGACTTTGGGAGATACAGTCTTTTATGAGGAAAAAAATGACTGCTCTAAAGGAAGTCAGGGTTCCATTAATAGTAATAAAGGAAGGACCAGTATTAAATGGGAAAACAGAAGTCTGTTACACTCATATGTAACATCCTTAATGTCAATGCATCATTCAGTGCTTACCAATGGCTTCTGTATGGATTTTGAAATGTTTGAGGCATTAACATGAGAGCTTAGTTCTGCAGGGCATTATCTCAAAGCACACGACCAATATGAATATACTTTTTGCATATCGCTGATCCTTTCATCATCTGAGTGGCTTAAGCTATGGAAATGTTTGTGTGCGCAGTGAAGAGCAGAAAATCCTACATGCCTCTGAATTAGGCAAATACATTTTCTTGCCTAAAAATTGTATTTAGAAATTGTTGCATATTTTGCTGTCTTTTTCTTCTACATGTTGTTGGAGGTTAAACATTTTAAAAAGTATACATTATAGAAAATATGTGGTTCATATGTAGAGAAAATGGAAGTAGCTCTAACTTAGGAGACACTGTTTCCTGCAGGAGTGACCCCTCTGCCCTCAAATATTTTCACTGCTTGAATTTCTTCACTTTCCTCTTTTATGCCACTTAAACCAAGTAAAGATTCCCCTGTAAAAATGTCAAATATTTGCACAAGACAGTTATTCATATTTACAAGTATGTGCTAGTTAAATCAGATAGCTTTCCTACTGCCTATGATACAAATTCACCAAATGGGAAGTATTTGTTTATCCAGTTTTTCTTCTCATTTGAGAAATAAAACATACTTATGGCAAAAAAAAAAAAAATCAGTCTGAACACAAAGCTGTATGGGTAAAGTAAGTGTTCCTTTCAGGCAAATGTAAGGCAGTAATTGTTAACTGAAGGAATTCTTCTTCCCTGATCACTTTACAGCCCTATACAAGAGGAAAATCAGAGTGTATCTTGAAAACAAAGCAGCACTGAATACTTCTGATTCAATTCAATTCGATTTTGGCTTTGATAAGATTTTTGAAAGTTCAGTGACAGTAGAGGAGCAAGCATTCCTCAATAAGAAAGGCAAAAGGCATTTAAACTGATAGACACCATGATAGCCATTTGTATTACATGAGCAATGTTTATTCTTAACCTGTGGATAACACAATTATTTCAAATATAGGGCTCAGGAAAACTTATAACCATCCACCTCTCAGTACATTTTACCATGGCCCGTAACTTTCCATGCATCTATTATTTCCCCCCAAATAATTTTAGGATTGATCCTCCTGGCAGAAATTGCATACCAAACAATGAGTGACAGTTGTTGAGAAAACATGGAAACTCCTGAGGCCTTTTAGGAAAGGACAAAGGAAGTTGGAGTCAGAGTAAGAGTGGGAGGAGGACAGAGCTATTGAAAGAGCAGGAATAGGTATTTTCCGTCATATTCCATTTCTTAATATTGAATTAGGTTTCTATGAATAGCTGTTTTGTAGAATAACAACCTCTTTATGGTTTCATCAGTTGAGACATAAAAGACTATTTGTGGTATAACTTGTGAATGCAGGTAAAAATTCCCTATTTACTGGCTATTTTAATAATAAGAAGAATAATGTTTTATAAATAACCTGACCCTTTTAACCAAGAATCTCAAAGTTCTTATGTCACCATGTTGGTATTAGATCTTCACTTTGGCTTTGGATAAGATGGTTACTAGAGAGCGTCATTTGTTTTCCTATTGCAGAATTTCCTTTTCTTCGTTCTTACATTGTTAGAATTTGTTTTTAATTGAGGAAGTAAAACACCATCATTTGACCTCTTAGTAACAGGATAGAGGAATACTTAGGATTTCTGCCATTATTTCTTATCCAAACAATGTACAATTTTCTAAACATACTTAAAGTTCTAGATTCAACCTAATAAATAGACTCACCTCTGTGCTACACGTCAGTGGAAAAATTTAAATGGTACAGAGCATCATGAAAAACCCGTTTCACCCAGGTTTGCAATGTTCTGGGTATTTCACCATGAGAAGCCAGTTCAACCACAATTATTGAGGGTAGGGAGGGGCTTACCAAAGGTAACCTAAGATCCTGGGGGTTAAAGGTAAAATATAAAAAGAAACCACAGACCAATACTTGACTAATAATTTGATCAGATTTTGACCTAATAAGTGATGATAGAAATAGAAAACGTATCAGAACAGGTTAGAATGAAAGGGCAATGACTCCTTCACATTGACCTGATGATATGATAATTAATTACAGGAACTAGCTGCCTAATAAATGCCAAAAATGCTGTTCTTGTCTTGCCTAGAGTACCAGAACGTTGAGTCACTTTGGAGAATGTCAATGACTGGGGACATACAGTTAGCCCTCTGTACCTGTGGGTTCTGTGTCCATGGATTCTGCCAACTTCAAATCCAAAAAAATATCCCAAAGAATTGCACCTGTGCTATACACGTACAGACTGTTTGTGTTGTCTTTATTCCTTAAACAAAGCAGTATAGCAACAACTTTCACCTCATCTACATTGCATCAAGTAATCTAGAGATGGTTTAAAGTATTTGAGAGGATGTACACAGGTTATATGCAAATATTATGCCATTTTATATAAGGGACTTGAGATTCTGTGAATGTTATGATTAAACTTGACTGTCAACTTCAGTGAATGCAGAACCACCTAGGAGATTAGTAAAGCACACTTCTGTGTGTCTGTGAGGGAGTTTCCAGAAATGATGACATGCGAGAGAGCATCTGAGGTGAGAAGACCCACTGTTAATGTGAGACCCAACTTCCAATAAGCTGGTGGCTTGGACGGAACAAAAGGAGAAAAAGAAGGAAGTCTTCTAGTGCAGATTTACTCTCCTCAGTCTTTCTCTGCTTTCTGGCTGCTGTGAGTTAAGCAGCCTCTGCCACCATGGTATTTTACCTTGCCTCAGGTCCAAAGCAATGGAGTCAGCCAAACATGGACTGAAATCTTTGAAATCATGAGCCAGAATAAACCTTTCCTCCTTTAAGCTTTCTTCTCTCAGGTATTTGTCACAGGGATGAAAAACTGACAAACACAGTTTGCATAACTGTGTAGAATCCTAAAACCAATCCTTCATGTGTAACGTGGGATGATTCTGCTGGCCCCAGAGCTGTTATCTCTCATCCCCTCTACAGAAGAGGTGTTACAGCACCCTGTCTGTGTCTTGCAGGAAGAATCTGAATGACTATACAAAGCTACTCAGCTGGGAAAGGGCAGAGCAGGGATTCAATCCTGGTTGTTGGAAGCTGGTCCTGTCTTTAGTTTACCTTGTCTGTTCTATAATCACCCATATCTCCTCCACAGTGGGGTCCCCTGTTCCCTAGCTCTGGACTTTTCTTCTTGTGTCCATCTGATTTCCTGTGCTCCAGATTGTCAAATTACATATAGAGTGAAACTCTTCCCAACAGCTTTGGGCATACACCACAGTGGTGGTTTAATAGCTCTTCAAAACACAAGTACCATGGCATTTGTAGCCACCTCCAACCAGCTGACAAAATCCACCTTACATCAATTTCTGTTCCCATTCCTGTTTTTTTTTCAGGGCCACTGGTCTTGGCTCTTTATTCCGTTGTTTAGTCTTAGTCTGTTCAGCAGCTATAACATAATATCATAAGCTGGTTGGTTTAAATAACAATCATTAATTTCTCACAGTTCCAGAGGCCAGGAATTCCAAGATCAAACCACCAATGTCATTATATTCTTGGTGAGCACCCTCTTTCTGGTTGACAGATGTCCACCTTCTTGTTTTATCTTCACATGATAAAGAGAGAAATATCTTCCATATCTCTTCTTAGAAGGGCACTGATTGCATTCATGAGTGTTCCACCTCATGACCTAAACACTTCTCAGAGGTCTTACCTCCTAATGCCATCAATTATCAGATTAGGCTGTGAATTTGAAGGGGGCAGAAACTTTCAGACCGTAACAGCAATCTTTCCCCTCTCTTTTATGCTTGGTTTGCAGCTTCTTCTTCTTCCTGTTTTTTGTTCATTTATTTGTTTTGCCTTTAAACTCATGGACTTCAACCTATATCCTTCAATTCCAACATATATGTATGACTAAAACCCTCATACAGACAAGCATTTGCCATACTAGTACCAATAGGAATGTAGAGATTACTGTAACTAGCACGGACAACTAGTACATTCTACATTGACAAAAGTGGCCTATCAGTTTACCTGATCCCATACAGTAACCAGTTGAAATGTGGCTAGTGTGGCTGGAGAATTGAATTTTAAATTTAATTAAACTTTAATTTTAACTTGTACAGATACACACGACTAGTGGCTACTTATTGAGCATCCAAGGAAGGATTAAAAAATGGTCCCATTTCCAGCATCTTAGGAAATCTGCATAAATTGGGCCATGCCTGGGGTCACACCTTACTTCTGGGACACTCAAGTAAGGGATATATCACTGGTAAGATGTCTACTAGTATCCAGAATCAGGTTTAAGGATAAATATTTAGTTAGATCTAGATCTGGTAGGTCATGGTGATAGCAGCAGGTGAGGTTGGGACTAGAACAGTTTTATAGCTTGGAAGGTAGGTCAAATTATAGAGGGAAATATGTAGGATAAAACCTTGACCTTACCACTTGCTAATTGTATGATCTTGGACAAATTATCTATCCTTTTCTGAGCCTTGGATTTCACATCTGTATAATGGACTATATACTATAATAGTGATAATGACAGTGATGTGTTTTAGTACTTTCCATATTTGGTGTGAATATGCACACATAATGAACATGAAATCCATTTTCTAAACTGCTGCCATTCATTATTTTGGACCAATGTCTGGGAGATCTCGTGAAGTCACAGACATACATAGTGTGAGCACACCTAGGCACAATCCTGTGGAAACGTCACATAGTGCACAGAAAGAGGATGCTATCTAAGTGCAGCAGGGAAAAATTTTAATCTATAGCCCAGGGCAGGTGAGTAAATACTTGTGCTTTTGGGCAATCAAGGCAACATAGGCAAAAGCAGCATCTACAAAGGCAGTGAGAGAACCCAGGAGAAACACTAGCCTACGCAAATGTAAGCTCCAAAAAAACAAGGGATCTGAATAGTGCCTCACACATAGCAGCTATTTCATAAATATTTGTTGAATGAATGAATAAGGGCAAAACATATTGAGTGCTCCTAATTCAATTCACTTACAGGGGGCAGTGAAAGAGTGATGCCAAGTTGCTTTGCATAAATCACTAGCTGTTTATGTCTACTTCAGCTGGAGAAAATGTAAAAATTTGAGCCTTTGCTTTGCTTTCTCTTGGGGAGTTAAAATAGGCCCTTGTGGTTCATCTTGGACTGACTTGTCTCCTCCATTAAAATCTAAGGTCCTTGAGGGTATAGTGAAAAGTACCTGGCCCCTATAGTACCAATCACTACTACTTGTATAATTGAATTATCTGCTTGAAAGAGGTAAAGTCTTGGGGATGCTTTCCAGAAGGCATTCCTTGCCAAAGCAAAGAAGAGGCTTCTGGAGGAGTGGATGAATAACTGCAGAGAGACAGAGAGAGAGAGAGAGAGAGAGAGAGAGAGAGAGAGAGAGAGAGAGAGAGAGAGAGAGACCTCCATTTGTGCTTTCTATTTATTTGGAAGATGACTTCACTGCTTTCCTCTTTCCACTAGAATATAAATAGACTCTGTCAGAGAGAGATATGACTGTACCTTCAGGGCCAGCTCAAATTTTGGCATACAGCCTAGATCAATACAGTATTATTTGGGATGACCATTTTAGAAAAACAGTTTAGCATTATCTGGAAAGACAGGCACATTCCCATAACATAGCATTTCTATCCTAAATATAAATCCTCAAGAAATGTTGCACAAGTGTATCAGGTTACAAGTGTGAGAGTAGTGCTGTTCATAAGAGGCCCCAAATGGAAACAAACTAAGTATTTATCAATAGGAATACAAGAAAAATAGAGGGCTAGCTACCCAATGGAATATTACACAGCAACAAAGATGATTGTAATAAATGAGCTGCAGCCACAATTACAGCAATACAGCAAACTAAATGAAGGAGGAGTCCAGAATGAAAGTCCAGGAAAGAAAAGGTAAACAAGAAAACAAGAGATGTAAGAAGCTTTGTAGAAATGGTTGCCTTGATGAGACTAAATGTCTTGACCTGAGATTCTTGGGCTAGGTAATCTGCAAGTCTCCGCACAGTATATAACAGAATTTGGACAGAAGTAGCCAAATGATCCAGCCTTAGGCTCAATATGACAATATGCAACTCTTATGAAGAGAATTCTTAGGCAAGAGGAGGATGACAAAAATTGAAAGAAGAAAGTAACAGGCACATTCTGTCTTTGAAACTCTTGCTCACAGCTTCATAAAGCAAGTTTGGGAGCAAAAATTTATCTAGAACTATCTGCAGCTTATCATATATGTGAAATTTAACTGCTTCATAAATCTGTTTGCAGTTTTACCCATAGAATGGATATTGAGTAACTCTAAAATAAACGTCCTTTTATTGAAGGTCTTAATACTGATACATTATTCATAATACACTATATTTCCAATATATTGTGGATTACTTTTTTTGGTGCCCAGAGAGGGTGACTCTGCCTGCTTCCTAGGTTGAGAGAAATAGGGTGTTCTAGAATTAATAATTCAAATAGCACTGTTATGCCAGGAGGGGAGAAAAGAGTGTCAAGGGGTGTTATGAATCTGGGAAAACTGCCAGCACGGTTTGCATGATAAGATTGGGTAAAAACATAAAAAGAAATATGGCCCAGTGCTTGATCTATTTCCTTTTCATTTATAAGGTTTACTCTTAAACAAAATTGTGTGTTCCTCAAGTTTCCTTAAGAACATAGCTGTAACAGATTTCTTTTGAAACCAGAGTCCTGCCAGCTATGTGCCTTTCCAGGACACAATTGTTATGCTTCTGGGTAGAGTGTACCCTGCAGGTGCTCCCTACATGGAAGCATCTTCTATAAGGCCACCTTGTGGAGTGCTACCTCTATCACCATACTAGATCTAAAGAGGAGCCCATTACAATTTACAAATTAAAAGCCAGTGGGAAAGAACGTAATCTTGGCAACTGCCTTTGGGGAAATCTTATGACTGCAAGAGCACCATGGGAGAGTGCTTTAAATACCACCATGGTTCATCCAATCTCCTCACAATTGTATAGGAGGGCATGTGGCCAAGGCTTTGCAGGGAAGAGGCCAGGGTACCCAGGCTTGTGATTGGCTGGGAGGGGGCGTGATGCTAAGCCAGCCACATAGTCTACTCCTGCTTCATGAAGAGCATGCCACATGCTTCTTTGCACATTCTTTTAAATCCTTGCGTGGTTGGCATTTGGAAAAATATCGACTGCAACCAGACGTCACAATCCTGATGACAGCTCCTGAAATCCCATCTTTCTCGCAGCAGCACCTACTGTCAGTTACGGTGGGGGCGGGGGCATCCCCACCCAAGTTGTGCTCCAAATAGCAGGAATTGCAGATGTACATGTCTGGCTGCCTCCTCTAGGGGCCATGGCAAATATCAGGTAGTAAATAGCCTGAGAGAAATGCTGCTGATAAAATTAGTTCAAATCCTTCCCAGAAAACAAACCTGACACCACCGTGACACTTGATAGCCCAGACTCAGCACTTCTACCTTCGCAAAGCTCCTTGCCATCAAAGCCCAAATGTCTTGGTTTAAACTGCCTTTATTTCCCCCTCTTTTCAAAGTTGGTCCTTGCCATTTCGTTCTCTCAAAAATCCCACCCAAACAAACAAAACAACCTCATATGGTTATAGGATAGATTGTCCAACCAGGAATTTTACATTACAAATGACTACTCTAAAGGTTAATACCCAAGGTCAAGTGTTATTAATATGCATTTGAATTTTGTTCTTCTGATTTGTGATATCATCTAAGTCACCTCTTGGTTTATAACATGGTAATCCCAGAACATCATTCATTTTCCTACGGTTCTATTCAGAGCTTGCTATCAAACCCTCTCTTTCATATCTGTCTTTGGTTTTGTCTGATGTGTGATGTTTCAGTCCTTGCTTCAATTTCCTTCCCACAGGTAACACTGTAACTGCTGTCCAAGACTGCTTAGTTGATTTTCACCCTGTTACCTTCTCCCTTGCTTAAACCTCACTATAGAAAAAAAGTTTTAACCATTTTCTTGAAAAGTATTTCTCTATTCCAAACCAGTTCTTCACCTTGATTTTCAGGTAAGAAGAGGCCAGCTGATCATGCATATCACACATGGGGCATTCTCTTAGCTGAAGGTCTTGGGTTCCAACTCCAGAGGAAGATAACGATGCTTAAGACTTACTGCCTGTTAGCCTCCGTGCAAGAGGCTCTGCTGTACTCTTGTCTCATCCTCAGCAAAATCCTGTAAGGGGAAGTGCTATTATTTTGCCCACTCAGCAAATAAGGAAGCTGAGGTTCAGAGAAGTTACCCAAGGGTAGACAATAGTCATTGGCAAACCTGGGACTTAAGCCCCTAGTCTATCTCTTTCTGAAGCTTGTGAATATCACCACTTCCCAACTGCTTGCTTCTAATTATTATGATAATGGAGGTCAGTTACGCATGATGCAATCATTACATGAAAAGAGGGCTTTGCACAACACAGACTATTTGTAAATTTATTTCTGCATCTAGTATACTTCTGTAAAAATATTTTTCTTGTACATCTAAAAATGAAATAATTTTTAATCACTTGAAGAGTGGCATATTCTAATATAAATAATGTACAAATTTCTTAAGTAGAACGCAGGGGAAAAAATCCCATCAAAATTCCTAACAATGGAAATACCACTGGAGGTAACATTTCAGTATAGCTCTCTTACCACATTTTTCAGCACAATTTATATATCTGCAATATCTCATACATATAAATTTGAATCCTGCAGTTCCCTTTCAGTATTACGATGGCTACTTCTCCACTCTTTGTGGTTCATAGTTTCGGGTGTAGGTTCAGAGAGTCAGTAGGATGTGCCTAAATCACATGATAAAATCTAGTCATTCATTATTAATTTCACTAGTTGAGTTTTTGTACAGACAATAAATACAATTGCTCAAAATTTAAATGTATAGAAAGATACATAGTAAGAATTTGCCTCTTACTTCTGACTCATAAGGCCACCTTACTCTCTGGAGTATAAAGTCCCACACCTCCAACTGCCCTCTTGTTAGGACGTGCTATGTAACTCAGTTTCTGAAATTTTGAACTCAAGACAACTCAGTTCAGAGAGGAACTTTGTCCATAGAGAAGGTCCAACCCTAGTTCCTGTCTCCTGCCTCTAGGTCCTCAGGTGAGGGGCAAACCCTTCAAAAGAACCATACCTTATCTTACAGGGCTCAAAACTCAATTATCACCCAGGGTAATTTCTGTATTATCTAACAGGTACACATATAAAGAAGTGGGGGAGAGAACAGTTTTGCCACACATTCTCAAAACAGCTCACCTTTGGAAGCAAATTAGCCTTATGATTTCTGCTGGAAGTCAGTGTTGTTTCTTTACTATCTACCAGTGCTTCAAGTTCAATAAATGGATGTCAGTGCTTCCTTCTATTTTTAGACATTTACTAAATCATAAGATGGAGCTTCAGGGGAAGACAGTGCTGGAGAGCTAAGAGGAATGGCTTCAAGTGTGGAGACTACAGTGGATTCCATAGAATTCCTTTGGTTGTTAAGCAGGTGCTCTGTAGAAAAGTGGGGTTCTACAGACAAATAAGGTTAAGAAAATGCTAGGTAAGAGAAAGGCAGTTGTTTTTCATTGTAACACTTAACTTTTAATATTAAATTGTAAAGTCTAAAATTTTAAGAGGAGAAAAAAAATGAAATTGACCACAGATCACATTTTGGGAAATGGTATGGGATTTTGGAAGCTTTAGAGCTAAATAGGATATGACTTGGGGTTAGGAGAATAATTATTTATCATTGTTTAATCACTAACCTTTTAATTAATATGAGAAAATTATTATTATTATTATTATTAATATTATTTTGGTGGTACTGGGGTTTGAACTCAGGGCCTCCCACTTATTAGGCAAGTGCTCAACCACCTGAACCCTGACCCCAGCCATTTTTTGCTTTAGTTATTTTTCAGATAGGGTTTTGTAGGATTTTTGTTTTGTTTTGTTTGTTGTGGTACTGTGGCTTGGACTCAGGGCTTTAAGCTTGCTTAGGTGCTCTACTGCTTGAGCCACTTTTTGCTCTGGTTATCTTTAGAGATAGGGTCTCGCTTTCTTCTCTGGTTGGGCCTGGACCACGATCCTCCTATTTATACTTCCCGTTATATCTGGGATGACAGGTGTGCACCACCATGTCCAGCTTTTTTCCATTGAGATGGGGTCTCATTAACTTTTTGCCTGGGGTTGGCCTAGGAACATGATGCTTCTGATCTCAGCCTCCCATGTAGCTAGGCATCAGCCGCCTGGGCCTGGCTGGGTCTTGCATTTTTGCCCAGGACCAGCCTTGGACTGCAATTCTCCTACCTACACCTCTTGAGTATCGGGAATTACACATCTGAACCACTGCACTTGGCTTATTTGTTGAGATGGGATTTCATTAACTTTTTGCCCAAGATGCCCTCAAACTGATTCTCTTGAATTACAGGCATGTAAAACTATTTTTATACTAGATTTTGCTATTAGTTAGTAGAAGCAAGTTTAAAAGACCTCTGTAACCTTGGATTCAGATCAGCATTCCTTTCAAACTAGTTATACTGCTTTAAAGTGGCAAGCATGGTGATGACATATGGTTTTGAAATATTATTACTAGGTAACCCTAAGCTACAAGCTTCCTCACTTGAAATATAAACTAAAACATAAAATTATTTTAATGAAGAGCAAAATATTTGCAAGGTATAGATAGCATCAGTAAAGTATCAGTATCCAGAATTCAGACCGTCATTACAAATCAGTAAAAAGAAACAACTCAGTAGAAAAATGAGCAAAGGATAGAAGCTTCACTAACTATAAACACATGCCAATAAACACATGAAAGGCTTTCTGATTTATTAAAAATGCAAATGAAAATGATATCATTTCTCATCTATCAGACTGGCAAAAATTTTCAAGTCTTGCAAAATGGGCATATGGATTGGAACAATTGTTTTGAGAATAATTTTGTAATAATTACAGAGTTCAACATGTGCTTGCTTTACAAAGTAGGACAGACATTTCTAAGTACATCTCTTGGGAAGTTGGTGTTTCCCAACTTCTTTCCCATTGTGACACACATAGAAATGATCCATGTAGCATAGTGGGGTGACCTGAGGCTGATCCCAGCAGAGGATGACCCTTCTAGGGAACTGTGGTCAGCTCAGGGCCCATGGTTTGAGAGGTTCCACATATCTACCCAGCCATGAAGCTCTGGCAAGAAGTTTGGCCCCAGAGATGCTGTTTCTGTGTGTTCAAAGAGATATACACAAAAATGTCTACCATAGCATTTTTATGATAACAAAAGCAAAGAAAAAAATGGAACAGCAATTCAATTAATTTTTAATTAAAAATGAGCAGGGGAATGAGAAAATGATTTCAGGCATACTTATGCAATGCAATATGATACTCCAGTTACAATTGATGAACTTAAAATACTCTAGTTTTTTTGAAATACCCCTATGTTATTTTGGTCATTACTATGCAATAGACACCAGAATTAATTCTTGTTATCCACCTGCCATTTGTGATCTCACAATAAGAAATGATAAATGTGATAGATATGCTAATTACCCTCAACTGATCATTAACCAATGTGAGTATATATCAAAATATCATATTGCACTGCATATTGTACATTTGTTGTGTATCTATCAAAAATGAAATTGAAAAAAATTAATGAATTTTGGGCTGGCAGAGTGACTCAAGTAGAGCATCTGCCTAGTAAACATGAGGCTCTGAGTTCAAATTCCAGTACAGCAAATAAAAAACAGTAATGAGCTTGAATTTTAAAGATAATTTGCAAAACTAGAATCTTGAGTAACAAAAGCAAAAGGCAAAATGATGCATGTACTATGCTCCTGTGTGTGATTGTTCACTTTCTGTCACTGTAATGAAGTACCTGAGGTGGGCTAACTGTACAAGTAGAAGGCACATATTTAGTTCAAAATTTTGATAGATGAAAGCCCAAGCTGAGGTGGCACCATTGGTTTGACTTCTGGTATGTGTGGGAACAAGACATCACATGACAAAACAGGAAGCCAGGGAGAGAGTGGGACCCCACAATCCTTGTCAAAGGCAAGCTTCCAATTGACGTATAGGCTCCACCTCTTAAAGGTTCCTTGCCATCTCCCAACTCTGCCACCCAGAGAATCAAGATTCTAACATATGAACCCTTAGAAGACAAACTCAAACCAAATCTAAGTCATAACAGAATGTATGCAAAGATTTAAAACAAACCAAAACTTAGATACCTATGCAGTAAAGATACAAAAATACTTCAGGGTAGCAATTGCTTCTGGAAAAAAGAGAAGGCAACAGAATTTTGATGGTGGATGAGAGACTCAGGAAAACTGTGATATTGTATTTCTTAAAAAATAAAAATAAATGAAGCAAATATGGCAATAAGTTTATGTGTACTGTAGTAAGTTTATGTGTAATAGATAATAAGTACACAGATTTCTATTTCACTATGATTTTTGTGTATTTGAAATATCTCATAATTTCAAAAGAACTAAATCAAAAGATCTAAAATTTCAAAAGAACTAAATCAAAAGATCTAAATCATTAGATCAATGTTTTCAAGTCTGGATGCACGTTAGAATTACAGGAAAATTTAAAGTAATTTCCATGCTGGGGCTGTATTATAGACCAACTAAATCAGAAATTTAAGAGGTGGAGCCTGGCACCAGCATTGTTTAAAAGCTTCCCCAGGATTGAGAACCGATGAAGAAGTTTTCTTTAAAATAAATTTTGTGTTTCAAACATTTTAATTGTACTGCTTCCTCATAAGGCTTCACGTGAACACATTTGTGTAAAAAACAAGAAGTTAGGCCCAGTTAATATTCACTGAGAACCTTCTTTCTATCAAAACCAGTGATCATTTCCTGGTGCTAATGTTCTTTGTTTTCTAGATCATATGCTTCTTTTCTCTCATTTAAGTTGTTAATCCCTCCTTTTTCTCCTCCCACCTTTCCAGTCCATCCCAACAGGCAATTCATCCAAGCACCACACATTTAAGCTCTGAGTCACTCACATACACTGCTTTTGAACATATTAAATAAATCCATATGCTTATCTACACTAAGATAGAGATTTTTTCCTACAGAAAATAGAATACAAAAAATCATTCCAATGTGTACACTTCCAATATTTTAAGCAGGCATCTAAAATGAAGCAGAAATTAAAAGTAACTTGGACTAGAATTTTGAACATTTAAAACATTACAGTAAATTGGTAAAACATAAACCAAATATATAGATGTCTACTTTATATCCGAAAAAGTTACTCTTTCCCTGCCATACACCCACAGACAACTCTCATAATGGCCCCACTTCAATCTGAGTTGGATCATAAGTAGAACAGTAATAAATGTAGCCTTTCCCAACATTGTTACCCCAAAAGACTCTTTTTTATCCTTTCCAATTTTGGAAATCCCTATGAAGTCATCATTAACCAATCAGACCCTCTAATAGTTTGAAATAACTAGTGTAGCCAGCCACATTGAGTTGATATAGAATCAAAGAAATATGACATTCTTCTTAGCCTGGGCAGTTGTGTCATGGGTAAACATATGATTTCCATTAGATTTCTCAAAATATGGCAAAATAGCTTTCAGACCCTCAGCACTACCTCTGGGATACTTATTTTAGATCAGATCTACTAACTAAAGTGCCATTGTTTTGAATAAACCCTTCCAAACTCTTATCTCAGGGGACAGTGAGAAAAGGGAAGCTGAAATACACTACATGTCAACAGACCAGGAAATGTTCCTACTCTACTTAAGTGTACCTGGAAAACTGATATCCCAAGGGATGGGGGAGAAGTGTAAGAAGTCATGCAACAGCTATAAGAAGAGACAAACCCGAGTTTTTAATCTGGGTTCTAAAGCATGACCTTGGGCAGATTACCTAGTCATTCTAAGCTTCGGTTTCCTCATGTATACAATGGAGAAAGCAAAAACAAAAAACAAAAAAACACCAGATACTTTCATACTCAATGCCAAGATTTTGACTTCTAATATTATTTTTCTCCAATCCCACTCCCAAGAAAAGGGAGGAAGACTCAATGGAGAAATTGCTACTTTAAAGACAGGGGCAGAGAGAGTAAGGAAGTTCCCAAAAACAAACCAAAAATGGGGGTGTACCAGGAGGACATAAGGGTCAACTAAAAGGACTAATCATAATGATGATGATGATGATGATGACCATGATGATGTATGCAATAGACCGGAATTCTGTGTCCCCTCTCAAATTCATATATTGAAACTTAACCCCCAATGTGATGGTATTTGGAGGTGGGGCTTTTGGGAGGTGATTAGGCCACAAGGGTGGAATCCTTATGAATGGCATTAGTGCCCTTATAAAAGAGACCCTAGAGAGGTCCCTCACCTCTTAGGCCATGTGAGAACACAGCAGGTGACCAGAAGCACCTCTCACTAGATGGTATGTCTGCTGGCCCTTGGATCTGGACTTTCCAGCTTCCAGAACTCATAGAAGTAAAATAAATTCCTGTCGTTTATATACCACCTAGTCTATGGTAACTATTATAGTAGTCTGAACAAACAAAGACTTTGGATTATAACCCAAAGTAGAAAATAAATATCCTTGAGTCCATACTGATATAAAGTTGTACGATGAGAATGAGAATTTACTTCTGTGGTCTTTCAAGAACATATCACATGGTACAGTTATAAGAAAAACTCAAACTGAGGAGCATTCTACCAAGTACCTAACCAGTATTCCTCAGAACTTTCAATATCATCAAAAACAAGGAAAGTCTGAAAAAACACCTTAGCAAAGAGGACCCCCAGGAGACATTGAAAACTACTAGCAATGTGGTATGCAGGAAAAGGTGGGATGGGGCTTTGGGACAGACAAGGACTACTAGGTAAAAACTAAGTTAATATGAATAAAATATGGATTAAGTTAATAATTATGTACAATAATAGTCCATTAATTGTAAAAATGTACTATATTTATATAAGATGTTAATAATAGGGCACATTGGGTAGAGGGTAGTCAGGAAACGTCTACACTATCTTCACAACTTCTCTGCAATCTAAAACTATTTTAAAATTAAAAAAAAATATTATTAAGGAAATATTTCCCTCATAGAGTGATTATAAGGATTGAATTAGATCTAAAATTACAAACATTTAGCTCACTGCCTGCCATATTGCATGCTAATACCTTAAGAAAGATTTGGTAAGTCCAAATCTTTTTTTCATGTTGTAAAAAATCAGTGATTCAGGAAACTCTGTCATTGTTATCTTTTCTGGGCAAGTCTATTTCCATCTTTTATTTTTTCTAGCATTAATCTTCATTCAGGATAGATCTCTGAGTAATGAATTGGATAATGCTTCTGGATTACTAAACTTTCTCACATGTCTTCAAAGACCTGGGCAATATTCCTTCTAATAAGTTTCTTCCAACTCTGTCTTTTTATCCAACAAATTTAACAAGTAGTCATCTTTTGAGAAATGTGCCATACACACCTTCAGCACATTGGAGCATCTCTTTGGTGCTGCAGCATTGGATTTGGCATAAAGCGATGTATTTCGCCATCTGGGGTTTGCTCTCCACAATATCTCCATGTCTGGTTCCTCCTTCCACCCCTCCATTTCATGCATTAAACCTCTCTGACCCAGCTCCCAACTCAGATCTAAAGTGCTTATGTCTTCCTCCTCTGAGACCTGGAGTCAGATTTGCTTTTGAACATTGGAGTAACCACCCAGTCCTGAAGGCACCTGCAGGTATTCTGTGTAATCTCTTCTGGTTTGTCAACTCGCTCCAGGCTGAAGCCAATTCCAGTTCTACCTGGTAAACTTCTTCATGCTTAGCACTAAGTTGGGCACATCTAGTACCCCAGTTAACATTTATTGAATGTTAATAAATACTAATTTGGATGCAATGCACAAGAGTAACTGAAGCATTCCAATGTGCTGGCTGCTAGGAGGATGCATCTCACTTAACAGAGAGACCAAGGATGGACATTATTGAGTTGTCTGCAGGGACAATTCCCAAAAACTGATAATAAAACAAATTTTAAAAAAACCTCCAATGAGTGCTATTTTCCCCCTGTATAAATTTGTATAATTATCATTCTCCCTCTTCACTTATCAGAGTTAATCATCATTTCTTTTGTTTCTTAATAAGGACAGTTACAATGTTTTTGATAAATTGAATATAGAAATAGTTAAACCCAGTATGTTTTGCTTCTTCAAGGCCATAAAAGGGAGTTTTGAGGTTGAGCCGCTGGCTGCTAAATTATACAAATAATTTAAGAAATTTATCATCCATCCACCCATTCATTCATCCATCCATCTGGCTATCCATCCACCTATCCTTCTGTTCTACTTCAACAGGCATACACTGATCACAACCACATGCCAGGTATATGCTGACTACTAAAGATGCAAGGATGAATACCAAAGCCTTCATTCTCAAAGAACTCCCAGTCTGGTTAGGGTGGGAAATACAGGACCAATTGCAACATGACAAGTGCTATCATATGAATTACATGGGAAGCTATAGTTAGAAGAACATGCTCATACATGTAATGATTCTTGAACAAACAATAACAAATCACAGACTCTTTCATGGATTTCTTCAAATGACTTCCATATCTTGCAGAAGTTTTAGAAGGGTAAGAGGAGAGCCTCACCTCTGACATTTCCTGAGCTGCCCTGAGTCTTGGCTTCCTCCTCTATAGTACTATCACTGCCTAAAAGTATCTCACCTTTACTGGGAGCATCACATGGGAGATCTTGTAACCTCTGGAAGGCTGTAAGAATATAATTAATAATTAATTTAAATATTTATTATGAGGCAAAAGACCATTTTTCCTTTATAACCACCTCAGCTCCACTCAACACTACAAGAATTAAAAATTTTAGGTAGATAAGTTCTTTCTCTTGAGCCATCCATTCAATGAAGCTTTACTCTTTTGCTTTTACTAAACCAGTATCTGGTGGCTTTCTCAGACCCCTCGGTGCCCAGATGGCAGCACATGCTGTGCGAGAGCATGGCACTGTGATTGTAGTATCATTACATGTGCTTCCCCGCCCCCCACTGCCTGCTCACAGTAGGGTTCCTGGACCGCAGTTTTTGGTGGTCTTGTATACGAACCCAGTTTTCAGTCGAGTTGGAAATGGATTCATATTTGGGGACATCAAATAATAAAATTAAGTGATGTCACATCTTTAGGAAGAAAGTTTGAATCCTGTTTGAAGAGAGAGTGGTTATTGAGAGCTAGAGAACGTGGCTAGTGTCCAGTGCCATCACTGAGAGACTGGTATAGGCTTGGTGATCTGCTAAATTCAAAGCAAACAGGCATACAGGATATGAAGCCACAAGTTTTTCTTGTGAACCCAACAAATGTAAAGCTCCCTTAATCCACACTAAAATAAAACTGACAAGTAGGCCTGCCCATCTCTGCAGGCTGCATAGTCTCTTCCTCTGCCCATAGTCCATTCTTCAACCTGCAGGCTTACCTAGTCACACCAAGTCACCTAAAAATTCTCTCTCATTCCTCCCCTCCCATATTCTTTTGATATTTTTTGCCACCCAAACAGCATCCCAGAATGCCTCATTTGGTGACATCACAGATAGCCATGGGTTGCTTCTGGTGTCCCATCTGTTCCTGCAGGCCTTGCCTCAGTGTGGGCAAGATATGAAGGGAGTGTTCAGTTGAGACTGGCATGGGGGTGGGGTGGGGGTGGGAATCAGGCCTTTGAAGCTGTTTTCTATCAGGGCCCTGCAGCTGTCAGTGTTGGCTGTGGAAGCCAGTGATTGTCCTTGTAGCTCCCTGTCGCTGCGCCGGCCTGCACTGTGCTTGCAGATATTAATTGGGCTTTCATTATGTGAATGTACCCAGAGGCTTTGACAGTCAATTCCTATATCTATATTGATTCATAAAAAATGTCAATAAATAACAGCTCTCTCACAGCTCTTAATGTTTTTTTTTAAATTAGTTTGTTTATGGTTTTCCCTCATTTTTTTTCCTTTCATTTTCTTTTTACACTTTGTGGCATAATAGATCACAGAATTGTTGGGACAATGGACAGGCACATTGGCTAAATCACCTTATTACAGTTCCATATAGTTGAAAAGAGGCTTAATGCTAAATTATCAGATTCCAGCTATTGTCAAAAGCAAGAAAGAATAATGTTCTAAAATAACACAGTGGTGCCGCTGTGCCACTCGTTGTCCCAGGAGCCAGTGGCATCTCTCCACTGAGTCACAATTCCCTGAAATGAACAGTGGGGCCCAAATTCAGGCTGGGACTGTGTCTCTTCACTTTTGATGTATTAGAGGTTACAAAAAATTTTTTGGACCTGGGCTTTCAAAAAATCTTACATTACACTTGTGTGCAACTGTAGTCAAAATTATAAGCTAATTGATCTTTGGAACATCCCAAATTAGGCATGTTACAAGACTACTTTAGCTTCCCTCACCTGAAAATTACTGCATATTATCCCACATAAAGTGGAGATGAAAGCAGAAATTATACAGCTGTTTCATTTGCTGAAACTTTTCAAAGGGAGAAAGGATGTTCATTAAAAGCTAATAGTGACACAAATGTGCAGACCTTTCACAGAAAATGCCATTGTCATAAGAGCCTGATGGGGACCCAGTATCATTCTCCCTCGGAGAATCTGTGGGTCCTGTGGACTGTTGAGCTATTAAGAGCATCGGAAAAGAAAGGCGATGCCCCAAGAGGAAGGGATGCAGAAGGATTTTGGACGACACTTGTTCTAGACTTCACACCATAACTTTACCATGAAGTAGACATAATTTTGGTTCCAACAAATATGTAGGGTTGGAGATCCTGATAAGCTTTCCCTCCCTTTCTCTGAAGATGGGTGGACTTGATTTCTTTATAATACATAACATTTAATCTCTCTTGCTCACTTTGTCTCTGAGGATTTCTTTTTCTCTAAATAAAAGGACTACTGATATTAGATGGTTAATAGTGAAGATGTAAAACAAAAACTTCAGCTGCCAAGTAATATATAACCTTAGTAATTGTTCTTACATGGAACATGGTGATGAACACCTTTAATCCCAGCACTTCGGCAGTGGAGGCAGGAGGATCATGATATCCAGGCCAGCCTAAGCTACATAGCAAGACCTTGTCTCGAAGAAGAAGAAGAAGAAAGAAGAAGAAGAAGAAGAAGAAGAAGAAGAAGAAGAAGAAGAAGAAGAAGAAGAAGAAGAAGAAGAAGAAGAAGAAGAAGAAGAAGAAGAAAGAAAAGTTCAACCTCCTCAGCATTATATACAGTTATTTTTGATACAGTCTCTGAGCAAAACAAGCTAACAAGAATGGCTCAGTAACTGTAAGAAGATAACTGTGTGTCCTGTCAGCAGATAAATGCATCTCAAATGGCTTCATGAAAATATTCAGGGATGGCAATGAAACTTTGGATAATAAAGATTAATGAGTAAGTGATAATTTTGAAGAAAACAATACAGATTCCTCTTTTTAAATCAATTTTTATTAGGATATATTTATTAGATGGGGGATTCATAGTGACAATGCTGATTAGACTTATATTGTACATTATTTACATTGCCACCATTGTCTCTTCCCCTCAACCCCCTCCCCACCCCACTTAAAACATTTGCAAGAGGTTTCTTAGTTCGGCTTTATATAGGTATATGAAGTCCATCTGCCATATATCATCACCTAACAATCCAGATTTCTCACATCCAAAAAATTTTAAAATATTCAATGATACTTTTCTGTATAAATTGGAAAGTGGACAGAGAATAAAAATCTTTTTTCCCCCAAAATTTGAGAAATTCTTCACAAGTCTTTATCTGATCCAAGGCCAAGGAGGATTCCAGATGATTTTGAGAAAACCATTAAATTTGCATGCAAGATCAAATGACATAATTATTGGTACCTTTGTACTAATATTCTCTTTTAACTTAATAGGGAAATGACAAGACAGCTGGCCATGCCACCATATGAAACCTTTATTGCATGGAAGTGTTCTGACATAGTAGCTATGCAAACAAACCTCAATTAACTAAGGTATGTTAATAGGGAAGAAAATAAGATTCCCTTCAAAAGGCTGTAAAGAAGATACAATGGCCATGCAGTGTCTTTTATAGCAAATAAGAAAACAGGACAGAGGCAGATAAGAGAGAGATGGTGCAATTCTCTTTCTTCTCATTTTCTGGATGGTTCACCAGCAATATAATATTTCTAGTACTGACCTTTATTTACTTAGTGACCACTAAGTTCCAGGTTCCATACTACATGCCTACCTAGTATGAATATTTATTACAGTAGGGTTTACATTATTGAAAACGTCAAAGACCAATGGCTCCTTACTTATTTCTGGAGTGGGATACAATGATGAAGAGATGAAAAAGAACAAAGAAGGGTATTTATCTGCATTTTGTGGATTCTTTTCCTTTTTTCAATTTAATTTCACTCATGAGTAACCTTGTAGCAATTTAGGAGCAGTAGGAGTAGGTTACACTTCAGATACCTGTGCTATTTCTTATCCCTGAAACAGTTACAATTTATTTCCAGCCTGGTCTATTCTTTCCATAGTTTCCAAATAATCCTTATGCCATCTCTGAAAGTGCTTCAGCAGTCACTCTCACTTGGAAACCGAGTCTTGCAATGTAGAACATTCTCTAGAGAGGCCGTATTTTCTGAATCTCAAATCAAGACCCATTGTCTAAGGAGTGGAGCTCTATTTGAAAGAAAAACTGGTTGAACTATGTGAAGTTTAGATACTCTCAGAAAATCCAAACTCAGTGTTGCTATTCTTTCCAGGGTTACATTTCAGGACAGTACACCAGACAACCCAGAAGTCAACAGACATTGTGATTCTTTCCATGTCCTGAACGGATCTCTGACAAGGATCCTGTGATCTCTGCCTCTCCCACTTGGCCTTTTTCAACTGTTTGCTCCAGGTATGTTCTCCAGAGTGACTCTCTCAGCAAACTCAGTGCAGAGGCATGAACACACAGAGGGACCTGCCACTTGACGGTGACCCATGCGTCTTTACGGAGCAACGTGGCTCTTGTGAATTGAGATGTGTGAAACACACATGGATTTCAAAGACACAGGACACACTGAAAAGAATATGAAATATATCATTGCAAATGTTTAAATACTGATTACATGTTAATTATATTTTGGAAATATATTATTGGAATTAAATTCATCTGTTTCTTTATACTTTTTAAAATGTGACAAACAGAAAATTTTAAATTGCACGTGTGGCTATTCCTTATGGCTCACATTGTATATTTCCACTGAATAGCACTGGCTAGAGATAGTTGGATGGTGAAACAGGACATGATTTTCTAGGCCAGTATAACACACTTCAGAAATTCCTTTTGCTTTACTTTTGATTTTGCAGTTGTCATTAACACAGGAACCCTAAACACAAGAAGATATTTCATGTATATATTTTGGGGATATATAACTATATTTTTATCAACATTGAGTCTCTTTAATAATTAGAAATTAGGTAATGATTTTTAAGCAATTAAAATAACAGCTTAAAATATAAAATTACAAATACCTCGCTTTGGTTTTTAATTTTTAACATTATAAATAATAATTTATTTGATCTCCCTGCCTTCAGAAGCACATGAAATTAAGCTTGCTTAGATTAGATTTAAAATTCTTTAAACACAGAAGTCGTGTTGAACTAGAGAAAAAGCCAATGCCATGCATATGGCTATTACAGTCGTTACTTCAAAAAGAAATAAAATATGACGTTCTTTGGTAGGAGTTTAAAAGTGGCATATGCATTCTGGGTTGTATTGTTATTTGTAATAAATCAAGAAAGTTCTTGTTGCTCCAAACAAGCAACGTGGCAAATAAATACTGAATGTTTATTTAACTGAAGCAATAGAGTATCCTTCTGTGTTCTCATGTTCAGTCATTCTCCAATAGTGTGTTGAAAATCATCAGACTTCACCTTTGAGCACATAACAGCTAATCAGCTATAACAGACAATAGCAAATCAAAGGCAAAAAACAAAAAAATCCCACACAGTCTTCTTCACTAGCAAGTCCTGAAACTTAAATTTTCAATAGCAACTTTAAAGCACGCATTCATAATGAGCAGTGTACTACAAATAGCAGGATGCAACATTAAGCATTAGCTTTATATCTGTCTACTTAAATCCATTCCATTTGCACTAATGATAAACTTCGTCGTCTTTAGGCAAAATGTTTTCACTCAAGGATCAGATTCTGGCTCAATAAATGCACAGAGATACAGTCATTTCTTAATCTGAAAATGGAAAAATGTACACAGTCAGAAATAAGGTTTGCCAAAGTACTTGCAAACCCCAGCCTCTTCACTCTAAAAGGGACATATCTAAGGCTAATACCAAGAGGATGGATTTGCAGAATAAAAACTACATGTTTTATCCTCTCTTTTTTGTTGTTATTATTTTCTTTTGGGTTTTGACACAACTTTGGATTGCTGAGGCTCAGGTAAGAAGGTATAAAAACAGACGTGCTACCCACACTCATGAACACACAGACCACAGCTGTAACTCAAATTAAGCCACCAGCTAAGAATAAAAGCACCAGGAAACAAACCAACCAAAACCTAAAGCAAACAACATGCTTATCACATAATAACTATTGAATAATGCAAATATTAACAAAGCAAACCAAGCAGGGGGCCTCCATCTCAGGAAGAAGAAAAGCCAGCAAATAGAAAGGAATGATTGGGAAATCAGATCTGTCGTTCCTCCTCATTCATGACTGAGAAAAAGTGGATCAGGACTGACATCTGCTGGCCTTGTTAATGGGATGTACCCACTGAAACAGGGTCTTGGAGAACAAAACATTCTGGTGGGCTGATATTGCATCACTGGGGGAGGGAGGAGGCAATGGCTTGGTGAGGGCATTTGTGGTAAGCCTCCTGCAAAGTGATCAATGACTGGCTAACCAAAGAGTAGCCTCTGTTTTTTTTTTCCCCTTCTTTGATATTTCACCTTTATAACCAGGAATGGTTTTCTAATAATCCTAAACAGGGATAGACTATTATGTAGGTGGATTTCTAGTTAGAATGACCCAAGTTCCAAGAAGTAGGTCACCAACTGAATGCTCAATTAAAGAAGATAGACAACCCCAAGACTTTAAAAAGACTCACTGGAGAAAAAAAAAATCACTTTAAAAAGCTAAGTGTGTATTCAAATATTGACAGCCTCAGTTGTTTTTTGCAGTACCAAGAGAGGGCAGCTACTTGAATGCACACTGAGTCAATGACCTGAATCTATTTGACTTCTATCAACCAGCCTACCACCCCCTCCATTTCCCAACTGGAATCTCTCTCTCCATATAGACATCAGATTTGTGAGATTTTGTCCTCATGAGGTCTTGCTTCTGATCTTTGGGGTCTTAGTTTGCTATCATTAGGCAAGACAAGTTCCCCATTGACTTAGAAGTTGCTAGAAGCCTGGGACAATGCCAATCTTTCTCAAGTCATCTTCTTAGCACCTAAAACAGTTCCAGTTATGTCTTTCAATTTACTTTGAAAGTTCAATATTGTATATTCTGTCATGTTCCTTTTAGGAGTACATCTTCTTTATGGTAGATATGAACAGAGCTTAGAGTTTAACTCAGAAATACTAATTTTAATTTGAAATAAATATGGGCTTCCCACCAGTGCTCAATGCCATCACATTTTAGCCTTATCTCTTAGGAAAGCTGTAGTTCTAGGTTTGTAAGAGGAGAGTTAGGCCATGGGTCATAGAAAATCTTCTCCAGAACAATCCTTATTATGCATCATCACAACAACAAAAGTGAGAAAGCCAGCAGGGTATGAGCATGCACACCTATAATCCCAGGACTCAGGAGGCTGAGGTTAGCCTGGGTTATGTAGCGAGACCCTGTGTCTAAAACAACAACAAAAAAGAGATGGCTGGGTCAGGGATCTTTTGTCTTCTCCCTCTGGTTATACAAATTCCAAAGTACTATCAAAAGTGTATATGAATGCTGTCTGTATATGTGTGTCTCAGTGTATGTACACAGGTGTCGCTAAACACAAAGAAATTTTTGGTTTTTTACAAGGTATATAGAAGAAATGAAGCCTAGAAAACTTTTTGGAGAAACAAAATGGGGAGAAAGTCCGAAGTCTTCCCTGCAGAGCATTAAAGAGGCACACTGATCACATGCTATCTTTAAACACACTTGCCAAACCATCCGGGCTAGATGAAGCGGGGCCGAACTGATCAGGCAAAGCTGAATGAAATTGCCATCTCAAACCACACTCATGGAGGCAGAGTGCATGGAAACTGGTGCACATCAATCACTTGCTTAAGAAGACTATCATCAGCGAGTGTCAAAAAGTGTCCACGTACTGTTTTCACCCTCTCTGAGTTTCTGTCCTCTCTTCCCAGATCATTTGAAAGAAAAATGAAATGGTTTCACTTTTCTTAACTACAAGTGGAATAAAGTATTTTTCTTCTCCAATTCTGAGAAAATAATTCTGGTGATTTTTTTAGTGTTCATACTAGTGTGGAATTAATGGTCTATTTGCATATTTTAAATTCTCAATAACTTCAGGATTTTATTCTCAGATTAAAAAATTAAAAAATCATAGAGAGAAATATAGGGCTGAAATGATCGGGTAGTGTCATCCCAATACTTATTGGTACTTTGAACAGTTTTTGGAAACATGTTAATTTATTTTGTGAAAAAATTTGAGTGCGGAAATAAAAGTCATCCCACTTAAAAACTTCACAAAGCATTTTGCTTTTTACATACCATGGCAACCTAATAAAGACACCATCACGTGGCAGATGGCATGGCACATTAGCCTTGGAACCAACTACTAGATGCCAAAACTATTAACTCCAATGTGTTCAGAAATTTTTTAAACGGTGGTTGGTTTTTGGTTGTTTCCTTCCTTGTAAATAAATGTTTTTCTGTCCTTTCTTCCTTCCAATATTTTTCTTGTTCCTCATCTCATGCTACAATAAAAAGTAGTGAACTTGTAAAAATCCTTCAGTGCCTACACAAAGGCCATTTGCGAATTCCAGGAGGGATTTGAAATATGGAAACTTGAATCTTGAAATATTAAATATTGAACAAGAGCACCTTGGCTAATAGTCTTGGTCTTATTTTATACCATTTTGCCCAACATATGCTGACTGTCCACCTGTGCTTTGTTTCAGCAGAACATATCCTTTGTCTTGCTCTTGCATGGACATCTCAGCCCCTCTTCAAACATGTAGTTTGTAGAATCACCTAGCTGTGCATGCTTAAAAATCTAAGCATCTCAGGCTATGAAATGTTGCAGAAAGGGTATGGTTCTCCATGAGGAGGTGAGTCCTGTTCAAAATACAGTCTTGTCTCTTTAAGAGATGTTGGATTTTTTTCAGCTAGCCTCTGCAGGCAATGCAAGTCATCCATGCCAGGTGGCAATGCTCCCAGATCCCTCTTTTAGGATGTAATAGAAGATATGGGGGTACTCTTTCCCCGAAATTTCCCATTTTTTTTGGTGGCTGACATTCCTATTTCATTATTTTTAGACTCTAAATTCTAAATCTAAGCTATATTGGAAAAGAAAGATAGACTCTTCCCTCCCATTCCCTCCCTTTTCTTCCTCTTTTTCCTCCTTTTCCATCTGTCTTTCTTCCTAAAGCTTTCATTGAACACATACTTTTCAACCTCAGGACAAATAAACGAAGATAGGATAATACATGTCAGAATTTTTCTTGCTAATATAACGCAGATGAAAGGAGACTGTCTTCTGGAGAGGAAAGGATTAAACATCTTTGCCCTGTATTAGCTGGCTGTCTTTTAAAATACTGTCATATGATTTCAATACCACTTAAAATGTCTGCAAAGGCAAATCTTTCTCTGTCAAAGAGATGTCATCATTCACATTCTCAGAGAAAAATTCTATGAAAAAAGGGGACAAACACAGATTCCCATGAGACATATTCAAGGCCATGAGCCTACTAAGGGAAAAGAAATATCTCAAGGAGAACATTTTAAATATATGGGCCAATGACATGAATTTCTTTGGATAAAAACATTAAACTGCCAGACTTAAATTTCAGAATGTCTTTTCTGCATGGTGAAATTAGGAAACCTGGCAAAAGAATCTTCTGTAATGTTTTTTGGTCTTTCCTTCCACCTCTGGTTTTCATGGCCACCATCATATAATTTAGAGGAATACTTCTACAGTCAGAAGCCAGGCAAAAGATGCTCCCATGGTTGAGTCCAGCTGTCTAAAATTGACCATGTGCTGCCCTTACGGTGGTTTTTAAGTTTCAACAGCCCTTACCAGCCACCAGAAGAGTCAGAAACAGAAACACAAATAGGCATACGTACTGTCCCAAGGATTCTTTGATTCACTAAACATGTATTGTGCTACTACCAAGAACCAGCACTATTCCCAGCACTGGGGATGTAGTGGTAAACAAGACCTCTCTAGAGCAATCAAACCTTACCAATCTTGGTGGACAGGAACTAAGAGCATGTACAGAACAGAGGAGGCTACCTCCTGCTTGTTCAGAATATTCTCTCCTACCGGCTTGCCATTTTTGCTGAAATTTCTTTTATGAAATTGATTCCTTTTATTTAGTCTGATTCTCCATTTATATTTGGAGAATTTCTCCCCTGTAGGAGTTATGATTGGGGGTTGGGGACAGAATCTGTGGCTCACTATATAAGCTAAGAAGGCACCTTTGTGCTGTACCCATAAACTATGTTCAACCAATCTTTGCTGCGTTCTAACTGGGATCTATGGACTGAGAGAAACAAGGATGATGGAGGCCCCATTCTGACTGTGGATGGTGCGACAGTAGCAACAACATTGCCTCTTCAGGGGCTGCAGAAGACTGAGAGTCTCCATTTGGTGCTAAGGGCATTAATGGTGCAAGCATCCATGCCCAGGCTTTGGTGGCAATATGGGTGGTGTCCTCTTTATTTTTATGGGAGAGACTTGGTGTAGTCTTCATCTGTTTTCCTTTCCTTTTGGGTGTATTGGTTCTTTTAGTTTGCCTTCTGAGTTAAGGCAAGACCTTCTTATTAGTTCTGGTTAAAAGATCGTGGTCAAAAGAAAAAGATACCACTTCCAAGTCTGATCCCACCAGATCCTCTATGACCTCTTTCCCTACAATTACTAGCTGATGCTCAATATAACTTGGAAGTCACATGGCAAATGTGGAATAGCTTTTATCATCAGTCTGGGTCTCTGAATGACTGCAGGGAGCAAGACCTCTTCACTAATTAGATTTTATTGAATGAGAAATAAACCTTTATAGTATTATGCCATTGAGATTTCAGAGTTTACCTTTGTAGCAGCTAAGGTTTCCCTAACTCTAGTTGGAATATTGCCATAACAAAACCCTCAAATGCATAGCAAGGCTAAGGAATATGGAATAGGAAGGGCAAGGAAATGGACTCTGGAAGCTGAAAGATGAAAGTCTGTGTTAAGCAGTGGCAAAACCTTTGATAATACTGCCTCTTGATAAAACTCAGGACACAGGCCAAGTGCATGCTGATTCTTTAGCTCTAGGGGAAAGGGTTGGAAAACAGAATGTTAGTAGCAATTTGCAAAGGAGTAGATGAACTCAGGCAAGAATTGGCTCATTTTCAAGCAAAAATAAAAACTGAATGTCAGAAACTAGAGGTGTTGAAAAGTTAGAAATATTGACTACTTCCAAAATTCAAATAGGATGGAATAAGACTGAATAAGACTGAGCTTTGCAGATAAGACCAAATCAAGAGTGAAGTCTTCCTATCTAGGCTAGATGACCTCAAGACAGTTGACAGAGAGCATGACATAAGTACTGAAAAGTAAAAACATAAATCAGGCCTGAGAATTGTGATCAGGAGAGAAGCTGATTATAGGCAATTAGATTAGAAGACATTTAGGTTTTTGAAAGAATGGTGCTGCCAAAGAACCTATAAGCCTGGACTGAAATGAGCATTTGAATTTTAAAATAAGCTTTGGGTCCCCAAGTTTATCAGTAAGAGATGGACTTTGAAAGCTCTGCGGTCTCCAGGAAGGGCATACGTTCCCCCATTCATAGTAGATAGAAGTGACCAAGAAAGTAAGGACCAAGAATCTTCTAGATGGTGGAGCCCAGAGCTATGAAGAGCAATGGGCAAGGGAGTTTCTCCCACATAGCATATCTAGGGTCTGTTCCAAAACTTTCCTCACTTCCAAAGCTTTCCCAGTAAGTTTTGATATCTTTACATACCAGTGACTACTGTGTATAGTTACTACTGAATGCGGATCACTTTCACACCACAGTTAAGTTGAAGAATCATTAAGTTAAACCATCACAAGTGGAGTACCATCTGTGTCTCCACTCTTTGCCCCATCTGCTGGCAGTGTGTTGGGACTCATGATGATTCTGGAAGTCACGTGGTGAAAACGTTAGCACTCTCATCAGTGTTAGCCTGACTTCGGCAGTGACTGCACAGAGCAGAACCTCAGCTCCTTTCCCTCAAACTCCAACTGAACGGTGAGTGAGAAATGTATGTTGTTTTAAGCCATTGAGATTTCATAGATGCCCTGTCCACAAAGATGGTGTATCAGTCTTACAATTATTACTGGCACTGCCTTACCTTTATTCTTGCCCATTTTTCAACTCTGGCTTTGTGACTATCCTTCTAGGCAATCCTGCAAGCCTTCAAATATTCTTTCAATTTATTTCTTTTATTTTACTCATCCAGAATTGATTTTTCTTACTTGCAACAAAAACCCTTGCTTGATCCATTAGTTGTAAAGGTTAAATGAACTTGTTCTCTTAGCATAATATCTGACACCTAAATATCCTACAAAAGAAAAATAAATCCTACAAATATTCAGTTTTCTTTTTATTTAACTGGAAAGGCAAGTTTAAGCCTCCATATGAGTCAATAAAAGGATACATAATAGAATCTAATGTTATCTCAATATAAATAAAACTGTCTCTGATTACTGGCTAGTTGTTTCACATTACTATGAAGAGAATATTATATGTGATTGGTAAATTTTGATGAGACAAAAGGAAAGTCTGAACTCAAGAGGGAATGAGCAACAACAGGAGTTGAAGGAGAAGTAACATCTCATTTGCTTAATTTTTCCCAAGAGCAACATTGATTAAAAGTAATATATAAAAGCCTATTAGATAGAGATAAAAGTTTAGTGCTTTTTAAGATGTGAAAGTGATAAATGATAATTTAAAATACAACTTGACACCCAGGGACCACATAGGAATGTAAAACATTTCCAAAGGAAATGCCTATGGTGTAAGTTTGCCTATGTAAGAAAAAAATGTGCAAAATATATACCCATAAGTATATAGAATTATACTTTCATGATTATCTTGCAAACCATAGAGTCTAGTTAGTTTCAGCCTTGTATGCAAGGAAGAGTCAATTACATTAATTCCTATAATGGAGATTTATTATAAAGTTGTATGTGGCAATAAGAGAAATGAAATGTTCCATAAGTCCAAGAGCATGAGTCATGAATTTGCAATTAAACTGAATGATCATTCAGAATCTAAGGTTAGCTCTTTAAAAAAATTTTTTTGTAGCACTGGGATTTGAACTCAGGGCCTCATGCTTCCTAGGCAGAATGCTCTACCCTTGAGTCACCTCACCAGCCTAAGTTTAGCTCTTAAGACTTCTAAAATCTAAATCTGTGTATCTTCATTCTTATTCTAAACCATTAATACATTTCAGATACTTTTACTATTTTGTATAAAATATGACTGATTCTTCTCATATTTCTTTGATCAAATTTCTGTTACTCATAGAATCTAGCTTCCTTCCTCATAGACCAGTATGGTCCATGGCTAGATATTCACCCATTACATCCAAGTTTCAAAGACCATGATGAAATATAGATAAAGAAAAAAAAGGGCAAAGAAAATGTCCACACTATTGTTAGGAGGTTGATTCCTGGGTGCAGTTACATAATGTCTCTGTTTATATTGTCTTGATGAGAATTTATTCAGGCAAGGTTGAGAAATCTAATCTTTATTTTGAGTGGTTATGGGTCCAACAAAAGTCAGATTTTATTAGTCTGGAATAGATTTTGAGAGATGAGTAATAGAAGAGTTTTGGGGTACTTCTACTTCCCTAGTATTTCAGGGATTTGTACACTGCTAGTACTTCAGTTATTCCTGCCTTCCTCGTACTTTGGGTACTCCTAGGACATTTGCTAATATTTTGAGTATGTCTAGTCTCCTAGAAGCATCCATACCCCTTAGGCCACTATTTTGATGTACAACAGTTTCCACTTTGCTGAGATCTCTCCTGTGCTCTGGTGCTTAGCAGGCTTGGCTCGCTTATTGAGATCCAGAAGACCAATGCATGCAGAAAATATAACGAACTTAAAATTCAGACTCATGAGTTCTCTTCTTATTTCAGTTGATATAGGAAATATAAAATTTAAAGATAACGAGTCTCTGGGATTAGTCTTTTGTCAGAGTTCTGTTATCTTTGACACCTTGTGAATGTCAGCATCTTTTTTCTTAGAAGGAAGATGTGAATTTTTACCAGACCTGTAATTGAAACTTTAAAAATGTCAGCTGGTGATAAGTAAAAAGTCACGAACTAGGAGTTTTACAGGCTTCTGTTTCCATTTGGATGTTTTTGTAACAATGAGAAAAACATACAGATGCTATTTCATTGAGAAATCTAAGCATCCTTGACTTTCAAGTGCTTCTCACAAGGTCACTAGTAAATGAGGACAGAAAGTCTCTGTGAACCCACATTACTGGGTATTAGCCATTTGGGTTGGTAGTTCTGGATACTGATGCTTTGACAGGCATCATCTTGGTCTTCTCATAACACTGGTGATAATGACACACATCCATATTCATGACCCATACAGTTCATCATTTGGTCTATTGCAGTCTATGGCAGACTTCAAATAAAACTCTTCATGCTGTCAAATGGTATCAGATTGGCTGGAGTTTAGCCCATTGTCACCTACCTTCCTCCTGGCTCAGAAAACCACGGGCATTCAGACTGGATGAGCGCAACACGGGGGCACCTGGCCATCTTAAATATCCAGAAAGAGAGAGATTTTGGCGGGCAAGCCCCCATCTCCTGTGAGTAAATTGGAGGGCTAAAATTTCCTTTTTGTGACCCTGGTTTCAGTTGAGGGCCTCCCTTAATATTCCTAGACTGGAGGCAGTGGCAAACCTCCACATGGGCCCTCCTTTGAGCTGGCTCACGTGTGGTAGCCACAATCCCTCCACCCTTGAGCATGCAATCTGAGTGACAGACAAAAGTGACAATGTTTTTGAAACCTATCCTTAGAACTCAGAAATGACTTATCATCACTTCTACTGTGTTCTGTTGGTCATAGACCAAGCTGATACAGTGTAGGAGTCACCTACAAAGGAGATTCCATGTAGTAAAGAATTGAGGCTGACAGCCATGTGAGTGACCTTGTTTGGGGGAGGATCCTTCAGCCCCAGCCAAGTCTGTAGATGACTGCAGGTCTGGCTGACATCTTGACAGCAATCTCGTGATTGACTGTGAGCAAAAACTACCCAGTAAGCTCTTGACCCTCAGACTCTGCATGAGATAATAAGGA
Organism: Castor canadensis; assembly: GCF_047511655.1. Classification (NCBI taxonomy): domain Eukaryota; kingdom Metazoa; phylum Chordata; class Mammalia; order Rodentia; family Castoridae; genus Castor; species Castor canadensis. Next base: position 57,214,401 of record NC_133398.1, on the reverse strand, counting down.
TTTGTTGTTTTAAGATGCCAAGTTTGGGATAATTTGTTATGCAGCAATAAATAACATACATGGCTTTAAGCTGTGCTTCTATATGTTCCCACACAATTTATTATTCTAGTTTGTAATCACTAACTCACTTGTCTGTGTCCTCCATTGAACTACTTGTGCTTTGAGGAAAGGAATCAAGTTGATTGTTACGTCCCCAGTACCCAGCAGGGTGCTTGGCACACAATAGGGATTCAGTAAGTGTCACTGAATAAATGAATAAGGTGAGATGAAATAATGGACATGGTGTCAGACAGAACTATGAGACCTGCCAGCTAAGGAATGAGTTTGTGGGGTTCGTATTGGGCCATTCTCTCCAAGAGGAGAAGGCTCAGAATGAAGACTTATTCTTCTGTGCTGTTGCTGGCCTTCCTCCCATCCTCCCCAGCACCCCACACTGGCTCTGAGTGGGAAGGAAAATTTGCTTCAGTTCCTCATGGGCTCAAACCATAGAGACACTGCCCAGAGGAGATTGCTGGGAGTGGGGGCTGGGGTGGGGGGGGGAATGAAAAATTGAAGTAGACCAGGGGACAAAGCAAAGTAGGGGTGTGGATGGGGGCTTTTTAGTTTTTTAATTTAGGAATTTTTAAAACATGTTTTTTCAGAGGAGGCTAAAAGTTCAGTTGCTGCTTTAAGTGGTGTGGTGTCTGATTACAAGTGTTCTAGGACAAACGTCTCTACTTCAGGGCATTACTCATGGTCCTCCCCTTCCCTCAACTCCGACCTCTCTAATTGGCAAGGGCTATCTCTAGCTGGAAGAATATATATGAAAGCTTTCAAAGAACCCTGCGTGGCTCTATCTGCTCTCCTCTACTGTGCTTCACAATCAGTTGATGAAGTCTGGATGAACCTAGGAAGACAAAAATTCTCTAAATCTGAAAAATTAAGTCTCCAGTGGAGTAGATGGTCATGAAGGAAACATTTGGGGCAGGTGGCTCCTTCCCAGGGAGGTAAAACAAAACAAAACAAAACAAAACCCTATGTCATTGGAGAGCACACTAACTATCAGCAAATTTCAGTAACATTGACTTTATTGCTTTGCACACTCAACAATGATGAGTGGAGAGAAAGATGGTTCATCCTACTTTCATTTCTCATTAAGAACCTTTTTGGAGGAAATACATAGCACTTAGTTTAGTGTAGTAAACAGGGCCCAAAGCATGGACAGGATAGTGTGATTTCAAATTCCTCTTCTGTTATTCGTAATTGTTTAAGCACAGACAGTTTAGTTTTCCTGAGTATTGAGTTTTTTAGTCTGTAAAGTAAAGACACTAGTAATTACCCTGTAGCACTCACTGAAAACATGTTGGCTGAATCTGAATGGGGTTCTCAAGGCCAAGGAAATAAAGAAGCTGCAAGTAGAACTTGGGAATGCTTGATTAAATTTAAGACCTATGGCAGTGGGGGGTTGGCGAGGGGGAGTAAATCATAGGCTTCCTACCAGCTTGGGCCGTTGTGCTGCTGTTTCTGAAGGTAATTTAATATCATTCCAGGATACATAAAAAACAGCATGACCTCAGAGAATCACAAAATGTACTCCCATTGACCATGTCAAACTCAGTCTTTTGTTTCAACATTTGCAAAAGAATATTTGGTGAAATTGAGCATATGATGAAAAAGCCACTAACACAGAGACAACTTTGCAAATAAGTTACCAAAGTTAGTAGGCTTACAGAAATCCTACTTGGCTTAAGAATTTGATCTTCCACCATTTCTACCTTTATATAATTACTGAAGGGTTTACTATGTCTACTTGGTCCTTCTTATTATCATTAAGGACAAATAACTCTATGATATATTTACACAGCCTCTCTCAGAAGTCTAGTGAGGCTTCTGAAACACCACGTTTCATAGCATGGAGTAATGATTCCAAATACGAAATATATGGAACCATAATTGTACATAAAAAAAACCAACAAAAGCCTGTAAAATAATACTGCCTCCTTGACAGGACAGTTAAGAATACTAAATGAATTCCTTTATATAAAACACTTTGAAGTGTGACTAGCGTATACTACATGCTCAATCAATAATCGTTGTTATGATAATTATTTTTAAGGAAGAGTAACTTTTATATAAATGTGATAGATTTTAAGTATAGCCCATAATATTTGTATGTACATAATCTTGAAGTCCCCTTAAGGTCCTGACAACTAGGCTAAATGTTTCTGTAAAGGCCTTCTCTCAAGAGCCTTAGATCCTTCCACATCCGCAATGCCAGATAAGTCAAATCAGGTGGCTTAGTTTTTTTCTTCCTGGCTAATAGTTTAGCAGCTTAAACCAACAACACTTATGTATTATCTCTAGCTTTTGTGGGTCAGGAGTCCTTTGGCCTGGATCATAAGGCTGTAATCATGTAGTCAGCCAGGACTCCTTCTCTTCTCATGGGCAAGTTGGATGGGGAAGATTCTGTTTCCAGTCTTACTCGGGATGTTACAGAATTCATTCCCTTGCAGTTGAACTGAGAACTCAGTTTATTGCTGATTGAAGACTGTCCTCAGCTCCTAGAGGCCACTATGGTCCCTTGCCACATGAGCTTATTCAATACAGCCACTTACTTCATCATGCCAGCAAGGAGAGTCTCTGGGGAAATTTCTGCTAGTAAGACAATTTCTTTTATAAGACTTTTAACATACATTATGTGGCTTGATAACACGTGTTACAACATAATTGGGCAAAAGACATCCCATCACCTTTACTATATTCTGTCGATTAGAAGCAAATCATGGGGCCTGCCCACATTCAAATGAAGGTGATTACATAGATCATAGGTGTGAGGAGGCCACCTAAAAATTGCCCATTGCTGTCACCAAGATGAAAAGGCACTGCTCACTTTCAATTTCTGTTCCTCAATTCATTTTCTTCAGAGGTCAGGCAAGATTTTTACAACCTATTCACTAAAGGTAGGAAGCATAAAGTGAGGGAAACTAGAAAGAACTGAACAAAATTGCTTTCTCCACTTGAGCTGTGGGAGTGGTGATGTCAGTGTTCAAAAATATGTTCTGTGTGGTGTGTGTGTGTGTGTGTGGTGCCTGGGATTGAACTCGGGCTTCCATTTGGAGGGCATGTACTCTACCTTTGAACCATATATCCAGACTTCAAAAATAGGTCTTAAATCCCCCAAGTTCTGCCAAGAAGGCTTTGGAGAAGGCAGTCTGTAGAGGTGCATACCTATAATGCAGTTTTAATCCCACCATCCTTCAATCTATTACGTTTCAGCTTTTCAGATGGAAACTGGCCCTGGGGCCAGAAAGTAACCCTGTCTGCTCTATAGACTGATGGGGAAATAACTCTAACCTCCCTATAAAATTCAAAGGATTATTATCAAGACTTCAATCAACTATTTGCTATCCTTTCTGAGGAAGGAACTGGAGGAAGCAGGCTCAAATTTCATCAAGAAGGAATTTGTATAGACCTAAGGAAAAAGTGTCTTAATTGTGATGATAATTAAGCATGAAACAGGCTCTGAAATGAAGCTATGAAGTAGGTAACCCTTGAATTAATTTTTAGACAGGTAAGATCCCTACTTAGGTAGCGTTCTAAATATGATGAAATATTTGGGCTGGAAGACCTTCCCCTATGCTCAGAACATGGTAGCACCCTTCAGGGTGGACTTTTATTACATATGTTGAAGTTTGGTTTTTTAACCACTGATGACCAAACTTACAGAAGTATTTTTCAAACTGAGATCCTTGCACCACGTGTGTCAAAATAACCTGGGGGTATTGTTTAAAATGAGATTCCTAGGTGCTACAATGGATAGAATGGATATGAATTAAAATCTTTTGAGGTAGGGCTTAGTATGTTTTTTTTTTAACAAGCACCCCAAGAAGTGTTTATGTCCTCATTAAAACTTGAGAGCCACTGTAAATGAAATATAACCCATATCACAAGTTGAGTTCTTTTATTCACATTGCCTTATTGCTCCACCACCACACTGAACCTAATGCTAAAAAAGCATCTCACAACCTCCTGGCTTTCATCCCTAAATACAGTCAAGCAACCAAACTATATAGATGAACACAACGGCTGCTGCCACACTGGTTCCCCAGGGAAATTACATAATAGGTTTCTGGCACATAGCACTGTTCCTAGAATTACAAATGAACCTCCATTCCCATCACTCTAGGAGTCCCATGTTTTGAGTAAAACCACAACAATATGTCTGCTGCTCAAACCCTGGGGTTAAAAGAGTAGGGGCATGTTGAAGAAGTGTGTGGTTTGCTGTGTAGAAACCTAGGGTGCACCATCCTATCCACTGTAGTCTGCAGACTGTACTTGAATTTTTGCAGAACCCTGTTAGGGTCCCCAGGAGAGCTCTCGTATGAAGTCCAAGAAATCTGAGGAAAATGTGGAGCTTACATGATAGACTAATTTCATTTCAATAAAATTCCCATATTACATCCAATGCGCCTGGCTTTATTAAGTTTTGTCATAAACGCTGGGAACACTTCCAAATTTAGGCTTGCACAATTATTTTTATTGGTGCGTTAACTAAAAATGGTATATGCATAAGTCAGAGTGTACGTTTGACTTAATCTGGGAAGCCAAAATGAGCTTTGGGTTGATTTATAGTCATTTTAGCCCTGTAAATGAGATACAGGAAATAGGGGCTACAGTTTCTGAACACAGTATCTCTAAACCCTCCACCAGTTCCATCCACAGCTCTGTCATCTATCTAATGAATTTAAATTCCAAGTATCTATCGGAAACCAGCAAAGTCACCAAACAAAGAGACTGGCTTACTTTCAGACCCAGAGCCATCCAAACTGGACAAAAAAAAATTTAGAGGTTTGTTGCATTAAAGTGGGACTGGAGAGCTCTCTGTACTTTGAAAGGTTTTAATTGCTATGGAAAAAATCCCTTCAAAGATTTTTTCCCCTCAACATGGGCCCCTTGGAAACTTTTCTTAGGGGAACTGTAAAATATTTATACAGCTAGCAGCACTGTTAAAAAAAAAAAAAAGCAAGAAAGAAACAGAGCAGTGAATGAAAAGCAGACAACTTAAAGTGAGCCCTGCAGATTCAGGGGACCCTGGGAAGGGAGGTTACTGTGATTTCAACTCCTGGTAAACAGGATTAATCCTAACCAACCAGGTCCACAGACAGGATCAACTTCACGGATGTGTGACCCTCACAGTTGCACAGAGCCCAGCACTTGGAGGGTCCTATGTGTGGTTCAATGCTTTGCTGTTGCCATTTTGAAATTCTTCATTTTTAAGCAAGGGCCCCACATTTGGCATATGGGCTGCTCATTCTGTAGCTGGCCTTGCTCACAGGACTTCCCCAGGATGGCTGTTTCCAAATGTTTCAGTATGATCCTCCATCCCTTTGTCCCTGTTTGCTTTTCTACTTTTTTTTTTTTGGCAGAATCTACAGCTCTGAACATTTGACAGCCCTAAGTGGTAAAAGCTGCACTTCCCACCAGCATGTTTGGATGGCATGCATTCTGCCCATGTAGCATTAGCATAGGTAGTAGCTCACATGCCACATATCCACATTCAAAACCCTAGAAAACATGGCACTGATTTATGAATAAGTTAAAAAACATATAACTTTACAATTCAAAGAAGCTGTAAAGATCTCATTTTACAGAGTTAACTCAGTCCTAGGGAGGTAGGAAATTTCTCAGGCTACTTTGTTTATTATTATCAGTTATGGACATGTCCTAATGCTCATACTGGTAGCCCATTCCACAGTACCTGTAAAAAAGGGGATCCTCTAGATAATTATAGGTTCAAAACAGCCTAGAGACCCATGCAAACTCCTGCTTCAGACTATTCTCAACACTTGAAACAACACTGGCATTATTAAAGTAAGGAATGAAAAGATAATCACTTTCTCCACATCAACTCCCCAAATTTTTCATTTCTGCCTACTCTTTGTCTTTCACTGATAAAGATATGTGGTAGGAGAAATAATGGATGTCAATTGCATGACCTCTTCATGGCTCCAGTCTATCCACTGTTGCTGTCAACCTGGTAACGCTACAGAAAGGACGAAAGAACCCAAGGGCCCAGAAAACCAACAAAGTAGATAATTAAAACCAGAGAAATCAAGATTTGGCCACACCATAATAGTACTAAGGGGCAAGATGAGACAGTCCTTAAACTTTCTAGCAGGGAAGGAATGGCTACGGCGTTACCACAGTCTCATCAATCAGAAGGGACCTTCTTGTCTCAAGGCTGACTCACTTGCCATAATTCAATTAACATGCTTCCACTAATTATATAAGCTTTTAGATGACAGTTCTACAGCAGCTCCGTTGAGAGTAAGCCAACTTTTTTTTCATTTTTAACTTAGTCCTAAGTTAATTATAAGTAAATTGCATTGATTTCTTTTTCACATCCTGCCTTCAACTATTTTGTTGCAGAATACTATCACACAATCTAAAAGCTCTGGGTCTTTGGTAAACAATAAAAGTCATTTGTATCTCCTATGTGAACCAAATATAACATTCAAGAATATGAAGACGTATCTCTCCTTCACTCTCTTTTTTCTTTTTTTCTAAATGACAATTCTTATTAAATGTTAGATGAGATAAAGAATATTCATATCAACCGACATGAACATTTATTCTAAATTCTGAGATCCAGAAGAATGTCTGGTATATGTAGAAGACTCAATGATTTGTTAAATAGTTATCAATATTATTTATTGATGAGATGCTATAAAGAGCCAGAAGCACTAGTACATAATTGCAGAGTCTACATGTTCTTTCATGAGATAAAATAAACAATTGCGAATATTACAAATCATTCAAAAACTACCTGAACTTTAAGACAGTGAGGAAGAATGTACAGCATACATTATAAAAATCATAAATCAGATGAGCTCTCCATTGAGAAAGATAAGAAGATGGGCTTTCAATATGAGTTATCATATCTACATACAAATGAAACTTGACAAATAAATGTAAATTACTATCTAGGGACCAGTGGACGGTGGATCCATCACACTTGGAAACATTTCAACAAAGCAAAGGATGCCCTCTGAGGATTGGCTCAATGCTAGCTCACATAGCAGAATAGATTCATTCTGATACACCTTTAGAGTGCATTCAACAAAAGCACGTGGTCTTTGTATGATACCATATCTAGTTTTTAAAAAAATATCTTCATGATTTTTGATTCAGTAGAAATCAGACTTTTTAGAGTTTAGAACTCCAAAGATAATCCATCAGAGAAGAATCAGAATTGCCATTATTTTCCCTTGAAGGCTCTTTGTCTACTTTTCTGCTTAGCCCTTCATTTAATTTAGATCAAAAGTTTCTCTTACGTATTTCCTACTTGATAAGATCCCAAGAAGTATGAAAATACAGAAAAGTCATTCATATTCCCAGTAATATTGTCAAATAAACAGGGTGTTTGTCCATCAGTAAGAAAAACATTTGAAAACGTCAGCAGCCACCATGCTATGCAGAGTTAAAATGGCAAAGGGGACTTTGGCGTGTAGATCAGACTAATTTCTACCTATCCTCAGCTCCCAACCTAAGCCTCACTATCCTGCCTTTTCTACAGAAGTTAGACCTCTGATTTTTGGCTACTTTTCCATATACAACACCAAATATTTGAAATTCAGTAATTATTAGGAGTCATTGAATGTTTATTCATCCCAACAGGCCATAATCTGCCTGAATGTCAACAGAGCCTACGTTTACCCACTGCCATGTTTCTGGCCTTTTATAAACATCCTTATGGAATAAGAGGAAGAAACTGAGGCTTCCTTTTCATTCTGCCAAGGTCCTGTATTAACTGGAAGTTTTCCAGTTGCATGTAATAAGCATCTGGCTTGAGCTACCTTAAATTTAAGAAGGCAATAAGGCTTATAGGCTGATAGGCTTATAAAATCATACCTTGACAAGGCAAGTCTAGAGACAATAACCCCTCACTTTCTACTCAAGACATTCCAAGGAAGGATTGGTGATTGGTTTAGCACAGGTCATGTGACCACACCTTGGATTAATCACTTTATCTAGAAGAAACTGGTACCAAGCTGGCCTAATTTGAGCCCAGTGACCACTTCTGTGGCCAAAAGGTGAGTAGAGCATTATGTCACTAGCCCCACCAGCTGCTAACTGTGGGTTACAGGGGAAGTAGTAAGTAAGTAGTAAGAAGGAGTGTAAAATGCTGGGCCCAGAAATCAATGGTGCTCACAGTCTCTCAGCCTGGTCTAGAGGAAGATGAAACTTTGCCATAGTTCTGGATTCTCAATAACAACCTTGACATAGCAACTTTCATTTTATTTTACTTTGTAAGACCCACATGAATTAATGACACCTCAAGTTACCATCCCTATCTCTACTGAATCTTCTGCTAGGAAAAATATGGTGGCAATATTTTATAATTCAATTCAGAGTGATACCAATTGATCATTCTGATTGACTGACTTGGAAAATAATGCATACATTATGTTTTATTTTGAAGAAAAGTCTGAAGGGATGGGAATGGCAATAGGATTGAGAGCAAAAAGTGTTCCCCTACTTCTTTCTTGGATGCTTTATTGCTTCATACACGAAAACACACAAGGGCCAGCAATATTGGATTCTTCTGGGGCCTGGAACTCCCTGCTGCTTTCCTGTGTGCTCAGGACATTTTCTCCTGCTGAAGCTACACGTGTAAATCAACCTCTCTTCCACAGACATGTGTACAATGGAAATGATTTTTTTCTCGATGAGTTATACTTTCAGCCCACATGAGGCTGCACATGAAATATCAATTTTTTCCCCTTTTTTATTCCACATGTCAAGTCAGGCCTCTTCTCTGTTTACATAGGACAGAAGAAAAGTTTGAGGAAGGTAAAAGGGTCACTGGGCCCATTACCCAGGCCGTCTATGGTTTTCTCCACCATTTCCTCTCATCCATCATTGTCCTCCCTGGAAACTCATCCACATCCCTGGAGTTTTGATTATTTTTCCTTAGGTAATATCCCTTCAACAGAACCTATTTTAAGATCATTGTGTTCTCTGCAAAGCATTTTGGCCAGAACTTTCCTGTTGATCCCAATTTTTTGGTCTACTCAGATTTTGTTTTTCTTGTTCCTGTCAAGCAGGGAATATTTGCATTCTTTCTGATTGTGGGGAACTCTGCAGTAATCTTACACCATATGTATTTTTATATGGAAAGTCATGAGATCCTTATTTTGCATTCCTTAACCATGAGCCATCTTTCATTTCCCACCCTTCACAGGGGCAACCCGGGTCGGGATACGTTTGCATTAGAGAATTCCCAGAGAAGCTTGGGAATTTGGTCTTTTCATTTCTTACTTTGGCAAGGATGGGGGAGGGGTTATGTTTCTTTGTTTACTTTGTGATAAACACTTTAAAGTTCTAGTCTCTCCAACTGCCTAATTCTCAGGTGCTTTATGCTTTCAATCCTGATGTCAAGGTAGCTGAGAAATAAGCACAGGCCCAGGGAAATAAAGGAAGTGTCCAGGTGGGAAACAAATCAGAGGTAGAAACACTGTTGCCTTGGATGCTTGTGTTTGTTTACTTAATGAGGAAGGAATGTAGCCACTGATATGCTTAGGATTTGAGGGACAAAGGATTGTCAACATCTCCCAATCTTTTATGCTGCAGATCACCTGATCCCAGGAATATGAAATAGTGTTCTATGGTAAAATAAATTTGGGAGACAATGTATCAAAATTCACAGAACATATTAGCATATTAAAGGCTCTGATGTTTCACATTAAATAAACCTCCTTAACTTTGTTTAACTCAGCATTCCCTAAACTTATTTGAGCTTGAAACACTTGCCACAGTTTACCCAGAGGCGACCTGCTGAACCACATTCCTTGAACTACCCAATTAGAAGACAAAGAAATACAATTGCATTATCTTAAAAGTGATACGCTCTTTGTAGATATTAAATATGTGAATTTAATTTCCTTCTTAAATCATTGTTCCACTGCTTTCTCTCAGAGACCAGAGCTTTGGCACATAGGACAGTGCTCTGACAGAGGGTTTTTGACATTTTCAGCAAGACAATGGGTGAGAGAGACAGGCTTTATGGAGACAGAAATGATTTTTTTAAAAATCCTAGCTACTTGGGAGGCTGAGATAGGGAGGATCCTGGTTGGAAACCAGCCCGGGCAAATAATTTGTGAGACTCCATTTTCAAAATAACCAGAGCGAAATGGGCTAGATGTGTGGCTCAAGTAGTTGAACACCTGCTTTGTTTTTTTGGGTTTTTTTATTTTTATTTTTTTATTATTCATATGTGCATACAAGGCTTGGGTCATTTCTCCCCCCTGACCCCACCCCCTCCGTTACCACTCACTCCGCCCCTTCCCTCTCTCCCCCACCCCCTCGATACCCTGCAGAAACTATTTTGCCCTTATCTCTAATTTTGTTGAAGAGAGAGTATAAGCAATAATAGGAAGGAACAAGGGTTTTTGCTAGTTGAGATAAGGATAGCTATACAGGGAGTTGACTCACATTGATTTCCTGTGCATGTGTGTTACCTTCTAGGTTAATTCTTCTTGCTCTAACCTTTTCTCTAGTTCCTGGTCCCCTTCTCCTATTAGCCTCAGTTGCTTTTAAGGTATCTGCTTTAGTTTCTCTGCGTTAAGGGCAACAAATGCTAGCTAATTTTTTTAGGTGTCTTACCTATCCTCATATCTCCCTGTGTCCACTCACTTTTATCTTTTGATCAAAGTTCAATCACCTTGTTTGAACACCTGCTTTGTAAGCATGAAACCTGAGTTCAAACCCCAGTCTCTCTCTCTCTCTTTCTCTCTCTCTCTCTCTCTCTCTCTCTCTCACACACACACACACACACACACACACACACACAATCCTTTATTTCAAATTGTATTCGGGAGTTTGGGAGACTGGACAGAATTTCACATAAAGGTCATCTAGGTAGAAAGGGTAAGTGGGAAGAAGGCCTACCCCTTCCAGTGCTGGCAACAGAGGGATGGTTATAGAGAGAGGGTAAAAAGTGAATTGGTTAGGTCCGATCCATTCTCCATCATGAGCCTTTGGTCTAGAGAAGAGAGAGGAGTACTGGGAAAATATGGAAGGCTCAAGTGAGTGATTCCTCCCTGGAAACCTGGGGTTTTCCCTCTGGTATGGACAGGCATAGTGGGTGTTTGCAATTTAATTTTATTGCTCTGTCCTAGGTTTGGGTATGGCATGGATGATACCCAAAAGTTCCTATAGCATCAGAGAGCCAAGATGAAGGAGGCTGAGTCAATCTGAAAGGGACTCTACATTCTGATGAAGGTGAGGGAAACCAGGTTTGTCAGGCATGACCCTGGCAGGAACCCGTGCAAAGCAGGAGCGTTGTGTGTGGCCGGTAACACTGCCATAAGATCTCCTGAGACTTGTTGCCTCTCCCTGCCTTAGCCTTTTAGTGAGGTTGGAATTTCAGACGTTGTCACATCCTATTTTGGGTATTCACAGAAGCTTAGCAGGGGCCTCTTGCTCTCCAGGCACTTGGGGTTTTTTTATTATAATTTTTTATTAGAATATATTTGTTATATGGGGGAGGAAGCATATTGATAATTCCAAATAAACTTATAATGTACATTGGTTAGATCACCCCCATCAGCTCTCCTCCCTCAACCCCCTCCCCATCCCACTCCACTTAAATAATTGCAAGAGATTTCTTTGTTCTCTTTTGTATAAGTATATGAAGTCCATCAACCATACACCCTTATCTTAATCTTCATTCACCCTCCTCCCCCACAAGTACCCCACACCCACACACTGTACCTATTCTACAGTCCTGTCTTTCATTGTTAATAAGTTGATGTTCAAAGGGGTGTCTCAATGTATGCTTGCTGTGGGTGTGTTTTACTCTGGTCCATTCAACGCCATCCATTATTCTCCTTTACCCCTTTACCTCCCACCCCCCTCATTTTCAACTGCTTTCAATACACATCCTTATATCCACTATCTTCACAGATGTTATGTTTTATGATATTATTGATGCTCTATCATTCTCTTTTCCTTTCCCTCTATCCCAGAGTTCCATACAGTAATTCCACTGTTACTAACATGTTCTACATATGGGTTTGTATATGGTCATACTTGTTTTTATGTATATGTTTATCTTTTGGATCTATCTTCCATGTGTGATAGAAAACATGCAGCCTTGGTCTTTCTGAGCCTGGCTCACTTCACTTACCATGATGTCCTACAATCGCATCCATTTGCTTTCCAACCACGTCATTATTTCTTATGGCTGAGGAAAACTCCACTGTGTACATATACCACATTTTCTTGATCCATTCATCAGTTGTACGGGATCTGGGTCATTTCAATAGCTTGGCTATTGTGAACAGTGCTGCTACAAACATCAGTGTACAAGTGTCTCTATTGTATCCTGTCTTACATTCCTTTGAGTAGATGCCCAGAAACAGTATCGCTGGATCATATGGAAGAGCTATCTTTAGCTTTTTGCGGAATCTCCATATTGCTTTCCATAGTGGTTGTACTAATTTGCATTCCCTCTAACAGTGTATAGGGTTCCTGTTTCACCACATCCTCACCAGCATTTGTTGTTGTTATTACCCTTGACTATGGCCATTCTAACTGGTGTAAGATGAAACCTAAGTGTTGTTTTGATTTGCCAGGGAAGTGAACGTTCCTTCATGTATTTACTGGCCATTTGTACCTCTTCCTTTGAGAATTCCTGTTTAATTCATGTGCGCATTTCTTCACTGGGATATTGATTCTTTGGGGATTGAGTTTTTTTAGTTCCCTGTAGATCTGGATATTAGTCCCTTATCAGATGAATAGCTAGCAAATATTTTCTCCCATTCTGTGGGCTGTCTCGAGTCTGGTGATTTTTTCCTTTGCTGTGCAGAAGCTCTTAGTTTGATGCAGTCCCATTTATTCATTGTTTCTCTTAGATGCTGAGCCTTTTGAGTTCTGTTTAGGAAGTCATTCCCTATACCAATCTGTCCCAGTGTATTTCCTACTACTTTGTGGAGTTGTTTCAAAGTTTTAAGCTTTCTATTATGGTCTTTTCTCCACTCAGAGTTGATTTTGATACAGGGTGAAAGATAGGGATCTAGTTTCAGTCTTCTACATGTGAATATCCAGTTTTCTCAGTAGCATTTGTTGAAGAGGCTGTCTTTTCCCCATCATGTGTTTTTGGCTCCTTGGTCAAAGATCAATTGGCTATAGTTGCATGGGTTTATGTCTGGGTCTTCTATTCAAATCTATTGATCTTCATGTCTGTTTTTGTGCCAATGCCATGCTGTTTTTATTGTTTTGGCTCTGTAGTATAGTTTGAAGATAGGAATTGTGATACTTCTAGCACTGGACTTTGCTCAGAATTGCTTTGGCTATTAGAGGTCTTTTTGTTTTCATATGTATTTTGGGATTTATTTTTCTATCTTCATGAAAATGTCATTGGAATTTTGATAGAGATTGAGTTGAACATGTAGATTGCTTTTGGTAATATGGCCATTTTCACAATGTTGATTCTACCAATCCATGAGCATGGGAGATCTTTCTATCTCTGGTGTCTTCTTTGAGTTCTCTCGTCAGTGATTTATAGTTTTCATTAAAAAGGTGTTTGGTTCCCTTCATTAAATTTATTGCAAGGTACTTTATTATTTTTGTGGCTATTGTAAATGGGATTTTTTCCTTGATTTCTTTCTCAGTCTGTTCTTTGTATATAAGAAGGCTACTGATTTCTGTATATTAATTTTGTATTCTAGGCACCTGCTTAATATCCAACTGCAGAATTGCCATAGTGTGTTGAAAAACTTATAGTGTGGTACTATAATAATTGGTTTATTGGACCATTTGCTACTTCAATGCAGAGGTCTAGTTTCAGTCATCTTTTCTCCCAATACACACAATAACACCTTAGTGTAATCTGTGTTTAATACATATTTGTTGATGAATGCATGAAATATGCTCAGCTTCTAGATCTCAAAAGATGCTCTACAGGGGAACTCACCTGTGTTTTTTTTGTTTTTGTTTTTGTTTTTTTTTTTTGGTGGTACTGGGATTTAAATTTGGATGCTTGCTAGGCAAGTGCTTTATCACTTGAACTGTAATCCTAGCCCCTTTTGATTTTTTATTTTTCAGGTAGAGTAGCACTTTTCCCAGGGCCAGCCTCAGGCCATGATCCTCCTATCTTCTTCCACCTCTTATGTAGCTGGGTTTAAAGGCATGTGCCATCACATCCAGGTCTTTTTTTTGTGTGTGTGGTGGTGGTGGTATTGGGATTTGAACTCAGGACCTTTATCTTGAGCCACTCCACCAGCCCTTTTTTGTGAAGGGTTTTGTCGAGATAAGGTCTCATGAACTATTTGCCCAAGGCTTGCTTTAAACTTTGATCCTCCTGATCTCTGCCTCCTGAATAGCTAGGATTACAGGCATGAGCTACTGATGCCCAGCTACCCAGGTCTTTTTTGATTAAAGACAACACCACACACACATACACACACACACACACACACACACACACACACACACACACACACACACCCCACAGGAAACAAGGCTTACTTGGAGAGTTTGGTGGTGGTCATCTTAACTATCTTTCCTCATAGGTACAATATCCCTTCTTTTCTTTACCATTTCTGTCTCTACTCAACTACTTACTTTCTTTTTCCTCTGCCTTTTTTCCTTGGAAATGCTTTAGAGATGAATGAAGGTGGCTGGCAAAATAAAGGAGTAGCCATGTCTTTGAGTGTTCCCAAATCCTCTTGAACTAGGACTCAGGAATAGCCTTAAATTGATATGACAATTTTTGGCTGAAAGGGAAACATTGAGACTGCTGCTCACAGTTTTAGAATCTTACTAATTCTCTGTATGAATCCCCTGTTCCTGCCTTCATCCTGTACTCCTCTGCCACTGTGATCTCTTCAGGCCAGGTATAGGCAGCATGCCCTTACAGCTCCTGTGTTCACATGAGATTTTTCTCATATCTTTATGATGACATATTTTGTTGGATTATAACTGAACTCATTTGCATGTCTGTTTTGACCTATACACTGCAAGCTCTTTGACAGCCTTCATCTTCATCTTCATTATTTATTTTCTATGTTTTATGGTACCTCCTCACACAGCGTGGGCATGAAATACATGTTTGCTAACTGATTAAACCAGATACTTTATGATTCCTTACTTTTCCAATGCTGTGTGTAGATCTTCATGTTCTCCGGTCTCAGCTGGCCCACCAAGCCTCCTAGGTGTTGTAGAACTTCTGCCTTCCCTCCTAACCACCCTGTCTAGTAACAGTGGATATTCTAGGGTGCTCTCAGGGACATTTAGAAATAAATTCATTTTTATCCTTCTGTTCTGACTGCTTTGCTATGTGCTCCCTGCCATGTCACAGCACTCAAAGGTAATCTTCCTGCCCAATCTTGGAGCCTCTTATAGTTACTAAAGATGAGAAACTCTGACATTGCAAATAATGTTGAATTACATTCAGTTCTCAATGAATTGGAGCCACACCAAGACCCAGCAGAAATGGGAGCAAGGCTTCCCTGTTTCTGTTTATGCCCTTCCTACAAACGTCAGAAGCACTGTATTCTCTTAACCATTCTCCTAAGTGCATCACCTATAACGGCCCATACAGTCCACATGTCAACTGTTTAGATGCTGTTGTCAGCCGCATTGTATATTTGGATAAATTATGGCACAAAGAAACCAACTAACCGGCTGAGGTCACCCAGCAAGTACTTGGTGGACTTTAACTTAGGGAACCTGACCTCAGAATTCACGTATTTTACCATGAGACTGTACTCCATGTCACTACACCAGATGACATTGTACCATACTGTCCCTTATTTCTTTGGGTACTAGACTCACACTTGGAAGCAGGTATAGCAGATGAGGCCGAGGAGATGACCCTCTCCAAGGCACTGAGGGGACTCCTAGGACAACAGGGAAGAGGGAGCCCAAGTTTATAGATTGCACAGGGAGTGTGAACAGCATGTAGAAGAAGAATAGCTGCTTAGCAAAGCCAAAAGAGAATACAGGACACACTTAATGGTTGGTGTAAATGGTAGAAAATTTGGAAGGGATGAAGAAATGTTTAAAGAAGATTTTTGGACAATTTTCTTTCTGAGGCACTCTCTAAATATCCATAGCACTTCTTCTAGAAAATTTCTACTACAGGTTTACATTTTTCTTCCATTCAGCTTTTTCTTTAAGTAAGACTGAATTGTCTCTAGTTTTATAAGCAGTTGTGAGACTGGGAGTGAGTGGTTGCTACAGGCTCAAGCTTGTGTTTGGATCTCCTGGAGGAGGAATGAGGAGAAATGACTGGGGACATAGTTTGCAACTAGGTGTAGCCAGGATTTCTCGTCAAGTTCCTTCCTATTTTGAATTTGGGGACACATAGATTGAAGAAATTACAAAAAGAAAAGGGAAGAAAAGGTTGAGATAGTACAGAAGTAAGAACAAGAGCAAGTAAGAGAAGATGTAGAAAAACTCACTTCTTTGATTTGTATGGTGTGATTTCTGAAATAGCTCCAGCTACCACAGGATTTATGTGGCTTCATTAATCACACTTTCTTTTGAAATGGAATTTTCTGCCTCGAAGCCTTTGAACATTGACATCTAACTACGATATATTCTTTTAATATCACCTCTGGATAAAGACAACGCTGTTGAGGTAATTCCCCCAGTCGTGGGTGGAGTCTGTTTGGTCCTCAGATCTTGATGATAATAAGCCAAAAACACATTAGGATCCCAGTTGCAGACACCCTGGGCCAGAAACCCAGGGACAAAAAAAAAAAGGAAAGTAAAAGAAAAGAATCCCCTTGTCTTTGATTAATAATGACAAACAGTGCCATCTAGTGGCAATTTATTTATTCATGTGTTTTGGAGTTGGGACTGTCTGTGGCTTCCCTGTCCATGAGCAGTTTGCTCACAAAGTCACCTTCTGTGATAGTGGTGGCCGGTAGTCAAATGATAGAGTTAGGTGAAGACATAACTGTGTTAAAGCTGGTGCCAATCCAAGTGGATGAACCCAAGGCATGATAGTTGGAGTTTTTGTTGTTGTTGTTGACTTTTGTGGGCTGGGAAGTCTACACAAACAACATAGAACAAAGACTATTTCTTGGGAAAGGAAGGAAGTGAAGGGGAGCACTTGTTACTGGGATTCTCATCAGATTCACATCATCTTGTTAAACTCTCACAGTCTCCCTGGTTTGCAAATGAATGAAAGCATAAAGTGATCAAGTCCAAAGTCAAGCAGTCAAAATGGGCAGAGGCGGGTTTAATCTAGTTCTCTTTAGACTTCTCCTCTGATTCAGTTTTTGGTGGAATTTCCTGGCCTAGAAGGCCCACATTTCCAGACCTTGCCACAGATCTTCAACCTTTCAGCTTGATGTTACTGAGACAAACAATTAACACCCTAGAACAGGTAGTTTTTCTGGCAGAATCTTTAAGGTCATGCCTTTTGTGGCTGAGCTACAGGGGAAAGAAACAGCCTACACATTATCTCTCAATGCTGTCACTCTGCAGTGGAGGTTGGTGAATATATACTCTCTTTTCACAAAGTCTCCACCAGCTGCCTCTTCTGTTGTCCTACTGCTCCAGGAAGCTGGACCTCAAAACCCCACCCTGGCTTCCCAGCACTACTCCATGAAAGTAAATTCCCCCTTTTCAGATTCTGTCTTAGTAAATCATTTTCTATGCATTGGTATATTTTAATCGCACAAAATATGTTCTTTATAATTAGGGGACAGGCTCATTTTTATAAAATAAATTGCTTATTTTACAATTAATTTATTTGTGGTTATTCAATTTATGACTTGATCAGAAAATTAAATGTCAAATTCTTTTATTTATGACAGTTTGCTAAAATATAGGCATATAGACATAGAAAATATTGGAATATAAACCCTCTTTAATTCAGCAGGTCAATAGTAGAGATCACTGTGATATCTCTGTCCCACTCCTATCTTAGGAAGAATGAAAGAGCATTTTCCTAAAGCCATAAGCTATGGTAATAAAGTAAGCATATGGTTTGTAGTTCTGAATTTTTAATCCAGGCACTCAATTTCAGTTACACAGGTGGTAAACATTTTTTGCTTGAACAGATGCTAATAAATAGACCACACAGGTAGATTAATATGAGGGACATAAACTTATAGCCAGACTGTGAGTTAAGACATCCTCTTAATTATAGTCAACTCCCAGGAAAATAGAAAAAAGTAATGCCACTCTGATTGATGAAAACTATAGTTGTCAAATTCACATGACCAAAACCAGAATTCTGTTAGGTCTCCAATGTTTCATAATCAATATTAAAAAGTTGCCATGACATCTCATTTAAGAATGGCTTACCTTTTGCCTAAAATGCTTTATAATTGACATTTTTGAGAAATGATTTTTTAAACAGTATATCACAATCATCCTGATTTTCATTAGCAAGTATTGGCTTTTCATAAACTAAAGACAATGTCTGTGAAAAATAAACAAAATATAGACAATGTGAGCATTAAAATAAAAATGGGATCTATTCGGATTTTTATAAAATGCTTCTAAAAAAATTAAAAGCAGATAATGTCTCAATACTATTGTAAGTAAAAATTAGAATTAATTTCCTCTAATAACTTGGACTTTAACATTTCTGAAAAATAATTTGATGTAAGATTGGTTTTAGAGTAAATATCTAATACATTTTAACACTAAGGAAATCCAATGTCAACAAACTGTGATGAAAACACCACTGATTTTTACAATATTCAGTCATGGTTCCTACATGAAGAGGGACTAAACTAGGATTGCAAACTGGAATGCGGATCCAGTCACTCAGGGAATCCTGATTTATGCTGCCCCTGGTTTGGAGTCTACTCTTCCATATTTTTAAAATTTTTACAAACCATGGCATGGCAACCTTTTCTTAATGGAAACTTAGCTCTGGAGTTGCTACCCCTGGAGGTTGGGTGAGTGAGGCCACTAGGCAGCCTTGGAATAATAGGGTAAATATTTGATACATCCCTACTTGGTGCCAGTGTTGCGTTTCTACAATGTGCCCATGTGCTGATTGGTCTTTATTTGTTTGTACATTATTATTTTAATTTTGTCATTCATCCCCCCTCTTTATTTATTTATTTTTCTCCTGTGAGAGCTTAAATAACTTAAGCTGATTTTCATTGGTAGTATCAGGATTATTTTGCACTCTTCCCTGGATAAATGGCAAAGTAAGTCATCCAGGTTAAGAAGGCTCCCTTTTGGTGGAGACAGAGGAAGAAAAACACAAAGTGTGCTCTCTGTTTTAGCAGCTGCTCTGAATGTGTCCCTGTGCTCAAGTTGAGCCCAGGCTAATAGTCATGTCTGACCCCTTCCCCCAACTTTTCATTTTTCACAAGGCAAAAAAGATGCTAGTAGGTGGGAGTTGAACTCATGGGTTTTGGGAAGTAGACAGCCACCAAATGCTGTGCTCTACCTAGTAATGCAGTGGGAAAAGCTTCCAAAGAAGACAACTGAGGTAGCTCCAGGAGGGGCAATTCTGTCTTGCTCTGGGACTGTCCTCAAGACAAGACAAGGGCTCTCTTTTGTGCTTTATGACTCTATCCGCATCTACATAGCTGATTAGGTCAGTGATAGTCACTGACTAAAGCTAAGCCAATCAGATCTTTCCTCGTGATTTTTGAACAGTAACCAAGGCGATCTCGCATTGGAGGCAATGCTTAAGAGCAGAAATTTCTGCTGGCTGCCATTTTCCTTGCCATGTAGAAGGTAATCTGAGGGCATCATGGTAGCATTAAGAAAGAAATACGAGATGAGATGGAAAGAGTGTGTTCTGGTCATCTCTAATAACCTGATTCCAGCACTTTTGGAAGACCCCTGTACCCATGCCTGAGTGCACACCTCTGGGTACAGGTTTCTGCCATGTTTTACTATTGAATTCTGACTGACACAATCTCCTTCCTCAAATGAGAAAGTGATTGCATTTTTAATCAATCTTAATATATACAAACAGCTGTGGATGGGCCTATTCTGTTTTAACTAAAGGACAACTGCAATTCAGTGTCTTCTTAAAGCAATATTAGCACCAGCCAGCTGAGAAGGTCCAGCGTACTAAGGCAAGGCCTATCCAAGCCCTTTGGAAAAGGAGAGGAAGAATTTTGGGGGAGGGAGTCAAAGTTGGGGAGTTAGCCGTGGGAAGAGGAGACTTGACAGTAGAAGATGATGGTGAAAGTGAGTCTTGGAGAAGACAGGCACATATCACTGCCTTTACAATACAGTACTCTGAGACCAATCTTTTTGGCTCCATGACCAAGCAGGAATCACTCTTCTTTTGAAAAGCGAGAATGATATTTATTCTAGGTTTTCTAGAACATTATGTCTGAGAATTCACTGGCTTTGAAAGAATTTAATTCATTCTATCCATAGTTTTAACTTGAATACTTTTTAGTATTACACAAATCAAATATGTGAACTTTTGCTAAGCCACCCACGAGACAGGGGTTAGAGGCATTATAAAGCATCTTCTAGTTGTCCTTTCTTTAAAACGTACCAGCTCCAATTTTTAGAGCAGTAAAACCTCATTATAACATACTTATAGTTAACATTTTCTGGCTATATTTTTCATGTTTTTAAGCCCATTAAAGCTGTGTTGCTCACATTAATTCAACATTCAGCTACTTATAATACAAACCCCACTCTTTTGGAAAATGTCATTTAAAAAGTTTTCCCATATATGGACATTATTTATTGCTGAGTCCCATTGTCTGTTTATAATATGCCCTTTATCAGACCCAAATGCCCACTTCAGAGATTTTCATTTTGAGCAACAACTGGCTTCTTACATTATCCAATGATGCAGGGAAGTTAAATTACAGCCAGTTCATATCATAGAAACAAAATGTTTCCTGCAATTACTGATAAGGGACAGTTCATTTTCTCTCTGTCATCCTGAAAAAAACCCCTCCTAACAACAATTCATGCCTGGTTAAACAGGATTTCCACATCTACTGCTGACATCTTTCCAAATAATTCAGGGTTGTTATTACTGTATAGCCCTGGCAAGGCTCAAAAGCAAGCAGACTTGACGAGTCCGCTCAAAGCAGAGCTTAAGTAGTTGTAATTAATAATAATTACATGCCCACTACACTCCAGTTTTATCATATTATCCGTCAATGCAAATAAAAAAAAAAAAACCCCACACACAACACACTTGCAACAGGATTAGAGCATGAATAAAGCCAGTCTGCAGATGTCATCGTTGTAAAGTTTAAAATATTCGTAATGGTTTCTGTTTCATTGGTTTTCATTATTCTCTGTCTGGTTGCAAAATGTTGCTTGGATGCAATACAGCGTGGGACCAATGTTGTTCTCTTCCAAAAGCCTCTTCCCTACTGCCGTGACTCGGATTCGAACCGAGGTTGCTGCGGCCACAACGCAGAGTACTGACCACTATACGATCACGGCGAGCTACAGAAGAGCTGAGCACCAACCTTCTTTAAGAGCCATTGCAATATTAAAATTTGTGGAAACACTGCCATCTATTGCCTAAGTATGTACATTTTCCTAATAGCAGTACTTTGGTTACTTCTAATTATTTAAAACAATAACAAAGTGTCTGAGAATAAAACTAACATGATCTTCTTGACAGATTGGGGAAACTGGAATGGGAAAGGATTCCCTGAAGTTTCTATCGAGGAAGCAGCAATCGAGGGTAACAAGACTAAGAGAAACTGTTCTGTTGACTCACGCTTCCTACTTTAAACCAGCTATGGATTGCTCACCCTAACCACCACTACCAACTGTGTTGCCCCAGGTGACATGTGGACCTGAGTCTCTTTTGTGTTTCTTCTGCCACTCGTCTTATTTCCATATGCTTAGATAGCACAACCATATCAGTTACGGCAGGAACAAAATGTCCAGAGCCTCAGGAGAATCAGAAAGACTTGTTCCTCCTAGCAGAGCAAGTAGGATGAGTACATTCTGGGTAAGAAGAGCCCTCCTACAAACCTACTGATCCCTAAGGATATCTCTCCCCACCCCATATAGTCTAAAAGGCACAATTCTCAAAACAAACTTTACCATTTACATTAGCAACCCATCACACAAAGAAGCTGTTGAAGTTAGTGTTCCAAGCTACATATGCCTCAAGGAGAAAGTTATTATAAATTTTCTTATTATAAAAGTTAAAGTAGTCGGCACAAGATATTTCAAGGGCTGAAAAGCCTAAAAGAAATAAAGCACTCAGACAAAATCTACTTCTTATGAATGGATCATATCGGGGTGTCTCCTTTAAGCCTCTGAACAGGGAGGACTGGGGGCAGCTGGGGCTAGCTGGCACCATGGGGTGGGGGAGAGGGGGGCTAATCCATGAGCTGATTGGTTGCCAACAGCTCCAGGGCTTTTGGAAGGAGAACATCCCTGGAGGTAAAAGTTTCAGATGCAAATGTTCACTACCTCCATCTTTTCTGATCATCTTCCATCTTTTATCTTTCTTCACATTCTCACAGATAAATTTTCTTTCTATGGTTACATAGGGTAATTGGGCCCAAGTTCCTGAGCCCTGCGTGGTCTATGTAAAAACCAAGGCAAAGAGAAATAATACTTATTTAAAAACAACTCTCAGAGTATGCTTTATGGAATAAGACATTATGGTTTTAAATTCTGATTCTGTGACTTACTAACTGGAGTGGGCTGGGGTGGGCTGGGGTGTAGTGGAAGAAGAAGCACTGCTTCTTTCACCCTGTGCCTGTTTTCTCCTCTGTTTACTAGAGATAATTATAGCATTGACTTCACTGGATTGTGATGATAGGTCAACAACTTAAAATAGGCCTGTCACTTAAAAATGTTACCACTGTAGAAATGTTACTTATGTTTCTATAATTTAAATAAGTATATTTAATTAACCCACTTAAAATTATTTCACATATTCTATCTGTTGGCTTTGTTATACTATGGGACTATACCCAAATCCTAGTGACTTAGAATAAGGAAGGTTTTTCCCTTTGCTTGTGGTCCTTGTACCTCTCAGGGCCTTGCCCTGTGTTACCTCACTCAGGGACTCAGGCCGAGGACAACTGCTCTCATAAACTCATCACTCAGCAAGTGGAAAGAGATCTCCAGTGATCCTGGAATGGCTAACTTAAAGCTTTGGGTTCAGATCCTTGGAGAGAGAAATTTGGATTTGCAGTATCACCTAGACTACCCACCAAAGAACTATTGAGTATTTGGGAATTGCTAGTGACCATTTAGTCCAAATTTTGCTGCTTGTTTTGCAATGCGCAGTTCAGCCTGGTTCTGCCATTTTCTCCCACCCATGAGCTGTGTATATCACATTCAGCCTCTCCTTGGTTTTCGTATGCTCAGAATAAGCTTTGGGATTCCAACTCCCATTCTGTGCCACCTCTTGGTGTGCTTACCCCAAACATAGAGTCCAACTGGAATGAATGTAAAACAAAGGCAAGACCGTGGGAGGAGGCACTTATAGGTTGGGCTTGTATTTGGCTGAATTTTGTGGCATGACTGATTTGGAAATAATGCTTTCAAATCCCCCTTTACTGCACATCAGAACAGCCTACTGTTAACTAATGTGGTATTTTGACATTTGGCTTTAGTATATTTTAGTACAAATATCCAGGAGCAAATTCTTCATTTAAATACATCTGAGAAATCATTCGATTAATTCAGACAGGGAAGGCATGTTGTGAGAGACAGAGAGAGAGAGAGAGACAGAGAGAGAGAGACAGAGACAGAGAGAGAGAGACTTGATTTTTCCCTGTGTGACCTTGGGCTATCTGCAGGACCTCTCTGAATCTCTATTTCCTCATTAGAAAAGCAAGGGGATTTGGACTAGCGCGTTCTCAAGTTCTTTACATCTCAAACACACCAAAATTTAATTTAGAGAAATACATGCATAAACAATAGCCCGATGTAAAACATTTTGGAGGATAAGAAAACCATTCAGAGCATGACAATCTTACAGCTATTACAGCATTGTCTCTTGTTTTTCCTTAAGTTCGTGGAAGCTGTCATTTTTGCTGGCTTCCAAATGTTGTCAGCTTTATTTCCCTGCCCAGGGGAACATACTTTAAGTACATAGGGATTGGTCTGTTGGGTGAGTGGTTTTAATTGAGTGCAAGGAAGAGTTTCCTTTAAAAAGTACTGCATGCAGTTATTTTATAAGATCACTAACACCTAGGCAAGATGCATGCAAACATGGATCAAATTATTTGCAATCTAGAATAGCACAGGGATCCAAACACAGCAGGAATCCCTTGCTTGTAAGGGTGGAATTCATTCCCAAAGACGACTGTTGCCTTCCCTTCTGAGTCTTTAAAAATAAGATTGATGTTTACCAGCATCTCACTGTCAGAGCAACAGCCATGCTGCCTGACTACACTATTCTCCCTCTGATGGAGTTGTTACAGCCTTGGGTGTTCATAATGGATTCGAAAGGAGGAGCAGGGACTGACAAGGGGCCCCGGGAATGGACCCACCTCCCAGATGAGTCCTGTCTCCAGTAATCGCCACTCCTCCCTCTTTTCCCAGACCAAGCTCTGTGTTCTTCTCCTTGTCCCTCTTCTCAGTTTGCCTCCTGCCTCACTGGGGGTGGGGAAATGACAGTCAGATCCATCACTGGGCTGGAGGCCAAGCGCTGCAATCCGCTGGGCTGAAGCTGGCCCTGTGCCCAGTTTTCAGACAAAGACAGGTTGGGAACCCCCCTGCAAAGAAGGCTCCACGGTCCCCTCCTCCCAGGGTCCTGTCTCTTCTTTCTTGGGTTCTTTCTAGAACACCATTCCTCCCAGGGACCAGTGTGTGTGTGTGTGTGTGTGTGTGTGTGTGTGTGTGTGTGTGTGTGTGTGTGTGTGTGAGAGAGAGAGAGAGAGAGAGAGAGAGCGAGAGAGAGCAAGAAGTGGGGTGGGGTGCAGTGGGAGAGAAAGAAGACTAGACAATCTGGTACGTATATAAGGGGACCAAGGATTTCACATACATCACACACACCTCTGGGAATAAATCATATTTTTAGAAGAAAAATAAGGTAGCCGAAGGCAGAGGAAGCCCAACTAAACAGCAGCTCCATGCACACATCACCATCACAAAAGAGCTGAAAGCTAAGTCATCTTAGATCTGACCATCTCCTTACAGTTTCCTGACCGGTATCAGAAAATCACTGATTTGGAGAAACCACGAAACACTAGAGAAAATGTATGATTTTCAGAGGCTTGTAACCACAAAATGTTTTAACAGCTTACATTTTCGAGAGTAAATTGCCTGGAGTGATTTTCCCCCTTGCTTATTAATGAATTCTGTTTAACTAAGTCAGAAAGCTTGCTGTGGGGAAGGCTGGAATGGTGGGGGTGGGGAGGGGCTCGTGGTTGGTGGTTTAATTTTAATTTTTTTTGTTTTGCCTGAAGGCACCATTAGAAAACTCCAGATGCAAAGCTTTCTAATAGAACTTCTGCACCACAGCCCTCTGGAGTACCCAGGGCCTAACCTTTACGATCTGACAGGCCAGGCCTCTACTTGGAAACCTTAGGAAGGGGACTGATCCATTAATGGTAATGTGTGATAACAAGGAGCCCCAAGAACAGCTGAAGGCCTGGGGCAGCAGAGAATTAGGGCTGTGCATACAGGAAAAGGGGCAGCCACAGGACACTGAGAGGAAGGGGACATGTGGCAGAGAGAGGGATGGTGGAGAGCCAGGGAGGCCTCATGGCCGTGTTTCTCTCTCTATCACATTCAAACCCTGAGGCTTTAAAAAAGAGAAGTGCTGGCAGGAGAGGGGCCAGTTAGTATTCTGGATTTATGGCTGAGAGGTTTCCAACCAATCACTGTAGAGCTACTTTTCTTTATTATTATTATTATTATTATATTTTTTGTAGTGCTGAGGGTTCCACCAACATAGTAGGTAAGTGCCCTACTGTTAAGCTGTACCGCCAACATCAAGGAGCTATTTTTCTTAAAGAAGCTTCAGCATAGGCTGATACCCCTAGACAAGTGAGTTAATCTTTCTGTGTTTGTTTCTTTCATAAGGGTGGGGAGGAAGTAATATCTATTTTCTAGGGTTATCAGGAGGATTAAATGAGCACACAAAGAGTGCCTGGTACATCACATGTGCTTAAAACATAGTTTACAGCAGACCTGGAGGTGACATGCTCTGAGCCTCAGGCTAGCATGAGGAGGGCCCAGAAGTGCAGGCACCTGCCAGGCCCCACGGTAGCCTGAGGGTTACTGACTGGACAGTCTACCATGATGAGTGCTCTCCTCAGGGGGCTCATTGGCCTCCAGAGGGAAGGAGGTCTGGGGTCTGGAGAGCTGGTTCCTGAATAAGGAAAAGGGACATGCTTGAGAACTGTGGTAAGACTGAGTAGAGAATCAGAAGCAGAGAAGAATACAGAATGCCCCCAAAGAAGAGGCAGTGTGCCCAAGTTTCAGGCTGACACATTGTGCCTTCTGCCCTAAAGAAGCCAACATCTAAGTCAACTGAGTCAAGAAAGAAGTGTGAGCAGGGGAGGAGAGGAGCTTTGGGTAAAGGGGAGACTTGGAGGGAGGAGAGGTAGTTATGGGTCATTGCTCGGAGTCATTCTGTGTAGATTGACCAAGGCCTTGGCTCATCAATTGGGCCTAGATTGTTTTTTTTGGCATGGTAGCAAGTTAGCTCTAAAACTGTAGGAGGCGCCTGTTCCCAGGTGGGTGGCATTGCGGGTAGTCCATGACCACAGACCCCTGCAAGAGGTGGACTCTAATGACTCAACATTCTTCACCATAGTGTCTAGTACAGAGCAGAGACCAAGGACATTAAAATGTTAAACTTGTCTGGCTGTGCTTTGGAACCCAAAGTATGGTCTCACTTCAGAGCTGCAGAATGAGTTGATAAATATTTAAGAGCTCTTTGGCCAAGTGTAGTGGCTCACAGCTGTAATCCCAGCACTCAGAAGGCCAAGGTAGGAGGTTCATGAGTTGGAAGTTAGCCAGGGCTACATATGGGGACCCTGTCCCATAAAAAATTGCTCCTTAATTAGCCCCTTTTTTTCTTATAGTTATGTGTTTTTCTATTAATGATTTTAATTTTCTTCCTTTTCTAAAGTACATTTCACAGGTACACTTCTGTTGGCTTTTTGAGGCCACATGTCTCCTGATTAAATTGGAACCAAGAAATGAACAAGTACATTACAAATCGGGAAAGGACTGCTATCTAACTGATCAGACCTTGATGATATGGCAATCAACAATACATGAAAATATAGTTAGCATCCCCTGTTCTCCATTCTTTAGCCAGTTGAGAGTGAGAGAGACACCAGGCAACTAAACAGTGTGATGAAATGAACACAGCCTAAAATCTACAGAACCTGCTCATACTTTGCTCTTCTCTCTTCATGATGAAGTTTGTCATCTGAGGATGCTCAATTTAACCTCCTTTGCTTCATTGACTTAACAAAAATGAATCTACTCCTTATCTACTACACAGAAATATTAAGAGAAAAATGTGAAATATTTAGAATGGTTTGAAAGGTGTTGTATAGAAAATACAACTGCAATTACCCTCTCCATTATCATCATTACGATAGCTGTTACTGATGCAGAAGATAATTATTAAGTTTACAAGAGGAAGCCAGATTTTTATCCTAGGTAACCCTAGAACCATAAAGATATCTTGGATGAAAAACCTGGACCTCTGACAGCTTTTCCTTAATTATCATCAATTCTTTGAGTGGGTTGAAAAAAAGAGAGAAAGAAAGAGGGAAAAATGAGGGAAAACTAGCCTAATTGAATGTAGGATAAACTATTCATTACAAGCTAAATAGCTACGACATTTAATAACCTATAGTGCCTCATGGAAAACCAAGTCATTGCCAAAAGTAATTGAAGTTTGTGATTCTCCAAACTGTTATTTAAAGCAGGATTTGGCAAGATTCAGTGGGTCTGCACCAATTTTAATTGCATTTTTAAAATTTAGGATGGAGATTGCATTTCTTTACTCTTTATTTGCGTAGTGAAATCCCTTTATGGTGAACTTGCCTATAGTAAAACCTCATGCAGCGGTTTTAAAGTTCAAAGCATGTGGTATCCATCTATATCAAAATCCATGCTTTAAGTTCTGCCCCTTTAACTGATTAATTCCCAGTTGCATAGAACCCCCAATTTGCTCTTTTTTTCTCTGACACCTAACAAGGTGGTGAACCCTTATTACTACCACAGAGAGCTTCTTGGGGGGGCTTGACCTAGTGAGAGAGGGCCCCCAATGGTGACTGAATGGGCACTTGGGGACAATCACCAAGTGGCCAGGTCTGCTTGTGGAATAAGCCATGGTTGCCATCCATCCCCATCCTAGATACCTAGACACCATTAAATATACACAATGTGTTCAGTACAGACCTTTAGTCCAGCACATTTCCAAGAGACAATTATGATTGTATCATGCGCAAAATTACTGACGGGCTTCTCCTCTCCTCTGTAATTTCCCCTAAATAATGATTTCAAAATAGCTGCCATTTGTTGAGCACATATTAATGCAGCAGGCAATGTGCTAAGTGATTCACAGGAATTAGCTCGCTGAATCCTCAGGGGAACCTGGATATTATTGTTCTCTCCAGTGGACTGTGGGTGGAAGAGAGTGTTGAGGACCAGAAACTCAAAGCCTCCAGAGTTGGGATCCCCAGAGGTTGACTCTCTGTCCCACCTGCTTCCAGACCACCCTCTGCTACAGCATTGTTGACATGTGCTGCGTCCCAATGTGTCAACTTCCCTCATGTTTGCCACAATGAAATACTTATGTCCCATGTCTCACCACACTGGAACCTGGATATCTGATACTTTTAGTTCCTACCCTGTAAAAGGTAGACACTGATAGTGCCCTCCACAGTGGGTAATAGTGAGGATTAAATGAGAATAAGCAAAAAATGCATTTGGTAAAACATCGTCATAGGCAACCATGTATTAGTCTGCTAAGATTGCCATCACAAAATACCACAAGCAGGATAGCTAAAACAACAGAAAGGTAGTGTCTCACAGTTCTGGAGGCTAGAAGGGCTCAGAGGGGTGTGAGAAAGACTCTATTTGTTGCCTCTCACCTAGCTGGTGCTTTGTGGTAATCTTTGGCATTCCTCAGCTTGGCATCACCACCCAGACTCTGCCTTCATCTTCACATGGCATTCTTCCTCTGTATGTCTGTGTCCAAATTTCATGGTTTTTTAGGACACAAGTTAGATCATGGTACACCTCCATGACCTTGTTTCAACCTCTATAAAAGCCCTATCTCCAAATAAGGTCATATTCTGAGGTACTGGAGTTAGGATTCCACAATGTTATTTTTGTAGGACACAACACTTATTAAAACATAAAACTGCTTTTATTATTATTAATCATGGGATTAATAACATTTATAGGTACAAACATGCTACTTCTTTCAGGTGTAGTGCTTGCAATCTGTCAAGCTGCTACGTACAATGCTTAACCTAGGGCCATGTTTGTAGCTTGGCCAATCCCAGGTAGGAAGGTAGGCAAACCTTTCAGAGATATTTAAACTCCACCATCCCATGACTGTTCTAGCTATGGGTGGTGTTGGCTCTGTGATTTCTAGAACAAATAATGGCACAATGGAAGGCAGACTCATACAACTTTGGGGAAATGTGGTTAAGGTTCCTTGCTAGTTGTGGAAATGCTGAGACTGATTAGTTTGGCAGTGCCAATGTTTTTCTTCTGGCATGTAATGTGAATGATTGCTTTTACTTTGCTCTTTGGAAATCTTCATCCTCTATGCTCAACTATATTTCCCAGAGGTGGACTCCCAAACCATGGCTTTCCTTTACAGCTTCTCTTTTAAAACACAAGTCATATTTCTAATTGGTTACTCTGCTTCCTCGCTGCATATCCTATAGAGACATATAAGGTTTGTTGCCCAGGTTTAAGTCAGATGCCTCTCTCTTTTCTTCTCCTCTTCCACATCACCCACCCACATTGATCTAGGGAGACAGTCAGTATAGATCATCACACCAGACATGTAGTTTTAGATAACAAACAGGTCTTTCCTGGGGCAAAATCTGGAAGTTAGTGTCTAGAAGGAATTGCAGATGAGCATGGGTGACAAGAAGCAATAGAAGAGAGTATTGGATGTTCGAAGCATATGACAATTGTTGAAGCTCTGAGAGTGGATAAACCTTCCAAGTAGGAGAGAATTATCTGTGAAGAAATACTCAGTTTTATGCCATAGAAACTTGTTTTTGTGATGAGATGTTGGAAAACTCAGAAATGGAAAAGGAGCTTAAATACTCCAGCTGCCATTTTCTTGTGCAGGCATTTAGCATTTACCAAATTTTGTCCTTCTTCTCTGTTCACTCTTAGACTTTCTAGAAACTGCAAAATAGATCAGAAGAGCCAAATACTGGTGGCTCATGCCTGTAATCTTAGCTATTTGGGAGACTGAAATTGGGATTGAAGTTCCAGGCCAGTCTGGGCAAATGGGTCAAGAGACTCCATTACAGTTAATAGCTGGGAGTGGTGGCACCTGTCTTTCCAAGCTACACAGGAGGGTGAGATCAGAAGGACCAAGGTTCCAGGTCAGCTCAGGCAAAAAGTTCATGAGACCCCCATCTCAACAACAACAAAAAACTGGTGTGGTGATGCACACCTGACATCCCAGTTACTGTGCAAAGCATAAAATAGGAGGATCATGGTCCAAGCCTGTCCTGAGCAAAAATTGAGACCCTATCTTCAAAATTACCAGAGCAATAAGAGCTGGAGGTGTGTGTGGTTCAAGCAATAGAGTGCCTGCCTAGCAAGTATGAAACCTTGAGTTCAAATCCCAGTAGCACCAAAAAAAAAAGAGTATAAAAACATATGTACATTGTTAACAATTTAAAAATGAACATAAGCTCAACCAAGCATTGCAGGGGCAATATAATGCCTTGTTGTGTACTCTCTGTGCATCCCAGAAGCAACCAGTATCCTCACTTTTGTGATGGTCATTCCTTTGTCTTTCCTTATTGCCACTATCACCTATGTATGCATTCCTCAATTATAAATTATTTAATTATGCTTGTTCTTAAATTTTTCCTAAATGAAACAATACGTTGTGCATTATTTTGCAGCTTCTACTTATATTCATGTATAATGATGTGTATAGCTGTGGTTTGTTCATTTTCAGTGCTGTACATTGTTTATTTTCTTATAATTTTTCTTAGGATATATTCATGATATGGTATGGGTATTTACCTGGCAACTTTGCCAAAGCCTGTCATAAATCCTAACAACAAATCTATAGTTTGGGGGCTTTTTATATTCATAATCATAGATACCATCTACAAGTAGTAACTTTTAAAACAAATGACAGTTTTGATGATTTATTTTGTATTTTCCTTCCTTATTTGTTGTGCTGGCTAAGATGAACAGAACAAGTTTGAATAAAAGGAGCAATGGGCCAGAGGCCAGGCACTGGTGGCTCACACCTGTAATCCTACCTACTCAGGAGGCAGAGATCAATAGCATCATGGTTCAAAGCCAACCAGGGCAAGTAGTTCTTGAGACCCTATCTCTAAAATTCCCAATATGAAAATGGGCTGGCTGAGTGGTTCAAATGGTAGAGTACCTGCCTAGCAAGGTTGAGACCCTGAGTTCAAACCCTAGTACCTCCAAAAAAAAGAAAAAAAAGGCACAATAGCAGACTGTCTTGATTTTTCCTATTTTTAAAAGGAATGCTCTTAACCTTTCTAATCTATGAGTATGATATGTAGTGTAAGTTTTTACAGATACCTTTTTATCAGGTTAAGGAATTTCTATCATTAGTTGGCATAAATTTTGATCTCTTTCAGGCTTTAGATCATGAAATGGACATTGAAATCTATTAAGAACTCTTTTTGGCATTATTGAGATGATCACATGATTTTTTTCTCCTTTAATCTGTTAATATGAACATCAATTTTCAAATGTTAAACCAACTTTGCATCCTGAAATAAACCCAGCATGGTCATTAGTTTTATTCTTTTGGGGCATTCTTCATTTGGCTTTCTAAAATTTTGTGTAGGATTTATGCTATGTTCTTGCATGAGATTGACCTGATACCATGTATTGTTTATTTCATTTATTTCCAAATGTAACTACTTTCTGTGCTCTTTCTTTTTTGCAGTTCTGACATTTGATTTGGCAAAATTTTCTTGGTGCCCAAAGACCATCAAATTTTCATGTGTCTGGACATGCCTTGTTTCACTTGTCTTCACTTCTGAGGTCCATTTTCCCTAGGCCTGGAATTTCAGACTGCCAGGTACTGTCCCTTGCCTGTTGGAGATAACCTTGCACTCTCTTCCAGTTTTCATCACTGAGGAAGTGGCTCTCAAATTCTCCTCTGAGGAGTATGCCTTTGTTGTTTGGTTCTTTTGAAGGTCTTTTTTTCATTTTGGTTTATGTGCTGTATTTTCTTTCTGTTTTCTGTCTCACTGTAATGTGTCTGAGTATTAATTTTATTTTAATTAGACTGGGATTATTTAGGTTTCTTGAACCTGAGTTAGTACATTTTACTGGTTCTGGAAATCCTTACTTATTTTCTGTTCAAATATTGACTCTGCCTAACTGTCTTTCTCCTGTACTTCTGGAACACTAGTCAAGTCTATGTTATATGTTCTCATTATGTTTACCATATCTCTATCTTATTTGCATTACCATTGTTTTGTAATGTTGCACTGTATTCTAGATAATTTCTACATTTTTTTTTCCCTGTTCACTAATTTTCTTTTCAACTTTCATTAATTTACTATCAACCACACCCATTTCATTTGTTCATCTACTATAGTTTGTATCAGCCTATGGGAAAAAAATATATCATATACATAGTAATATTATTTGAAAATACTAAAAACAGTCATGTATTTTAAAATTATCCTTTAAAAATTTTTTTGATGAACACAATAAAAAAAATCCGAGACAAAACTAGCTAAGAAAATATACTCTCTGCTCCAACATAATCAAACATGTTCTATAAATTTTCAAACATAAACACAAGTAAAGGGAATAGTATAAAATCTTTTAATGTCCATTATTCAACTTCAATAATTATCAGCATTTTAATAATATCATTTCATCTGTCTCTGTTTACATAGTTTAAACAAATTTTCCTTAGAAAAAAATTACAGGGAATCTCAGACATCAGGAAATTCCATCTGAAATGGCATTACATCTGCAAATACATTGGTACTCATATCTATTTTGTGTGTGTGTGCAGAACCAACATGCCATTATTACATCTAAATAAGCTAACAAGAGTTCCTTATTTCCTGAGTTTCTTATTTTAAGAATTTTATATTTTATTTATAGAAGTTCAGTTGAGTTCTTTGAAAATATGTTTGGTCATATTTCACAGTTTATTACTTCTTCCACATATTATCATGTTTGTAATTTGTTTCTTTAAAGATATTATGCAGTTTTTTAATCATCTGTATCTGAAACTTCCATAACCTCAAGTCCTTAGAATTTGTGACTGTCGTGTCTGTTGTTTTAAGTCATTGCTCATGAGACTTACTTCCTTGTGCATTAGTTAATTCCTATTGTTCCAAGGGTATGGTCAGTATTCTTAAATTTGTACTAATGAGAATTCTTTAGGACTTAGAATGAAATGTGTTCTTTAGAGAGGATCTACATTTGTTTCTACCAAGCCCCTGGTGCTATACCTAGTGTGGGTTCACTCTCAACTATGTTCTTAGCTTGAAGTTTTTTAAGTCCCTCAGGAAGTGTGAATTCAGGCAGTAAATCTGAGATGAGCTGTAGTTACAAGTTCTCAGTAGAAATTTTATTTTTTTTACTCTTCACTCAGCATCAAGGTTAAAAACAGTGTATTTTACAGGCCTTGGTTGAGGGTGAAGTAAAGAAAAGTGGCAGAATTATTTCTAGTTCACTTTTCTCTGAGGTTACAGCTCTTTGGGAAACAAGTTTTGCCCTCCTCACCTTGGCGGCTCTGGAATTTGTCTTCTGTTCCCTATGTAGTGGAAGTTGTGAAAACAGGAGTTCAAGTTCATCTGATACAACAATGACCTTGGTTCCTGTGCTGAATGTTCTTTCTTCGCATAAGAGTCTAATGATGGATTTAAGATGATGACTTCCATATATTATTTTACACAAGAATTTTTTTGGCAATGCTGGGGTTTGAACTCAGAGCCTCACACTTCCTAGGCAGACACTCTACTGCTTGAGCAACTCCACCAGGCCTTTTGTAGTTGGATATTTTTGAGATAGGGTCTAGCTTTTTGCTCAGGCTGGCCTGGAGCCATGAACGTCCTGATCTCTGCCACCTGAGTAGCTAGGAGTATAGGCATGAGCCACTAATGATCGGTTTAGACAGATTTTTAATTGTGCATAGAAGGAAGGTTTATCCAGGTACCTACTTTGAAAATGGAAGTCTTCTATTCATTTTTAAACTCATACTGATCTAGCTTTCTGACCAGTGAAAACCCAACCAAGAAATAAAAATATGTATAACTTGTAACCATATGTGTAACCATAAATAGGATTCAGAAAAAGCCTGATCCTTTGCAAAAATTACGCTATTTGAGAATATGAATTACAGCAAGGTCAATGTCAATGAAGTGAAATAATTTTTTTAATTGTTGTTTCTTTTTGAGACAGGGTCGACTATGCAGCACAGGCTGCCCTCAAACTTGAGATCCTCCTGCCTTAGTCTTCTGAGTGCTAGGATTACAAGCTTGTACCACTACACTTGTTTAGAAATAACAGTTTAGAAACTGAGTACATTGGACACACAATTAGTTTCTCATATTATAACTTAATTACACCATGTGTCTGTTTTATGGTTTCAGATACACTGATTCTTTCTGGAAGATTTTTCATTCTTTTAGTTTATATCTCTATCAGCATCTTCCATGGTAGATATAATAATTGGCTGAACCAAGAAACTAAGTTATTAAAATGATAGGAACTTTATTTCCTCCTGAGTGAGGTACAAAAGATTGAATGGAAATACAAGAGGAGGTAGGGGTGACAACTACACAGCAAGCAAGGTGGCCAAATGACTTTTCATATCATCGATATCTGATGTCTAATACTCTACCCTAAAATTTTTATGTTTCCACAATGTTCCTTGAATCTTCTCAATCTCCAGCAATGTAGGCTACACCTGCAGATATCTTATATAGGTGATGGGAGGTACATGTGTCTAAATCAAAAAAACAGAATTGCTCCCTGTTTGGGTCAATACCAGAATCCAATGAATGAACAGCTCTGTGGCAACCCTGTGAAGAAAAGAAAGTTGATGGAATGAGAAAATTAAAGATGGGTACCATGAAACTTATGTCCCTGAGAAATTTGATGGAATTTGAATCTGAATCTTAAAGGTTAAGGTGTTTGCACAGAATACTTGGGTCATTATTAAAGCTTAACAGCATTATAAAGTGGTTCTAACTTTCAGCTGTAAGTAGTCAGTGTTAGGATCTAATGAAGGTCTTACAATTCCTGTCAAGAGTTTTATTTCTCCAGCTCTGCTTCAAGTAGTGGTTTTCAAACTTAGATGCACACTGGGATCCTTGGGTAAGCAGAGTAGATAGTCTCATTTAATTAGCCTGAAGGTGGAAGCTGGGCTTTAAGACTTTAAAAGTCTGCCCAAATGAGTGTAATGTGCATGCAACCTTGAGGATCACTGGCATGAAGATGCAACAGTATTATAAAGATAGTCTGGAATATTCGAATGCAATGGTACAAAGATAAAAAGAATGTGTGAATTGAAAGTGTAGCCATAAAGGAAGTTCATTTTGTTGAAATGCATTCGCACATAATCCCCGTTCATGTTTGGGCTGAAAAATGAAAGTTAAAAAACGACAAAAATATTTTGTAGAGCAACAAATGAAAACAAAAACATCTATAGCCATTCAACTTACCAACTTACTGTTTGCCTGAATAGAACTTTATATTTGAACTGCATTAACTGAACTTGACTTTTCCAGCAAACTCTTACTCAGGAAGCTGAAGTTGTAGAAAATATTATTTTAAGAACTTTCAGGGCTGGAGCATGGCTCAAGTGGTTGAGTGCCTGTCCTCTCCCCACCCTGAAAAAAAAAAATCCCCAAATCTATGTATTCTCTCTCCATTTATTAGCCTTTCTTGGAACAATCAAGAGTTTCAAACATGACTTATTCTTTACTTTGAAACACTCTGCCTACTTTGTGTTTATCAATCCTTATGATACAGTAAACTTCAGCCAATTCTAATTAAGTATTCTCCTACACTGAGCCGAAAGGCTCACCTTAAGTCAGACCTCCTACACTCCAGTCTCACACTGATCATAACTTTCCCCTCCCTTCTGCTGGGCGCTATAAAACTCTTTCTAAGTGATGGTCCCCTTTCCTTGATAAGCAGCACACAGGGCTATGTTTTAGCAGTTGACCATCGAGTATTTATTTACTCCTTGTTCAGAGATCCTATGTTTTAGTTGGAAAATGTTCAATTATCTTTTTTCAAAACAGCAAGCAAAATGTCTACCCTTCACTTGGTGAGGTCTATGACACTTACAGACATTGCCTATAATCCTTCGAATACATTTTCAGGTTCATGTTACTAAACATGTTTTTGTTTGTTTGTTTGTTTGTTTTTAAACAGATGAGGTCAGAGGACTCAGAGAAGTTTGGAGCTTGACTAAGTGTCACACAACTGTGTTTAGAACAGGGATTTCAATCCAGGTGTTTTGATTCTCAAGCCTGAGTCAGCTCCATGACACCACAGTACCTCAGTAAGCCAGGTGTCCAGCCAGCTGGAGAGAACATGTGAAGTGTTACCCATTTCAATGAGTCCATACCAGCAGCTACCCTCCCAATGGGACACCACAAATGCAGCTGGATAATTGAGGTAAAGAGTTACTTCTTACTTTTTTTCAACCACATTGATAAATTTTAAATCCTCAGTTAATTAGTGGGTAGGCATTTACCAGATTATTCCTTATTATGCCTTTGTATACCTGATATATTTTATGAAGTTTCTTTCTTGAAAATTTGATTATGAAGCATTTTTAACATACACAAAAGTAGAATAATATACTGATCCTTAAAGTGCCCTCATCCAGCTCTTGGCCAATTGTTATAAATATCTTAGCATGTATCTCTAAAAACTAAGGAGTTAGAAAGTGTGTATCTTTAAAAGGTAAGTTTTTTTTAAATAGTATTTTTAAAAAATAAGTCAACAGTAATTTGTTAGATTATCAAATATAGAGCTAATGTCCAAATATTTAGTTGTCATGTAAGAATCACAATATTTTACAGTTGGTTTGTGTATCTTGGTTAACTCCAAGTAACTCCATTTAAGTTAGAGTACAAAAACTCATCCTAATGGGGATATTTCTGTTGTAAGGCCACCTCACTCCAAGCATGGTCTCAGTTCTTAATGTTTTGATTTAATTTTCATAAGAAACTTTTTTCCTGAAGCTCAATTTCTTTTAAGCATTACCTATTTTGTTCAAGTTCTGAACCTATAGTCCTTTTTAAATTAATATGCCTGGACCACATAATATTTTTACAATACTCAAAGATCCTGGGAGCTGGGGCAATTAAGTTATTCTGTGATGTCTGCTCTTGTTTTAATACTTGTCAATAAGTACTTTGACATATAAATCTGACTTTTTCAGCAGCAATATTCATTTCTGTTTTTATAAAACATGTTCTTCCTTCATAGCTATCAGTGTTTCTAGTGAGCAATAAAGGAGCTGTCCACAGTAATGAAAACCAAGAGTAAAAAATAACACACTAAGGATTATACAGTTAGAGGAAAGAACTGCTAAAATTCCCCCATGTAGTTTTAATCAAAGCCTACATCTACTAATTCATTGTACCTGTGGTATTTTTTACATGGAAAAAAAAAAGAAGGAAAGAAAAAAGGAGAGAAAGTAAGAGGGACAGGGCAGGAGTGAAGGAAGAAAGGAAAGGAAAGGAAGGGAGGGAAGAAGGAAGGAAAGAAGGAAGAAGGAAGGGATGAGGGAGTGAGGAAGGAAAGAGAGCAAAAGAGAGGGAAAGAAGGAAGGAAAGGAAGAAGGAAGGAAGGAGGGAGAAATGAAGAGAGAGAGGAGGAAAGAAGGAAAGGAGGGAGGAGAAGGAAGAGCAGGAGGGAGGAAGCAAGAAAGAATGAAGGGAAGATGAAAGGAAAAAAGTAGCAGGTGCTTTTAAAATTAGAAAATGATAAATTAATCTTGTCTTTTTTGCTTCAGGAGTGGTAGTCAAGAGCCCTACAGGTCTATGGTCCAAACATAATTAGAAAATCTCAATCCTAGAACTTTACATTCTTCCCTCTTCCCCAGTAGACATGTCTATTCCTGATGAGGAATTCCTAGTTGGTAGCAGTCCTGTAAGCTACACAAGTTCTGCCAAAGCATTAGGCAGACGGCTATCAGATGACCTTCACATTCCCTATATGAAGACTGCTGTGCCCTGTTGATGACAGGATTACACAGAACTAAAGCAAATTAACTGGAAGGGGGAGGAGAAGAGGGAGAATCCTGTTAGTCTGGACCACACATGTGGTTAAATAAAAGCAGAAACTATCATAGCACTGGCTGTTCCTCAGATGGGTCCGTGCTTCCTAAAGGGGTTGAAAGTATTTGGAATGTGATTTGTCCCTTTCAGCTCACACTGATTGCCTTGTAGCATCGTGCCTGTTAAGAAACCTACAGGAAGCATAAGCCTGCCCCCCCCCCCCAGTTTAGTGTTCACTTTAGAGGTCCTTTTGAGGTGGGTTTCTGCTCTGATCTCAGAATCTTACTGGAGTATTTTTTTTTGCATGTAAAAGATACTTGTTCTTCTCAGACTCACCCAGCCCAGGGTCAGGATCTCTGAAACTATCCATTGTGTAGGTTGCATAACAGACTCTGGGAAGATTTCTTGTTCTGTGCTTAACCTTGACATGAGGCTAGTCTGTAATGTTTGATGATCAAATGAGACTTTTGCCAACCCACTACTAGATAGGGAGGATTTATCTACAACCACACTATGATGTTCCCTTAATACCTTTCAAAAATACAAGTGCTTATACACTAATAGGTTTTTAGCTTAAGATCTAATCATCCACTCTTGAATTAAGATGCTTGAATGAAGCCAACTCATTTGGAACTAAGCACTATAATGTCAACAGAGACATATGGTAGGGAGACTGAATTACAAAGGCTTTCTCTGAAGCATCCATTAAGAAGGCAAAACTAAGACCCCACAGTCATTATTAGTTTACTCATTTATTTCTTAGTAAATAATTGAGAGTAATATCATCTTATGGAAGTGGAAATGGTCAAATAATTACATGTTTGGGATAGGCTACATTCCCATCTGAGGTGATTAAACCACTCCCTTGCTGTATAATTACTTCTTTTGAGAACAGTGCTGTTTAGATAAAAGAAAATACATGGTGCATTATACATACTGTGCAAATACACAGGTAGCAGAAATATCAATGCTTACACGTTGCCATTTATAGAAAGGCATATGCCAGTCCAAATAATAGTTGTCAACCAGAGCCAGTGAACTTCATAGAATCATCTCTGAACTGTCACCTGGGAAGTCATATTAATAAGGAATTTCAGAATTTAGAATCTTTTGTTGATTTTAGAAGCAGATAGTCAGCAGAATGGAAGCATATAAATTCTGTGCTTTCCCTCTGCCTTGAGATCAGCGTACCCTAGGCAGGCCTGCTCCTTTAACTGGAGATGAAGATGTGGAGCTTGGTAGAGCTGAGTTGAGGAGGGCATGTAAGAAGAAGAAGAAAAATAAACCTTTAAAAAGGTTTACAACCTTTATAGTTGTAAGCCACTGTGATTGGGGGTTATTTGTTACTCCTGCCTAACTCAGCTTTATTTGACTGATACAGATGCCTAATGAATATCACTGCCTGGCACATGCAAGGATGCAATGTATGTTTGGCAACAGAATGAGTGAGTACATGAATGAATGAATAGAGATGTCTAAAGTAGGCACACAAGAATTTCAGGCATGGGCCAAGCACGGTTGTTCATCTCTATAATTCCAGCTACTCAGAAGGAGGAGATTGGGTGGATTGAGGGTAGAGGCCAGCTGAGAGGAAAAAATTAGCACAACACTCATCTCCACAAATAAGCTGGATGTGGTGGTGTATCTCTATCATCTCAGCTATGCAGGAGGCAGAAGGAGGATCATGGTCCAAGGCTGGTCCAGGCAAAAACACAAGACCCTATTGAAAAATACTTACAGCAAAAAAAAAAAAAAAAAAAAGGGGGATCAAGGGCATGACTCAAGTAGTAGAGTGCCTGCCCAGAAAGCCCAAGGCCCTGAGTTCAAACCTTAGTGCCAAAAAAAAAAAAAAGGGATATGCAAGTTTTAAGTAATAAAACTCTGAGGATGCATCGTGATTTCAACTGCAGACATTTGGAGTACAATGTAATATAACTAAATGTTTAATTATCCACTTTTGAAACCTAAGTCACTCAGGTTATGTATGTCTGGAGTAACAACAGTCATGAATAATTTAGTGTTTTTCTCTCAAGGTAGAGCTGTGATTTCAGGAAGGGAGAGGAAAGTGGCATGTCACCATAGCCAGTTGAGGTTTCCCTTGAAGATGTGAACTGGAAGGACAAGTGGATTTGTCAAGGCTTTTAGTTAGAAGGGGTGAGAGGAGGACAAGGCAGATTTCTGAAGAGAGATGAAAACAAAGACAAGGTGTGGATTAGGGAAATTCAGGGACGTGAGTTAATGAGGAGAATGTTTGAGACAGATTAGTCAGGTGAAAGAGCTCAGAGGGAATGGATTAGAAACCTTACCTAACCAAGAAGCTAGAAACAGTTGAGAAACTAGTTCAGAAAATGTGCCACCTTAAAAAAGGGCAGAGAAAAAAAAAGTCAACTGGAGGTGAGCTCAGCTGTAGAGCACCTGACTAGCATGCAGAACAGCCTGTGTTTGATCTCCAGCACTGGAATAATAAAAGAAAAGGAAGGAAGGAAGGAAAGAAGGAAGGAAGGAAGAGAGGGAGGGAGGGAGGGAGGGAGCAAGGCAGAGAAGGAGGGAGGGAGGGAAGGAAAAGGTAGCTCTCAGTTAACCTACAAATTCAAAGTGATCTTAACAAAAATGCAAAAGAAGTTGGTCATTAATGTTTTAGGAAGTAGACTAGAAATGTCTAAAGTTGTATGGAAAGATAAGAACAGAGGAATATTCTGAAAAAGAATAATAAAGAGATATCTAAACAATTAGCAATTTGAATGGGCAGGCAAATCGATGGAAGAGTTTCAAAAATCAGAAACAGATACAAATTTATTTGCACAATTAGTGTCACAAGGTGGCACTAATAATCAGTTAGGTCAGAATCTTCAAAAACTTAATGTTGCACTTCACCTCATTTCTTGTACCAGAAGAAATTCCAAGGGAATCACAGTCTTGAATGCACTAGATTGAGTCACATGGCCATTTCCAGAGGCCAAATATGATCAAATATTGGTGATTCCATATGGTTCACCTAATAAAAACTGAAGTTATGGAAGAAACCACAATATTTTTATAATATTGTGTTAAGGAAGACTTTAAACTGTGATAGAATTAAAAGACCTATAAAATAAAAGATGCCTACATTCAACTGCATAAAAAGAAGCTTTTTTTATTATAAACAAAATCAAATACAAATACAAATTAATAAGTATACAAATTATAAATATATACATATTTTATAAATAAATAAAACAAATCAAGCTAATTTTAAAGGCCAAAGAAACAAAGACAAATGACAAACTTGGAAAACTCTTTTCCACTATCCCCACTCCTATTCAACATAGCTCTGCAATTCCTAGCCAGAGCAATTAAGCAAGAAGAAGAAATAAAATGAATACAAATAGGTAAAGAAACTGTCAAAATATCTCTATTTGCAGATGATATGATACTATACTTTAAAGACCCAAAAAAATCTACCCAAAAACTCCTAGACAGCATTAACAGCTACAGCAAGGTGGCAGGATACAAAATCAACTTACAAAAATCATTAGCTTTTTTATACACAAACAACAAACAAACTGAGAAAGAAAATATGGAAACAATTCCATTTGCAATAGCCTCAAAAAAAAAAAAATCAAATACCTAGGATTAAACTTAACAAAGAATGTGATGACCTCTACAAGGAGAACTACAAACCCCTGAAGAAAGAGATCGAGGAAGACTACAGAAGGTGGAAAGATCTCCCATGCTCATGGATTGGTAGAATCAACATAGTAAAAATGGCTATAGTACCAAAAGCAATCTCCATGTTTAATGCAATTCCCATCAAAATCCCAATGATATTCATCACAGAGATTGAAAAATCTACCCTGAAGTTCATTTGGAAACACAAGAGACTTCAAATAGCCAAAGGCAATACCCAGCAAAAAGAACAATGCTGGAGGTATCACAATACCCAACTTCAAACTATATTACAAAGCAATAGCAATAAAAACAGCATGGTACTGGCACAAAAACAGACATGAAGACCAGTGGGAAAAAAAATAGAGGACCCGGATATGAAGCCACACAACTATACCCACCTTATTTTTGACAAAGGTGCTAAAAATATAAGATGGAGAAAAGACAGCCTCTTCAACAAATGTTGCTGGGAGAAGTAGTTAACCATCTGCAAAAAACTGAAACTAGATCCATGTTTATCACCCTGTACTAGTATCAACTCAAAATGGATCTAGGACCTTAATATCAGACCTGAAACTCTAAAGTTGGTACAGGAAAGAGCAGGAAACACTTTGGAAGTAACAGGGATAGGCAAGGACTTCCTCAATAGAATCCTAGCAGCTCAGCAGCTGAGAGAAAGTATAGACAAATGGGACTTCATAAAACTAAAAAGCTTCTGCACAAAAAAAGAAATGGTCTCTAAACTGAAGAGACCACCCACAGAGTGGGAGAAAATATTTGCCAGCTACACATCAGACAAGGGACTGATAACTAGAATATAGAGGGAACTCAAAAAACTAAACTCTCCCAAAATTAATGAACCAATAAAGAAATGGGCAAGTGAACTAAACAGAATTTTCTCAAAAGAAGAAATTCAAATGGCCAAAAAACACATGAAAAAATTCTCACCATCTCTAACCATAAAGGAAATGCAAATCAAAACCACACTAAGATTCCACCTCACCCCTGTTCAAATAGCCATCTCTAAAAACACCACTAATAACAGGTGTTGGTGAGGATGTGGGGAAAAAGAAACCTTCGTACACTGCTGGTGGGAATGCAAGCTAGTACAACCACTCTGGAAAATAATATGGAGGCTTCTTAAAAGTGTAAACATAGACCTACCATATGATCCAGCAATCCCGCTCCTAGGGATATACCCAAACGAATGCGACACAGGTTACTCCAGAAGCAGTTGCACACCCATGTTTATTGCAGCACTATTCACAAAAGCCAAGTTATGGAAACAGCCAAGATGCCCCACCACTGACAAATGGATTAAGAAAATGTGGTATTTATACACAATGGAATTTTATTCAGCCATGAAGAAGAATGAAATCTTATCATTCTCAAGTAAATGGATGGAACTGGAGAACATCATTCTGAGCAAGGTTATCCAGGCTCAGAAGACCAAATATCATATGTTCTCCCTCATATGCAGACTTTAGATCTAGGGCAAATACAGCAATGTAGTTGGACTTGGGTCACATGATAAGGGGAGAGCACATATGGAAGGCAGGGGATAGGTAGAAAATCCAAAACATGAAAGCATTTGATGTTCCCACTCCAGAGGAACTAATACAGAAACCTTAAAGCGATAGAGGTCAACATAAGAAGGGGATCAAGAACTAGAAAAAAGGACAGTTAGAGATGAATCAACTTAGAATGTAAC
Organism: Castor canadensis; assembly: GCF_047511655.1. Taxonomy (NCBI): domain Eukaryota; kingdom Metazoa; phylum Chordata; class Mammalia; order Rodentia; family Castoridae; genus Castor; species Castor canadensis. Next base: position 57,170,664 of record NC_133398.1, on the reverse strand, counting down.
TCATTTGTATGTGGAAGCAATGCTAGGAATCTCTCTGTATAGCTGTCTTTATTTCAACTAGCAAAACCACTTTGTCTTTCTTATTATTGTTTATACTCTCTCTTCAACAAAATTAGAGATAAGAGCAGAACAGATTCTGCCTGGAAGTGAGGAGGGGTGGGGGGAGAGGAAGGGGGCGGGAGATGGGGGGGAAATGGCCCAAACAATGTATGCACATATGAATAAATGAATTTAAAAAAAGAAAACTGTTTTCAATGCATATCATTGACATATGATTAATTTCTCTGAGGTCTAAAGCCTTCTATAAATGAATACACAAAAGACCAATAATCTATAGAAAATGAAAGTGGGTTATAAACAAATAGTTCAAAGAACAAGCAAATCAATTGGCTTATATTCATGTGGAAGAATCAGCCTTCTTCATAATATGCAAGTGAAAATGAAAATTGAAATAAGATTGTATTGTTTTACCTATCAGATTGCAGAGATGAAAGAGTTTGGTAACCCCTGTGTTAGCAAACTCAAGCCGTTTTGGTAGAAATATAAACTGAAACAACTTCAATGAAGAGCAATTTGGACATAACAATCAAAATGACTCAACAGCATACCCGGACCCAGCCATCCCCAAAATTTGAGAATTTTTCCTGTAGATGTACCTGCTTGTGTGGTGACAATGGCATCATTATTAATTGCAGAATTGTTTGCCAAACCAAAATACTGGGAACAAGTTGAATGCCCCATTATTAGAGAATGAATTTTGATATAGGTTTATAACTGAACATTACGCAGCAGAAACAGTGAATGAAAGAATGCTAAATACTAACATAAAAAGCTGTCCAAATAAGTCAGGTGAGAATGAAAAGGCAAAGAACAATGTATATTGTGTACTACCATTGATCTTCAAGGAGGAATGTATGGACATCTAGTTTCAGAAGGATAAAATTTCTCTCGTTCTATCCATTGTCATGTTAAGGGGAAAGCACTAGTGGGAAGGGGAGGATAAATGAAGAAAGTATAAAAGGTGAATTTGGTTGATGTACTTTCTATACAAGTATGAATATGGAACATCTGTTGGAGTCGCCATAAGAAAGGGAATGGGGTAGGAGGGAGAATAATGGAGGGGATGAATCAATTCAGGTTATAGTACACGTATATATGAAAATGTCACAATAAAACCATCTGTATAACTACAATAAACTGACAAAAATGTTCTTTTTAATAAATGAAGGACAGGGAGGTAAAACAGTCCCTGTCCAGGGGTGAGCACCAATAGAAGGGGGGAGGGTACAAGGAAAGGGTGAAGGAGGGCAAATATGGTGGTAGTGCTTTTATTCATATATGAAAATAGAACAGTGAAACCTGTTGAAGTTGTTCTAAGAAGGAGGGGAGGGATAAAGGAGAAGGATGGAGAGGATGAATCTAATTAAGATATAATGTAAGCACTTATGTAAATGTCAAAATGTACTCTTGGTACAACTATAATATGCTAATAATAATAATAATAATAATAATGAAAGAAGTAGAAAATTTCTACAGAAGAGCATAAAGGAACTAGCAGCAACATGGATGTCCATGGGAAGAGGAGCTGGGTGACCAGGGAACAGGGTAGGACTCATACTTTTTTTATTTTATTTTATTTTGTTTATTTATTTATTTATTTATTTATATTATTTTATTATTCATATGTGCATACAAGGCTTGGGTCATTTCTTCCCCCTGACCCCACCCCCTTCCTTACCACCCACTCTGCTCCCTCCCTCTTCCCCCTACCCCCTCAATATCCAGCAGAAACTATTTTGCCCTTATCTCTAATTTTGTTGTAGAGAGAGTATAAACCATAATAGGAAGGAACAAGGGTTTTTGCTGGTTGAGATAAGGGTTGCTATACAGGGAGTTGACTCACATTAATTTCCTGTGTGTGTGTGTTACCTTCTAGGTTAATTCTTGTTGATCTAAACTTTTCTCTAGGTCCTGGTCCCCTTTTCCTATTGGCCTCAGTTGCTTTTAAGGTATCTGCTTTAGTTTCTCTGCGTTAAGAGCAACAAATGCTAGCTAATTTTTTAGGTGTCTTACCTATCCTCACCCCTCCCTTGTGTGCTCTCGCTTTTATCATGTGCTCAAAGTCCAATCCCATTGTTGTGTTTGCCCTTGATCTAATGTCCACATATGACGGAGAACATACGATTTTTGGTCTTTTGGGCCAGGCTAACCTCACTCAGAATGATGTTCTCCAATTCCATCCATTTACCAGCGAATGATAACATTTTGTTCTTCTTCATGGCTGCATAAAATTCCATTGTGTATAGATACCACATTTTCTTAATCCATTCGTCAGTGCTGGGGCATCTTGGCTGTTTCCATAACTTGGCTATTGTGAATAGTGCTGCAATGAACATGGATGTGCAGGTGCCTCTGGAGTAACCTGTGTCACAGTCTTTTGGGTATATCCCCAAGAGTGGTATTGCTGGATCAAATGGTAGATCGATGTTTAGCTTTTTAAGTAGCCTCCAAATTTTTTTCCAGAGTGGTTGTACTAGTTTACATTCCCACCAACAATGTAAGAGGGTTCCTTTTTCGGACTCATACTCTTAATTGCGATCTTCTCTGAACTTTTTGAATTTTGAATCATTCTAATATATTACCTATTTACATAATTAAATTGAAACATTAATTCAGTTGAAACTAATTTATGTAAACACCCTTTGAAAAAGAACTATTTTTACTATGGATTGTTTTATGTCTGACTTGAAAAAAAAACAAAATCTCAAACCTGATATAATAAATAGTTAAAATATTCTGTGTGGTTATTATGTTATTACAGTAATTAAAATTTCAAATAAATGACTATGTAGGTAACCTATTCCTAACACGGCAGTTAGGGGAATTTTCTAGAACACAAGTTTGATAATGTCACATTCCCTTGCCTTAAATCCTTCTATGGCTCTCCAATGTCCTAAGGATAATGAACTCCTTAGTATAACACACAAATTCCTTAGAATAACACAGAAGGCCTGTCATTGATCTGGCCCTACCTTACGATTCTAGCTCCATTTCTCACTCCTTTTCCTGTCTTATTGCACTTACCCTGAATTTGGTATTGTGCTTCGGAGGAGAACTCCACACTAGACTTTTCTACACATTGGCTTATCTGTCACTGTTCCTTTGGTTTAAAGGATCCCCTCCTCTCACCCCTCTTCCCTGCACCCTCTTCTTCTTCTTCTTCTTCAGTAACTAGGTAGCACATCTCCATGTCCCCCAAGGCTGCATAAGTCCAGTGTCTTCCATGGTCCCATAAGAGCCTCACTGTCCTCTAGGAGAGATTTTACCCTACTGTTAGGCAACTGCCTTCGCTTTTCCTCCTCAGTAGATTGTGATTTCCTTGAGGGAACGTGTGGTTGGCTCAATAATCAGCAGAGTTGATTGAATGTGTATTGAATGAGACCATGAATCATTAATCTATTGAATAAATCCAACAATGAGGTGGAAGTGAGAACAGAAGGGCACAGTGATAAGAGGGAATAATCCAGAAAAAACAAGCAGGATTTGGTGACTCATTCACCAGTGTCAACGGATTGACTTGCTAAAATTCAGCCCTGCGTGGATATTCTCTGCCGTGCCTAACCTAACAGATCAGCTCCTATGAGCTACAGGCAAGAGCACATCTAGCTCAACAGTTCTTCTGCTGTGGGATAGTTCCACAGATGTGTCGAACGTTCCCACGTTTCACTGAGCAATTCACCATTCCTACTTACGGTATTAGTGCAGCATAAAGGAAACCCAAAGCTCTGCAATCCAGCTTCTGCACCTCCTCCTTGTAAGTGGAAACACTGGATGGGGTAGCTATTCTATTGGATCTTAAGTGGGTGCTTTAGGATCACTGGAGCAGAAATTGGTACAAAGGTATACTAAAAGCACTAAGGTACCTTCTGGAACAGTCCAATGAGCAACCAGGGAATAGTTCATTGTAAGGGGAGACTTGGATCCAAATAAGTCACATGGATGCTTTCTCCTAGTGTACCTTGGACATTTCCCAAAGAATACCCAAGGCAGAGGAGATGAATTGGGAGCCCCTAAGAAACCTGGGTGCAGTGTGTCAGTGCATTTTCTTAAATATAAATGCATCCTAATTCATAAAGTATCCCTGGTTACCTTACTATAGATGTTTCAAATTATTTGCAAGTTAAAGTAGACAAAAATCTTCACATGCAATCAGTGATTTAGCTTGATGCACAAAATTTAACCTTTAATTTCTATTGATCAACCCAGCATACTATGTATCTATCATATCACAGAATTCTTCCAGAGTGTGAGGAACAAGCAAGAGAAACATGGGCCTATGGGATTCATACCCTTGTCTCTTAGAGTTCTTAATTATTATCAGGATATTGTACAGGAGGTATTCATTGTGACAATTCCAAATAGGCTTACATCGTACATTGGTTACATTGCTCATACCATCTGCCTCTCTCAACCCCCTCCCCATCCCACTTAAAGAAATTATATGAGGTTTCATTATTCTAGTTAGTGTATGAATATGAAGTCCATCAACCATAAGCCCTCACCTTCATCTCCTCCATTCCCCCTCCCCACTTCACAAGTACCCCCTCTATACACACCCACCGTACCTACTTTACAGTCCTGTCTTTCATTATTAATTACAAAGTCAATATTCAAAGGGGTTTCTTTTTTTTTTAATTTTTATTTTATTCATATGTGCATACAATGCTTGGGTCATTTCTCCCCCCTTCCCCCGCCCCTTCCCTTACCCACCCCCCTTACCCCTTGCTACCCGGCAGAAACTATTTTGCCCTTATCTCTAATTTTGTTGTAGAGAGAGTATAAGCAATAATAGGAAGGAACAAGGGTTTTTGCTGGTTGAGATAAGGATAGCTATACAGGGCATTGACTCACATTGGTTTCCTTCTAGGTTAATTCTTTTTGCTCTAACCTTTTCTCTAGTACCTGTTCCCCTTTTCCTATTGGCCTCAGTTGCTTTTAAGGTATCTGCTTTAGTTTCTCTGCGTTAAGGGCAACAAATGCTAGCTAGTTTTTTAGGTGTCTTACCTATCCTCACCCCTCCCTTGTGTGCTCTCGCTTATATCATGTGCTCATAGTCCAATCCCATTGTTGTGTTTGCCCTTGATCTAATGTCCACATATGAGGGAGAACATATGATTTTTGGTCTTTTGGGCCAGGCTAACCTCACTCAGAATGATGTTCTCCAATTCCATCCATTTACCAGCGAATGATAACATTTTGTTCTTCTTCATGGCTGCATAAAATTCCATTGTGTATAGATACCACATTTTCTTAATCCATTCGTCAGTGCTGGGGCATCTTGGCTGTTTCCATAACTTGGCTATTGTGAATAGTGCCTCAATAAACATGGGTGTGCAGGTGCCTCTGGAGTAACCTGTGTCACAGTCTTTTGGGTATATCCCCAAGAGTGGTATTGCTGGATCAAATGGTAGATCGATGTCTAGCTTTTTAAGTAGCCTCCAAATTTTTTTCCAGAGTGGTTGTACTAGTCTACATTCCCACCAACAGTGTAAGAGGGTTCCTTTTTCCCCACATCCTGGCCAACACCTGTTGTTGGTGGTGTTGCTGATGATGGCTATTCTAACAGGGGTGAGGTGGAATCTTAGCGTGGTTTTAATTCGCATTTCCTTAAAGGAGTTCCTTGGTGTATCCTCACTGTGAGTGTACTTTATTTTGGCCAGTTCAACCCCTTCCTTTACTCTCCCGTATCTTTTCCCTCCCATCCCCCATTATTCAACAGTTTTCAGTACATATTATATATCCTCTACCCGCACAGATGTTACGCATCTTGATATTGTTGATTCTCTATCATTTGCTCTTATAGTTCTTAAGGTGACTTTCAACTGGGAGAAATACTTATCCCCGAAAAGTGGGACTCTTCTGGTCACCAAGACCATGGCGCTTCTAGGCTTAGAGGACAATGCCCCCAAGTGTCAGAGGTGCCTGGGATTCCAGTTCAAGGCCATAGCAATCAGTTTGCTGTACTGACTATGCTTTTAGTTACAATCATGTTTAAAAGTCACGCAGCACTTCTCAAAGGCACCAAGAATGTCTCACTCATTTTTTTGCCTAGGCTGAGCATAATGGGGCCTATGTGCTTGATATGTGGTCAGCAAATGCTATAATGTTAATATTCAGGCAATAGTATAATTTCCACAAAATACAAGGGCATGACCTCTGTGATAATAATTTAAATAAAAATAGCCTGTCGTAACAAAAAGAAAAACTTCAACTACTCAGGAAAAATCACATCAGTTTTTATGGGCTCATTCAGTAAATGATATGCAAGAAGAATTAAACAAATGGAGAATTATACTACATTATTGGAGAGATTCAATAGGGAAAGGCATCAATTCTTTCTGAATTAATTTCTAAAATCAGTGCAATTCTGATGAAAATTTCCAATATTTTTCTTATATACTTAATATAAATACTAGAAAAAAACAGTTATTTCCCTCACCTATCAATGCCAGTATGGTAGTAGCAAAGGGAATTTATAATCTCCCTCCACATGGAGGACAAGTGTAATTAAGTAGACTCCCCCATGTTTTATTAAAATTGATATTTTTCTGGGCTTTTACATAGTTATCACTGTCCTTTTTCTAAAAACACAACCTGTGGTAAGGTCTGAATCTGCTGGTAACATAAAACATTTTTGCAATACAAAGTCCTAAAGGCAAGAGAAGAGCCATTTTCTCTTCAGTCTATCACCTGTGATTTGTTCTATGCATGACTGAACAAATTTAGGGAGGAGGGTGGAAAAGAAGTGAGGAAAGAGACAGAGACATGAGAATATGGAGTTTGAGGCCAGTCTGAGCTACAAACCAAGCATCAAAAATAAAGTGAAGAGAAAAACAAAAGTGATAAAAATTGAGAGAGACTAGGATGATAGTCAAATAAAACCTTACATTTACAAAGAATTTTCATCACTTTCAGCACATCATTTATTTACTGTAATAATCCTGGGAAGTGGGATGGCTATTTTAATTTCATCTACTCAGCTTATTTTACTGATACAGAAGGTAGCACAGAGACCTGAAATTGTAAATCCAGTGAATGGGACAGGCAGGTTTTCTCTCTCTCTCTCTCTCTCATATGTGGAAAGAACCAGAACTCTAGATTCAGACAGGCTTTTTTATCCAAACATAGACAACATTCTTTAAATGGAAAGGGTTAGGGAAAGCTTCATGGTGCTGGCAGGAACTGGGCTTTGAATAAAAACAGAACTTGAAGAGCTGGGAGGGTGCTGCTGGTGAGGAAAAGGGGCCTATAGACCTGGAGCTGAGAAAGGTCACATCTGACATGGGCCCAGCTTGTAATGTGCTTCAGGATGGGGGAGGGGGAAAGTTCTTCAGGGAGGGTCACAAGAATGAATGCAGGACTGGGAGGTAGGAACTGGGGGAAACCTGGAGGGCAGCTTGGAGAGCTGTTCTCGTTGACCTGAGCCCTGAGTGTTCTGGAGGGATAGTTAGCGTGTGTTGGGACCTGACAGACATGGATTCTTGTACTGCTTTCTTGCTTGCTGGCCCCCTGATCTTGTGAAGCTCCTTATGTCTCCAGGCCCTCATCTGTAAACTGCAGTAACTACCTCAGTGATTGACTGATGATTGATGATTGACTACTAACTGAATGACAAAGGCCAGATAGATTTTAAATAATCCATTAAAGACTATTACTTAGTTGGGAAACCAAACCTTCTGTCATAAACAAGAAATGCTTTGCAAAAGTCTTTGTGGACATTTGTAGGACTTCACAAGATTTGCTCTAATTTTGGCTTATAGGACCAGAATTGGAGACATAAAATTACCTTCCACCCTGTTCTCTCCCTTGAAAAATGTAAGGGAAAGCATCATTAAGAGCTGTCCATCCTGGAGAATGCTGAATTCTCTTTCTAAAGGGAGACTTGAGCAAACATGATGGAAGCTCTTGGAGTTTCCATTTCGGAAGAAAACAAACAAAAGGAAATCACATAAATTCACACTTAAGTGATACTCTAAATGAGAACGTATTTCAAAAAATAAACACTCTGACTAATCAGAAGGAAATCTGCTCTCTCAATTCAAAGGCTTCTGCATAGATATTAACAACATGGAGAGAAGAAAATGGCTCATTAATGATTCATGAAAATTGCTGTCACCATTAAATGAAGCATATTTTGTGATGGATAAAATGACTTTTTTTTAAACACACACACACACACACCACTTCCTGCAGCAGCTATGGATCCTTCTTCATGGCTGTCATAGTGTGAGTCACCACTCGAGGGAGCCCAAGTTTCTCTGGTCCTGACCTCACTATAGTCACCAGGACACACTGGAGCATGGTAGGGGACACATGACATTTCCCTAGTGCAAGGTGGACATTTTGGGGAAAGATAGCTCATTGCTGGGGAAAGATAGCTCAAGTCATCAGGGATGTCTTGTAAACTGTCAGATGTTCAGTAGCATCTGTGGCTCTACTGACTACCTTCCAGTAGCAACAGTAACCCCTTTTCCAATTGTGCAGCTTAAAATGTCACTAGACAGTGCCAAATGTCTCCTTCGGGAGGCTGGAGGGAGGGACCCTATCTAGTGAAGCTCACTGAGCTCATGGGCCTCTCAAACTTTGATATCTGACAGAAAAATGAGAGAAAAGACATACCAGCTGTATTTGTCTCACTCTCGTGTGAGCAACTGGGTGAGAAGCCAAATGCAGGAAGGAGCAGTCTGGTCCCCTGCTGGCCTAGAGGGTGTTATCAGAGAGCCCACATCTTGGCTAGCTTTTACAAAGACAGGAAACACTGTCAATGTCTGTCTGGGTGGCACAAGCTGAGAGCATGCTATTGTCTTCAGGCTTTTGGTGGCTGCTCAAATGATTAGTTAATTATTCATTACTATTTGTCATAAAATCCTGAAGGGCTGCCAAGTGGTAGCATGCGGGTAATACTAAAGTAGAGGACATGTCTTTTCTTATTTTCCAATGAGTTTCAGACATAGGCTGCTTTGAAAACACAGCCAGGGCACAGGGCACTGGGCACTGTCACGGAGAGTATGCAGATGGAAGTTCTGAGAACTTAACTCTCTAAACACTCCATCCTCTGGCCCTGCATTTTACATTTTCCTTTCATCCTCCCTGCCCTGTTGGCTGTGGAGATCATGAGGCCAGAGGAAAAAATGTTGGCGGTAGAAGCTTCCTGCATGGAGAAAAAAAATCTAAGACCCAGTCGGCACTAAGACCTCCCATTTACTCATGAATTTTAGTCCTCCTCCCCACAGGGTAGAAAGCTGTCTTACCAGCAAGGGGTCCTCTAGTTCCTTTCCCTCTCCCTCTCTCCTCTGGCCCCAAGCCCCCTTTTGTGATGTCTCCTCCCAATTTAGTCTCTTTTATGGTTGCCTTTGAGATTCATTTTAACAAGATAAAACATTCATGGCACATAAAAATATTGGTGGCAGGCTGGGGCTGGGGCTGAAGTGCAGGAGGCAAGGTATAATTTGCTATAGATTTTTCAAACGTTTCAGGGATGGTCTGGCTTTCAGCCCCACTGAAAGAACCCAATAAGACTGTACCCCACCTGGCCTGACAAGGTCAGGCTGTGAAAGTCAGTGAATTTCATTTGGGGTAGAAAGTTCAGGAGTCACACAGATTCACCAGCCCAGAGACAAAGCATCAAGGTCTTGCCACTCTGCCAGGCGGGAAGGGACTGTGAAACTCTAGCCTGGGAGAACATGAAGGAGAGTTTTTAGGGTTCTCTGGCAAGGATTGTGTGGTGTGGGGGATATAATGCTTATTTTTTGACAATTGTCACTTAGAAGCCACATAGGCTCATCACTGGCAAGTTCAAGGAACCATAAACAGTCCTGATTTGGAGAAGGCTATTTCTGTGCTAAAGAAAACCAGCTTCACTTTTCTCCCACACTGGCATCCTGTATGAGTCACTGAGAGGTTTGTCTTTGTTCCCAATACAGCCAACACACTGTAGCTGACTGGTTCATAGGTGGTCACAGACACTCACCAAGCTATTAACAAGTCTATACTGTTTGGGGATGCATATGTGGGAGGAACATCAGAACGCAGAAGGAGGATGAGGGAGAACAGAAATAGGCTCAGGTCTGCCAAATGAGTCACTTGTGACTACTGGTCCCATTAATGATGCTTCCTTAGTGCCTAGGTTGGAATCTCTGTCCTTCTATTATAAGGTTTTATCTGTTCAATATTTATTCAATCATCATTCACTTATGCAATATGCATGTATTCATCCAATAGTATTTATTCATTTAATAAATATTCATTGATTTCATATTCATCTAATAAGTATTGTTAAGCATCTCTCACAGGCAAGTACTGCTTTAGGTGTGGGGGATACACCAGAGAAAAAAACAGGCTGGGGTCTGTAAAGCCCTTGCTGGGAGCCAAGACACCTAGGACTTGATTTAATCGTCACAATACATCAAGTTATTGCCCTGTTTTACAGGTAAAAAAACTGAGGCTTAGTGAGATCAAATGACAATGTTGGCATTAAATGGTAGAAATGATAGTCAAGCCCAGGTCAATACAATTCCAAGTCTGCAACCTTTTGAACTGTGACCTTAACCCTGTAAAGTTATCACTTTGCCCTAGGAAGAGCAATAAGCTTTGCAGTAACAAGTAGTCTGTTTTCCCAGAATTTATGTACAGAAATTATCCTCAGAGAGGAGCAAACCAACTTATACACAAAGTGCCAATGCAGAGAATCAACCAATTCAACAGAGCTCTTATCCCAAGTGTACAAGGGTGGGTGCTCATAAGAAGCAGGAGGTCATCTAGTCTTGGTATATATAACATTGTATTCAGCAAGATTTAAAGAGTGGACAAATAACCAGCTTTAAAAAAGGACTTGTCAGATTTATAATAAAGGTGACCAATGCAGATAAAATACATCCTTAAAGTATGACTACAATTAGATAAGACTGCCAATAAGATAAGGCAAGGAGATGACATGGACCTAACGCAATTGGGGACAGTGAAGGTGGCCACTTCTAACATCTAGTGTAACATGTACCCAAGGCATGCACATTTATTTATGAGCAAAGACTCCTTGTTAACTGGGACCCACCTTGTGTAGAAGGTTGGGGTGGGTATTGTGTTTGCTTGGAGGAGGCTTTGATTTGTTCTGCACAATCTCACTTTGCTCCTCTTCTTTGTGCTCCTCTCAGGTAAAGTCTGGAAGCTGAGATACTATCTACTTAAGTAAGGGAGAGGTTGGCAGGGCCTGGATGGAAGACTGTGTGTAGTCAGAGGAAGTGTATATGAAAGAGCTAATATTTTTGAGAGACTTTATATGCAAGGTGTATTATAGACATCTATTTCATTAAATTTCAAAACAATTTCAAGAGGCAAAAATGATCACACTCATGGATAGATGAGACAATTAAGACTCTGTCAAGTAAATTGCCCATGACATCATAGCCCAAAAGACCCAGAACCATATCCTCCTTCATTATTTGTCTTCCCAAGGAAATCACAGATCCTTTTCATTTTAAGGGTTTTATTGCTATCCTCATGATGAAATAGGCCATAAGTAACACAAGAGTGTGGGGTGTCAGCTTATACAAAGTGTCTTACACCAGAGGTTGAGATGGGGTTGCTATTTGGAATAAAAACAATTTCAGTGGTACTTGTAGCTTTTCACTCCCATATCCTCTTTCTTCTCTCAATAATCCCAGCCACATATTCCACACTCAGGAATCCAGATAGCATAAGTGGGACTGGGACATAGAGATGGACAATTCCCCCTTCTCACGTCCTGCACACTCAGACAGGATACCTGTGGTCTTGTGTTTATTTTCCTTGGGCTGCCTTTTTCCCCCTCAAGGCTATTTTTTAACATTTTTTTTTCAAAGTTAGCAGGTATAAAACATTGGGATGGGGCTGCTGTGCAAATTGAACCTTTCAGGGCCTTGAATTCTTTTCAGACTCAGTTTCTCATCTGGAAAAGGGATATAAGCATATTATCCACCTGAAAGGATTAGTGTGAGGATGGCAGGGGGTGACAACCATGAACTTGGTGTTTCTCACACTTTCCTGATGATGAGAATCATCCAGTCCGATGGACAGATTCCTGGGCTCTTCCTCAGGGATGTTTCACTTAGGGGACTCAGACACTGAGTCAGTGAGTACATTTGCTCACCACTGCATTCTAAACCCTCCTCACCTCCATGTTTGGGAAGGATACAGTCTTGTGCACCCCCATGGGCTCTTCCCTTACCATGAGTACTCATAAATCATCAGTTAGTGTCTGACACTAATTGGCTAGGAGCTGGGCATGTGAGTTCCTTTTTGTTGTTTGAGCTATGTTTCACTCCTTTTTCCAGCTCTGTCATACATTTCCTTTTGGACATTAAATCTAAAGAATTTAATTGTCAGCCTGGACTCTTTCAAAGACTCTTGAATCTCTCTGTGCCTCAGTTTACTTATCTGAAAAGGTATAATATTAATATCCATCCCATGGTCTGTCATGAGCATCACAATGAAGTCATACAGGGAAGGTACTAAGGACAGTACCTGTCACAGAGTTGGCAGGAGCTATAATCATTCATCAGGACCATGTAGCAGGGTCCATGGGTGACTTTGTGTCAGCTCTAGTTTCTGTTCTGTTCTCTTTACACATAGGTTTCTCTACATGCTTTCGGTTACTGGTTTGTTTGTTTGTTTTTTTCCCACAACTCTGAATTACATGTAGTTTTTGTTTGCTATAGTTGTGATCTTTCAACTGACTCCTATTTTGACTTCATGATTCCACTTCCTCTGCTTCTTGGTTCATCCTCCTGAAAGAGATAATCTGTTTATCCTAACTTACTTTACCCTTTGACTCTGCTGTGGATGAACTCCATAGGGACTGGATTATCTCCAGACTAATTAACAATGGTGGGAGTAGAGAAGCCATGTGGCACAAAATCTGGCTGCTTAGGTAGCAGAGGTTTAGGGTGTGGTGATTTCCTTTAGGGAGAGCATGCAGACAAGCAGGCAAGACGATTAACATCTTGTAGTATAAACTTAAGACTATATGTTCACAGCAATTGCATTCAGAATTTCTTTTATGAACTTTTATTTCTTCAAAATGAGGAGGCAATGCCTAAAAGAATATTAGACAAGAACAAGGAACCCAGGAAAGAGAACCCATGTTCTCCCTTTCATTTTCTGTAATACTTTTATAACTCATTTCATCCCCCATAGGCCTCAGTTTACTCATCTGTCAAGAGAATGGAGTGGGGAAGATGAACTCTAAATTCCTTTCCACCTCCAAGATTAAAAAAAAAAAAACCCCAGACAAAAACAGACATGTAGAAGCATGATACTTAAAATTTGACCTTGGGCCAGGAATGCTTAGATAATTTAACTTGATCCATAGCTTAAATCATTAGCAATCTGAAAAACTCCATATGTGTCGATATTTTTGGAGACAATTATCTATACAGTAAGCATATGTTGAATTAGCATATGGTTGCTATTAAAAATACTGTGGAGATGAAATATAAACTTCTATAATCATTGGAAGTAAAAAAACCTCCCAATCACCGACCCAGTCTTCACTTAAACAGGATCAATGACTAAGGCTCCATCTTCCTCCCGTCACTGACACAACACCTCAAGATGCGAGGTCTGGAGGAAAGGTGAGCTGCTTCTAAGTAGATTTGCCTCCTCTCTGAGGTCAGGTGTCGGCTGGTCTTTAATCACTGTTGTCCTATGGCCAGGCTTATTTATAAACAAGTTGGAGACTAAAATGTGAACCACATGTGGATTGCATCCCAAAAGTCTTGTCAGTGCTTGGGCCAAATATTGATTTTATAGGACTAGAACTGTGCAGTAAGAGACATGGGGAAAATAAAGACTGCAGGGACATTTTTTCAATAACCAAGTTAGTAGAACACTGGGTAGATGCTAAAATTATAGGCACTATTTAGAAAGAACTCTAGATTTGCTCAGCTGTGGACATTCTACCTTAAAGACAGACCTTATCCACAGAGTTATTTTTATCAGTAAGGAGTAAATTTAAGCTTTTTCTGTCTCTACTTTTTGCTCCATTTTTTAAGTCCTGTCTTACAGTCTTGGAAATTATCTAGGAAGTTTAGTCTGTCACTGTACCAAACCAATTAGTAATGCTCAGACCCAGGGTGGCCTGACAGAGACCAAGGTTCTTTCCAGTCTGAGTTGTCTCTGGCTGAGACAGACAGGAATACTTGCCCAGGGCGCCTGAAGTGATTGGTCTGCCCCCATTACTCAGGCATACAGTCAAGGTCCTACTCGTCCTGGATACTTGGCAAACCCCTATTCTCTGCCTTCATCCCAGACCCCCAGGTTGCATTTTACTTCAGTGAGTTCCCTTGCTTTTGAGACTGCCCCCAGACCTCCAGTATAAGGCATTCTTACACATATGAAAAGAGTGATGAAGCAGAATCATGCAGAACAATTTGTATTGGTGGATCATCAGACTGACTGAAATTTTGAGATCTGTTTTGTGTTCCTTGCAAATGAATGTGTTCCAACATAGTATCTTTCTGATGACACCATTCAAGTGAACACTCACCAGTGCACATGTGTGCATGTTTTGAAATGGTCGCAGGCCAGGTCTATGTCACAAATGGAAATCTATTGTTACCTACGGCCTCTAGCCTGGTGCTTATTCAAGTGGTGGTCCATGGACCAGTGTTTGTCTACAAATCCTGTTGTCCCAGGTGCTCAGTTGGATAAGAGCAAAAATGGAAAGCCATGATTTAGAAACATTAGGACAATTTCACAGAGTAATTTTGTGTTAGAAATATTATGGCAATTTTACAGAGTGATTTTCTTTGTGTCTATTGAATCTAGGAATTAAAATTAGGAGCTTGTATTTTGTAATACATTGTTTTTTTCTAGTAATTCATTTTTCCTACAATTTATAAAAGTATTGGTCTGCAACAGATTGAAAACAAAAACAAACCAAACCCAGACTGGTTTTTCACCACTGAGAAGCACTGTTCTAGAATTATTTGGGTTTCTCTTTCTAGCTTCCACAAACTGTACAACGTGAACCATCAGGACTTAAAAAGAGAATCTAGCATTCAACACTCTATGGTGTAGACAATCCCCAACACCCACACACCATCCAAGGACAGGGAATTTTCATTGCTCTAGAGTTGATGGATGAGCACTTCTTAGCTATCCAAAGCCTCAAGTGTTGTGGAATCCCCCTCAATACTAAGAGGAGGAAATACTAAAAGACAGGTTATGTCCCTGGGACAATCCAGTTGTATAATAAAGATTACTACATACTCTGTCACCAAGGAATATAATATTGGACTTATAAAAGAAAATTGATGATCATCCGACACATGGCCAAGATTCTAAGACTAGAATTAAAATTATTTTTTCAAATTTGGTTACTGAATAGTTTTCTGAGAAGAAAACCATGACAGTTTGTTCAGTAGTGAAGTCAGTTCAAGTTTTTTAAAACATGGGCTATTTAAAGACGTTGGGACTGTCTATTAACAGACTCAATAAGCCAAAGGGGCAGGGTTTTTTACTTATAAGATTTTCATCATTCACTAGAGGACTGGCTTGTCATAGTTTCCTTCTCAATCCTGCAATCTTGTCTCCTACTTGGCTCCCATTTCAGTCAAGCTATGCTGCCTGCCGTCCACTCCTACATCCCATTCCGCCAATGACCTGGTGCGGGGCCAGTTCCACTAATCACTCCTGCTCTTGAATAGTATTCCATGGAAAGGAGTCCATGCTCTTTAAAGTCCTTTATCATTTTATCAAGGTCCATATTGATATGTTTTGCCACCATTTTTGCTGAAAAAAGTCATAGATGAGAAAAGGAAAGACTTCCAACATACAAAGCATGGCTTCTCTTCAGTAACTGTGAATGATTTTCATTGTCACCTCCTAAATTCTGGCCCTGGCAGTACATGAAGCTCCATTTCACATAGGAGTTGTTGTGAAAATTCTGTAGGAGCTGCTGGACATGATATGAGGAGAGAGATGTGACTGCCTGTGTAACTCTCATATCGATGTCACACCATGAAGAACTTATCAGCCATAAATGAGTCAGTATCTTCTGCTTTCAGGGAAGATTTTTTCCTTTACATTTACTGAACACTTATCATGGGTTTGTCCTGTGCTCTTTTTTTCATCATTGTGACCAAATACCTGAGAAAACCAACTTAAAAGAAGAGAAGATTCATTTTGGCTCACTATTTAAAAGTTTTCAGTCCATCATGGTGGAGTGAGCACCTGACATTATGGTAGACTGGAAGCCGAGAGAGTGCCTGCACTACTGGCTCTCTCTTTCTCTCTTTTATTCCATCCAGGCTCCTAGCCTATGGGATGGTGTCAACCATATTCAGTGGTGGTCTTCCCTCTTAGTTAAGCCTTTCTGGAAATGTCAACACAGATACACCCAGTCTCCTAAGTGTTCTTAGTCCAATCAAAGTGACAATCAAGATTAACCATCAACGATCATTTGGACTGCTATTAATAGAATACCATTAGCTGGGTGCCCTATAAACAACAGAAATTTATTTCTCATAGTTCTGGAGTCTGAGAAGTCCAAGATCAAGGAGCTACATGATTTGGTGTCTGGTGAGGCCCACTTTCTGGTGCATGGGTAGCCATTTCTTATGGTGTCTTCATGTGACAGAAAAACTGAGGAAGTTCTCAGGGGATCTCTTCTACAAAGGTATGAATTGCTCTCATGAGGGTTCTGTCTTCATGACTTAATCACCTACCAAAGACTCTACCTGCACATACTATCGTACTGGGGATCAGGTTTCAACATATGAATTCTGAAGGTACACAAATACTCAGTTTACAGCATTTTTCCCTGGCCCCCCACATTGATTTCCTCCTATACAAAATACATTTGTCCTATCACAGTAGCCCTAATTTCTTAACTTATTCAAACATCAACTTAAAATTTTAAGTTCAAAATCTTATCTAAATCAGATATGGGTGACACTCAAGTTATGACTCATCCTGAGGTGAAAATTCCCTTCCAGATCTGAACCTGTAAACCTGAATGGTTTTATTCTTCCAAAATACAATGATGAGAAGACTAGAATGGCAGGTCCAAAGCAACTTCAAACCCCAGTGGGGCAAATTACATTAGACCTTAAGGTGAGGGACCAATGGGTTGATGATGCAAGTCCCAGCTTGAATACGAGCCTCCCCAAGCTCATGTTAGCTCTCATGTCTGCTACCCTCCCACTCAATGACCCGTCTTCTCTCCCTAGGCTTTCCTAGTTCTTCACAAGGGTATGTATTTCATTATCTGCCAACTTACCTATCAAATTTCCTTAAAGGAGTATAGCATTCTTTTTTGTAAAAAAGGGTAAATATTCCAAAGAATTTGGTGATTTTTTTTTGGTGGTACTAGGATTTGAACTCAGGGCCTCACACATGCTAGTTCAAGTGGTTCTACCACTTGAACCATACCACTAGCCTTTTTTTTTTTTCCCTTCTTAACCTTAGTTATTTTTCAGATAGGGTCTTGTGTTTTTGTCTTGGCTGGCCTGGACCATGAACCTCCCACTATAGCTGGAACCATAGGCATGTACTACCATGCCTGGCTTGTTGGTTAAGATGAGGTCTGACTTGTGGGGGCAATTACTTAGTGCTATTTGTCAATAAGAAACAAATTTGAGGACAACAAAAAATAAAGTCAATTCTGTACCTGTGAGACTTCTGACCTTGCTGTCTGAACCAAATATAAACAATTCAGAAGGAAAATGATAGTATTTTTTGAGTGACTTGCATATGACAAGGATAAAGTCAATTTCTTGGAGTTTACTTTTAGCATTTTTTCTTTTCCACCCAGGAATATCCAATGAGAAAAATACTCAAATTTAGTTGATTGATTTGAAGAAAGCAATTATTTTATTTTTATTTATTTATTTTTTTTTTCATTTTTCTTTTATTATTAATATGTGCATACAAGGCTTGGTTCATTTCTCCCCCCTGCCCCCACCCCCTCCCTTACCACCCACTCCACCCCCTCCCGCTCCCCCCCTCAATACCCAGCAGAAACTATTTTGCCCTTATCTCTAATTTTGTTGTAGAGAGAGTATAAGCAATAATAGGAAGGAACAAGGGGTTTTGCTGGTTGAGATAAGGATAGCTATACAGGGCATTGACTCACATTGATTTCCTGTGAGTGTGTGTTACCTTCTAGGTTAATTCTTTTTGATCTAACCTTTTCTCTAGTACCTGGTCCCCTTTTCCTATTGGCCTCAGTTGCTTTTAAGGTATCTGGAAAGCAATTATTTTAAAACAGTTTCATGTTTTATTTTACACCTGTTATATGATGGGGGATATCAAAAACATCCAATGAAGCCTCTGATCCCACCTCTCAAACGTGGATGGTGACATGTGCCCCACCAAATCTCATGCTCAGGTATTTTACTGCCAGTCTTTGGTGGTTTCCATTAATAACCTGAACTAATAGGGTTGTGGCAGGATTTTGAATATGCTGCTATATATTTTCTCTGGCTACTTTCTGGAGGTTTTCATTACTTCAGGATTCTATCTTTTTGTGAGGTCATCAGGCAAAATTCTTAATTGTTTTATTTTTTCTTTTTGCCAGAACTAGGGTTTGAACTCACTGTGTCCCAGCTTGCTACAGCAGGGGTTCTACCACTTCAGCTATACCTCTAGCCCTGCTGTCTAAATATTAACATTACAAATGGATTTAAGTATTAGTATAAATACTGAAAACTTCTTTAGAATTAAAAACCATCAACCATTCAAAAGACAGCAAGAAAAAACAGCAGTTTCCCAGAATAAAATGCTGAGTGAAATAAGTGCTCATAATCACCTCAATTGTTAAAAGATGGGGACAATTTCTCAGCATTAAACCTGAATGTTCTTAGAAGAAATGAAAACATCCCACATTCACAACTACAGAACAAACATTTGACAAAAACAGCATGTTTCATTGATTCTGGCCCATACATTTAAGCTAATAAGTATGATAACTACCTAGTATATAAGGAGTTGGGATTTCTTAGTGCTTTAAGAAAATACCAGAAATAAACTTCTCTCTTTTCACTCTTCCTGAGAGGAATGTAGAAGGAAGACAGTATTCCATAAAGACAAGGCATTAAGAGAAGTGACTGCCTAAAAAGTATGGAGCACAAAAAGGTACATTTTCTTTCCTTTTTCCCAGGAAGTTTTAAAACTATCTTTTTATTAGTGTATATTAATTGTACAAAATAATGAGTTTTATATTTTGCTTTTGCGATAGGGTCTCGTTAACTTTTCCCTGGCTGGTCTTAAACTCCTGATCCTCCTGAGGCCTCTGTTTCCTGAGTAGCTGGGACTACACACATGTACCACCAGGTCCAGCACATTAAGATCTTTAATCCTTTTTGCATTGGTGTTTTTACAGGGTGAGAGATAGGAATCTAGTTTCAGTCTTCTACATGTGAATATCCAGTTTTCTCAGCACCATTGTTAAATAGGCAGTCTTTTCTCCAATGTATGTTTGACTCCTTTGTTGAGAATCAGATGGCTGTTGAGGCATGAATTTATTTCTGGATTTTCTGTTCTATTCCTTTGGCCTAAGTGTATGTTTTTGTGCCAGTACCATGCAGTTTTTGTTACTATAGCTCTGTATTATAACATCAGATACTGTGATGTCTCCAGCATTCTCCTTTTGCTCAGGATTGCTTTGGCTATTTGGGTCTTTTGTGTTTCCATATGAATTTTATGCTTGATTTTCTATTTCTTTGAAGAATGTCATTGGAATTTTGATGGGCAATACATTGAATCTATATATCACTTTTGATAATATGTCCTTTTTCACAATATTAATTCTGAGAATCAGTGAACAGGGACAGTCTTTCCATCTTCTATTGTCTTCTTCAATTTCTTTTTTCAGAGTTTTACAGTTCTCACTGTATGGTCTTTCAACTCTTTGGTTAAATTTTTTCCTAGTTGGGTTTTTTAGGCTATTGTGGATTGTTTTCCTGATTTCTTTTTTAATATGTTTGTTATTGGTGTTTACAAAATTTATTGATTTTTGTATGTTGATTTTGTATACTGCTACTTTGCTGAAAGTGTTTATCAGATATAAGTGCTTTCTGCTGAAGTCTGTAGAGAGTCTGTTAAGTATACCACCATGTCATCTGCAAATAAGGAAAATCATAAAAAGTCAGAAAATTCTTTCTGATTTGTATCCCTTTTATTTCCTTCTCTTCTATTTCTGCTCTGGATAAGAATTCAAGCATTTTATTGCATAAGAGTAGAGGGAGTGGACACTCTTCTTTCATTCTTGATTTTAGAGACATGCTTTCAGTTTTTCCCCATTCAGCATAACATTGGTTGTAGGTTTGCTGTATATAGCCTTCATTATGTTGAGGTATCCTTTTATTCCTAGTTCCTTCAGAACTTTTACTATGAAGGGATGTTGAATTCTGTTGAGGGCTTTTCTGTATCTAGTGATAAGATTATGTGATTTTTGTCCTTGATTCCACTTATATGCAGTATTATATTTATTGATTTTTTTATATCTTGCATCCTGGAAAGAAAGCAACTTGATCATCATGTAGGATTATTTTTAATGTGTTGCTGAATTCAGTTTCCAATTACTTTATGAGGGTTTTAAAATCTATTCATCAAGGAAATTGGTCTATAGTTTTCTTTTTGTTGTTGTTGGGTCCTCATCTGGGTTTGATATCAAGGTAATACAGGTTTTGTAGAATGAGTTTGGAAGCATTCCCTTCCTTTCTATTTTATGGAATATTTTGAGGAGCATTGGTGTTAGTTCTTTAACAATGTGATAGAGTTCACCAATGACTCCATTGATCCTGGACTTTTCTTTGTTGGAGATTTTTTTTTTATTATTATTACTGGTTCAATCTCATTGCTCATTATAGATCTGTTTAAGTAGATTATATTCTCTTGTTTCAATTTGGGTAAATAGTATGAGTCCAATAATTTATTTCTTCTAGATTTTTCAACTTATTGGAATATAAGTTTTCCAAATATCCCCTAATGATCTTCTGGATTTCATTGGTATCTGTTTTAATATCCCCTTTTTTATCTATGATTTTATTAATTTGAACTTCTCTCTGTGTTGGGTAGTCTGGCTAGGAGTTTATAAATCTTGTTTATCATTTCAAAGAAGTAGCTCTTTGTTTCATTGATCCAAATATAGTTCATTTAGTCTCCAGTTCATTAATTTCTAGCTTATATTTATTATTTCTTTCCTTCTGCCTTTGGGTTTGGCATGTGATTATTTTTCTAAGAGCTTGAGGTGCATTATTAGGTTATTTATTTTAGATCTCTTTTTTGTTTTGTTTTGTTTTAGTAGCCCAGCTGGCCTCAAACTCCCTGACATCTAATCAGCTTTTGGGCCCACAGGCATGAACTACCACATCTCACTGTCTCTGATTTTTTTTTTTTAATGTATTCACTCATAGCTATAAACTTCTCTCTTAGAACTACTTTTGCAGGCTGGGTGTGGTTTCATATGTCCATAATTCCAGCTACTTGGAGGATGGAGATTGGGAGGATCACAGTTGGCGACCAGACTGAGCAAAAATATTAGCAAGACCATATTGTAACAAAATGGCTGGGCATGGTGGCTTATGCCTGTGATCCCAGTTACATAGGTGGCCATAGGTAGGAGGATTGCAAGGCTAGCTCTGGGCAAAAATATGAGACCCTATCTGAAAAATAACCAAAGTAATAAGAGCTGGAAATATGGCTCAAATGGTAGAGAACTTGCCTAGCAAGAGTAAAGACCTTATTCAAACCCTAGTAACCACCACCACCACCAACAACAACAACAACAACAAAAATCCCAAACCTGCTTTCCCTGTATCCTAAATATTCTGATTAGTTGTTTTCATTTTTATTTGATTCTAGGAATTTAAAAAATTTCCTCCATGTTTTCTTCAATAACCCACTGGTCATTCAAAAGTACACACTTCATTCTCCATGTGTTTGCACAGTCTTTATAGTTTCTCTTCCTGTTGATTTTATCCCATTATTATCTGATAATATACAAGAAATTATTTTAATTTTTTTAATATTTGTTAAGACTTAGTTTATAGCCTAAAATATGATCTATTCTGGAGAAAATTCCCTGGCTACTAGAAAAATTATGTTTTGAAGCTATTGGGTGGAATATTCTGTAGATGTCTGTTAAGTGTATATGGTACAGTTGATCTATGGTTCAGTTTAACTCTGAAGTTTCTTTGTGGATTTTTTTGTTGTGATGATCTATCTATTGATGAGAGTGGGGTAATGTAGTCACCCATTATTATTGTATCTGTACCTATCTGTCCCTTTATGTCTGGTAATGTTTGTTTTATAAAATTGGATGTGCTAATGTTTTCATTTTCCATCTGTATATGTCTTTGCCAGTGAAGTGAGTTTCTTACAGGCATCAAAGAGTTGGATCTTATTTTTAATCCATTTAGCCAGTCTGTGTCTTTTAAATAGTGAAGATCATGTATAGTTAAGGTTATTATTGAAAGCTATACACTGTTTCTCCCTTATTCACCTTAGAGGGTTGCTGATTTCTTGGGTTAATAATGTTTGATTCATTCCTAATTTCTCATTTATCTATTTTACTGAGATTTATTCTTTCCCAAGCCTTCATAATTGTGTTCATCTTTCTTTTTCTTCTCTGTGTTGGATTCCTGTAATTATCTTCTAAAATGCTGGCTTAGTGGTCATGAATTGCTTTAATTTGTGCTTATCTGATCAGCACGGGAGTTTTGACCTGCTCCATTTCCGACCTGGGCCAGTTTACTCCTCCTGAGGCAAGCTGGTGGGCCCCTGCTCCCGGGAGGTCACCATATTGATGCCAAACTTAGTGTGGACACCTGATAGGCTTAGTGCACTGCAGCCCAGAACTCCTGGACTCAAGTTATCCTCCTGCCTCAGCCTCCCCAGTAGTTTAAGGACTATAGGTGTGCACAACCGTGGCCAGCTAATTTGTGCTTATCATAAAAGATCCTTATCTCTTTGGTAAATTCCTCATCCAAGTTGCTGAATTTCTCATCTTGAATTGTATTCTTTACTTCATTCATCTGTTTATTTGAATGCTCTTTTGGTCATTTATCATTTTAACAAGTAGACTTTGAATTCTTTCTCAGGCATTTCAACCATTTCAATATCTTTGGACTTGATTATTAAAGAATTATAAACTTTGGCTGGAGTCCTATTCTCTTGCTTTTTCATAGTTCTTAGGTTTCTAAATTGTGATTTGGGTATCTGTTGAGATGGATTTCTCTTCCAATTTTATATGGGGGCTTTTTAGTGAGTAGCTTTCTCTTAAGAGTTTGGTCTCCAGTACCACTCAGAGAAGAGAAAACAAACCACAGCTAGTGATGGGCTGATCAAAATTATATGTCAGCAACTTGGCTGAATTCACTTTAGGAGTGTCCATTCTTTGGGTACTATGAACCATTGCTGACCCCAACAAAATATGTGGGCTGTGGGCTGGGCAGGTTCCCACCGGCTCCAGAACTCCCCCTGTGCCGTCTAGACACTGTAGCAAGGTGTTCCATACTCCCTGACATGTGATTGGTCCTTGTTTTCAAGTCCTTAGAGTAACTCAGCCTCAAACAATAGGCTTTTTCTCATAGGGATGTCTGGCTATATCACTCCAAGTTATGATGAGTGATACAGTTGATTTTTTTTTCTACAGTACTAGTCTACCACACATGCAGAGTTGCTGTCAAACCAAATCCCTGAACTGGATTTAAGTCTTACAAGACCTGTGTGTTTCTCCTGTGACTTGGAGTGCCAGTCTATTATCACCAGCACTGCCTATGAATTCTAGGCTTCCTGGTGGTTGCAGTTTCAGTTTTCCCTCCTCCCCACCCAGAGGAGCTGGGATGGGAGTTGTGGACTGTTTACTTTTCTCTGTATTGTCTTTCTGTTTCATGTTTGTCTAGTTTAAACCACTTGAAACCACTGACTATTTACTTAGTCCTACACAAGTGTCCAATGGTAAATGACTTCTTTAAAGTCAGCAGGCTGAAAATTCTGCCCTTGGATCACACTAAATGTGCCATTTTCTGCATGTGTGCCATGAAGTTTATGCATACACAGAACACCAATTATTTTGCTTTTTCTTATCTCCAATTATCTTTCCTCATGTCTTAGATCACCCTATTTCTTTATCCCATAAATATCCCTAAAACCTATTCATTCTATGGGAATTGGATTTGGGACTTTCTTTCTTATCTCTAAGCTTGACTGCCTCCTGAATAAACCCTTCTCTTTTGCAAAACTTCTTTCTGGTGATTGTTATACTGCTTGATGTATAAAATGGACATGATCCAGTAACACAAGATAGTTATATAATACATACTGTTTGGCAGTATGCTTTTTAAAAAAAATCTCTCATCAGTATTTCATGAATAACATTCCATATGATTTAAACCAACCTTGTTCTTTCTAAGGTTGGGTAGTATTCCATTTTGTATCATATTTAGGACTTTCTTTTTTTAATAAATTTTTTATTAGGATAACAATTTTTTATTAAGAATTAATAATTTTTATTAGGATAATATTCATTATATGGGGGACTCATAGTAATAATTCTAATTAGTTTTATATTGTACATTATTTACATTGCCCCCATTATCTCTCTCTATCAGCCCCCTCCCCACCCCACTTAAGCAATTGCAAGAGGTTTTTTTAGTTCTGTTTCATATAGGTGTATGAAGTCCATCTACAATATACTGCCACCTTAATCTTCCTTCATCCTCCCTCTCCCCTCCGACTAGTACACACCATGCCTATTTTACAGTCCTGGTTTTCATTATTAATGTTTGAGTTGACATTCAATTATTAATGTTTGAGTTGATACTCATTGAATGCCCACTGTGAATGTGCTTTACTTTAGTCTGTTCAATCCCTTGAATATTCTTCCTTACTCCTTTACCTCCCACCCATTTTTCAACAGTTTTCAATACACATCCTCATATCCTCTACTTTCCCATCTTATGTTATGCAATATTACTGATGCTCTCTCTATCTTTCTTTTCCTTTCTCTCTTTCTCCAAGTTCCATAGAGTAGTTCCACTGTTACAAATATGTTTTACAATTGAGTTTGTATATGATCATGCTTGTTTTTGTATATATGTTTATCTTTGCATCTATCTTCCATGTATGAGAGAAAACATGTGTCTTTTGTGTTTCTGATCCTAACTTCACTTAACATGATATCCTCCAATTGCATCCATTTACCTTCAAACCCCATGTCATTATTCCTTGTGGCTGAATAATAGTCCATTGTATAAATATACCACAATTTCATGATCCATTCGTCAGTTGTAAGGCATCTGGTTTGTTTCCAGAGCTTGGGTATTGTGAACAGTGCTGTGATGAACATCGGCGTACAGGTGTCTTTACTGTATCCAGTCTTATGTTCTTTTGGATAGATGTCCAGGAGTGGTATCACTAGGTCATATGGCATTTCTATCTCTAGTTTTATTGAGGAATCTCCATACTCTTTCCATAGTGGTTGTACAAATTTGCACTCCCACCAGCAGTGTATAAGTGTTCCTATTTCATCACATCTTTGCCAGCATTTGTTGTTGTTATTACCCTTGATTATGCCCATTCTAACTGGGGTGAGATGAAACCTAAGTGTTGTTTTGATTTGCATATCTCTTATAACCAGGGAAGAGAACAGTTCTTCATGTATTTTCTGGCTATTTATGCCTATTCCTTTGAGAATTCCCTGCTTAATTCATGTGCCCATTTCTTCATTGAAGTGTTGATTCTTTGGAAGCTGAGTTTTTTGAATTCCCTATAGATTCTGGATATCAGTCCCTTGTCAGATGAGTAGCTGGCAAAGATTTTCTCCCATTCTGTGGGCTGTCTCTTGAGTCTGGTGACAGTTTTCTTTGCTGTGCAGAATCTCTTTAGTTTGATCAGTACATCATGAATAACATTCCATGTGATTTAAATCAACCTTATTCCTTTAAGGTTGGGTAGTATTCCATTGTGTATCATATTTAGGAGTTTCTGGTATACTTTTACTATTCCCTCCAATTTCTCACTATTGTAATGATGCAATGAGCATCTTTTATAGGAAGTTCTGGATTGCATGTAGACACCCCAAGCAAGTAGTAGTGGAATTGGCCTCTTCTCCATTTTATGGGAAACACCTCATGGCACCAAATGCCATAGTAACAGAGTTCAGAAGGAAACTGTTACTGAGAAAAGACTGGGGACTATCTTTCAATCTGTAGGGTGACAGTGGAAGAGCTTTCACCTATATACTTTCTGATAATCAGTTCATGTCTATACACCTGCTACTTAATTTGTGGAGCTCCAGCCTGCTTTATGCACAGGTCAGTGCCTTGCACATGCTGTCAAAGCTTCTGGGGTAAAATGTTACCAAGGAGCATGCTTTTGGAAATAAAAACAGGATATCTGGCATTTTGTTTTTGGGTTGTGACTCAGTGTCTTACTTTTTCCATCAATAAAATTGGCTTGATAATGCCTTATGCACTTTCTGGGTAAAGATCATATGAGTTTGTAGGTATGAATGCAGTTGTGGAGCAAACCGGATTCCAAATGTAAGGCTTTGTTCATGAAGAAGGCTCTCCTCCAGATTTTTGTAAACCTCTTAGGCAAACAAACTCATGCATTGCCAACAACTCAAAAGAGAAAGCGAGTTGAAATTAGATAGTGGTGATGTCTGTACAAACTTATAAATATTCTGAAAATCACTGATGGAATAATGAAAGGAAGGAAGGAAGAGAGGGAGGAATGGAGGGAGGAAGGGAAGGGAAAAGAAAGGAAGGAGGGAGGACAGAGAGAATGTAAGATTGGTCAATGACATAGATCCACACATTCAGTCTCCCTTCAAGAGACACTATGTGGAGAAACTTGAAGGCTTTCCTTGATGTCAACCTCAAAAGTTAAGTGAAGTGCTACTGCCTGAGAAAGACATTCCATTATGTCTGGTGTTTCCATACTTACCATTACCTTCCTGGGTCTATTTGCATTTTCAGTCCAAAACCCTGTTTTGGACTAATGAGGCCCACAAGTTCCCTAGCCAAATGTTTATTGGCTTCTAGCTTAACATAAGCTCATATCTAATCAGTGTAGACGTTGAAACAAGTTCCATGCTGGCAAATTCCCAAAGCAAAAGGAGGTAAACGAGAACAACATGAATGAGACAAACAAGGGAACAACCATGGGGGAACAGCTTAATCAACACTTAGAGAAACATGGCTGCCTCCTGCTGAGCTGGAAATAAATCTGTTTTGTGGATGTCCTGATGCCTTTAACCATACCCTCTCTCTCTAGTAGAAAGCCTTTTTCCCTTTCACACTATTCCTGCAGGAGGTATGAAACTCCTCTAACAAGAGGAGTTGAAAAAAACCTCAGATCCAGGTTTATAAATGAATTTTTGATTCACAAAGGACAGGAGCAGACACTAGTGGTGCCTTACCTGTCACCCCTTGATGCTAACCACAAATCCCTAACTTTCTGTCTGAGGATTTTGTCAGATGAGGTGAGCATGATAGACTGGTCTGCTAGAGATTTACTTAAAGAAGCTGCTCTCATCCAGGGACTCAGTTGATAGCTAATTTGATGGCAAAACAGTCAAATACTGAATTGATTTGTATAAGTAAGTAACTCAGCACCATCCTAACTCTATGGTTGGGATAACTCAGAGGCCTGTTCTGCATCATTCCATGACTTCTTACACTCTACAAGTTCTCTCCTGGAACAGTAGATGGTTTGATAAGGTAACCTTGATTGGCTTTCTTCCTTTCCCTATTCACTTCCCCATTTCTCTCCTGCAGATTCCTGGATTACTACCTGCATTAGAATTTTCTTGTCTGAGTCTTCTTCAGGAGAAACTCAAACCAAGACAAGGATGACTCACACTCTCTGGATGAAAAAGGAAATAATCAATAAGAAAACAAGCTTTTGACACTTCTCATTGTTACTCCTGTAGACTTTGGATTTCCTTCATCTCTTCAGAACTTCTCCATTGACTAATTTTCCAAGGTCCCAAGGTTTTACTGACCACCTGCAAACTAAGTGGCCTCTCTCATAGGTAGATAGTAGCATTTACTGTTTCTCTGTGAATATTACTTTCTAAAAAGTTAAATATGGAAAGACATACAATGTTAGCATTGGGATTGAAGTAGCTGAGACCTGTAAGGCCTTGGAGTCTTATAAAGATACTTGTCTCATGCTCTTTGATCCCAAAAACCTGCTTCCCTGGTTCTTACATAGTCTCTCCCTTCACTCTTCCCTGCATAGGTGCCACCTTCACTTTTGGCTTTCTTCCAATGTTGTCCTCTTCCAGTGACTTTTATCCCCATCTTCTAAGACTAAGAATACTGAGACAACTCCTAAAGAAAATGACCACTAGACTCTTCCTCTAATGACATGCTGTAATACACCACTCCTTGCTCACACAAACAAGCCTTTTATGGGGGAGGGGTTGGTCATGAGCTGAACAATTTTTCCTACTTTATGTATCTTATGTCTACCACACTTTTTTTTGCCTGTATCAGAAACAGTTCCTCTGTTTCTCACCTTTCAAGAAAATCCCTACTAAATACAGTGTCATGGCCAAAGACATAGTCAGCCATAAAATCACCATTCCAGCACACCAACTCCATCCTGATGACACTGGTGCAGAAAGGGATATAGTGCTTATTTTCCTCCTTCTCAGTCTGGTGTCCTCCCCCCTGGAGCACTACCAACTTCCTTTGCCAAGCACCATTCCCAGGACCACCCTCTACCCTAACACACACAGGCAATTCACTGTCCTGGGGAAGATGAATCAGGACTGAAGAGTTTAGACATAATAATATTTAGGTTTTCTTTTGATTATATAGAACATGAAGAACTCTTGGGAAGAGTGATGCAATGCACTACTCAAGTGTGTCAATCTGCATGAAGCATTTAAAGCCTGCATTTTTTTATCTAAACAGGGTCACAGTCCCTTCTAGTTATTCTAGCAAATGTTGTTTATATCAATATTTAAATATGCTATTTCCCCCAAATGAACCACAACAGCCTCACTCAAAGTTATTTTATTATGATGAACAGATATTTGGACAATTTAAAACTATACTCCACTTGCTATATAAACAATTCCAAAAAAGCCTCAGTTTAGCATGTAAATACATATTTAAACAGTTTAATAACACATTGACTGCATAATTTCTATTTGTAACTGCTCAAAATAAAGGACTTTTTATTTAGCATGCCAAATAATGAGAATTTGGATGCCTTCAGAATGGATGCATTATTCATGTAGAAGAGAACCAAAATCAATAAATGAAAATTCAAATAAAAATAAGAGCCATTATGATATGGATCTCCAACAAGACTATCTTGTGCATTATTTACACAAGGAAAAGACACAGAAAAATGGCTCTTTGGGACCTGGGCTATGGGTTGAATCCCAAACTCCTGCTTAGGCTGTTTTCAAATAAACAGCATTGTATGTTTCTAACATTCTATTCAGTTTCATCTAGCTTGTGACTAAAATTATTGAAAAAGTCAACAACAAAATATATCTGGGGTTTGGTAAGATGTGACAATTATTATATGCTATTATTTTACATCGCTCCAGGGAATACAGAATACATTAAGGTCCTGACTGGGGGAGGATACAGGTCGAGGGTATTTATGCTGCATGGAAGGGAGACAAAGGGGTTTGGATTCACGTACCTCTTATGAGGCTTCATTAATTTGTGCAAATGCATCAAGAGTGGTCAAGAGGTCAGGATTCGGGAGCTTTCTGGGTAAAATCTTGTCACTGATACCACTGAATCCTTCATTTTCATCATTAACCTATCTAGGCCTTGGTTTCTCACTTGTAAAGATGGGTGTTTAATGATGAGTACGTACTTCATAGCATAGTTATGAGGATTTAAGGAAACTCTTAGCCCATTACCTTTGGTAACACAGGTCACCAAAACAATGTTAACAATAAAAATATCTAAGAGTAGTGTGACAGTTCCTTATAGGCAGTTGGGTTGGCAAAATATGCAACCAACATCATCAGTAGTCCATTCCTTCTGAAGAGGCCCATTTCTTATCATATTTTATAATAACTATCCTTAGTGGAATATTGTCTAAAAATAGTTGCACTTTATCCTTGACATGAGACAGGTCAGCAGGAAACTGCCACTGATCTTCCAGAGTTGGTTTTATTGTGCACTTCATAACAACAGCCTACATTGAAGGGTGAAAAGGAAACCACCATAGGGAATTAAATATTCTATTTGTTGTAGCAATGTCTTGAGGGTGTTCCCTATTTTATTACATGGTTTAACCTTTTTTGAAAAAGAAATCTTTAGTACCTTTAGAACTAGGAAAGGCCATTTTATTAATTTATTAAAAATGGACGGCTTACTCAGTTCTCACTGGGTAATGTTCTCACTGGGTAATGTTCAGAGCAGTGGAGACAGAACAGGTAACAAAACACATAAATGCCTGATTTGAGTAAGTTTACCTCTTCCCTCCATAGAAAACTGGTTTAATTTTATCTTGTGGATACTGTGAATCTTATAACTGACTCAGTTTAACCCTTTGCTTTGGATTCTAGGACGTTCAGTCAAATGATACAGGTACTTCTGGACATCTGTGTGACAACTTTAGGTCTGGATTTATCTTGCCATTCCCCACCAATTTTCTCATCTATGTCTTTATTATTCTATGGCAAAATATGACATTCTATAAGAAAATTCAATGTCTTTTGGGAAAATTAATAATCTATAAATATCTCTAAAATTAATAGACAAATAGCTGCAGCAATAATATGAACATAAGTATTTTCCTACATCTTGAATGGCCACCTCATTTTGATGCCATCTTCAGCCCCAGTATGAAAATGCACCAAAGCTCATTCATTAATTGCATGGTCATTGACCACCTGCAATATCCCAGACTCCATTCAAAGTCAACAGATTCAAGACAACAACACAGAGGAAATCTCAGGAAGCCTGTATCTGTACAAATATTGTAGATTGAATGGCTTGAACAACAGAAATTTAAGTTTTTAAAATTCTGGAGGCTGGAAGTTCAAAAACAGATGGACAACTTGGTCAAACTATATTGAGTGCCCTTTCCTTGCCTTGGCAGTATCAGCTTTCTTGCTGTATCCTCACAAGGCACAGAGAAAGGGAGAGAGAGGAGAGAGAGAGAGAGAGAGAGAGAGAGAGAGAGAGAGAGAGAGACATATTATTCTTTTAAGAGAAGTCCCTTTGCATGAGGACCCCATCCTTATGACATTATATAACCTTAATTACCTCCCAAAGACTCTTTCTAGATAGAGTCAGTCACATTGGGGGTTAGGACTTTGGCATATTGATTTTGGGGGACATAATTCAGTCCATAGCAGAGGCCTCATGAAGGCTTGTCTAACATTCAAAGAACACTAGGAAAAAGATGTCATCAGTTCATTCTGTAGTAGCTTTTGGATTGAAAGTACCTCACTATTTAATACTTATATTTGAACTAAAAATCTCAGATTTCAGGTGAAAGCCAAGTTACCTATCCTTCTCTCAGAAGAAATTCATTTTCTTTTTCTAAAATTGTTTCTATAATATAATGCAGGAATACAGCTGATATAAGATGTATCCATCTTTGCTGGTTGCACTGTACAGACACCACAATGAATAGTGTTAGCAGACAGGTTGGCATCCACTTGCTCTAAAAATACTGAGTCCACTAAATTCCTGATACTTCCAGGTGCTGGGGATATAGTGCTTACTAATAAAACATCACCCCTCTTACAGTTGAATAGAACATATAGACAGATAACTAGGTTATTACAAAGTACTACTAAAAATGGTAAAGGGCAGAGCCTTAAGGGCACACACAAAAGCACACTGACTTCAAGTGTTAGGAAAGGCAAACACACAGTCATATATAAACTGACGACCTAAGGTTGTGTCATCACAATCTAGGTAACATGCATGTGAGCAGGGAGGGAGAGAGGACTATATTCCAGAAACAGAAAAGAATGAATGGAAAGAAGGCTTGAAGATTAAAGAAGGCATAGCTTCTTAGGAAAATCAATCACTACATCTGCAGTGATGAGACCCAGGACGGAACTCTCAAGGGCAGCAATGTTTCACAATCATTGGTGGTAGGAGAATAGTCAATGTCATTAATGGAGAAGTGATCAGGTTTTGGGAGAAGACAAAAGAGGGTTCACTGGCATGGAGTCAGGGCAGAAGACTGTTCCAGAAGGGGGCATGGTTAGCTGGTCCCAAAACTGGTAAGAGGTAAAATAAAAAGGAAAAGTGCCAAGGGCTTAAACAAAAAGGAAAAGGAAGAGGTTGAGCAACTTGAGGAGAGTAGTTTTACCAAAGTGGTGAGGGGAGAGCCTCTGTTACACCTCCTCCCACTTACCTGGTTGGCCCTGACGGGAGAGAATTTGGTTGGATAGCTGGACTTCTGTGTTCAAAACTGTAGTGGGCATGGAGTACACATGTGAACACATACACACTTGAGTATTTGTAGGGCAAACCACAAAATATTTACAATTCTTTTCTCTGCATGTTGGGGTATATCAGAGTGATGGATGGAATAATGTGCAATTTTTATTTCTTTACACTTTTCTGCATTTTCTATATGGAACATTATTATTTTATAATCACAAAAATAGTTTTAGAAATTGACTTACATAGAGGATGTAGGGCAGGTATCGAAACAAGAAATTTGGGTTGCTTTCCCTATGACCTGAAACGTAAGTGTAGTTGCATGTTCATGTCAGCTTATCCAAATGCTTTTTTCTGTCTTTCTTTTTCTCTCCCTCACTATGGATACCTCACATGCTTGGATACCAGGGAAGGTTTGTCTGAATAAAAGCAAACTGGCTTTATCAGACTGAAGGATATGTTCTAATTTGGGGTAATTTCTATATCGAAC
This sequence comes from Castor canadensis, assembly GCF_047511655.1. Lineage (NCBI taxonomy): Eukaryota > Metazoa > Chordata > Mammalia > Rodentia > Castoridae > Castor > Castor canadensis. Next base: position 57,137,739 of record NC_133398.1, on the reverse strand, counting down.
ATTTGCCCTGGATTCAGAAAAGCTTTGAGTACATACAAAAATTACCTTTATATTGTCTTTCTTCCCTTTATACAAAAAATAAAAGCTTATTTTTTAAGCTTAAAAAATAAGGTAACATCTGCAACACTGAATTTCCAGTCAAAACTGGTAAAAGAACAGACAAATCAAAATAATCAGTTTGTATCATGGTTACCACTTTTGGATTAGGATATCTAGAGAAAGAATATAACAGAAAGATACACTTTTCAGATCTAATGGAAAGAAACAGTCCACGAGAATTTGAGATCTTTTGGAAAAAACTGGAAGGGAACACAGTTAGTTTGTGGAATACAGGCAGTTAGCACCACGCTTGACTTAATATCCATAATACCTGATGCCCTGCACCTTGCTTCCCTTCTCCCCACCTCTGTAGCTGGCTCAGGGGCAGATGACAACTGGGTGACTCCAACTGGAAAACAGAAAATCAGAGAACTTGAATCCATTGCCCAAACCCTCAGGCATATGATTGAAAAGGAAAGTAGATTTTTTTCCTGTCTTCCTTCCACACACCATGTACCTCCCACGGCTAACAGCAGCCAGCACTGTGCCTTTCCAAGCTAATCATTAGTTCTTGCAAATCTTCAGATAAAAATATCTTCCTTTTGAGTTATCACTCACAGCCAACCTCCCAACTATGTTGCTGTATGCTCCAGACAGAGGACAAAGGATTTCAGTTAGGAGGCACTAAGTAGCACATGGAAGGCAGGCCATCGGGACTCAGTCCTCAGGATGTGGTTTAAGTCAGAAACCTCTTGTTCTGAAGCAAGAGGAGTTCAGAGAGAGTTACCCAAGCCAGCCTCAGAATTCCAGACTTCCAGATAGATTCAGAAGGGAGCAATAAAATCAGTGGGGCTTCATTCATGTACGGGGACTTCAATCTACAAAAGAGTCACCTAAAAATACCCCTTAAAAATGGAGGTTCACAGTCACCATCCTCAGATTCAGATTCAGTAAAATCTGGGATGGGTACCAGCAATTTGCTTGGTAAAATAGGTTATTCAGACACAAGTGTCCATATGTTAAGAAATGTTTGCATAAATTTTCCCTGCCACCCTATGATGATACTGCTTTGATCAGTGGGGTCCGAGAAGCAAAGTAAACTCAGTTACTCCCTGGGTTATTCCTCAGGTGTGTGTGGCATGAGGCAAGGGTCACCTCTTCATAGCCTACACAGCCTCAAGCTTCCTAGAACATCAATTTTAATTGCTGATGTAGGATCATTATTGTTTCTTATTAAAGCAAAGCATGCAAAATAGAGTAGAATACATTAAATCAGGACAAGCTGACTCTGACTGTACCTCCAGATTGGATATGCTTTCTCCATCCTCTGTCTCCAGTGGAAAATTTGAGAAGCTCTGTTAATGGGTGGCACCAAGTAGACTTTAGCCAGTTTCTTCATTTAAAAGTAAGCATTAAAATATCTGGAATTGTGCTAAGGCATAAATAAGAGAACACTATTTAAGTCCCAACCCAAAGTCTGACATTCCAAAGAAGATATCCCAAAAATGTTCACTTTTCCTTTAGTGAAGAGAATGATCAAGTTCGTACCTAGATTGAAATTTTCCCTTTCCCTTCATGATTCAAATTCTGAAAGATTTATAGTTTTTTTTCCTTGAAAGTTGACAGAAACAGTTATAAGCAACAATAATATTAGTGTAAATGTTCATACTGTCGAGAAAAATGTAATAAGAGATATGTGGTATATTTAAGTTTATATAAACATAATCCAGGAGAAACAAAAAGGTAAGACATATAGTACCTATAGAAGCCCAGTAAGAAGTATTTTCCCTCTCTTCAAAACTTTTTCAGCCAGTTGCCATCTTATTTGTACCCTTACCACTATTTGTATCTATTCAGATGGCTATTTTTTTCTTCTTTTAAACAATCAGCCCCTCAAATGTGGAATCCACAAATTGTCTGTCTTTGTACTCATTCATTCACTTTTTTAGTCAATTAAGGTTAAAATAATCTATAGGTAATACATGAGTGTTAAATAACACTAAAGCTACAAAGAGGAAGAATATTAAGAAATCTCCTTCCGAAATACAAATTAAAACCACACTAAGATTCCACCTCACCGCTGTTAGAATAGCCTTAATTAGCATTAGTTGGCGAGGATGAGGGGAAAAAGGAACCCTCTTATACTGTTGGTGGGAATGTAAACTAGTACAACCACTCTGGAAAAAAATTTGGAGGCTACTTAAAAAGCTAAACATTGATCCACCATTTGATCCAGCAATACCACTCTTGGGGATATACCCAAAAGACTGTGACACAGGTTACTCCAGAGGCAACTGCACACCCATGTTTATTGTGGCACTATTCACAATAGCCAAGTTATGGAAACAGCCAAGATGCCCCACCACTGACGAATGGATTAAGAAAATGTGGTATCTATACACAATGGAATTTTATGCAGCCATGAAGAAGAATGAAATGTTACCATTCGCTGGTAAATGGATGGAATTGGAGAACATCATTCTGAGTGAGGTTAGCCTGGCCCAAAAGACCAAAAATCATATGTTCTCCCTCATATGTGGACATTAGATCAAGGGCAAACACAACAATGGGATTGGACTTTGAGCACATGATAAAAGCGAGAGCACACAAGGGAGGGGTGAGGATAGGTAAGACACCTAAAAAATTAGCTAGCATTTGTTGCCCTTAACGCAGAGAAACTAAAGCAGATACCTTAAAAGCAACTGAGGCCAATAGGAGAAGGGGACCAGGAACTACAGAAAAGGTTAGATCAACAAGAATTAACCTAGAAGGTAATACACACGCACAGGAAATTAATGTGAGTCAACTCCCTGTGTAGCTATCCTTATCTCAACCAGCAAAAACCCTTGTTCCTTCCTATTATTACTTATACTCTCTCTTCAACAAAATTAGAAATAAGGGCAAAATAGTTTCTGCTGGGTATTGAGGGGGTGGGGGGGAGAGGGAGGGGGCGGAATGGGTGGTAAGAGAGGGGGTAGGGGCAGGGGAGAAATGACCCAAGACTTGTATGCACATATGAATAATAAAATTAAAAAAAAAAAAAAGAAATCTCCTTCCTAGGAGACCTAGTCTCCTAGTTCCTCTTCCTAGGGACAACTACTATTCCAAATTTTTGGGTAACTTTCTAGAGCTATCCTAAACAATTAAATCCCATTTTATAAAAATATAGTTTGTAACAACAAATTTTTGTACTTGGCTTTTATATTCTATAAAATGTTATATATTTTAATATGTCTGGACATAAAATATTTTGTATACATATATTGAAAATATATTCATTTTTATATCTTAGATAACATACCATCTTAGTAGATAAAGCACTGACCTATTTTTTTTCAATAGATGCATAATGAGCATGATAGTTTATTTAACCTCAATAATAAATAGTTAGGTGGCTATTAATTTAGGTGGTTTTGCTGCAATTAATACAATACTATACAAATACTAAAATAAACATTGTTCATATGCCACTCTGCATATTTCAGAGTGAATTTGTAGTATAAATTCCTAGAAGTAGAAACGTGGGTCATTTTTAATTTTGAAATTGCCAAATTGCTCTCCATTAAAGCAATACTAATTTACTCTCCTGCCAATGTCTCTTAACCCTAAATTTTACCAACACTTGGTGTGCTATCAAAATTTAAGAACCTAATAAGTGAATCAAAGAATGTTTTGATTGATAGAAAGAGGAAGGACTTTTTTAGGCCAGGGGGCATGACTCAAGTGGTAGAGCACCTGCCTGGCAAGTACAAGGCCTAAGTTCAAATCCTAGTATTTCCAAAAGAAAAAGAAAGAAAGAGGAAGGATTTTCATAGTTCTGGGACAATTACCCATTTGGACATACACACAAAAAAATCTCAGATCAAAATAGATTTTGAACTTCAATGTGAAAGGCAAAGCTATAGAAATTTTGGAAGAAAATCTGGAAAAAATATTTTTCTTTCTTCAAAGTAGGAAATTTTTTTAACATGACCTCAAATAAAGTAGCCAGATAGAAGAAAAGATTAATAAATTTGATTATGTTAAAATAAAGAACATCTGATCATTAAAAGACACTATGAAGAAATGTAAAGACTGAGATCTGGAAGAAGATACTGTAGGCACTTACAATAGGCAAAGGCCTAGTAGTCAGACACTAAAGAACTTTCTACAACTCAATAAAAAAGATACATGATATTGTAGAAAAATAGATAAAAGCCAGGCATAAGTATTTCATAGTAGAGGTAACATGAATATTGAACATACATGTGGAAAGAGCTCATTAATATTTAAAGAAATGCAAGTTAAGGTCTCAGTGAGACACCATCCTACTGCCTGACAATGGCACTTGCCTCGAGGACATAGGGTTTTCTACACTAGGGTGGGAGTGCATGCAAGTACTTTGGACAGTCATTTGAGATGATCATGCACTGTGCTGTGTGACCCTCCACATATATTTTGTGACTCTAGTTTTACACCCTGGAGAAAATCAGTACATATGAAAATGTTCATCGCAAAAATCTGGAAAGGAGGTCAGACTTGATGGCTCCTACAGCAAGCCTGCCTATTTACAGATTTATCACAGGTAGTTTTGGCTAAGTGTGGTTAAAAAATAATAATCAATAAAAGAAAAACAAAATAAATTTCAAACCCAAAAAGTTTTAATTCCCACGCACATCACGCAGCTCAGTGGGTATGGGGAAGTGCTCAGTGAGACCCACATTATTGTCAGTTGTGTTTAAGTCCTTATGTGATTTGCTCTGAGTTTTTCCCTGCCTTTCATCTTGTGAAAATCTGCACCCAGAAAAGCAAATGTTGCCCAAAAGGTGAGGTAAAAGTGAATGTGCTGTGCTTAAATTTAATTGAAGGGATAAAGTGAAATTTTTAGATTCGTTGGAAGGCTGCAGGTCTTCGGGGAAAGTTGGATGGCACTGTGAAAAAAATGAATTCAGCATCTGCAGTACAGCACTGAGCTCTGTGCTCCCCAAGCATGCATTGTTTCCCTCCATTGTCGCCTCCTTGGAACCACGTATCCCCAGATACCATGGTCTACCGTGCATAGAAACTAAAGCAAACCAAAACACAGTCTTAAAAGCTAGTCCATGTAGCTTTAAATCCTCACTTTGTCACTTACCACAGTTTAAGTTGGACAAATTATTTCACTTCTCTTTATGTCCATTTCCTGGGGGGGAGGGTTTGGCTGTACTGGGGTTTGAGTTCAGGCAGGCCCTCTACTACTTCAACCATGTTCCCAGTCCGTTTGGGCTTTAGTATTTTCTCCACAGGGTCTCAAGTTTTTGCCTGGGGCCAGAATTGGACCAAGATCCTCATACCTATGGCTCTTGCCTAACTAGGATTATAGAAACATACTACCAGTCCTGAGTTATTTGTTGAGATGGGATCTCGCTCACTTTTTGCCCAGGGTGAACAGTGATACTCCTGATCTTTGCCACCTGAGAAGCTGGGATTACAGAAATGAGCCACCATATCCAGTCCTCTTTACCTACATTTTCCCAACTATAGTTCCTGTCTCCTGGTAAAGAGTAAGTGAATGTAAAGCACTTAGAGCACCTGCCACACAGTGAGCAGGTCATGTTAGCTGTTGGTTTTGAAATAATGGGGCAAAGTTTCAAGGGCAATGGGATTTGAACTGGATGTTGAAGGTACAAGGGAGCTGAGGATAACAGGAATGGAGAAGGGTGGAAGGAAAACTCCAGGCAGGAACTTCCACATCTAAGATGTCAGCCACTGAGGAGAAGCATGACTATACCTGGACATCTGTGACATTTGAGGGCAGAGCCAGGGCCTGGAGAAGCCTCACTAATGAGTGAAGTCCTCTGGAGAATACAGCCAAGTGTGGGGTGCGTGCTCAAGACACTACTTTCTGTATTTGGAAAGGGCAAAATCCTGCTAAGACCATTTAGAACTTTCTTCTCACATTGAGTTTTTTTCTTTTCCTGTCTTCCTGGTACTGGCCAGAAGTTTAATTATTAATTGAAAGGCCTTTCCATTCTTTTTCTGGAACTTCCAAGGTAATAATGAGGTTTAGCTTCTCACTTCTATTTGCCCCACAAAATCTGTGCCCATTTTTTTATGAAGGAAACACAAAACATGAAGATCTGATGATGAATGAATAAATTCATCTTGTCCCATTTCTGACTCTATTTTCTATGCACTGAAGTTTTTTGGAATCTCCCTGTGCTATGGAACTTCACAGTGTGGGATGGTCAATCTCAACTGTCAATTTGATTGGGTTGAGAAATTAGCAAGGTACACCTGTGTGTGGGAGGGCACTTCCACAGAGGATTAACTAAGGAAGGAGCCTGCCCTGAATGTGGGCATCCATAGGCTGGGGGCCCAGATGGAATGATGGAGGAAAAAAGAGAGCAAGTTAGAACAGGAATTCTCTTTCTCTGCTTCCTGACTGCCGTGTTTTCAGCTGCTGTGCTTGGTCCTCCCCACCGTGATGGAACTATAACCTCTGAAATCATGAGCCAAAGTAAATCTTTCCTCCCTTAAGTTGTTTCTGTTGAGTATTTTGCCACAGTGATGAAAGTCTGACTAATACCCAGTGTATAAGTCTTTTTGAAGTTTATTACCACATTTAAATGATTCAAAAAAACGTTATTTAAATTATTTACTTTTGTGGGACTGGGATTTGAACTCAGGGTGTGGTGCTTATAAATCAGGCACTGTAGTGCTTGAGCCACACCTCCAGTCAATTTTGCTTTGGTTATTTTGGAGCTGGGAGTCTTGAGAACTATTTGTCCAGGGAGCCTCCTGATCTCAGCCTCCCTAGTAGTTGGATTACAGACATGAGCCATGAGCATCCAGCAACCACATTTAAATTATCGTTTCCCAGGAGCCTTGCTATTTTCCTTTTACAGGTAAAGAGACAGGTCTGTGATATGAAAGTGAGTATGTCCACTGTGAAGAGCTTTGACCAGGTCTGTTCTGAACTTAAGTCATGACTCAACTCCTTGTCATCTGAATAAACCAACCTTTCTGCCATCCTACTACTGATGGTGACTGTCCCCTTTGTTCTGACACAGGCACACACAGCAAGGGATGGCTAATTAGGACATCATTTGTAAGGCTGCAAGAGGTGTGGCCAGGTTCTTTTCTCAAGTCTTGTTCTCTTCTTCCATGTTTCTGGAGACAGTGTCATGATTTTGACATGAACAGTCACCCTGCCTTATGCTAATGGCTAGAGGGATTAGCAGGATATAAGCACCAATGTCGGAGGCAGAAGCATTTTTGCTCAATAGCTGTGATTTCACAGATTTTCAGAAAGGAAAAAGCATTTTTCTCTGTTAGATCTTTTAAAAGAAGAAAAATCTCTGAATGAACTCCATTGCTAAATTCTCTCATAAAAGTATAATTTCAATGCTTAGATCACTTATTTCAAGGCTGTGTTAGACCATGATATAAACACCTTGGGGGCAAAAATATCATACTTCTTTATCTCTTCAACTCTGAGAGCAGATCACTGTGCTTCTGCTCAAAGTAGATGTCAGTCAATGTTTCTTGGTTGAATATTGATTGGCTTTTGAATGAAAATATGACTGAAGAGACCTTTCCTACAACCAGATGTGCTTTACCACGTCTGACACAAATTACCCAATATGAAAGATCTTCTCAAATCTCCTCGTGGAGGTTCCTCTTCCCTCCTTACTCTTCCCCGTGCAGGTAAAGGTTGTCTCACAATATAAGGACAGTCTTTTAAGGCAAAAAGGATTATTTATTTCTCATTAAAGTGGTAGAATCAGAGAGGAGTAGCTTTTCCTTTGAAGTAGATGGGTTCTTTTAAGTTAGATCAGATTTCACATCAATTAAAGGCACCATCCCTGGGCATACCTGGGCAATATACCTCTTCTTCAAAAATGTTTTAGAGTTGACTGATTGATACATGAGAGTTTTTCTTAGGGGAGGAATTTTCTGGTTTGTCTTTCATTTTAAGAGTTCCTGGTGGGACGTTGGAGTATAATTTACATTTTCAGGCCTCCACTCATTAGGCAGGTGGTATTTTTCCAGGTTTAAATTCAGCAAAACTCCAAAACAATAACAATATAAATCTCTTCCCTCATGGAAGGAGTTTGTAGCCAGGTAATAAATAGCATTCTTTTATTTGACTTAAAGTTCATATTAGGAAATGAATTTATTGAGTGTTCATTGGTTTCCTTGTCAGATTTCTTATTTTTATTTTTGGCTTCTTATACAATATGCCAAAGACATGAACATTCCCTTTCTCGTTTCCTCCAACCTTGTGGATCCGTTAAAAGGACTTATAATAGCTGCTGCGTTTGAGAGATCCTTCTTAGCCTGGACTGACTTCTCAAGGCTGTTTTCTTTCTGGCACTTCCAGGATACCAGGCACTTCTCACATTCAGGATGTTACTAAGATGCCAGCTACAAAGCTGGTAAAGTAGAGGTTTCTAGAGTGGGGGTCCGTGGTTCCAGCTCTTGGTTATAACTATTGAGACCTCTACCTCTGAAGGAAGGACTCAATACACCCATCTTCATACCCGATGATTTTATCTTAACAAAGCTATCTGGACCCAAAGACCACCTGGGCCCTTTCCTCCAGACATAAACACGGATTTCAGGAGGAAGGGTTAGCTTTTTGCTTCTCCTGGGTATTGTATCATGGAAGCCATTCAGACTGAACACTTTCAGTTGCCCAGGTCTCCATCCAACCTAAGAAGTGACCCACTTTAGGCTTTCCTCACTCACTGCCCTCATGAGCTCAGTGAGCCCTCACCAAACAACCAACACCACAGCACTGTGGGATTTCATTTCATCCTTTCAGATGTGACTATGGCTCACATTTTTGAAAAGCTGTTTATTTCCTTTATTGCAAACACCTTCTTCTTAAATCTTTAATGAGAAAAATGTTCTAAAGCTTCAGGTTAATTACATTAGCGTTGTTTGTGATACAGACAAAATTATCTGTCTCCTGATCGTCTATAATCACGACAGTCCCATTGACTTCCACCTGCCTGTGAAATAAGACTAGGCTGAGGGTTGTGGTCCAAGGAAAGTGGCTAATGCAAATAGACGATATCAATACCTTATGGGGAACAAGTCTCAGGGCAAATGATGGCACACTCTTAGTTCTGAGAGATTCCAGGGGAGGCATATGCTGAGGTCAAAGTGAAGGAAAAATCAAGCTAATCTCACACATCCCCAACCTATCTACAGGGATGCACAGGGCAGTAGAATTACTCAGTGCTTTGACCAACACCACAGCACCAAGAATTTGAGAAGGAGAGAAATGAATGTTAGGTCTGTGAGAGACAGAGTGCTAGAGACCCATTTTAACTGCTGGACTACTTGGACTTGGCTGAAGTCTAAATTCCTGAATTCTTCACTAAAGTTCACTTGTCTTTTGAGGGTAAAGCCAGCCACTACTAAGATCACGTGGGAGCTACAATGAATCTGTGCATTCATGCTTCCAGGTGCAGTATAATTAAAAATAAGATGGTTCGGTTGAACCTAGATGACCCTAATTATCTTTATTAAAACCACAGATCAGGATGCAGTAGAAGCAAGAATACAAGAAAGGCCTGCTCCCAGACCAGAACTATGTTTAAAGAAAAACTAAAAGCTTGAAAAATTCCATTATTTGGTATATTCCTCTGTATCTAATTTTTCTCACAGAGTTAGTATCTTAAGTCCCCCTATTCTAATTCAAAAATTATTATAGTAGTTAAGAGTCTAGTATCAACTGCCGGAGTTTGTTCCATGTCATCTACTTACTAAATGTGGAATATTGGGGAAGTTTTTTGGACTTCCTAAGACTCTGTCTCTTCATTTGTAAAATGGGAACACCAAAAGCTACCCCATAGATCTGTTGTGAGATTGAAATGAGATAATGTGGCTACATCTTTCAGGATTTGGCCAGGAGTAAGTAAGCAATGAATCTTGTCTATTGTTGCTATTATTTTAATTTGAGTATTTGAGTTTGACTTCAGCAGAAGTGAACTACATGAATTTCTGCATCTTCATCATCTGTGAACTCTCATCTATTTCATTTTCATCATCTCAAATATAATGACATTGAGAAAGCTTGGCAGTCACAGCTCATGAAGCATTTCATAGTCCATTCAAACCATTTTCATATTCCCTAATAAGTGAGGTACCAACACAATCTCTATGGCATTTACTGCCCGCCCCTCACCCCCCAGCAAATAAAATGTCTAATGGGATGCACTTAAGACTTCCTTCTACATAGCCAAATTCTTCCCCAAGGATTGTCTTTGACTTAGCTGATAATCAGTAATAGGAAGTTTATCAGACACCTTGGGAAATAAAAACAGTCATGGCATCTTTCCTTGTTTTCTATGAAAATGAAATGGTCTACCCTTCCTGCTTTGCTCATACCCTATGTATCTCTTTTTCTACAAACTGATGTGCCATGACATCAACAAAATCTAGTTCGTTGTTATCTTTCAAGAGCAAGTTATGCAGGCTGGTGGAGTGGCTCAAGTGGTAGAGCATCTGCCTAGCAAGTATGAGGCCCCAAGTTCAAACCCCAGTGCTGCAAACAAACAAACAAAAAAATTGAAAAGAGATGTGATGTTCCATCTACTTGAAGGTACTGTTCAATAATACCATAGTTACAAGGTGCCCGCAAGGCATGAGAATCTGCATATAGAGCCAATCTTGTTTAAGATGTACTACTCGAAAGGAGTGCCAAATTTAATAGACAAAAATACTTTGAAAAGTGGAGTCTTCAGACATATTCCAAGCATCTAGGTTCTTGCTTTTTATCTTGCTAAAAGGAAGCAATGTTACTTTGTTCAGGGTTACTTTATACTTATTACATTCTGTCAGTGTTACCACTTTGATTTTTAGGAGCTCCATATGAGCTGACTATGAGACAGATACCGAAGAGCAGGTGTATGTAAGGTGTATGTTAGTGTTTAAGGAGTAGGGGCCAAGCAGTCCTGGCTCTCTACCTAAATGGCAGTTCTTTGGTGTCTGGGAGGTCATGTCAGGGGAGTCACTCACTGAAGGCTCATTTTGAAATCTATAACTGAGATTCTTTGACTTTAGAAAGGAGGTGGAGAAAGGGAGGAAAAAACTGAAGCCAAACACAATGTCTCTGAAACAATTTCCAAATTCCAGGTAACTCTCTAATGGACTTGCATTCATCTTCCAGCATCCCTTCCATACAGTAACCATACCACACATGTGCCTTTAGTCCTGTGAGCTGTCAATAGCCAGGCCTCCTTCCACTGGCCACTAAGGTGGATATTTGAACCAGGCTGAACTGAAAAGATTTCATCTGTAAGTAATCGCTGTTAGAAGAGCAAAGATCTCTCTCTCTCTCTCTCTCTCTCTCTCTCTCTCGCTCTCTCTTTTTTTGTTGGCTGAATACAGACCAAGGTTTTAATTGCAATACCATTTTTTTCTGTCACACACAGGAAAAGCAGTAGAAATGAAAGACAGAGAAAGTACCAGAATTTTGAAAGATTTGTTGGAACTCATGGATCTAAACTTGCTTGAAGCTATACAGACTCTCATGGATAGCCCACTTTCTTTAAAATCTTAAGTCCATTTGATTTAGGTTTATGTCATATTTAAAAGAGTCCTAGAAAAAAGGGCTATTACATTCATTTTATGAATAGACAAACTAAACCTTAAAGAATAAAATTATATTTCCCTGAAAGTAACAGGGTTGGGATTTAAATCAAAATTATTCTGTCTCTAGTGATTTTGCTATTTCTACCCTGATGCCTCCTTGAAAGTTAGAAGATGTCACAGAACTCTTTCTAGATGCCTCAATTCTCCAAGAATTACAATATGACTATAAAAAAGAACAGGGATTTTTTGTGAATTTCACATTTGATTTTAGCCAATACTGGTCTGAACACAAGAGCTTACTAACAAATGACTCTGGTGTGGAACCAACTTAGATACATTCAAAGACTCCACCTGTCCTATTGGACAGCTTGAGCAAGCCAGGAGGACAGAGACCAGCAGAACACTAGGTCTAAGGGGAAAGGCAAGTGGGTACAACTCTTGTTAGAATGAGGTGGACTGTCAGTGGGGTGTGAGGATTCTGACCCAGGAAGCTGAGCTTCAGTGCCTATGTTCCACCTTATTGCCTTTGTCTAAGGCAAGGGATATCTAAGGATGAAAAAAGAACATTCCAGGGAGAAGCAAGAGCATGTGGTCACACTACAGTGTCATCATGAGGCGTGTGCAAATTTTTCCATGTGAAAACAATTAGAACGTGGCTGGATTAATTAGCCTTAGCCACTATTATTACTAATCAGTGCTCATTTCTCTGGGAAACCTCAGGTGCTGCAATGTAGATCAGTTCTCCTTATTACTCCTTCTTATACAAAGTCACACTGTCCTTAGGACACTTATCTCAGTTTGTAATCATGCACCCATTTGTGATTTATTTGTTTAGTATTTTGTCTTCTTTGGTTAACACAGAGCCCAGTCCTGATGAAAACAAACAAACGAATAAAAATCCCCAGCTCCATAAGTCTTTCTTGAATGAATGGATGAGTGAATGAAACATTCCTAGCCGCCCTGGAGTCCTACATTTTTTCTCCTCCTGGTGGGAGGAGAATTTTCCTCTTTGTCTCTCCATGCCATCTTGGGACTCTCACGCATTTCCCACAGCTAATCTGCATAGTGTTTACAGGTGCCTTCTGAAAACCGCCCACTCCTGAGTTTCTAAACTCAGCAAAGCTGAATCTCTGAAATGTCAGCCTCTCTCGTTAAATCTCCTTCTCAAAAGAAGCGAGAAATTCAGACAAGGAAAGTTTTCAGTTCCTCTCTCCATCGTGCCAATTGTATAATGAATCTGTGGGATTGAGTTTACTTCCAAATTTAGACCACTCTGAGCACAATGGATTCTTCTACACTCATCCCAGTAGATCGAAAGCCCACTTTTGACTTTTAAAGACTACAGATTTTTCTGAGTTTTGATGAGTGTGAGTGGGAACAGAAAGTTCCAGCGAACATGCCTGGTGGTTTTTGTTCATCATGTCCTCTTCTCCCTTTGTCTAAACGGGGTTCGTTAGGCTCTGCACGCTCTCTCTGCTCCTATGAGCACACTCTAGAGGCAAATATTTCCCCTGCTTTTCAAAGAAGCTATTTTATTTCTGGCAGCACAGTTCTTCCAATCCCACCTTTCTGGCTTCCTGGCTGGCCAGATTTTCTTAGTACCCTCCTGGTGCTCTTCATTCTTGCAGTCTTAGCATTTTCATTTTCTTTCTTATGAAATCACTTTACTCACTGGAATGAATAAATGTGAAATTGAATCCTTACTTATTCTGTTATTTTGGTGTTTTTAATCTGTAAAATTGGCTATACCTACTTCATAGGTTAATTGTAAACATTAAAAATGAGGTTGTGGACACTCAGCAGTTTAAAACAGAGCATTTCTTTGTTTCTATTGAAGCTCCAAAGCTGAGAACAGTTAAGTGACAAGGGCCCCTCATTCTAAATTGGGATAATGGGCCATCCAGGCAGGATTTGGCCAAATCTCCTGTGCTCTTGAACCCATTTTCTGCTGCAGAGGTACACCTAGAGCATCCAAGAGATGAGGACTACCTCTGAAGAGTCACAGGCATAGCAAGGAGGGCATCAGGCCAGATTACAGTAGCACCAGCGACATCACCTTCCTTCCCCTTCTCTCTCCATTTTGGAGGAGTCAAAGGCTGCTGGGAAAGTCGGGGAAGATTAGAAGAAAAACAAGATGGAAGAATAATTATCAAGCAACCAGCTCTGTCTCCCCTCTTCCACACACAGTACTGCTCCACCGAACACATAAATCAGACTTATGCTGCCAGGAAGAGAAGCTCCAAATTGGATGAGAAATTGAAGGTTTAAAATTTGAACAGACAATTCAAGTATAGGTCCATAAGCTCTTTTCCAAAACCATTGGGACTCAGAACTTCTTAGATTTCTTTAGAAAGTGCAAATGATGCACATCCTATTATCAATGAGTGTAAGGTAGCACCTATAATCAAAGATTTTTGCAGCAAAATTTATGATTATGCACCCAAGACAGGAGGTGTGAAAATGACTTACAGGCAGCTGCATGTCAGGCTCTATCAGGTGTTGCCACCTAATGACTTTGTAGCAGACTTCAAAAAAGTTTAACTTCTAGAGCTCTGGGGGTTTCAGAATTGCAGATAAGAGATTAAAGGAAAGATTTCCCACAATGAGAATGTTTATTGGTGCTTGAAGTTGACCTGAGATAATAAAGAATCTTCTGGAAATATCCCCTAGGGGCAGAAAATCTAATAGTGAGTTGGAAACCAAGTAGTGCAAAGACTTTTCTGCTCAAACCCTGTTGAAGTCCACTCATTCAAGAAATCAGTTCTTTTATGTCAGCTGGGCATTTTTTTTTTTTACATCACACGTGATTCACAAAGGCTAACTCTCTTCCGTCTTGCACCAAGTCCTCTAACTCTTCATAAGCTCCAGCAGACTTGCTGACAAGGATTCCACATCAGTTCCTCAGAATTTGGCTTGAGCAGCAGCCTTTTCTAAGGACACATGCAGGAAGCAGCAACCAGAGATACCACCTTGAGCATGAAGTTCTGTCCTGGTCTCAAGGTCATCCTCTGAGACCTGGGGACCAGGGGCTGCTGTTGGGCAGGAACCAAACGGCAGAAATCCCCATCTTCCACCAAGAAATATTACCTGAGCAAACAAGTGTGGGGGAAGTTACAAATGGGATATGACAAAAAAAAGTTGTGGCTCTGAAACTTCTCTAGACAATAAATGAGCCATGATGCTAAAAGCCTGAATTATTTTTTTCTGTTATCTCTATGACATTATAAAATTGCTATCACACAAAGATGCAATAAAATATGTAGCCAACAATGAAGACAAAGTATTAGAAGCATGTCAAGCAAGACCAAAACATTGTTAACTTTCTGCATTTTGTGAGCTTGGTAGAATTTATCAGCAAAAAAAAAAAAAAACAGTTGAAGGTTGGTATGTTTTCTTTCTTAGTCAAAGTAATCTTTCATATTCCTACCGAACTTTGTACTTGTAATTTTTTTTCTATTGCTAATATTATATTTTTTAAAGAAGGCCCCAAACTGGGTAAGTTTCATATTGCTACAAACGGTGAACATATCCAACTTCCTAGTTTTTATTACCATTAACATGGTCTTAAAATTTTATTTTGATCATTTTCTGTACTGCCTTGTGGAGGGAGATGATAGATGGGGGAGGGGATTTTGTAGTAGGAAATTCATGATCTGAAATGCGTGGACCTGTCACCCATAAGAGTACCTGCCCAACTCCCGCCATGCTAGGTGCTCAGGAGGATAACACGATTCACTGGAACTCAGCCATTCAGAGAGGGACCTTCTGTCTCTAGAAGAGGGATAGACTACTCAGGGGGTTCCAGACCGTGTCTCCTGACTTGTTGAGGAGAAATGAATAACATAAGAATTCTAAAATGGTAAAGACAAGAGTTTCATAAGAGTGATGTAACATGAAACAAGTAATTAAGGGGGATTATTTTTGGAGAGGCCATGAAAGCAAATAAATGTGAGATATACTAGAGCACATGTTTATTAAAAATATGAAGATGGAGGTTAGGTTTATTCTAAGTAGCTCCACCCTTTTCCTCATTTTCCCTCCTTACTCTATCCTAAAATGATGATTACAAAATAAAGACAAATTTTTAGGTGAATATTTTTCTGTAACTTGGGGGAGATTGAGAGTGAGTGTAGGGTTTTTGAGTGGAGTAGGGTTTTTGAGAAGAGAGAGAGGAAAGAAAAAGGTTGGAGTGCTGAAACTCGATATTTGGTTGGATGTCAGAGAAAGAAAAAGGAACCATCAAAATAGTATGAGGCACTTCATCTCAACTGACAAAACTCCAGGGAGGGGATCCTCAGGGGATGTGACATCTGAGACTACATGTCAGCTGCCACCACAGAGGGTGCCTGCATAAGAAATAGACAGGTGGCACATTTTCTTTCCTTTGTGACACAGGTTAAGCACATGAACCCAAACAGTCTGGCATATGCATATGTTCATGTAGAGAAGCAGTGACCAACTCTCATGGCAAGGACAGCAGCTGAGCACAGTGGACATCAATGGCATTGTCTGCACAGAACCCTTCTCCTAGAAACTGCCAACTTCTTGCCCATAAATCTCCATCAGGAAATTATATCACCTCATCCTTCTGGAAGTTATTGTTTGGTCTAGGGAAAAGTGAAGACCAATCCTTCCCACCAATCTAAACCAAATTTAAAACCGACGATGACCATTTCTCTCAGATGGTAAGGGCTGTTCAACACAAACTCCAGGAACCACTGTGTCTCTGTGTCCCACCTTGGGAGTGGTGATGAAGCAGACACTCAGAAGTGGGGATGTAGTCCAAGTAGGATGTGCTTAATGACTGCTAGTCCCACTGTGGCCGCCTACAGGCTCTCGTTCCTGCACCTTGGTTCTTCCACATCTCCTTGGATCCCAGGAATCAGTAAGTTTACCCATGGTAGTTCAAGCTGTTTTGAGTCACTTATTACCAAAGAAGTCCCATCTAATGTGTGGCTTAATTAAAATACTTGATTAATTGAGAATTAAAACCACTTTACTTTAATCTTTATTTACAAACTAAAACTTCTTAATTTAGTTTCCTGCCTTAGAGAATGGAAGGTACTGAACGTAATGATTATTTCCTCTGGGTCAATATTTAGCACATCAGTTATTTAGAGCAGTGAGAATGAAGGTATAAAAAACACAGATAAGTAGGGTGGTACACACCTGTAATCTCAGTTACTCAGGAGGCTGAGACAGGAGGATCAAGAGTTCCAGACCAGCCTGCACAATATAATGGGACCCCATCTCAAAAACAAAACAATCAAATGAAAAACAAAACAAAATAACAACCAAAAAATAAGATAAAATAAAAATCCACACAGGCATACTGACTCCAGGAAAGACAACAGATGTGTAAAATAACTCTTTGCAATACAATGAGCTGTTTTCTTGAACTGCACTGTATCGTTCAGTATGCATTTTTTGAGGACTTTCTCTATGTCAGGCACTGACCTTGGTGCTGGGGGTATCAACCAGCAAAACAGACCAAAACCCCTATACCTGTAGGGTTTTTATCTAAGTCTCTTTTTTCTAAAGAAGTAAATCAGATTCTTCCTGGATAACTGAGAATGCAAGTTAGTGGAGTGTTAAGGAATTTGCACAAAGTAAGCATCTTTGTCACTGGACAGCCACACATGTTCTACAGGAGGTACATGTGGTCTCCCTACATCTGCTTTCCACACCCAAGATAATATGGTAAAAATGAGTTCCTTAAGTTCTATAAATGAAGAACATACTATAATCATTTCTTAATTCTTCTAAATTGGGCTCTCCATTTCACCCAAAATTTAATAGTAAAAAACTAAGATCTCCCATTTTCTTTCTTTGGTATTTCCTAAAGCACATTTTTATCATTCCACTGGCACTACTATCACAGGCCAGTAAAAGTCTTCTTGGAAAATTTCAAATATAACCTGCACCGCATAGGGAGGAAATGCATAAAGAGTGTTCTTTGCTCCCCTCCTTTCTCATTTTCCTTCGTCCAATCTGGAAGGTATTCTATCTGTCAAAGGCCAGAGGATGAGGAATCAACACACTCACCACTGAAGCACCAGGGCAAAATGTAGATGGTTAGAAAAGAGTCAGAACAGAGAGAGCTTGTGGGACCCAGCCCTGAGGAAATGACTCTTCCTGGTTACAAACTAGCAGGTATGTGGGCAGTCTTCAGAGCATTTGTTTAAAAAGCAGCTTCTCTTCCAGTAGAGTTCTGAAGGCTTATTTTAAATCTGAGATCTGACTGGTGGGATTAAAGACTTTGAATTATCTGCGATTATCAATAAAAACCTTGATAGAATAAAATATCTTGGTGCACACAGACATGGGCTTAGACAAAAACAAAGAGACCAGGAAGAAGACATCCAATGAGAGACCAGAAATTCACCCCATGCTGGAATAGACTCTTTTCTTAGACATTCTTGATTGAAGCATGCATAAATATATGTTTACAACAAAAGTTTTATTATACAGCAGAGTCTTGGAGAAAAAATGGATATTATTATCAGAACCATTTATGGTTTGAATTTGAAATGTCCCCCACAATCTTCTGTGTTGGATGCTTGGTCCCTGACTGGTGGGGCTACTTTGGAAAGTACCGGAAGCTTTAGGAGGTGGGCCTACCTGCAGGAAATAAGTCACTAGGAGTGTTATTTGGTTCCTGGCTCTCTCCTCTGCTCTGCTTCCTGTCTGCCATGAGATAAAGACACTCCTGCCACCATAATGTTCTGCCCAAGTGCGTGGAGCTGATGACCATGCACTGAATCCTATGAAACCATGAACCAAAATAAGTCCTTCCTCCGTTAACTTGTTTATGTTGCGTATTTTGGTTCCAGTCAGGGAACCTGACTAATATGAGCTGTATACTATTTGTAGTATTTTTGCATATTATATGTGTCATAACTGCAGAGGAAATGATAGAGATTTCATTCCATAGAGTAGACTCAACTGATTTCTCTTTTGCTTTCATAACCAAAGTAAAGCATTTTTTTCAACTAAAAGAGCCATAAGATTCCATTGTTTTCTCACTGTATAAAATTGTAGACTCTAGAAAGGCATCAAAAGAACCAAAAATCACATTTTAAGAAATCGGCCATCTTTATTCCATTACTGCATGGTAGGGAAACAACCACAGTGAAATACGCGGTATACATCTCTTCTCCTTTCCACACATGTTGTTTGTTCTTGAGATCACGCTGCACTGCTGAGCAATACCCTTTTCTTTTTGCTTTTTAGTAGTATATCATGGAGATTCCCTCAGTATTAAGATTCCTGATGATTTCAGCTTTTCCAGGGCTGCTTTGCTTCCTTGTATTTAAATGTGTGCTCCATACCCAGAATTATTTCCCTAGTGAATTGTGAAGTTAAAAAATTTGTCAGCTTTGAAAATTTTGATAAATATAGCCAATTTGTACTCCCAACAAAAATATACAGCAGTAACTCTCCTTCCAGTGCTAGGAAACACTTTTATCAGCTTAAAAGGAGGAAAAATAGTTACCCATTGGTTAAATTTTAATTTGTCTGAATTTTAGTAAATATTTTTATATATTCATGATTAATTTATTTTTATATCATTTAGTGGTTTTATGTTTTTTTATCTCTTGTGAGGATTTTAAAATAGATTTCCTTTTGGAATCTTTATCATCTTTTTCTTATTAATAAGCAATTTTTCTGTATCCATTTTAAATTTATATTTACATCTGTTTGGCATTTTATATAATCAAATGTATTGATTTTCTTCTTAATAATAATTGGGTTCTTATTATGTACCAGTTTCAGTGTATTTTATAAACATTTAACAACTTTGTGTTAACTCTATGAGTTAGGTAGTAGAATTATTTCTACTTTCATACATAAGAAAATGAATGCTCAAATGGGTTTGTAGACTTGCCCAAGATAACACAGCCAACAAGAAGCAGAGGTAAAATTAGACCCTCCACACTGTGACCGCCAGCACCCAGACCATTGCCACTATGTCATGCTTCTTTTTTTTTTTTTTTTTTTGCAGTACTGGGGCTTGAACTCAGGGCCTCATGCCTACTAGGCAAGCACTCTACCACTTGAGCCACTCCACCAGCCTGTCATTCTTCCTAAAATGTGTTCTGGATACTTACAGGTGCTTGCTTTGGTTCTGTGATTTGTATTCCATTACTTGATCTGTCTGATTTTTTATATCCAAAGTCACACTGTTAGAATTACTATCAATTTATAACACATTTTGATATGTCAGAATATTTATTCATTTTTTTTCTTGGATCTTCTTGACTATTTCTTTTTAGTCATTGGGTTACTTTTTTCTCATTTAAAGCTGGTAAAAATCAGATATGCAAGACCTACTTAATTTATAAATAATTTTGGAGCACAGATATTTTTGTAAGATTAAGTTATTTTAACTAGGAATAGAGAATGAAATCCTCTATATTAAAGTCTTTAAAGACTTTCTTGGTAAAATTTGTCCTTATTTACATGTTACATTATATTGCACCTTACTTGTCATGTTTGTTCTTGATTCCTTGTATGTTATTATTGTTATGGAATGTCTTCTCTTATGTTTTCTGACTCAGTATTTCTGCAGATGTCCTCTGCAGAGCACCTCTGCAGAGAAGGCTTCTGTGGTCTTCAGTGCTGAGGTAAGACTTCTCAAACCCTGTGCACATATGACTGATAAGCTTCAGAGGACATCAAGGTATAAAATGGTGTCCAAACTTATTTAGCACAGAAATTTAATTTGGAAGAATATATTTTACAGGGACATCCTAGAGACCACACTCCAGGAATATCTTCTCTAGAGTTAAGTATACATTTTGCCTATTTCTTTGAGTTGGTTATTTATAATCAAATTAATAAAGTATCTTCTTATTTCTAGGAGTATTCTTGTTGGCATGCATCTAGGTGATTATTTGGGGTTTTTCTCTTTTCAATTATTGATGTAGTGGATTAAATCATAGAAGTCAACATTTAAAAATGCAGTATGCCTACAGAAAAGGCCTCTTTTTTTTTTCTTTCTTCGGTACTGGGACTTGAACTCAGGGCCTATGCTTGAGCCACTCCACCAGCCTTTTTTGTGATGAGTTTTTTTGAGATAGGTTCTTACAAACTATTTGCCTGGGCTGGCTTCAAACTGCAAGCTCCTGATCTCTGCCTCTTCAGTAGCTAGGACTATAGGCGTGAGCCACCAGTGACTGGCAAAGGCCTCTGTTTGATCCACTAACAATGCTGTTCAATTTATTGATATTTTACTTAGCTTTTTACATCAATATTTGTATCTTGAAATTCTTCCTTTTTTCTCTCCTGTTTTTTTTCCTTCCACCTTCCTTCTCTCTCTTGCTCCATCTATTCCTTCATCCATCCCTTCTTTCCTTTTTCTCTCATGTTTTATAAAATGAATTGAATTATCTTCCATATTGCTCATATTTTTCTATACTCCAGACAATGAAGTTCTCTGAAATGTAAGTAATTTCTCACCAAGTTAAGTGTTGCAAAGCTTATAATAAAAGTTACAGAAAAGTTTGCATCAACTTTTAAAAGGGTTTTCATGATGGCATGGCTGCTTGGGTTTTGTATTTCTTTTATTGGCGGTACTGAGATTTGAACTCTGGGCCTCACACTTGCTAAGCAGGCACTTTGCCACTTGAGCATCATTCCCATCCCTTATTAATCCCATAGCCATGATTACAGGCATGTGCCACCACACCCAACTGGGTTTTATATTTCTAAACATGATTTTAGGTAGCTTGTGTATTTCTTACAAAACTATACCATCTAAACTGTCAAATGTACCTTCACAGAAATCTCTATTCTTTTATTAGTAAAAATATCTCTTACTAAGCCCTATCTTTATGCATTCATGTTTATTTTCTCTTAATTTATCAACTCTTTGTTTTTCAATTCTATTGTAGTTCTCCTTAATAACTCACTAATTTCTGTTTTTTATTTTAAAAACTTTTTTTCACACTCTCCTTAGGTTTTTAAAATTTTAATCCCACCTTTTTTTTAACCAAGACTCAATTCACTGAATTTCATTTTAAATAAAAATGGAAATTAACACAAATGGAAATTAATTAAACAAAATAGAATTAATACAAAAGGCATATTTTTAATTATGATTTTGGCCAAATCCCACAAGTTTTAATACTAAATATAGTATAAGGATGAAAATGCAAATTGCAGGCAGATTATTTAATCTCAAATCTAGCTCCATCACTTAATCTCTGTGTGAGTTATTTGAACACAAATTACTCTACTATTTTGTGCCTTTAAGTGTTAAGGAAGATGATAACATCTATGTTAGGATGTGTGAGAAGACTAAATAAAGTAAGATATGCAAAGTAATTTTTTTTTTAGTTCCTAAGCTATCTGTAATTTTAGTTTGAAGTCTATTTACCTTGATTGTTAGGGAGTTAATAATTTTCATTAGTTGTTAATTTTATTACACTGCAGCTAAAGAAATTGGCCTGCAAAATCTGTAGCTTTTAATGTACATGGCTGAAGAGGAAGGAAATTGCATTTATTATACATTGTTAGACATTGTGTTTGCTTCTTTTCAAAGCATTCACATGGCCATGTAATCTGATATCTGTTGTTTGGTTTGTTATCTAATCCTGCAATTTCTGCACCATGAGGCTATATTGAGATTCCTTAGTATGTATTTTCTTTGGAACACACACACACACACACACACAAACACACACCCCTATTACCTTCCTAGCTCATATATCTGCTTGATTTTTTTCCAAAAAAAGTAGCTTGCTGAAAACAACCCAAAAAAAGGGCACTGTAGAATCATATAGGTATAAAACCCCAGATATTTCTCATACTCACAGATTCATTTTTGAAAGACGACATAGCATTACTGAAGGGTTTTTAAGGGAGTAACAAAGACGGGGACTTCCCTTTAAAGCTAAATTCAAGATGAATTTTACATGAAAACCTGAAAGATGCTATCCTGGAGAGTGGAATGAGATGCAGGCCAAGATTTCACAGCACCCCATTGAAGAGACAGCTGCATTGTCTTATCTGATGTGTGCTGGAAGGTCATCCTCAGCTCAAATCGGTTTCTTATTGGCCTTCCTTTCATCAAGATGCTGCTCTCAATCTTGTCAGCTCATCTTTAACTACCTGGGGAACTTTAGAAGCTATACCAATGCTTGAGTTTCACCATAGACATATGAACGAATCAGAATCTGGATGGATTTGGAAGGCTCAAGCACTTTTTAAATGATCTCCAGATAAGTGGTTGAGAACCACTGGTTAAGACATTATCTCTTCAAAGTCCCCAGCACAAATGGCATATGCCACAGTTTGAATCTGGAATGCCCCACAAAAGCATATTAAAGCTTGGCCCCCAGGCTGGTGATGCTACTGGGAGGTGGTGGGACTATTAAGAGGTGAGGCCTAGTTGAAGGATTTAGATCATGGGAGGCAGCTGTTGAAGGGGACGTGGGGACTCCTCCTTCTCTCTTTTTCTTCCCAGTCTCCATGAGGTAAACAGTTTTCTCTGTTCCACATTCCCCTCCATGATGTGCTGCCTTGTGATAGGCTGGAAAGCAGTAGGCCAACCAACCATGGCCTGAAGCCTCCAAACATAAGATCCAAAATAAACCTTTTCTCCTTCAAGTTGACTATCTCAGGGATTTTGTCACAACAGAAAGTTGACTAAGCCTTTGTACAATCTTAGCCATTAGCTTTGAATCATATTTCAGTTTGGCAGAGAACAGAAAGACAAAAAGAAGAGCCTAAGGGAAGCAGACATATCTGCAGGGTTGAGAAAAAGCTTGTTCAGAAGTTTAGCACTGGACAGATTCAAATGTGAGAGACACTGGCAACAACTGCTAACATGGCAACGTTGGGGACACCAGGAAGGACCTGTGGGCAGGGAAACACTAAGGGATGGAATAGAGGAAGTGGATTGTGAAACACGAGATAGAGATGAAAGGAAAACAATATCTTTGCAGACCCCAAAACACAGAATGCCGCGCTAAAACCTTTTGCCATGCTGAGCACTCAGTTCTTACAACAGACCTCTAAAAGAGGAGCTGTTTTACCCATGGTAAAATGAGGAAATGGAGTCTGGGATTGATCAAGCAACTTGTCCACTTATTCAGTTGACAAGATGGGCTTGCACCCCTGCTCATTTCTCTAGCCATGTGTGTCTCAGTGCCAAGGACCCTTTGCATCAGAGGCAGCTCCCTTCCTGCTGCTGTCCCCAAGCCTCCTGAAACTGACTCTCAGGTTGAGCAGTATGAGTATAGTAAGTTCTTGGTGTGACAACCATGCCTCTGAATGTCTGAGGCCCACAGCCCTTGATCTCAGCGCTAACTTTAATAATCAGAAAACGTCCCAGGGCTGATGAGAAAAGGCAGATCTGACTCAGGGAGCCTGAGATGCTGCATTGCTAACAGGCTCCCAGCTGGTGCCAAAGTGTTGATCCCTGGAACACACTTGGAATAAGAAGTTCCTATCCCATGCTTCCCAGAGCCCCCATCCATACTAAGGGCAGAGCCTGAGTCCCAAACAGGTAGGATTCTGCAGGCAGCTAGAGTAGCCTGGTCACTCAAAGGCCAGGACTGCTCATGGCTGCTCAGCTGACTTCCTGCCAAGGGAGCAGGCTCAGTTGCTCATTTGTCAGAGCAAGAAGCCAAAGTCACTGGCGAGCACCTGCTCTGAGCCCTCAGGAAGCCGGTGCTGAATTTAGCCCCTCAGCAGCCGAGCAGAGGAGAGACAGGATTTACAGACAATTGCTGGCAACTGCAGTCAGGCAGCGACCCCAGACCCCAGCACAAGGCCTATAACCAATTCTGTTTATGCCAAATGACTGGACCTGGGAAATCACAAGGAAAAATATCTAACCACCAGGTGGTGGTGGTGGTGGTGGATCTTTTTATTATTATTTTTTTAATCAGCACAACATTTGGGATCTATTACTGTGGTTTTTAGGTTCTCCCAGTGTGTGGGTGGGCTTTATGGGATTTCCCCTTCATTTGGTAGTATTTCAGATTTAGGACTTTAATTTTCTTATCTTCTTTCTTTGATCACAATAACAAAGGCATTGACTGATAACTTCTTACTCCATATGGGAAAGAAATTGTGTTCCTCTGTTATTTCAAAAAAATAAAAAGAGATTTTTTTTCTAAAAAAAATTAATCACCCTATCTTTTACACATTTAAGCTCCTTGGGCATTGCACAGAAAATTATCTGTCCCACACTTGAATCAAGCAAAAGCAAGTCTGTATTTCCAGCCCTTAATCTCTTTTCGTTTTCTTCCAATTAGATGCAATCTTTTTTCAATACTCTAATTAATACTTCCACATTAAATATTAGGCCTTGTAAGAGAAAAATCATCTGTAATACAGTCATATCAAGCCAAACAGGATTTTCAAGCTCTTGCCCTTAATCTTTCTTTCAATTTTCTGCCATTTAGAAACAATTTTTCCCCAACACTCTAATGAATGCAAATGATATTCGTGATTAGTTAGTATTATGCTAATCTGAGCCTGGAATTTACCTAAATCTGCATGGTGTTGTCTGAGCACCAGATTGCTTTGGGTTTCTGAGGAAAATTACATTAGCCTGCCAGATGTACAAAACATGATAGAGTAGAAATCTGAGCAAATAATCAAGATTACATTAGTTTTGTTTCTTAATGAACAACTGTTGGCATTAGGGATTACAGACAAATTATGGTTTTCCTCTCTGAGCTCAGCAGCTAAGCAGCTGTTGTAAAGGTCCCCTTTTCCTGACTACCCCTAAATAGATTGGGAGCCGCTAGGGCAGGAGAAAACATCTAAAATTTCACATAATTTAATTTGTTCCATTACAAAGTAATCATCACTCCGAGGCCCACAGCTAACCTCCAAGTTTCCCCCCACCACCATCTCTCTGGAATGTGGGAGCAATTCAAGGGAGTAGCTGGGGCAAACTCGATGTGTTTTTCTTCTCTCCTGACTCCAGGCATGTGGCATGCCTTCAAGGCGTACCTGTTTTCTGTACCCTTTGGGCCACTTTCCAAAAGGGTGCCCGCCTAATTCCTGCTACTTGGGTGACACAGATGGAATGCTACTGATAAGGGCTAGGAGGAGGTAACGGAGGACATCTGGCTGCAGCCTCAGAGCCCGAGTAAACCAGAAACTTGCAGAAACAGCAGCCATTCGAGCTCAGACCCTTGTCCTAGGTTATTTGATCTACATCTGTGAAGTCCCGCCCGCTATAATGAAATCCTTGTCCCGCAGTGGATGTGTGGTGGTGGTGTGGTGGTGCGTATGTGTGTGTGCTTGTTGGTTGGGGTGATTTAATAGTCCATGATTCTGTTCTTGGACATTATTACTTTATGTCAATCAGCAAAATAACAGGACTATAGATTTTTCTGCTCAATTTAAGTGCCCTCACTTACAGTACAATGTCTTCTATGTCCAGAACATGTCTGTTCCTTCTGTGGGAATCAGTCCTTTCTTCTCCCTCATTTGCAACAGGAGAAATGGTGCCTATACTATGACGTTCCAAAACAGGCCATCCCTTATCAACAAATGACACTGAATTTCCACATTGATGTAAGCTCCATGAAGAAGGGAGCTAAGTCTGTCTTAGCTAGCATCTGTTGTAAATACTCCAAGACAATTTAGTGGCAGAATGAATAGACTCATGAAGTTGCAAGTCCAGTGTTGATAGAAGTTGCAAGGTCAGGTCTCTATATCATTATAAAGATGGTGTTCAAAATGATAAGATGCTAGTGACAAGGTCACACACATTTTTGTGTAGTGGTGGAGGATTCCTCAACACCTAACCCTAGGTTTGGGACAAGATAGGCAACAGAGGACAGGTATTTAAAGTTAGGGACAGAGCATCTCTTGACTTGCTCTAGCCAGCTAGCAAGGCTGCCTTGAAAACCAAGCTAATTTCCCTGCCTCTTATCTGTACCTCTGTGAGCTACCCTCCACAAATGGATAGACCCACTGCTGGTAAGGGTCACATTGATCACCTCTCATCAAGGTCTACTATTGTCTGATGGTAAAATCAGTGAGGACTAGTGAGGTAGAAGGGAGTAGAAATTCAAAGGAGCAGTAGGGAAAAGATTTGTCAGGCCCACCTCTAATCCTGACTCCCAACCTCACTACTTCTGACCTGCAATTTATGGGTTTGAGAGAACAATGGGAAGGAGCCCAAGAGAAAGGAAGACTGAGAGAAGAGGGAAACAAGTCATAAAGGAAGGAACACTGCAAAAGTACTCTTTCTCTTCCTTGACAACAGTGGGAAAATGAAAGGGTTCAGGAACAGGAAGGAGAAGGCATTTCCACCACCGACTGGTGCTCCAGGAGCCCCAGGCCTTACTTCCAGCTCTCAACTCCCCTCTAGATTGGGGGAGGGGAGTCTTAGTCCCTGCTGGATACACACACCATTCACACCTGGCACACTATGGGCAAAGCTGTCATTGATAGGTCCTTTGAAAAGGCATCATTAGGAAGTTTCTATTGAATGTCTTAACATGACTTTTATGACAGCATCTCATTTATAACTATATGTGGGTGCCTCTATGAAAAGTTGGACAGACTTTATGTATAAATTGTGTGTCCTGCACTCTCAGTGTGCTAATAATGGGCCAAGAGACTGGAACTTGGGGCAAGTTCAACCTCATCCAACAAGTCTTAGGGAATATCCCCCTGGACAAGAGTGCTGGGGAGTAGGAGGAGAAGCTGAGACCAGAAAACAGAAAACAGAAAGAGCAGGTCTCTGCTCTCTAGATGTTTACCTTTGAGTTTGGGGGAAAATGGAGTAGGTGACATTTAGCACATAGACTAAAATGGACAGGAGCTCAGGGGAAATCACCTTGTCAGCACAAATAAGTGAAGTCTGTGGAACTCAGTTGAGGTAGTTCCTCACTTGTCCCTAAGTCATTGGCTTGACATGGAATCACTTTGCTCAAATGCAGTTTCTGTGGGTTTTTTTTTTTTTTGGAGGGGGTTGTTTTTGTTTTCATGACCTATTTTTGTCTTCCCTTATTTGCATACCTGATTTATTGTAAAGTATTTTATTGCAAAACATTGTGATTATATTTTATTTGCAGGTAGTTAATATGACTGTGAGGACTTGCTACTTTATGTGTATGATCCCATTTAATCCTCACTACAATCTTACGAAGTACAACTAGTTACTACCCCTGTGACTAGAATCCCAGAGAGCTTAAGTCATGTTCTCAAGCTGGTCAGTGGCACATTTGGGATTTGAGCCCAGGTACTCTGGTCTTGGAAGCCCTAGCCCTCAGTCATGATGCTATTCTGCTCTCCAGCATAATATGGAACACTCTTCAGAGTCATTTTATTCCCTACTCTCTCTCCCATTTTAATTATAGCTTCCCCTCAGTTCTCTAGTTTTAAACATTATAAAATGCAGACTGATAAGAAAATGAATTTGGGCTGGAGGTGTGGCTGAAGTGGTAGAGCACCTGCTTTGCAAGTACAAAGCCCTGAGTTCAAACTCCTGTTCCCCCAACACACACACAAAACAGCTTTCAAGAATATGAATTTCCTATTCTAAAACAAATATTTCTTATTTATAATTTTTAACTTTCTTTCATTGACATAAGACTATGTAAAGTACAATAGATTTTACTTTACATGGGGCATAGGATTCCCTTCTACTAAAAATTTCACAGGAGGGGGGGACTCTAGGAAAACACCCATTCTATCCATTTGCTTTGATTTTTACAAAAAGGCCATTTCTTTGTTTTTAGTGGGCAATTAAACACTAAACACTGTAGCATATTTTTCCTCAAATTCTTGAGTCTTAGTCTACCACAGTCTTTACAAACTAAGGCTCTGTCCTAATAGCTCTAATTTCCCTAGCAAAGGTAAGAATTCAACAAGCATTGTGAACAGGCACCAGCCCAGCAGCATTACAGACTTTATGGCCTATCTGCTTTCTCCTGGGGCTGACTGGCTCTTCTGTACTTGGAGTAGTCCAAAGGAGAACACCCCAGTAGAATGTTCTACAAGAGGATCACAGACCAAGACCATAGTCCTTAAAAAACCACCTTTCCCCAGAGTATGAAATTCCTTCAAAAGGTGGGGTTCCAATCATGAAAGATCTCAAAACCCAAGAATTTGAAGCACTTCTAGGAGGCTATTGAACTTAACTTCCACAGGGAATTTCCATATGCACCAGTATTTTTTTCAAGCCATGTGTCATGACCCATTATTGTGTCAAAATATCAAGTTAATGAAAAAAAATGAAATAGAGTAAGAAAAACTATTAAAAGTGCATTTTAATTACTAAGAGTAAAGACTGTTTTATGAGTATTGTTAGTTCTATACCATAACATGTGTGCTAAGTTATAATTGATGAAAGGCCAAAATGTTTGAAACCACATTTCATTTGCTTCTTATAGCAGTTCAAAAAAAGTAGTCACAGCTAACACCTGTAATCCTAGCTACTTGAGAGGTCAGAGGTCAAATGGCTTGGTTATGCTTACAGATCAGTTTGGGGACGTTTATTTAGAATTTTAGATTCTCAAGGTATCTGTCATTCTACTGCCCCAATTGATTTTGGACCAGAAAAGGAAGCAAAACAAAAGCAGTGATGTCCTCTTTAAAAACAGGTGGATGAGGCTTCAGAGTTGACAGGACGAAGGCTTTATTGAGCAGCACAAAAAAGATCCTTGACAGTAGATTCAAGAAAGGTATCCAGGAACTATTTTTAATTGTTTTTACAAAGCCTCTCAAAAAGCGGTCTGCTTTATCCAGATAGTTTTGCCATCTAACTAAAACTCCTTTGCTTTGGCTAGATGTACATCAACTTTATGTGGTAGCATGAGAGGTAGCACACTGTTCCAAAGCTCTCTGCTTCCGATCGTAGTGGCTCTTAACCTTGGGGCTGCCCATTATTAGCTGGGTAAATTTGGACTACTGAAATCCTCTGCAACTCAGTGTTTTCTGCTATTAAACGGGAATTATATATAATTTTAGTGTTGTCCACCTTTTGTAAGATAATACATGCAAAATACCTAGAGAGAACCTGATATACAGGAGTGCTTAAAGCATGGTGGTATCTGAAACTGCAATGACATCTCTCAGTTCAAGTGCAATTTGTTAATTAATAGTCTTTGAAAATATGGACTTGAGGTGGGGATGTAATCAAAGAAGCATCTCTTTGGACAATGCTGGGAACTTTTACCTTAGCAATCACCCAGTCCCTGAAGGACTTAGCCTAATTGCTAAGGGACCAGAATGCTAGTTCAATATTTTCTTTGGGGAGATGGTGTTGGCTGAAACACTTGAAATGCCCAATAATTACTCATGTTACCCATTGACAGTCCTATGGCCAGGAGTTTAGAGGATATTGATCCCTTAAACATAGCAACATCTCCTTACACCTATGCTGTTATTTAGAATTCCCTATGAAAGTTTAGGAAAAAGCCAACCTGGCACAAGCACATGTTTTCAAAGTGTCTGATAAGAAAAGCACATGTGACAACAGTAAGGTGAAGGGAAGCAGCTCAAGCAGACAAAAGTGGCTAGACTGCTGGTTCTGAACAGATTGATTGATTTCTTAATTAATTTATGATGGTGCAACAATTATTACAAGCTACTGTTTGTCAGCTAAATCACTTGTGATGAAGTCAAAGGTTCACATCTGTGCAAAGGTCCCAAGGATCAATGCATCAAATTAGCTCTGTTGGCTTTTTTCCCACTAAAAGCTAACATGTGTCATTAATATTCCAGCGTTTGCATGTGTAAACTGATTGAAAATTCATGCTACGTAAACATGTGGTTTGTATTATGTGGAGTTCCATTTATAAACATCTTTGGTGCCAATAAAATGAATGTCCCCACATAAGATAATGAATATCTTATTGGAAAAATAAAATGACAATTTAGTGTTATTCCTTCTATTTATGGATGGAAGGCATTATGGTCTCTTCTAAAGTCCTGTATCATAGTGGACTCTGATTTTACCTAAGAGAAAACTAGAAGACACTTTAGAGATGGTAGAAGTTTGTGTGAGATCGTTCAGATCTATCAACAATACCTGTTTACTGGAAGATAGCATAATTATTGTCCTGGGTCATTCTATGGCATATGTGATACTATTTCTTGTCATATTCTCCCACCTTTATCTTCCCTGGTCCAAATTGGAGAAATGAAGTTTATTTCCCTCTGCATTTCATCTGCCAGATTAGCTGTCAGTATCCCATCAAACCCTGAAACTTGGTGGGAACTGTTGAAGATGCCTGGAAGGCAAAGTGAATTCTCATCTTATTCTCACAGCTCTTTCCCTGCTTCTTCAAGCCTGCAGGGGGAACAATGCTCCTGGTCATAAAAATGACTGTAGTGCTTGGAGCAAAAGTCACGGTCCACAGGCAACTTTCTCTCCTGTGCCTCTCCCCATCATTTCCCACTACAATAACTGACGCCAAGCACAAGAGTGCCACATAAGCAAAAGGTTTTGCTAGCCATGGAGCTACATCTTGGATTGAGTAGTGTCTGGCTGAAAGGGACCTAATACTTGTCAGGGATCTCTAGAACACTCTCCTAAATTTGTTACCCAAAAGCCCCAAGGAACTAGGGTCCTGCAGCAGCAG
The DNA here is from genome assembly GCF_047511655.1 of Castor canadensis. Lineage (NCBI taxonomy): Eukaryota > Metazoa > Chordata > Mammalia > Rodentia > Castoridae > Castor > Castor canadensis. The sequence continues at coordinate 57,106,564 of NC_133398.1, read as the reverse complement.
ACAGGTGACGTCCCACACACTGAACGCTGGGCTGCAGCATTTATAATCTTGAGCTCACTTGATCCTGGCAGTGAGAGGCTGTGTGCTCTGTTTTTATTCACACACCAACTAACGGTGCTGGAAGCAGAGCTGAATCCAAGGAGATTATTTTCTTTTTTCCACTTTAAATATCCCTTTTTCCCACTTTAAATATCCCTTTTTCCAAAATCATTTGGAAGCAGTTCTTTTTTCCCCATTTTTATTAGCATATATTCATTGTACAGGGGGGATCTGTTGTGACAATTTCAAATAGCCTTGCATTGTACATTGGTTAGATCGCCCCCACCATCTCCTTCCACCACCCCTCCCCACCCCAATTAAAGCAATTACAAGAGGTTTTATTGTTCTATTTCATGCATGTAAACCTTTATCTCCTCCTTTCACCCTCCCCCTTCCCATAAGTACTCTCCCCACTGTACATATTTTACAGTGCTATCTTTCATTATTAATTCCAAAGTCAATGTTTAAAGGGGTTTTTCGATGTATCTCAGCTGTGAATATCCTTTACTTTGGTCAGTTCAACCCACTCTGTTACTCTCCCTTACCCCTTCCTTCCCACCCCCCCATTAGTGGACAGTGGAAGAAGTTACTTCTTAACAAGTACTTGGGTACTTTCTTTTTCACTTTCCCAAAGATCCCTGTCCCTCAATATCCTGTCCATTCCCTTTCAAGTTTCTGTTATTCCTGGCTTGTTCCCCTGAAGCCTAACCAAAACACCGAACGTGAAAATGCCAGTCCATGCCAGAGGCCTTTCTAATGCTGCAAATAACACTGCAAACAAGAAAAATCAATGGAAACTAATTTAGAGTGGAAAACAATTCTCTTAAATTAACTTTATTTCATCAAAACTAAGAACTAAACGAAAACCTCACGCATTCCATAGTGAACTTACCTGATCATTATCCTCTCCCCCAAATACGTTAGCCTTTTCCAGTTCTCTGAAGGGTCCTAGTAACTGTACTAAAGGCAGATTTGAGAAAGTCCAAGATCAGGGTTGCTCATTAGTAATGACCATGACATGTGAATTTGCTGCTTTTACTTCCAGGGGCTTCTTCTCACTCTTAACTTCAGCTTTAAAACTTTACTGCTAATTTCATCACAATTCCAAGATGCTGCCAGTAAATTTCATTGTGAAAAAGCCAGGGGGTGGTCATGGGCCACAGATTGGGAGCCCATCAGCTATCACCTGAGAACAGAAAGGCCTGTGGAGATCCCATCAGTAAGCAGGAGGGCAATAATCTTGGTGTAATCTGGCAGTGATTTATTAGGGCCTTTTGTGCAAAAAATACTGTTTAAGATTGGTAAATAAGACCTGGGGCTTCCAATGTTAGTTGCACAGCTAACCAATTAAGTAAGACAAATCTCATATCTATGCCTAAGAAATGCTGTATAATAAAGTGGGCTCATTCATATTAAACACTCCTAATACAGCCTACATATACCATAAAAACATACCAAATTGTGCTAGGGTGTTTCATCTCAAATAATTGCTGGTGATATTGCTACCTCTAACATCTTAAAAAATAAGAGAAAAAAATCTCCATTGCAATATAATGTGCTACTTATTACACGCGAAGTAAATCTTTCCCATTATATTTATATATGGTATATAGACTTTATATAATATAACAATTATATAGGTAAGTAAAGTATTAGCTTTATTGAGGAATGATTGTGAGTCTCATGGTATGAATGAAAGTGCAAAATATAATGAAAAAATTTAAGAGTTGAATTGCAACATCACATTTTGGAAGTTTTCCTTATTTCATGCCCTCCCATTAAATTTACAAAGTAAATGGTGGTTTATTATCATTGCTATTGCATGGGATATTGGTAAACTAATCATGCATTAGTTATCTGAAAAATTAACCTTTGCAGTTTAGCAGAAGAGTTTGCAAAGAACATCACCGGATGTTTTAGACACGAGCATGTTTTCTGTTGCCTAGTGGAAATTGACCATCATATCACTGACCAGAACACTGCCAGAATTCTGGAAAGCATTTCTTTACTCACCCATGGTTAACACCACCTGCTAATAACATATATCCCTGAGATTTGTTTTGTATTTCACAGTTTTCAAGTTGTTTACTGTGCATTATCTCATTGGAGCTTCGTGAGCACTCTGTGGGGTAAACAGATATCATCAAAACCTGAAAATGCAAATGCCTTGCTTGTCAACTGCTACCCAAAAGATTTCCCCCAGATGGCTTATGACTATAGTGAGTCTAACTGCCTCGAGGAAAGATGAATGGAATCACTTTCCAAGAATTCAGCCACCTCTACTTCCAGAAGTGCTACAGTTCTCAGATGCAGGTCTGGAGTGATGTTCCTGAACCACTGAACACAGGGCAGAATGGAGTCTCAGGAAGAGACAAGAAATGAAGCCACAGGGCAGGCAGATGCAAGGACAAGCAATGATAAAAACACCTTAGCATGGTTGCCAACCATGAGGTCAAGCCCAGGTCCCATGGGTGAAGCAGTTGGTGACTGGATTCTGGGAAGAAACAAACCGTAGACTTGATGGGTTTCATAAAATCTGCTACTCCCTCCCACCCTCCCCTGTTGATGGAGGGCTGTTCAGAAATATGCTAGGCCTCAGGGTGGAGTGGCCCCATCTGCAGAGTGGGGCTGGTAATGCCAGTTTTATTGTGCTGTGCTGAAGACTGAATGAGATGATTTATATAAATTGCCTCCCCAAGTACCTGGCAAACACCTGGCAAATAAGAGCCCCTCAATGATCATTGGTTTTCTTTTACTCTTAAAATCATAGTATTTAATGTCTAAAATTAAGCTAATGTGTAACATTAGCCATTAGATCTTGTTAAGCATAGAAAAATACTTGAGGAGGCTCTGCTTCTAAGAAACCTGCTACAATTTGAAATGGAAAATACTAAACTTTTATGGTTCATTTAATATATGCAGTACCCACAAAAATGTGTGAATTCAAAAAAAGAGGCAAGTTGGTTATGAAAGCCCATAGAAAAGGTTACTGTTCCAGTGAACTCACCCACCCTGGGGTATTTTTTAAGCACCTACTAAGTGTTCAGCCCCACGCCTGTACAAATAGTGACAGCTTGGATTAGCCCCTCTCTGGTGAATGTTTCAACCCTCGTATTTACACTGCACTCACCAGGTGCCTCCATCTCATTCATCCTCGCGACAGGTTGGATTATCTGCACTCTACAGCTGGCTGGGCCAGCCACGAGAGGAGCAAATTCATTTGTCAGAGGTCGCCGAATCTACACCTCCCAGGATCCAGCCTTGTGCTCATAAACATATCCATTATGTTGTAACTTTGGAACATGAGCATAGTACATGAGAAGTAAAAAAAGAAAGAAAGAAAGAAAGAAAAACAGTCTCTGAATAAAGTGATTTTTTAGGGAAATGCTGGGTGAAGATTTTAGAACAGTGAGAAATGACAATGGTTATCAAGCTGCCTGTTACGTGGTGCGTTAAATCTGCTCTGTTACACGGCATGCCTAGTAGAAGTTGACACAGTACTACTCATCTTAACTAACATTCACCCAGTCCTTTCTATGCTCCTGACTCCTCGCTAAGCATTTAAAATGCACTACAATTTAAACTCCTTAAAGTGAATGAAACATGTAGTATACCTACACACATGCCTTAGCAGAAATTTATAGGAAAAGAACTTTGGTACTGACTCTATCCTGGCTGTTTTGCACATTGAAATGCAACACGGGAATGTAATTCTCTTTTCCTGTTCTGTATATTTTCCTATAGCTGAGAACACTTTTTCAGCCCCTCAGAATATATGTTACAAACCATAGTATAGCAAATGTCACAAAATAACAACCTTGGGGATTAAAAAATGCCTAAAGGTAGTGATTGACATCATTCAGCCAGGCCACAGAAATATGCTGCAGTTTTAATGACACTGTGAGCATCAGATATCTCTCTTTGTTGACAAGTCTCTAAACTGGGAAATCAACACCAGCTTTCCCATAGATGGAAGAGATAACAATCCCTGAGAACACAACCCTTTACTTCCTAAAAAAAAGCTGGAAAAGATAGGCAGGCACTTGTGTTTCCTCACTCTCTGGTTGGATTAATAACCATCTAATCACTGTTTAGTAAGATAGGATATAAAAGATGCTTTTCTAATCCAAAGTTTATGCCATGCATTTGTTTTTGCAAACACCTAAGTAAAAAAATCATGGAAAATGAAATAGAAATTGTTCCCATGTAAGAAAACACCTTAGAAGAACATTAATGTGTTTTACCCCCATCTTCCTTACACTGCCCTTTCATTTAAATATGTTATTACATATTTAAAATGGCATTACAAATGAGAATGCATCCCTAAAGAATACGGGCATGGAAGACATGTAGAAAAAAGTCCAATCTGTCTACAACAAAATCTGAAATATTAAAAAAAGGTAATGTTGTTTACACATGTTGGGATCATTTTTCATGCAGACCTCACCATCATCATTGTGGTTATACAGAAACTGGTATTTAGAATACTTGAAATAAATGATTAATCTTTATCCATATAATTAATTGCACAGGAGATGGCTTAGAGAGGATGGTAATGTTGACATTCATGTATGAGTCCATAAAAGCATACAAGAAAGATGTACTGACTACCCTTGACAATGAATGGCAAGTCTGCAAATGTACTGTTTATTTGCCAATGTTTTAGGGAAAACCAAACCCCTCCAGAAACTCTCACGAACAGGATGGTGTCATCATCCTGTAACACCATGATATGAGTTTGATCCCATACAGGGAAGGCAGTCTTGATCTCCCCTATACCCAGAACAGAGCCTGGCATATAATATGGGCTTCACAAATATTTGTTGATAAAACATATATTTTATAGTTTCAAATATTACCAATAGATTTGGTATATAGACATAATAACTTCCAGTAATTCCTTAGTATGGTTATTATTTGTGTGGTGTCTGCTAGTTTTAATTATATTTCTAGAAATAAATACTTGAAATTAAATAAATTTTGAAATTTCATTTTCAGATACAGCTTTGCATGCCTAACAGACAACTTAGGTTATACATCATCTGGGTTGTTTGTCTGGTCATTACGTTGGGCAAGGGCTTTCTCATATATATTTTTAGCATATTTATTAGACTGTTTAGAAACTTTTGCTTATAGTAAAATAAAATAAGTTACATTTTTAAGAAGATAAGTTAATTTTAGGATTATCAATTAAAAAACAGAAATATTAAACCTAAGTTGACCTCAACTTCTGGAAGACTTTAGAGAAATAGTTGCTTCAATGTGGTCATATATATATATATTTTGATATTAGTTGTCAAGTTATTTAATTAAAATGAACATTAAGTACAAAATCTTGAATTAAAACAGTCAAACAAGTGACGTGTTTGTTGTTTTATTAACATTGTCTTAGAACGAATGATGAAATTATGTAAAGGTACTTGGTTCAGCTTCTCAAAAAAGTAAAAAATATTTTCTTTCAAGAAACATTAAAAATATATCACAATTAAATAGATTGATTGGTATTCAACGAAGAATAACCTTTGTGTCTTTGATAATATAAGATCTAGTTCAACTTTTGTGCTCATATATCCATTTAATTTAATATTTAAAGAATTTCAAGTTGCAGAGACTGGCAATTCATTTTTCAAATTAATTTTATGGATTAATATTTAAATAATTAGCCTTCATGGTTAAGGTAAACTTACCCATGTTCTGGCCTGGTTCTAATGGGATCAAAGGATTAGACTTAGGAAATTTAGAGAAAACAATAATAATGTCTGGTGCCTCTCTGCTACACTGAAGTTCCAAATAACTAACAAAGAAGTTTTAATAAGTCTTACAGAGAGCTTTAAATAAACAATATAAAATAGAATGGAAAGTCCAAAAATTGTTTCTGCTAATTTTATTTGTCAGTGGTTGAAAGGGAAACATATAGTCTCTTTAATAACCATTAATGACATAGTGCAATTGGTGAGATATAGCTCTAATACATTCCAAGTGATATTTTTAAATATGTAAAAGGTCATCAACAGAACTCTAAATATAGCTAACCAACTGTCATTGAAACTGCTTACATGATTTTCCCCCTTGAAAGAAGTCACATGCAAAGCCACTGAAAGAAGTGAAACATGTAAGGAGTATCGTCTAAAAAAGCCCTGCACGTATGTAGATGAGAGTTAACATACACACAACACACACACAATGGTTTACTCTTTTTGTATTTGTTTATTTTTAGCTGTCTCAATAAAATGTTTTTCCTCCCTCTGTTTTACTAAAACATGCCTATCTAAGAAGGAAAACAGATGTAGAATTGGACAACTATGTCTTGTTTGGGCTCTTTCCCTGTCAAGTAGAATTTATGATCATTGTCACACAATAAGAGAATCTAAGTGAAACAGACAATACGTCAGGAAGCAATTGCTGGCACACTTTAATACTGCAGCTTTGGAATTCGGGTTTTGGTGTACTAAAATTTCATTTGATTAATCCAAATATGGATAAGATATCCTTTCTTACACAAAAACCACAGAGTAATTGTGAAAATGAAAGAATGAGAGTCATGATGAGAGAAGAATCATAATAAACTAGTTTGTAAAAACCTTAAAAGATCTTTAAAATATTTTTAGGTCAAAAATAAGGCATATTATAGTAACCTCCATTTACTTTCTTTGTCTTCCAATATTTTACTAAAGATAACCAATAATTTAGCTTGATTAATTAGGTTTCCACAAAGCATCTGCCATTCCAAGTTTTCAATGACATATTAAACAATAATCTCTTAAACACTTCAATCCCATATTCGCAAAGTTCATTAAAACAGAATTGTCCTATTAAGAAATTTACACACTCTTCATGTAATGTAATAAAGGCTAAATATGAAAATAATTTGCAAACATTTTTAACTTAGTATTTTACCTCTAAACCTGGATACATATTCTGCAAATTCTTCACAAGCAATAAAATGGTATAATTTTAAAGAATAAATAATCAGCTTACACAAATCTTTAAAAATAGAATTCATACCACATTTCTCTGTTCAGTAGAATGATGAAATCTAATGACAAAATAATAGTGATCAGCTTACACTACTCACACTGAGCTCAGTTTTCCAAGTAAAATTTTGAGCAAACGTTTATTTTTTGCCAACAGAAAATGTCTCATTTCATGAAAATATTACATCAAAAACCCTCTTGTTAAGGCATCCTAAAACGATAGTTTCAAGAGGTAGGGTAAACTATTAAAACATCGCTTCCAAGCCTTGATAGTCACATAAGACAAATCATTCACACAAATATTTTGCAACCTCTTTCCCCAAATATCTACCAGTTATTTTAAGAATCAATTACACCCTTATACATACACAGTACTGATGGCTAATGAGAATACATGAACCCAACAACCACAAAAGAGACTCTGCCACTGTAGATCTTATATCACTTGTAAAATTACTCCAACAAGAATAAAGGTGGTGTGGAGAGAGGAGGAGGAGGAGAAGAAGAAGAAGAAGAAGAAGAAGAAGAAGGAGAGAGAGAGAGAGAGGAAAATCGCCTTCAGTAGCTGGCCTTTCTGAAACAGAGCGTGCAGAACAGAAAGAACAGCAACAAGTAGCAGTCACACAAGTTTTATGCAGCTCCTACATCTCACATTAATGAGAAAGCACTCAGAGGACCAGCGAGCAGTGAAACCTCTGCAGTGAGCTCTTAGGAGGAGCCTAGAAGCAATACCATAACGGCCACCTTTCAGGAAATTCAAACACATGAATAAGAAGCCTCTTGCCTAGCAGCACCAGAAACCAGAACTAATCGGAAGGCACTCCTTTCAGACCAGGCTCTGCGAATGAACTGACCACCAGGGCTGGCCATACCCCTCCCCACCTAGAATAAAGTGCCATTGTCCCTCATTGTGGAAAAAAAATATACATAGTGCTTGAAGTAAGCATAATAATTATTGAAAATATAAGCCAAAATAATCAAGATCTAAATGCAAGGGACAAAGAAGACAATAAAAAGAAAATGGCAAAAGCAAGCAAATGCTCAAATGAGTTAACCCAGTGATGAACTTAATAGTCATGAAGTGCTGGTCTGAGGAAGGGTGCACACAAGAGACCATTGTCTACACAACAGAAATCAGTACACTGCATATTATCATGTAGTACTTTCTTTTTTTAACGTGAAACGTTTCCTTTCCCCAAACTACCACCTCTAATCCTCGCATTCCGGTCAAAGAAAGTTAGGACTTCTCTCTTCCCAGTACTATTTTTAAAGTTGAATCCCAGGATCCATCAGTGTCCTGAAGTTTTATGCTTTTTTTTCTCCCTCTTCCCCACATTTACAGCTGGACAAATATGGGGAGGGGGGTACAGCAACAACAAACTCACACACATTTGCCTGAGCAAAGAAAAATAATGAACTGAATATGCATATCCTCATTAACTAAATTTAATTACGCTGAGTGGCACAGTAATCAGTGGTTGCTCCAGTTACAGTATTCATTGAAAGGGAGGTGGATTCCAAATTAAGGCGAAGCGTGGGGGACAGTCGCATACTGATGAGGCAGTGGCACACAACATGATACAATACACCATCTAAATCATTATTCAGAGAAGCCAAAGAAAGAAGTACATTGCTCCGCGTTAAGACCAATGCAAGAACAATTAGTCTCCAAGAAGGCTCCAGTCTCCTACTGTCTGCCCTACCTCCTATGTTTCCCAGCAGCCAGCCTGGGACCCACTGTACCATTTGCATTTTTTTCTTTTTCTCTTTTCAAACAAACAAAAAAAAAAAAAGAACAAAACCCCACACTGCCTTTTTCAAAAGAAGGCCCATGTCCGTGGCCACAATAGTGGGGAAATCCTATCTAGCACACTGGTGTGCACAGGCAGCCCGCGCTCCCACAACTTGAGCTTGAACTTTCCGCCGGCAGCGAACTTTATAACACGTGCATGGAACAATAAAGGAGGGGCTCAAAAGAAAGAAGGGAGGGGGAAAGTTTTTTTGGGGGGGTAAGTGGAAAAAGAAGTTATCATGCCAAACTTACCATCCACCAGGTCCTGGCTGACATGTCATAACATAGCTGCCATCTTATGGAGCTGTCTGACGGTTTCCCAGCCATCGTGCTGTCAGCAACCTTCATCAGATGCAGCTCAATGGAAGATAAGACACCTAATCAAGGGAACATCAGCGGTGGCTTTCTGGACTACATGTAGGCCAATCCTTATCACACTGCATCATGGGAAAAGCTCCTTTATTAGCAGAAGGAGCTGCACCCTCACAGATAGAAAGACAAGGATCAGTTCTTTTGCCTTTTTTTTTTTTTTTTGGTCTGAAGGGATTGGTGAAAGTAGCTAGCGTTCTTTGTGTATCATGTGTACAAGAGTTAAGTATCTTGCAAGTGGGCGGCTAACTGCTTTGCTGGGCGATGCAGACTAAAGTTTATTTGCATTCTTCTCTGTTGTATATTGTTTGACATGGTCCATGGTCCTTGCTGAGCAGATGAAGGGAGGGGAGCGGGTGGGAGGGAGTGAGGGGAGAGGGAGCTGTAATTGCTCAGAATTAATATGTCCCCCAACAAAGACATAACAGTTTCATTGACACAGTCGGAACATGGTTCAGATGTCACAGCACCCATGAGCATATGAGATTCTCTCTCTCTCTCACACACACACACACACACACACACACACAGTGGAACACACAGGTAGCAGCTGCAGCTGGATTCAGCTGAGGTTGCCAAAGGCTACAAACTCCATTCTCATGCTGGACATATGGAAGCAGTTTAACTCTTTGAAATCACTGTTTGAGAAGAGCTCTGCAGTCTGCAAGGATAAATTGGCCTTGAGAACAGCTTCTCAGTTAGGAGGCAACTGGCCTGGTGCTCACTTCCTTCTAAAAATGGTCAAGAAATAACATTTCTTCATGCAGGGAAGACTTGATCAAAACGAGGAAGAGAAGGGTGAGCTTGCAATAATCTCACTCTAGATCTGTTTCCTCACTCAGCCCTCTCTGTCCTGCTCTTGGAAGGGACCATTTCTGCTCTCTCCAAGACTTGGAAGTAGTTCTCCCAAAAAGCATACACTAACATTTGCTAGTAAAGTCACTTGCTTCCCATAGCCTTTCTTTTTTTCCCAAAGAGTAAAAAACTAAATACGGCAGAGAGACTTTTAAAGAATTAGAAATCTGGCTAAGACAAGCAGATGTACTTCTGCCTCTTCTTTGCTAAAATACCAGAAGACATGTACAAATCTAGAGATGGTGCCATTGGATTTCAGGGCCCCTGCAGCACACCACCAAACCCAGGCATTTTGTCACCTTGCCTGTCTTCTGTGGGTCTGGCGATATTCTCTGTCTGGCTTTCAGGCTTAGAATTCACATTTGCTGAATATAGCTTAAAAGGTTAAACTCCTATTCGACTCAGTCAAAGAGAAGGGAAAAGTTGCTGCATTACCCTGTTTTCTGTCCTCTGCATGCGGTTTGCAGTCTGAAAGACAGCTTGTTTCACCTGGGAACTGCAAGGATGAAAATGCCTGCTGAAGCTGAAGCTCGTCCTTCGGGTATTTTTATATTCACCTGGGGACACATGTCAGCCACAGTCTCAGACAGGACAGGAGCTTAAGGTAGTCTGACCCCGGACTGGCAGAAAAAGGACCTGCTATCTTCTTGGGCCCAGGAGGCTTCTGCGTTTCCCTCCTCCAGTTTGCTTTTTAATTCTCAGGCGGGAGGGGCTGTTGGGGGACTGGACTGCCCCACCCAGGCTTCTGTCTTTGAAGTACCCCATGATCCTGACACCTCCTTTCTCTCACTCTCTCTCCCCCCACCTCATTCTTCAAGACTTTTTTTTTTTTCTTTTCTTTTCTTTGAGCAATGGTTGGATAATCAGCCTATGAGTGGTAATCATAGTTACCTGTGTGAACTTTCTGAGATCACAGGGGCCATGCTGAATGCCTACTATGTGTCAGACATCACAGTGGAGGCCCAGAGATTAGAGATACAGTCTGTCTCATTAACCAAACAACTGTGAGCACCCAAAGTCCTGACAGGCAGGGGGAGATTTACAGGCTGTGGTAGCAGCCAGGGGGAGAGACAGAGACCAGACAGGGGGTACCTCCTGCGGCTGCACAGAGCCAGCAACAGGACAGGTTGGGGCATAGGATCTCACTCAGCATCATTTCCAGAGCTCTCCTTTGAGGCAGTTGTCTAGCCTGCAGCTGACGCTGGCATGGCTTCTCTTCCTCCGTCTTCCCTGCAATCGGCCCCTCCACAGCCCACCTCCCTCAGGTGCTCAATGGAAGGAGGGTCCCCACCCACCTCTCCCTGCTGTGCTGGCATAAAGCCAACTGCTTGGAGCAAATGCCAATTTTGGGCACCAGCCTGAGAGCATTCAGCTCACCAACACTTCCAGACTGCCTGGAATCCCCTAATAATCCTTGCACAATGTGTACAAGTGAATCTGCGGAGAGGATCTGTTATCTCTGTCTCTGTGGAGACACTTCCTTTGATTAGTTGGCAACACAAGTGGGAAATGATAAAAGATGATGGCAGAAACATGGGAAGAAACCACTGGAGAGAAAGAGAGAGAGAGAGGCTGCAGCATTTATACACAAATATGTGAACTATGAGGAACAAAGAGATGGGATAGAAATGACAGATCTGTGCACGGGCACTTGCACAGCTGGGAGCACCCAGAGACCAGGTAACTGGGAATCTCTAGCAGATCTAAAATGGGAACAAACTCAGAATTGGGGCTGGTATTTGCAAGAAGCATGCCTGGGCCTGACCATTCTTTATCTGAGGTCCCGGGACATCTTTCATCAAAACTTCTGAGTGTGCCAGTGCATTTGATGGACTGGAGCCTGCAGGCCAGCTGGGCTCTCCAGTGGAAGGCAGTTGTGAGTGGTTCTTTTGCCAAACTGCTCTCACCTGACACAGGTCTAAAGGCTAATTTGGTATTGAAAAACATGAATTCAACTCCAAAAGCACTAATGATTAGTGAAGACTTCACAGAATCTTTGGGGGGTGATTATATCCCACCTTGCTTAAATCCCTAAAACGCCCCAACCTTAGCTCTTTCCCCCCAAATCCTTGTTCCATAGCATATTTTCAACTCCCAAAGTCTCCCTTTGTGACTCTTTTATTTGTACTGCCTTCAGCAGCCTCCCCAACACAGACACCTAACCCTGTAGGATAAAGGCCTGGGAGAAGTCAGATATTTTGCCCAAAGTGATCCAGTCAATGTTCAGTGGTACCCAGGGAAAACTTTAATTTCTGACATTACTGCCAAATTAACCAGGGATAAGCTTGGAGCTGCACTGAAGAATGCTCATGTTTGTGAGAGGCTCTTAGGCACTCCCTCATTGCTTCCAACTGTTCACAGCCACCCCTTCTTCCTGGGCACTGATGGTGGTCGGTGACCAGAGTTCCAATCACTGAGTTGTTACTCACTAGTTGCATGACCTGGCAGGTTGATTAACTCTGGTGTCCATAATTCATTTCAAATCATACAGCTGATAATTAGGGAGAATGAGAAAGCAAATGAAGAAAAAGGAGGGAAAATCATCTGCCTTCTGGGAGAAAGAAAGAGAGAAACAGACACAAGAGAGGAAGAGAGAGAGAAGGAAGGCAGAGAGTGAGGATGAAATGAAGCCATTCTCATGTCTTCGTTGCTCTTTGGAAGGATCCAAGCCGGCTCTGCTACTATGACCCACCCCAGTGCTCATGTGGGTATCTCAACCCTCTCCTGTGTAACCCCTCAGGGTATGAAGTTGTTGAAACTCCCATCAGACTCCATGGATGGGAGCAGTCACTTCTCAGGGCTTTTGACCCATGGAGCCTACAAATTTACTTGCTATTTGAAGAGTCATTTAATTCAACTATTTTATTGTGATTTATTTTATTTTTAGGTTTTTAGCCCTGATGCCAATTCTAATCTAATCCTGTACTGAGTCTGTAAACCCTGTACCCATGAATGTAATACTTAATTAGTCCTGGGTTCTGGGCACTTGCCAAGTATGAGTTCAAACAAGTTACTTGAACTTTGTGTACCTCTTTCTTTGCTTATATAAGGGGCCTGACAGGGCCTGGCATGGTAGTACACATCTGTAATCCCAGCTATGTGGGAGGTAAAGGTAAGAGGATCCTTGTCCGATGCTAGCCCTGGACAAAAGCAAGGCCCTATCCGAAAAATAATTAAAGCAAAAAGGGTTGGGAGTGTGCCTTAAGTGGTAGAATGCTTGCCTAGCATGAAACCCTGAGTTCAAATCCTAGAACTGTCAAAAAAAAAAAAAAAAGCAGGGGGTGAGGGGAAGGGAAGGAGTGACTGAGCATAGTATCTCTTGTGGAGTTACCGTGAAGATTAAATTAGATCCTGCATGGATCTGTCTATGACCTTGGTGGTGATGGTGGTTTCATGAGTTTATAATTAGTCCAAACTCATGGCTTTCTTCAGCTTTTCATTCCCTCTGAGGATTCAAGGAAGGTCCTGTGGCCCTTTCCTGAGCTATTTCCCCTCCCCTTCTGGAGCTGTCCCAGACCCTGCAATTCCTCAAGTCAGGGCCCTCAGGGTTTGAGCTTGATAGAGAAGAGACTGACCCAGCAGGAAGACCATGAGGGTTTCTTGCCCTTCAGGTTTCATCTCCAGTACAATAACCCATCTCAAGAGACAATAACCATCCTCAGGGTTCCATCTTCACAGGCTCTTTCTGGTGGTGACATCTCTATAGAAGGGTAGGCTGCACTTGTCCTCTCCTTTGGAAGGAAGCCCTTACTGAGCTGATCCCATGTCATGGGCAGGGCCTGCCCACCAGGGAGACTTAGTTTCCCACTCTCCTAGACAACCATTCGTCTTTCTTTTGCCTCCCCCCCAGGTCTCATCTTAATTGGTCTCTCCCACCCCAATGGCTCTCAAAGGAAGCATGATGGCCAGAAGATCATTTGAGAGACAAATAACAAAATTTTTTCCTTCCCACTTCAAGGAATAGAATTAGCTGATTATCAAAGTTGGAGACATACTGTGTTAGTGATAGCAGGCTCTACCTCCAGCTTCTGCTCGGAGGTACCTGTTTGTTTATAGACAAGGATAATCTGATTAAAACCAGGAGCAGAGTCTGAGTTTGGAATTCAAGTGTGCTCACCCTTAACTTCCACTAACATTTCTCTACCAAGTTGCAAAAAATGCTACATTTTCTGAAAACATGTGTTTGAAACATTTTCTCTTTTACATAGTTGGAAAGTGTGGCAGCTACCGCAACTTGACACAGGAGGATTTTTTCTTTGATTCTGGGTTAAAAAAATTACTGGAGAGCATGATTCCAGTTTTGATAAATAAGTCAACCAAATCTATCTATTCATTTGTGCATAGAAAAAAAATTAGAAGAATTTTGACTCAATTATAAGTAGGGAGGAACATGTTCTTTTTTGTATGATTTGTGCTGCTCGAAAAATTATAAAGGTCATGCATGCCATCCGTAAATAAAAGCAAAAAGTAAGGTGAAAGATTCATAGAATCTCCCTGTACTTTTTTTTTTTTTTTTTTGCAATTTCCTGTGACTCTACAAGTCTGGGACCATGACTTGTAATGGTTTGACTTAGGATTTTCCAACTTCACAGTGGTACCAGAGACAATACGAATTCAGTAGAAACTGTAATTCGCATTTTCATTTTGATTTTTTTCTCTAAGCTAGTAATATGTGGTCTGATACTCTCTTGAGACACCAGGCCACAGCTCACAGTTAGCTTCACAGTCAGGAGAGTGAGCCACGGTGCTTTGCAGAGGGCTGTGTTGCTAAGCTGCAACTTTCAGTAGGGTAGATACAGCCAACACACTGTGACGGATGATACTTTCAGTTTACAATGGCTTTATGGGGACATAACTTGTCATCATATGTTGAGGGGCATCTGTATTTCAGATCAAAAAGTTGAAGAACAAAAGTAAATAAATACATTTGCCGTCTACATTTTTGGACTTTCAAACTTTAAATATCAGTGACAGAGACTCTCCAGAAGATTGGCGGTGCTACAGGTTTTCCCAGACCATGTGGTCATTGTCATATTCTCCCATGGAACTTTCATAAAACAGAGGAAAAAGACAAAAAAAAAAAAAAAAAGAAAGCAGTAGTGGTGGCAGAGTAACAATATACTGCCGTGTTTTCCCTTTCTGACAAGGCAAATCTTGCCAAAAGATAGGCGGGTTTCACAAAAAAGGCTCCTGGAACGACTCAGGGAGGGAGGCTGGTGCAAGTTCAACACTTGAGTAACACAGATAAACACAACACCCCAGCCCCTGATGAAAGCAGCGATAGTGGCCCGGAGTGCACTCCTGCGTAAAATTTCCTATGAACCAACAAAGACTGCAGAGTCCTTAAAGACTACGTCAAAGTCTGGTACTGCTGGGTCCTAAGGGCAGGGTTATCTCTCTGAGACTGTCATTAAGAGACAAATCTCCCTGTGTGCCAAACACCCCCCCACACTATGCCCTTTCTCTACTCCCCCTCAACACGCACACATACTGTAAGACAAGTAAAATTGGCACTAATGAACTCAGTGACATGACAGGGCGAAAGAAGGCTCCAAAAGGCAGTCTGTAGTCTGGGGAATGTGTGTGTGTGTGTGTGTGTTTAGCATCAAAGGAGGGAGGAAAGGGGGGCTAGGAGAGTTTCGCAGTTTTACCTGCTTTTACCAAAGAGGGAGAGGAATTGATTACAACTAAAATGTCCATTCATCACATAGTTATTTACTACTTATTCATCAAGCAGCAAGCATTTATTACTTAGTAACCATTGCTAGTAGACTAAATGTTGGTGAGCAAAAATGCACATGGTTCTCTCCTTAGAGGAACTTACTACTGTCTAGTAGGAGCAGACAGGCATTAATCACCTGCTCAACACAAGTAGACACTAAATACCATCCATGGAGGGTGCTTTAAAGGAGCAGCCTGTGAAAATGTGTCCCTGGGAAGGCAGAGAGTTTGCAAGAGTTGGGGAATTGGCAAAGGCTTCAGAGGAGAAGCAACAAAAGATGAAAGAGTGCCACAATTCCTCACAATAACCTTCAAGGAAGTTTGACTATCTTCCTTCTACAAAATTGGAAATAAAATCTCAGAACAAATTAAGCAATTTATCCAAGAATGAGTACAGAAGCTTGGAATGAAAACCAGGACTATCATTCTCTGAAACCAATCATTGGTTCTGTAGGCCACCTGTAGTCTCAGAAGCTGATGATGTGTCTTGGCTTCTGTTCTTGCTCACCAAGAATATGGTCATAGGGTGACCACATTCTGGCCTGGAGGAAGGTGGAGTAAAAGCACTCTGAATTCACTAGGTTCGATGGGCAGTTTTGCCTCAAGAAAATGAAGGTTAGGACTGGAAGTTTCTGGTAAGGGTCTCCGAATCTACTCCTTTTACAAGGCACTTGGGAGGACTATATCCCTAAAGATAGGGCTCCTGAGGCTACCTATATGATATTAATGAAATTTTATCAAGATATAATTTACATATAGTGTCTTGTACAAACCTTAAGTAATGAAGTTTTTGCAAATGTGCCCACCTGTCTAATCCACACCCCTATTAAGATATTAGAATATCTTCAATGCCCTTAAAACATCCCAATTGTCCTTACCAGGTCACCCTCTTTCCCTCTGGCTACCCACAATCACTGTTATCATGTCTATCACCACAGGCTGTGCCTTTTCTAGAAATTCAAGTGAATGGAATCACATCACATCTGTTCCTTGGTGTCTGGCTCCCTCACTCAGCATATGTTTTTGAGATGTATCCATCTTCTTGTGTGTTAGTAGTTTGTTGCTTTTTGTTGCTGAGTCATATTTTATTGTCTGATTATACCATAATTTGCTTAGCTACTCTCCTGTTGATGGACATTTGAATTTTCTTGATTTATTCTGAGAAAAGCTATGACCATTCATGGACAATTTCTTCGTGAGTCTCATTTTCTTTCCCTTGGGTAAATACTAGTGTGAGAATTGGTTGGTCGATCATAAAATAGATGTGTAATTAATGACAAACTGCCAGATAGTTTTCTAAAGTAGTTGCACCATTTTACATATAGATGAAAGTTACAGATTTTCCTGATCCTCCTCAACTCTTGGTATTCTCAGCCTTAAAAAAAATCAAAACAATTTTATTAGCATCTATTAGTTGTACGGGAGGGGGGGGGTCATCATGATTTTTCCATGTGCTTAAAGTATACCGTGATTAGATTCACCTCCTTCAATTGTCCCTCATCTTTCCTTCTTAAGACAGTTTCAACTATTCACTGTTCTATTTTCATACAAAGATATAATGTACATCGACCACATTGGTTCTCCTTCACCTTCTCTGTTTACCTTCCCTGCTCTCCCTTGTCCATCCTGAACAGAACCTGTTTTATCTTCCTATCTTTTTTTTTTTTTAAGTGTGTATCTCAGCCTTTTTAGTATGTATGTAGACGTGGCTCATTTTAGTTACATATACATTCACCTAATGGTTACTGACACTGAGCCCTTTTTCATATGCTTGCTGGCTATTTTGACTTCTTCCTTTGTGAAATATCTATTTGAGTTGATTGCTCTTTATTACAGGGGAAGTAGAAGTCTTTTATAAATTCTGGCTTTAAGTCCTTTGTTAGACATCTGTATTATGAATATTTTTCCTTGACCAAAACTTCTTTATTCAGTTTCTCAATGATGTTTTTAATTTTTGTAAAGTCCAATTTTTCAATTTCTATCTTATAGCTATTACTTTATGTTTCCTATCTAAGAAATTCTTGCTTTAAAGATAACAAAGATCATCTTCTGTGTTTTCTTCTGAAAGCATTATAATCATAAACCTTTTATGTTTAGGTTAATTTTGCTTATGATGTGAGGTAGAGATCAATGATTTTTTTCATATGGATAATGTTTTGTTTCAGAACATTTGTTAAGAATTATTTACATTTCTCATTTAATTGCCATGGTGCATCTGACAAAAGTCATTTGATATGGATCAATGTCTGAATTCCCTAGTTGCATGCTTTATTACTAGATTTACCTGTCTTCTACCAATACCACCCTGTCTTAACTCTTATAACTTTTAGGTAGTATAACTCTATCAATTTTGTTTTTTCTTTTACAAGAATGCTTTGTCTATTTTGGGATCCTTGACACTTTTGTATAAGTTTTATAACCAGCC
Organism: Castor canadensis; assembly: GCF_047511655.1. Lineage (NCBI taxonomy): Eukaryota > Metazoa > Chordata > Mammalia > Rodentia > Castoridae > Castor > Castor canadensis. Next base: position 57,088,389 of record NC_133398.1, on the reverse strand, counting down.
TGTCAGCTTCTGCTGAGATTTTCCACTGGAATTGTATTCAGATCATATTGAGGAGAATTGACATCTTTATTATTTTTGTATCTTCCAATCAATGAATACAGTATATATTATCATTTCCTTAGATATCCTTTAATTTTTTTTTCTCAGTAATATTTTGTGGACTTCTGCATACAAGTGTTGAATAAGGTCATGTTTTGTAACTTTTTGTAGAGGTCTTTGTGATACATTTAAAGAAAAATAAAGTTTAAAAGATTTATCCCCAAGTATCTTATGTAATGCTATTACAAATGAAATTTTGTATTTTATTTTCCAATTGATCATTGCTACACTGTAGAAATCCAGTTACTTTTTTTTTTTTTTTTTGGGTGGGACTAGGGTTTGAACTAAGGGCTTCACACTTGCAAAGCTAATGCTCTATCACTTGAACCATACCTCCAGCAAAATACAACTAATTTTTATACTTTTGACTTTCCCATTTCTACTAACCAAGCTAAATTTGCTGGTAAGAGTTTGTAGTTTTGTTTATTTCGTTTGTGTTTTTTTAGATCACTTGAAATTTGCTCTCTACATAATCATGTCACCTGTGAAGAGTTATATTTCTTCCTTTGTAAAGTGTATGCTCTTTATTTCTTTTTCTTTCACTATTTCTATGGATATAGTCTCCATGCTGAATAAGTGTGGTAAGAAAATACATTCTTTCTTGGTTTCCCATCTTTGATAGAAAGTCTTCATCATCAAGTATATTAGCTGTAGGGTTTTTGTAGTTGTCTGTACTGAAGAAACTTCCTTCTGTTTCTAATTTGCTGACAAGTTTTTTAAAATGATGAATACAAAATTGAATTTTGTCAGGTGCTATTTTGCACCTTTGGGGTGACTGCAGAATTCTTTTCTTTTAATCTCCTCATCTTTTAATCTTACTAATTAATTTTGAAATGCTAAACCAATCTTGCCATAAACCCCACATGGTGGGGTTTATACATTTGCTGGATTTGGTTTGCTAAAATGCTAAACCAATCTTGCCATAAACCCCACATGGTGGGGTTTATACATTGCTGGATTTGGTTTGCTAATATTTTATTGATTTTTGTGTCTATATTCACAAGAAATGCTTGTAATATGATTTTCTTAGAAGTCTTGTCTTTGTTTTATATCAATGGAATTCTGGATTAGTTAAATGAGCTAGGAAAAGTGCATTCCCTCCCGAGTTTCTGAAAAAGGTAGTGTGGGAGTGTTGTGATTTCTTCCTTAAAAATGACAGAATTCATCAGCATAGCCAGCTCAGTCTGGAGCTTGCTTTCTGGGAAAGTTTTAAATTAGGAAATTTAATGTCCTATTGGCTATTTTCATTTCCATTTCTTACTGTATCAGTTTTGATAAAATAAATTCATCAAACTAAGTTGTCAACCTAATTGGCATTAAACTATTTATCATATCTTTTTATTATTGTTTTAATATCTGCAGGATATGTCATGATAACCCTCCTCTCCTTTCTTTCCTAAAATACCTTTTCTCTAAAGTTTTTTTTTTGATCAGTTTTATTAATCTTTTCAAAGAGTCAACTTTTGACATTGTTTTTCTCCATTGCTCTTATGGTTTTTATTTTCATTTATTTTACTTCTTAATTTTAGAATTTTCTTTTTCAAATCTGGGATTTATTTTTGCTCTTATTTTTCTAGTTACTTAAACCTGATCATAGGTCACTGATTTTCTGTTTATTCTTTTCTAATATAGGCTCCCACTGCCTTCCAAGCTAGTGTCTTCTCTGTGGAGCAGACTGTTCTTTCTCCATTGTTGTCCCTGTGGTCACTTTTGGTCATATAGAAATCTAGCTTTTTCCCATAAAATTGCCTTCCAGCATTGGAATTTAGCTTTTGTATTATCTCTTAGTTTTCTCATTTTCAGACCATCATGTGACTTTGTGGGGGCGAAAACTAGGATGAACTCAAATAATCTTTTAAATTTTAACTTCATAAAATGCAAATGAAATAAGAAGTCTCAAAACAAAAACCATCTGTGGCTCTAAGTATTGATGCTGCATTTCAATACACAGGTCATTCTTGCACTATTTTAAAATTTTACAAATTATAAGCCTAGAATTCCACCAAACTCAGATAAGTGACAAGGCAGAGCAGAGCACAACTGTCCAGCTCTGTGCTGTCCAATATAATGACCACAGATGTGACTAGAGTCAGGGTCCTAACCTGAAGAACAGAACTAATCTGCACCCTTTCAGTGTGCAGAGTTGTCATGAGGCTCAGATGACAAGGTTGTAGAGCATTTCACAAATGTTAGGAGTTTCTTGGATGGATGGTGTTCCAAGGAGGTTAGTGTGGACTTGTCTCTGACAGACTGCAATTCAGCTCTCAAAGCTCCAACAGGACATAGGAGAGACCAGTGTCCTGCTTTGCTCCCATCTCCCTGCATCACCATGTGACTCAGCCCCAACCTCCCCACTCCCATTCTTTCTATTTACCAGGGGTCTCAAGAACTTGTTAGGTGCAAGAGGTTTTTACCAAAAATTCCATAGATGCAAATAAAACTCTATAGAGTCTAATAAAACAACACTTGGAGGAAAAAAATCTGCCCTCCCCTTGTTCACTTCCCCAGACTCAGGCCAAATCCATTCAAGAGGCACATCTGGGCCTCCTGGCCCTCATCAGAACCATCCCCATTGACTGGTAAGGGCAGTGCTTCCAAAGACACCCACTTCCTCTCCCCATTCTCACCTCAATGTAGAGATGGTGGAGGAGAAAGATGACCAAATACTTCTTTGTTCTAAGTGCTTTAGAGACCACAGGCCACCTGCACTAAATTTTATGTCCATTGCTTGAGATAAGGGGCCTTTTCTCTGCTCCTTCTGCCCTCTGCATACCATCCTTCTTTCTCTTGCATCTATTCCTATAATTCCTCCACTTTGCTCATTGCAGATCAAATTCACAGAGAAAGAAAAGCAACCTCCCGCCTTGCCAGACAAATACCATCTCCGTAAGTACAAAGAGAATGTGGCCCTTCGTGGCTGTTCTGCAGAGAGACACAGCCTAGACAAAGTCTAAAAGATGGTCTTGGCTTCCAAGGTGTCACTGGGTAATGGAAGGGGTATGGACTGAGAGTCTAAAACATGCTTTCTCACACAGCCATGTGAACTAGGAAAACTGACTTCTCCATGGGCCTCTGTCTAGTTTTCTCATCTACAAAGCAAGGGTGGTGAGCAACAGACTCTTGATGAGAGCTATGATTTCATGAGCGTGTGCCATGTGCCAGAGACTGTGCTACTGCTTCACTAGTAGTCTGCACCCTACTGATGAGGGATCTGAAGCTGAGTGCAGCTGAACAAATCTGCCCAAGCTGACTGAATGGGTGCTCGGTAGAGTGAGACTGATATCTGAGAATCTTTAATACTTTTGCTGGAAAGCTCTGTGGCTAGGATCACCATCTCTTCTCTGAAGACTCCTTTGCTTTCTCCCCACTTTGAGCAGTAATCGTGCTGCACACTTTGCAGTTTCCACTTTTCACACCGCAATGCAGATGCTTCTCCACCTGTCTTCAGTTAGACTCTTGTCACATCTTCTTGAAGACAAGGCCCCGGCCATGTGTTCAGAGCAGTTAACATAATTCTTGACACATAATTTGTGGTAAAGATTTGATAAATAAACCAATCATTTATGCCCACTGCATTTGAAAGCACTAATTTGACTTAGAACACTGCCTCATCCTTTTCTCTTTCTGAGTTCCACCACCCACCTCCCTCCATCTCCCACCCCCCACCCTGCTAGTGCCTCTGAAACTCCCTCAAAGGGAGGGGTGAGCCATGAGTTCACAAAAGCTACAGGACAACTTCTATGTGATTAAAAAGGAGTGTTTACCTCAAACCATATTATTTTAGTATGGCTGTCTTAACTATCTTCTCCTTTAGAAGAAATGTGCTTTGGTCTGATTATATGTTGCTTTGAGGAATTTATTTCATACTTGCTGCATGGTATTAAAGAACCAAAGATTGTTAAACCTTTGGCTACTCCAAGAGAGTGTTCTAACTGTAATTGTGGATTAGCGACGCCCACAGTTAATAGTTGCCCCAGTGTTAGCACCAGTGTAATCATTTACACTGATAATGGATTAAGCACTACTTTTTTCCCCTCGGGCACAGTGAACGACTTCCAGGCAAGGATTACCTTCACTAAGCAGATTTCATAGCTCCAAGTCTCTAATCATTTATAACCATTAGGGAAAACATAGGGCTGAGCCAATTAAAAACCCCAAAACTATCCTGAAGCTCTCAAAAATACAGAATCACACTGCATCACTTAGCATTTTGATTCAATGTTTGGAAAACCCAGAACAAAGGCTCAGAAACTACCCCCAAATGCCTCATAAACATGGTCACCTTACTAATGTAAACTCACTTCAAAACAGTGTGTTCCCATGATAGGGATGCAGGAAAAGATGAATAGAGAGATGGGTAAGAGAGTTTAGAGAAATTTTATTCTTTTTCCAATCCAAGTAGTCACTTTTACTTTTTCATTCATTAGTGTTTAAATTTTTCAGTAGGAAAAAATGCAATTTCACTTGTGGAAAACCTCAACAATGTTACCACACAATTCTTTTTAGAGTTTCTATTTGTGGAAGCTTCAAGTATTAACCCCTTGAGAAAACTAGTTTTAAACTCTGCCCTATGCTATTATCAGTCATTTTGGTGCTCAGTTCTCCCTCAGTTAAAAGGAACTGTCTGCTTACCTCAAGATTAGTCAGAATTAAAAAAGAGTAAACTCCTCAGCAAAAGTCATAATAAAAATACTATGCTGGTGTCTTCGGAAAAGGGCAGTGCCATTTGTTGTCATTGCATTCTATCTATGTGGAGCCTTTGTGCATTTCCCCTCATGTGCCCTGCTATCTCCCAGCGCCACTCCAGCAGCATCCCTGCCACTTAGTAGCACTTATCCCATCCCAGGTCTTCTCACATTACTTTGCTCACTGAGAAGACAAAAGTATGTCAGTAGCCAAGTGCTCTCAGGTCTCATTCACAAACCCAGAGCCCTCACGGGAACCTGAGCAGAGACAGAAAGGGAAGCAAAAAATAAAACTGTAAGGAATGTTTCATGAAGACCAAGAGTCGCAAAGAGGGGGCTGAAAGGGAAAGACAGAGAGAAGGGAGACCGAGGGGAGGAGTGCAAAGGAAGTCTCACTGAGCAGAGGTGAGGAAAAATATGGAAAGAAGACAGCAAGGAGACCAGGGCAGAAATAAAAACAATGGCTTTTTTGAAAGTCAATTAACTGAAATATCACCCGTAGAACACAGTATTCAGTATCTTTGCTATTTAAAAAACCAAACTCTTATTATTTTTTAATTCAAGTAGATAATTTTTTTTCTTAATATTGTACTGGGGGTACATTGTGACAACTACAAAAGTTCTTACAATATATCATAGTTGAATTTACACCCTCTGTCATTCTCCTTTATTCCCTCTCCTTCCATTCCTGGAATAGTTTGAACAGGTCTCATTTTTCCATTTTCCTACATGAGTACATAATATTTCCATCACATTCACCCTCTTATACCCTTTCCTTTTTCCTACCCCCCCCCACCGGTGCCAACCCCCACACAAGACATGTTTTACCTTCCTGTTCAAGTAAATAATTGAGGCAATAGAAGTAAGCAAAACATTTATCTTTAAATTTTTTAAAAAGCATCAGACATAACCACCATTAACATTAGAGTTTAGTTTGTCAGACATGTTCACCATGTGTTTGCTTGGTTAAATTTAGCTCTTTAATACAAAATGAGCACATATTCTAGGCACCATTTTAGCATTGTCTTGTTTTTACTGAACAACACACGAAGAATAACTTTCCATGTTAGTAAACAGGCATCCATGACGTTATTCTCATATTTCATTTTATGAATGAATGATACTTCATTTAATCAGCTGAATGTCCTTCTGTTGGACAAGTAGAAGATTTTTTCCCCAAATACAAGTAATGCCTTATCAATTAACTTTTCTCTGGATTTAAAAAAAAAATCACCCACAAATCTGATGACTTAGCTGGGCTTGGTAGTACATGCAGGTAATCTCAGCACACAAGAGGCTGGGGCAGGAAGATCATAAGTTTGAAGGTATTCTGGGCTCCATAGTAAGCCCCTTATCTCAAAAAATCATAAATTTCCCACTGTGGTGGTTAATTCCTGTAATCCCAGGTACCAGGGAGGCCAATAGGAAGATCAAGATCCAAAGCTGGCAAAAGCACAAGACCCTACCTGAAAAGCAAACTAAACAGAAAGGGCTGGATCCAGGTGTGTGGTTCAAGTGGTAGAGTGTTTACCAGTAAGTGCAGGACCCCAAGCTTAATCCTTAGTACAGAAAAAAAAAAATGTGATGGTTTAAACAAGCCATTTCTTTAGCTCATAATTCCATGAAGAAGTTGGAAGAGCTGGCACAGCTGAAATGCTGGGGGTTGCTCTTCCTGTGTTCTTTTCTCTTGTGCACTAGCCTGGGCTTCTTTATTTTGTGGTCTCAGAGTCTCTGACAGCAACCACCACTGTACAAGGACTTTCTAAGCCTCTGCTTCGAACATATTTACTGATGTCTCATTGGCCAACTCAAGTCACCTACTCAACCTGTATTCAAGAGGTGGAGAAATAGTGGAAGAGTCTGCCATGTTACAACACATGTAGGTAGAAGGAGGAGGAAGTTTGGGCTATTTTACCATTCTTCACAAGTACTGGCTAAACACTGATATCCTTCCAACACTTTTGTGTGTACTTAACCTGATTATTTACATGATATAATTCCTAGAAGATGAGGTTAAGTAAAAGTTGTGAATATTTTAATTTTATATTTATACTGCCACAACTCAAATTTATACTCTCTTTAGCTAGATTTGAAGCAAGAAGAACCCAGTGTCTGGCATAATATATAACATGTTATGTAGCAAATATGAAATAAGTAAATGAATGAACAAAACCAAATAAATAAACCAACCGAAAGATAAGGAAATCAATAGCTTACTGATACTGCTGCTATCGTTATTTAAATATTTGTCTATTGGCAGGCAAATACAGAATCCTACTGTTTAATTCACACTTTTAAAATTACTAATAGTAGTTATGTTTACTGGCTATTTGGCTTCATCTTTACTGAATGTGAATTGAGCATTTATGATGGGGTCTATCACTGGGCTCTTTATTTTGTTTCACTGTTGAGTTGTCTATTTCTTAGCTATTGGCCTTGTAATACTATCATATCTGCCTTACTCTTTTTGTGACTTCATTAATGTTCCATTGTAAGAAAGTGCCATGATTTACTTAACTGATATTTTATTTATAGAAAGATGTATTGTTCCTATCCTTTGATATTAAAGCAAAGCTGAAATGAGCTTCCTTTACACATATGACTTTGCTCTTAAGTGAATGTGTATCATCAACATAAATCCCTAGAATGAGAATTACTTGATAAAATAGTATGTTCACTTAAAATATTGGTATTTATTGCATAAATTCCTTCCAAAATGGCAATTATGCAATAAATAAGTAATTCCCATTTTTTTCCCATCAATGGATGGATGTGTCAGTCACTTTTTCATTGTTGTGACAAATACCTGAGGGAAACAACTTAAGAGGAGGAAAGATTTATTTTGGCTTACGGTTTCAGAAATTTCAGTCCAAGGTCAGCAGGATACATTGCTTTGGTGGCAGAAGCATGTGGCAGAGGCTGCTTACCTCAGGCAGCCAGGAAACAGAGAGAGGGAGAGAGCCAGAGAGACAGGGAGGGGCCAGGGACAATGTATACCCTTCAGAGGCACAACCACAGTGACCTGCTTCCTGCAGCTAGGCCCCACCTCCTAACAGCTAGGAACTCATCAATGGGTTAGTCCATTGAAGTTGTTAGTGCCCTTATGATCCAGTCATCTCTCAGTAGCGCCACCACCTGGCATCCAAGCCTTCAACACATAAGCCTTTTGGGGGACAGTTCATAGCCATACCACAATAGAAGGGAAATGCCTACTTCCCTAAACTCTTACTTATACACACATCAGATCTTTGCCCAACCAATGTGTGAGATGACAAGTCACTTCTTAAAATTCCTATTGCTATCTGGGACATAATAAACATCTTACTTTTAAGTTTATAAGCTACATTTCTTTTTTATAGACTGATTCCATTTTTTTGTCCAAATTAAAATTAATTTGGCAGTTGGTCTTTTCTTAATTAAATCTAAGGGTTCCTAAAGTCTTTTTTATTTTACTTCTTCTTTTGGTGAAACAGGGGTTTGAATTCAGGGCTTACCTTGTGCCACACCTCCAGTCCATTTTGCTCTGGTTATTTTGGAAATGAGGTCTGTTCCCCCGCCCATCCTTCCCCCCACTCTCAATTGGCCTCAAACCACAATCCTCTGATCTTGCCTCCCAAGTAGCTAGGATTATAGGAAGTGCCTTATATCTTAGAGACACTGGCCTTAGCATTTTCTGTCAACACAATCCATTGTACTTCTCTGCAGAAGTGTTTCATTCTGAAATGCTCCTGTTTACTGACCATCTCTTTATCATTTCTGGTCCTTGAGTCTTTATTTTAAAGTCCTTGCCAGGTGCTGGTGGCTCACAACTGTAATCCTAGCTACTCAGGAGACAGAGATCGTGGTTTGAAGCCAGCCTGGGCAAATAGTCATGAGACCCTATCTCGAAAAACCCTTCACAAAAATAGGGCTCGTGGAGTGGCTCAAAGTGAAGGCTTTGAGTTCAAGCCCTACTACCCCAAAAAACAAAGGTCCTTCCACTACACTTTCATAAAAGTTATTTCTTGTATTTTTATTTGGTATCCTTAACTAGTTACTACCTTATTTTAAGTTTACGTTTTTGAGCTCTCAAGAACTTATTTTGCCAGAGAAGCAAAGTCTTGATTTTTCCCAAAGCTCTAGCCAATGTCTTTATATGATTAAAAGAATAATAGATCTATTTCCTCAGTGATTTGGAATGTACTTTTATTGTACAGCAAGTTCATGTATGCACTTGGCTCTATTTTTGAATTGTATTTTGTTCCATTCGTTTGTCTGTAACAGTAAGATACCAACCATTTAAAATTACTTTAGCTTTTATAAGACAATTTACTTGTATATTGTTTTGCAGTATTGGGGTTTGAACTCCTGGCCTCCAGCTGGCTAAACAGGGATTATACCATGTGAACCGCTCCCCCAGTCCTTGCAATACACATTGATACTAGAGATACCAAGCCACATTAATTACTCTTTTTTCATTCTTTTTAAAAGAAAATTTGCATATTCTTTGATACACATTTCAGAATCAGTTTATCTACTTTCATAAGAGGAGCACATTACACCTAGAGATTTTTGAGACAACTTTATTCATTTGAGTTTTCATATTTAGAAGCACGGAGTCTCTCCAATTATTCAAATCAATTTTATGTCTGTGTAAAGTTTTAAACTTTCCTTCATTCAGATTCTATAAATTCTTCTCATTTTCCTAGGCATTTTATTTTAAAGTTACATAGAATTGTTATTTCATTGTGTAGTAAAGAATGTTCTATATTTTTACATCAATTCTCTTATCAGACATCTTACAGAATTCTGACGTTCCTAATAATTTTTTCACTGGAAACTCTGGGTTTTTCAGGCATATTTATGTCATCCATAAAGAAATAATTTTGCTTTTACTTTTCCATTTTGTGTGTCCAAGTTTTATTATAAGAAGAAAAAAGATGGTTTCAACTTGAATAAATATATAGAAGTGAAAGTCTTCTCTCACTTGAATATGTAATATACTTTCTTTTTAAAAATGTCATAAAATACAAATAACATAAAATTTATCATCTTAACCATTTTTAAGTGTACAGTTCAGTGGAATTAAGTATATTTACTTGGTTGTGAATAAATCACCAATCCACAGAACTCCCATTATCTTACAAAACTAAAATTCTCTACTCCCTAAACAATAATGCCTTTTCTCCCTTGTCCCCACCATCTGGCACCCACCATTCCTTCTGTCTATGAACATGACTATAAGAAGTACCTCATATATGTGGAATTTTACAATATTTGTTCATTTGTGACTGGCTAATACATTGTTTTTCATGGAACATGAGATATTGGGCATAAAAAAAAATTCTATGGATAATACCAATACCCTATTTCTTAATTTTTAAAAAAAATTATCAAGTTTGTCATTTCAGAAGTCAAGTGATTTTGATTTTATAACCAAGACAAAAATAACTATTATATAACACTCCTTGTTAAATTTATGAGTTCATCATTCCAAGTTTAATTTTGTACACTGCCTTTACATCTGATAAGCTTTTTCACATTGGTATATAAAATACAATGGTTTTAATGTACTCCTTTAGATCTGAAGGTAAATACAGTCTTGTCTAGCCCTCTTTTTTTTTTTAATGGAAATGCTGGTTTCCAGGGAAAATAGGACAAATGTTATCAAGTGGAAACTAAAGCCTAAGAAGGACAACAGCCCTATAAACTTCATGTCAAAGGCACTGAGCGTAGTAGAGAATGTGAAATCACAATCACTGCCAGCATCTTTGACACTTTGAGAAATCATAGAAATGATGAACTTTCTAGAATCCTGAGTAAAGCCATGTCCTGCATTTCAAATTTTAAAAAGAAAACAAGGTAACTTTAAGGGAGATCCCATTTAAGTGTAAGGCTATCCATCTCTTTCTTTGGAGTACTTTCCAGACGTGAAAATTTAGAACCATCAGATGTTTGCCAAAAACATCACATCCACTAAATTCAGCTATTTTATTAAATCTAAATTATTTTTAAGTTCAATGAAAAAATGTAATAAATATTGAATTGTTAAATAGATGTAATCTAACATTTCCTCTCTCAAACCTTTTCAAAATCCATGCATATAATTCACATAGCTGAAATCAAGATTCACATACTATTTTACTTCCTACTTTCCCAAGCTGATATCATTTTAAACATCTGTTCACTTATCTATACAAGTCAGAATCCTATGCTGAGAATTCTTGTGACTCTAAGGCAAGTCTATTAGATAAGCAGATGAGGTATATAGAATTCAAATGAATTACATGTGTCAATTCAGGCCAAATCATAGAGTCTCCTAGGTGCTATGGAGAAAGGAACCAGGCAGGGAGAGAAGCTGGGGGCTGGAGGACGTTTGGCTGCTCCCTGGCCTCAGCAGTGAGTCAAGAACCCAGTGGGAGCTCAGCTTAGTGGAGTTCAAGTTTCCAGAAAGGCAGAAATTGCCTATGTCTCATTTCTAGTTAATGTATAATGATAAAAGCGATATGCAGTTGAGTAGAGGGTATCGGAAATAGAAGGAAGAGAATTTCAGGAGGACCATGTGCAAAAAAGGCCCAAGCCTGGGACTCTAGATCCCTAGAGAAGGATCTAGAACCTCATGGGCTCTCAGTAAACTCCTGCTAAGTGAACAACCTTAGACTACTTAGACTGATAGGAAAGGAGAAGGCTAGGAAAGGAGAAGGCTGGGAAAGGAGAAGGCTAGGAAAGGAGAAGGCTGGGAAAGGAGAAGGCTAGGAAAGGAGAAGGATAGTGACGTTGTAGACCTGGATTTTGATAAACAGTATATTTGCTACTGTGTTCTGTAAATATGATGCATGACTTTGGCAACAGTTTTACAATATGTTTTCTCATGAGATTTTAAAGCTCCTACATGACTTTGTGCTGCTGTTTTAATGTGTTCCAATTGATTCAGAAATCTATATGCTAACAACTGAAATCTACCTCTCATCCTGCTGCCAAGTGGCCACAGCAAATCTTCAGTTCAACCTTCCAGACCCTTATATGAGATTGAAAAGCCTAATCTCGAAGGAGGGCTCTCAGTGAGGACAATCAGCGACAGCCCTTCCTGTGTGAGCAAATTCGCCTACACTGCAACGAGCACAGACCTCTGAGACTGGGCTGGGCAAAGAGCTTCACTTTTGAACTTTCATGACCTTGTGCTGAGCATTGTGAAGAGGATTAAAGATGCTGCATGTGAAACACCTGGCATACAGTAGGCACTTAACCAATAGCAAGTGTTTCTAAGCAGTTAAAAAGTAAGCATGATCTTGAACTGTGGCTGCTCTTTCCAGTCATGGTTGATGGCAGTGATCATGAAGTGATGGCAGTTCTTTTTCCAACAACTTTGAAAAAAACTGTCTTTGGTTGTGGCTGCTCCCCAGGAATGATAACTTTTCATAATCTTTGGAAAACTGCTTCTCAGTCTCTCTTGCAGTTAATATAATATCCCCCTTGTCTTCACGGAGATGTTGGAGGAGAGGTAGAGATTTGGTCATTTGAAGTGAGACAGGGCCGTTACTGTCAGAACCATATTTCTTTTCCAACTCTAAAATCTAATTTCCTCAAACTGCGTTTAACAGTTCTGCATTTACAGCTTGGATTCCTGGCATCCTGCTCCTTACCTATGGCTACATCACTTAGGTAATGCTTGGAAAGTCCTTTGAAGGAAATGGCCCAGAAGTGCTAAGTAGAATTACATGATAGGAGTCGGCAGCAGGGAGCCACAGGAATAGATAAAATCTTCTGTCTGCACTACATTTCATTTTCTCTGCTAGATTTTATGGAACTCTCTATGTTACACTGGAAATACAGCAGGAAGTCATATTTTTATGAGTAATATGTAGGTTGAATATTGAAAAGAATAACAAAGTAGTGGAAAGGAATACATGTACTCAGTTGGGTATAATAAAAATAGTCAGAAATTAAGGGTCGCCACTTTCCATTATGCAATATTTTAGACTAAATAACAAAAAATAAAGCTGGAAGAAGGTAAACAATAAGGGGAACTGCTTAGGGGAAAACTTCTTATTTTTTTTCCTTTTTTTTTTATTATTCATATGTGCATACAAGGCTTGGGTCATTTCTCCCCCCTGCCCCCACCCCCTCCCTTACCACCCACTCCGCCCCCTCCCTCTCCCCCCCTCAATACCCAGCAGAAACTATTTTGCCCTTATCTCTAATTTTGTTGAAGAGAGAGTATAAGCAATAATAGGAAGGAACAAGGGTTTTTGCTGGTTGAGATAAGGATAGCTATACAGGGAGTTGACTCACATTGATTTCCTGTGTGTGGGTGTTACCTTCTAGGTTAATTCTTCTTGAACTAACCTTTTCTCTAGTACCTATTAGGGGAAAACTTCTTAATCAAGGAATGTGGTTCTGGAGAATTGTAAGGTTTTTTATGCAAAGAAAAAGCTGGCATAAGAATATTCATCCATTCAGTCATCCATTAATTTATTTCTTCCTTAATTAAATAAACATTTACTGAATAGTTCCAGAGGGCCAAGCACTGCATTGGGTACTTGTATAGTAGGCACTGAGTAAATCCTTGAGTGGGTAGGACGAATCTTTGTCCTTGTGAGACACTTTCCCTAGGAAAGTCATGGAACATGTCCCTCAAGGAGAGGATGACTACAGTCCTAAGTGTTTCCAGGAAGAGATTTCATAGCACACAGCATTTCCAAAGCACAGAGAAAGATATGGCAGGGTCGGGGAATGACAACAAAGTTTGATTATCTTGGGGTCTAGAGGCAGAAACAGAATGAAAACTGGCTCTGATTTTGCAGAACCTTTAAGTATCCCTTAATATGTGTGCCCTTCCTGCTTTCTTTGTAGAGAGAACATATGCTGACATGTGTGTGGAAATGATGGGCTCTACTCAAATAAATTGATCAAGTAAACTGAGCAATGCTTAGGACATAGAGATGAACATTAAAAGACCTCAATGGTCTGATGCTTATAATATAACTGGCATCTGTTCTTCAACACACCATTGGTAGTCTTCTCAACCATTCGTTACTGTCAGTTGGGACCACAGAGTTGGTACCCATATATCGTTTCAAAGATCAAGAGCAGTCGGGGACAGACCTCCTGGGCTCAACTTCTGAATTCCATAAATACTAGTATTCCATAAATACTAGCCACTGGGGGTTCCCTCTCTGTAAAGGGGAAGGCCTGACAGTTCAATGTCATGGGGCTGTTGTGTGGATTAAGTGAAACCATGCAGATCCATCACTCAGCACAGTGCCTGGCAAGCTGGAAGTGCTGGAGAACTGGAAGGTATTTGCAGAGGCAGGTGAGCAGTGTGTCTGTGCTCTACTGAGCAACCATGTGGCTGCTCAGACTTTCATACAAAAAGAAGCCATACTTGCCATTGCTCCTGTTGTGTGCTTTCAATGTCCTTTGCAAAGATCAAGGCAGATATCTGCAAGGTCATTACCATCATCACCAGCGTGGTCCATCACCCCACCATATCTTGATGGGAGAGGCTACATTTTCTAAGTGCCTTGCAATTGGGGGTAAATGGAAATGAGCTACTTTAGAAAGAAAAGCTCAGGCCATGTAGCTGGAGTGAGTATGACATAGGAAATAAGCTAATATGGAAGGTTTTTTTGTTTTTGTTTTTGTTTTTTTTAATGAAGTGAGTAGTGATGAGATCTGGGAAAAGTGTTTTCTCTTCCTCCTAAACACCAAAGTGATGGACATATTCTGCTTCTGTGCACCCTTCCCTGACTCCATCTTCACTCCTCCCAAAGCAAAAAATCAGATGAAGAAACAAAGGAATTCAGGAAGATGGTGTCCAAGAAAATAAATAGGCAGATGGATTAACTAGCATGGATGAATTTATTGAGATAAGGTTTTATCTCCTGGCCACAAACTTAGGTTTCAACCCTGACTGATTTACAGAGTAGCAAACAATTTAAAAGTCATGGTACTTACTAACTCTTGGGAAAATGTAAAGGAAACATGGTCATAATATATAATGGAGCTCAGTGATGTGCAATGTAGTTATGCTATAACTACAGAGAAAGGATGTGTAAGGGAAAGTTTGTGTGTGTTTGGGTATGTGTGTGTGCGTGTATGAATCAGGCAGGTAGGAAAGGGAAAAATACGTGTCAAAATGCTAAAGCTGAGAGCTCAAAAGAAGACATTTGAACTGTTCATTAGAAATACGGGGAAACAGCTAAAAGAGTTGAGAATGGTTACTTCCATAAAGAACACAGACAGAGATTACTGGGGTTTTTTTTTCTACAATAAACCTTATAAAGTAGAGTTTTTTCACCATAAAAACTATTTGATAGGAACAAACATTAAATGTTTTTAAAGGCCTGAAGAGAATGATGTTCAGTTTGCTGCATCTGAGTTGAGAACTGGCTAGAAGAGGTATGGAGATACGAGACCAATACATGTGGTTGAGCCTATTGTGCAAAGCAAGAAAAAGATGCAAATTATACATATTTATATGCAATAGATGGACTAGAAAATACATATTAATATCAATATATTTCTCTCTATCTATATTATCTGTATCTGTATTTACAGAGATATATTCAGGGGAGTAGCATTAAAAGTGTAGAGAAGTGACTTAAAAAATGGAAAGGAAGAACAAATATTAGGGAGGCATATAGCTGATGGAGCCAGGGAAGCGGGGTGAGGTGGGCTTGTGGGCCCAGGTGGAGGCAGTGGTCCCTCTGAGACAGAAATCAAGGATGGAGCAATTCAATTTAGAGGGTAAGGAAGTCTGATGGAACTCTGATGCATGCTACACTTTTATTCCTATGAGCAGGAAACCAGGTCATTTCTGGAAAGTGAGGCAGGTCTTAAAGTGAGAAAGTCTGAAGAAAGCGAAATGAATTTCAAGCCAGTGCCATGAGCCATGAGAATAGGGTTGGCCAGGAACACAAATCCAAGCCTCAGCTTAGTCACTGGGAAGTGACATACCCTGGCACAGTGCATTTATTTGTGTGTGGAAGTTATCATTTGTGAAATGATGGGCAGCTGTCAGTATGTTTATGATCTATAAAGGGCTACATAATAAGCATTTTGGACTTGTGGACCAAAGGGTCTCTCCCATTACAGCATGGAAAACAGAAATGGACAATATGCACATAAATGGGCAAAGGTAAAAGGATATTCCAGTCAAAGTTCATTTACCAAACAGACCACTAGCATAAGTAACCCAATTAAAACTGGACAAAGGGCTTAATAGGCAGGTCTACAAGAAAGATACACAAATGGCCAAAAAGTGCAGGAAAAGATGCTCAAAGTCACTAATCACTAAGGATGTGCAAATCAAAACCACAGTGAGACACCACTACCAGCTCACACTTTTTAGGACTACTAACAGCAAAAATTCAGAAAATAAAAAATAGTGGCAAAGATGTAGAGAAATTAGAGACCTTGTGCACAACTGGTGGGAATGTGAAAGGGCATAGCCTCTGTGGAAAAGCATATGATGGTCCTCAAAAAATATAAAGAAGAATAACCATATGATTCAGAATTCAACTTCTGGGTATGCATTCAAAAGAATTAAAAGCAGGGTCTTGAAAAGATGTTTGTACAGCCATGTTCATAGGACAATTATTCACAATAGCCAGAAGATGGAGGCAATCCAAGTGTCCATCAACAGATGAGTGATGAACAAAATAGAAACTATATATGCAATAAAATATTATTCTACCTTTTCAGAAAGGTAGATTCTGACACATGCTACATTATGGGTGAATCTTTGAAGACATTAGGATAAGTGAAATAAAACAACCACACAAAAAAATAAATGATGCATGATTCTCTTTACAGGAAGTACCTAGAATGTCAAAATCATGGAAACAGAATGGCAGTTGCCAGAGGCTGTGGGGAGCAGGGAACAAGAAGTTGTTTAATGGGGGCAGAGTTTCGGTTTTGCAAAATGAAGACTTCTGGAGATTAGCTGCCCAACAGTGTTAAGAAACTTAATATTAATGAATTATACACTTAAAAATGGCTAAGATGGCAAGATTAGTTACATGTATCTTAACACAATTTAAAACAAAACAAAAACTAGGCCGCTGCCCAAAGCTGGCCTTCGGGCTGCGGTTTCCCAACTCCTGATCTAGACATTCAGGGGATACTTATATTAAAAAGTAAGAATGAACATTTCACCCACTGAGTCCATCACTAGTGCTGAGTCCTACAGGTGGTAAACCCTAGGTGCTCAATGCACACTGTAATGAATCCACTTTGTCCTCAGTGCTGTTTTTTTTTTAAGGGGTACCTAAGACAGTATCAGAAAATGTTTTGATTGACTTTCCAACTATTCTGCCATTCTGCACATGTAAGTTTTCCAGGTTTTACTCAGTTTAACTTAGAAAACAGAGCTGCCTCTGACCGGAAGGCCCACATTAGGCAGTCTCTCAGGAGCAGGTTACCTGAGGCCAAGGTGTGGTGAGTGAGGCCACTCACTTTTCTCCTGTCTAAACACTGGTCACTCTCATCTTCACAGATGATGTATGCCCGGTTTTCTCAGAGGACAACCTAACTGCACAGTATCTTCATTAAATTCATTTTTTAAAAAGGCCTTGAGAAATGGAGGAGGATGTAGGGTCATCAAAGTATCATGAGTCATACTAGAGGGATTTCTGGAGTCCTCAGAACCAAGGTCCCATTCTTAGTCTTCCTCTCAGAAAGCCAGACCCTAGGCAGGGAGCTGGGAAATTCTCAAATCCACTTTCCAAGTTAAACCTGCTCACATTTTCTAAGGTTAAATGTTGAAAGTGAAGGTTTGATTGTTGGCTCTGTAAAAATTGAAAAGGAAGAAAAGGGACAAAAATGTGGCTTTGCAGGGGAAGACTTTTATCTAAAGCAGGTACATTGTTCGAGTCCAAGCTGAGATACAAAGGGAGCCTTGTTTACCTTCCCTCCAGGTCGTTGTAATGCTGGGAGGGAGTAAAAGGAGTCAGGCCAAGGCTTTTTGTGTGCTGTGGAGAAGAAAGAGCGATTCATGAGAGCTGCAAACAGGACTCCCTCCTAGGCATGCCTACAGGCCTGGCTTGGCCAGCGGTCATGTTTCACGTAAGGAAAGGAGACTGCTGGAGGCTGGGGCCCCAGGGAAGCTAAGCTTCTCCTGCTGCTGAACCCCGGCAAAGAGGGGACGAAGCTGCCTCTCCCTGCAAACATGATCATGATTGGAGCAGGACGCCAGGAGGCCCCTCTCCAGGACTAGTGCCCTGCAGGGAGGCTCAGGTGACAGGAAACTGGCCCCACTACCTCAAAACCTGTCCTGAGAGGCAAACTCAGGCAACGTCCTGTCCAATATGGCAGCATGAGCCAAAGGCAGCTACTGAGGGCTTAAAATGCAGCTGGCCCAAATTGAGGTGTACTCCAAGTTTAAAAGATACACTGTTTCAAAGGCAGTTCCAAAGGAAAAGTTTGGGGGGATGGTGATGGGCAGTGTAGCTTAGCAGGCATGGGCTCTGGGATCCATCCCCAGCCCCCAAATGATAATTAATAATTTTTGTATTGATTGCATGTTAAAAGGATAACATTTGTGTCATCTTGACTTAAATAAAATATATTACTAATTTTACTCACTGCTTCTTAAAAACCATGACGGCTAGAAAATTTTGAATTATATATACGCTTTACATTATTTTTCCTTCGAGTGGTACTATCTTCAGAACACAGTAGAATAGTTCTGACATTCTCAATGAATTTTCTTTTGCTATTAAATAAAGGAGAAACTAAGTGTGAGGAGAAAATCCTAGTGATGATCTTGAGGGTTCTCAAGCCTATAGCTAGGGACCTGGGGAAGCTGGCTCCTACCCTGTGCTAAAAATGGTGTGGGTCCATACCTCACCAAACTCTGGCTTATACTGTGTTTGTTGCTGGTACCCTGCCTAGCACAGAAAGGCCCCTGCAATCTGCGCAAAGAATGGATGCAGTTGGATGGGAGCATACCTGCTTATTTTTCAGGGGTTTTCCTGTAGTGCTTCTCCACCTCTAACCCTATTCCTAATTCACAGTAAGAGAAATTTGAAGATATAAGGACAGGGTGTTGGAGGGTGAGTAGGTGAAAATATTATGTACTCATGTATGAAAGTGGAAAAGTGAGACCTGTTGAAACTGTTCTAAGAATGACGGGGAGGAAAAGGAGACTGATGGAGGGGGGAATTTAACTAAGATATATCATAAGCACTTTTGTAAATGTCACAGTGTACCCTCGGTACAACAATAATATGATAATAACTTAAAAAAGAAAATGAATAGGCAGATCTGATTACTACCAACGGAATCCTGGAAATATCTGCATGAGAAAGACTGACAACACAGGTGGAACAGGGGGTCAACTCTCTAAGGTGTAGCTTCACTTTTGTAGTGACTGTGTGTGGTGTGACCACATGAGTCAGGACATGTGACTTATAGCTGTGAGACCTATTTATCTTTTCTGTCAAACAAAAGTGCTAACACCCTGCTTTCCAATTAGGGTAAGGACCAAATGAGAAAACGTATTCTAAAGTACATGCTGGCATTTGGAATGTGAGCAAGTTAACATTATGTAGTACTGCAATTCTCTTGAATTAAAAAAAAAAAAAGCAGCTCCTAGCCAGGCACAAGTGCTCATGCCTGTAATCCTAGCTACTTGGGAGGCAGAGATCAGGAGGATTGAGGTTCTAAGCCAGCTGGGGCAAATAGTTCATGAGACCCTATCCCAAAAATACCCAAACACAAAAAAGAGCTGGGGGAGTGGCTCAAGTGGTAGAGCACCTGCCTAGCAAGTGTGAGGCCCTGAGTTCAAACCCCAGTACTGCAAGAAAAAAAAAAGTCCCATTGCCATGCACTTGCTTATAATCCCAGCACTCAGGAATCTGGGGTAGGAGGATCATGAATTCAAAGCCATCCTGGACTACATAGTTATAACCTGTCTCAAACAAAAACAAAACCCAAAACAGGTCTCAATGCCTCCCCCTGAAGTAAGAAATAGCACCTCAGTAAGGACTGGTCAAAGCGCAGGAGAACCAATGCCATGTCTGTCAGTCAAGAACTCTGTAGATGATGGTTCTGAACCACATATCTCTCCAGTTACTGATCAATGACAGCAATAATCAAAAGTATGCTCTCTTCACAGTGCTGGATCTAAAAGCGCTCTACAGACCACTGATACCACATCCTTACATATGACCAAGAAACATGAGAGGCAGGAGGTCAAAGGAATTGTCTTGGATCACGTGGCCAATGGGTGCCCAGCCTCTATGTGGAACTCAGTTGCTCCAACACAGGGCAGTGCTCATTTTATGGGGTCAAGCGTCCACTCTTAGAACACACAGGACCTACCATTGCTAAGCTTGTGATAGTGAAGAAAACAGAATCTGAAGGTCATACCAATCAAACCTAAGTCCCCATGAAAGAAAACAACCTGATCTGCAGTCAAACCAACTCCTCTGCAGGTTGCCAGCAAGGATCTACCCAACTCTAGTGAAGTAACCTTAATTCATGGCCCGAAAATGAAGAAACCGAAGGAGGGGATTTGTTTTTTCCCACTATGAAAAGGCTAGTTTTATTGAGATGACATTGTACTTAAGAGGAAGGAAACTGTTAACAGGTTATTTATTTTCTAATGTTGGCTGAGTGCACAGAAGTAGCTGAATGCTCCCAAGAACATTATGCCAGATGTTCATTATCTGATATATTGCTCTAGCTTCCTAATAAAAAAAGTTAAATTAACTTTATTGACCCCTCAATGGTTTTTAAATCCTAAAAAGGACTTAATACCTATGTGCAAATTGCTCAGATTTGCTAATTACTGTAGCTTGGAGGAGCCAACTTCACCAGTCCACAGGGGCATCCAGAGATGGGCTTGTTCAGAGCCAGACAGGGTCAGACTTTCAAGTCACCCAATAACGAGTGTCTCTTTCATCTCCTGAGCCAGGCACTCTCCAGCTCCCAGGAGGCCTGCCTCTTGCAAACCCCACCCACTGTCCTGAGGCTGGGAACTACATAAGTTTTGCTATCTGCCTTTAAGCTTTTGTCTCATGTCCCAAGAAAAAAAATGTTTCCCTAGGATGTGAAGGGGGGACACAATATGGACACAGTTGATGGAAACTCTTCCATCTTTTTGTCCTCTCTTCCCAGTACACAGTGTGGTTTGAGAATAAATGAAAGTAAAGCTTTGATAAGGCTTGCTATCTGATATGAGAGAAGGAACGGTTTGTTATTCATAGTGAAGCTGTCACCTGTCACCAAGGAGAAACCATAGTTTGGGCAACCTGGGCCTAAGGGAAGAACATTCCAGATGGGAAACTAGCAATGTCCAGGGCAGAAGACTAGGGTCTTCTAGACATACTGGTTCAGATAGCCTGAATAATCAGCAAGACAAACAAGGTATAGTAACCCTACCCATAGCCACCAAAGAACACGGGAAGCCTGCAGCTGTTGATCAGAAAATCCAAGTGTTACACACTAGATGATTTGAAGGAAATGAGAAAGCTGAGTCAGTTTCCCTTCAAGTGGAAGAATAAGGACAGCCTAGATTCAATGACCTTCTTTTTCTTTTTCGTAGTATGGGGATTTTAGCTCAGGGCCTACACCTTGAGCCACTCCACCAGCCCTTTTTTGTGAAGGGTTTTCTCAAGATAGGGTCTCCAGGCTGGCTTCAAACCGCAATCCTCCTGATCTCTGCCTCCTGAGTAGCTAGGATTACAGGCGTGAGCTACCAGTGACCCTCTTCTTTATTAATCAGAAGAGTCCTTGCAGACCTAAAAAGTAGACTTGGCAATGAGTATAAAACCCAGAATTGTCGGTGAGTCCTGTGGCTGATGAGAGTCACTATTGGGCTGTGAGCTTTAGGACTGCCTGGGTTATAGGATTGAGATGGGTCAATCCAGTCCAAAGATGAGTGGGCCACAATGCCTCTCTTCCTCCTCAAAGTGAGCTGAGCTGGTTCTAGTGGCAGCTGGGCAGGTTCCAAGGCAGCAAGTGGAAGATGCAAGGCCCCTTGGCCTAGTCACAACTGCACGGCACCCCTCTGCCACATCTTATTATCACAAGGCAAGCCCTGAACTCAGGGGTTGGGAAATAGACTCTTCCACTTAAGGAGAAAGTTTCAAAGTGACATAACAAGGAATGCACAGTGAGGGAGGAAAGTAATTTGGGCCATTTTTGCAACCAACTTATCATGGGGCTTTATCTACTTCCCTTAGCCAAAGGTCCCTTTTATTCATACTCCAGCCAAACTGTAATCCCTATTTCCTAAACACAGTGCCAAATCTTTTCAAAAGATACATTTTGGGGGCTTGCAGTTTCCTTAATTTAAATGCCCCTTTCACTCCCCCATGCCTTTACCCCTAAAATGTAATTTATGACTCCAAGATAAAGGGGAGAAATTGAAGATGATCCTTTCCCTTCATGAAAATTTAGAAAAGGATATAAAAAGTAGTTTTTATAAAGATGCACAAATCAACAAGTACCAAGAGAACTTTGGGATTTGAAAAGCAGATATATGGTATCCAAGTTAACGGCCAGAAGAGACTGAGTGTCTGCAGGTGTGATTTGCCAAACAATAAAACATATCTCAGCACAGAACCCTGGAGGCTCAGGAACTAGGATTCCTGGATGCTTTGGAAGGCAGGGCTGGGTGGTGGAAAACCAGAGGATTTGCTGAATGGACAAGAAGCAGCTGATCTACTCACCCTCTCCACAGTTAGGTGAAGACCCCTCTGTACCCAGAGTCTGGACCTTTACTCCTGGAGAGACTTAGAAAGAGCAGGCATGACTCATGCCAGGGGTGCCATTCTGAAAAGAGCAGGATTAAGGGAATGTGGTCACACCAGAAGGTAAAATGCCCCCCTGTATGATGGGCTTGGCTCTGTAACCATCCCACCAGCAGCTGTAGGATTCCTCTTTAGGGAAACTGAGCAGCCCAACAGAGAAGACATAAAAATGCTGATGTCTTTGAGCTGGCCAG
Organism: Castor canadensis; assembly: GCF_047511655.1. Taxonomy (NCBI): domain Eukaryota; kingdom Metazoa; phylum Chordata; class Mammalia; order Rodentia; family Castoridae; genus Castor; species Castor canadensis. The sequence goes on along the minus strand of NC_133398.1, from coordinate 57,065,670 downwards.
TAAAAATGCCAGGATATCTGTCTGAAATCCCCGTGGTGAGGCCTCTAGCCGACAGGCCTGTCCCTTCTACACAGGGCATTCAAGCAGCCTTCTACAGGACCAATCTGACAAGAGTCAGATTATTGTTGTTTGAACAACATTTCTACATGATAACAACAAAACCAACCATTCAATAAAAGAAATGGGAGATGGTAGTAGGGGTTGAGAAATAAGAAAGCAAAATCCACATTTTCCATAGAAATAAGTCAACACAAAGTACACACCATTGAAAAGGGTCAAGAGCAGTACTACAGGCATAATTTTTAGAGATCTATTGGTAGCAGAACTAAAACCAAAAAGTGTTAGAAATCATTGTTTCTAAAGAGTGGGACTCCAGGGAGTTGACAACAGGGGTTGGCTGATTCTTTGAAAACCTTGTAAAACTGTCAGACATACTAAACTATGTACATGTGTTACTTTGCTGGTGTGAATTTTTTTAAATAAACAAATCCAACTTAAATATCTTCTCTTCATTAAGACTTCTCCAACTCCCAGTCAGGTCATGGCTCTCTTCTGGGTGTTTCCACAAGTTTATTGAAACATTCACGAGTTCACATACTAATGAGGAACCATGGATACCATAGCCTTTAACCACATTTTGTCTGTAATTTAGTTGCTTGTCTTTCTATCCTTTTATGGTTTAAACTCTTTCAGGTCAACCCTAAAATCTTAATTTAGTGCTAGGCATTTAAGAGATGTTACCTACATGTGAGTAAGGGGGAATATAAATTAAATTATAGCAAATTCATAAGGCAAATTTTTCTCTCTTTATTCACTGTCTTTCCCATTATTACTAAATTAATTTTAACTTCTTCACTTATAATTAAACTTGTTCCTAAAAAGTTTAAGCTGACATATAAATGTATCCAAATTTAAAAGAAATAAAGAAAGAGGGGTATAGGGAAGCCTGTTGTTTGGTTTTTTTTTAATCATGCCAACACATTTTAAATCAGAGGGGAAGGAAGAAAGAAGGGAGTAAGGCTTTGTACTTTTAATAAAAATTTGTTTTCATCTTAGAACGAGAGTTGAATTCTTCACTGATGATTTTTTCTTCCCCATCACAGGTGGCATTGAATCCACATAGAGAAATGAGCATCATTTGCTGAGTTAAATGTGACTCATATTCAGTTAGTTATTAAGTAAACAGCATTCTGAAACTAGGGCAACCAGATTATCTAAAACCCAGAAATGTAATGTAAGCCAATTATAAAACTGTGAGCTAGACGGTGTTCTAAGTGAAGCTGAAAAAAAAGTTCAGTAATGAGTATGAGTGATGCTGAGGCCAACCATAAGAATTCATGTCAAAAAGTCCCCAATATTTTAGTTCCTAACTTTAAAATATCCCACTCCATTTCTATATTTTAGGTTCTGAAAATTAAAATGTAAGCCTGACCTGTGATTTTGAGTTTGAATTTAACAAGTTCATCAATTGCACTTACATGTAAAATCCTATGTGTTTGATAATCGTGGGACTCAAATTCCAGAATGGTAGAAAAAGAATTTGTGGTGCTGTCAAATATGAGCTGAGAAGAAGGGAAGTAGAACATTTCATTGGCATCTCATCTTCTCTCTTCTTTCTATCCTGGTTAGAATATTCATGTTTAAGGGTTTGGAATGAAATGAAAAAAAAAAAAACACAGATTGTATACTGCAAATCAAGCGAACAAGAATGCAAAGTTGTATTAGCCTGTGAGTACAATTGTATAATTACTGTACATAGCAAAAAAAAGACTGGATGGAGACACATTAAAATAAGCATTGTGCCTGCTCTTATGATGAAGTTATGGGTAGTGTTTTTATTTTTAGGATCTTCTACAATGTAGTTTTCTAAAAATAACATTAAAATTAATGAGGTGATTGTTTCTTCCATAATTTTCTAAAAACACAGAACACTTAAGATTAGAATAAACAGGAGACTCTGAACTTATGAGGACCTGAAGAAGAGAAATCAGGCCAATAAGTTATGAGAATTTTGTTGGTTTCCTGGTTTTAGACTATATATAGGAAGAGAGACAAATTCATGTAAAGGAAGTTACGTGGCAAAATCATAAAAAAAGAGAGACTTCCATATTTTCCAAGAATGAAAAGTAGCTCAATAAGAGAAGTCAGGATTAAAATTAAAATTCTCTAGCTGTATTATTTTACCTATTCTCTCTCTCTCTCTCTCTCTCTCTCTCTCTCTCCCCCCCTTCCTCCCTCCCTCCTACCGTCCTTCCCTCTCTCTGTTCTGAAGTCAGAGGTAACTCTGGATGATCTAGAATCACAGTATAACCTGGATTCCTTTGTAGAACCTGACATTCCAAAAGCATGACAGAGTTACCACATCCATACAAACTGATGAATGAAAGCCTATGTATCCTCTTCAACCCTCCAACCTTGACTGAGTATTTTTGAAAAAGCCTGTTTTAATCTAAAATCACTGTGACATGTTATAGACATAGCAGCATGCAAAACGAACAACAACAAAAATAAAAAAGAGAAAACACTAAGAATTTTAATAATAAAGGAAAACAAAAAAACTTCCATCATTTCATTGTTATCTGTTGAAAGAGTTGGGATGGATGTTTTGAAATGAAGCATTTAATAAGATAACTCTGAATACTATCACTATGAGGAAGCTGTCTTGTTTATCTACAAGATAAGGACCATGTATAGCCAGGTGCACTGCTAGTTACTTCTAGAAACTTGGTGTCTGGTTTGGAAAAGACTTGAGTACTTTTTCTTCCAGAGGCTGTAGTTTGCTATAATTACTTATGGAATGTTGTATCAAAGCCAGAATTGTGATCTTAAGTTACAAGTTCATTTCCATCCTGTGGTGTACATTTCATCCACCCTCCTCAGAAACGCCTTCAAAATCTCCCTCATGTTGGTTTCTAACATTTTTTATGTCTACGTTCTTAAATCTCCTGAAAATACAGATTGGTATGTAAAAAGAACTTACTCTCCTTCCAACTTGCATGTAATATGCCATTTGATGTTACAAAATAGGAATGAGTTAAGCTGGTGCCTTGACAAGATTTTTACCAGTAGATTTCTTGAGAGTTAGCAGCCCTCATTCTGCCTGGTTCAACTCATTCATTTTTGAAACCCCCTTTTTTCTGACTCACCTACCTCCAACTTCTCTCTACTCAAAACCATTCTAGAATTAAATTTGCTATTAAGATCTTTTTTCTGATCTCATCCCCCTTGACTTTCTGTACATTTCCTAATGTTAATCATTCCTCTACTTTGATTGTCATGACACTGTTCTTTCTTGCTTCTTCCCTGCCTCCCATTTCCTTCTTTTGCCTGCTTTTGGAGCTCCTCAACTCCTGCCTGGCCTGTAATGCAAGTATGCCCAAAGGTTGTACTTTGTCCCTTTTCTCTTCATGCCTGCCTCCTCAACCATCTAGCCCACTGGCACTTTCCTTTCAATGACTTCCCAAACTCTGTATTTGTATCTGATTGCAGTACTTTCCAATTAACTTGATGTACTGCACCTCAAAGTTGCTGTACTCCAAAATGAGATGGGAATGATGGCAGTTTGAGGTCATCCCAGGTAAAATGATTTTGAGACCCCCCCATCTCAACCAATAAAAGCTAGCTATGGTGGTGTTCACCTTCCATCCCAGTTATGCAGGACACATAAATAGGATCATGGTCCAGGCCTACCTGGGCCTAAACACAAGACCCGATTTGAAAAAGCAGAAAGGGCTGGGAATATGGCACCAATGATAGAACACCTGTTTGGCAAGTGCAGACTTTGAGTTCAAACCCCAGGATTGTAAAACAGAAGAAGAAAAGGAAAGAAAAACATATTCAATGAAATTGTAGCAAAAAGTTTTGCAAATCTAGGGAAAGAAATGGACATCCAAGCACTGGAGGCATTTAGAGCCCCAAAAAGATATGACCAGGAAAGAACCTCTCCACATCATGTTATAGTTAAAATGCCAAAAGTATGGAAAAAGAAAGAATACTGCAAGCTAAAAGAGAGGAGTGCCAAGTTACTGACAAAGGCAAACCTTTCAGAATAACAGCAAGCTTCTCAACACAAACCCTAAAGGTCAGGAGACCTACTTGGGAGGCAGTGATCAAGAGGATTACAGTTGAAGGCAACTGTGGGCAAAAAGTTCATGAGACCACATCTCAACCAATGGCTGAGCATGGTACATGAGAAGCACAAATAGGAGGATTGCAGTCCAGGCAAGCCCAGGCATGAAGCAATAGCCTATCTCAAAAATAACCAATGCCAAAATGGTTGGTGGAGAGACTCAAGTGGTACAGCATCTGCCTAGTGACTGTGAGATTCTGAGTTCAATCCCAGTACAAGAAAGGAAGGAGGGAGGGAGGAAGGGAGGGAAGGGTGGAAAAGAAAAGAAAGAGAGAGAGAGAGAGAGAGAGAGAGGAAGGAAGGAAGGAAGGAAGGAAGGAAGGAAGGAAGGAAGGAAGGAAAAGAAAGAAGAGAAAGAAAGAAAGAAAAAGCAAGGCAAACCCAAACTCAAATTTAGAAATGGAAAGAAATAGTAAAGGCCAGGGTATAAGTTAATGAAATTGAGACAAAAAGAACAATAAAAAGGATAAATGAAACAAATAGGTGGTTCTTTGGAATAATAAACAAGATTGATAAACCCTTAGTAAACTTCACCTAAAGAGAATGAGAAGATCCTCGAATTAATAAAATTAGACTGAAAATGGGATATTACAACATATACTACTGAAGTCCAGAATGTCATTAGGGAATATTCTGAAAATTTATATTTCAATAAATTGGAAAATCTAGAAGAAACTGATGAATTTCTAGATGCATACGATCTGCCAAAATTGAGACAAGACAATAATAAATGATCTAAACAGATCTATACTGAGCAAAGAAAGTGAAGCAATAATAAAGACTCTCCCAACAGAGAAAAGACTAGGACTGAATTCTACTAGACCTTTAAAGAAGAACAAATACCAATGTTTCTCAAACTATTCTATACAATAAAAAAGGCAAGTATTGTTTCCAAATTCATACTATGAAGCCAATATTACCCTAATAAACTGGATAAGGACACAACAAAAAAAGAAAACTGTAGACCAATTCTCTTGATGGACATAGACATGAAAATTCTCAACAAAATACCTAGAAACTGAAATCAACAACTCATTAAAAATGTGTTAAAAAAATCAATTTGGTTTTACTCCAGGGCATGCGAGAATGGTTCAACATTTGGAAATCAATAAATGTAACACAACCCATAAACAGAATCAAGGACAAAAATCACATGATCATCTTAATAGACACAGAAAACACCATTGACAAAATTCAACATCCCTTCATGACAAAAACTCTGAAGAAACTAGGAATAAAAGGATCACACTTCAAATAATAAAGGCTTCATATGATAAACTATAACCAACATTATATTGAATGAAGGAAAGATAGTATCATTTTTCTAAAATCAGAAATGAGACAAGGATGTCCACTCTCACCACTCTCATTCAATATAGTGCTTCGTTTCTCAGCCAGTGCTATAAAGCTGAGATACAAATAAGAATAAAATGGGTACAAATAAGAAAGGAAGAGGCAAATTATCCCTATTTGCATACAACATGAAGAAAACTCTTAGATCTGATGAACTCTCTCAGCAAAGTAGCAAGATATAAATAAACATATAAAAATCCATAGCTATTCTATATACTAATAATGAACATGTTGGGGAAAAAAAATCAGAAATTTAAAAAGTCATAATAAGCTCAAAGAATAATAATAATAAAGCCATTTAGGAATAAAGCTCACCAAGGAGGTGAAAGACTTCCTCATTGAAAACTATACAATGGTGAAGAAAGGGTTGAAGATGTGGCTCAAACATTAGAGTGCCTGCCTAGCAAGCATGAAACCCTGAGTTCAAACCACAATAATGCCAAAAGAAGAAGAAGATACTAGAAGATGGAAAGACTTCCCAAGTTCATGGGAATTAATATTGTTAAAATGGCTATATTGTCAAAAGCGATCTAAAGAGTAAATGCATTGCCCCTCAAAATTCCAATAATATTCTTTGCAGAAATAGAAGAACAATTATATGATTCAAATGGAAGTGCAACTTACCAAAGACACACTGAGCAAAAGTGCAATCTGGAGATATCACATGCCTCATTTCAAATTATACTAAAAAACCATAGTGAAAAAAAAAAAAAAGCATTGTATTGGCATAAAAGATACACTGAGACCAGTGGAATAGAATAGATGACCTGGAAATAAACCCACATAGCTACAGCAATCTGATTGACAAATGTGCCAAAACATATGTTGGGAAAAAGCCAGACTCCTCAACAAATGGTGTTTGAAAAACTTGACATCCATGTGTAGACGGCCTGAAACTAGATTTTCATATTCTACCATATACAAAAAATCAATTCAAAATGGATTAAAGATCTTAATGTGAGACTGGAAAATTTGGAGCTACTACAGGAAAACATTGGGGAAACATTTGAAGATCTAGTTATCAGCAATAGCTTTCTGAATAGAAGTCTAATAGCTCAAGGAAGAATAGCAAAAATTGACAAATGGAATCACATCAAATTTAAAGACTTCTGTACAGCAAAGGAAACAATTACCAGAGTGAAAAGACAGCCTACAGAATTAGAGAAAATCTTTCCCAGCTATTCATCTGATAGGGGATTAATATCCAAAATATAGAAAGAATTCAAAAAATTAAACACCAAAGAATAACCAAATCAATAAATTGGAAAATGAACTAGATCGTTCTCAAAGTACAAATGGCCAATAAATACATGAAAAAAAGTTCCACATCTTTAGCTATCAGGGAAATGCAAATCAAACTACACTGAGATTCCATCTCATCCCAGTCATAACGGCTAGCATCAAGAAAATAAAAAGCAACAAATGCTGGTGAAGATGTGAAAACAAGAAACACATACACTGTGAGTGGGAATGTAAATTAGTGCTTCTACTATAGAAATCAGTATGGAAGTTCTTCAAAAACTGAAAACAGAACTAACACATGATCCAGTTATGCCATTCCTGGCTATATACTCAAAAGAATCATAGTCAACATACAATAGTGACACCTGCAAACCCACCTTTCACAATAGCCAAGTTACGGAATCAGCCAAGGTGCCCATCAATGGATGGATGGATGAAGAAAATATGGTGTAGACTCACATTGAGTATTTTCAGCCATTAAGAAGAAAGAAGATATGTCGCTTGCAGGAAAATGGATGAAGCTGAGATTATCATGTTAAGCAAAACAAGTCGGTCTTAGAAAGACAAGTATTGCATGTTTTCTCTCATATGTAAAATCTAGTTTTTAGTTTTTAAAGACACAAAAGTAGAAAGGGGAACTATTAAAGAACAGGACAGGGAACCAGGTAGAGAGGGAAGGGACAAGAGAGGTTAATGGGGTTGTTGAATATGATAAAAGTACATTTTATACAGATATGAAAATGTTATAATGAAACCCATTATTTTGTACAATTACAATTACACTAACAACAACAAAAAGACAAAGCACTCCCTCAGCATCAAGGTCCCACAAAGTCAGGTTATGATCAGCTCTATAAGAAGTAGCATGGAATACAGGAAAGAGCAAGAGTTCTGGCATCCAAGTCCCCATTACAGTGCCAAATATAATATGTATGCCAATATAAAACATAATTGCTATGGAAATACAAGCACCACCATTGGCTCAAACTCTTCCACCTTAATCTTTGAATCTTATTTTCTTTTTAAAAAATGCTAGGACAATAAACTCCATGAGTCTCTGTTTCTTTATCTGTAAAATACATCTGGCTATATCAACTTCAGATATTAAATGATTACAAATTTCTGAGTACAGTTGTTGGCATAAAGTAGCTGTCTAATAAATGTCAGATTCCTTTCCTTTATTTCCATGCTTGCTCCAAAGTGCCTTACATCTAGTGTATACTTAAGAAATATTTGTTGAGGTTAATTGTAACTGTTTGTTACAGTTGGATTGATGCCTCACTTGGGTGTAAGACTGATTCCTGGAAAAGCCAGAATAATCTATTTAGATATTTTAAAAATAAAATTAAATTTTTATTTAAACCAGGGTCTAAAAGAAAGTTTATGTTTTAGGAGAGAGATATAAATGAAAGCAGGAGTTAAAGGGAAACCTACTGGGCACTCCAGAGGAGTTCTAGAGGCTCTTGCTATGTGCTGGCCAGATAGATGGAGAGGAAGACTTTTTCCTATTTTCCAACATGATTCCAGGAAAACAAACCTCAGAGTGGGTAGATGGCCATTTTTCATTTATCTAAGTAAGTTTACACACAAATGAAAACAGCTTTTGGGAGACTGCTACGTTCTAAGTGTTTAACATATTTGAGTTCATCAAATTCTCAAACTGCTCCATATTGTAGGGGATATTTCCATTACCATGTCCCATTGTGAAAATAAGGCACGGAGTAGTGCAGCAGACTGTCCAAGGTCACATAACTAGTATGTGGGAGAGCCAGGATTAGACTCTTGGTTCTAGAGCCCATTCTTGTAATTTACATACAAAGGATACATTTAGGTCACATTTTTAGAAAGCCAATTTATAATACTACAGTATTGACCCTGGCTGCATATCTGAATTATCTATGGACTGAGATATGAGTGTAGATTCCCAGGTGCCATCAAGACCAACTGACCAAAGGAAAGGTCTGGTTGCATGTTGGAGGTATCACCGAAGTTGCTTTGAGAGTGCAGAATGGTCCTAAGGCTTGGCATGCTTACTCTTGAGCTGTGGCTACATGGCTGAAGGTGGGTCTGGAGAGTCTCACCTCTTAGATGAGCAGCTCCTCAACATCAGTGCCCCTGAAACCGTCACCAATTTATCACACACCCATGGGCTGTCAGAGCTGTAGCTGTTGGGGGCTCTGCGGCCCATGTGGTGACCAAAGTCATGGAACTCAGAATGAAAAGCTGTGCTGAGCACTCTTATGTTGACCTCATAAACCTTCTAGTGCATGAGTGCCAGCTAAGAAGGCCATGGCAGGTCCCTGCAGCAGAGTCCCAAAACTGACTGGCTGGTGATGCTATAGGATGCTGGGGAGGGCTGCTACCACATGATTTTCCTCCAGGACTGTCTGTCTTCTTGATGACTCTGACACTCTTCTGCTGCTCCCCCCCTCCCCTTGCACCTCTTCGGAGGGATGCTCATTTCTATATTGCTGCTGCTGTTACAGAGGAAAAGTTCAAGGTAACTGCCAACAGCTCCCCCTTTCTCTTCTTTTTGTTCACTCCATCTGTCTGGCCCAATGCACAAGGAAAAAAGACGGCCAGAATGACCCTCCAAAGTTATGCTCTGCTTTAAGGCTGATGAAGGATGTGTTTTCCACAGCTTAGGACAAAAATATATTATAAAGTGCCTGAGCAATTAAACAAATGTTATTTGCAAACATCTGCCATCCAGCACTGTTGCCTGTGTTCAAACAAAGCCTTGCAGTGTCTTCGGCAAAGCAGAGTGGGAAAAGCTGGGTGCCATGAGCTGAATGAATTCTCCCAGATTACAATTCTTTGGCCTGAGGGAATTAATTCAAATTCACACAGAGAAATCAATTCCCATAGAGACAGTTAGTCCCCAAGAGAACAAGCACAGATATAAGGACCTAGAGTACAATTGGCAGTAATTCATGAGTGTTTTATTAATTTCTACTAAACCATATTTGCTATTTATGGGCAAATCACAGAATCCTAAAGTGAGAGACTCCAAGGAGAAAGTGAGACATCCAGCTGAGAATGGCTTCCATCCAGCAACCGCCCCCCCAGCCCCCCGCTGTCCCCTGTGCACTCCCCTTCAGTCTCTCCAAATGATTCCTGTGAAGACCACCTGAAGATGAAAACTCAATTGCATTAACTTCCAAAATGCATGATCTGGGAAGAAATATCACTAATGCTTAAAAACTGAGACTCCAGCTCTGAAATTTCCTTTAACCTCTGGGCTTTTGAGGGATTTTTAAGTATTTAAAGGAAAGCATATTTACAATAAACAGAGTAAGAAAAACTAAATACAACTTCCAGAGATGAAATACACAATATCTAAAATCCACTGGAGGGGTTAGCAGTAGATTAGACACTACAGAAGAAAAGATAGGTAACTTGAAAAATAGAAAGAGAAACTATTCAAACAGAAAGACAGAGGAAAAGGAGAAAAAAAAAAAAACCCTGAAGATAAAATGAGCAGAGCTTCAGTAAACTGTGGGACAATACCAAATGATACAACATGTGTTTTGAAGTGAGGAGGTAGACATTGTTACCAAAGTTTTCCAAAAGTATTGAAAATAATACACTCATAGACCACACCCCAAGCAGCACAAATACAAAGAAAACCACACTAAGACACATCAAAACTGCTGAAAGTGGTACATGCCTGTAATCCCAGTGCTGGGGAAGCTGAGGCAGGAGGAACACCAGTTCCAGGCCAGCCTGTGCTATTTAGTGAGGGCCTCACTCAAATTAAGTGAATAAGATAAAAAAAAAAAAATAACGGAAAAGTGACACATTGAGCAAAAGAAAAAAAATACCAGACTTTTCACCAGAAAATATGTATACTAGAAAATAATCAAAATACCAGAATGAAAGAGGATGAATATGGGGGAGGAAAAACATCCACCACTTAGAATTCTATATTCAGCAAAACTAGCCTTCAGAGGGTGGGGGCAGTGGGGAGAAATGACCCAAGCATTGTATGCACATATGAATAATAATTAAAAAAAAAAAACAAAAAAAACTAGCTTTCAGAAATGATGGTGAAAGAATATTTTTCCAGACAAACAGATGTTGAGAGAATTTATCACCAGCAGGCCTGAATCACAAAAATTAAAAGGAAATTCTCAGACAGAAGGACCAAGAAAATATTGTATGGAAACTAAGATCTACACAAAGAATGAAGATCACCAGAAATGGTAAACATGTCATCACATTTAGAAGATACTTTTCCCACTTCTAAATTTCTTTGAAAGATAAATGGCTGGTAAAAGAAAAGTAGTAACAGTATATTGTGAAGTTTATAAAATATGTGTCAAAAATATATTTTTTATACCAAAATTCAAGAGGACAAGAAGGGGTAAATGAAGGAAATGTAGCATAATGCTAGTGGAAGGTAGACTCTGATAAGGCAGGCTGTAATCCTGAGAGAAAACATTTAAAAATTAGAAGTACAGTTAACTAACTACAATACTGGAGATGAAATGGGGTAAAAGAAAATATTGAATCCAAAAAAGGTAGGGAAATGGGACAAAGATACATGGGATGCTGTGGTTTGAATGTTTGTGTCCCTCCAAAATTCATATTGAAACTGAGTCTTCAATGCAGTCACATTAAGAGGTGAAGCCTATAGGAGGTGATTAGGCCAGGAAGGATTAGTGTTAAGGAAGTGAGTTCAGCCCCCTTTTTTGCTTTCCCATCCCTTCTGCCATACGAGAACATAGCTCTTGCCCCTTCTGCCATGTGAGGATGCAGCCAGACACCAAAAAGTTCAGCACTGTGATCTTGAATCTACCTGTCTCAAGAACTGTAAGAAATAAATTTCTTTTCTCTATAAATTACCCAAACTAAGATGTTTCATTATAGTAGCAAAAATAGTCTAAGACACAGGACAAATAGTAAGCAAATAGCGATGACAGATTGGAACAGCACTGTAATGACAATGACATTAAACACAAAATCAGCAACAATAAAATTGTCACCCACAGTGCCACAGAACAAATCAAGACACAACATCAGTCCATACTAGTGATCGTTGTATTGTTACTCATCGTGAACACAGCAGTGGGAAAAAGTCATTTCATTTGGAAAATGTTTCATGAAGCAGTAAAAGTTACTGATACTATGATCCTTCAGTACACTTCTCTTCATTAGAAGTACCCCTCTGTCACTAGGCAACTTGTCTGTTTTTCTTAGCATTAAATCTATTTTGTCTGAGATCAAGAGCTATTCCAGTTCTTATGATTACTGCTTTTCTATCATTTTAAATCCTTTTACTTTCAACCTACTTAAGTCTTTGAATCTAAATTTTATCACTTACAGGCAGCATAAATTTGGATATTGTTTCTTAGGCAGTCTGACAACTTTCCCATTTATTGGAGTTTTTAATTATACTTCCATTAATTATTGATAAGGTTAGATGTAAGTGTGTCATTTGTCATTTGTTTTCTGTGTCTTACATCTTTTTCCCTCAGTTCCTCCCCTCTTGCTTTTTTTGATCTTAAATAAATATATTTAGTGTGCCATTTTAATTCCTCTGTGTATATTCAGATTATTTTCTTAGTGGTTACTCCAACCCTTACAATGTCCATTGCAATTCATCACTATCTGCCATGGATTCATAATTACTTAATCCAGTAAAATATAGAAAGGTTTCCTACTATAATTCCATTTCTTCTTTCCTTCTCTTTCTCAGTAATTCATATAATATATATTACATTGTATATATCACATTATATAATTATATAATATATATTATGTGATATTGCTCTTTCTCTATATATATTACTACTTCATGAGGATTTTCTTGGGTGAGATTGACTTTCACATAGACTTGCTGTATTATAAACCCAACATTACAGTATATTATCAGGACCATATAGCAATTACAAATGTGCACACATCTAACAATACAGCCCTAAAAAAATGAAGTAAAAACTGTAAAATTAAAAGAAATAGACAACTCAATAATAAAAAGAAGAACTAAACAGAAAGTCACTAAAGATACAGAAGGCTATAAAAAAGATGTGTAACAATCTTGCTCTGATATTTGTAGAATGCTGTAGCCCCAGACTATCAGAACACATATTCTTTTCAGGCACACATGGAACATTCTTCAAAATACATAGTATATTAGCTCATGAAATAAACTTCAATAAATTAGAAGGGTTGAAATCATACAAAGTATATTCTTTAACCATAATGGGATGAAATTAGAAATAAACAACAGACACAAATTGGAGAACTCTCCACCACTGAAAAATTAGCAGCACATCTCTAAGTAATCCATGGCCAAAGAGCAAACTGCAAGGGAAATTATTTTAACTGAATAAAAAATATAACAAGCTGCATATGGTGGTATCCATATGTAATTCCATCTTCTTGGAAGCAAAGTCCAGAGGACTGTAAGTTTGAGATCAGCCCCAGCACAGTTAGTGGTCTTGCTAACTAACAGATAGAAAGAGAGAGAGAGAGAGAGAGAGAGAGAGAGAGAGAGAGAGAGAGAGAACCAATTTGTTTGATGCAGCTAAGGTAGTGCCAAGAGGGCAATTTATAGCTGGGGAAATCTTTGTTAGAAGAGAATAAAGGTCTCAAATCAGTAATTTAAGCTTTCATCTTTAAAAACTAAACTCAAAGGAAGCAGATGAAAAGAAAGTGGAAAGCAGAAATTACAATACAAGTTAATGAAATAAAAATAATAGAGAAAATCAATGAAGAAAAAGTGTTTCTTTTAAAAAGATGAACAAAACAGGCAGACTAACTAAATAAAACAAAACAAAAAAGAAAAGTTATCAAAATTAGTAATGACAGCATGGACATTACTCTTGACACTATAGAAATAAAAGGATCATAGGGAATACTATGAACAACTTTATACTAACAAATTAGATAACATGGATAAAATAGAAACACATCTGGAAAACATAAGTTGCCCAAGAACAGGATTTTTTTTTCAGGAATACATGATTAGTTTAATTGACTTGAAAGTCAATTAATGAAATACCTCTAAGTTAATAAAGGGTAAAAAAGACATGACAGTCTGAATAGATGCAGAGAAAGAACATCCATTCATGACTTTTTTAAAAAAGCTAGAATTACAGTTAATAGCGAAAGGCTGAGAGCACTTTCCCTGTAGGATCATGAACATTGCGCTGAAGATAATAGCCAGCATAATAAGGAAAGGAGAGTCAAAGCAAGAAAGGGAGAGAAAACATTCTGAAATAAATGGTATGAAAAGAACTAAAACAGTTTTTATTTACAGATGATGCTATGTTTCATGTAGAAAATTTAAGAAACAGACCATGGTGGTTCACACCTCTAATCCCAGCACTCAGGTGGTGGAGGCAGGAAGATCATGAGTTCAAGGCAGCCTCAGCTACATTCAGAGACTCTGTCTCATAAAAAAAGAAAAAGCTAAAGAAATTTCCAAACTAATTCTAAAATTTATACAAAAATAAAAAAGACCTACGTTAGCTAAAAGAATTTTTAAAAGAGAACAAAGTTAGGGAATTTATACCCCAATTTCAAATCTTCATTTAAGGCTGCATTATGGTATTGCTGTAAGGAAAAGAATGTTGAACAATGGACTATAACTGAAATTTAGGAAGAAATTTTCAATTTATAACCAATGGCCATCAACAAATTTGCTAAAACAATAGAAAGGAAAGCCTTTTCAATCAATGGTACTGAGACAACTGGTTTATCTCCACACAACACACGAAAACAAACTTATGAGACAGATAGTTCACATGCAAAAATTAACTCAAAATAGGTCATAACCTAAATGTAAAACCTAAAACTACAAAAAAGCTAGATGAAAACCACTCATGGTCTTGGGTTAGGCACACAGCACCAAAAACATGACTCTTTAAAAATGAGAAATAAGAAATCAAAATTAAATTTTTGTGTGTTTCAAAAGACACCATGAAGAAAATGAAAAATTAAGCCCAAGCAGGGAAAGTAATTCCAAATTATACATCTAATGTATATGTTGTATCTAGAATATATAAATATTCGTGGAATAATAAGCAAACAATCTAATTTAATAAGTGGGAAAATTTGAATAAACAGTTCATCAAAGAAGATATGGAAATGACTAATAAGCACATAAAAATATGCTCGACAGTGTTGGGGACGTAGCTCAGTGGTGAGGGGCTTGCCTAGCACATGCAAGGCCCTGAGTTTGATCCCCAGCACTGAAAAAAATAGTTCAACATCATTAATTATTTATGCAAATTAAAGCTACTACATATTCACTCAAATGGCTATAATGAAACAGACGGTGAGTGCTAGCATGGAGTGGAATGTGAAACTTATACCTTCCTGGTAGACATGCTAAATGTTACAAATATTTTTGAAATCAGTTGGCAGCATCTGAAAAAGTTAAACAGAAACATAATACTCTGCAGATTTCCTCTCCCAGGTATCTGCTTCAGAGAAATAAAACATGTCTGCCACTTTCATGCAAATGTTAAGAGCAGCATCATAGCAACCCAAATGGCCATCAACTGAGGCATGGGCAAATAAAATGGGGCATACCCATAAGATGAAGTCATAGTCAATGATCAAAAGGCATGGACCACCAATGCATGATACTTCATGACCCTCAGTGACTCTGCACTTAGTCATGCAGCCAGATTAAAAGACCATGTCATCTGATTGGCTTGATACTGCATAGAAAATGAAAGGTAGTCTGTTGTTTGGCTGGGTATGAGGAAACATTGTAGGGTGACAGAAATGTTCTAAAACTGGATTTTGACAATGTATACAACTATACATTTGTAACAACTTATTTAATTCTGCACATGCAATGAGTGACTTTCATGGCATGCACATAAAACATGCTTGTGGCCATTAGCCATAAGGAAAATGCAAATTAAAATCACAGACACATTAGAGAGACTAAAACTTAAAAAGACATCATTTCAAGTGTTGGGAAAGATATGGAACTGGAATTCTCTACATTGCTGGTGGGATGTAAAATGGTCCAATCAATTTGGAAGTTCTGGTGGCTTCTTTCCTTTAAGGTTAAAAATACCCTTAACTATTCATTGAAGTCTTTCTATTTTAAGACATTTGTCCAAGGAAAATGAAAACTTGTATACAAAGACTTGTATAGACAAAGACATGGCAATTTCATTCATAACAGAAAAAACTGAAAGGACCCCAAATGTTTTTTTTTTCTAATTTATTTATTTTTTATTGTTTTATTATTCATATGTGCATACAATGCTTGGGTCATTTCTCCCCCCCTGCCCCCCCCCCTTACCACCCACTCTGCCCCTCCCTCTCTCCCCCACCCCCTCGATACCCGGCAGAAACTATTTTGCCCTTATCTCTAATTTTGTTGAAGAGAGAGTATAAGCAGTAATAGGAAGGAACAAGGGTTTTTGCTAGTTGAGATAAGGATAGCTGTACAGGGAGTTGACTCACATTAATTTCCGTGCATGTGTGTTACCTTCTAGGTTAATTCTTTTTGATCTAACCTTTTCTCTAGTTCCTGGTCCCCTTCTCCTATTGGCCTCAGTTGCTTTTAAGGTATCTGCTTTAGTTTCTCTGCATTGAGGGCAACAAATGCTAGCTAATTTTTTAGGTGTCTTACCTATCCTCACCCCTTCCTTGTGTGCTCTCGCTTTTATCATGTGCTCAAAGTCCAATCCCCTTGTTGTGTTTGCCCTTGATCTAATGTCCGCATATGAGGGAGAACATATGACTTTTGGTCTTTTGGGCCAGGCTAACCTCACTCAGAATGATGTTCTCCAATTCCATCCATTTACCAGTGAATGATAACATTTCGTTCTTTTTCATGGTTGCATAAAATTCCATTGTGTATAGATACCACATTTTCTTGATCCAGTAGTGGGGCATCTTGGCTGTTTCCATAACTTGGCTACTGTCAATAGTGCTGCAATAAACATGGGTGTGCACATGCCTCTGGAGTAACCTGTGTCACAGTCTTTTGGGTATATCCCTAAGAGTGGTATTGCTGGATCAAATGGTAGATCAATGTTTAGCTTTTTAAGTAGCCTCCAAATTTTTTTTCCAGAGTGGTTGTACTAGTTTACATTCCCACCAACAGTGTAAGAGGGTTCCTTTTTCCCTGCATCCTTGCCAACACCTGTTGTTGGTGGTGTTGCTAATGATGGCTATTCTAACAGGAGTGAGGTAGAATCTTAGTGTGGTTTTAATTTGCATTAAGGACCCCAAATGTTTTTAACAGTGAATGGGCAACAAATCAAAGATTATCAATACAGTGGAATATAACTCAGCACAAAAAGGAACAGAACGCTAGTCACAAAATTAATCCCAGAAACATTATGCTGACCAGAAGCAAGTCCCATCATATAATAGAATTTCTGTGAGATTCTGGAAAAGGCAAATCTAACCTAGAGTGACAAAAAGCAGATCAGTTTACTGGGGTGAGAGCTGAAAGGGATCTAAGGGAACTTTTTGGGTATTGAATATTCTATATCTGGATTGTGATTTTAACTATATGGATGTTTGTTTCTAAAACGTATAGCAATATATACTTAAGATGGGTACAAATTGTATTTATCAACAACAAAGTGGATTTTAAATGTAATATATAAAATAATAATCTACAAAACTCCAAATTATATTCATAAAATGTGCAAATGCAGTAAAACATGAAAATATTCTTGTTTCAAAAATGGGAGAGAACTGAAAGATACCATTTTACATGAAAATTACAATTTTATAAAAATATAGGTGATTGCTTCTGAAATTTTTTAATAAATTTTTTATTAGGATACATTCATTACATGAGGAGGATTCATAGTGACAATTCCTATTAGGCTTACATTGTACATTAGTTACAATACCTCTATTGTCTCTCCTCTTGAATCCCCTCTTTGCCCCACTTAAAGCAATTGTAAGACATTTCTGTTTGTCTCTGAAATTTTTAACAATAACCACTGGAAGAATTAAATACATGCTATTTAACTTCAAGGACACAGATGACACTGCAAATTAGATATGAAAAAATGTACTAAACAAGAACTGTTTTGATGCATTTTTCCCTCAGTGAAATTTTTATTTCTGTACATCACCAGTAGCAAGCATATTTGAAATGAAAGATTTGGATTCAATTCCCTTTATATATATTAATAACCAGACCTCATTAATTCACCCTCAAGTGATACATATAAATTGCTGAGCTAACCTTGATTTGCAGATAAATAGAATATGAAAGTAAGATCTCAATAAGTGATACTTACCAATTCCTGTGAGAACTTTATAAATTCCAGTCCCAGCTCTGAAAGATAAAAAGATGAAATTGTGGCTCTCTATTAAGGAATAAACACAATCTGGTTGACCCTAAACTTTAGTGTAGAAGTCAGACTTTACGGTATCTGAAGTGTTGATTTATCTTTGGCAACCTCATAAGAACATGATTTGAGATTCATCTTTATACTTTTAGATGTTGATTTCATTATGAATTATTGAATTCTTTATGTTTTTCATTCACTCTTTCTGTTGACATTTCCAGACTTGTTATAGAAAATTGTAGTTTCAGATTAGTGGTAAATGACTAGATTGGCAAATGATTCAGGAAGATGTGAAAATACACATAAATAATAAATTGGAAAAATAACCAATTTTACAATGACATGAAGGATTAGTGAGAATGTGGGAAGAAGTTGCCATGTCGGGTGAAGTGTAAACTGGATTGGCCACTTTGACCAGTTTGGGAATCCCTTGTGAAATTAAAGATGCACAAACCCTATTATCCCACTCTTCCATTTCTGGACCCTAGAAACACTCACTTTTGTACAGGGAGATTCTAACAGCATGTCTGCGACAAGGGAAATAATCCACTTAGTGAATATATATAAACCATGGTTGATTCGAGCAATCACTCTGAGACTTATAATAAATGGTCCAGATCTACATGAGTGAAGATGGTAATTTAAAAAAAATAAATGCTGACTAAAAGGAGTTTTGAAGGATGAAGTTTAACATGCTTATGCAAATTTTTTAAATAGTACAATTTATGAATGCTACATACATAATAAAAGCACAAAAACATTTATGAATGGAATACACACCAGCTTTAGGACAGTGGCTACCTCTTGGAAGGAAGATGACAGATACTGTAGCTGTAACATTCCACTGTAATTTTTTTTTTAATTTGCTATTGAGTCACAGGTGCTCTTTGCATGTTTTGTTTATTAACCCCATTGCAGATAGATGGTTTGAAAATATTTCCTGCTATTTTCAGGTTGCCTTTTCGTTCTGTTGACAGTTTTCTTGACTGTGTAGCTTTTTGCTCTGATGCAGTCTCACTTGTCTATATTTGCTGTGCTTTTGGTGTCATCTCCAAGAAGTCATCACCAAAACCAATGCTATGAAGCTTTTCCTCTACATTTTCTTTTCAGAGTTTTATAGCTTCAGGTTATGTGTTGGTGAGGTCTTGTTCATTTGAAAATTCAGTTTCCCACTACACTTTTATTGCAAATTAGAAGTTTATGAAACATTGATGTTTACAAAACAAAGTTATGTTTAAGTTTATAAAAGACAAACTCCAAATGGATTCCAGAGCATAATATTAAGGAGCAAAACCATCAAAGTTTCCTTTTGGAAAAATAAAAGGAAAATACATTATCTTGATTTAGGAAAGACCTTAAGTATGGTAATTCTAAATATGGTAATAAAACTCATGAAGACAACCATCACATTTCATGGTAATTTAATTCTTCCTACAACATAATTATTGTGGCAGTTTATTTTCCAAAGACATCTTCAACAATGTCTCCAACCCCACATTTCTTTTGTGAAATGTGACTCTGATGCTCTTTCCACTATGTTCTCCTGCTCCTTCTGAGCTGTTTGGGATTACAGTAGGCTTGTGACTTCTGAGGAAAGTGTGTCCACTCACTCCTGGAACGCAGCCACAATGCTGCAGGGAAGCCCCTAAAGGGAATGAAAAGGTGCTCTCCATGTATGTAGACATTCTGGATGACAGCCCCCCTGAGGTCCCAGCTGACAGCCTGTCAGACATGTGAGTAATCTGTGTGATAGCATGTAGTTATTAGTGTCCCAAAAAGGAGTCTATATGACACCCATTGTAATGGCATCACTACATAAATTATAAATTGTTCCTAAGATGAAATCCACAGAAAGAATGGAGAGTACTATATGTCAATATGGATCATCACTAAAACATTAAGTTGAAAAGGTAAATGCAAATTACAGAAAGCTTAGTAGGGCCCCCTTATAAAGTCAATCATGTATGTGATGTGTGTGTGTCTGTGTAAGTGTATGTGTATGTGATATGTCAGGAAGAGAGTGGAATGATGCATACCAAATTATTGCCTGCAGTCACCTTTGGTGAGAATGAGCGTAGGGATTTTGGTAATGGATATCTTTCATATTTTGTTCTAGATAATGATTAAGTGCTGTGGACAAAGAAATTGAAAGTAAAAGAGACAGGGACTGATGTTTATGCAAATTAAAAAATCAAACAACATTTTCCATGTTTACATATGTAAGAGTAAATACATGCATGGGAATGACAAATTCCAAATTTAGAAATGTG
Source organism: Castor canadensis (assembly GCF_047511655.1). NCBI lineage: Eukaryota > Metazoa > Chordata > Mammalia > Rodentia > Castoridae > Castor > Castor canadensis. Next base: position 57,045,382 of record NC_133398.1, on the reverse strand, counting down.
TTTGTCTCTAAGGAGGGAAAAGGAGATTCGATAGGGGTTTGAATATAGAAGGTGGAAACCATGGGGATCCTCTTAGAGTGGTCATAAGCTTACCGCACCTTCACATATGAAAATAGACATGGAAAATAAATGAAAAAGTAGAGCATTTTACAGTATTGTTTAAATACATCAGCATTTTCCACATCATGGGTCCTTTTCCATGCTGAGAATGTGAAATATTTTCAAACATTCAAGAACTAAGTCAGACATCAAGTTATAACATGTGTATATTACCCAGAAACCTCAATAGTGGTCATGTTAAAATCTGAACCTGTTCAACTGAACGAAAGTAGCTGGACTTCAAATACATAACTGACAGCATTTATAGAAAAAAATCTCATTAACTTGATGATCATTACTTATGAAAAGACAACCCATCCATAGTTTAAATGAACTCTAAATTCTCCACATCTTATTAGTTCCTCAGCTACTCAGTTTTGTCAAGAATCATGGCAAGTTAGTTTAAAAACACTGTAAGTTTTAGTATTAAGAGGATAAATATCATCCAGGCCATGCCACAGTTACTTACCTCTAAGGACACATTCATGAGCAGATCTACAGTAGTTTGGATTTGTATATTCCAACTGCTCTATTTACTGAATACTCTGGCTTTTTTACATGCAAAACACAAATTGCTATTTAGATGTTTGATCTTTAAGCAGAGGTACTTTTTCATTTGAGAAGAGGACTAATTTGAAAAATATTAGACATCCAGAGGACATACAAAGAATGTGCTGTGACTGACACAAATATTTTTATAAGTTTAGAGTAGTTTTTTTTCAAAGTAACACACATCCTCTCTCCTTCCTCAGTCCTGTTTGCTCAGCTGGATGTCCACAGGGTCCAATTTTCCCTCCAATTGCCCTTGCACGCTAATATAATTGCTGCTCATACGGGTAATTGGTCAGCCTAGAGCAGCATTTGTATGCCCGTGTTCATCTAAAGGACCTGGCAGCTTTTCAAATGATTTTGCAGTCTTACAATGCTATCATGCATTTTTTAGTCTTTGTCTCTTTAAAACAAGGCTAAATAATATGACTCTGTAAAGATGTATATTTTAAGTGCTCAAAAGCTGGAATGTACAGATGCAAATGTCTAAGCAGCCAATGTTCTTGTTACTGATCAAATACAGAGCAAAGGAAATTGAGTCTCAAATGCACATTCTTCTGTCCCACTTGTCTCCATTGCCCTCCTTCCCAAACTTAAATTAACTAGATTCAAAGAGTTGGCTTTCAAAAAAGAAAAAAAGTGACAAAGACTGAGCCTGGTGGAGCACATCTATAATCCCAGCACTCTCAGGAGATTGAGGCAGAAGGATCATGAATTTGAGGCCAGTCTGGGTTATAAAGTGAGACCTGGTTTCAGAAAGAAAACAAAAGAAAAGCAAGGTCTATTTAATAATGCCCTTGATGATTTGGTAAAAACTATAAACATTATTAAATCTTGTTCTTGAGCACATTTTTTAATATTCCATTTGACAAAATGGGAATTGCATAAAGCATTGTGGGTAAATTCCAAAGTAAGATTGCTCATATCTGGGGAATCTGTTACAGTCTGAGTTGCAAGCTGAACTAGCCACTGAACACCATCGTGACTTGAAAGAATGAATGACAAACTATAGTTTTTGGCTCAAGAATGAGTGAAGAGCACCTGTTATTTCAAGGAAAACCAATGACGGTATAACTGTCAAGGTGAACATTTAAGTTTTGTACTGAAATTCAGAACTGAAAAAAAAATGTCAGATGAGCTTAACAGTTTTCGAATACAGTACTGACTTTTCCAACATAATCAGTAGTGATTATCAACGACTTTTTTTATATGAAGAGAACTTTCCAAAGTGAAAAGAGACCGATGGATTTTAATATGAATATGAAAAGCTTCTTGGTGTTGTTTCTCATTCCACATTGCAACTACACTTTAAGAAACCATCACTTGGGCTGGGGATATAGCTCAGTGGTACAGTGGTAGAACGCTTGCCTAGCATGTACAAGGCTCTAGGTTCAATCCCCAGCACCACAAAAAAAAAAAAAATTACTTGTTGAGTTTGTGTACAGTACTAGTAATGTACTAGTGTATTAGTAATACACAGTTACTTGAAAAGACTAGCAAAATACTCCTCCCTTTCCAACTACATTATCTTAGCAAACCAGATTTCTCCAGATACTTCAGCCACAATAACAATGCAAGCAATTAAATGATGAAGCAATATGAAAATTAAGTTCCTTCTATGAAGGATATGAAAGAGCTTTGTAGAAACAAAATCAATGGTCTCTAAATTAAAATGGACTGTTAACACGTAATGAGTTTATGTTTAAGAAGCATCTAAATTTTTGTTTTAATTTCTAATAATTTCGAATACAGTAAATACTGATAAATATCTGAAAAAATACTTTGAGGCCTACAACAACTTTTATGAATACAAAGGAATTCTGAGACCAAAATGGTTGAGAATTGCTACAAACTTTTTTTGTTGTGCTGAGTGGGGGTACATTGTGGCATTTCAAAAGTTCTTACAATGTATCAAACATATCACTCTTGAACGAAACAAGCACAATTATTGCTGGGTGCAGGTTCTGGTGGCTCACGTTTGCAATCCTAGTTACTTGGGAGGTTGAGATTAGGATGACTGAGGTTTGAGGCCAGCCTGGGCAAATAGTTTTTGAGAGCCCCATCTCCAAAATAGAGCAAAAGGGACTGGAGGCATGGTTCAAGTGTTAAAGCACCTACTTCACAAGTGAGAAGCCCTGAGTTCAGCCCCATAACCCCCGCCCCAAGAAAGCATTATTGTAATTGCTACTTAGAATCAGAACAAAGTAAACTACAAAGGAAACAAGGTTGAAGTTTTGCAATCCTTAAAAATTTATCAGAAGGCAATGATTTGCTTTGATTTACCAAAAGCAGTAACATTTATAGCTTTATTGTAAATCTTTTATCTACTAATCCAGAATATTTACCAGAAATACTTTTTTTGTCAATATAAATTTAAGAATTTAAAAAAATAAAGTCAAGCCTGCCTTTCAGCCTCGGGGCAGTTTCTACTCCTTCACCATCAGAGATAGTGACCTACTGCTGTTTTTGTTCAATTCATACTCGCTAATATACATTTTTCCTTTGTGACTTTAACAGTAAAGCAGTTACTTGAAGCTTAGGAAATTTGTTCACAAAGCCATTAAATTGTTATAAGAGCAAAGGTTTTAAATAAAAACCCAACATCACTAGATTTAAAAGTGTCTAGATATAAGCTTTACTCCCATTTTATTGTAGATTGACCATTTGTCAAAGAAAAAAAGTGCAATAAAATAGTGTTTGGTACAATAAATATGAAATAAAATGGGTGACTGAATCTAGCCATCTGGTGATCTCAAAGCTAAGTATGTCTAACTAGGAATACTACTTTGTCAATTTCAACCCCAATGTGTACCCTAGCTCTTCCTGAATACTTAATGACGTTTATGGCTATGGTAGATAGTCCAAAGCCACTGATTATGACTGCTCATCCAAATTGTATTAAAAAATGTTTATCATATTGTGAGTGCTGAAAGCTAGAATTTGGATTGATTTTAATAAATAAGGAAATAAGAGGAGAAACAGTCCTATGTTTTTAAAAAATATTTATTTAAAAATAAGATTTCTAAAAATACAGTACATAATACATTTCAAGAGAAGTAAAAATTCCACAATTTAAATTAAAAACAAACTGCAAAGAAAATAAAATATTACATGAATAAAATAACCAAATCACTAAAATAAATTAATGACAACATTGTTCTTAAGGTAAAGACATGGTTTCTTTTCATTTTAAGAACCAGTGCAGACTTTTCATTTAAACAGGAAGGTGTATCTCAGATCCACAGTTTCCACCTAACTCTTTCACCCATTTCCTCCTTCTCCTCAATCTATTCTTAAGTCTCTCAACTATTGCTTTCCTTCTTACCATTAACACTAGAAGTATTAGTGAAGATTTTCTTTAAATTCTCCGAGGGGAACAGGCAAAGGAAAAATAGTAGACAATGCAGGAAAACAGCCACCAGATTTACAAATTTTATGCACTAAATGAAAAAAAATGCCTGCCAACTTTATAAACAGGATCTTTCATATGGCACTTGGAACATACCATTATTAAAATACAAGAAAAATGTTACTTTAGGGATATAATGCTAAACAGAATTTGGGAATGATACAAAATTTTATAAGCCTTAAAATAATGCAGATTTTTGTCTATTTAATCAACTTGACAGATTTTTCAAAAAACTAATTCCAGGGATATAATTGTGCTCCTGTACCATGATCTACAAATGCTCTGTCCTCCCGAGAGCCTACCTTTGTCCTCCTGTGTCAGACTTCAAACTCACCCATCTGAAAATCTCTATGGTAGAAATCTTTCTTATTATATTGTTACTTGCTTTTTTCTACCTATGCTAAAGTACTTTTTTTTGTTTTTTACTTTTTAGTATTCCCTCTGTGAGAGAGGGGCAGTAGTGAATCCTCTTCTGCCCTTAACTTGGAAAAATAACTGTTTTCAGCTACATTAATTTAAATGATGGCTACATGAGCAAAATTACTCAGAACCCATACAGTGGCAACATAACTCAGGGTGTACTGATGGCAGATTAGAGACATATGTTGCTCCATTCTATCTTTCTATCAAACAAATTTTGCTTTCATCTGTAACATGTTCACCTAGATTCCTACATATCCCTCAAATGATCTCAAGTCACGTCTCACATAAGTTTCAGACCTGATTCTTTTTTTCCATTCAGAATTCACTGCAAAACCATATATTGTATCTACATTCAGGGAGAGGTTGATTTTTGCTGATAATGCAAGACATTTTCAAAAGTGATTGTCTACTTTTCCAATACATACACACTGTTACCTTCTTGCCAGAATGATTAACCACTGCAGCTGCAGTTTTCACACACTAAATGAGTGGCTTTTAGGATTAAGGCAGAAGAAATAGGGAACCAAAATAGTGTACACAGAAGTATGACAATCGGATAATTACCAGTACATTTAAAGATGTGTTCTTCCACTTTTGTAAAACAAATCACTAAGCAAAATTAGGTTTAACAATAATTTTACCATGAATTTTCATGTGAAATGAGTAATTATATCCAGACTTTTTTGGTAAATTCAATTTTCTACTAGCAGTTTTGCTTGAATCAATGTATACTTATATTTCCTATTGGGAAAGTATGTAAGTGTTCTTTAAATTTATCTTTATTTTCAAACTAGACAAAAGCAATGTTATTTAAAGCCACTAAGGATTGTACATACAGAAAGATGCTGAATTCCTGATTTGTAAGCAAACCGGACCCATTATTAACCCTTCATTTTTACATTTTGTTTCAGCATTCATTAAAAGTGCCAATAAGCTATACAGTTCATTTACAGAAATAAAAGTAGAGCTCTTATTTTTTTATTTGTTGCTGCAGAAATATAAACAAAAACTGTGAAAAGTGCTTAGATGTTCTTTTGATACTTCAGTCTATTAAGCTACCTTTTAAAGTAGCCAAGCTATATTAAAATGCAAAATTAAAATCCATACTAACCTGACAGAATTTTTTTTTAAGTTCAAATAAGAGACATTTAAAACTGATGAAAAAGAGGCAACAGCTGCAAAAAGTAAAGATCAGGTAATAAAGCTGTTCTTAGTACCATTCACTTCTACTTTAAAAAGACGAAGACATGAGAAGAAAACTCTCAGTTAACCAAAAAGAAAGTGAACTCTTTGGTACAGGAATTAAAAATGTCACTCAATCAAGCACCAGGATGTTTCAGTTGTTGAGGTGGTGAAACACTAAGGTCAGGCACCAGTGGGTTAAAGTATCACCCATATACACACTGGCAAGAATACAGAGCTTGCAGTTTGCAGACAACCTTTCCCTTGCATTAACAGCCCACAAATAATTATACCCTGTATTAAGTCAAACAGGCAAGCAAAGCCACAAAAAGAAACACACCATTTGTTGCTGTGCCTTTTGTCAGGACATCTTTGTTTATATATAAAGCTATCAATACCAAAAAGATCAGAGTGCCCAACATCGGTGGTAAGCACTACATTTACATGTGACAAGGATTTCAAATGCCAGTAGAAATGGAGACCTTAAAGGTATCAAAACTCCAACAGATCCCAAATGTTAAAGTGTAAACTACCTTTTTTATTCAAATTGTTGATTTTCTTCTGGTGACAAAAATCTTCTGTAACACTTAGTACCCTTTCTTTGCCATAATGACACCTAGAAAAGCTCCCATTTTTTCCCCCAAACTTTGGGCACCTTATTCATTATCTCTCCCCTATTATTTTTAATACTGCATATTAACATATACTACACAATTAGTTGTTTAAAATTAAAAATAATTTCTTAAAGGCATTTGACAAGCTGAAGAACAAAATAAACTCAGATTAAATAACTTGAACTAAATGCTCCCATGCACAAACAACTCTTAAGTGAAACGGTATGAACAAGAGATGACACTACAATGACTACAGCAAGGAGATCCCCTAAGATCACAGCAACTTTCTCCAGTCAACTCTCGGACTGAGATACCGATTATTCATGTTCCAATTAGCCGTTTTTCCATCTTCCAAACTTCCCTACTCTCCTTATCCAACTTTTGGCTACTCACTACTCATTTGTACCTATCCTTTATGATGGACAAGGAGAAAAGGATATCAAGTAGTAAAAAAAATATAATGAAAAATCAGTAATACCAGTGACAAGGATTTTAAATGTCACTGTTATTTGTGTCTCAACACAGCAACATTTGAACAGACAAAAATGTAGTGAATCTTGCTGTTAAAAACTGCTAAATGATAATGAAAGAAGTGTGAGAAAAGTCATTTTCCTGAAGTTAAACCATCACTACCCCAAAGGTTATCAGAAATGCTACATATTGACTGAAATAGTGAATAACAATATTTATTCAAAATACTTCAAGCAAGTAGGTTCTAATACTTTCTCATATTCTACAGCAGCATATTCTAGAATTCAATTGAGAATGACTAAAAATAAAGCATACTGAAATTTCAGATTCATAGATAAATTCAGAGGATGATTCCTACAATAGAAGGCAACAAATGTTGGCATTAAATAATATATTCATTTTTTAGTTAACTGCATGGTTAATAATACCAGCAAGTAGAACACACTAAATGTACATGACTTACTAAGCACATTTTGCCAATACTTACATTTTAAAAAGCAACAGTATTAGAGTTTGGATGAAAATCTAATATGTGTATCTATTTGTACACTACTTAGGTTTGTAGTAAATTCTAGACATATCTATGTATATCAGAGGTAACGTTAAAACTTAATGAAGTAACTATAGTTTAGTAAACTTGAGCTAGGTAATCTATGTAATACACGAATCACAATAGCAATCAGAGAACTGAGTGCCTCTGTTAGTAAATATTAATGTCATATTAAGCCACAGTTAGGCATATTGTGATTTGTATAGAATATATGTAAGAATACTCACACTGCTCCATGGTTTAGCACACAGAAAATTGTGTGGCTATAATCTAAACTAGCTTGCACTTCTTGGTTGAAGTGCTATCCTAACTTAAGCTTTCATGATTAGCATTTAGAATTAACATATTTCTAACAGATTACTTATATGGAAGTAATTTGAAAGTCTGATTAAGAATAGTTAGAATTAAACATCATCCTTAAAGAAAAACACCTCTATGCATCAGTAAAAAGGCACTGATATGCATTCTGACACAAGTTTCAACTCAACTGTTATACTGAACTTCATGTATGCTTATGTTTGCTACTTCATTTATTTTCTCATGCTGGGGATTGAACGCTGGACCTAGCATGTGCTTTACCACTGAACCACACCACCCAGACCCTACTTCATCACTATTAAAAATAAATCAGGCTTTCTTCTGAAAAAGAGGTTAGTATGTTAACTATGATTTTAAATGGCTATCTTTTATGTTAACCACAAGTATTTCTCATAAATCTCTTAAGAAAATCATATTTTTAATATAATGCAATATCAGCTAACTTAGCACTTTTAAACTTTAAGTCTGGGTTACAAAGTACCAACAGCTCTTTAACTGAATGCCTACTGTTTGTCGGATTCTGAACTTGGTCCATCTTTGCCTATAATCTTGAGCCTCTATGGAACCCAAAAACATTTTTGTCTATAGAAAGTGACTGATTGTTCAGAAAGTATAAATGTATCTTGGTACAAACATTTCATCTTCAGAAACCCAATAATGACTTCAATAATGTAAAAACATCACTTAACATGTATTTTGTTAAAATTAAATGGAAAGTTTATAAATACTCCATTCTTGACATACAGATGACACCAGTAATCTCACTGCCCACAATTACTTTCTAATGCTAAACATCTTTAGCTATTCAAAATATATAACAATGGGATGGTGGAGTGGTTCAAATGGTAGAGAGCCTGCTTAGCAAGTGTGAGACCCTGAGTTCAAAACCCCAGTACCATCACCAAAAAAAAAAAAGCAAAATATATAACCAACTGGCTACTGAAGCTACAAGTACAAGTCAAGGATACTTAAAACAGAACAAAGAAAAGTATAGGAAGATTAACTTATCTATTATTGTTTTAGGGCAAGAAAAGATAAAAGGAACAAAGTCATTCCAAAGTTTAGATTTAAAAGTAATGAAAAATACTCTTTAACATAGGTTAATTACAATAAATTTCTGGGTTTTGTAATCAACTGGTAATTTAAAAATAATAGTTTTTCTAATTCTAAAGAATCAATTTGCCAAAATAAGGTTTAAAGTAAAAATACATGAACTAGCTTAGTTTATCCTGATCTAAATCTGTGACTGATAATAAAAATATTCTAAGGATATACATAAATGAAGCAAAAATAGTTGCCCATTCTTATGAACTAGAAGTAACATCACAAACAGTAACATTAAATTTCACAAAGTTTACACTTTTGCATACACACTATTCCTAAGTGTGTACCTCTGACACGTTCAGAATTCGGCTACACAATTGACTTATGGGGCAGTAAGCCTCTAGAGCCAGTATAATTACAACAATTAGCCAAAAGAGGGCGCAGAAAGAACACCAGAGTTTTCTTAGGACACTGCCTATTGGCTTCTCTCTAGCAGAGTAACAACAATTACAAATCCCATAGTAGGGTTAGGTGTATTAACTTGAAAACACTGAAAGTTACAGAGTAAGTATATAGAGACATATTTCAATATAAATTCTTACGTAACTACATTGTTAAGTAGCATCTCTTAATTCAAACAAAATAAGTGTATTAGTTTGTAGACCAATAACTTAAGAGGAAATGGATACAAGAGGGATCAGGACAGAGAGTATAAAGAGAAAGAAGGGAAGAGAATGTGCCCTAGAAGTGGTGAAAACCAAAAACACAAGTCTTCAGAATGGGAAATAAAAGCTCCATCATTACCTTTCAGCATAGCTGCTGCTACTACAGGAAGTATAATATGTCAAGAAAGTTCTTTGTGGGGTCTTCATCTTGGCTCTGCTGTTTTCTCAAGGTTCTTATATGAAGGGACTATACACAACACGAGGTGTTCAGCCTATATCTACCCACATATGTATGTATAGATACAGATGAATATTTTTTTTAAAAAACACCTTCCTTTTAACAATTCTATCATTAGTCAAATTTGGTCAGTTGGCTTGCACAAAATCCAACTCCTCTGCATTACACAAATATACTAATTTTGTGTTTCATTAAGCTTTATAAATATCTTTCTTGGATCAAATTTACTATGTGTCTTAGCACCAATAAATACTTTCATCTGCTACTTCTAAAAGTAATAAAATATAATTAGGACATGAAAAACATGGTATCAATATTTCTGAGAACAGCTTGTTCTATTATTTTAAAATATTTGAAAAGATAGTTATAGTTTCTGAAAAAACTAGCCATGGTATAGCTAACTGGTGCCAATGGTAACAATCTAGTTCACTATTTCCCAGGTATAATTCCTTATTTCCAACACTAACTAAAAGAAAACTACACGTATGTTCCAAGAATAGTGGATTCATTCAATATTCTTTTCAGAGGAAAGACTGCAAGTACATAAAAACATATAAGGGTTTGCAGTATACTGATGGAAAAAATTAAAAGCTGAATTTTTTCAAAGCACACTAAGTGTCTTTTCATGAAACTGTTCTATACTTCCCAAGAGACCATCACTGTTAGCAGTTTAAATTTGCATAAGGTTTATGATAAATATAGATCAGAATATTTTCTTATTTTAAGGTCATTTCCTAACATAGCTTCTAATAAAAATTCTCTAGAGCAATGCAAATTAGAGTTGGCCAATGGAAATTAACTTCAGTTTGGGTAACTATTGGTACATAAACATTAGTGATTTACTTTTACCAGTAACTTCTTATAAATAAAACTTCAATATCAGTTAGCCAGTTTCTATTACAAATAAACCTGCAGTGTATATTTAGATCTACTAGTAGATAAATAAAAGTAAGAAGTATATATTTTTTTAAAACCACAATATTCTTCTTTATACTGTACATTATATATTATCTAGTAATACTAGCATTTTAAAAACATATGCATTCTAATATAACCGCACTAGAAAAAGTAACTGAAATTATTGCAAATCTTCTACCCTTCTTTGCTCATTAAAATCTTATGGTAAAACAGGAATACATGCCCACTAGTCACAAATTTCTCTTGGGAGCAGATATTCTAATAGCAATTAATAATTACAACAGTAAAGGGAAAATTAATGTGGAAAAAAATCAATCTTTCCTTCACAATAAGGTAGGTAGATGATGGTTCACTTCAGTGGTATTTTTATTGTGGTTTTAGTGAAGAGAAAAAGGAGAAAACATTAGAAAGCTACTCCTAAGAAAACATTGCCCTTTGTTGTTGTTCACGCCTCTGCTGCACTTTTAAAAATCTTGCAGCACATACAAAAAAAGCATTAAGTATTTTAACTTCTACTTGAAAAAGAAAATTTACATTTAAGAAGGTATATCAAGTTTTGTAAAACCTGAAGAATTAATTTCAGATTTGGTTAGTACTGCTTAAAAGTAAACATTTTAAATAAACATCTGAAATTTCCCATAAATTAAAATCTATAACACTGTCAGTACTAAAAGAAATTTATGTACAATTATTTCATTCCAACCATTGCCTTTTAAGTTCAATAACAAAAGCACTTAAAGAAATCCCAGTGGAAAGCTAATTTGAAAGTAAACATGCTTTAAAACTTAAATATAGATCTTGTATTAGTCCCACAACAGGATCAAGATCACTATTAAAATAAAGCCTGGGGCACATTATGATGCCTAAGATTGGTGGGTGGATTTTAATTGACTTGAAGACTGTCATAGTTCTATTATCATAAACCTGTAACGCATTTCCAGCATGGAGGACCCATCTGTGCCCACCATCCATCTGTTTAGACATGATTGGCAAAGTGGTAGGGAACTCGCAGTGGTTGCCTCTGCCTGAAAGGAATGAACCACAGGATCTTCCAACGAGTGCCAAAAACTTCTGAGAAGGTCTGCTGCCATGGCTTTCGAGGCCTCGATCTACAGAAGACAGCATTATTAGTGAAAGACAGCACTCCCATGGTGCACTTCAGTCAGCTAAAACAATACAGGTTGGCTGGGGATCCATTACTGGACTCTGATGAATTGTGTCCCAGCATCACAAATACAGCTTTTCTTTCACTGTGGCATGCAGCTGAGTTTTAACTCTGGATAGCAGATATTGTATCTGTGTCGTCAATCAACCTAGGGTAACTTTTGAAGCAGAGGAGAATCTCGGGATTCACAGAATGTGTGTCAACAACACAGTAGCAAATCTCTTTTGATGTACTTTCAGAGCAAATAATTTAACTTACTTTCGTGAGGCAGGGAAAAAGAATGATCAGTACTTATTTTGTTTAAAACCTATCATGGCTAGAAGACCCCCACTATAAGACTGGGGTATGATTGTCTAGCTCAGGCCTCAGGCAAGGCACCAGGAAAAAGCTGTCATTGCATTATCTTTCCACTATATGCACACAGTTCTCAAACAGGGCTAGTTGTTCCAAGTTTTTAAATAAGAATACCACACACCTCACTTTTATACTTACATTTCTTCACAACAGTTTGACATCTTTTCAATAGATGTTGTATCCTATTAAAAATAAAAAAAATCTCAGATGTAATGAATTCATCAAATATTTATACTTATTTTTGATGTTTTTAATACTATTCAGACAACAATCTGAAGATTTTAAAAGTTTATGTATCTAAGAATTTTAAGTTATTTATATACATTGCTTGAGTTCCCTTGGAAAAACAGAATCAACATTACACTATGCCAGAAAAACTGTTCAAGCACTTGCAAAAAATGTGTATCGCTTCATTTAAATATACACTTGCTTTCTTGATAATTCTTTTTAAAGTCTAGTATTTATTTCTAACTCAACTGTCAGCAAATATGCATTAAAAATAAAAATAAAAAGTAATAAACAGAAAACTACAGAGTCAAAGAAGGCTCTTGGTTTTAGATATCTGAACAGCAAAATTCAGCAAGGCAAACTATGAATCTGCTATATTACAACATCTATTGCTCTGAAAAGTAAAGTCAGCAGATTAGTATTCTTTGGTTAAAAACTATTTCTTTTTTAACAGAAAAATCAATCTTAACAACACAATTTCTTATTGCATGTTTTTTAATGAGGCTCTAAACAACAATACAAAGAAGATAGCTTCTACAAATGCTAATTTAAACTATGTTAACAGACGGCCTATCATAAGATTGAGAAACAGTTACAAGTAATGGCCACATAATCAACACACAAATTGCATAATCTTGTTTTTAGATAAAAAAATTATACTTTAAACATACTTTAAAGAAGTACAAAAAAATACATTCTTTCAAATACACAAAAATGTTAGGTAAGTTTTTCTCTTTTCCCTTTAATATCTTGCTCACATATAGACAATAGACTGTGCAATTATTAAACAGAACTATTCATGCTAGTGGATGCAACTCAAATCCCAATAACTTATTTGACTACACAAATTTTCCAATGCTAATGAACAGCACCATTACTTAAAAAAAAAACTCTTTAGAGCTGTTACATGAATAGGTCATGATCCTAAATTCTCATATATGAGTAACTGAATGACCAGTTGGCCTCCATAAGGGAAAAAAAATCTGTGGCTAAGATAACTAGAAATCAATAACAAATAACAGTTTCATTTACAGAAATTCCAAGGATTTCTAAAGAAATTATGACTACAGGAAATAGTAAAACTACACTGGAACATATAGGCATAGGCAATGACTTCCTAAATAGAACTCCAAAGGCTCAGCAAAATAAGAGAAAAGATGAGCAAATTGGACTGCATCAAACTAAAGAGCTTTTGCACAGCAAAGGAAACAGTCACTAGACTCAAGAGACAGCCCACAGAATGGGTGAAAATCTTTGCCAGCTATACATCTGATAAGGGACCAATATCCAAAATCTATACAGAGCTAAAAAAAAAAAAACCCTCAACCCCAAAGAACCAACAACTCAATAAAGAAATGGGCACATTTCTTTATTGAACAGGGAATTTTCAAAGGAAGAGGTGCAAATAATCTATATATACATATACATATATACACACACACACACACACACACACACAATGGAGCATTACTCAGCCATAAGGAAGAATGAAACTATGTAGTTTGAAGGTAAATGGAATTGGAGAAATCATGTTAAATTAAATAAGCTAGGTTTAGAAAGACAGAGTCCCCATGTTTTCTCTCATATGTTGGAAGATAAATCCAAATGATAAACATATACACAAAAACAATCATATACACATTTATATGTAGAACATGTTTGTAATAATGAAACTACTCTACAGCATTCAGGAAGGAAGAAGAGGAAAAGAGAATGATAAAGTGTTGACAATTTGAAGTGCATTACAACAGTGTAGGTAGAGGACATAAGGATATGTACTGAAAGCTGTTGCATAATGGGAGGTGGGAGGGAAGGGGTAAGGGAGTGTAACAAAAGGGATTGAATGAGCCAAAGTTAAGTATATTAAGTATATTAAGGGATACAAGGAGAAACCCCTTTGAACACTGACTTTGGAATTAATAGCAAAAGACAGGACAGTAAAATAGGTACAGTGAAGAGGATAAGGAAGTCAACTGCAAGGTCAGATTACTATCCCCATGTAATATTAAGAAGTTTTACTCTGCAGAAATCTGCAATTTCACTATAACCTTGAGGAATTTATTCCTCAATGATGGAGTCAACTTTAAAGACTTCAGATTTAGATTTCTTATACAAAAAGCTTTTATTCGCAAGTTTTTTGACATCTTTCTAGAATGCATTTCAGGAAATAACTAAAATACTACCTTTAAATCAACCCAAGCAGATGGCTATTCTTTCACAAGATGTGATGTTTACTATTACTTTATGTATAGGATTTCTAAGACTGACCAAAATAGGTTACTTTTTCCCTAGAAATGGCAGATGCTCCTCACTTGAAATTCAGCTATCCAGAATACTGTTATAAGAAAAAAGTATTTCTACTTGAGCACCCAAACACATCATTACTTTTTTGTGCTGGAACTTATACAGAACACAAGAGCAACACAGCAGTGCTTCTGTGATGCTATCACATTCAAAGCAGGACAGAACAGCAAACAAGAAAAGTGCAAGGCAGAGTGGTTCACACCTGTGATCCTAGCTACTCAGGAGGCAGAGATCAGGAGGGTTGCAGTGCAAGACCAGCCCGGGAAAAATAAGTTCATAAGACCCCCCCATCTCACCCAATAAAAGCAGACACGCCTGCCGTCCCAGCTAAGCAGGAAGCATAAATGTGAGAACCACAGTTCAGACTGGTCTGGGCATAAAATGAAAGAATCTACTCAAAAAACAACTAAAGCAAAAAGGGCTGGCTGGCTAGACGTGGTAGTTCAAACCTGTAATCCTAGATACTCAGGAGGCAGAGATCAGGAGTATAGAGATTCGAAGCCAGCTGGGAGAAGGTGAAAACTATGTTATTCTCAAGTGCTAAATTAGATTTAATTTACTTTTTTGTTTTGTTTTACAATGTGGAGAACTGTGGAAGTTTTTTTAAAAATAAAAATGTTAAAAATAATTTAAATATTTTGATGTGGATAATTTCATTCAATATAAAAGACTCAACACTTTTAGTGTCCATCAGGAAAGGACCAACACGACAACCGCTATCCTAAAGGAGTTTAACACGATTTATAAATTCAGCTCTCCAGGAAAAATGCATTCCTCCAGGAACGATAAAAAACACAAACCAAGTATTTACAGCGTGCCACTACAATGAGTTTATCCTGTTTCCTGAGAAGTATTTATGCCTGCTACGGTCTAATGGCCAAAATACCTAAAACGTCCATTAATCTGCACAACTAAGCAATATATGAGAATGCTTCACTATTTTAAAAACTGGATTTTTGGTTTTTTTTTTTTTTAATAAACTAAAAGTAGTAAGACTTAACAGACACATAGGTCTTACTTTATCTTCTCCCAGGAGAGAAAGGTATTTATTGGAAAAATTGGGGGTGAGGAGTATGAAGGGCAAGAATTCATCATCAGAGGTTTCCTGGTTAACAGGCCTGAGTACCCAGCCCTCTTGGCATAAATAGCTTGATAATTCAATCCATGCAACTAACTCAACCTGCTTTGAGCTCATTCTCACCAAGCAACACTACCACTTATGCTGTCATATGGGAGAGAAAATGGAAGAGAGAATGTGCGAAAGAGCCCTTTATCACACCTAACAATTCTCCATAAAGGAACAGTCAATCTGTTTTATATGACTATCTCTTTAAGAGTATCGAAGTAAGAATCTTTGCCTCTAGGTCTGATTAACACTGGAAACAGTTTCAAAATGAAATTTCTAAGCCTTCCAAACGGAAGACCTGATGAAAGTTAAGAATATTTTATCAGTTAGAGACCCCTTGACTACAGGCCAGTCTAACCTCAGTGATTACCTGCCCTCTACTCTCAACAAAGGTCTTGTATATGCTTCTAATTCTGCTGCTGTATACCACCTAATCTGATGCCTCTAGGTTGGTTTAATCCAGAGGCTGAAACACTATTCAGGCAGTCCTTCATAACTAGAGATAATATATCTGGCTTTATTTATTAGCAATTTCTTTTAATTTTAAGAACTTCACTTCACCTCAAGCACCTGTGACAAGAATATAAACAGTAACTCATTTAACTTTGAATTTAAATTTTTCCAATGCACCTAGCAGTGCACAAAATGGGTATACACATGTACATGTATATGTATATGTATATGTGTGTGCGTGTGTGTGTGTGTGTGTGTGTGTGTGTGTATTTGCAGCACTAAACTAATTGGACAGGGCCAGAAGCAGCAAGATTCCTTATTTTTAAGTTGATTTCTTTTGCAGTCTGAAGACAGAAAAAGTCTTATTAATCTTAACTCTCTCTGCTTTCAAGCCAGAATTCACTATTTTCTTCTCTTGAAATAATGGTTCTTTAAGCATCCCTCACTAGCAGAAGACAGCTGTGTCTTTTATTTGGGATGTGAAGTTCGCATGAGTGTTTAATCATTGAACCAAGTAAGAGGGGTGGCAGGTCTCACAGCTGATCTTAGCAGCCACTAAAACTCACTTTGCAAAATAACTTCCACACTGTCTTCACTGCTTTCTGGCTATATAGACCGATGAAAATTATTTTAAAACTCTCTACATCAATTTCCAAGCAATAATGATTATCTCATAGTTTCTGTGGGGATTAAATAAATTAATGTCTGGTAGAGACCCTGATAATTCCTCAGTAAGTACAAGTCCCACTTTCTATTGGTGGTGCCTACTGTAAATGCTTGGAAACAGAGTATCTCAATTACATCAGAATGCGATGTTTCAAAATTATGTGTAAAAAAGTTTTTATCATGCAAGATAAGATGACAGTGACTATACACATAAAGTCCCATACCCACAAGAGGCTTGTAGTTCATTTGAAAAACAAATCTTAACTACATAAAAGATGGTTGATTTACTCATTTGGTCATCTATCAAAAATTTACTAAGTACTATTATGACACAGTCTTTAGCATAAAGCAGTTTATGTCTAATAAAAGCAGCCAAGCATATATTTTAAAAAACCTATGCAGGAAGAGGCACCTGCACACCCATGTTTATTGCAGCACTATTCACAATAGCCAAGTTATGGAAACAGCCAAGATGCCTCACCACCAACGAATGGATTAAGAAAATGTGGTATCTATACACAACAGAATTTTATGCAGCCATGAAGAAGAACGAAATGTTATCATTCGTTGGTAAACGGATGGAATTGGAGAACATCATTCTGAGTGAGGTTAGTCTGGCCCAAAAGACCAAAAATTATATGTTCTCCCTCATATGTGGACATTAGACCAAGGGCAAACACAACAAGGGATTGGACTTTGAGCACATGATAAAAGCTAGAGCACACAAGGGAGGGGTGAGGATAGGTAAGACACCTAAAAAATTAGCTAGCATTTGTTGCCCTTAACACAGAGAAACTAAAGCAGATACCTTAAAAGCAACTGAGGCCAATAGGAAAAGGGGACCAGGAACTAGAGAAAAGGTGAGATCAAAAAGAATTAACCTAGAAGGTAACACACATGCACAGGAAATCAATGTGAGTCAATGCCCTGTATAGCTATCCTTATCTCAACCAGCAGAAACCCTTGTTCCTTCCTATTATGGCTTATACTCTCTCTACAACAAAATTAGAAATAAGGGCAAAATAGTTTCTGCCAGGTATTGAGAGGGTGGGGGAGAGGGAGGGGGATGAGTGGGTGGTAAGGGAGGGGGTGGGGGCAGGGGGGAGAAATGACCCAAGCCTTGTATGCACATATGAATAATAAAATAAATAAATAAAAAAAAGAAACTATGGAGTCAGGAGCCAACACACACACAAAAAAAAAACCTATGCAGGAATATATACAGGAGGCCAGAGAGGAAGATTATACATGATAAGATGGTATATTAACAACAAACCTTTCAGTAGCTAGACTGCTTGAACAGCTGGAAAATTATGTTTAGAATTAACACTCAAATTCAACAATTCTTACATATTTTTTATCAAAATTATACTTTTGATAAGATTTTTGACTGTCAGCAGAAGTTAGATGGACATTTAATGTGCCCCTCTGGCTGGGATTTGGGGAATAACTAATACATCAATAGAGCGTGATGATGAGAGACATGCAAACCATTGTGGAAAAGGTCACAAGCAAACTGTAAATCTAAGGCTCGCTGCATGCTCAATCTGCCAATGTTTTAAATTCAAGTTAAATATTCACATGGATTCAGAGCATGAGATGATAATGTCTGAGGAAAATTGCAAGTAAGAGCAACACTCATAAATGCATCATTTCCTTACCAAAAGCATCAATAACAAAAAACATCTACTTAATCACTCAACAATCACTAATGATGTAAGAAACTAAGTGCACTGTCCTACCAAATAAGTTACTAAAGCAGATTTACATTATTTTAATTACTTTTAATTTTATCATAAATAGTTCCAAGAAGTTTATTGTACTGAACAAAGATAAATACACTTGCACATAGGACATAAGTAAATAATATGTGAACACATTCATGCTAAACCATAATTCAATTCCACATATAATCATTTTGATGACAATAATTTTGATGACAATCCTTTTTAAAAGAGAATTTTTTATATTGCTATCAAATGTAACTTGATATTTAAACTAATGCCTTAGAGGAATTGAGAATCTGGTTTCTATAAAATTCTTTATTGTATCTAAACTTCAAAGAAATATCATACCCAATATTTGCATATAATATTAATAGCATCTGAGGAAAGTAATGACATTTTAAATTTTAATGATTTTTCTAGGCTTTTCATTACATATAATGTTATATTAGAAACAAATTTCTTTTGTTTTTATTAAGCAAAAATATAATTTAGAAAGGAAAGCAAAAATGCTCTAAGCAGGGTTCAGCATAACTAGCACCGATCTGATCTGCATATCTGTGTGCTGACTTGGAGTTGAGCAGAACAGACATAATTTGTATAGAGACCGTACTAAATACTGCTAATGCGCCACAATGATTCCTGGGAATGCTTGGCAAAATTTAATTATAAGGATTAATAATTTCAAGACTATATTTCTGGTACAGATTAAAAGGCAAGTAAGTGCACTAATTGATTAATGAAATGTTATGTAATAGCTAATCTCCTTTAAACTGATTTAATATTCTGAACAGAAGATGTTTTTCACTGCATGAGATAACCAACTTAAGTCACCTCTGCATTTGTGATTCTTTAGTCAAACACTAACTTTGCAATGTAAAGATGAGTCAGAACTTATGGGGGAAATATTTTCCTCTTTTAATTTGAAAAGAAAAAAATAAGCAATCTTTAGTAATTCAGCTAGAATCCAACAAAAGTACCTATGAGACCAATTGCAAAAATCACTCACGTTTTTCTTTGTGAAATTTAAGCCTTTTACAAAAGTGCAGCTAAATACATTGTTCTCACTCTTCCCCCAACCTCACCACAACTGAGAAACTCACTAAGCTCCAGAGACATCATCAACAGCTCATGCTATTTCACAAACTCCACAGTGCCCAGGAAACAAAAATGCTTGTATACAGAATTTAGATAAACTGTCAGAAGAGTGTCATGGTAGACAATAGCTCACTGTCAGAACCTCGCCAGAATGCACTGGACCAGCTGTTAGAGCACTTCTTGATTAACTCTCTCCAAGCCCTGTCACTGAAAACATGACTGATACAGACACCCAGCACCGCTAGTGGTGGTGCTCAGCAGAGTGGACATGACTCTTGGCTGCCTTGGAACTACTTTTCAATAATTCTGACACTAATTACAATATCACTATTTCATTCAGAAACAGAAAAAGGGGAGGGGAGCTAAACAGTCTCAGTAAAGACTTAAAATAACTAGTACTCCTAAATTAAAAAAAAAAAGCCAACCTCAAAGCAGATTGCCATTTAAAATACTGTAACTTCAATACTGATTTATTATTCAAATCCTGTTTAAAATTACAGCTAAAAATAAAGTAAGCCGTTAGAATTGAGCTTTAGATTAGTCTATTTCGTAGAAACATCTGGTTGTGTTGTGATCTTTTAACCTTGAAAGTAAGATTAGAAATCCACTATTTTCAAGTTTAAATAATTTCTAATTATTTTATCTGGGTCATAGATAATCTACTCTTCCTAGGTCTAAAATGACATGAGATTATCATTGCAATGATTATCCTGTTACCTTCTACTATCAATAGGAGATGGGATTTTTCTTATACAGGAGATAAATGATTTATTTATTCTCAGTTAAAATGAGTAACAGGAGAAAACTCCAGAAAACTGACATGCTACTTCCCTGAAACCTCAAACTAACCTAAAAAGAGTCAGTGTTTATTTGTTTTGCTTGCTTGCTTATTAACAGGCATACATTCAGGCTACCAGTGTACGTAACAAAATGATACCCCGGACCATGTTTTCCAAAATGTTCTTGGATCTTTGTGATTCAGGGGTAGGGAAAGGAGGAAGACTTTAGTGGAATGATTAAATTTAATTGTGATTCTTTCTCCCACTTCTTTCTTATACTGTCTGACAAATTCATCACTTCTCTCACATTGTAAAGCGACATCATTGGATGCAGATCATGACAAAAACATGTCCAGACATGAAACTTCCTATAGGTAATCTCAGTAGTTGTATTATTGTAAGTTTTTGTATCATATTATATCATTACTTTTCTGTATCATAAAATGAAACAGGAAATATATTTTACAAAGTAAGCATAATCTATATTTTTAACTTTAAAATATTAAACACTCTTTTATTTAGACGCTGATAGTTCATTCGATTTTAAAAAATTAAACAGTGAATACATAGCAATTTTAAATAATTTAAGTCTTAAAGAACTTTGAATCAATGTGGGAAGAGTACACTCTGGGAACAATTTATTTTTAAATCCAAAAAGAATAATGCTTAAGGCTCACTATGAAAGTTCAGGCAAATGGAATTAAGATGTACTGTAATTTATGGTTTAACTCAAGAGGAAGTACAGTGACTACAGATCAGACTAACAAATATACTCTCTTCCTCTCTCAGTACTTGCATTCTTTTTTGAATGTTTCTCAGATAAACAAATTCTACACATATAGCTCTGCCCGCCAGTGCTCTGAGCAAGTACTTTATATATGCAGGAAGCAGAGAAACTTTTGGAGAAAACACTATTTAACAAATGTGCTTTCTACTTAGTATTAGAAATATCACAGCATAATTGAGTCTCCCTACATTGTACAAGGAAATGTTGCTCAATGTTACAATAAAAAAGGAAATTGTGCAATCTGAGAATTAGTATTATTGTGTTGGCAGAATGCAATAGAGTCAGAATAGAACCTGATAAACATCCTCTCAGAACCAACAAAAATAATAAATCATTTACTTATTATGTACAACCCAGAAGACAATGCTAAAATTTTCAAGTGGGATCCTTAAAATAGTTCAAAATCTTTGCTGTTAAACCCCTCTCTTTGAGATGAGTGGGGCTGCTAGGTGGAAGGAAATTGTTACAGTCAGCAATAAACCTCTGCTAGCCCCCACTATAACATGTACTCTTAGGTGCAGTGTTCTGAAATGTCCACTTCCAGCCATTGATAGTAAGGACTTGAGGAAATCTGAAAAATCCTATTAGACAGACATAGCAACTACCAATGATTTTGGAAAATTCAAAACCGGAAATTCAAAAGATGCACATATAACCTGGCAACTTTGACATGACTTATGAGAAGTTCATTATTATGAAGTAATTAGGTATGAGCAAAAAAAGTAGAGAGAAAGATTTCAGAGAAAAGCTTACTTTCATCCTTGGCATTGTTACTAACACCACGGTATTTACCGGCATCATCATTAGAGGAATCACTAGGGATATTAGAAAATACCTCAGATGGAATAATAAAAAATACATATTCAAACAGACATTGCACAAAGATCCATGAGCAACCAGTAAGCATATGAAAATGTGTTCAGCATCATTAGTCATCAGGAAAATGCAAATTAAAATAAGATATTATTAAAAACCACCAGAATAGCTACAATTAAAAAGGCTGGCAACAACAAATGACAAAGAGGATATAAGCAAATTCTCACACACTGTTGGCAGGAATGCAAAATGGCAGAATCATTCAAATGAAAGGCCTGACAGTTTCCTATAAAAGAAAATCTGACCTTATGTGAACCAGTAATTTCACTCCTAGAACATGTTCCTCACCCCATAAAAGACACCCTATACGTTTGAGCTAACATTCTAAGTCCCTCAGCTCTAGGAAACCACTAATCTTTTTCTTTGACTCTATAGTTTTGTCTGTTCTGCATACTTCATTTCATATAAGTGGAATATATGGTCTTGTTTCAGTTAGTGTAACATTTTCAAATTTCATTCATGTTGTAGTGTGTATCACTACTTCATTTCTTTCCATATTTTCATTGACAATAATATTCTATTGTATGGATATACCACACTTGGTGTATCCATTCAATAATTGCTTGATAATTAGATTGGTTTCAACTTTAAGTTACTATGAATAATACTTCTATAAATATACATGTACAGACTTTTGTGTGGACATAGGAGTGGAATTGTTGCATCTAGTGGTAACTCTATGTTTAACTTTTTAAATTACTATCAAAATGTACTGTTTTTTTCAAGTGGCTGTACCATTTTACATTCCCACTAGTAGTGGATGAGGGTTCTGATTCCTCTACAACCTTACCAGTGACTGTTACTATCTGCTCTTTTTTATTATAGCCACTCTAGTGTTTTGTTATTATGATACTAGGATTGAACCCAGGGCCTTGCACATGGAAACAAGTGCTGTGCCACTGAGGTACATCACCAGTTGCACGCCACTGGCTTTGAAGTAGTATGTCATGATGGTTTTGATTTGCATTTTCCTGATGACTAATAAAGTTCAGTATCTTTTTATGAGCTTATTGTCCATTTGTCTATCTTTGGATAAATCCTTCCACTATATTTTAATTGTATTTTTAAATTATTGAATTAAAAAGTTCTTTACATATTCTAGATACAAGACCCTGGTCAGATACATGATTTGCGTATTTTCCCTATTCTTTCGGATGTATTTTATAAACTTTCTTGATAATGACCTTTGAAGAACAAAAGTTTGTGATTTTGATAAAAGTCAAAAAATTTTATCAATTTTTTCCTTGGTAGTTTCATGCTGTTGGTGTCATATTTAAGATATTATCATTGCCTAATACAAGGTCACCAAAGTTATGTTTTCTTCTAAGAGTTATTGTTCTGGCTTTTACATTTAGCATTATTATTCATTTTGAGTTAACTTTTTGCATATACTATGAACTAGGGGTACAACTTCACTCTTTTGCATGTAGAAATCTACTTGTCCCAGCACCATTTATTGAAGAGACTGTTCTTTTCTCCACTGAGAAAAGAATGGCACTTTTGTTGAAAACCAACTGGCCATACATACAAACACAGTATACGGACAATTTTTCCTTGTCATCATTCCCTAAACAATACAGTGTAGCAATTAATTATCTAACATTTATATTGTACTAGGTATTGTAAGTAATTTGAGATGATTTAAAGTATAGCATGGCATGTGTGCACAAATACTATGCCACTTTACATAAGGGACTTGAGCATCCATTGCAGACTGCAGTATCCATGGGCGTCCTGGAACAAATCACCCATGGATAGGCAAGAGATGACTGCCTATTTCTGGACTCTCAATTCTATTTTATTTATTTATCAGTATGCCAGTACCATACTTTTTTTATTATTGTTGTTTTATAGTATTTTTAATGCATTTCTCTTACTATATGTATTTTTACTATATATATTCTGGTAAACACTTAATTTTTATAAATAATATATATATTATACATAATATAATGCTGGAATCCTTTCTAGCATCCATGTTTATACACATTCAACAATCCTCTATGACATAACTTTGTAGCAGCTGGTCAAAATTGCTGTGCATTTAAAATTTTGAATGATTTGCCCCCAACAAAGTTATACCAATTTACACTTCCACCATAATGCACAAAAAGCCTATTTGCCTACCCTACATTTTCTGCAATAGAGTGTTAACTTTTCAATCTCTACTTAATACAATTTTTCTCACTTTAAAAAACCTTTTTGTTGTGAGAAAGGGATCTGACCATTGTAACTATGAAGACTGGTATTATAATGTATTTTTCAACCTTACCTCTCATTATTTCTACCTCTATAATCTCAAACTGACCTGTGAAACTCCTGAAATAAAAGGACCTATGCAGGGACTAGTACCTAACATGATAACCCTCCAGGTGTTTGATGTAATTGTTCTACTTAGGTGGTGTGAAAAAAAAGGACTAAGTCCAATGTAGGTAATAATGAAAAAGAGATAAAAATATGTAAATATTGCTTATATTTTTCATGTAAAAACATAAAAAATAGACATTTTATTGTTTCAGTACTTTCCCATATCAAATATAAAATGAGGAACCATCAGTCAGTCTTTCAGATATACTAGGCAATAATAAATGATAATCACTTGTTAAGTCAGTTTGCAAACCAATAAGCAATAAATATATGCAAAAAAAGAATTACTAATGACGTATTTGTGCTAGTAACTCTATTTTGGGGAGTTAATCCTAAATAAATAGTTTAAAGAGAAAAAGGAGACACTGAATTAGTGTTATTTGTTATATACAAAAAAATGACAGTATATTATATGCTAATCAGCAGGAAAAGTTAATTAAAGTAGTTAATTAAAAGAGTACATGCAATTATTAAAAACTATGAACAGAATATCTATAGCCATATAAAAATACTATTAATGTAAAAAAGATACAAAATTGTATATATACCGTGTACCTAATTATAGCTACTTCAAAATTACTAAAATTACACAGGCATATGTGAATGGAAATATATTAAAGATTATGGGTCATTTTTCTCTTTGATTACTAAATGTTCTATAATTTTTTAGAATTCAGTCCATAACTCAGTATTATGTTCACACATGTGTCACTTTACATTAAATATATACTTATATGGAAAGAGTAATAGAGGGGGTGAATTTGATCAAAGCATGTTATTTATATGTATGGAAACATCACAATGAAACCCCTTTGTACAATTGATATATGCTAATAAAAAAGAAAAATATGTATAATATACTTACTGTGATGATGCCAATTAGTTGGGTATAAAAGAGCCCAGTTATTCCAACTAACATAGTAATGCCCAACAATGTAGCAAATCTCATTATAGCCAATTCATGTCTAACAATAAAGAGGTCCTACAAAGAAAAAGAAAAAGTCTTAAAAACAATTGAAGAGTTGTTTATTGCTTCTACAATACTCGAGATTGGAGCATAACACATCTGCTATTTTTTTTAGGTTCTTATTATTTTAAGTGTCACTGACAATGTTTTTGAGAGCTGTACCTTCATTTTCCCATGTGTCCTGTAGTATTTATGGCAGGTTTTTATACAAGTGGAGTGATTTTTACAGATGTACATACTATATTATAGAAGAACTTACCATACTAAAATTACCATTTTTGCCCAAATAAAATCATTCTCTTTCCTCCCATTGAAAAACTTGTTTTACCAAGAACAATTTGTTTTATTTTTAGGTCAAGAACAAATTTATGTCAGGGATGGCAGTAAGACTAAAATGTCTACTTATAAAATTACTTTTATTCATTTGGCTATATAAAGTACTTATATAAAATGGTAAAAATCCATAATCTAGACATTGCTTTTTATCATTTCTACATTTTCAAAAACCAACTGTATTCCAAGTTCACACATGCATAAGTAACACCAATACTAAATCTGTATTTTGAGTCATTTAACACTGTTCTCCAGAGCATATCTTTACTTCTGTCTCAGATCTTTTTTATAGTACTATTTTAATTCAAAAATTAGCTTAGGAAATATTACCAAAATCATAAGAACCCATTTGGTATTTATGATGTTTACTGCATAGCCAATGCGCTGAGCTGAATGTGTTCACCCAAACATCTTGTGTTGAAGCCCTGATCCCCTGCCCAGTATCTCAGAATGCGAGGATATTTGCTATGCACACTGGAGACAGGGCCTTTAAAACAGAGACCAGATTAAAATGAGACCATTAGAGTGGACATTCACTCACTCTGGCTGGTGTTCTTCTAAGACGAAATCTGGCCACACAAAGAAACACTAGGGACACGCCCATACAGAGGAAAGGCTATGTGGGGACATAGCGAGTAGGTGGCCTTTCGCAAACCAAGGGAAAAGGTACAAGGTGACACCAGAATCTTGGACTTGCAGCCATCAGAACCAGGGGGAAATGAATTTTTGTTTAGTCACCCAGTCTTTGGTATTTTTTATGGCAGCCCTAGCAAACTAGTATAATCAACGATGATCTTTTATTTCCATTTCTCCCTACTTTTGTTAAGAAATGTGCTTACATACACATGCATAAAACTTAAGTTCAGTTTGCAGAAAAGTAATACCATCTTTCCAAGAACGAAGAACTGAAAGCACACCCACCTCCCATGCATTCCTTCCCCACCACAATCTCCACCCTGACCCCTACGGTCTGCACTTTGGACACCACCGTGCTTCATCTGCATATCGCAAATGTCTTCTCTCATTCTGAGACTTCCTTTTCACTCTCTTTAAGATATCCACAGTAAATCTAAGTCTTTAACATAAATGTAATCCAATTTATCATTTCCCTTTGTGCTTTTTACATCCAAGAAATCTTTTTCAACCCTGAGTAACAATATTATTATTATTCCTATATTATCTTCCAAAACCTTTTTTTTTTTCATTTTTCTTTTATTATTCATATGTGCATACAAGGCTTGGTTTATTTCTCCCCCCTGCCCCCACCCCCTCCCTTACCACCCACTCCACCCCCTCCCGCTCCCCCCCTCAATACCCAGCAGAAACTATTTTGCCCTTATCTCTAATTTTGTTGTAGAGAGATTATAAGCAATAATAGGAAGGAACAAGGGGTTTTGCTGGTTGAGATAAGGATAGCTATACAGGGCATTGACTCACATTGATTTCCTGTGCGTGGTTGTTACCTTCTAGGTTAATTCTTTTTAATCTAACCTTTTCTCTAGTTCCTGGTCCTTTTCCTATTGGCCTCAGTTGCTTTAAGGTATCTGCTTTAGTTTCTCTGCATTAAGGGCAACAAATGCTAGCTAGTTTTTTAGGTGTCTTACCTATCCTCACCCCTCCCTTGTGTGCTCTCGCTTTTATCATGTGCTCATAGTCCAATCCCCTTGTTGTGTTTGCCCTTGATCTAATGTCCACATATGAGGGAGAACATACGATTTTTGGTCTTTTGAGCCAGGCTAACCTCACTCAGAATGAAAACCTTTAAAAGCTCCGTAGGTTTTGCCTTTTACATTTAGGTCATTAAATACCTGGAGTATTGATGCTTTATTTTTTTATTTATTCTTTTTTTTTTTTTTGGTGCACAGTGAAAGATAGGAATCTGAATTTACTTTTACTATACTATATGGATACTCAGGCCCAGGATGATTTACTTTAAAGTATTTTCCTCAGTGATCAAGTGTGTACATGCATGTATACACAGACTTGATTTGGACTCAAACCATGATCCTCTAGATCTCCACCCCCTGAACAGGATTACAGATGTGAGCCATTGCACCCAGCCTTCAAGTTGGATTTTCAAGTTATGACACAGGCTCAGACAGACATACATATAATTAAGCTTCCCCCTGGAGGTCTTATGCTTTTTTGTCAGATTTAATTCAACAACTTCTTGGGGTTCTTTAGTCTATTCTTAATGACATTTGCTACAAATTTCACTTACTAAAGGTTCCTAATATACAGAAATAGAATTAATTTTTTAAAATAATTTTAAAGTCACAATTTTAAGCTGTCTTTAAAATCTAAAGAATCTACAAATTATTTACAGTTATGTCATTATAAGAAATGACAATTTTATTTCTTTCAGCAGTTATACCTTCTCTTTTTTTCTCCTGCCCTGCTGCCTAGCTAGATGCGTTGTCCTCCAACTCAAAGGGGAAGAAGTCAACATGTCATCCTTACATACTTGGTTGAGGGTCTTTAGTTTTTTGTTTGTTTTTGTTTTGTTTTGGATTGGGAGGGGTTGAAAACCTTTTATCTTATATCTGATTAAAGAAGTTCTCATCTAGTTGTAGTTTGCAAAGAGTTCATAATGAATATCATTCAATGTGTATTTGTCTTCATATATTGAGATGCTCACTTGAACATTTTCATCTGAAGGGCCAGGAGTATGACTCAAATAACAGAGTGACTGCCTAGGTCCTGAGTTCAAGGTCCAGTAATGCAGGGGGGAAGTGTTTTGATCTAATCTGTTAATATGACAAGTATGGTGGCTGAATTTCAAATGCAAAAACCACCTTTCCTTCCTAGAATAAGCTCAGCTTGGTCAGGCTGATTATATATAAGCTGCTTCAGACTGCTAAGATTTTGTTTAGGAGTTGTTCATCTTTGTTCATAATCAGACTACATAATTTTATTTCTTTTCCTTGATAAGAAATGTATCTGTGATAGGCTATGCACATAAAATTAATTGAGGGAATTTCCTCTTTTTCTATTTTCTTTTTCCAAAGAAGATTTATTTATTTATTTATTTATTTATTTATTTATCATTTTTACATTTACTTACATGTGTCTACATTTTTTGGGCCACCTCCCACCCTCTTTTTCTATTCTTTGAAAGAATTTGTGTGAGTGAAATTATTGTTTCCCTTCATATTTGACAGAGCTAAAAATCCACCTGTGAACATTCACTGAAAAATATTAACTACTCATGATTACAAGACTAAATATGTTATCAATTTATTCTTTTTTCCCTTTGGGACTGGGGTTTGAACTTAGAGCTTTGCACCTGCAAAGCAAAGTAGGCGCTGTACTGCTAGAACCACACCTCCAGTTCATCTTGCTCTGGTTATTTTGGAGAGGAGGTCTCATGAACTATTTGCCCAGGCTGGCTTTGAACAGTGATCTTCCTGATCTCAGCCTCCCAAGTAGCTAGGATTACAGGCATAAGCCACCAATATCCTGCCCAATTTATTCTTGAATCAATATTATGTTTGTGGATTAGAAAACGCAATTCACGTAAAGATGCCAACTATCCAAACTGAACTATGTAATTCATATAATCTTAAAAAGATTCCCACAATGGTACAGAGCATGCTATACTGGCAAGAGTTTTTGTTTTACTTTCTAGAAATTGCTAAGCTGTTTCTAAATACCATAAGAAAAAAGAAAAAACAAACACAAAGAATAGCACAACACTGGTATATGAAAAGAACAAGGTGGGAGGGTGGGTCTGTTCTAGTGCATTTTCAACAGGGTCAATGTCACCCATAAGTAGGAAAAAAAATGTAGCTCTTAACAATGGCTTGGGGCTCTGCCTGACAAAATCTTATTCATAGGTATTCAAATTCAATGGGGAGGAGGAAAAGGAGAAAATATCTAAGACATCTCCTTAGGCGGTAAATGAAAAATACTGCTTTACTGAGCAACAGGATTTATTATGAAACTATAATAAAATTATAGTTATAATGACACAATTATAGTTGTAATCACAAGGTGAGACAAATAGCCCAATGGACAAGAGAAGAGCCAGAGACAGGTACACATCCGGGTCTTGACTCATGACAAAGTTGGCACTACACAGCAGAGAGTAAAAGAATTATTGCTTCAACAAGTGATGCTAAGTCAATTTGTGTTCATGTGTAAACAATGAAACCCTGATTCCTATCTCACAAGAATCATAAAAATCAATTCCAGGTAGAAATGTGAAAGACAGAAAATTATAGTACCTATAAGACATTATAGGAAAATCATATCAATGATTTTAGGAGAGAAAAGCACTTCTTAAATTAAATTCAAAAGTACTATCCAGACAAGCATGGTGGTTCACTCCTGTAATACCAGCTACTCAGAAGGCAGACATCAGGAACATCATGGTTCAAGGTCAGCCCAGGCAAAAAGTTAGCAAGACCTCCATCTCAATCTACAAGGCATGTATGGTGATACACACTTGTGATCCCACGGAGGCTATAGGTAGGAGGATCCTAGGGCAAAAACATGAACCCTACCTGAATAATAGCTAAAGCAAAAAAGCCCGAGGGCATGGCGCAAATGGCATTCAAAGACATCCTAAATCATCCTAAAACACCCTACAATTACCAAAAAAAAAGTCAAATGGGCAAAATATTTATACCTCCCCAGTCAATATATTAGTTGTGGGAGAAAGGCAAAACATAATGAAGTATGTCACACACGCCAAATAGCTAATGTCAGTGAGAGTTAAGTATTAGTGATAGGCTGTTAGCAACCTCAACTTACAGAATTCTAATGGTAGTAAATTAAATGGGTACAACTGCTTTAGGAAAACAGAGTATCAGTGTGCAAGAGACACATCCATACATTTTGAACACTAGCCACATTTAACCATGCATCCAAGTGACACACATGCACACAGACAATGAAAGATAGGAACAGGGCTGCTTAGCATGGTATTCTTTGTAACGGCCAAAACTGGAAATGAGGTAAATGTCCACCAAGAGAATGAATGAAGTATTTTATACTAAATGAAATACTATAAATATTTCCAGCAATAGAGCAACAAATATTAACTACCCCTAACATAACAAAAAGAGTAAGTCTTACAAATGTTACCCAAAGAATTCCTGGGGTAATTCACGGAGTGATCTATTTTAGTTTTTGTGCATTCCTCTGTAGGTCTCTTATGTTTTATGATGTAAAGGGTATAAAATTGAAATTACAGTAAAAAAGAATGTTACAAGAGCGAAATTTAGAATATAAAACTACTTTCTTCATTTCAGAATAGAAACAGAATCCTTCCTTAAAACATGCAAAAAAATTTAGTTACCTATGTGAAAGAAGAGATAAACATGTCACCTGGGATGAAGAAAAGGACCTCACTGACCTCCTCGCTGTTTCTCAGATGCACCCAGTAACTCGCCCAGGCCCTGTGCTTAGTCTTCCCAGAAACTCTCCGGATAGCACATGCTTTGTCCCTCACTTTCTTGAAGTCTAGTTTATATATCACCTATCACAGAATTTTTCTTTGACCAAAATAAAATCTCAGTCTTTGCCATCTCCTTGCCCTATTTTCCCATAGTTCTTATCTTCACCTGATATCTAGTTATTTATTTCCCTTCTGTGTTTCCTAGGAGTAGTATGTCTTAAAGAAGGAGATGTTTGTCTGTCTTGCTCGGTGATGAGTACCTACAGCTTAGAAGGTGCTCTAGCACACAGCAGGTATCAGTAAGTATTTACCAAATGAATGAGTGAAAATGAAGAAGAAAGCTGGATGACATAGAAAGAGACAGTATCACATACAAGGACTGTTACACATGGAAAAGCAGAAATAAACTCAGAAACAGAACCCCTCGGCAAGACGCACAGCATACGTGTCCTCACCAGCACCAGCAGAACAGGAAACAGTGTCCCTGTACTCCCCCCGGTAATCTTCTGGAATGAGGTCATCTAAAATTTCAAAGACCTTACGAGACTAGGCAGTAGTGGGGACATCTTGCTTAAAGCAAGCTAAGTGAAAATAAATAAACCAACGGTCAGATTGGGCTAGTTATGATCTAGCAAACACCCCTTCCAGTGATGGTCTGTGAGTTCCTTGAACTCATTTATCTTGCTCTCTATCCAAATTCTACTTTATCATTTCCAGTAACTGTGCCCATAATAAAACTGCAGTTTCAAGAAGGCCACCCTCTGAGGCCACCCTCCCATCCATCACGCCAACTCCCTGTTGCTGTAACGCCAATGAATTCTCCCTGGATGGGCCCAATGCCTCCTCCAGCTGTGGCTTCGCTGTCCACACTGGCTCTCTCGGCCCTGTAAGGATTTCCCAACATGCTGTCAACTCTGAGCCCTCTCGCCACTCCCCTCCTGCTGTGAAGACTGTTTCTTCTTACTCGCCCTTCTTACTCCTTGCTTTCCAACTTTTACATTTTAAGAGCAGCCGGGGCTGGTCCCCAGATCTCTAGTCTTCTCCTTCCACACCCACTCTCCAAGAAATCCCTCACAGAGGGGCATGGCTTTAAATACCATTTTTATGCTGACTATCTCACCCACACCACCGGACTGAAATCCAGATTCCACATCTGACTCTCTTCTTGGAGATCAAATCAGTATTCAAAGAAAACGTGTAAAACCCAAAGCTTCAGCTTTTTCTAAAACCTCCTCTTCCCTCCCTTGCCTTGGTAAGTAGATTTCCATGCTTCCATTGTCCAAGCCCTGACACTCTGACATCATCCTTGACTCCACCTTCTTCTCATGCCCACCACAAGTCACTACAAGATCTGCCAGCTGTTCCCACTCAACTCACCTTCTTCTTTTATCTTTTTGAGACATGGCCTTCCTAAAGTAGGGCAGGCTGGCCTTGAACTCACAATTCTATCTTGCCTCCCAGAGACTGGTATTACAGGCATGCACAAACACATCCAGCTAATGGACCATTTCTTTTTTTTTTTTTTTCCTTTGGAGATACTGGCGTTTGAACTCAGGGCCTCATGTTGCTAGGCAGGCACTTTACCACTTCAGCCACTCTGCCAGCCCTTAATGGACCATTTCTTAACACTTCCATCACCACCACTGTCATCATCTCATGCTTTGACTGTAGTGTGTTTGTGTGTGTGTGTGTTAGTGGTGGTACAAGGGTTTGAACTTGGGGCCTTGAGCTTGCTAGGCAGATGCTCTATCACTTGAGTCATGCCCTTCGTCATTTTTGCTTTAGTTATTTTTCAGATAGGGTCTCCCACTTTTGCCCAGGTTAGTCTCAGACTGTCTTTGCCTCCTCTGTTGCTGGGAAAACAAAATGCACCACCACGTACAGCCTGTTATTTGAGATGGGGTCTCACTAACATTTTGCCTGGGCCAGCCTCAGACCACCATCTTCCTACCTATACCTTCCACCTAACAGGGATTATAGACACAAGCCACTGTGCCTGACTTATTTGTTGAGATATAGTGTCACTAACTTTTTGTCTAGCCTGGTCTTGAACCACAATCTTCCCAATCGCCTCCTCCCGAGTAGCTGGGGTTTCAGGTGTGAGCTACCACACCCAGCAATGGACTATATATAAATAGCCTAGTAAGAAGTCTTCCTGTTGTCATCCTGTCCCTCAGTTTACTCTTTATAGTAATCAGAATTTTCTTTCTAAAAGGTAAATGAGATTGTGTCAATCTACACAAAACCCTCCAACGCTCCCAAAGTCCCAGCCAATTAAACAACAAAACACCTCCAGTCCCCTCCAGTCACAGCCCTCACTGCTCTCAGTCCACGTCCTGTACTTTCTCCTTAACTCACTCCACTGTTCCTGAAACTGCCAGCATGCCCCACGCCAGCTCCTGTGCCAGCTCCTTCCTCTTGCTGGAGTGCTCCTGCTCCTGATCACAGCGACTCACTCAACTGTCTCCACAAGAAGGCCGTCTCTGACTACAGTGCCAGTTATTACTCTCCACCCATAGCCTGCTCTGTCATACTGACAACACTTCTTGTGTCATGTTTTGCTTATTGCCTATTCTCCCCCACTTAGAATGTAAGCTCCTTAAGTATAGGAACTTAATTCTGTTCATTGTTGCTTCCTAAGAGCCTAGGACAAGGACAAGTGTACAGAGTAAGCACTCAATAAATATTTGTCGAATGACTGAATGAATGTTCTTCGCAATTTTTTAAGGAAGTTATGGTTTACAAATAAAATTTTACATAAGAAATGATAGTTTTTCTATCAATTTACTATGAAGCAATTTTTACTTGTAAGTCATTGGCTATAAGTAGTTTCCATGTCTTAATGAGATTAGTCTGAAAACTAATGGTGTGCAATTTCTTTGTGACCCTTTCCTTGTGACTTTTCCTCTCCTGATGGGTTTCTCAACCTGATAGCATTTGGGCTGAACAAGTGAGTAGCTGTCTGGCATTGCAGAACATTTAGCAGCACACCTGGCCTCTACCCACTAGATACCAGTGTCACCAAAAATGTCTCCACTGTCATCAAATGTCCTTTGGGGGGCAATGTCTTCCTCATTCCCTCTGAGAGCCTGTGTGTCACTAGGAAGGGATCTAGTTTTTCTCTGCTTTCCAAGAAGAGAAATAACTCAGATCACACCAAAGGCATCTACTATGCACAGACGTGAATATCCAAAATACTAAATACAGAACTTCACATGCTAGGATAAGCTCATGAGACAATCACTCTTACATTAAAATAAATGTTATTTTAATCTTGAAATAAAATTCTAATTCTATTATATTTGTATGGTCATCAGCATATGTGGGGCCTCAAGTTCATTGGTTCCAAAATACAGGCAGAGAAGTTGCAGATTTATCCTGAAACTACCATTTCTATACACACGTGCACACACCTTGAAGTAAAATGCACTTTTCCAGTCTTATTAATATATATGCCTATATATCTAAATGGAAAAAAAATCACTATTTATACCTCTCTAATGACTATCACTGAATGTCCAGAATTCAGTATGACATTTTGGTACAGATGTGCATGCGGCTGTCTTTCAGAACAAATTTTACTGGCACCCAAGGGAAATATTTCAGCATAAAATATTTTGCCTGCCTGATCATATTTTTATAGAAAAAACTGGAACAACTCAATAAGAAAATAAGATAACATATTTTCTTGCTAAATTTACCATTTAATACAGTGCTATAGTGCCCAGTAGAAGAGTGACAATAAAACTGCTGCCAGATTTTAACTATTCAAACTCAGAGAGATTGAAATAGTCATATAGAAAAGAAAGAAATGCTAAAAGTTCCACGCTAAATGCTATTGCATTTATAAATAATATATTATATAAGCATGTTTTATAAGGACATACATTCAGTCAACCTGGTACTGCAACACTAGGTCAAGACTTATTGCAAGGTTTCTATGCTCATCTGTCACCAAAGCATAGGAACAGACAGACAACTAGCAGTGACAATGGTCAGAATAAGCGTGGTCTTGAACTGCTTTTGCCTACAAATATAAACTGCTTATCTGACGCTATTCCTTTCAAGCAAAAATCAGGAAAAAAAAAAAGGTTACAACAAAGGGACAAAATTTCTATTAGCATTTCAGGATACATGAACAAAAAAATCCAATTTCTTTCATACTAGCATTATAAATGACTCTCATCTCAAACTGATCTCAATTCAACACGATTCTTGTCAAAAATCCAAAAAGCTAACTAACTGTTTTGGTAATTTTATACATTTTCCAGTGACCACAATGACCTTGTTGATATTAAGAATATGAAGGTTATTAAAGCATAAAATAATTTAATTGCAATAAATAAGAGAAGTGCCCAGGCTACTTTAACACTAATTACATGAAAATATTAAAACAAACTATAAAGAGATTTACAAATATTCAGAGCGACCTGCACCAAGTCTGCTGGCTATTTCCAGTCTTTGTTACCAAAAGCCCAGGCAAATCATTGTGTGGCTCCATCCTAGCTGACACCAAATCCCTAGCAACGCCATTAGATGCCAGCCAATTGGAAAAATAATAATGTATCTTCCAACGCAAGAGTTGGCTGGGCTACTGAACGTTATTTATTTTCCTCTTCTGAATATTGGCAGCCTGTCCTTTATTGAAATTCTCTCTCCTCTCTTCCCCTTCTGTCACCCCCTGCTCTCATGGCATTAAATGCAGTAACTATGCTAGTTTTTGCCCTCCACATAAAAATAAGTATAAGAGAACCAATTAAAAATGATCTGAATCTACTTCATCTACAAATGATTCAGAACATGCAACTTTAGAACTACAGTGGTACACCATAAGTGATCAGCTTCAGAGCCTCTGACATTAAGAGCTGAAAATTTTTTTTAAGTGGACTTTATTCTTTATGGAGAGAAACAGTAATCATAGTATACGGTATCTGATTACTAGCAGGTATATATTTTTAAAAATATTTTTACCTACTGTAATGCTTTCATTTCATAAGACATACCAGACAGTTTTTATATTAGAAAAAAATATTAAAACAAACACCTCAACAAAAAATGAAAACATCAGAGAATGAATCTTCCAATCAAAAGGTTCAACAAGCATTCTTTGAAGAGCACATTTTGTGATACTTTTAGCATTTTTTAATCTGCATTTAAATTTTTTAAATACTGTAAGAATATTGCTTTCAAAATTTCTTCAGGAAAAGTATTTGCAGCTTTGTGCTATACCAAGAACATGACTTCGGGGCAGTCAGGAATAAGCCCAAATCACACTTCTGCTAAGTGGTTATTCTGTGATTAGACAAATTATTGAATCTCTCTGAATCTCTATCACCTAACCTATAAAATGGAAACCATACTACTTATCCTCCCTCAGATACTTCTACAGAGCAGACATTTTCCTCTAATCCAAGCAATATAAAATCCTGAATATATAAAATACAAATCACAAAATATATGTGATTTATAAATGTAAATATATGAAGAATAATAAAGTATTCATGGACTAACATATAATAATTAAAGAAAAGTATATATTTTGAATATAATGATACCTTCCTTCACACTTAATTAAAAAGCTAAATTTTTTTTGGCTGTGCTGAGGACTGAACTGAGAGCCTTGTCCTTGCTAGGCAAGTGCCTATCACTTGAGCTATGCCCTCAGCTCAGAAAGTTGCAATTGTCTTGAATTGGTTTTACTAAACAACCAACATGTAATAATTATATACATGTTGGTATATAATTATATGTATAATTATATACGTACTGATATATACAATAATATACCAAATGACTAAATATTTGCTTATGAACACTTAAAATAATCATATGAAATAGTCCAATATGAAGCTTGGTCAAAAACAGAAGTTCATTTTCTTCAATATCATCTATTTTATTCAATTAAAATCCCAAATTATTCCCCATTATACAGGTTTTTAAATCTTTATAATAATTTCCATCCCAAGAACTACTTAAAGTAAGACTTAGCTTCAAGAGTGGTTTTAAGAATGATAAATGCAAATGAGGCTTAAACGAACCAATTGCCAGACATTTAACAACTTCACCTGACGACATCTCAAAGCTGGTTTTACTGATTTTCTGTTTCTAACAAAAGTGTTTCATTTATCCTCATTTATTTAGAAAAAAGCATTATTACTCAAGTTTCAGCAACTTTTCTAGATATCCATTTATTTACTTCTTCATTGATTGAGAATTTTGGACTTTTTCAATTACAGGGGTTGGTACCCCTGTATGGAGGGGGTTATAAGGAAAGATTGCAAGAGGGTGAATGTAGTGGAAGTATTATGTTCTCATGTATGAAAATGGAAAAATGAGACATGTTGAAACTATTCCAGGAATGGGGTGTGGGGGTGTAAAGGGGAATGACAGAGGGGATAAATTCAATATATAGCATATACTAATTCTTTTTATGTTTGTAGGCCTTCCTTAGCATAAGACTTAGAATGTAAATCAATATTTACAGCTTAAAAATAAATCCTACATTTCGGAATCAATTCATGATGAGCTATAAATTCCTTACCTCCTACACTTCTAACTCCTTCCTTCCCTCAACAAAGGACATATTCAAGTATTTTCTCAAAATTTCACAAAATAAAAACATAAATCCTTGAACATCCATGACAGATGACTACTTTTAAAGTAAGGATTAAGAAAAAAATCTAAAGGGCTGGGGGTGTAGGCTTCTTTGCCTAGCATGCAGAGGTCCTGGGTTCAATCCCCAACAATGCAAGGAAGGAAAGAAGAAATCTTAAAAAAAAAAAATTAAGTTAGGTTTAAAAAAAAAAAAAGAAAAAGGCAATTGCAAAGAAATTAAAGTAATTAAAGTCAGAGAGACCTCTCCTAAAAACAGAAAGCAAAGAAGAAGTAGAAAATCAGACTCCCAAATCATTCATTCCCCAGATTTTGTGAACAGCCTGCTTTCTTCCAACTCTTTCCCATGATATAATCATAATTTACCATTTTCTTCTGGAAAGAGTTAAGTCATTCAAAGGGCAATTCATATTTTTCTCTTGTTTAATGAATAAAAACTTTCACCTTAGAAACAAATACCTAAGAGTTATTAAAACTTTCTTTTCCACCCTAGAAGATAAGCAAGCACTCAACTTTGGAATTTAAAGATGGGCTAGAGTAGATACCATGCTGCCATCTATCTACCTAAAAGGGTATAAAGAGAATGCAGGCCAAAGCCGTCCTGTTTCGCCTCATTCCCAGATGAAGGATGCACAGTAATCATTAGTACGACCTTCAAAGATACTTGGGGGCTTCTGGGAATCTTTATTCCATATCCCAAGTAACAGAAAGGGTAACACATGAATAAAGGCGGTGAGCTGAATATAGATTTTTGTGTGTTGTAGGAAAAATGGAAGGAACACAAAGAAGGACTTATTCACCAAAAAACAAACAAATAAATAAACCATACTGATAGTATAGGATTATTTGAAGAATATTCCAGTATAAAACACTTTTTTAAAATGCTAGT
Source organism: Castor canadensis (assembly GCF_047511655.1). Taxonomy (NCBI): domain Eukaryota; kingdom Metazoa; phylum Chordata; class Mammalia; order Rodentia; family Castoridae; genus Castor; species Castor canadensis. Next base: position 57,006,773 of record NC_133398.1, on the reverse strand, counting down.
GGTAACAATGGTGACTTTTGTACTGACATTAATGGCAATTTCTTTATTAAAAAAAAAGTGTCTTCAAGAGAACTGCTATAGAAAGAACACTTTCCATTATTTAGCCTTAGAAATGTTTCCTATATATTTAGCATTTTATAGCAGATTCAACCTTTAAACTGATTATTCCAATCACTACTGCAAGCCTTTTGGTGCTTACTTGCCCAGCAGTGACTTCTTTCATCTTTCATTCAGTTCATTCGGACCTTTCTTCTAAAAGTCTGTCCTGTGTCTAACATTCTCAAATCTTCTGGCCACACAAGTTTTGCTCTGCACAACTCCAGAAAACACTATTTACATAGATTAGGCCAAGAGCATTGTCTCCTGGGAGTGTGCAATTAGACAGCAATGATTAGAATCACCCGAGAAGAAACTGTCACACTAAGTGCTGGTGCCATTGACACCTACGAGGGAATCTTTGGATGAGACCAACATGCATAAGAACACTGAAAAGTCAGATAAAATCTAATTAATTAATAAACAGCTATGGGAAGATACTGGAAAGTAGCCAAACTAGCCAGAACTTAAAAGGCAAGAGCAGAAATGCCAAGGAGAACAGAAATGTAAGGTGAGCCCTGTGTTCTGCACTGCCTTTTACCTTAGGATAGGGAAGTGACTAGGGCGCACAATCCACAATAAAGACCTCAGTTTCTTAGCTGAGACCCCAGAAGGATACACCACAGGAGTAAAAGCAAACTGAAACTAGTCCTTCACAAAAACAAGCCCAGCAGTCATAAATCCTTACAAAGCATTAATAAATATAATAAATGTCATCTTCCAAAGAATTGCTGCATAAAGACCAAGGCTCTCTATTTAGTACTAGAAAAACATGTTATCAACCCCTGCCTGGATCAAGATGAGTCTTCTCTTTCATCCTCTACAAAAAACAATTAAGAGTAAATCATATCTAAAGTCACACATCAACCAAATCTTCTACAATTTGTCATTCAAAATGCCCACTATCCAATAAAAATCTATCTGTCATGTTAGAACACAGGACCAAACATTTGGGAACTAAGAGGGAAAAGAAAAGCCAAAAGCAACAGACCCAAACCTATAAGGCTATCTCAAAATCAAAGTTATCAGACATAAATATTAAAACAACTAATTAAAATGTTCAATAAAAAGATGACAAAATGGAGAATTTCATCAGAGAAGTGATCTATGAAAAAATATCAAATGGAAAATCTAAAGGTAAAATATGTAATAATAATTAAGAACTCAATAGATTAGACAGCAGAAAAGATGGTTAGTAAATCAGAAGCTAGGTCAGTAGAAAATGTCTACACTGAACCACATGGTGGGATGTGGAAGGAAAATGTAGAAAAGGGTGAAGATATGCAGTGCAGTGAGACCTCATGTACATATAATTAGAATCCCAGAACTGTAAGAAAAAAGTTTGGCAAAAGTAGTATTTAAAGTGATACAGGGCTGAGGATGTAGCTCTGTAGAAGAGTGCTTGGCTAGCATGTGTGAGGCTCTTAAGTTTGATCCCCAGCACCAACAAAAACAAACAAATAAAACCCATTAATTGAAGCAACATAGGTCAAGAAATTCCTGTAGCTTAAGAATTTTATTAGACAACACACTCAACTAAGTATCCGACAGGAAAAATGCAAAGAGAACAACACTGATGCACATTAAAGGATCACAGAATAACTACTAAAATACAAAGATATAAGAATAACAAAAGTGGCCAGAAAAAAATCTATCATTTCAATGGAGTAATAAGCCCAACAACTGACTTTATGACAGAGCTCAAAAGACAATGAAATATCATTTTTCTAAACTGAAAGTAACTATCAAGCTATAATTTATTGCCAACCTATAAATCCTTCAAAAATTAAGAAGAAATAAAGACATTGTAGGTGTATAAAAACTGGGAGAATTTATTTCAGCAGACTTAAAGTTAAAAAAAATCATAGGGGAAGCTTAGAATTTTATGACAGCATGAAGGACTAGGAAAAGCACCAATATGTAGAGAAGTCAAAATGAATATAAAACATGTGTAACATGCGTATTGTACATATAATGTGTAAGCAACAACAAGTATATCTTCTTATCATGTCATTTAGTTCTGTATCTATTTTATACCCCACAATACCAAAAACGGATCATGGTATTCTGAGGCTCTGGCATTCATTATATGGGACAAAGGTCACAGACTAACTTACAATACATTTCTCCAAAAAAAATTCATGGAAAATATTTTTCCTTTCTGGGAAAACTATTTCTTTTTTTAAAATGTAGGAGAAAAAAAGTCATCAGAAGAGATAGACTGAAATTTTAATTAAAAATCCCAACACAGGCAGGAAAAGGGAAGAAATGGAAATGAAGAACAGAGGGTCTAATAGAAAATAAATAGGAAGGGGACAGAATTGATGCTAGTCACACTAAATAAAAATGGATTCAACATTTCAATTAAAAATGATTATTAGAATAGGGTTTTTTTTAACTAAAATATCTGCTATTTACAAAGAACACAAGACATAAGAGCAAATATTGAAAGTAAAAAGATAGAAAAAGACATACCAAGAAAACACTAACCAAAAGAAAGCTGATATAAGTAAACTAGGTGGCACAAACAATGTATACATATGTAAGTAAATGCAAAAATGATAACATAAAAGGAGAAAAAAAAAACACTTTCAGGTAGGAATCTTTACTATAGATAGGTACTTTATAATGATACAAGTGTCGATCTACCAAGAAGATATAACAGTTCTAAGTTTGAATATGCCTGTTACATAGTGTCAAATCCTCAACATCTAAATCAATGACATGACTAGAATTCACTTCCATGTATACTGAGTGACTACTGAACATTCATTTTGTTTCAGATCCGGGGAATATTTTGGATTTTATAAATTATAAAATACTTTTTCCCAGTTTAGTTGTAATTCCCTAGAATTTAGCTTTACCTCAAGTTTAAGTAGTTAGAAACACTGATAATAAACATTCTATTTTATATATTCAAGTTTGTCTAATAAAATTATCTTTCTTATATTGGCCAACATTGTGGTAAAGCTCTCCCTTCCAAATTCGTAACTTCATTAACATATAAGAATTTCTTCATTCACTCAAAATTTATCATAAATAATTTTAAAGAATACTGATTCCTCAAAAGGATACAAAATGATCTTGGAAATGTCACAACACAGACTCTTCCAAAGTTTCCATTTCATTATCTCTAACATGGTGGGAAATTATAAAAGCATACTATTAGACATAAGGATCTCTGCTAGACCCCCTAGAATTACTTATAATTTACTGCTTATTCCCAAGTAGTTTTATTACAGCCAGTGTGATCAAGTTATTTGATTTTCATTTATTGATTACTACGTTATGACCATAAAAAAAAAAAAAACCCACATTGCTTTCACAATGAATTGCTCTAAGAAAAATCTGGTTTGAGTTTTCAAAATTCAACTTGTATTCACTTTTTATATATTTTCTTCTTACTATTTTAGCCTCTTAATAAACTTTTACTATGCTGCTAGTCTTTTTTCCAAGATTCAGTATGCATGTAAAAAAACCATACATATCTAGTCAGGTATATTAAAAAAAATACTATAATTAGTTTCTCCATTAAAAAAAAGTATTTCTTCCTCTAACTGGCATGAATTTCTCCAGTTTTTATCTTTCATTTAAAGAAAGAAATCAGTTTGTAATTTTAAATGTCTTAATCCTTCAATAACTATTGCCATTTAATTCTTATTTACTAGAATTTCTTTAGTCTGTCATCAGTCTCCCAGTAGCACTGTAAAATGGACTGTAAACTTTTCATAAAAATAAATAGGCCAAGAAAAAATTGTTCTCTCATTCTCAGAGTTCTCACTAGAACCAAATGTACCGTAAAGGGAACGTTTATTATCTACTAGGTATTTTTAATATCTTAATTTTATTATTATTATTATCTTTCAGAGGAAGAAATTACATATCAGAGAAGCTGAACAATCCATTGAAATCTATACCTTTAATAAGAAAAGTCAGACTTTGATCCAAGGCTGTGTCTATTTACAAAGCCAAGATCTTTCCACTATTAGGGGTTGGCAAATTTAATACAAAGAGCCAAATAGTCAATGTTTCAGGTGTTGCTGGCCATACAGTCTCAGTCAAAGCTACTCACCTCTGTTATAGCACAAGAGCAGCCATGGGTAATATGTAAGCAAATGAGATAGTTGTTTTCCAATTAAACTTTATTAACAAAAACACTTAAATGGAGGGTCAACACAAAGCCCACAGTTTGCGGATCCCTGCACTGCACAACACCTTGTCACTTTTTTAGCTTTTCATTAAAACCTACATTTTCTTTTCTTCTCCACTTTTTAGAAAATTATGACCTTTATCCTACTGATCAATTTTATTTATTTATTTATCTTTTAGAAAGACATAGCGTTTTTGCTAGTTGAGATAAGGATAGCTATACAGAAAGATTCCTAGCATTGCTTCCATGCACATGTGTATTGCAACCCAAATATGACCAATTTTATTTAAATGCCTCCTTTCTTAGGCATAATAGAAATATTTTACTTGAAGGACTCCAACTAGAACATCAAATATGCCTAAATTAATCTATAAATAAATGAAACATTTCTAGAACTACGATACTACCAGGCACTATATTCTATACTCTTGATGGGAAAATGTCAAACACCTATATTTAAAATGCTTTGTTTTGAACTTCTTTCAATTAGTATCTAATTTTAGTTGCTCAAACTATATTAAATAAATGGAATCACAAGTCACCACTAACACATACAAATAATCATATATACTAAAATGATGCAAACACATAGAACTTAAGATTTTCTCTCACTCCCTATTCCAAAATTCGACTGTATGTCTCACCACAAAATTTTTATGCAAAGATTTAAACAATAAAAATTTATATATAAATAGGAAAGAAAAATTTCCCCTCTCTGGTTTTTATTCTTTCTTCCCCCTCTTCCTTCCTACCTTCCTGTACACTTGCATTCTCTCTCTCCCTCTCTTTCTCTCTCTCTCTCTCTCACACACACACACAGTATTTTTTAAAAACGCAATCCAAGTCCAATTAAAATGGAACTGTAGCAATCAAAAAACACACAAGATCAGGTTCAAATTCCAGCTCTACAGTTAAACCAGTTGAATAATTACTTCCTGCTTTGTGCCTTCAGTATCTTTTAGTTTCTGTTTTCTCATGTGAGTGTTGTGAACATTAAAGAACTGAAATGAGATGTCCACAGCAGTGTTCACAAACAGTCAAAAAATGAAAAGTTCCAGTTGCTGCTATCATTACCACCTTCACCATCGCTTAGGCAAGTCCAGACATCCACTGTACTTCCTCCATACAATGCGGAAACCACCGCCTCAAATGGTGTAACTGTACAGATAATTCTAAAATATCCTGAAAATTCATCTCATTACTGTTGTTAAAAGTCAGGGTAGAAGGCCAGGCAGAGTGGTACATGCCTGTAATCCTAGCACTCAGGAGGCTAAGGCAGGAAGATCTTGAGTTCAAGGCCAGCCTGGGCTACATGGACCTTGTCCTAAAAAAGATGGGAAGGAGTTTTCTTCTCAAAAAACTTAATATTTCTTTGAAAAGCTTTAAAAAAAAAATTAAACTACTTCTATGTTTTTAATCCTAAAAATACACAAATTTAGCACTTTAACAAAGACATACACTGAAGAATCTTATGTGTTGTTTACTAAAGAAAGCCACTCAGTGCTAATAAATAATTGTAAAGGGAATGTTAGGGAATGTTAGGGCTGGAGGCATCGTTCAACCAGTAGAGTGCCTGCCGAACAGCATGAAGCCCTGAGTTTGAACTCTGGGAATGTAAAAAAAAAAAGGATGGGCTAGGGGAAGTGTCAGACTAAGGTCTACTGTCTCAATTCCAATTTGGGGTTTATTTTTATGTTCAATCTTTGCACTTAAAGGAACCACAATGTTAATCATTATATGCTAATAGCTACTCTAACATTAGTGGAGATAAACATATCTTACCAAATTACGCTTTTTTAGTGGAAGAAAATAATAATAGTGGCAGAAAGCAAACATCAGTGCGTAGGAAGTGAGAAGCTCAGTGTAGAAGCACAACTGGAGAAAAAGCCAATGATTATCTTCACCAACACAATTGTTTATCCTGAGGGAAAAATGAAAACAGTATTTTAAATTTTAATATGTTCATTTCAGGATCGCTAAGACTAAAAATAAATGCATATCACTTCATATACCCTTAATTTCATGGAGCTATGCTAAAGTCACTCAAACTGAAAAATAACCTGCATAAAGATATAAACATACCACCCTAAGTTTATAAGACCCTGCTTTACAAAGCAAATCCTCTTATATACTGTCCTCCTTTGATTCCCAACACTCCAGTGAGGTAGAAAGACCAGATGGGAGGTGGTGTCCTTGTGCCGATGATTTGGAAAGAGCAGCAAAAGACTTAAGCCAGGAGCAGAGGACACAGAGTTAGGGGAGCTCGGCCGACGGGGGCAGGCCACTGGGACTTTGCTCCTACAGGGCAGCATCCTAGTCATGGAGAGCAACTAGAAAGCCATCAAGCAAAATAGTTTACACTTGCTGCCTTCACATAACTGCTAAGCACACACAACTGTCCATACTTGAAAAAAAAAGAATCTACCCCTGGTTGCTGAGAATCAAAAAAGTATTCTAAACTATTTACACTCCAGCAAAACAACAGTGATGCCAAAGGGGGAAAAAAAAGATTAATGCTATAATCCCAAAATTCTGAAGACAACAGTATTTTAATGAACTGAACTCACTTACTGTACCCAAATTTTCAAAGTGTCTTAAAATCCTAACAGAAAAATCAAGTCTAAAATTCTGGTAGAAAACTTTACTTCAAAATGAATCTTGCACACCAGGGATGTGTGGCTCAAGTGGTAGAGCTCAAGGGCCTGGGTTCAAACCCCGAACCACCAAAAATATCTTACATGAATACTTTCCCTTAAAAATAGCACTATACTACCACTGGTGAAATATATATATCTATATAACAGGTTCCATTCCGAATTTCAATTGTTGTGTTTAAGGTGTATCTTTTTAAATTAAATATAAAACTGAGCTGAAAACCTTATGGAAATATTTCTCAGACTTAAGTCCTATAAGGGAGTACTAGTGGTGGGGGAAGGGTGAATGAAGGAGATTAAGGTGACGTTATATGGTTGATGGACTTCATATACAAAACAGAACAAAGAAACCTCTAGCAATTGCTTTAAGTGGGGCAGAGAGGGGATTGAGGGGGAGAGATGGTGGGAGTGATCAACGTATTAAGATAAGCCTATTTGGAATTCTCCCTATGAATCACCCCTGTACAATGGATATATCCTAAATTATTTTTAAAAAATGCTCCTTAACAGATGTCCCATCCTTCCTGTCCCTATTGGGAAACAATTACTATGATAACAGTACTCTTAACCAGGGAACTTTGAGGACTAACTGTTCAACCTACATGGTATCTTTTTACAACAGTTAAACTATTTTGAAAGAATGATCAGAGCTAAAAATACAGAAAACTTTGAGGCAATCTGAGATTTGACTTCTAAATCAAAAGCCACTAAGAAGTTAAAATACTACGGACTCTAAAAACATCTTTCTCTTTGCTTCTTTGAGATTTTTAAAGATAAGGTTTTGCTTATGTAGTCCAGGCTGGCCTTGAACTTAGATCTTCTGCCTCAGATTTCAGCAGTGTACCACCTCACACAGCTTTGCTTCTAATGTATGCTGTACATTTCCCTCACTCTCTGAATATCTCAGCAGTGCTCTGTTAGGGAATTTGGTCATGAAAATTCCTACATCCATTTAGACCCTGTCTACCCTCCTTTCCAAACTTCTGATCTTTCCTATGTCCATTTCCCCTCCTTACTGATACTATGTGAAAGCAATAAGCCTGAAAAGAGACAAATCACCCCAATATCAGAATTTAGGTTAAACACTTTATTTTCTCACCAACAACCTAATCTTTATCTCTTAAACATAAACAAATATCACTAGTCTCTACAAGTATATTTTCTAGCTGATTTCTTTTAAACATCTTTAAACTATGCCATTCTTTTGCAAGGAAGCATCAATACCCAACTGCACCATGAAGATGTGTTATATTTTCAGTCAGAAAAACTATTAAAAGTGCTTTGAGTTTTTCATTGTGATTCCCACTTACCTAAACACATTTCATATAGCTTTTTAAAATCTATTGCTATTGTGATTGAAAATTATCATTGAGGTTTAGAAAACTGCTTGAGAACTAATCTGTTCAAATTCAAGGCACGTTGTTTTAACACTGCATGCCATACACTATATTATCTTGTTAAGAGATTTAAATGATTGTAAAAATTTTTTATATAGTAACAAAGTGCTTTTATTTAAAATTCCCTTTTTTTCCCCTAATCTCAGGAAATTACCTTCTGTCTACACAATCAGTTTATAGTAAAAGTCAAGTTTCTCTAAAACTTTGCTAATTTGTTTTACCATCATATTAAGTTATCAAAAATAAGGAAAACTGTAGATCAATTAGCAGTATTAAGCAAAGATAATTTCTGCTCTTCAGTCACCTTCATATAAATGCAACTAAAATTAAAGACTATTATGTAGTTAACTTTGTATACAGTGTACACATGCATGTGTACACCAACATAAATATTCATGTATGTACATATATTTATAAAGTGCTAAACCACACCAACTTAAATGTTTATATAAGATCCAAGGGTAGGAAAACAGAATTAAATACAATATCATGTTCACAGATTTTTTGACAGCTTTGAAATAAGACACAATACAGAATTCTCACACTTGTAACAAATTCTGTTTCAACAGATCTTCTTTAAATATTACAAGAGTGCCCCCTATTGACCAAAAGTATTGGCAGTTCAGCAGGAACAGCTAATTCCCACTTGCACAGACACAATGTGCAAGAAATGCTAGCACCTGTATGCAATACAATATATTTTTAACGCGGGATTATCAGAATATCTGAAATGTGTTAATCAGTAAATGAATAAGGAAAGGGGAATAAAAACAATGGGATATGCATGGTTTACACATCCCCCAATAAGAAATAATAGCTACTTTGAAGTACTTTTTGTCAGATACTGAACCAAACACTTCACATGCATTGTCTCATTTTAATATAAACACCTAGTCTTTCTGTATATTTGGATGAATGCTAATTCTTATTAATTTTCTGCTCGAATGTCTCATTACAAAAGATATAATCTCTGTGGGAAAACTACCTTGAGAACTGATAGAACTATATGATCAACTAAAGACATCCTTATTGAAAGACTTTTTTTAAAAAATGGAATAACTTTAATCTCACTTTTGTTTAAACCTGCTAAGTTCTAAGGGTGTGTGTGTGTGTCTGTGTGTGTGTGTGTGTGTGTGTGTGCTTTTTTGGTCTTTTGAAACAAAGTCTCGCTATTATTTACCTTAGTCTGGCCTTGAACTTGCAATCCTCCTGCCTCTGCCTCCCAAGTGCTGGGATTTTAAGTATACACCACCATACCCACCTGTCCTCAAATGTTTTACCAGCTGTTTTTTTTTTTTTTTTTTTTCCTGAAAGCTAATTATTCTTTACTCACCATGGACAGTGATGGTCCATTCTCCTCACACAGTGGCCACAGCGGCTGCAGTGATGCGAACGCTTTGGTCTCATCAAATTACACTTGTTACATAATTCCCAGAACTCCCTTTCTAGAATAGGAAATTAAGATCCTTTTAATGAAGGTAATAAATAGTAACAACTATTTAAAGTCAGTCTTTAATGTGTATCACTAAGAGATGTTTCTTTTTTCTGAGTGGCCAGTATAAACATCTTTGACATAAAATGTTGCCATTCTGTTTATTCTATGTATGCCTTATTTTATATGTTTCTAATTTTAAACCCCACAAAAATAAGACACTATGGTTACCATCAAAGTAAGGAACAGAAAACACCGTATTTGGGTTTTGGCAAAATCTAATGACAAAATTCCAAAGTTCAACCAAACGAAAACAGAATTTTATTCAGACAAATACACAGCAATTGTATTATCTACAAGCACTAAAGAAGAAATGGTGCTGAGGCCTGTTCAGTAGCACATGAATATGTTGAAGTCAATCTTATAAATTCACTGAGAAGACAGAAAAGGCATTTACACACACGTTCTTTTCCTGAACCATTTTTTAAATATCAGTGAATTAATGCATAGAAGCATGTTAGAGGAGATCAGATGGGTTTAGAAGGTATCAGAATAGTTTCAGAAGTGAAGGTTAGCATACATAAAGAGAAAGGCATTTGTTTTCATTATGAATTGTTCTAATCAGATCCACAAAATCATAGAAGAATCATTCTCCAAGACAAGACTAGCTTTATTATATAAAAAGTATCTTTTTAATGTTTACTGAAATGGAATTTTACAAAACTATTAAATTTTTCAGCACTTCTGTTATTACTGCCCCATAATCTCATTGAAAGTAAGGGCATGGTAAAATGACTACTTCCCATGTTCATAGTGGTATTAGTACATGCAGTGTAACCCTAGCATACAGTAGTCAGTCACTAAATGTATGAAAGTTTAAAACAAGAAAAAAAGAGAGACGAATCCTAAGTAAAAGTAAAAGAAGATAAGAGTAGATAGTACTCAATGTTCTGAAAAGATTCCCAATTTCGATTCTGTTATTTTAGTTTAATGGATGGGAATAAATAAATCAAAGTTTGTTTTCATATGACCCATGAACTAAAAAATTGTTTTTACAAGTTTAAATGATTGAAAAGATAAATAACTATGACATGTAAAAATCACATGAAATTCACATATCAGTGTCCATAAAGTTGTATTCGATACAGGCCCATTCACATTGTCTACGGCTGTTTTGTGCTACAATGGCAAAGCTGGGTTGTGACAGAAACCTGTGGCCCACAGAACTGAAACTATCACTATCAAGCCTTTACAGTAAGGAAGAGTGTGTCTAATGAAAGAGCTTGTACTAAAGGTACGATACAAGTATTTAAAATAAGAAAGACCTTTAAAAATTCAGTTCCATACACATACACAAGCATACACATGCCCTACATGTTCAGAAAACCAAGAAAGAAAATCACTACTGAAAAAAATTTAGAAATGTAATTGAATTATCATCTACAATGTTTTCACCTGCTGTGCCAAGAAAAAAAATCCATCTGCCTTAACCTATCCTGCTTACTAATAAAGCATTTTTTAGTCCCTTTCCCTTTCCTTCTTCAGGGTTTGCTCATGTCTAAATAGGACCTAGTGTCTGATACATTCTGCTGTCTGATGACTATCTATTGGGTTTTTGTACTAGCCATGTAATACTGTAAAGAAAAGGCCCATGGGAGAGAGAATCCAATTGATAACTTATGGTAGTTATAGAAAAATTAAAAGCTAACACAGATATACTTTTAGGGAGAGAAAAATCAAAGAATAAAACAAAACAGAGAAAAAGACAAACTCCATAAATGATTGAGTTATTTAACATGAGTAAATGGCATGACATTGGTTGGCCTGGACTTTTACTAATGCTATAATGCCTGAATGAATATAAAGTTATGTTTGCTTTGGTTGATGTTAGCTCGCAGAAAAAAAGGAATCATCTTCTATTTGAACCTTTTGAAAGACTCACACTTAGCCAGGCATGGTGGCACAGGAGGATCATGAGTTCCAGGCCAGGTGGGTTATATACAGCCAAACTCTGTCTCAAACAAACAACAACAACAATAACAAATATGGGGCCCTCTCTCAATTACAATATTTTAAACCACAAAGTAATGTTTTGTGGAAAAATATTACTTGAAACTATCAAAATCAACACTGGTTTGGATTCTAATCTACACTTTCTTACAGAAATGGTCATCAGTGTAGGAAATCAATGTCAATAACTCTCTTATAGATCATCTTCAAGTGGCAATATAAGGGGAAGGAAAAAAGCAAAGCTCTGAGTGGACATGTGACCCTGTTCATCAACGGCACACACATCCTTATTGCTTGATGTAAAGTATTGAGGAACAACATAAAAACATGCTATCTTTTAACTTGGAAGATTCTGTGCCCTAACACTGTGGCAAACTGCAGTTCTGTGGATCACAGAACATTGGGGTTCTGCAATACTAACAGCTTGATGCTGATATTGCTAGAAAACTGATAATAGTGACAGTTGCACAACTACAAATATATAAAAAGCTGTTGAATGGTACACTTCAAATGGGGGAATGACATGGCGTATAAATTACACTCAACAAAGCAGTTTTTCAAAAGCTAAGAACTTCAAAATGGTAAAAATTCTATTTCTAAGGTTTTATTTCATGTTTGTTATTCCAAATATGCATGTGAATAGTTTCAAAACTGCAGACCTAAGAAGTTCATTTGACTATTTCATCTACATGCTCAAAAGTTTCTAAGATCAAGCTCTGGGAATCTGCTCACAGGAAAACAGAACATTGCCTTCTACTCCACGTGCCTCACATTTAATGGTCACATGTATACTAAAGTTATTATTGGAGAAAACAGAAAGGTATGTAAAATATTTCAGAGTAATTCAATAAAAGACGGTCAGAATCACAAAAGTATTAGGGCTTTCAGTTTCCTTTTCTGAAGAACGCAGTTATATGAAACTGCTTAACCTTCAAACATTCCTGAGCAAATGTCACTATTCTATACCTTTGACATTTTAGTCATGCTATATTATTTTTCACTGTTAAATTTTTGCATTTTTTTTACTAAATTAAAATCCAAAACCATATTTACAAAAGAATCAGGTAACCAGCACCAAGAAGTACATGATAACTTCAGTCTTCCCTAGAATCATAGCAAAAGTGAGTAAAGAGCTAAAATTACTGATCTGCAAATAATCCATGCTAAAAGATGAAAGAGACCAGGCCTTGGGTTTCACCCCAGCTCTGTAACATTACAGCTGTGCATTCTAGGACAGACAGCCCACACTCCTGACCGCCCAGCCTGGCGACCTCAACTACCATGAGGATTGTGTGACATCAGACACCGAACGGCTTTAGGAACCTTAAAATACGATAAACAACTACACTTTTTCCAAGTGGGTAGTAAGGGAGTTTCCTAGACTCAGAGAAGAAAACCAGGCCAACTGTCAACTGCAACAAAATGAAATCTAAAAGTCAGCAAAGTGCCATGATGGCCTCCATCTCTAGCATCTACAATCTAGACATGACAGCAGTGGTCCCACATAGACTCAAGTCTGTAGATAATATTTTATTATTTGTTTTGTATTTACAATGCTTTTAAACTTTTTAATCAGCTGCTGACATTTTTTTTTTGAGATAGGGTCTACCTATGTACCCCAGGCTGGCCTCAAAGCCAAGGTCCTCCTACCTCAACCTCTCCAGTGCTGGGATTATAAGCACAGACCACACTTAGCAAGAGGTGGTTTTGGTTTTGCCTTTTTTTTTTTTTTTAATTTTAGTAGCATATTACAGTTGTGTAGGGGGGTACACTGTGACATTTACAAAAGTGCTTACAATATATCTAAGTTAGATTCATCCTCTCCATCTTTCTCCTTCTCCCTCTTCCCCACCTTCTTAGAGCAGTTTCAGCAGGTCTTACAGTTCCATTTTCATACATGAGTGCATAGCACTTTTACCATATTTGCTCTCCTTTCCCTTCTTCTTATGCCCTTCCACTGGTACCAACCCCCAAACAAGTCCAGTTTTATCTTCCTGTCCTTCATTTTTCAAAAAAGACATTTTTGTTTGTTTATGATGCTTATATAGGGTGACATTCATATATATGTACATATGGAAATATACCCCAAATTGGTTTGTCTCCTCCATTATTCTCTTTTCTACCTTAGTTCCCTTCTTATAGCGATTTCAACAGGTTTGAATGTTCCATATTCATTCTTGTAAAGAAAGTACATCAACCATATTCACCTTTTTTACTTCCTTCATTTACCTTCCCACTCTCATTAGAGCAAAATGATGAAATTTCTCATAAAAAATAAGATTCCCTCTTGCTATGGTTTGGGTATAGTTTGCTCCTCAAGGGTCTCTGTTGGAAGCTTGGTACCCAGCGTGGTAATATGAAAGCTGACAGAATCTTTAAGATGTGCGGCCTAGTGGGAGGTCTTTAGGTTTTGAGGGGTGCTGGCTTCAGAAGTGACTAGTCTCTTGGAGTGAGTTCTCATGAAAGCAAGTTGTTATAAATGCCCGAACCTAGCTCCATCTAGTCTTTCTCTGGCTTCCTGTTTGTCAGCATGATTGCTTGCTGCTGCACACACTAGCATCACCATTGCCATCCACCATGATGTGACACAGCCAAAATGGTCCTCACCATTCCCTTAAACCTCCTCAACTGTAAGCTAAATAAACCTCTCTTCTTCATAAGGAGCCTACCTCAGGTATTTCATTATGGTAAGACAAAACTAACTAATACAGAAAATTGGATTCTAAGAGTAGGATTGTTACCTGAAAACATGGAGTTGACTTTCAAACTGGATTTCTGACAGAATTTGGAAGGGTTTTAAGAACAGGCTAGAAAAAGTCTATAATATCAGAAACAGAGCTTTATGGGCAATTCCAGTGAAGGCTCAGAAGACAATGAGACTCAGCAATTAGTGGTAGATTAAAATGAGGGTTCTACTGGAAATTGGACTAGCGCCTCACCACAGCCTGAACCATACCATATGAACTCTTAGCATCCTAAGTTGTGAGCTAATAAGTCTTTTCTTTATAAAGTCAGCCTGCCTTGGATATTTCATTAGTATGACAAAAAGCTAACTAGAATACAGTTGTTTCTGTTTTTAAAACTTTAAGATCTAACAATCTTCCTTTCACTGATCAGCAGTGGAGTCCACAGGTATCTGACCAGCTGCAAACAAAAGAATTCATCAGAAGTGGGTCCAGAGTCAAAAAAGGCCTGCTCCTTTGTTCTGGGGCTGCTGGGATTTAGTGTTGAGGCAAATAATGCATGTGTGAAATATACTAGAGACCTCGTGGCTATGCCCTTGGGAGGAAAAAGGATTCTATACAGATTGCTGAGAACATCCTTTTCTGCCTCCACCACAAAACACATGCACACTAGTTGCTAAGTGACACTGCTAATGTTGCTCTAAGTTAATAAACTATTCAGCATCCAGAAAGGTCTACAGTTGCCTAAACATTGGGGTAATACTCCTATGTAATCTCTAAATTTGAAAGGCCAAGTAAGCCCTAAATGATGGATTTCAAAAATAATAATCAGGACTTACAGGAGGCTCAAAATGACTTGCTACTTGATCTCATTTCATTGGAATTACTGCACTGGCTCCCAAACTTTGCTACACACTAGAATCACTCGGGATCTTTCAAAAAACTCTGATACCTATGCTAATACCCAGATATTCTGATTTAATTCATATGGGGTTTGACCTGGACAGTGAGATGTTTAAAGCTCCCCAGGTAACTTTTTAACATGCAGCAACTTTGAACACCACAAAATTACTACAGAAAGTATTCTGATTCTATAACGCACTACAAAGAAATACAAATTCTCACTAGAATGAAGTGTAGAATTCTCAAAGCTTACATAGCAAATAATCAAAAGGTGAGACTCAGGAAAGAGAATAGATGGAGTTTATGCCATAGCTGGTATATAACAAAACAGCAATACATTTTCATTCTTCTTTTCTCTGTCAGTACTGGGGTTTGAAATCAGGGCCTCACACTTGCTAGACAATTGCTCTACCATTGGAGCCATGACCCCATTCCATTTTCATTCATTTTTGTGTTTGAATGGTTGAATGGTTATTATGCAAGAGGATGATTGAAATGACACCAGAATAAAAGGCTTTCAAATTTTTCATGGAATTATTACAATTTGGAGAAATGTAAATATTTACTCCAAACTACATTTACAGTATCATGAGGTAAATGGTGCCAACATGAAAAATCCTTTCTTTAATAAAAATAGAAATCTCTCAGGTAATTATATTTGATTTGACAAATATTTCTTTATACATCTAAGTGACAGAGGCTCTGCTGGAGACTAGGGATAACATACTATACAAAGAAAACCAAACAAAAAAATCTTCATCCTCATATCCTGAATGGGTGGAGGGAAAGAAACATAAACTAAGTTAGAAGGCTGGCCAGGAATGAGAGGGTGTGATGGGGACCGTGTGTGATCTTAAATACACAAGTCTAGAAAGGAGCATTTTTGTGAGCAAAGACTTAAAAGGGGTGCCCGGGGACATACAGTGCATCTGAAAGGCAGTAACTCTGCATCAGCAAAACTGCTCAGTACACACAGTATCATACCTCCATGTGGGATCTTGGGGTTCTCAGGGAGTCTTCCTGGATCCGTTATTGAGGCTCTCACTAAGGCAACCAGACAAAATATGGCAAGGCCATAGAACACTTTAAAATAAATAAATAAGCAGATTAGTCACTCGCCCTTTAAAACATTTTATCAAAAAGCATAAAGTTTAAAAAGCACATTTCAATGATCATCATGATAAATAATTTTCAAAAGATGAGATGGAAAAATCAAGAGACTAAATCATTTTACTCACAAAATAATACCACCGAGAACACTACATGAAATGTACCAACTTAAAATATTGTTTTTCATAATAAATTACAAATGCTATAAATCAGATTCTATATTAACAGTGGTTTCAAATAAACAATGGTGTAAATAAATAAATGGGCACCCTTTTAATTCATCCAAAAAAAAAAAAATATATATATATATATATATATATACATACACATACACTTTTTTTTTTAAGTGATACTGGGGTTTGAACTCAGCATCTTGCACTTGCTAGCCAAGTGCTCTACCACTTGAGTCACTCCTCCACTACTATTTTTGGTTTTAGTTATTTTTCAGATAGGGTCTGGCATTTTTGCCTGGATTGGCCTTGGACTATAATTCTCCTACCTATCCTTCCCATGTAACTGAGATTACAGGGGAGCAACACCACATTCAGCTTGTTTATTGAGATTTTGCCAGGGCTGGCCTAGACCCATGATACTCCTGATCTCTGCCTTCTGAATAGTTGGAATTACAGGCACAAGCCACTGCACACAGCCATACATGTAGTACATTGTAAAGGGCCAAAATATTCTACATTTAAAATTTTTATTAACTCTGTGCTCAATTGCCCTTTTCGACTGATCTTAAGATGCTTACTTTGAAAATACAGAATTAAGAAACTTAGCTGGCAGAGTGGCTCAACTGACAGCACACCTACCTATCAAGCACGAAGCACTGAGTTCAACCCTGAGTATCACCAAAAAAAAATAGAAAATTTGATTTTCAAAATAACCAGAAAAAAATAACAGTAAGGGGAAATTGACATTCAGTCTCCATAATTTCATATTTTAAATTAATAAGACACAAGCATTCTACTGGGGGAATGAAAGGATTAACATACTGACCATGTAGAAGGAAACAGTTTTGAGTGCTCACTCCAGGACTGATTGCATGACACTGTTCAGTTTATTTCATTTTGTTTTTGTGACAAGGCCTTGCTATGTACCTTAGGCTGCCCTCAAACTCAAAATCCTGCCTCAGCTTCTGACTGCTGGGATTACAGAGGTGTACCACCATGCCTGGTGATACAGGCCGGTTTTATTTGTATAACAGAGATTTTATTTCCTACAGTTCTTGTGAGATCAAAGTTAGGGAGAGTATACGAAAAGTATAAATGCTATGGATAGATACAATATACCATTTTGATCCGTTCTTTTAATCATAAGCAAGCCATCATCAATGGACTATAGCAGAAAAGAATTATCTGGAAGTTCAAAGCTATCACAATCAACTTCATAATCAGTGATTTTAGTATCATGAAATTCTTACCTTGCAGTAATGTACGCTATCTCTTTTCTTAAAACTTTCACATTTAAGCTAGGCACAGTGGTACATGCCTATAATCCCAGTACTCAGAAGGCTGAGGTAGGAGGATAGCAAGTTTGAAGCCAGCCTAGACTACGTAGTGAGACCCTGTCTCAAAATACCAAAAAAAAAAAGAAGTAAAAAATAAAACTTCCACGTTTGCAATTAAAATGCACACAGACACACAATTATTAGTACTGTTTTCAGTTTTTTTAACAAAATGGTCTTTATATATTTTGCAGAGCTAAAATGTAGAGGTAGCATTTTTATCTAACTGAAAATATATAATGGCTATTGTTTTTAAACTTCTATAATTTAGTAAATAACAATACTAATAGCACTACTAAAATAACAAATACAAATACATTAGAACAATCACAATGAGAAAAATCTTTACCTATATAAGAAAACAAAGACTTAGAAACTTACGTATTACTAATGCGCCTGGAATATGTCCTTCCTCATAGTGAGGAAGGATGATGATCTTGGGAATGATAGCAACATTGAATAGCCAGACACAGACAATCACAGCCAGGCAGCACCAGCCATGTGGGTCAACAACAAAGTGAATCCGGAAACCCATCGTGCAGCCCGAGAACTGCCTGTCAACCCACAAGGAAGACAGTCCTAAGAAGGAAGGAAGAAAGAAGTTACTAGCAGAAAAAAGTGTGACCAAAAACTGCATTTCTGACAACCATAAGTAACATTTACTAAGTTTTTTAAGTGAATTTCCTTTTTTAAAAAATAATAAATAGGAGAAAAACAGAAATTTCACCAAAAGCTTCAAAGGACTTCAACAGTTCCTTATGAATTGAGACTGAGAGGGCAGGCTTGCCTTTAACTTTGTCTACTAAAGTTGAAATACATGTTTGTTCTTACACCAGCAAGTTCATGTGGAAGCCTAAGAGAAATGGGGGGAGATGTCAACAAAAGACACGTATAAAAAATTAGTAGCTTCAAACCACAAGACTAAATGATGGTCACAGAGTCAAATTAGTGGTTCTCTTGAAGGGGAAACAGTGTCTGTTAACTGGAGGAACCTGAGAGACCCTCTGAAGGGCTGAATGTCTCTGTGTTGGCCTGGGTGGCACCTCGTGGGTTTGCATAAATAAACATTCACTGAGCTGTGCTTTTAAGCTTGTGCACTTTAGTTTAATTTTAAGCCATAATATTTTTTAAATCATTCTGAAAAATTTAAATGACAAATTGCTAAAAATGTTAAAATTCCTGGAATAAAGCTCCACTAATTTCATTATCATCACCTCAGGAAGCCTCATTTTTAAATGGGGCTGTCTTTTCAGTTGAGCATTAACAATCCAACAGAACTCCAAATGACAGACAACCTCCATGTGCATGAAGAAACTTCCATACGTGTGACAACGATAAAGTGACTTACAGGATGTCCAGACTTTAGTAAATACAACTCATAAAGCTTAAACAATAAGTACTGTTTAAGGTTCAGGGCATCTTTCACATAAAATATAATGGCAGAATAATAAAATAGGACGTGATTCTCCAACCTGTAAGCAAACTAGCATCAACCTGGGAGTTTAAAAAAAAAAGGTACATTCCCAGACCATATTTCAGAACTACTAAATCATAATTCTTCATAAAGCTAAAAACCAGTAAGATGCTCTCCAGATGCCTGATATGGCTGACTGCTACCTAGGAACCACTAATCCACTGAACTTCACACCAACATCATGCTCAAGAAGTATTCACTGGGCCTCTGCTATGTACTAGTCACTCCCTAGACACTGTAGATACAACTGAAGAAGACAAGGCCTTTCCTTAAAGATACTAACAGACTAAGGGGAAAAAGAGTCATATAGAAGGTTTCGTATAATATGCCAAGTTCCAGATTTGGGGACAAGCTTCTAGGAAGAGCATAGAAGATGGGTAGAGTAAAATCAGGACTCAATCAAGACTTCCTGTAAAATGTGAAAACTGAGCTCTGTCTAAAAAGTAGAAGTTATCCAATCAAAGAAAAGTAAAACAAGATTGCCAACAGAAGGAACAGCAAGGAAGTATGTGAAGGTAAAAACTGTAGGAGGTATACAAACAGCTGTCCCAAATTACAAGGCTTTCTGTGGACAGTGGCTGGGGACAATGCAGGGGTATGTCATTAAAGGGAGGCTAAGACTTCATTCAAAGACACAGAAAAGCTGCCAAGGCAGGAGGTGAGCATGAGAAGACTTGCATTTTTTCTTGTTTTGTTTTGTTTGCAGTACTGGAGTTTGAACTCAGGGACTACACCTTGAGCCACTCCACCAGCTCTTTTTGTGTGATGGGTGTTTTCGAGATAGGGTCTTGTGAACTATAAGCCGGGTGGCAGGAGCACATACCTGTAATCCTAGCTACTCAGGAAGTAGAAATCAAGAGGATCGTGGTTCTTAGACACCGTGGGCAAATAGTTCATGAGACCCTATCTTGAACATCTGTATTTTAAATAAGTTATTGAAGCTAAAGACAGACCAGTGAGGCTAAGAGAACACAAAAGCCCAAATTAGTTTTCAGAGAATGGATCAATTGAAGAAAAAGTCAGCATCAAACAATGAGTCTTACTAATTGACTTGACATTAGGAGTCACTGAGGAGAGTCACAGGTGACTCCCCAACTTCCCACTTATATCCTTAACTGTTTCATTCTAAGAATAATTAATCTTCATCTGAATAGCCTTGGGCACCATCCACTAGAGGCCTTGCCAATGCTCATGGAAACTAAGAAAGATGGAGAAACACTTGATTTTAAAGCAACCGCCCACCTCTCATCCCTAGATCCTGAGAACTACTGGGGCAACAGAAAACAAGACAACTCCAATACAATGCCACTCAAAGACTGAAGTTCGATATGCTCCAAATTAAGATTTGTATAAGAATTCTACAATAGGAGCAGTGCCTCAGCTTTTAAAAAAGTACAAGTTGAACATTGTTACCTTTTAAGTAGAAATAAAAAGGCAGATCAGTAAGTGAGGACAGTCAGAAGATATAAAGCATGCTGTGTAATTTACTAGGTATCATTACTTAAAAAACTAAAGAACATGAATTCAAATGGAAAGCTGATAGATCACTAACAAGAAATATTCTAAAGAATGCTAATTTTTTTCTTTTCAGTCATTTTTGCTATTGTTGTTTGTTTGTTTTGATACAGGGCTTCACTGTGTTACCTGGGCTGCCCTCAAACTTGAAATCCTCCTGCCTCAGCCTCCCTAGTACTGAAATTACAAATGTGTGCCCAGCAAGAAGGTTAATTTTTCACAGCCTTGCTAATTATCAAGTGCTAAAAGAAATGACAGAAGGCTCTGTTTTCTCAAACAGAGCCATGCTCAAAATTATTATTTCAATTAAGTTTCAGTTCTATTGAGGACTAAAAACAGAATATAAAGTTCAATAATTACATAGCATAGAGCAATTTCATTACTCATTTCTATTAACTTTAGAAAAGAGAAAGGCATACAAGCCAACACAGCAAGTGGGAAAACTATCAAATACTCATTCATTTTTTGAATTCTCATTTTATTCCTCGGCCAGAAAACAACACATTTTTCTTATTGCCAAAAGGTCCCTCACAACAGATACACTACGGTGAAAAGGATCATTGAAAATGTGTCTGTTTATCCTAAATGAAAAGATACAGATGATAAGTTCTAAAAGAACAAGTATCCCCAAGGAAGAGTAAGAATAGAAAAATTAAAACAATGACCAAGAAAGATGCTAAATATTTCAAGTAAATACCTGATCAGTACAAACTAGTGCCTCATGATCCTTACAGTGGTGGTACAGAAGAAAACAGTGGTCTTCCAAGAGCTCCAAATCAGAGGACAATTACGAGCGCGTTAGCTGGGAGAGGCGACAGGATGGCTCCACTCAGGTACTATCTAGCAGGTGTGGCAGACGGCTGAGCAGAAGTCTTACACATCCCGAGGAGCAACCCAGCTGAGCACAGTGGTGCTGCTCAGGCTCCAGGGCGGCATTTGTAAATCTCCAGCTAACTTTCATTAGCTAGAGATTCCGACACACTAATTTGTATATTAAATGGTGAGCTCATAGCTCAAACTTTGATGTGACTACTGGAGGTACTGGTACCTCCACATTTTTTAAGATTGCTATCTGGTAACTATACTTGAGTGCTGTGACTAGCTTCATAAGGATGTAAATTGCTACAGCACAAACTTTTTCAAAGAAAGCCCTAGTAAACTATACTGAGTAAATATTTATGATGCTTAAATTATTCTGATGGGTCTCAACCTTTCCTTTTTTGCCTTTTCAGACAATTGTATTTCAGTACACATTTTCCTAAGGAAGAGTAAGTCACCATGAAAAGAAAATAACACAAAACCGCCATATGACAAGAAAACTTTAATACCAGAAAGTAAATTTTAGAGTCATAAAGATTAGCCAAAATAATTAACAGGAAATCTAGATAAACATACATCTCTAAGCTTAGTTTTAAATGACTCTCCACCTCAGCCAAAGCAGTTTTATTACCATGGTATGAATATGAAAGTCATATTCCATCACTTGTTCCTCCTGTCTGAAATGTCCTGACCACTCTACTTACTCTTTAAATTTAACTCATAATTCAAAGTCAATTTGACTCTCACTCGATATCTGAAATTTTTTCTGGCACTTCAATTCACAGTGATTTCTCTTTCTCTTCAAAATTTCAACAAAAAGCAAACTACTGGAAGAAAACAGCAAGTGATTTTAAAAGTTTGGAATGAGGATGGCATTCACAACCAAGACCAGAAAGCCATAAGTTTAAATTTCTGAGTCCAAAACAAAATTCAAAGACAAAGCATGCCTGAAAAAACATTACAACATATGACTGATAAGTAATTATATAAAAAGGCAATTCACAAACAGAAAAAACAATCCAATGGCTAATCATTACTAAACAGGTCAATACGAAATAACTAAGCACATTTCTCATCCATTTCACTGAAAAACTTTTGGAAAAACAGATATATATCCAATGCTAACAGAAAATTCTCACATATTACTGATGTGCATGTACTGACACAGTCACTTAGAAGGGTATTTTGACAGTATCTATCAAAATGTAAAAACCTTTTACCTAGGAGTTATTTTTAGTAATACCTATGAAAGTACTCATGAAACCATGCAAGTGTATATATACAAAGATGTACAAAGATACAGCACTCTTTGTTTTTTTTTTTGTTTTTTTTTTTCATTTTTCTTTTATTATTTATATGTGCATACAAGGCTTGGTTTATTTCTCCCCCCTGCCCCCACCCCCTCCCTTACCACCCACTCCACTCCCTCCTGCTCCCCCCCTCAATACCCAGCAGAAACTATTTTGCCCTTATCTCTAATTTTGTTGTAGAGAGAGTATAAGCAATAATAGGAAGGAACAAGGGGTTTTGTACAGCACTCTTTGGAATCATAAAAATATTGTACCATTTAACAGTTCACAAGAAGAGGAGAATGCTAAAATGACTGCAATTTGGGGGAGTGGAAGAGAAAAAGGAGACAGTCTAGATCTGCATGTGACTACCTATAATCTACTGCTGAGTGAATAAAGCAAGTTACATAGACAAACACAAAATCTATGATGGGGAATTTTAATAGTGATGTTTCTGGTGGGGAAGGGATAAAGACAGAAGGAGCACATGGGAATTTTCTGCAGTGCACACAATGGGCTATATTTCAATATGGAGTCTGAGTTATACAAGTGGGTGAATTTGTCAAAACTCAGACACTTAAGCTCAGTACATTTCATGGTATATAAATGAACCTTAAATAAGCAAAACTGTAAAACAATATTGATCTCTATGATATGTACACTGAAGTACGGTGTAAGGGGAGCAACCGACATCTACAATTTGCTTTGAGATGAATCCAAAATCTAATAATAAAGTTGAATGATGGACAGACAGAGGAGTAGGTGATGAAGTTCAGTAACATATTATTTACAGAATCTATGTAATAGGTATTCAGATGTTACAATATAAAATTCATTTCCATGCTTCTGTATAAGGTTTTTTTCAAAATGAATGTTGGGGGAAGCAAGTTGTAGAATAGTTTCTATAATATAATTAGAAAAAACACTAATGAACAACTACCTGCCTCTAAACATTGCAGTCTAAGGATACTACGCCACGTAAATCAGAAACATATTCCCATGTAAAATCAAATGCAAACTTACCACTTGCAGATTCACTGAGATATCCTGTGATTTTTCTGGTACTTGCATTTAGATGTTTTATCTTGATTCATTCTTTTTTTTTCTCTCTCTCTCTCTAACTACATCCCACCAAATAGATCTCTCTTTCAGTTACAGTTCTTCAGAAGCACCTATTAATGGTTTAAGAAATAAAGATCTCTCACAAAGGTAAAATATTGTAAGCAACTAAACAGTCTACCTGTGAAAATACCAAGTACAAAAGTTTTAAATTCAGAAATAAGAGAAAATGAACCTCATTCTGTGCTTTCATGTTCCATTCATCCCCCTAGACTTTGCATTCTCTTACCATAATACAGGAAAACTCTCTTTTGAAATCATCCAATTCCCATAAAATCAAATTAACATCATATTTTCAGCATTTGAGCTTCACTTAACTTCCTTGACCCCAAATCACAAAATAGCAACAGATTCTGAGATCACTCTGTGGGAGAATACAGCATAATATATATCAAGACGTAAGGCTAGAAGTATCTAATCACACTTAGATATAATGCATGTGGATATATAATACATTCAATGTATGACACATAATACCCGTCAAAGCCACCAGTCAATTGGAAGCAAAGGGCAGATTCTAAGATGGTGCCAAGTTTCTGGCTTAGGGACTAAGTGAAGGTTGTACCACTCTTCAACACAGGAAAGACAACTCGAGATATAGATTTGTTCAGCATACTGCTTAGCACTGCAACAGCAAACTAATACATGATGACGCTATGAAAAGTACGTCAGAGTCATTATCACTGCACTTCCAGGCCCCTTTATAAATTTAGTGAAACCAACAAACACACAAACTACCACTTATATTTTTCCCAGGGTCAATTTTTCTATGGTCTATGATAAATTGTCAAGTACCATTTCTTTCAACTCTAAGTTTTTAACCTAATTTAAAGTAGTCTCCTTGGCTGTACCTAGCTTCTTAGGGACAAAATATAGTATGACAAAGTTAAGGAGATGCTACCCAGATGACAAATGAAAAATTATTTTTCCAGAAAAAATTCCAAACAGAATTTAATGTGGTACAACAAAATGTTCTGAAACACATCCAAAGTCATAAGGCTACTAAGACTCTGACTCCGAGGGCGGCTTCCTAATATTTCAACAAAACAGGAGTTTCTGTCAGTAACTTCATTAGGTAATAGCACAGGCCAATCACCCATGAGTCAAATCCCAGTCACTCATTGGCTTAAAATCAAGAAAAATCTCACTTTACATTTACAGGTGATACATTGAGGAGAAAGCATCCAAAGTCATTAACACTGTCGCTGACACTATGGAATCAAAGTTCATCTATGTGGTATAAAAGTTAGATCCAACAATTCAAAACATTAGGGGATGACAAAATCCCAAAGTTTCAGAACAAAATGCCATTGAACATTTTTAACACTGTTATTTCCTAAAGAATTCTATCAGCAATTCGCAGGATAAGTTTTCAAACAACCACAAAAATTCTTTTCTCGAGGGTAAAGAGAAAACAGATACTATAACAAATGAATACATGATATTTAAAACACTTTGCAGTCAAAAAATTTAGAAAAAAGTTACAGTCATCTATTGTTAAGCATACTCAAATAGCTATAACTTTATAGCTATTTGAATTTTGACTTTATTCTGCTCTGAAAAGTGGCTAATCATGACAGTTACCTGAAACATCAGAGTCTAGCTACCTCTAATAATTGGCTAATAAAGTAAATGAATTTTTTAAATATCATACAAGTATTCAGCTTATTATCAACAGAGTAGAAAATAAATCTTGTACAAATGTTAAAAAACAGAGAGCCATGTTCAAATTACAGCACAGCCTCGTACTTGCTTTCCAAGCTTTATTTTACCTAACTGTAAAATGAAGATAAAAATATCAGCTTCCAGGGTTATTGTCATGCTTAAATGAGAAGTTGCCTAACAAAGCAGCATCTTCAAAATAGTAACTTTAAAGGGAAGTGAGCAGGGGGAGAGGAAAGAAAACTTAAAATTGAGTTATACTTTTAGTTTTAGACTCCCAAATGAAACAAGTGTTTCTGGGTCCTGTTATTAAAAATAGTGATACAATTTAACCATACCCCATTGTCTACTTTCTCTAATACCAAACACTGCAAACTACTTGTCAGAGAAAAAGTTCAGCTATAACAGCCTATCTAAATTGACCTTGGATCTCTTCAAGCAGAAAACCCAAAATAGAAGTTTGATCTAAAATAGAATGATTGAACTGAAGCACCTCATTTAAATATCTTTCAAGTACAAGCAGGATTGGTGAGCTAAGAAATAAAGCCTGAAAAAAAAATAAGCACTTGATTTCAGAAGCTAATGAAGAATGTATAATTAAAGCAGGGAATACTGAATAAATTACCAAGTTCTCCAAGAAATTAAGTAAAAATGTGGGTGTGGTGAAGTGTCAAAACAACCTTGCACCATCGCTACAGAACCCGCTCTGCAGAACAAGTCTCTAAGTCACTACCTTCTGGGCAAACCTGAACTAAGCTGTTGTCCTGTACACCTGCCTCCTGGGTAAAAAATAACCATCAGTGCTGGAGCTCTACTCAGAATCCTGCTCGGTAGTGACATACTTCATCAGAATCTCCTACCAAAAAGTAGAAAGAACTTGGAAGGCAAGGGGTGACATCAATTTCAGTCTACCAAATATTATTTCAGTCAGTATAAAATGTCTACGTGAGAATTTTCATTAGGGAGGTAAGAGCGTGGGGGAAGGAACGAAAAGGCAAAACTGAATGCAGAGCAACGACAACCTCTACTCCAGACACAGTACAGGGAAAATTCTTCATGGGAAAGGCAGAAATGAAGAGGCTAGGATTTTCCTGGGTGTAAACAGCTATGTTCTTCCAAGAGGGAAGGTGAACCAGCTACTGATCACCTAGTACCCAGCATGCCAAAACTGGCTAGGGGAAGAAAAGGAGGCTGACTTAGATTGCCTCCACACCAGAATTTACCATGAGCCCAGTGCATTGTGCTTCCTACAGCAGTAACACTCGAAGAAAAATCTCCTCTCCACTGCTTGCTCAAGCTGAAAATCCTACAGTTCATGAAAAAGTTATTTATTCTATAATTACAGACAAAAGACTGAAAATTACAAGCCTGCTTCAGATCATACTTAAGCATTTTAAGCTAAAATGCTTGAATGGTAAATGCTATTTTTTAACTAGCCTGCCCTTTTGTGAAAGAAGCAACAGATAAGGGAAGACAGCAGATACCTAACCAGCCTCTGAAACTGGGAAGAACACTGATCTACTCTGAGAACAGGACAAACTTGGAAAATGTCACATTTTACCCAAGGTAGATCTAAAAGGGGAAACAAATAAACCACCATCACACTTCAGTGTTTTGAGTCAGGTAGCTGACTCATTTCATCAGGGATTCTTAACTGATAAATTGCTAATCTGACAATTAAAAAGACCAATGTTGGGCAGGTATGATGGTACATGCCTGCAATCCTAGCACTCAGGTGGCTGAGGAGGATGGAGAATTTGAGGCCAGCCTAGGCCACTTAGCAGGACCCTGTCTATTGAGAGAGACAAAGAAGTGTTGTTTTTCCATTTATTCTACTTTCTCACCTTGCATATCCTAGGCAGGTACTCTACCACTAAACTATAGCCCCAATCCATCCCCTATATTTTGTTTACCGATTCAAAAAACTTCCAACATTCTTCACTTCAAGTATGTATGCATTGATTATTCTACTCGATGCTAAATTGTCTTTTAATTCTAGCACATTTAAAAAGTTCAATCTGAGCCTTGATATTTTGTTAAAGTAATATAAGATTTCTACATGCCTTAACAACAAAGTAAAACTGGCACTAAAAACAACCTTTCCTCCACCTTCCTGCTGTGCCTGTAGTGTTGATGCTGCCACTTGTAGCTACCTGGGCTGGAAAAGTTTCATTGACTCACTCTTAATTATGGTTCCAGCAAAAAGCCCCACGGAGACATTACTAGATTGCTCAATAAGCTTCTTCACTAATCCACGGCACTATTTTATTCATGGGCTTTCCCACAGTTTCTGAAACACACACTGTAAATTAAAGAAATTAGGTAGTAGGCAAATAAGAAATAAAAATTTCATAATTCACTGATTACTTGTCTTAGAACCTACCTGTTAGGCTGATAAAGATTATGTGTATGCATTTTTAAATGCTTAAGTTTTAAGTTTAAGTACTTTATTAATTAAACAAATCCTTGTTCCAAGTACAGCTTCTAATACATGTTAACAGAAATCTCAACATTTTAAAGTTATCTAATTGTTTTGCATACAAAATAATGAATTCGGGAGTTCATCTGTTCTGGTACTCATTTTACTAAAACTTTTCACAAGGCAAATATTGTAAATGTAGCTTCTATATGGTAAAGAGTCTTAAATTATTTACAAACATGGCATTCCCCAAAGTAAATATGGAAAATTTAAGAGAAAAAAATTAGTCTTAAAGAATTTAGTCTAAGCCTGGCACAGTGGTACACTCCTATAATCCCAGCACTTGGAAGGATGAGGCAAAGTATTCTAAGTTCCAAGCCAGCTTGAGCTGCACAGCTCAAGAAAAAGAAAAGAAGAGAATTTTGTCTAGTTGTATATGGATTAGAAAATAAGCTGGGTCACTGACCTACCCATGACCTCACTGATGGAGAGTGTCAGAATCCGCACTGGAACCTGGTTTTACTTTCCACAATACCAAATCTCATTTGGCTCTTTCCTTCCAAATGATTTCTTACCCCATCTCTTGTTCAAAAAAGCCTTTTGCTACTAAGAGATAGTACACCTAACGCAAAATAGAGCATCTCTTTGAACTGTGTCTTTAAAGTAAATCTAGAGTTGGAAGTAGTTAATACCACACCAAAAGCCTCTCCATTCAGGAATGGCAGTACTAAGCATTCATCAATGGTAATTACTATTATTATTTTTTGCCACAAGATAGGTAGTGGATTTTTTTAGGCACAGGTAAGTGGAGGACCCATTGGACACATCTTTTTAACTTGCACTTAATTGTCCTTATTTGTCTTTATTTTAGACTGTAACTTTACACTATGATTTATGACCCCGTCCACAAGGACCCTGATTTGTTTTCCCTCTTCTACTTTTATGAACTGCTATATTGCCATATTTTCAAGTAATAATTGGTCAGGTCCACTTAGCCCTGAAGATACAAGCAATATTAACATGTGACCAAAGTAGAGTTTGAGAAAGACCATAATTTAAATGGTGTCTCCAGTTAAAACCCAGCGATCTGTGCTGGAGAATGGTAACAAGTGCACAGTGTGGCCATCCATAAGCCATTTTCTGGAACCACCCTTACTCTGGGGGAAGGGAGGGCGAAGGTCAATGAAGGAGCAAACTATATTTCCCCTCCTGCAGAGTGAATGGAAGGCTGTCACAGCATGGAGACCCGGGGTCCCAGCGCAGGGCTTGGGGCAGGGGCTGCGCAGAGGGAAACAACCGTAGGTCACAGGCAAGGAACTCAGGGCACCGATTTTTTTCTCCCAACCACAGCAGGAACCCACCCCCTAGGCGTCACGCGAGGGGCACTTGGAGAAGATGCTCCGAGGCCAGGCCCCGGAGGTGGCGGGACAGGTGCAGCAGGGGCTGGGTGGCACGGAGGAGGTGGCACCCGAAGGGCGCGGGCACCTGGGGCGGGGGTGTCCCGGGCGGGGGGCTGGGTAGGCATCGGGGATGCGGGGACCCGGGGTGCGCGGGCACCGGGATGCGCGAGGACTGGGGAGGCACCGGGGATGGGAGGGGGAGCGCGGGCACCGGGGACGCGGCCCGCGCGCGCCGCACGCACTCACCCTCGCCGCCCGCTCGCCTGTCACCGCCGCGGCTCCCGCGACCGCCAGCAGCTCTTCCCCGACCTCCTGCTCGGACGCCGCCACCGCCGCCCAGGCCGGGCCGCGCTCCCCTTCCGCTTCCGGGAGCCCGAGCGCCGGGCCGGGCCGAGTGGGTGTCCGCGCGCCCGCGCGGGGAGGGATGGCCGCCGCCGTAGCCGTCGCCGCTTCGCGCCCCGCAGCCGCGATGGCAGCCGCCGAGGGCCGAAAGACCAGAAGTGGTTCCGCGGCGGGGCCCCGGGGACCGCCGTCACCGGAACACCCGTACCTGGCGTACCTTGGAGCCTCGCCCTCCCCTCGGCTGCCCCCTGCCCGGCTTCGCTCAGGCTGACATCGTTGTCCCCGCACCCTCCCTGTGCAGGACGGGGGCCTCATGTTTAAAGATCGCGTGAGGCCTCCTTCCATCGGGGGATGATTCGCAGGCCTCTGGCCCCCCTGACGCGCGCTCGGTGGCCCCAGGGTACCTTGCTTCAGAGTGCGGTCTGCAGCATCAGCATCCACGGGGAACATGTAGGAAATGTAACGTCTCAGGCCAGCTGCATGGGCACCTGCCTTTTAACAGGATCTCCAGGTGATTCCTACGGGCGCACCTTACACTGTTGTGCAGGGTCTTACCCTCTTCCCACCTTCTATTGGGATGCTCCAGCCATCCAAGAGTTTTCCAGTGTCTGTGGGCAACCTCAATCCATACACAAATAAACTTTACTTATATCTCAGGAGACCTCCAAAAGTTGCAACTTTCCCATCTGGGTAATCCAGGAAAACTGAACTGATTGGACAATGCAAACAATTCACCTCCAGGTCTAATTTGGTGTCTTCACCAAACACCAGGGGAATACTCATGCCTTTCCCACATCATCGTGGAGGAATAGGACTTTGGAACGCTTACACTATTTGCAGTGATGTGAACCTAGACTGATGCGCCTGCATGGCACAGAAGGAGATAGTGGCTGGGAGAAGTGTGCTGTATAAAGTTCCTTGTAATATGGAATTGAAAGCCCTCCACAAGTGGGTCTGTTCCTCCGTCTTGAGTCCTAGCTCCAACTAACTTGGTTCATTTTCTCTAGAATTCCTTTCATTCATTCCCCTAACATGCTCTTTCTCTCTTCGCTGGTGATCTTACTCCTAGCCAAACTTAGGAATCAACTGAAATCCTTCCAGCCCTCACACTTCTCCATCACCACTGTACTTGTATAGCACTCTGGCTTATTTTGAGCCCTTGTGTTATCTTGTTTTGCTAAGGATTTTAAGATGTGTTCTGTCCTACTGAGCAAACATCTTGTGACCGTAAAGACATGGTTTCAGAATATGGTCCTCCAATCAGCAGAAACAGCATCACCTGAGAATCTGTGACAGATTGTCGTCTCCAGTCCCACCCCAGATCAACAGTATTAGAAATTTTGGAGGTGGAACCCACCACTGTGTGGTCTAACAAGCCTTCCAAGTGATTCTAATGCACATTCAAGGGCTAGAATTACTGACCTAGACCATCGAATCCTAAAGGAATTTGGTACCAATTCAATGGGAGGAACTTGTTTAGCCAGAAGCAAATTTTATTCTTCTTCAGGTTCATAAAGAAGTTCCCCCTTGCATACTAGCTAGGTTGGAGGGCTAGTCACAACTGGTTTTGGAAGAATAACCTTTGATTTTCATAATGTGTTTGATATAGTAGGATCTTTTGTAACTTGATATGTTCCAATAGGCAGAAATGATACAGTGAAGGAGTAATTTCGAAGAAAAACAAGTAGACAGCCCTCCCCAAGTCTAGCTCTCTGAACTGCATATTGTTCTGCCCTCTTTTCAGCTACCCCATGAGAGGGAATGACTTGTGTCAAATGGTCTTGACAAGGGCCAACATGAGAATTAGTTGAGAGGACCATGAATACACATGACAATTGGAAGTGTACATATTTTTTGATGCCTATTTTCATGAGTTAGACTTTCTCTTAGCCAAATTAATTCCACAGAGCATGTTCTAGGAAAAACATGCAAGGAGAGAAGTAATAGCAAAAACATTCTCAAAATCCTGAGCCTAATGGCATGGGCAACTAAGAAGTAGAGCCAAAGGCTTGTCTCCCCACCATACAGAGGTCATAGGCTCTCATTCTGTGACAGACTCAGACACCTGTCTCCAAGAAGAAGTAGAAGAAGTATTGCATCAGTTAATCTCTTGAAGACAGTTTTTGTTTTGTTTTGTTGTTATTTATTTGTTGGTGTTTGGGGTTTAGGGGACCAAACCCAGGGCAGCCACTCTACCACAGGGCCACGTCTCCAGCCCAAGAGCTTTTCTGTATGATTAAAGGATGGAAAAAAGATGTATGTCACACACTGTTTATCCCTCCAGAACTCTAGTCTACTTCCTGGGCCTGTGATGGACTGAAACATGATTATTAATCAAACTAATTTTATCTGGGAATTAAAAAAGTAGACAAGGACAAGTAACATTGCTGCCTCTGCCAATTTAGCTCCTAACAAAGGCACAGTTGGGGCATTTATGTAGATAAACTCAGCCAACCACTGTGCTTCTGTGCCGTGACTAGGCAGGACACGATTTTATTGCAATTTCCAAAAGTCAGTGCAGTCCAGAGTTTAATCAGTACTGGCTAATAGCCCTTGGCAGCTTTGGGTAGATGGCATTCTCCACCTGCCCAGCTGGGTACCATGCCCTAGGCACCCACATGTGATGTACCGTCATGATTTCTTGGTTGCTCATAGTCATCTCCTCCATCTGTGTGAGTGGCAGAGTGCCCATTCCACAATAGTCTAATCCAAAAGTTGTTTGTAACCTTTTTGGTGTTACATATCTTTTTGAGCATGTGATGAAAGTTGTGGATCTTCCCCCTAGCAAAGTGCACACGTGCACACACACACACTAGTGAATGTGTATGAACATGGATACATATCTATATATAAAGTTTCTCACACTTTCAAGAGGATGTCAATGAAGTCATGAACTTCAGGATAAGAACTTACCCTAGAGTGTAGAAAGTAGGAGGTAAAATAAACATTTTTTTCAAATAACAAGGAAAACTCTAACCATGTGTTCTTAGGAGACAAAGGAAAAGCAACACTAAACAGTTATGAGCAAAGCGCGAAAGAAGCTGGTAGTTTCAGTGAGGTGGAAAAAGAGTGGTTGGTTTCATGGAGAAAGACCCTTGAATCAGGCCAGTGACAATAGGATTTTGCTTTGGGGCTGGGTGCTAGAATTTAAACCCAGGGCCTTGTGAATGCTAAGCACATGTTCTACCACTGCACTGTAACTCCAGCCACAAAAAGGGGATTTTGATTGGGACAAAGGAGGGAAAGAAATTTCAGGATGCATACAAGAGTGGCTGAGCAAGGCACGAAGGCATGAAGATGCAAGGGTCCGTGAGGTATGGCTCAAATGTAGAACATATGCAAAGACAGGAGAATGGGCTCATCAAACAGGCACATGGCTCAAAAACAAAGCTATTTCTAAGGAAGAGCCGTTAAGCTCTTGGGCAAGGGTACTTGGCTTGCTCTAGGCTGGAAAAGATGGTTAGTGAGGGCAATGGCATCATCAAAAGGCAGAGAAGGCATTTGGAAAATCTAAATAGCCCAAATTGAAACCCGGTATTTGCTTATTGTTTGTTCTAGAAGTTTCTATCAAGTTAAACGAAGATGAACTTGAGATTCTTACACTTGGCTAAATTCCAGTGGGGTAATACATCCTGATGAATGTTCGTGTGAGTTTAGAATCCAGTACACTGAAAGCATTAAAATCTGTTTGAGAGCTGGTGCCGGTGGCTCCCGCCTATAATGCTAGCTACTCAGGAGGCAGAGGTCAGGGGAATCGAGGTTTGAAGCCAGCCCTGACAAATAGTTCATGAGACCCTATCTCAAAAAACCTATCACAAAAATAAAGGGGGGTGGGGTTAGGGGGCTGACATAATGGCTTGAGGTATATCAAACAAACAACTTGAATAAAACTCCTGCCTCTAGCCAGGCCAGGAGATAGACATAGATAAAACCAGCTGCAAAGGAAACACTGTTGCTGCCAAGGTCATACAGCTGCTATAAAATGCCATAATGACCCCCTCTTTAAATGATAACTTCTTACCAATGATAACTCAGACTACATGCAATTTTCATTTATTACTAGTGACTTCCAATTGCTCAGCTATCTTCATCCCCCGACACCACCTACTCCCTAGTTAACTCCCTCTTTTCCTAATTCCCACCTCAAGACAACAGTCAACCCAAAACTGATCCAGGCTCTCTTAGACTCACTCACAAATCTCTCAACAGGAGCCCAACTTTCAGCCGATGCCTCCCTCCTTGCTCTTGTCTAGGAGTGCTCTCCCTCTTTGAAAAGCAATAAATTTGATTTTGTCAAACTACAGGCTTGTTCCTGGTAGTCTTTGGCTGATTAGGTCTTAACAGCCCATTCAACCTTGAAAGCTTTCCAATGTCAGGACTTGTCAATGTTCTTCAGGAAAGTCCCCTTCCTGTGTCCACTGCACAATAAAGTAACTGCCCTTCCCAGTAGTGAGACTCAGCAGTTCACACATGGACTCCTCCAAGGTGGGAGGAAATGGTGCCTTGAGCAGGTCATCCTGAATCCTCATCCTTTGGAGAACTGTGAAACAAAGTGAAAGCCAAGCAGAAAAATGTTGTGTTTTGCTTTCACACTGGGGGATTGAACTCAGGCCTTTTGGATGCCAAGAAAGTGTTTATCTTCAAGATACATCCGTAGTCCTTAGTTTTTTGAGATAGGGTCTCACTGTGTAGCTCAGGCTAGCCTTGAACTCACTGTGTAGCCCAAGCTGGCCTCAAATTTACATTCCTCCTGCCTCTGTCTCCCTAGTGCTAGAATTACTGGTATGTACCACCACATCCACTGGAAAAATGCTTTAAAAAATTTTTTTATGACCAGTTTATTTAGACATAGCTTAATTTAGGTAAATGGGATTAACAGAGCCCCAAGAGAGTGGGGAAGTAAAAGAGGTCTAGAAAGATGATAAAAAAGTCCTTGATAAAATGCAAAGAGCATACTACAAGTAGGAAAGAGCTGGGGACATGACTCAGTGATAAAAATGCTTGCCCAGTATTACCAGGCTCTGGGTTCCATCCTCAGGGCCACTTAATAAACAAACAGCTAATAAAAACATTTTAAATAGGGCAATTTTGGTGATGTTGACCTCTTTGCATAAAGAACAGAGATTGAGATATTTATTCACTGAGCGATTTCATCATGAGAAAACAGTAAAAAGCAAAATGTCATAGCAATAGGTAAAATGACTCTATGGCTAGCTAGGGAAGCAAGTTCAAGTTTGTTATATGGTTTCTGGAGATCTCTATCAGCAGGGACTAATAAAATAGTAAGTGGATTACGTTGCTGAGGAAGGAGATGTAGTAAGAGTAGGGAGGAGAAGGCAGAACCTCTGTATTTAAGGATCAGATGGAGA
Organism: Castor canadensis; assembly: GCF_047511655.1. Classification (NCBI taxonomy): domain Eukaryota; kingdom Metazoa; phylum Chordata; class Mammalia; order Rodentia; family Castoridae; genus Castor; species Castor canadensis. Next base: position 56,971,422 of record NC_133398.1, on the reverse strand, counting down.
AAGAAATGATTCAAGAATCTCCTTCATTATTTCCAAGTCAATACATTTAGCCCTTTTTTCTATTGAGCTTCAGACCCATAAATTCAAGAACCAATTCCCTTGTATGAAGACTCATATAGGTACAGTCTTTGGGTCCAGCCATAAAAAATAAGAGAAAGTACCACTGTTCTTCCATGAGGCAGATCAAGGCTTCGTCTCACTTCCTTTAAGAGACTTCTTGTAAATTTGTTATCTGCTAAGTGAGGCCAGGACCATTTGGGACAAACTCTAGTATCAATGAACTTTCAAAGTGTTCTTTCCTTATGTTTCAGCTAAAACTTTTTGGAAAAAAAAAATTAAGCATACCCAGAAGCCATGTTGTCCACCAAACTTGTTCAAATAAAAGTTTGTTTGTTGGTTGAGGTTTATGTTGTTGTTGTTGTTGCTGTTGTTTTTACACAAAGTCTCACTATGTAGCCTAGGCTGGCCCAGAACTCGTGATCTTCCTCCCTCAGTCCCAAAGTGCTGGGATTGCAGACATGTACCACCTTGCCTGGCTACTGTCCACCATCTTATGATGCAAACTAAGCATGCCTAGCAGTGTTCCTGTCCACCATTTTAACCTTTTCAACATGTGCTCCAAGAGTCTGAGCTGAGCATGCCAGAAATGCATCTGCCATCTTTCCTTCTTGAACTATGACCTTAAACTGAGTATGCTGAGGAGTGTGCTGGGCCCCAGTGGGGCTTCCCATATAAGTATGTATAACTCATCACTCTTTTGTCTCTTGGTTGTGTTGTTTTTGGCTTTGTGCTTACCAAGATAGGAGACCATTGAATGCATGGTCAATTAAAAAAAAAAAAACCCATTAACCTCTTTACTAATGGTTTATTTTTAAACTTTTCCTTTCAAATGTGTATACTTTCACTAGTAGTTTAGGAAGAGAATAACCAAATAATTCAAACCAAATAATAAGGAGCAGGAAGATTGATTATTTGGAAATAGAGACAGGAGGCACTGAGTATTGCTGTAAGAATTTGGTAGTAAAAGGAGACAATAATTTTCTGTTTGTGTTTTAGGATAAGGAAACCTGGGTTTATCTCTAATATATAATCATAAAAAGAGAAAAAGGAGTGTACTTTGTTTCATGCCTGTAATCCCAGCAACTCAGGAGGAAAGATAGGAAGATCATGGTTTGAGACCAGCCCAGGAGAAAAGGTAAACAAGATCCTATTTCAGAGAACAAGTTGGAGGGCTGGAGCTATGGCTCAAGTGGTAAAGTGTAAAGTCCTGAGTTCAAACACCAGTACCACTCCTCAACCAAAAAAAAAAAAAAAGAAAAGAACAAGCTGGGTATAATGGTACACACCTATGTGGGAGGCAGAAGTAGGAGGATTGCAGTCCAAGGCCTGCCCAGGCAAAAGCACGAAACCCTATCCAAAAAAAAAAATTAATGCATAGGCTCTGAGTTCAATCCCCAGTATCACACACACACACACACACACACACACACACAAAAGACGAAGAAGAAGAAGAGAAAGCTAGCATTGGGAGCTTAAACAAAGTGGTGGGTAGGAACACCAGTAGAATGAACAGTTCAAGTACATGGAAATACATGGAAGGTTACCTTTGCTAAGGAGAGAAAAGAATTACTTAACTTGCAAAGTCAGAAGCAAAAGGAGTAAGTAAGTGGGAAATTTTGAAGGAGAGAGAAGGAAAGCTGAGATTAAATTTAGAGTCTTTCATCATCTCTGTGAGGACACAAGAACAGAAAGTGCTGAGCTCTTAGAAAGGAAAAGGAAAGAGGAGAGTCCTTAGCATTAGGGAAGGCTAGGAGAGGCTGAGGGAGACAGTCCATGTGCTCACCTAGAGGCAATGTCTAGGTGAAGTAAATCTTTAAGTCCTTTAAGGAGTGTCCAGGTATCAGAGATAATAAAATTAGTACTTTCTGCTGTGTCTTAAAGTTCCAAACACTTGGGAGAATTAACTTTTGTTGATTTCTAAACATTCTAATTCAACAGATTTATTTTGTGTTCATGGTATCCACAGCTAATAGTTGGAAAATTTTAGGTCACTAGACATTTCCTTTTCTGACACCCTGCAATGCCTCAACAGGAAGCTTGGGCCTTTGCTGGTTAAAAAAACTGGCTGCAATGGGTGCAATGGCAGATAGATATGCTTGAGAAAATGTCATGGGGAATGCTGGCTAGAGTGTCATAATGGGAAACAGCTTTGAGCAACCAAATATACAATTAAGAAAACTGATGTAATCAATGGTAAAAGACTAACCAACTACTTAGAAGGCTTTGACCACAACTTGGATTTATTAATACTCGTGCTGCTTTAAACAGTGGTATCTGTCAAATTCAGACACATACACATAGCACACAGTATAACACACACACATACACAAAAATCGTTTCTATTGATACACTTACTCTTTGAACTATTAAGCAAGTAATAACTTTCACTGCAACTGCCCTGCAAGACCAAAAAGCCACTCCCAAAGTGTCTAGCAAGCAAACTCCTCCCTGTCCTATCTCACTTTTGCTGCTTGGGAAGAACCCGGAGATGTGACTGTATGGAACTGTGCTGGCAAATAATGAAAAGGGCCAACCTCACGTTTAGAAAGTCCTGTATCCAGGGACCTTCTCCAGGCCTGACTTGTGAAAGCCTGCATTCTAAGAGATGCTTTCCTGAAGCAATCTGATCATGGTTGGGCTGTCATTTATTAATTGCCATGGGAGCTACCAGCTATCATTATGAAGTCTTTTATAGGCACCCTGTAAATATTAAAATAGCATATTAAAATTATACGGTGCACTGTTTTATGGAGAGTATCAGAGAGCGTAGAAAAGTACCACACTACAACTCCCATGATCCCAATTTCTTACAGCCCCCCTGGAGCATGACGCTGAGTCACAGTTTTAACTCTTTCATCACAGCAGGGAGTCATTTGACTGATCATATACCCATAGGCAAACCTTCTCCCTGATCAGGGTGTGTAGTTAATAACGTCAATGTCATTGGATACTCACTGGTCACCTTTCTACTATAAAATGAGGGCAGGGGGTTTTCTTTGAAGTTTCTGAGGGCACAAAAGAACTTTTCACCTTTCTTATAGTTAGACCAGTGTGTGGGAGGACATTCGAAGAGTAGCGTGACCTGTTCAACTTGACTTGGACTGTGTATCAACTGAAGTGGAACTGAAGTGGTGAGGCATTTCAGGATCTGCTTTGTTAAATCTAACTTGAAATCTATTTGGATTGTCCTATAAGTCCTGCTTGTTCCCCCAAATTCTCTAGTGGCCCACAGTGTTGTCTGAAACTTCCACCACTGTACTTGAGAAAACTGGATCCAGAATGCAAATAACTAGATGATGCCTTGGAAATATTAATAGTCTTAGGATTGCTGATAACATTATTCTTATTACATAAAAGAATAGCCTTAATTTTTAAGAGATGCATACTGGAGTAATAAGGGTGAAGTCTCAGGATATCTGAAATTTGTTTTCACGTGTTCAACCAAATAAAAATACATAATAAATATGGTACGTACATTCATACAAGTTGACAGATAAATACTGCAAAGTGCCAATGGTTGTTGGATTAAGGCAGAGGGCCTACAGGCATTCTTGGTGCTTTTTCTTTTTCAACTATTGTGTATGCGTGAAAATCTGCATAGGTAAGCACAATGGCTCACATCCGTAATCATATCTTCTTGGGAGGTGGAGATTGGAAGGGTTGTAGGATTGTGTTTTGAGAAGAGACTGGGAAAAAGGTTACCAAGGCTTCATCTCAATCAATAAGCCAAGCACAGTGGCATTGCCTAAGGATCCCAGCTATGCGAGAAGCCATAGGTAGAGGATTGGGGTCAGAGACCGGCCCCAGTGAAAAATGTGAGACCCTACCTAAAAAATAACTAAAATCAAAAAGTGTTGTGGGTGTGGCTCATGCAGTAGGGTGTCTGCCTAGCAAGTATGAGACCCTGAGTTCAAATCCCGGTACTGAAAAAGAAATTTCATTAAGAAAAAGTGAAAAAATTCAGGTTCCTGAACATTCCCCTAAACAGCCTGAATCAGACTTCCTGTGTGTGAAACCCAGAAATAGTAACTTATCTGAAGCAAGTTGTAAGCAATAATAGTTGAAAATATTAAATTATAAAGTTAAATGCTAATGGAGGAATAAATAGTTGGGGAAGAAAATCAACTCAGATGAAACCCTAGTTCCTCTGGACAAAAAAAAAAAAAAAATGCAATTAAGCAGAGCAGTGCTTTGCATGTGTGAGGTCCTGGGTTCAATCCTCAATCAATGCGTTAACAGGGAGGAGTAATGCCACTCTTTAGTTGCATAGACCTGAAACCTAAAGAACTGGGTAAAGAATTTCAATGAAAAAACAATAAGAACATAAGAAAGATTAGGAGAGCAGTGCAATATTTTCTTTCTAGAAGAAATCTGAGCAGGGGTTGGGGATTTAGCTCAGTGGAAGAGCGCTTGCCTGGCAAGTGCGAGGCCCTGAGTTCAGTCCCCAGCACCGGAAAAAAAAAAAAAAAGGAAAAAATAGAAGAAATATGAGCAAGCGTTCAGAATTCCTGTGATCAGAAATTTTTTCTTTTTTTTTTTTTTTAAACCCCTTGGTTCTGGGGATCGAATCCAGGGCCTTGTGCATAATAGGTGTGATCAGAAATTTTCCATGACTCCCTGCCTCCCTGTTATCTGGCTTTGTAACAAAATAACCTATGCAGCTTTAAGAACATGTAGCCCAAGGCCTGGTGATCCCCCCAAACCCACCACCAGCTAATGGAACAGAATTTCTGTATTTTAAAAGCTCACAACGAATTCTAATCCACAAACAGGGTTAAAAGTCATTTATTTCTGGAATAAAAGGCAAACTCTTCAGCTAGGCACATTCTGTCTTCTCAAGGCAGGAGCCTGTCATGGCCATCTTGGTGCCCCAAGGCCTCACACTCACTAGTTTCCAAACATATGCTAATTGAATTCATACTTCAGAGAGTTAGATGTTTTCATCAGGAAACCTGGGGAATTGCAGACAATTTAAATATCTGGAAATGAGGTGAGCAAAGAGTGAGATCAGAGGCAGAAAGCAGGAAAAGTAGAGACAAAAGAAAATTCTACCATTTTTTGTTTGTTTCTTTAGAACTATGCCAGGACATCTCCTTTTTTTTTTTTGCAGTGCTGGGGCTTAGACTCGGGGCCTACACCTTGAGCCACTCCACCAGCCCTTTTTTGTAATGGGTGTTTTTGAGATAGGATCTTGAGAACTATTTGCCCAGGCTGGCTTCAAACTGAGATCCTCCTGATTTCTGCCTCCTGAGTAGCTAGGATTACAGGCGTGAGCCACCAGTGCCCTTGTGATCTCCTTTGAGGACAAACCAGAGAGGGGAGAAGAGTCTCTCTGTGCTATGATTTGTACATTTGGAAGCCCCTTCAATGCTTCACACTTTGTTTTCATGATCCTGACCTCTCAGGGGCATTATTTCTGGATGTTCACATATACTGTTTAGCCCCATGGATCCTAGGCGTCCTGAAGAAGGCATCTTCTGTTCAGCCGGAGTATCATGTAGGATTTGTCTATTCATTTGAGTGCTCTCGATTTGCTGCCTTAAGTTTGGACAGGCCTCGGGTTTCCTTTCTGAGATGTGATTGTGCCTGTGCCGTATAAAACATGCTTACTGGAAATTCTTGTTCTTTGCCTATTGGGTATGAAAGAGGTGTGCTTCCCTTAGCTGGTAGACAAGAGGAGGTTGTCATAATTTCCTTGAAAAGCATTAACCCAAAACCACACCCATGGGAGGGTCACTGGTGACTGCTTCTTTTGGAAGGAAGGAGAAGAAAACAGAGTAAGAGGAAGGAAAGCAATAAAATGAAAATCAGAGCCCAGTTCCGGAAACGTGGGTGGATGGGGCCCGGCTTTAGAAAACCAGCTTCACAGGTATTACTACTCACCTACTTCACTGTAAACTACTGAATGCAAACCTTAGATTAAACAAGGTGAAGAGGACCCACAGGGGTGCATTTAAACTTCATTCTCTGTTCCCAGTGTCCCAGTTCATCACAGACACTCATTAGCATGTGGACTTAATGAATGAATGAACTCTCCACTCCTTGTTTAAAAAAAATTCAAGCAGAGGATATAACTTCCTAGCAGAGCACTTTTCCTAGCATGTGCCAGGTCCTGAGTTCAATCCCAAGCACCACAAAAACAAAAAGAAAAGTATAAAATATCTCCCCTAGGAGACAAGGTTCTGAAGTACCTGAACACATAGGATGGAGGTCTCAATAATAATTAGTAGCTCTTACTATTACTACTATAATTATTGCTTTATAATTTGCATATATTATCTCTGCTATTACATCGTAAACCTTGGGGTGAAGGGAAATGTATCTTTGATTATCCTAAGGTTCTTAGCATAGTGTCTTGAATGGGATAAATTCTCTCTAAAAATTCAGAAATTAAATGACCTTCTTTTTGGGAATTCATTCAGCAGGTTAAAGGAATTGTTTACCCCACTTTTGTAGAGGTGAAATCAGGTTTGCTATGACTTGCTTGGCAATTAAATGTGATGAAGATCATTTGTGTTACTTCCAGGACAATCTTTTTTTTTTCTTTTGGTGGCACCAGGGGTTGAACTCTGCAAATTGCATTTGCTGGGCAGGTGCTCTACTACTTGATCCCCTCAGCCACTCTCTTTTGCATTGGTTATTTTTGAAATAGGGTCTCAGTTTTGCCCAGGCTGACTTGGACTGCAATCCTCCAGTTTGTGCTTCCTGGCACAGTTGGATGACAGGTGCACACTACTACTCTGCCAGACCTTTTTGCCTTGGTTATTTTCTAAGATAGGGTCTCCCTTTATGCCCAAGCCAGCCTAGACCACTATCCTCCTATTTGTGCTTCCCCTTGTAACTGAAATGACAGGCATGCACCACCGTGCCCAGCCACTGGATGAGATGAGGTCTCTCAAAGTTTTTGCCCAGGCTGGACTTGAACCAAGATCCTCCCAATCTCCACTTCTAGAGAATTTAGGATTACAAGCTTGAGCTACCACACCCAGCCACTTCTAGGACAATCTTTAAGAAACAGTTCATTATTTTCCCTTTCTTTGTCTCAGCAAGGAAGATGACCATAATTCCAGAAAGTGGCTGCTCCAGTCCAGTGCATGGGTCCTGGAGAAAAGTGGGGCAGAGGTACAACCAACCAATGCTGATGAAATGCTGTGTGCAAGAAATAAACCTCTGTTTTTGAATACTAAAAATAAAAAAGAGCACATTGAGAAATAAATGTTCAAAACTAACTTAACTGCTCTTTGTAGGGGATACTAAATGCCAAGTTTCTGGAACACAGATATAAAAAAAAAATCTATAAACTGTTGTAAAAACAAGGCCAGAAACAGATCTTGTGTAGAGAAAAACAAAACCAAAACCAAAAAAAAACCCTATAGAGCATCCATGGAGAATACCATGTAGGTAATTAAAAGTGCACAGCTTTACTGTCCCCTCCCAGAGACTACTCAATCTAAGGTAATCAAACTGTAGCTCTCTTTGCATTCCACTTGTAGCCACTGGTATTTTTCCTTTTCAGTTGATTGATTGAGTTGGTTGATTTTCAAGTTCTACCTCCCCCTCATCTCCACTGGAATGGATACTCTGCAGGAGCTACGTTTTTATATTCACAGCACCCAGAGCTGTGCACATAGTTGGTAGACCCATAAATACTCACTGAGGGAAGGGGCACATAAACAGAAATAATTTTCTCTGTATTACTTATCAACATATGTATAAGTTTGTAAAAATACAAAAAGAGCCTGAAGTATAAACAGAAATCTTTGGGGGGGTGGGATGTAAGGAAAGCAGGGGTTTGGGAGTGGGACTCAGTGGAGTGGTTAGAGGTAACTTATGTAACTTTTTTTTTTTGAGACAGGGTCTTGCTATGTAGCTGAGGTTGGCCTGGAACTCATGATCTTCCTCCTCAGCCTCCCAAGTGCTGGGATTATAGACATATATACCACCACATTTTTACTTACATCTGAAATGAGTCTATTTGTTTTTGTGTTTTTTTTTTTAATAAACTGAGCACAGAAGATGACAAAACGTTAACTATTCTGATGATAGTGCGTTTTATCATCCTTTTGTACTTTTCCATTTCTCAAGAAAAAAGAAAAATCTGAATGGAGAAAAGTAGTTTTGTGATTTTATAGGATCTAAAGCTCTCTAAATGCTGTTACCTATACTTGATCATTGTAATATTTTTGAGATAACTACAATCAGCCTTATACTTAGGAGAGGAAACTTGAGACCAAGATTTATGTAGGTCCATGGCAGGAAGTCTAATCAAATCAGAGCACTGTTTGACTGAGGACCTGACTTTTTCAAGAGATGCCATCAGTATGCTTCAGGAGTGAGAGCAAGGTGAGAGGTAAAAAGAAGGTAGCTTTGAGGTCTACAGGTAAGAGACTTGGGAGGCATAAATCTAAACTGATAGAGAATGAATGAGCAAATATTTTAATACAAAGAGAAAATATGCCCCAGGTGATTGTAGCCAAGTTGCTTTTACTTTTACGCTTACTTTCCTTACCTGTAAAATTGGGTGATTACCTGCTTCATATGGTTTTTTGTGAGGAATAGGTTATATACCTTTTGTAACCAACCCAGCATAGCATCTGGCACTTAATAGCTGTTACTCTTTGTCTGTTTCCTCTCAGTTTCTTCTTATGTGCCCACAAATTGCACTGAGCCATTGGAAACTGCCTTTTTTGCAAGTAAAAATGGTTGTAAATGGGTGATTTCATGAGGTTCATGTGATTATGAATGTAAGCTCTGACCCTGTTATCAGCTACCCCATCTGGAATTTGTATGTGGGAATTTACAAACTGGGCAGGCCAGAGTTTGAATAAAACTGATAATTGTTTGGAGCTTGGGTTTGAGAGTCTATTTGCAAGTATAGATAAAAGGGATTTGCAAGGACGTAAGGAGAGGGAGACTCCAATTGGCAGAGGCAGGTTTATATAATCAGGTTAGACAGTTGCAGAGTAGACAGCTGCTCAATAGCTTTTGGCACCAAAATATATTGACCAGCTGGGATATCATTAATGCTTAACAATTTTATCCTTATGACCACATCTTGGCCAATTAGGTTGTCTTTGACCACCAAAGGGTATTGATACACACTGTTGTAAATGCCACATGTGTGTCAGTGTAGTTCGTATTCCATTACATTGATGTGTTGCATAATACACACTAAATATAAATGCATTTGCTTCTGCAGACACCATGCGAGATGGTGATTAAAGAGGAGGAGAATTAAAATATAAATTAATTTCTTTTTAAAAAACAATTAGCCACTACTCTGGGAAACATTTGTGGCTTATGTGTGCGTGCTGAAAGCAAAAGGATTCAAATCCAGTCATTTTTTTTTAAGTGACTTTTTGAAGAATTACTATTAAAAATAAGTAATCTGGCTGGGGAAAGCCAGTTCTGCACAATATATGCATACAAATAAATACAGGCAGGAGAGGGACGATGGCTAAAAGACAGTGGCTGAAAGGCATAAAATGGAACACTGCTTGCAAAGGCAGGAGAAGCCCACGACCAGGGTCGTAAGCCTGTGGAGACATCCAGAAATGCTCCCACTAAGTAATCTCCCATAGTATTATGAGACAGGCAAACCAAGAACCAAATACCGCACATGTACATGCCACCGTGTTTCCCAGAATCCTTCATGCACAAGATTTAGTACACTAAAACATTCCTCATATGCTAAGAAGTTGTCACTGCTGTGGCATTTGCTGAATAGAGTTTGACATACATATTTTTATATAATAATAAAAAGTCATCCAAATACAGAACCTTACTTACTACCTAATCCAAAATGCATGTGGATAAGACATTTCACCTGTAAATTGTTTCTGTTTTATGTCGTTTGAATGTATTTAATTTGACCCCTGCTGAGTAACCCTTCTTGGTTACTTTCATCAGTATTTCTGCAGTGACCTTTGGATCTGAGGCTGGTCATTTATTTTTCCTTCCTTATTACATAGGTACTTGTTTTGCAGTTCCCTATGTGAACTGCTAAGAGTAGCGTCAACGTTCTTTCTTCAAAGCCAGAGATGTAACCTTAAGAACTTTCTATGGGGAGTGTAAAACAGAGCAAGTTACTTCTTACACCTATGGAAAGAATCATGGAAAAGACATCAAAAAACATTTCCTGAGTCCCAAAGGCAACTATAAGCATGAGGAATCATTTTTGAAAACATTTCCATATTTTTCTTTTTTTCTTGCTGGTGTTACAGGAGCTATTAAAGTCCATTTTTACTTTTATAATCTACTTTCTTTTTTTGCGGTGGCATTGGGATTTGAGCTCAGGGCTCTGTGCTTGGTAGGCAAGCTCTCTACCACTTCAGCCATGTCTCCAGCCCTAGTTTTGTCTTTTTTTTTTTTTTTCCTTCTTCTTTAGATAGAGGGTTTTAACAAAATTTGGAGAAAATAGATCACAGACTATGAGTAGTGAAAAGGACTTCAGCAATCACCTGTGTCTAATCTCTCATCTATGGATGAAAAACTTTAGCTGGAGAAAGTTTCCACAACCTGTTAACATTTACCACCAGTTCATGGAAGAGGCAAGACCAGATGCCAAACGTGTATCAGTAACCAAATACCATTTCCTCTAACTTGTGCTCTAGCAACCTCTTTTTAAGCCACCTTTTCCTTTAAGCATTATGCACTCACTTCACATTCCCAGACTGTACAGCCATCACCTTTGCTGTCGAGGCTTTGTTTTTGAAAGGAAATCATGGGATCACTTTTTAAGTTGAAATTCCTGGGATGAAGGAATCCTGTGAGCCAGCATGTAGGAAATGTCCATCTCCGTGCTCTGTCTTCACCGTGCACTGGCACTCTTTCACCTGCATCACCACCTTGACCACAGGCTCCAGGCCAGTGCAGTTCAGCTGCAAGTGCATCCTGGTGAACTTGGCAGGTGAGCAGTGGGAGCAGAAGGTGTGGGGGAGCGGTGCAGCTCCAGGAAAATGAGCAGACCCACACTTCCCAAAGCAAAGACTGTTCTGGACAACTACTTTGTCACAGTCCTTGTGGGTGACAGTCTGAAAAGCAAACATATTTCCATCACATTATCTTGAGTCATTTTCTCAATGCACATAATGAAGAAGCTATAGAGTGTAAATCAGGATAATTTAAACTAAAATTTCCAAAGCTTTCCTGTTTAGGATACATTTGGCAATATTCAAACTATGGTATCTACAAAGCCACTTCAACTAAGCTTTCTTTACCGATTAATTATTAAATTAGATGGTAGGAAATCCCTAACTTAACATGCAAATAATTTGTACTATAAAAGTTTAATTTTGTCTAACTGGATGGATGTAACCAATTGAAAAGAATCTTTTTTTTTTTGCCGGGGTGGGGGGTTGGCAGGAATGGTACTGGGGTTTGAATTTAGGACCTCACACTTGTTAGGCAGGTGTTCTACCACTTGAGCCATGCCTCCAGGCTTCTGAAAAAATCCTAATGGCAATCTTCTTAAAGTGCTGTACCTTTCTGTTCTTTATAGTTCATTGTGCATAGTAGGTACTTAACACCTATTATTTCAGTTGATCATAGAATAAGTCAGGAAATCATGAGTTTAATTCTATCCTATTTTGTGGGGCCTGAGTCTATGAAGATATATGCAGTAGAATTACAGTATGTGTGTGTGCCTCTGTTACATCACCTTTGCCTGTCTTGTAACCCCATATACCTAGTTTTATGTGACTTTCAAAATAAGAGTTAAGCACTTTAATTTTAATTTAACTAGCACAGAATTCAAAATATGAATTTCAAAGGAAATTTGACTGCCCAATTCTTAGGAGCAATTGTCTAATTGCACATGGACCAACAAAAGCAGTCATTATTATTCAATGATTGACTTGTCATTGCTACATATCCTTGCCTTTGCAGGCAGAATACTTACCTGCCTGCATAGTCAATTACCTTATAACACTGCCTGCATAATTGGGTAGTTACTGGACTGTAAAATTTTACCCTATCCTGCATTGCTTTTGGTTCAGCATCTTCGTACTTAAGAACCTGGTACATTTTCTCTATTTTAATTTAACTTCTAGCATGTGAGGAGTTGCTAGGACCAGAGGGAGTAGGAAGATTGCCCCTTTGGCTTAACAGTGCAGAAAAGATCATGATAAGTACAAATCAATCAACACAATATGAACCAGGAGGCAGGATAAAGGAGATGCGAGTTCACATTAGATTATTTAGTTATTTATGGCAGCAGTGGGACTTGAACTCAGGGCTTCACAGTTACTAGGCAGGCACTTTTACTGCTTGAGCCACTCCGCCAGCAAGATTATTTTTTGAAAGCTTATGAAAAAGTAAACTAAACTAAGTTTTTTTGCTATTATAATACTATAAATGATATATTAACTTTGCCTGAGACTCTCAAGGTAGTTGCAAGGTAGCTTTTTAAAACTTGAATAGTTTTAACAGCTATTACTGAAGGCTTTCATAAACCTATGAAGTAGATAGATGTGAAATACAAATATTAAAACCCTGAGAAGTGGATCTCACCTTATCTACAGACGACATTGTTCTGTTCATTTATACCTGAACACAGATACAGCTACCCATGTGTTCTGGTGATTGCTCTAAATTCCCAGGGTCCCAGATGAGGTTACAGCCTTACCTCTCTGGATAGATCACCCCCAATAAAAATAAATGAATGAAACAAAGCTCTGTGTGATCACGTGGTGACTACCGATATTGACAGTTCCATCACAGGATGCTTGTGGCATTTCTAGCAACCCACAAACAATGAAGAGGTAAGAAGGAAACTTTGGGAATGTGATCACACTTTGCCAAATCCTACAATGCATCCCCACAGACCATGTCTGGAGTTAGGCGAAACTCAGGCTCCGAACATCCTCTTCCCCTCCTCTCCACCCATCCCAACTGTCACTGTTCCCACAGGCCCTTATCTGCTCTCCCCCTAGAATACATACCTGGGTGAAGGGCACTGTCCTACAGGTCTCCTGGTGCACTTCATGGCTTTTGATAGGCAAGATGACCCCCTGAGAAGCTGGACTCTTTCTGAACATGAAATGGTACCAGAATTTCTTGGCTTCCTCACGAAGAGGAGATTGTTCCACTTTCATTCCATCCAGTGGCTGAGGGAGGGCCTGGGTCCTGGGTGGGAAGTGCTCACTTTCCAGGTCTCTGGGATGGTGTAGTACTCTCTCAGGTTTCTTCCAGAATCTTCCAAACCTGGATGGCATCTTCTCTCTCTGCCTCTGATCTTCCCCTGCCAGACTAGTGCCTATCAAGTGTGGCACTGCCACAAACAGATCTGGCTTGTCCTCAGCTTCCTCTTGGTTGCCCATGGGTAGCTCTCTGCGACTCCTGTCCAGGAGCACAAAGGAAAGAGAACTTTGGCTCTGCCAGCCATCTGGGTGATGGCCTGCCTTCCCTAGAGGTAAGAGCACAAGCAGCTGGAGCAAGAGGAGACACATGCTGCCAGGGCTCCAGAATTCACAGGTTCGGATTCACAGATGGTGAGGCCCAAAGGAGAAGCTCACTCTGCAGGACTGTGAGCAGGACAATCTATATATAGATACCTGCCTGGTGGGCTGAGAAGGCAGGTGGTCAGTAGCCAGGCAGAGTAAACACATGGAGTGTTTGCTTGAATTATGTAGTGCTAATGGTGTCTTGCCTTCGCTTCGATTTTGTGTATTTTAGAAGGCCCCAGTGAAAGCCTGGGACCCAGGGGGTAATTAGCTGACAGTTCAGCTGTCGTCTGAGATTTAAGGAGCTGTATCAACAAAAACAACTCATTCCTCACTGGGATTTCCCATCACTGTTATTAGAAAAGGAAACAGTCAGCTAACATTTGCTGTGAATCTGTGCTGTGATGGGATGGCAGAGATGTGGCATATCAGATAAAAATTAAAAGCATACTTTTAACAAAAGTCAGGCCTTTAGAAAAGCTATTTACATACACACACACACACACACACACACATATACATGTGTGACTACAGAATATATCAAAATAGTGAAGAAAGGAAAGACAAGAGGATGCTAACTTTGCTGAGCCGGAGACTTACTGCTTTTTACATGTGGATTGAGGTTGCAGATAGTAACAGGGCACACTCCCCTTTTCCACACCTGGAAACTCGTAATTCCATCTTAATCCTCTCACATTAAGAACCAAATACTGGGTGCTAAATTCCACAACTGGTCAGGGCTCAGTAAACTCTTCCAATTGTTTGTAAATTTCTCAACAGGACCCTAAGTACTTACAGGCTGGCAGCTATCAGCCTTCTGTGAGGATGGGGAAAATGTATCCCTCAAGCTAGTTAGCAATTGTTTTTCTTTCTTTAAATAATGAGCTAGACTTGAGAAGGTGGATTCTGAGAACCAGGTTGGGTGGGTTTGGGCATGAAGCTGGCTGTTGGTTCCTTACTTACTGAATCCACATTTTCCTTTATTCTGCAGTAACTGACGATCAGGTTAAATAAAGACTGAGACAAGCATGAGTCTTCAGGGATCAAAAATAAAATTGTTCAGTGACTTCAGTGAAATCAGCCAAGATATGAGAAACATAAAACTGAAAGCATAGAATATGATCTAGTCAATCACAGCATTCCAACAGCATTCACACTGGAGATCAATGAAATATTTGCTCATATTTCTCCCTTTTTTATCTACTCATCACATTCTACTCTTTCAGTGACAAACAATCCTTAACTTTTTTTTCAGTACTGATTAAACTTTTCTTTCTAAGACTTGGCCCTTTGGAATATTTTTTCCAGGCATTTGTGTTCTTCTGGATTTCTGAGAGATAAAGCCTCAAACTAGTTCCTTTACTTATAGCAATAATAAACAATTTTGAAATGAACCAACATTTTACCAAAATTCTATGAGAAGGCATATATTTCACCTGTACCAAATACCCCTAGAACCTGTACTAGTATTAATCTAAGGTGCTCTAATCCACAGTAAATGAACATTAATATTTGCTGTTTTATTTTTTTATTATTGTTGTACTGAGGGTACACTGTAACATTTACAAAAGTTCTTACAATGTATCATAGTTGAATTGCTGCTATTTGAAATTCTTAATGCCATCAGCCATCCTGTGCAATGTGCCTTCCAGAGCCACCACTAGGTCCCCTGGTAATAAATATGGTATAAAAGCCAACTATCATACATTTCCTGATTCCTTTTAAACTTTATTTCTCGGTGACTAAAATTCCATCACTATTGATCACATAGTATCTAGCATTTCCCAAATGGAAGGTTGACCTAGAATTTCATCCTGGTCTCAGGCCGTTGGCCCTGGAATGACTGGCCACGGGATATAGTTGAAATCATTTCTGTTGCACTGAAATTTGTAGGAGTCTCACTTTGTGAATCAAGAATCTGAACAGACACTAACAGATGCCTGAAAATAATTAAAATTTGGTCCCTGACCTCAAGCAGGTTAGACAGTGTATGGATATTACAGGTTTTTGGATTTTATTAGCTACAGGAATGTATGTCACTTACAGAATTTTAACCTTCCTTTAAACCTAAATTCCTTGTTCTCTGGATCCAAATTTCAGTGCTTGTAAACATTACTTAAAGATAGCTCCTAGAGAATATCTTTGTGCTGTTCTGTCATTCCTGTGAAAGTGTGCAAATATCCTTCCTGAAGGGTAAAAACCTGGTGAAGAAGAACCTGTGATGAGAACAACAGAACCTAAACCCTCATCCAGATCCTGCCTCTTACAGCTAAGGGCAGACAACACTCACCTCTTTTGGCACTCTGTCTTCTTATCACTTCTCAAACTATGTATGTGATAAGTTATAGTCTACTATTAAGAACAAAAATGTTGGAGGCCAGTCCGAGCAAAAAAAGTTCGTGCAGCCCCCTCCCCACAAACAAGCCAGGCATGATGGTGCATGCCTGTAATTCCAACTACTTGGGAGACATAGGTAAAAGGATCATAGTCCAGGTCAGTCCTGGGCAAAAAGTTTGAGACTCTACCTGAAAAATAACTAAAGCAAAATGGGCCGTGGGCATGGCTACAATGGTAGAGCACCTGCCTCTCAAGTGCGAAGGCATCAGGTTTCCTCTCAATTTGGATGAACCAAGTGGAGTTGGTCTGGAGGAGACCTCCTGACACAGCAGAAACTGTCCTGAAGACAGCACCACAAACTATTGGTGTGTTTTGCGACAAATGCCCAAAGAGCCTAAGTCTGCTTCCTGAGCCAGCCTCAGGCATGTGTGAGAGCCAGAGTAGCCACCTCATGTCACTCACTATAGTGGACAAGTCAGTCATTATGAACTGACTCTGTTTCCAGCTTGACCTGGTTGTCAGGGCACTAGGAATCCCCAGAGGACTTCATGGAAACCCAAATACAATATGTTTCCTTATACTGGTGGCACTTTTACAAAATGGACAGGGAAGCAGGCCATGAAAACCAAACACTCAAGAGACCTGTTGAGTCTTGGTGTCTCTCACAAGCTGCCTGTGAGAGGACAATGACAGCTACATTCTCTGTCCTTTTACTGAGATGGGGAAGGAAGCTGAAAAGATGGCAGATGCCTTCTGAGCAAAAATAGAAAGGCTAACTCCTTCACAAGAATCCCAGTCTCAAATCAACAAAAGGTGAGAGGCAGTGTTGAGGAAGGAGATGGCCACGAAGTTAAACAGGACAGCTGACAGGTGGGAAGGGGACTTTGGGCTGATGGATTTGGGAGTGAAATTTGTGAAGGCTACATGCTGTTGCCTCAATACTACCTCTCTTTTCAAAATACAAGGTAGCAATAGTTTCATGAGAGTTTAGATGATTTTTAAAAAGTAAAAAGAAGGCAGATCATTCCTCTTGTTTTCCAAAGGACCAGGAAAGAGGGAGAATAGTTTAGTAACATTTTTAAAATGAAGAACTCTTCCTGCCAGTCTGCTGCCTGCCCTTTCCATGGGAGGATACACTAGGAAGAGCCTCATTCTCCAACACTGCTCCACCCACTGTGCTCATTCATTCACTCCTTCACTCATCCATCCATTCACTCCTTCATTCATCCATCCATTCAGTCATTCATTCATCCGTCCATTCACTTATTCATTCATCTACTCACTCATTTATTCACTCACTCACTCATTCACTTATTCACTCACTCACTCACTCATTCACTCATTCATTCACTCATTCACTCATTCATTCACTCACTCACTCGTTCATTCACTCATTTACACAGCAGACATTTGAGTGCCAACTCTGTGCTAGGTCCTAGAGCTAAACAATGAGGTGTCTCTGTCCAGGCCTAGTGGATTTTGCAATCTGCAGTGAGAGTCTAGTTTATACATGATGAGTTATATAAGAAAAATTAGGAAGGCAATTCCATTCCTGTATTAATCAGGAACTTTGTCAAATGTCAGCAGAGGACAAGACAGTGTTCATGTTAATTTACTTAATAATTATTTGTTGAATGCAAGGAAGCACAGTAAACATTGTAAAATAAGTTTATTTTATTTTGGGTAGGTAATAAGTACACAAAGAAACCAATTTCAAACAATACAAAAAATGTACACAATGGAAGGTGGGTCTTCCTCGGACCCCTCCCTTCACAGCTCCCTGTCCCTGCCATAGAAGCAATGCCTGTCATTGGTTTATTGGTTTCTTTCACCAATCTTTTCTTCTTCTTCTTCTTCTTCTTCTTCTTCTTCTTCTTCTTCTTCTTCTTCTTCTCCTCCTCCTCCTCCTCCTCCTCCTCCTCCTCCTCCTCCTCCTCCTCCTCCTCCTCCTCCTCCTCCTCCTCCTCCTCCTCCTCCTCCTCCTCCTCCTCCTCCTCCTCCTCCTCCTCCTCCTCCTCCTCCTCCTCCTTCTCCTTCTTCTTCTTTTTTTAGTAGTACTGGGGTTTGAACTCAGGGCACTCCATCACCTGAGTCACATCCCCAGTCCTTTTTTATTTTTCAGATAGGGTTTCATGTTTTTGCCCAGGATGGTTCTTGGATTATGATCTTCCTATCTAAGGCCTCCTAGGTAGCTGGGATTACAGGTATGAGCCACCATGTCCAGTTTGTTGAGTGAGATGGGATCTCACTAACTTTTTGCCCAGGCCATCCTCAAAACATGATCTTCCTGATCTCTGACTACAAGTAGCTCAGATTACAGGCATGAGTCATCACACTCAGCCTTTAGTCACTTTTTAACTGTCATCCAAAGAGACCAAAATGTGTAACCAATAGGAAATAAACCAAATATCAAACAATGTTACAGCCTTCAGAGTCCCCCATTTCTACTTTTAGGCACTGATGCATAAATTTGATTATTCTGTTTGTACTTTTGGTGATCGTGTGTTGTGCTCTCTATCCAAAGCACCCCCACACCATTGAAAAAATTGTATTGTTTGCTTTGCTTTGCAACAGAGGATGTATCTATTACTGTGCACAAGTCAAGGACAATACCATATTGTGTTCAATCTGCTAATTACCGAGATCCCAAAAAAGGTACCTGGCAAATCTGAAAGGTAGGCCAAGGTGAGGTGGCCTTTGCCATGTGCCCCATCTTCCCACTAGCCCATCCACCCTCCTCTTCCCATACTTGTACTTACAGTCAGTCCAGGAGGCCTTCACTGAGACCACATCTCTGTCACTGTCACTTGCCAGGATTGTTTTTTTATTCTGCAGAAGCTGCTCCCTGAGCCAAGTAAGGGGAAGTAACTCTGGATTTGGAGCCAGAAAGGTTAGATCGAATTCCTGCATCTGCCAAACAGCTTATAAACTATGGCCTCCCAGGCACTAAAAACTTCGCCAGGGACAGTAATGTGTGTTCTGCCTTCCTTGTCTTGTTTATCGGCTTTCTTTTCGTCCCAACCTATCATTCTGGCTGACTTTTGATCTGGCCATATTATATTGAAACTGTACTCTCTACTCCCCGGCTAAAATCTTAGCCCTCCCACTCCAGCTGACCTCTTCACCCCATTACTTGTTGTTACTAAGCAGGCTCCCCCTTTGAGCTGATTTTGCATTTCGCATTTCTGAATTGAGACCTGAGTTCTCCCACTCAAGTGCCTCTGTCCCTACCATAGTACTACCACAACTGCCATTAAATGATTTTTGTGTGAACATTTGCTTCACATCTGTCTCCACTTCAGGTTTTTGAGTGCATGAAAGGATAAGCTAGATCTTCCTTCCTTTCTTTCTTTCTTTTTTTTTTTTTTTTTTTTTTGCAGTACTGGTGTTTGAACTCAGGGCCTTCACCTTGAGCCACTCCACCAACACTTTTTTTGTGGTGGGTTTTTTCAAGATAGGGTCTCACAAACTATTTGCCTAGGGTTTGCTTCAAGCCATGATCCTCCTGATCTCTGCCTCCTGAGTAGCTAGGATTTCAGGAGTAAGCCACCAGCGCCCGGTCTAGATCATTTTTAGTCACTTTTTCAGGTTATAGAAAGTTTCTTTCACATAGTAAATATTCAAAAATATTGGTTTGATAATGTATAGATGAGTTAATTAATTGATTGATATTTATAAGTTCTCTGATGTTCACTTCCTTCCCTGTCCAACATGGGTTTCATGGTCCACCCCTTCAAATTTTTGTAATATTCCCAATTTCCTTGTCCTATACTCTCTTGTGCCTATCTAGTAAAATTCCAACACTGAGACACCCCACTGTCTTTGTTCCCTGGGCCCACACCTGGGACATAGAACTGCCAGGAAAAAAAAAAAAGAACTGCCAGAAACAATGACAAAATTATCCTTTGTCTCAAATGAACCCTCAACTCTGTCCAGCAATCTAATTTAGTCTTGTCAGCTCTGTTTATTTTCCATTGAGATTAAACTGTCCTCTAATTATTGCAACACTTTGACTGCTCTGCCTCTTCATCATTTTCAGCAAAGGACCTCGCCCCTTCTTCTACAGAGAAAGACAGAAGCCATCAGGTAGGAGAGTGTCCTTGTATTTGACCTGCAAACTAGGCCTCTTTGTTTGGTCTTCCCCTCTGCTCTCACAACCATGTTTGTGCTTTCTTTATTGTTGTCAAACTCCTGGCTGCCTCCATTAGCATTTTAATAATGTTTAATCCTTTCAATCTCTGTGAAAAAGTCTCTTGATTCCATAGAGGTTTTTAGATCCTGCACTTCACTGCTGTCATCTGCATTCACAGGTGAGATGTAGGAAGGCTATGTCTAACCAAACCTCTGCTTTCTTACCCAGCCTCATTCCCATCCACTGATGCCTGACCTTTGCTCTGACACTCTTTATAACTTCCTCTCCAGAATCACCCATGCAACATTTCATTTCTCTCTCATGACATTGGCCCTAATTAGGATGGAAAAAGAACAGGGAGTCACAGTGGGCACAAAGTCACAAAGGCAGACCTGCCATCCAGCCAACTCCTAGGTAGGAGAGATTTGATAAGGAATGGACTCATTATATGTTGCAACTTATTTGGGGTTCTGGAAGCCAGGATTCTTTTTTCTTCAATTGTTCAGTGATTCCTTAGGCTTGAGTTAATTGGGGTTGATGTGTGTCTGCCTAATCAGGGAGAGACAACTCTTCAAATTCAGGGACTATGCTGGCTGCAGCCTGCATTGTCAGCAACTCTGAGTGCAGGGATTTTGTCAAATACGTATTTCTACTTCTTTCCTGTCCTGGGTCCCTCACTCTACATTAAGAGGTTAATGAATGTTTCTTTTACTGTACCAAATCTAATAGAAATGTGGATGGAAACTTCTACCATAAGTCCCCGGTGTGCTTTACTTTCTAAGAAATATCTCTTTGTCTTAGAGAACTTAGCTTAATTCTTGGTGCTTAGACTCTGTTTTAAAATTAAATTTCCACTGAATCAGGAAGGACTCAGAATAAACCATTTTTTATTTCCCAGCATGGCTACAGTCTCAGAGTAGGTCTAGTTTTCAGGCAAGTCTCTTCCTGAAGGATAATGGCACTGCTAAGAAAGGTAACTCATGCCAGAGGACAACATGTCTGTTAGGTAACATTAGGCAGCCTGACTTGTACTCCAGTTGGAAGATGGAGGTGGTGTATCACCAACAGAAATGAGAATGGGGGCATCTGTCTGAAAACTGTTCCCCTCCTGGTCACCTTGCCAGTTTCTGCGTATACAATGCAAGCAGCTCGGGGGAACCATATTGTCCCTATAAGCTCATAACACATGGACAAATGATTAAAAACACATGGAAAACAGTTCCACAGCTAAGCTGAAATTCAGATGGGAATGGAAAATCAACTTGCAAAGCTTTCAACTGACTCAGGGCCAAATGTAGGACAGAATGCAAGGAGAAGTTGCCAAAAGAGAGGGAAGTTGGGGTGGGGGAGCAACTTGTGGATAGGAAACCTAAAACAATGACGCCTTGTATTGACAGTCCTCTCAGACTCTCCAAGAGTAGGCACCAGAATCAACTCTTTGGAAATATTAAAACCTTCATTTCATGAAAGATCTTAGACAGATTTATGTTTTCTACTCTCTATAAATAAAAGTTGGCTTGACTGTCTTGGCAACACCTATGCAGAAACATAATCTAAGCATCTGTAACATAAATATTAAAATATTACACATTTTCCCTCCGAGGTGCGGGAACTAAGTAACAAGGTGGCAGGAGACAAACGGGAAAAACTCGTGACAATAAAATGCAAAATCAGCCAACTTTCCAGCCAGGGTTTGCCTTCTGCTGCTTACCTGTTGCTGAGCCTGGGTTTTCCATAAAACTGGGCAGGGCAAGACACATTTGCCAAAGCTCAGCTTGATTCAGATCTGGAACTGTAAAAAGTCTTTATTCATATCTAGTCACTAAAATGGCCCCAGTGATTCTGCTTGGTAGGAAAGCCATAGGCCAGGAAGGGATTTACTGGGACCTTTCCTGGCTGGCTCTTTCTGTCAATTAGTTTCTGCCTGACTCCTTCCTGACTCCCACGTACACTGAGACACTGGTCTCTCCCTTTAGCACTGCTTAGATGAATGTTGATTTGGAGCACGGTTTTTAAACATAGTCCTCGGTACATGCAAAGGCTGAACACAAAAGGGAATTTTGAAAATGTGGCTACAAGGAGCTGTGCTTAGAAAATAACCATCATCCAAGTTCAATCTATTACCAAATCAGACAAGCCTTTTTGCCATATGAAAACTAGGCTCTCATTTGTTTCTCTTTAGAATGAGAATTGTGCACCATACTCTGGACTGAAAGTAAGGCATGCTGGGATTTTAGAAACGGCTTCCTTAGTCATCTGGGTATCTCCAAAACCTAAAAACGTTTCTATGTTCCACACAAATACCTAACATGTGGGAAGGTTCAAATTTGTCTTAATAAAGCTCTAAAACCCCAGTTTTCCCACCCCCAGATCCTCCTTCCTGCCAAATTGGGCCCTGTTGAAAATAAGCACTGTTTGAAGTTGTTACCCTCTTCAAGGGCAGTTGCTATCTTAGCACCTCTCTCTTTTTCACACACATACACACACACTTCAAAGCTTTAATAAATATGCCTTTCTTTGAGTGTCTACTGTGTCCCAGGCATATTCTTTATAGTTTCACATCTAATTTTTGCAGTTCTTCCAAGAATATATTAGTTTTATATGTGAGCAACCCAAGTTTTTGAATTTAGGATACATGTCTAATAAGTGACAGAATTGAGATGTTATACCCACCTTCTGTTCTCCTCTCCTGTCAGATTGCCTATGGCAATGTAGCTATTAAAATGGTGCCTTATTATTTTACATTTTATTTAAAATTAACATTATGTGATAGAAGTATTATTTCAATGGAGCAATACAATATTCTATTAAGCCTACCATTGGACATTCAGATCATGTAATTTTATTGCAAAGTTTTATTGCCCTGAACTAAAGATATCTGCATGCATATTGGTTTCATTTTCTTTTGAAAATTTCCATCATGTTGCATTAATTCTTTTACTGTTTCTTTTTTAAAATCAGCTTTATTGAAGCTATTCATAATTGACAAATAATAAACCATACATTTAGCACATACAATTTGATCAATTTTGACATATATATGTTTATCTCTGACACCATTATTATAACCATGATAGTGAAGATATCCATTACTCTCAAAAGTGTCCTCAAGATAAAAGCAAGTGCACACAAGGGAGATATGAAGATAGGTAAGACACCTAAAAAATTAGCTAGCATTTGTTGCCCTTAACGCAGAGAAACTAAAGCAGATACCTTAAAAGCAACTGAGGCCAATAGGAAAAGGGGACCAGGAACTAGAGAAAAACCACCAGGTTAGATCAAAAAGAATTAACCTAGAAGGTAACACACATGCACAGGAAATTAATGTGAGTCAACTCCCTGAATAGCTATCCTTATCTCAACCAGCAAAAACCCTTAGTCCTTCCTATTATTGCTTATACTCTCTCTACAACAAAATTAGAGATAAGGGCAAAATAGTTTCTTCGGGGTATCAAGGGGGTGGGGGAGAGAGGGAGGGGGCGGAGTGGGTGGTAAGGAAGGGGGTGAGGGCAGGTGGGAGAAATGACCCAAGCATTGTATGCACATATGAATAATTAAAAAAAAAGTATCCTTATGGCACTTTGCAGCCTCTCCCTCTGCTCTTATCATTTTCCTTCTTCCATTTCTGGGTAATAGCTTGTTTACTTTCTATCACTATAAATTAGCTTAGACTTTCTAGAATTTTCTATAAATGGAATACATACATACGATGTAACTTTTTTGTTAGTCTTTCACTCAGCATAGTTATTTTGAGAACCATCTATGTTGTGTCAAATCTCATTTGTTTTATGCCATTGTTAAGATATCCCATAACTTGCTTGTTCATTAACATAATAATGGATGCTTTTTTTTTTTTTACAGTTTCAGCTGTTACAAATAAAGCTGCTGTGAACATTCATGTATAAATCTTTGACTAGCAAGTATGCTCTCTTTTTTCTCATGGTGGAAATACCTGCATGTGTACTGGTACAATCACATGGCAGGTGTATGTTTAAATTTGTGAGAAACCACCAAACTGCTTTCTGAAGGGGTTGTACCATTTTATAGTTCCACCAGAAGTGCATGAGTGTTGCAGTTCCTTCTACATCCTCACCAACACCTGATGTGGTTCTATTTCATTGTAGGTTTAATTTATGTTTCCCTGATAAGTAATGATTGGGACCATATTTTCATGTGCTGTTTGCCATCCATCTATCTTTTTTTTGCTGAAATTACCTACTGAAATCTCCCCATTAAAAAAAGTTCTTCAGCCAGGTGCCAGCGTCGTGCCAGTAATCCTAGTTACTTGGGAGGCTGACATCAGGATGATCAAGGTTTGAGGTCAGTGCTGGTCACAAAGTTCAAGAGACCTTATCTCAAATAACAAGAGCAAAATGGACTGGAGGTGTGGCTCAAGTGGTAGAGCACCTGCTTTGCAAATGTGAAACTCTGAGTTCAAACCCCAATCCCACCAAAAACAACAAAAAAAGTTCTTACTCTTGAGTTTTAACAAAAGCATAGTAAAATTTTTCTTCTAATTCATGGTTTGTCTGTTCTTTCTCTTAACAGTGCCTTGGTTAAGATGCCAGTCCTGGTGGCTCAGGCCTATAACCTCAGCTACTTTGGAGGCCAAGGTAGGAAGGTGGTAAATTCAAGGTTTCCTGAGCTACATGAGGAGTTTGAGGCTAGCCTGGGCCACCTCATGAGACTCTGTCTCAACATGAAAAATAGAACAAAAGGGCTGGGGATATAGCTCAGTGGTAAAGCACTTGCCTAGCATATGTAAGGCCCTAGGTTCAATTCCTAGTCTGGGGGGAATGGGGAAGATTATTATCCTTTTGTCTACGTTGTTAGGTTTGAATTGGTAAAACTTTGTTTAGAATTGTTCCATCTATATTCTTGAGGTATATTGGTCTGTATCTTTTGAGAATATCTTTGTATAGTTTGGTATCAAGGTCATATTGGTCCATACAGCAGGTTAGAAAGTAGTCTTTTCTCTGTAATTCTCTGGATGAGTTTTCGTGGAACTGGTACTATTTCTTCCTTAAAAGCATTGTAGAATTCAATAGTGAAGTTATTTGAGCCAACAGTTTTCCTTGTGAGAAAGCTCTAAATACAAATTCAATTTCTTTGGTTGTTACAGGACTTCTTCAACTTATTTTTGACTGAGCTGTAGTAGTTTGCGTTTTGCAAAGAATTCATCCATTTCATTCAGGTTGTTGAACCTGAATGTTGAATGGAACACTGTACTGTTTATGAGACGCCCTTATGGTCCTAAGAACAGCAATAGAATCTGTAGTGATGCCACCTGTCTCCTTCCTCATATTATTACTAATCTATGTCTTCTCTTTTGTTCCTAACCAGACTGGCTAGATAGTTACTCAAATTTTAATCTCAAAAATCAGATTTTAGCTGGGCACCGGTGGCTCATGCCTGTAACCTTAGCTACTCAGGAGGCAGAGATCAGGAGGATTGTGGTTTGAAGCCAGCCATGGGAAAAAGTTCACGAGACCCCATCTTGAACAAAACCCTTCACAAAAAAAGGGCTGGCAGAGTGGCTCAAGGTGTAGTTCAAACCCTAGTACTGCAAAAAGAAATCAGATTTTGGTTTCATCAATTTCCTCTGCTTCTATTCCATTTTCTATTTCGTTGACTTCTTTTCTGACCTTCATTATTTCCTTATATCTGTTTTGTTCTCTTTCTAATCTTTTAAAGGTGGAAGTGGGGTTATCAAGTTAAGACCTTTCTCCCTTTCTAGTGTAAGCGATTAGTGCTATAAAATCCTAAGTACTGCCTTAATGGCATCCCACAAGCTCTGACACATTCTGTTTTCATTTTTATTCAAATCAAATACTTTTAACTTTCTTCCATCATCCTTCTGGTAAAGAAATATGTAGTTTAGTACATAAACATTTGGGGATCTTCCAGAAATTTCTGTTACTGATGTCTAATACTTCCTTTGTAATCAGAGAAGATATTTTGTATGACTTGAATCCTTTTAAACTTACTGAGAAATGGTCTATGTCCCACAATATGGTCCTCCCTGGTAAAAATGTCACATACACTTGAAAAGAAGATATGTTCTGCTGTTGCTAGGAAAAGTGTTCTATAAATTTCATTTATGTTAATTTAGTTAAGTGTCCACACTTCTGCACCCTTATTTATTTTCTGACTACTTGTTCTATCAATTATTGAAAAGGGGGCATTGACATTTCTGACTGTAAGTATAGATTTTTCATTTTTTCCTTTTAGTTCTATCAGCTTTTGTTTCATATATTTTTAAACTTTGTTATTAGTGTGTATATGCTTTGGATTATAAGATCCTCTTAATGATTGATCCCTTAACATCATGAAATAACTTTCTTTATGCTTGGCAATATGTTTTTGCTTTCTTTGCTATAAAATCTACTATGTCTGATATTAACATAGCTGCTCCAATTTTGACTAAGTTTGGTGTGTTAATCTTTTCCCACTCTTTTGGTTTTAATGAATTGATGTATATTAAAAGTATGTTTCTTATAGGCAGCATGTTGTTGGGTCTGAACATATTTTTTTTTCTGTGCAGTAAGTTGAGATTGATTGCTTTGGAAAGAAAAACTACAGATGGAGAAGAAGCAAAAGGTGGACTTGTATGTTACTGCTCGGAAAAAGTGCTGCAGGTTACCATGAAGCTTTAATGGAAGTGTTGGTTGATTTTTTGTTCCTTTCTCTCTTAAGATAAACTAAACTTTATTGCCTCACCGAGTATAAGGCCTATAAAACTGCTCAAAATGAACAGTTCCATGTGTAAGTTATGAGGATAGTATATTCATTTCCTGCATGATCCTGCTCTAAAGGCTTGTAAAATTAATTTTAAGAAAATCATGGCATTCTGGACATTATGGACAGAATCTTGGAAAACAGTTGTTTTCCAAGATTTATGGGGGAGAGGAAGATGAATAAAGGAGCACTGTAAATTTAAAAATATGTCAAATCTGCATTCCCTATCTCTTAGCCAACTATACAAGCAAGTAAACAAAAATCTGGGGGAGACACTGGGCAAACTAGAAGGTGTATGTTGGATGAGTCATATAAACACACAGCAAATATATCATCCCGTTTATAGCTTTTGCAAATACATTTTATATGGTGATTTTTAATAGCATTTTTTATTGCAACACATTTCATGTAATATAAAATTCACCAATTTAAGGCATTCATTTTTGGGCTGGGGATATAGCTCAGTGGCAGAGGGCTTGCCTAACATGCCCTGGATTTGGTTCCCAGCACCACAAGAAAATAAAATAAAAATTATAAAATAAAGTGCTCACTTCAATAGCTTTTAGAATATTCACTGATGTACAACCAGCTGTGTAACTCCAGAAAATTTCCTCCCCTCAAAAAGGAATCCTGCACCTATTAGTAGTTGCTTTCAATCCCCTAATTCTTCCACACTCTGGTAAGCACTAATCTACTTTACCTTTATAGTTTTGCCTATTCTAGACAATAAGCCCAGACAAGTGGAATAATACAGTATATGGTTTTCTTTCACTTAGAATTATGTTTTCAAGTAGATGGTGAATTTTATTATACTTATCATTCAAAGATATTTCACTAAAATAAAGCCATCTGCTCAGAATAGTACTAGCTATATGGAATGGTGAGAGGAGATTCTGCCTATCTTTGGGACCTTAGTCCTGGTGCTGATTTCTTTACACTATAACTTCTGAGGACCTCAGTTTTCTCTGTTGTAAAGCAAGGATATTAAATAAGATGATATCAAAGATCTGCCTCTTAATTTCTGTTATTCCAGGAATCTCTAAGGTACAGAGACACATACTGCTTATTGTTTCAGAAAAAAGGAATTGTTACAAAGCCAATATGCCAGGTTTAAAAACCTTAGTTCCTAAGTTGAGCCTGGAGACAGAAAATTGGGGACAGCTGCTATCAATAACACTCTGATGTGATTAAAACCTCAGTGCCAGTTTCTTAATCAGGAGAGCACTATAACAAAAGTCAGCTTGTATCTAAGGGTGCTCCCCTCCAGTTCTGAGAAGGGACAATGCAATCACTGATTTCCACTCTGACTTCCTCTTGGATAAAAAAGCTACAGGCTTAAAAACTTACATATGTGCATTTATGCAGTGTACTTTGGCATTTTCATTTTTCTATTCCATTCACTACCACATCTCTAGTATTTAGAACAATGTCAGGTATAGAATCAACATTCTGTATTCGATATTGGTTAAATACATGGTATATGGATGGATGCATGGAGATCTTATAACTAAAAGCTAGTTCAGCCAATAAATAACAGACATATTGAGTTTTCTCCCCAATTTCTTCTGATAGGTAGAATCACTAAGACCTCAAACCCATGTGCTCCAAGGGAAACTAAAAAATGTGTTCAAAATGAAAGATACAGTATCTGAGAATGGAAATAAATTTATTTTGTTAATTTTGATACAACATTAGTTACAGTACATTTAATATGCTGCTTTGTTGCAGAAATTCATTAGCACCAGTTTACAGTTTAAATTACACAGAACCACAATGTTTATTAAAATATGTGCATATCTTTTAGCTGTATTAAAAAATAAACAAAAACTGAAATGCAAATAAATGTCACCTGAACTTTTTTCACTAACCTTAGAAAGGAGATGAAATGATCATCACATGCTTTTACATTTTATTTTTAGCCAATATATGCTATGTGTTTGTTAAAGCCCAAAATTCAGAAGATTCTGAAAAGTTGCCCACTGTTGAGCTGGATTAATGATCTTGGATATAAGGGAACTTTCCCTGAGTCAGTATTCAAGTCAGGGGAGAAGAGCTGGGGAACATTCAGGTTCTCCTTTCTGATTCTCTTCTTCTCAGCTGCCATTATCCTCACCCCTTCCTATGCAACCCTTCTCACCATTCTCTCCTTTCTTTTTTCCACAACCTTCCATTCCTACTCTACCCATTTATTTCCTTCCTTCCTACTCCCACCACAACCTGATGGGCAGCATGACCAAATAAGGTGGAGAGAAAAATGACAATAATTTACTGCTTTTGCCAGCCCAAGCTCAATGGTGATAAAGTAGTGACAGTTATGATGAATATTGTCCAGCACCCCAACTTGCCTGAATTTTTATAATCTTTTAATTACTTGATTTCTCAACTTGACTTGATTATGCTTTCATAATCAGGAATATTTTAAAATATTCTTTTAGTATTTCTAATCATTCTATAAAAAAATAAACTATTCTCTCTTTATGCTAACATTTGCAATTATAGCTGTGTCATTTTCATTGTAGAACAGTGTAACAAATCTACCATGCCAACCAGGGTCTATGCAGTTGACACACTTGTAGATTTTCAGCTTTAAATCATTTGTGTACTTTTAGAGTTCCAGTAGAAAAGGGTGGCCCTTAAATTCCTTATTCCTTGAACTTTTACTTTCTTTTTACCCAGAATCTCCAGAAGATTCTTCTCCATACTGCAGAAGTCAGTGGATCACAAGGGCCTTGGCTGGAGGTGGTACGGAGGTTTTAGTTAAACACCAGAGGATGCTGGTGTCCCATAGAAGACCTGTGCATATCCCAGTCTGGAGCCTACCTTGGACATGTAAGGTAAAAGCCCACAGCTCTGCAATTATGCTTAGATATAAGTAAGAGACACAGTGTCTGAGTCTTACCCTAATATCTCTGTAAAATTTTTTATTAACCAAAACTTTGATAAATGATCAGAAATAAAACAAGCCTGTCTGGTTTTTAAATACAGAAGCTGGAATGGCTTTCTTAAACCACTTTCAGTGTCTGTAACACTCAAAGTATTATTTTATATGTAAAAAGCCTACCAAAACTCTAGTCTACTTGAAAACCTATCTTAACTCTGAAGCTCACTGGTGCTCATATAGCAAGTTACATTTGGCAGAACCATATTTCTTAGTGATTATAAAAAGGGGGAAGCATTTTAATAAACATTTTAGAAATAAAATTGTAATCTCCTATAATTAAACCTTGATTTCAGAGAGGAATACAACACATATCATTGTTATAAAAATGTCTCACTTAGCTAGTTTATAAATTAATAAGGGGCCTTTCCATTAGTGAATCTAGTTAACATAGCATTTCTGCAAATATCAAAGATTAAGGGATCAAAATTGCCTCAAAATCCTTTCTGAGAATATAGGCTTTTAAGGGCTCTTCTTTCAGTATTATTTTTCTTTGTTCATCAGCATAGTTCATGAGGACACTTCTGAGGATGCAGTATTCCCCCATATGTCACCCATCATTTGTATATATACTGCTTATGCCAAATGACCTTGAGAAATGTGAGTCAATATAATAAATGCAAATGAAGATGAAGAGATTACATTACTTCAAATTTCTCATGACTCTGGAAGGCCAGGGAAACCCAATCTCTAGCTTTGGAATGGCATGATGCCAAAGATTATATTGGAAAAGGAGATATGTTTCATGAGTAGTGATGGGTAGATCACTGAAGTACAGATAGCCCCCCTAAATTCCCACCTGAACTAGACCTGTACAGTTGAGCCTCCATCTGCAAGATTCTTCCATTTAAGAGAAAATTCTCCTTTCCATCCACAGCCTCTGATTTTAGTTTTCATATTTAAAGGGCTCCAAAGGAACAAACCAACCCTTGGCAATTCAACTTGGTTTAATTAATTGGCAAGGTTAGCTTCACTCAGACTCACAATACTAATTTCAGAATGGACTCATTTGAAGTAATAGGAATAAAAAATCTAAAGACCATGAAAATTGGTGCTCTGTGAGATTTGGGGAGGAGTGAAGGTATAAGCAAATCTTACCCCTTATAATACTGCAGGCATTTCTTTTGAAAGGTACTGAAAAGTTATATCTCATGTTTGAAGAAATATTTATTTACCGGTCTTCCAGGAACTATTAATCTAGATCCCATTTTCACTAGATAGAATCACAAAGATATACCCAGCCAGTCATGACAACTTATTTTCTATTGAGCAATATCCACAAATCTAGTAAATAGATGGGCAAGAAATCTCAGGTGAGCACCTGTAGAAGTGGTTGGTTAAATTTCGAGTTTCCAGGAGCACACAAAATGGTGAGATTTGCCCTTGTGACAGTTCTTTGTTTGCCATTTCCCTCGTTGTTGAGCCAAAATGCAGTTCCTTCCAGGCTTTGAGTTTTTGGGAGGCCCTCTCCTCCAGTTGGTGAAGACAACAGGCTCACCACTGACCCACTCCCAGTGGCCACCATGCTCTCGGTCATTCAAACCTAATGTGAGCCAAAAGAACATACCAGACAATTTTGTTCCATTTATCTTTAGATATCACTTGCAGTATATTGTTCTAAGCACAGTTATTATTACCTGTGAGCCCAGGTTCTATACCAAAGAACGGGAATTGGTAATACTATAAAGACAAAAACACTATAAGGTAGAGTCAAGCCACATTCTAGTGCTACAGCTTTCTAGCTGAGTCTCTTTGGGCAGGTTATTTACCTTCATCTAAGGAATGGGCATAAAAATACTTCATGTAGGACTGTTGAGGATAAGACAATGCATGTAAAACCCATGGCATACAGAAGTATCTAATAAGTGACAGCTATTGTTATCCATATCATACATACAGAGCTCCTATCAGAGGAAAACAGACATTTTCTTCTCCATTATTCTTCCTCATTATTTAAATGTCTTGGTTTTATATTTGAAAGTAATTTCTGACAGATTATTTTTAGTCTGGAGTTTAAGATGTTTCAATTTGCTAGGACTTCAGTAAA
Organism: Castor canadensis; assembly: GCF_047511655.1. Taxonomy (NCBI): domain Eukaryota; kingdom Metazoa; phylum Chordata; class Mammalia; order Rodentia; family Castoridae; genus Castor; species Castor canadensis. The sequence continues at coordinate 56,939,728 of NC_133398.1, read as the reverse complement.
AAAGCTGCTTTTCTTTTCTTACTCCCACTGGCAATTTCTGCAAATTACACCTTAATGCTGCAAAGCTTCTACTACATGTTCTGTACCCTCACACTCATTCATAATAGAAATTTAAAAGAAAAAAATGAGATAGGAATCCCCTGTGATCGCATGATGTGACATCTTCCAACTCAAATTTGACCATGAAAACTGTCCTAGTTACCTTTCCCAACCAATTCTCAGTCAACATTTTTGGAATTAACTGAAATATTTATGGTTAGCAATACCTTATCGTCTTCTGGATTGTTTCTTTGGGTTATTCATCAGGTAATACTATACCTAAGTATTTTGTGAGGATAAAGACTTAAAATTCATCATTATGGATGTAGAGAAAACTTATATTCCAGACTAACTCAATACTTTCAAGTCATTTCTGAATTTAAAACCCTACTGAGGTTTACAGAAATTTTGAGAACCCATCATTGGCTTTGTCACAGTTTCCTCTTTAGTGCCTCTAGGTAGAATTAGTGAGAATACTAGCTCTAGTGTACACTGAGAAGTGTACTTTTGAAGTGGCTTGAAAAGATTTGTTTTCACTCTCAACATTAAAAAAAAATATTAAAAGCATCAGAAAACAAGGAATAAAATTCAAAGTACCTATAATTTGTAACTCTTTAGCATGTACCTCTCTGTATTTAGATTTATACATATACCATATAATTTTATTCTAAATGACTTTCTACTTCATATAGCTCTGAGCTCTTTTTCTAACCTAGCACCTTGTCACAAAGGCCATGCATTATTATTTACATATAATATAATATATATCCAGCATGTATTTGTTGAACCAATAAATAAGCATAAGGCTTTTTGTCATGCCTTTAATAGCAAATATCTTATAAAAACATTAAATATTAAATATTCCTTCACGTGGCCATCTTATAATTGAACCCTCCCCATTATAGAAACTTCTTATGTTTAAAATTCTCAAACTACCAGTACATGGAATTCTCTTAGCTATCAATTTGTCTAAAAAATGACAGTATTGCATTAAAAAGTTTAAGATGAGTTTTCCCTTTTTTGGAGCTGAGGATTGAACCCAGGGCCTACCACCAAGTGACACCTGCAAGCCCTTAAGATGAGTTTGAAAATATAGATGATTAGACTAACCATGTAGCCATTGTCTAGTATATTGTAAGCCAGGATTATTTGGCCCACGGAGGGGAGCAGCTGGTGTTGGCGCCTATTCTCTGTGGCGCAGATACTTGCCTATCCAAAAGGGCTTTCTTCCACCCAAGTCCCAGAGCCAGTCCATGTGCTGACTGGAGAACACAGTGACAAGGCTGCCCAGGTGTCTACAAAAAAACAAACGGAAATAAGAATGTCAGCCATGGGAAGTTTACATTCTGCTCATAGGTAATGCGTAACAGAAATAAAATACAAAAGCAAGAATATGTGTGCAAAGAACTTCCCATGATTTTAATGCTCTATTTGTAGTCCCATGGGCTTCGGCAGGGTGAGGGTGGGGAACGGCAGGGAAAGTGTACTTTTTTTGAACATCTTTTTGGAAAATTAGCAACTGCCTACTTATAAAGATTGATTACTTAATGCCAAAAGTGGTTGGGTTTTTTTTCCCTTAACTGATAAAAACTGGCAATTATCCAGTTAACTTGACTGTAAGGTAACTCACTTTTTCAGATAGAAATGACCTGAGGTCTAAGTTTTGAGCTTGGTTTGGTGAGTCAAATCGTCCAATAACCATGATCCTGTCATCATACACAGTGACCTGAGCTTATCCCCCAGGTCAAATCTTCAGACATTTTGTAGAAGTCAGATCATCTGTTCTTACCAGAACATATAAAACTTTTCCCACAAAATACAGTTCTCCATGAATTATTTTTTTGCAGCTATCAAAAAATAAGTACTATTTGATTGTGCCTAATTACTCAGCGGTGCTTATTAAAAGCTCTTTAAAACACTTTAACAAGCTGGGATTATGTTGGGGTCACCCAAAAAAAAAAAAAAAAAAACAAAACCAAAAACCAGCTGAGCACAGTGGCTCATGCTTACAATCCTAGCTACTCAGGAGACAGAGATCAGGAGGATCATGATTTGAGGCTAGTCCAGGCAAATAATTTGTGAGACCCTATCTCAAAAATACCCAACATAGATGGGTGCTGGTGGCTCACGCCTGTAATGTTAGCTACTCAGGAGGCAGAGATCAGGAGGATTGCAGTTCCAAGCCTGCTCGGACAAATAGTTCTGTGAGACTCTACCTCAAAAAAACCCTTCACAAAAAAGGGCTGGCGGAATGACTCAAGGTGTAGGCCCTCATTTCAAACCCCAGTACTGCAAAAAAAAAAAAAAAAAAAAAAAAATACCCAACATAGAAAAGGGCTGTTGGAGTGACTCAAGTGGGCCTGCTTAGCAAGTGTTAGGCCCTGAGTAAAAACCCCAGTACTGCCCAAAAAAACAAACAAAAAACCACTTTAACAAGAAGCCAATAGATTCTTTTTTCTTTTAAAGAGTTTCAAATGAGAAACAAATACACAAGGTGTATATGTACCATAATATCACATTTTACCTCATCAATATTTATATATATATATTTTTGTCAATTAAAAATAAAGTTAAACAAAAAATGAAATAAAAATCACCATGCTCTTCTTGCCTAATCAATATCCATTAATGTAAAAATAAGTCAGAAACAAAATTAGCAACACTCATACAAGGTTAGACACTGATGAACTAAATTTTGTTCATTTTGCCTGCCTTTCCAACATTCAGATTATCTCTCTGCTTTTATCATATGTGGTAAGCATAATTTGTCTGTTTCTTAACGATTCCCCCCCATACACACAGTAAAGCAGTATTTTGCTGCTCTGCAGTGCAATGGTGCCTTCTAGGCCTCTGGAGATCCATGAAGCTATGCCCCTAATGGCTTCAGGCTCTGCCATTGCCATTTCCTGTTAGTCCTGTCTGCAGCTGGAGCAAGTGGGACATCTGCTCCCCACCCTCTCATGTCCAATATGGTCATTCTAATGACCCTACTGTGAGCTTAGGACACAGAGTATCAAACTTGTGTCAAATGAAGGCCAGGGAAGGGCTTGAGTGGGGTCCCAGTCAATATGGGGTACTGGCCTGAGATCTCCACTCCTGTTCTATCTGTCAGTGTCTCTGCCCAGACTGAGTGAATTTCCTTACTGATGCTTCCCAACTTCACAGCCTCACTTCATCATCATGAAGTAATGGCTTACTCAAGAATAGCTCCACTAACTTGAAGAGCCCTGAAACTAGCTTGAAAACAAACTTTGTAAAATATGCTTTCGCTGCCTAAATATAATTCCAGTTTTCTTTTTGACTTCCAAAAAACCATCAAGACCCAAAAGAACCAGAGAGAAAAATTGCTGTGTTCCAATAGGTAAAGTGTAAGAGCATGACTGCTCACAAAGGAAGCACTTGGGTATATGTATTATATCACTTGTTCCCTTTTTGTTCATATGCCTATAAAACATGGTGCATATTACCTATATAGAGATGTGTATTTATGGATATAAGAGAAAATACATAGGAATACATATATAAATAAAAATCATTTAACAGTTCTGAAATTTGAAGCCTTAAAAAGCACAGACATAAAAACAGAAACCTTAGTTTTTCTGGTTATAGAAATAAACATAGACTTCTTTAAAAGTTTTGAATTAAGTATCATATATTTCATGGCAACTCTTTAAGGGTAGGCCAGCAGGGGTTCCAGACACTCCTGTGGGAAGACAGAATGGGTTCATAGATAATGATCTATAATAATAGAATTACCAACTGTACAATGACTGCCTTAAGGAAATAAGAAGATGAGATTACATTATGTAAATTCGAGAAATGCCTAATCTAGCAGTCTGGCTCCTTTGGGTTAGAAAAATAATAAAATGCCAACGGGGAGGAAAAGAGACTGGAGATAAAGATTGGGTTGAGTTAGTAATCTGATTAGGGACAAGGGATAAAGGAAATTTTGCAGTTCTTATCGAAACATGTGTAGACTAAAAGACATACCAAGAAAGGAGCCCCAGGAAACACAGCACAGCATTCAGTAATGGTCCCTAAACTCAAATTAGGAAAATATACTATGTGGATTCTAATAGTAATTATAGAATCTAAAATGGACTAAAATTTGTAGAAGGTGACTCTCCAGGTTGTAAAATGTTAAAGTGTGAATTTTGTATCACAAGGATTTATTAATTCCCAGAGGACATTTTCAAGCCCATGGAGTTGGATGACAGGATAAACTGAACCAGAGGGCCAAAGGCTGAGTAAAAACTATACTGAGTGAGAAGAGGAGGACTTGGGGTTCAAAGAAAACATACTGAGGAAATGGCTTTACCACCCAAAAATACTTCTCCTAGAATGATCCAACAGAATCTCTTAATTTCCTTTTCATCTGTTGGAAGACTGTGTTTTGAAATGTGTGTAACTAGTACGTACAGCTGAACCATTCTTATCATTTCAAACAGAATGCACAGTGAAGCATCATGAAGATACATGTAATCAAATAAAATATTTATATCCATTCTTTAAACATTTTAAATGAGAAGCTTTTAATGATATTTTTAAATCTCACACAATATGTATTTTTGTTATGTCCTTTACATACCCTAGAACACCATCAGAAATGGTGCTTGATTAGGTGCCTTAGTTTCCCAATTGATACAGTGAGTAAGAATGTGTAAGTCTGAAAGTTTATGTTACTGATAGTCACTTCTAAACTATGGTGGGGAAACTACAGTTGTCTATAAAAATGTTCTCTTGTTCTTAGAATGTTCTTGGTTTTATATGTAAAGAGAAACACAGTTTTACAGCTTAAAACAATTCCTTGAGATTAAAGTTTATTAAAATACTTAAAAATAATTTGAGCAATAGTAGTTCTGAGTCTGCTTATAAAATCATGTTTGACCTGGTAGACACGATCTCTGTTATAGATATAATGCTACTGAGTCAACAAGGCAGGTGAGAACTTTTCAGGTGTCGTGATAAATATTATAATGATTTATTCCAGAACAAAATGGCTTTCCACTAACTGTATTTCCAAATGCCATTTATATTCTGAAATATGCAATCAGTAAACATTGCTCACAAGTCATATTGTTACATTTAGGTCTACGGAACTCTTTTTCGTTTGTTCGTTTGTTCAGAGACCAGGTCTGACTATGTAGACTTGTGCTGGCCTGGAACTCTATGTAGGCTATCTTTGAACTTTCAGTCCTCCTGCCTTAGTCTCCCAACTACCAGGACTAACCACACCTGGCTTCTCAGAAAACATCTTGAGTGTACCTACAGTATGTGACGGTATGACATCAACTCAATAAATAGTAAATCTTGGCATTTAAATTCAGCAACTTTCACATTCTTAGGAGAGCTTTGTGGGAAAGGGGGGTGGGAAGGAATTACCAGGCTGTAGGACAGTGTCACTGAGGTAAAATGCAGCATTAAAGACTTGCCTATATGTTATACAGGACAGTTGGTCTGGAGAGTTATTGCATCTGTTTCCCTGGTGAATGAGGAATTACCTCGTTATTGAGTTGTCTAACCAGTACTAAAGAACGGGCATGTCTAGATGTCTCTGGTACAATAAGTGCCCAATAAATGTCTGTTAATGAATGAATTTATAAACTAAGAATCTGATCTTACATTAGGTTTAACCTGACAGGTAGGCTCGATTCAAATCCAAAGAAAACTTAGGATCCATAATAATAAAAACTTTAATATGTCTTTGTCGTGAAAGATGTAAAACTTTCAATGAATAATTTTGAAAACCTACTTTAGGTTAGCCCAAAACAAAGTTAAAACAGACATGCTTGTTGATATATCTGTAATAAGAAGTCCCCTAATAGGGCTGGCAAAGTGGCACAATTGATAGAGTACTTGCCTAGCAAGTGTGAGTCCCTGCGTTCAAATACCAATACTGTCAAAAAGAAATCCCGTATACTTATGGAGCTGTTTTGGAGGGTATAATAGAAAAATACGTCCTATCTCTTTTATTTACTTGGTTATATGTCGATCAGCAAGAGATTTTGCTTCCTTAAGCTTTTTTTTTAAAAATATGTGAGCAGTAGAAGGTATTATTATGCCTTCCTCACCTTAGTGAGGGGAGGATCAAACAAGCTAATACTTGTACAAGAATTTTATATACTACAAAGTACAGTGTGAAAGTAAGGTGTAGTGGCCAGGAGGTGTATGGAACTAGGTCAGGCTAGCGTAGGTCATGATGACAGTGCTTACAACCAAGAGGCACACGAAGTCTTAGGTCAAGTACAGGAGGCAGTAAATAGGCTTTTAAATGAATTGGGCCTTACGTTCATCAGTAGGATGACTGAGTTATATATTATTAATAGATCTGGGAAGAACTCTCTAGAATTAATAGATCTAGTTAACTCTATTTAACTAGTCTTGCCACTCATCATTTAAAAAGCGAGCTGCAGTTAGATGGATCCATGAAGTCAAATTTAAGAAGAAGACACTGGAAGACTGATACAGGCTGGTCAACAAGAAGACATCAGCAATGTCTCAGGGACTCTCTTACTGTCAGTTGCCAGTGTTTTATGAAAATGATTTTGGCCACCAAGAATCTAGATCTCTATTTCAGAATAAAGAATAGTCATTCTAACTAAAGACACTTGGCAGTCATACACATATGTCTCTGAGTGGATGGACAGACATCTCTGAATATACTCTGTCCTTATTTTCTCTTAACATAAAAAACCAACAAGAGGCTGGGGTGTGTCTCAGCGGTAGAGAACTTAACTTAGCAAACATATACATAAGCAAAAAAATCGTAAAAAGAAAACAAACAAAAGAAATACTGAGCTGAATTGCCCTTGAACACCAATGGAGGGTGAACAAGAAAGGTGCTTTTGAACTTGAACTTGGGGCTTCTGTTGTTCTGTCTACATTCTCCCAACCACTCTACACCAGCTTAATCCTGACAACCTTGACTGGGGTTCCTCTCAGTAGAGAACCCACAATCTTCTCCCTGCGGTAGCGTCCTGCAGCCTTCTCCTTGCAGATTCACATAGCGTTTAGTGCGCTCCAAAGATCAGCCTCCAGGATGAAGACCCCAGCACGAGACCACAGCTCCCACCTGAGCTTTCAGTGCACCGAGGCAAACTGAATAAGAGTAGGACATCTGGTAATTTTTTTGCCTAAATGTCTTATTTGTTCTTTAACATATTGCACTAGGAGACCATATGTATTTAAATAATTATAAGATTTTAAAATATTTTAACTTATTTTGTATCACCAAATTATCAACAAAAAAACCTGAACACTACTGACCCTACTTATAGTTAGGATATAAACTACATCAGTGAAGTAACAAGTGCTTCATTTGCCCAGTGTTTAAGTATTTTATTAGCTTTTAAAACATTTAAGTAGAAAGCTGGGCATGGTGGTACACACCTGCAGTCCCAGCTACTTAGGAGGGTAAGCAGGAGGATTGCTTGAGCCCAGGAGTTTGAGGTCAGCTTAGGCAACATAGTGAGACTCTGTCTCAAAAACAGAAAGAAAAAAAATCCCAGGTATATGCAATAAAATGTCACAACTTCAGCCCTTTTTGCTTTAGGTTATTTTTCAGAGAGTGTCTAGCACTTTTTATGTGGGCCAGCCTTGGTCATTATCATCCTACCATGCATCCTCCATAGCTGGGGTTGTAAGTATGAGCCACCATAACTGACTTGCTTGAGATGAGAACTCACTAACTTTTTGCCTTGGTTAGTCTCAAACCATGATCCTTCCAATCATTGCCTCTCAGGAGGCTGGGATTATAAACATGAGCCACTACCCTGGCTTTTTAAAAATTTTTACTTTTTAAAATTATCTTTGGGGAAGCAGTACAAGGGTTTGAATTCAGCATCTTGTGCTTGCTAGGCAAGTGCTCTACCATTTCAGCCACACCTCCAGCCCTGCATGGGTCTTTAAATATTCAATTGCATGAGTTTTGACAACTGTATGTACATCTATGTAACAATTACCCACAATATGACGGCCACCCTTTCCATTGCTCTGGAACAGGACTTGGTGCTGTTTTCTGATAATCCCAGAATCCTTGCCAGTGATAACCATGTATTCCAGAGCACCACAGATTCAATTTTCCTCTCCATATAAAAGGAGTCGTACAATGTGCATTCTACTGGGTAAGCCACTTTCTCTACATATCCTGGTTTTTGTTTATTCACAATTCACGGATACTATTGGAGGGTTCATTATATTTATGACATTTCATTGCTTATATAAGATTTATATTAAAATGTATTCCCACTGGGCACCAGTGGCTCATGCCTGTAATCCTAGCTACTCAGGAGGCAGCGATCAGGAAGACAGCAGTTCAAAGCCAGCCCAGGCAAACAGTCCATGAGACCCTATCTTGAAAAAAACCTATCACAAAAAAAGGACTGGTGGAGTGGCTCAAGGTGTATTCCATGAGTTCAAACCCCAGTACCACAGGAAAAAAAAAAAGTATTCCCTTGTTGGTGGAGAAATACCGAGTACTCCTACAAAATCAATAACTAGAAGGTAAATGGTCCAAATTATTATTATGCATAAAGTTATTATGAATTCTTTTGTATTTTTAGCATCTTTTTTTATATTTACATATTTATTTGAAGAAAACTGATTATTTTTGATGATACTGGTATTTCCTAATACATAAATAAGTACAGGTATTTTCATTTATTTAGGTCTTCTGTATCATCCATGAATATTTTGTAATTTTAGCCTCAAGATATGAATATTTTTAGTTAGGTTCATTCCTGAAAAATACATATCTTAATTTTTTATCAGGCTATATTCGTTGTACAGGGGGCATTCACTGTGACAATTCCAATAGGCTTATCTTGTACATTGGTTAGATCATGCCCATCGTCTCTCCCCTCAACCCTCTCCCTGAACCACTTGAAGCAATTTTAGCATCGATTTTTATCTCTGTTGGTTAACTACTGAGGAGTGATATTATGGGTCACAGGATACACAAGAAACTGTCAGACATCCCACGAGTGTCTGCACCGTTTACGTGTCCACCAACAGTGCAGAGAAACAGTTTGTTCTTCGCCCTTGTCAGCATTTGGTGTTGTCGTCCTCTGCCTTCAACTGTCTCAGCTACGTGAAGTGTTTCACTGGGTTTTAATTTTTATTCACCTGATATCTAACGGTATTGGGGACCTTTTCATTTATTTATGAACCAACTATACATTTGTTCTTGTAAGGCCTGCTTTTTTTTGCTTGTTTGTTTTACTTTATTATTCTTTTATTCACCTGTACATACATTGTTTGGGTCATTTCTCCCCCCTACCCACCTCCCCCACCCTCTCCCCCTTCCTCCCTCAGTTCCAGGCAAAGCCTGCTATTTTTTGAGTTGCATTTTTGTTACTGATTTATAGGAGGTTTTTTTTTGTATCTTCTGAATTTAAGACCTTGATCAGATAGATGATTTGAGAATAGCTTTTACTGAATGTGGTTTGCCGTTTCATTTTCTTAATGGTGTCTATAGATGAGGATAACTTTTTAAAATCTGATTTAGTACAAGATCTCATTGACATTGACTAGAAATTTCCTAGACTCAATTTCCAGCTATAGAGCATATTAATCTAATTGCATTGTTTGAATAATATTCAGGTTGGAAAATAAAAAAGGAAGGGCAGGGATGGCTACCTAGGCACTTTTCAGGTCCTTCTGGACTACATCAATTTCGTTGTCACTGTCTAACCACAAGGCACCTCCCACTGGACATTCTACTACCCAGTGAGCTAACTCATCCAGCCTCTCACACTGCCTGATGCATAAGGCTTTCCATTACTAGATGTTTTCAAAGTGATGGGCAGGAATTCCTATCACATAAAAAAAAAGATATCAGAACTTACAATGCTGCTGATTAAAAAAAAAAACTCCCATGACTTTCTCAAAATGAAAGAGAAGGAAAAAGAAAAACTATGGTGCTAGTGCAGCTTTCACAGAAAAGAGCTCAGTCAAAACACAGGATCAAGGTCAACTGCAAATCCATCTGAGCAACAAAACTCCCTCCAGGCTCCTAAAACAAAGCCAGGCAGATATGAGATACTCAGGATTTGTTGAATGGGTGAAGCAGACTGACAGCTCCATAGGAAAATAGAGAGAGAGAAGCAAGGAAAACATGGATGGGACATGACATGGGGTTCCTTACTGTTCCCTGCAAGCTTGGGTAGCCATGGCCCAGGTGCCTTTCTGCTCTGTGACCAAGGTATGACAGTAGCCTGAGTGAAGGTGCCATCCATCTGGGCAGGATTGGTCTTCCTTGTCCTGAAAAACAATTGTCTGTGCTCACATCACAATGAACTTGACAATTCAGAGTCTGCTCCTAGCATAAGAAGCTCTGTGAGTCTCCTAACTTCAAAAGAGAAGTTTGTCACTAGAAAGGGAGTCAGCCCTAATTCCTGTTCTCCATCTTAGAAAGGCAATGGCAATGTTTCCATTTTTTTTTACCTTTGATGTTCTGATAATTAAACAAAATAAGTAAACATCATTTTTTAAATAGAATGTATTTTGTGATTTATAAAACACTATGTTTCTCTCTTGGGTGTCACAGCATGATAAGGGCTAACAGTCATACACATCACTCGCTCTACTAGCTCGTTCATCACAAGGCACAGTGCGGGGAGAGGTGGCTGGCTGCTCAGTCTGGGTCTCACCTTGGTTTGGGGACTCCAGGTTTTCCAGGCAATGCCATTGCACTGATACAGCTTTTGGATGCCTTCTTCAAAATGGAAGAGTCCATTCAACTCTGCAGTGCAGTTCCTTGGGAATGAGGGCAAGTGTCCCTACAGGGAAGAAAGTCCACTTAAAATCCACTTCATGCAAGTCGACACACTCATCTCTTCTGGGTCTTCATTTGTTGGGTAGCATCTGTACTGAGTAAACTATCCCCAAGCCGAGAGACTGGTAAATTAAGTGTGTTTATGGCCCAGCAAACAGTTTGCTATCAGGTAAATAGGAAGGAAAAAAAGATTTTCCTACCTGTCTGGGGAAGTGTGAGTCAGTTGTGGATTCCACCTTATCTGCTTGAGGCAGCTCTGCCACCTTGATTGTCTTCTGTGGCTGACGAGTGACAGGCACTTTGGTCTTCCTTTTGCGAGTGGGGAAACTGTCATCTTCCAGTTTTAAGGAAATCATCCCATGATACTTGAGGAAACCAACAAGCAACAATAAGGAAAAAATGAACATCAAGATAGCAAACAAAATTTCTTTTGTCAAAATGAGCAATCCGAAAATTGTATCAAGGCAAAAGCATGAAAGGATTTTTTTTCCTGATCAATCTTCTCAAATAAATTTCAAAACAAAATTTTAAGATAAATACAAAACTAGAAAAGATATAAAATTCTCACTAAGTATTTTTCAGCCACAAATACAAGCAGTTTAGCAGTTCTCTGAACTCTGCTTACATTATAGATGATATCTGTTCCATTTCTATAGACAGAGGATGGACGAACCTGAAATCCACAAAGCACACAAATGAACAAAATTGGCTGGAGTAATAATTGACAGAAAGGTAAAACTCTTCCAGAAAGATCTTGTTAATTGAGATTTTTTTTCATGCCAGAATCTTTGAAGTTTTTAAATCATTAGTTCTAAATCACAACTGGCGTTAGGTTGATTTGTGCATACATAGTCTCAGTTAGAAAGAGAAGTTAGACTTATTTTTTTTTAGTATATCAATAGTACAAAAAGGTTTAAGAACACACAGATACACATATTCATGAGAGTGAGCCTCATTAACACAATGCTACTAAGGTCAAATCATGGCTTCCACACTACACCACGTGGATCACTTAATCTCTTTCTGCTCTAGTGTCGCTGGTTATTCCCTGTCTGTCTTGATCAAAAAGGAACCAAAGCAGAACATATATGGACAAATCAATATATCTGTGGCTTCAATTAGAATAATTAATTGTGGTCTTTGTATAAAAAGGGCAGTGCACATCCCTGCAAGGAAGCATGAGAACCCACAGTTTCTTCAGCGTCTCGGCACACTTATTAATATGGATTCCACACCCACTTCCAGAAGGTCCCATCCTTACTGCTAGGCCGTTCCCACGGCTCCTAAGTTTCCTTTGAGAAAGATCCATAGAATCAAAGCCTGGTGGGGTGTCTCCCCTGGTGACAGCTAGCTGCTTGGAAGATGGAGGGGGTCTTCTTTCCAGATGAGGGGAACCAGCACTGGTGGGTGAGGACAACCCTGGGGACAGCAGGCGCCAAATGCTCTTCTCCCATGCATTGTGCTGGCTTTGGTTGGAGGAATAGGAAGGCCGGCACCATCCTGGAGGTATGCAAGATGGCAGGCGGTCAGCACATTTCACACTAACACATCAGTGATCACATTGACACTGTTCCTGGAGCAGCTTGTCATTTAGCTGAGAGGGTGAGTTTCCCACCAGATGTTGCCTTTTTGCCATTTGTTAGAAACTCCTGAACTCTTGATCAGTTTCCATCCAGGAAAGCAGTGCCCTTCCTCACATCTGTAGGGTGATTATAAAGTCATGAAATTGATTCACAAACCACAAATGCAAACCATTGTGATTTTATAATCATGTCATGTACTTGGGAAACAGCCTCCCTCCCATTCCCTCTACAGCTCTTCTCAATACACCAGGTTTCGTTACTGCTCAAATATTCGTTCACAAGCACTCCACGGGTACTCAGTTCTCCCTCTTTTAGAGGTAGAAACTGGAATCGTTTGAAAGATGTCATGGAATCAAGTAACAGTTATCAAAATCTGCAGTCAATTGTTACAGAACAGAAACCTAGTAAACCTCAACATAGCTGCTTCTACTGGAAATCTCACCAATTAGTGTTTCTGGGACTGTATGAGGAAAGAAAACTTTCAAGTCAGAACCTTTGTCTAGGTATTTATTTTATTTTATTATTTTATTTGTAGTTCTGGGAATCAAACCCAGGGCCTCACACATGCTGGGCAAGTGCTCAATCACTGAGCTACCTCCCCAGTCCAGAGCATTTTATATATTTCATATATAGAGTGCATTTATATATACATATGTATATATAGTGGACTTAATGTTCAGAAAGTTCTACTGGAAAATAAATAGATTTGGTGAGCAGAAAATGTGGAAAGAAACGACGTTGTGGAAACATGGGTATTATAAAAGACGACAGAGTGAGAAAGAAGGGAGAAAAAAATAGAACGTAGGTAAGAAAAAATATGGACCACGGGGGCCGTGGCAGGTGTGAAAATAAGGGGGTAAGATGGTATACCGCCTGGGACACATCCAACACTAGGCAGATAAGGAACTAGAAGGAATTTGGCAGAAAATTTAAATATCAGAGCACTGGGGCCTTGGGTCTTTATCTTACTGAGTCTACAGGTTGAACCTCAGAATATACTACCCAGAACCTGTTTAGCTCTGCAACCCCAAGTCATTCATTAGTATTCTTCAGCTGCTCCTAAATTCCTATGCCAGCTGCCTCTTCACCTCTATTTTTCTCCAATTCCGTCTCCTCTCAGAATTTTCCTGGCCACAGTACAGTGAGGGCTCAAGTTTTAGGCGCTGAGAGCTCTCTTTAACAGAGGAAGATAATTACAGCCCTGTAAACTCTAGGGGAAAATAATTGTCGATAGATTCTCACCAACATTGCTGCCCCCTCGGTGAGAACAACAAATGGTTAGGAGAAAAACAACTACGCCACTGACTTGTTGCTTTTCTCAAGCCAGAGCTCCTAGCAGGAGGAAAACCACATGAAGCAAAAAGCAGAATAAAGGGCCTGCACCATGACGGAGGCTGCTTTCTTGACAATTTTGACTGGAAGGTGTTATCAAGCACACTGGCTGTTGAAAGCCAGCAGCCCCGGCGCCAGGACCGCTCCTGATTTCAAGATGAGGATCAAAAGAATACCTCCTTTTGAGTCCAAAATTTTCACTGCAGCTTTTGTCTTTGTGCCAAGAACAGCATTCACAGGGGAGTTCAGAATTACTTCAAAGACCTCATCATCTTCCTCTAATCCGTCATAGGTAATTGCTATATTCCACATTTTAGTTGACATTCCTACAAGAAGTAAACATTTTAATTACTCTTTAATTGCTATTTCAATCACCTAGGTGTCAGAGAAATATATTAATTAACATGTCTACAGCTAGACTGCAGTAGCCCTGAGTGAGCTATTGTACTGCCATCAACTCACTGAAGCCCTGCTGTTCTCCCAAATCTTATGAAAAGACCACATTTGTTCCTGGACAATGATGATTCCGTTTCAATGCAAACACTGTAACAAAAAGTAAGCTGCATTCTGCAGGGATGAAAAAAAAATGGTCAGTAGATGACAACCAAAATGGAATTATTCCCCCCAATCTGTCCCTTCTCTTCTTAAGAAAATCTTAGTCGTTTCAGAAGTCTTAAGTTGTCGCAGACAGAACAATTATTGGATGGCACTTGTTGCTATTCATAGAGCCTTTGAAACGACTGATTTCTATCCACAGCTGCCTGCGTGGCTGTCTTCCTTCCTCGAATCCTTCTAGCCCCCACCCCCAAACGCTTTTTCTGACGATACAAGGCCCAGCAATTTGATATCCTCCTAGAGAGAATTTAGGGACTGAGGGGTCTAGAAAAAGCCTGACCTCATTCTCCTCACTCTTTCCATCTGCCTCTATTCATGGAGTTATTATCATGAAGCTTGGTTCACGGTAACTTTGTGAACTTGACACAACAGAGTTTTCATTTTACCAACAGATCCCAGTCATCCTGTTGCCAACAGGATGGGAAACAAAGCAACCTCAGAAACACAAAATCTTAAGGCTAGAAGACAATTGTGAAAAGGTGTGATCCAGCACCCATGATATGGTTACAAGGCATCGCCTTGAGTTTATTTAGAAGAGAAGGTAGAGGCAGAAAGCAAAGAGACACTGTGTAGTGGAGAAAGAAGGCTCGAGCTTACAAGGGAAAAGATGGTAATCCTGCAATTTAACCTTGCAGGATTGAGTTTGAAAAGATTTCCTTGCCATTTACTTACTGGCTATTTGAGTGCTTTCACTCCATAAATCTGTCCATAGAAGGCAGCTGAACATTTTTTTTTCTAGCCTTCTCTTCTTAAAATATGACTCTTTTTTGCTTGCAGAGTGCCTTCCACAGACTTATGCCTCTCAACTGTGCCATCCACTTCTATGGGTCCCATGAGCTAATCAAACTCTCATTAATCCCAGAGCAATCCAATGAGAAAATGAAACTGTTCGCTTATCCTACTCTTGGCTATGCTTAGAGGGAAAAATTAGGTGTATTTGGAATAATTTTATTTTAAAAACTAGACCGTTAGCCTGTTTTTATTCAGCTTTCAGTATCGACTATGTTAAGTCAATTACTTTTGCAATCTTTGCGAAAACACCACTTAAAGCATCTAACATAAAAGACTATATAATTTCCAGCTGGAGGAGTTGCTCAAGTGGTTGAACACCTGCTTAGTAAGCATGAAGCCCTGAGTTCAAACCCCAGTATTAACAAAAAATTAAAAAGTAAAGTAAAAAATAAAATAAAAATGCTATATAATTCCCGTCTTGTGATGGATGAATTAATCCATCAAAATACACGTTTTGTGCTTAAGTTCTTACCTTAGCATTAGATGCTATGGCGAATACCAGAAGTGTGACATAAGTCATACCCTGACCTAAAAGGCATTTAAAACTTCCTGAAGGAGTCAATACAATTGTCCTTGGGAATCCACAGAGGATGGTCCCATCCCATACCAGAATCTGCAGCAAATGCTCAAATCCCTTAGGTAGAACGTATGCGTATAATCATGAGAACTTTCAAGTTGCCTCTAAATTGTATATAATACCTAACATGGCATAGATGGCCATTTTGCTGCATTGCTCAGGGAATAAGGACAAGAAAAATCAAAGCCTGTGCATGTTCAGTACAGGCATGATGTTTTGTTTTGTTTTAATGATCTGTGCTTGGTTGAATAAGTGGAGGCAGAGACCATGCATACAGAGGGACGACCATACCAGAAAAGTCAAATACCTATTCAAAACCATGTGTGATTAGCAGCCCAAAGATATAGAATACATGACGTAATACATGTATGTGGCATCCAGAATTGGAAGGATTTGGAGGGAGAAAACGAGAGAACATAAAGAAGTTAGGAAAGTCGGGGAAGTGTGAGTACATTAGCTGTCTGGAAGAGAGAGGTCACATTTGTGAGCAGGAGGCCATAAGGCTGCAGAGATGTTCTATAGCCACACTACAAAGAAACCTGGACCCCGGAGTGGGGAGGAGGGGCAGATTCCAACTTTAAAACAACAAGCAATGGGGAAGGCTTTCAAACTGGAAGTGACAAGTGGAGGCTTCAGCAAATGAACTGTGTGTGAAGGTTTGAGGTACCCAGGCTGAGAGACAGCTCACTTAGAAGTTGTCAGACCTTAGGGGCAGCTGCTGCAATAAAGGTGGTATGAAAAGATAGGAAGTGGAAAATGAAGAAAATATATGAATACTGAAATTGCTAGTATTCAGAGAACTGTTTGGATCCGCAAATGTCATGAGGTTGGGCATTATGTAAACCAAAATCTAACACACAAAAAATATTTCCAAACCTCAACCAATTTCCCCTCTTATCTTAAGGACTGTTTTGTAAAGAATCTAGTATCCCTTCTTCTTAAACAGAAAGGAAAACCTTAAAAGTTTTTGTTGGGCCTTATGGAATAGAACAAGATGGTTAGGGCAAATCTACCTGAGTTCCATTGAAGTGATTCTGATGTGTTTGTCTGCATTCATCTTTGTTTCCATGCCTACCACATGTGTGCACAGGATCATCTTTTTTAGGTTAATGAGACTGGAAGTAAGGACTTTATTGCTGTTGTTTTTCCCCTTCCTCTTCCACCTTCAAGGTGCAAAGTATTTGCTAAATCCCTGAGATGTACCTGCATTTTAAGATGGCTTGAACTAGCCCCCTCCCTGTCTCCATGAAACAAAAGGCGCTAAAGAGGAGAGGGAAGGTGTCACTTTATGCACACATACCCCCTTTTCAGAGTAGGTGGATTCCTCGATGTTTTCCTGCAAAGCAGATTTTTCTATTGAAAAGCATTTTTTCAATATTTTTAAGTAAATGCCACATTAGAGATCTGTTCTTTTGGAAAACATTTTGACTCTTAGGAATGATGACGTTTCAATTAAGACTGCAGCAAACCTTTCAAGAACACATATTCTAAAGGAAAACACTCATTTTCTTTAGAGTATTTACACATCCACTCAAGATTAGTCACAATAGCTGAATGTTAAGTAGCCAGGGTTTGTGTCTTGGTTTGGTACAATAGCTACAAGGCAAGCCTTCCTGTCAGCTGCCTCCCAAGAGTTCCCTGACTTTATCCCACATTCCTACTAGCTTGCTCAATTTCTGTTTCTTTAGGATCATGGAAGTTGCTATTTTCAGAGAAATGAACAGGTTGCTCTGGGATGGAGGTGGAACAGAGGCCACCAGATCCGAAAGGGACAAGGATTGACAATATAAGAATATAGAAGCAGTAACTGGACATAGAGAAGTTTAAAATTCTCTGAAACAAAACCATTTCTAATTTAATATATTCCAAAACCATGAACAGCCAATAACATGGGTATTTTCTTAAAATTTATAAACTGTGCTTATGTTATTTTTTAAATGTCTAAATAACCTCTAAAATCATAAATCATAAAATCATAAAATCATAAATTTAGAAGTCATTAATACCTACTCAAAACAGCAAGTAAATTCTGTAGACAAATGGGTATTCATCTTACTTATCCAGTGGAATCTCTGAAAGGTAGATTTAAGTGTGTCCCCTTGTGTGATACATTCTAGTTGTGATCAATGGCTCACACTTTGGGTTCTGATGCACTAATAGTATTTTCATGTCTAGATGTCCCACACAATGGAACACATTCAAGAGAAAACACTATATTTTTGTACCCCTTTTGTTTCTAGCAAAATTTCTCCACAAATTTAAAACAAAATACTATTTACTAAATAATAATTTCTCTTGGAATCACCTCATAACAACCTATTTCAAGAGGGATGATTTAGAAATTTCCTTTAGGAATCCATGTAAATGAAACGAAAAATTTCATCAAAATATGAGGCAATCATACTTAAGTATGTTAAGTATGATTAAAATACTTTAAAAATTACCTTATTTTTCCTGGATTGCTTTGAATGTTTGCTTTGATAATTTATATTTATTATTTGTGAGGATTTCTCTTCTCATTTTAAATGAATATTGTAATAAAAAATGATGACAGAACTTGAGGTCCAAACTCATTTCATTTGGAGTGGGGTGAGAAGATTCCATGAGAATCTTCTAGTTGGCATAAACTGAGTAATATCCTGCCTCCTCCCCAGTTTCCAGACTTGCTTACAAAAACACGAAACAAACTGAAGTCCCAAAACATACCTGGGTCAAACTGAACCAGTTTGGATACAGTCACAGTGAAATCTTTTCCAATTGTAGCCGACACTTGGTTGACCTTAAGAGGGGGAACAAAACAGGGCTCTTTTTAAAATAAAAGTAAATATTCTATACTACAGAAGCATTTATTCTCTCCCATACTAGACTAAACTCATGCTTTTAAATCTGGTTTCAATATTAAGCAGGATTTTAAAATATTGTAATAAACCATCTTGGATCTTTCTTAAAGAGAACTTCTCACTTCTCTTTTTTAAATAATTTTAGTCATTGGAGAAAGCAGTATAAAGTTTAAAGTTTTATTTTTTCTTTGTTATAAGCACAGTTTTATTTCATTACTTTCTCTCTACCTCAACTTGGTTTTAAAATAAGGCCTCAAGGCGGGGGGGCAGGGAGCAAGAAGAAGAGAAAACAGGCACTCCTGAGAACCCCAGGGAAAATCTGTCAGCCAGCGTTGGGTATCCTACGAGCTCCCCAGCCCTGAAAACCTTTAGCCTAGATTAGCGCAAACAAG
This sequence comes from Castor canadensis, assembly GCF_047511655.1. Taxonomy (NCBI): domain Eukaryota; kingdom Metazoa; phylum Chordata; class Mammalia; order Rodentia; family Castoridae; genus Castor; species Castor canadensis. The sequence goes on along the minus strand of NC_133398.1, from coordinate 56,920,784 downwards.
CCTGGTCCATTTTCCTGTCTGGATGAAACCATCACTCATCACCAACATGAATAAGAGCTTTGTGGGACTGACAGACTTGGTGAACAGCTACATAAAGGCCATCCACACACCCGGAACCCGCAGCTTTTAGAGGCTCCCATCAAGTGAGTTGTAAAAAGAAAAAAAATGCCCTCGCCTAAAGAGACTATTGACTACTTCCTCGCTCCCCAGCTCTGGGATTAAAAAATAAACGGGCAACTTCAGGGCCCCAAGGTCAAAGCCGTCCCCCCAGAGAGTGCCTAAGCAGTGTCCTTGGCTGGTTTGAAAAAGAAGTCATCAAACAAGATCCTGTCTAAGCATCCTAGGCAGTTGTTATTCTTGTACATTTTTAAGAGGTTGAAGATGGTCAAGAAAGATGGTTAATACATTCCTGCATCTTTGTAGAAAAGGATGAAGTGAGTGCATCTCTTTAAAATTCTATTTCTATGGCCTCAGACAATGTCTCCATTTCAAATCACAGGTACTTACACGTTAAGGTATTACCTCTTAGGCTTCCATTTGTTCTTTGTCTACAATGCCAAGGCTCCCCCGGAACCACCTCTCTCTGGAAAAGGTAGCCCATTGTACACCTGTATCCACCATATGCTGGAGGTTATATTTCCCTGCATGGTACTTGCACATGCAATTACCTAGTATTTACCACCGCTGAGTTTACAGAATCCTATGTGGGAAGAGCAAGGTCTGAGGCAAGGTATTTAGAGAAAAAGGTCAGGTGGAAGGAAGTAAATGATCCAAACCAGGGCAAAAGTGCCTCCTCCCTATTCCCAGTCAATTAGCCAGTGAGCTCTTGTGTAAGGTGGCAGGCGATACTGTGAATAGGGCTGTCCTCAAAGACTGAGAGGCTGTGTTTGATCAAGGCCTGGCACTCCACTGACAGGTTCATGGAGACACTGAGCTTAAGTAGCTTCATGTGTGTTCTTTCTACCTTACAAGGTGAGTGGCAGTGTGACCCAAACCCCAGAGTAGAGGAGATGGTGCTTTCTTGGAGGATTAGGGTATTCTTAGAAAGCCACCCAAGGAGATTCTGTCCTTTTCTATACCCACCTCCTGGAAAATTAGGGGTACCCCAAGTTTTCTACTGATTGACTAATAAAGCACCAACAGGTCTATGAAAAAGGGCACCTACATCCACTGGAAAGATACATACTGAGTGTGGTTATGGTTGAATTCAAGGGCACAAGGTTCTGAAGATAATTCAAATGCACTGTTACAATTGAGACTCAACAGAGATGCCATTTTCCCCAGAGGCTAAGATCAGTGCCTTTTCTGTCACGCTGCAGAGGACAGTGTTGAAGGCTCATCCTACATAGTCCGTACGTCCACACTTGGCATGCTATCATTTTCTTGGAGGACTGTTGGTATAATGACTCCTAAAAATCCTTCAATTCTAGAAACCATATATTGTGCTCTACAGTGATGTCAATAGAAAAGAATAGTAAGTTGACTACTTTGAAAGCAATTCCTTGAAGCTTGTTTGTATTTCAAAGTATCTATATTAATACATGCACTCCTAATTTTGCATGACTTGGATAACTGAGATAGGTTTAATTCTCCTGTTTGGCTTCATCCACTGAGACTATGGAAAGCAATCCTATTTCACACCTAGAGGAAGCTATTTGGGGGACTGAAATTTGCTCTGGGTACCCCACAGAATGTGCTGTCTATAGCTTTTCTTTCCAAAGCACAGTCTAATCTTGTTTCATTAAGTGAGATGCATTACCCTATGAAGTCAAATTTCAAAACTTACAGAGTGTGTAGAAACTAAGGACTAGATTTGAAACTAAACTGCTTAACAAAACCCAACTCTATGTAGGGGTAAATGAGAAAGGAGAGGGGTAGGGACTGAAGACATTTTGTGCTTGGTAATATCAGAATATTATAACACCCAGCACTTTGAATTTTCCTTAATCACTCTGAATTTTTCTAAGGAAGTCATCAAAGGCACCAACTAACAACCCAAGTTTTATCTTGACAATTTTTATCTTAGAGTTGTTACCTTTACACCTACAAAGGCTGAGTCCATGGAATATCCCCTTCTGGTAACTTCCAAAGGCAACACACCTGCATTCTCACAGACCTCATATTCGGTCTGCGACCATTCAATATGAGACCACTTCAACTCCAAACTGTATGAAAAGAAAAGAAAAAGAAAACCATAAAATATGAATAGTGGATGCCTGTCAAGATTCCCTTCTGGCCAGGAAACTGAGCTACTGGTTCCCATCGTGGTGGTAAAGATGGTGGGTTAATCTAGGCCAATGACAGAAATTCTTTACACTTATTTGGAACATTTTAGTTCACAATGAACATTTACTGATTTTATCTCATCTGATCCTTACAATGACCCTGTGAGGTAGACAGAGCAAGTATTAGAACTCGATTTTACAAATGAAGAAACTAAGGCTAAAAGACTGTTTAGTACCCTGCTGTTATTAGTGACAAAAAAGGGACAGTGCTGAAGGCAAAGGAGCCAGCAGTTGTAAAGTTCAAGTAGCCATTCATTGTAGAAAAGACAATGATGTGGAATCTTCCCTTATCCTTTCACCTTCCTCATTGGGGCTACAAAATCTGTTCCACACACAGATCTTCTCTGAACTTGAGCATGAGCTCAAGCAAGAATCATGAGGAATTTTAATTGGGAAGAGGAATGGTAGAGAAAGAATAGAATATTTGATATCAAATTTATGCTTTACTTTTATCTCTGCTACCTATTAGCTGTCATAACTTACTGACTTTGAGCTAGTTATTTAAACTTTCTGAGGCTTGGTTTTCTCTTCTTTAAAAAAAAAGATGAAAGAAGACAATTTCTATCAAATGTTGGACTAACTATAGTATAGAAATATTCTTGAGGCATATTCAGTTATAAACAGCTGGCCCTCCATACCGTAGGGGTTTTGCAGATCCAGCCAACAGTGAATCAAAAAATATTCATACAATTTTATCTTCAACCTGAAATGTTTCCCTTTTTGAGGTGAGGATATTTGAAATATTTTACTTCCACATTTCTGTTAACCTGGACCCTTATCTTTCTTACTTCCCCTCAATCTTACTATATATAACAATATAAAAAACCACAAGCAATCATCATGGTGATTGTAGAACACAGATCTACTGATCCTATTTTATTCATTTCCCTTTGATTCCACACATATAAAACCTTCAGTAGTTATTGCCTTATTTTGCTTCCCAAACTTCCAACCAACTTCACACTTTTCTTCTCAATTTTTAAATTTATTTTTTATGATGTCTTTTTTCAGAACTAGACATTCTGAGTGCTCCTGTCTAGAACATGAGTTCACACATTTCACAAGCTCTCTAGGCTTCTTTAGGAGTCATTCATATTAGAGAACAAGTTTATCCTTAAATAACCAACCCTTGATGGATCATGTATCCCAATCACATCCTATAGATTAAGTTCAATAGCGTATTGAACCGAGTAGCACTGGTTCACACTAAAGATCATGGGCTGGCAACTGCTACAGGGGTTCATGACAAGACATAGCATGCATGTTTGTATGTATATGAACATACATGACAAGACATAGCATACATGTTTGTATGTATATGAACATACATATAAACATACATGTTTATCCAATCAACAGATAGGAAACATTGTTACTGGGTACTGTACTTCACAAACACTTGTTACGTGAAAACCGGATCCTTATATTAAAAACATTGGGAACCCCATGGGTATTTTATGCAACTGAATTTAAATATAGCTTGCAACAGATCAAGAAATATAGAAATAAATAACCATGTTTAAAGAATTACAAGATGACAGTCAATAAGGATATCATAAATGTCAATAGAAACAGCATTTTGTAAAATTCCTAAAGGATCCAGGAAATGAGAAAGGAAAAACATCAGGAAGAGGGCTTAGGGGAGAAGACAGAAGGATGACATGGGAGAGGAGGGCAGTGGGAAAGCATGACAGATGAATTGGGAAGAATTTGAGTGACGTTTCATATCCAGCACTTCTGCAAACCCACCCATTGCTGATGCTAACCATAACAAGCACAAATCCATCAATGCCACTCTGCAGATCCAAATGACCTCAAGGCCTAAAACTAAATGCAATTTGACTGCTGATCTAGATCCAGAAGAGAATAATTCAGAGGACTGTTCAGTTTCAAAGCACAAAGGGTCTCACTGTTTGGGAATGTATGTGCTTTTTCCTGATGTACATCAGAATGCTGCATGATGCTTATGGGTGAAGGTTGTCATTACACAAGGTTCTATTTGATTTTCTTAAAACTATTCACTACAAAAAAAAAAAGATCCATTGAAAAGCCATGAAATTTAAGCCAGACTATAGTTTTTCCAGAAAAATATTTAAATAGCAAAGTCTTTCCATACCTACAGGATGTGTACAACATATGTTTTGAATGGGATTTTTTTTTTTTTCAGTACTGGATTTGAGAAGCTCTTTCTAGGTTGAGACTGACTGCTTAAACTCTAAATGAACTCTTGGAAGAGAATATAAAAGATCTAGTCAAATCACTTGGGAATTCTGCCTGCAAGACACCATACATCTATATGTTTGGTATCAGGTGAATATCCAGATGCCGAGCCCATGAGAGCAATCTGGAAAGTTCTGAATGTGAAGGTGTCATGTGGATAAGAATTGGTTCATGTCTTCACATCTGAACAATCCCTCCATTCTCCTCTTACCAATGAAAGGCTCATTCTACCATCTGAAATGCAGGCTACAAGCATACTACATGTGAAATCCATGTGGCAATCATTTCAAATCACTTAGCGGGAGCTGAAAGCTCCTTAAGTCAGTAAAAGGTCAAGGTTAACCCAGCTCAGCACTATTGACATTTTGGACCAGACAATCCTTTGTTGTGGGAAGCTGACCTGTGCATTTGTTTGGCAATATCTCTGATTGCTACACACAGATGTAGACTCACACGTTCCTCCAATCACAGTCATCAAAACTCACATTTCTCCAATCACAACCATCAAAACTCACATTCCTCCAATCACAACCATAAAACTCACATTCCTCCAATCACAGCCATGAAAACTATCTCCAGACATTGCCATGGTGGGGGGAGGGTCACTTCCAGTTGAGAATTACCTCCATAAATGGTTTTGTGACACTCATCACTGATTGAAAGCGAAAGCTATGATTGGGAATAAAAGATATTATAATTGGATTAGATGTCATGTGGCTTCTGGTCCTTCTGCCACTCACTAACTCTTAGCAATAAGGCATAAGGAAAGCTGTTTACACACCTAATTTAACATTGCAACTTCTTTACCAAAGCCCAGTACCTTTCATCCCCCTTACCCTACCAATCTTTTCATTTTCCAAAGCATGAACCATATATAACATAGTGCCAGGTTACTCAGGCACTAAGCATGATCCAAGAAAACACTGTCTTTGCCTCACTGATGTGTCCCCAGTCCCTTGTAGAGTGTGTAGGACATAGTAAGTGTTCAATAAATACTTGTTAATTTCTTCAATGGACCTTATTTGGACCACTGTTTCCTAAGCTGAATTGACTGCCACAATGGTATTTTTGCTAATGTTATTAACATCATTTTCTCTACATCTTAAAAAAATACTAGCATGTCCTCACATGTTCTGTTTAACCTTGACTTACTCTGGATTCTTTTTTATTAGGCTTCATTAGACAGACAGATGACATTGATAAAAGAATCTTCAATTATAACCATGATTTCTTATCACATAGGTATGCTATTTTCTATGCCATGGGTGTAGTTCTCCACATCTGGCAATATCTGGAGACAATGCTGATTGCCACAGCTGGCAGGAAGATGTGGGCACTCAGAGATGTAGGTCAGGGAGGTGGGTTGACATCTTGCATGGCATGGGACGTTGCCCTGTGACAGAGTCATCTTTTCCAAATGCTAATAGTGCCAGCATTGAGAGCCTATATACGACAGTTAAAAAAAAATATTTCTGCATTTTCTGATATTTTATTTTGTGGCTATTCAATTCATTTATATAAAGGAACAGTGAACTGAAAGAAACATATTTGAGATTAAGATTAAAACACTGGTTTGGGATTTGGGACATTAATCTAGGTTAATAAGAGTCTGTGAAAAAGGCTCCTAGCCTCTCTTTGCATCAGTTTCCCCATTTCTCAAAGTGAAATAATGATATGTCCAGGCTTCAAAGGGTTAAATGGACCTCTGTGAGTGCTCATTAACTATTTGGGGCTTCTCAGTAAGAGGTTTTATAGAAGCTAAAATGATGATTAAATTATTATTTTTGTAACTGGATCTTCATTTATAATTAGGTGGCATCTGACTTCAGAAAATTGAGATGTGAAAAAAATATTTTTTTAAGTATTCAGTGGAAGGTTTACCAATTCAAAGATGTGCTATTAAGCTCCATAACCTAATGTTTTCAACACCTGTGTTTTCAGTTCTTTCATTTTCTCTTGATAATGGAGAAACAGTGGTTAGCCAGGAGGCAGCTTCGTGAGTATCGAAAACAAGTGCTCTGGAGTCAAACACACCTTGCTACTGCTTATTAGTGTGTGAATACGGTCAGTTCCTCAGTCTCTCTCTGGGCCTCAGATTTCATTATCTTAAAATGAGGAGAATTATACTCATGTCAAATGATTATAATTAAAAATGAGATAATATATATAAAGCACCTGTACACAGTGGGTGCTTAATAAGTGCTATTTTCTTTCCCTTCCTCTGTGCTTTCCTCAGATCTAGACTGGAGATAAACATGTTAACCCCTAGCTTGCAGGTAAAGGCATTAGTGAGCCAGTAGTCTCAACCTCTTCACCCACAAGGTGTTTCATAAAAGCTGCTAAAACACTGAGGAGCTCGTCTGATAGAAAATCCCTTTCTTCTTTATTTCTTTTGTTTCTTCTCTTTCAAGGCCAAGAATGAATAACAGAAGCAGCTAGGATGAGGCCTCCAGAGGGAGAACAAGAATCAGAGTGCTTGAAACAGTCACTGAGTTACTGCGAATGTCCAGGTCAAGTTTTTCTTTAAAGTTAACTTTTTTCCAGTGGGCATAAGAAAGAGGACCATGTGGAAGGTGTATTTGGAAAACTATGTTGGTCAAGGTTGGTTACATCCTGTGGTCCTCAGAGGTGTTTTGGTGAGTGATGTGGACCTGTATAGCTCAGTATGGGAATTCTACACACAGGTCATCTTGGAGATTCAGCTAGGACTAGAGGACAGACACAATCTTGTGAGTGAGTCGTGCCAAGGCATGAGCCCTGGCTCACTTTCAGCTCTGTCACTCCTCCAATGACTTGGGGATACATTTTTTAGATGCTTATCTAAAGATTCCTTATTGCCCTCAGAGGATGTGTTTTGTAGTTAGTGAGTCAACATGCAAAGGCACCCAACACAGTGCCTGGAAATTAGGCATTGTCTAATCCACGTCCTTATGCAAATGTCCATGAGTTACAGGATTATAAATAATTTCTGCTTATAACAAAGTGTCTTCCAAGTGTACCCCATGAAAAACTTGATCCCCAAACTCTGCTGGTTGGGAAGAGAAGAGGGGAGGAGGTTCTGTAGCTCAGTTAGGGTGGGATGCACTGTATAACAAACCCTTTCAGATTCTTAAGCCATACCCGAATTTTAAGGATTCTGGGTGTGGTGTAGTTAAGTTAAACAAGCCAGCTGGCAATGACTTGTTTAATCTCACCTAAACCGACATTCCCCAACGTTTTGTAAAATGGACCATCTATTGATCCTTCAGGACTGGTGCTGCATAGCAAGGCTGCAAAAGCAAGACCCGCCTTATTGATTAATAAGCATATTGACAATTCACTTTATGAATATTCACAGAACCAATTTCTAGCTAAAGACAGGCTCTCTAAGATGCCAGTGTTTCCAGGATACTTCTTCAAACAGTCAGCTGTGTTAACGTGAACACTCCCATGAATTCACAGTAGACATCACCACACATTTCCTACGTTAAATACACAAGATGCTTTCCTATGTTTTATTCATTTGTTTCTCTGAACAAACTGTAGTATTGTGCCCATTGTACAGAAGAGATAACTATGTTTTGAACAATCATGGCAGAGCTAAAACTCAAAACCTGTCCTTCAGCAACAAGTCCAGGAGTTAGGAATGGAGGGCACACATGAAAATTGATATTTGTGATTCACAGTTTCAGAAAAAAAGCAACAACTAAACCTTAAGGTCATTGACAGGTAAGCACTCCTTCTTTCTTACTGCCAGGATAGCCAACATCTGCAGAGAAGGAAGAGTGGTAGTCTGCTGCCTGGTGTCTTGGGAGGTTTAGAAGGCATTAAGAACAGGCTGGAAGTTTGCTAGCACCATGAGTGGATTCCAGCTCATTAATTAGCTGCATGAATTTGGATAAGTCATGTCCCAACTCTGTGCCTCAGGTCTCTCATCTGTTAGTTCTGGATTATAATGATACCCAACTCATAGATTGTTGCAACAATTAAGTGAATAACATGAAATAGAACCCCCAAATAACTAAATCACAAATGCCTGTGATCTACATGGGACTAGGCTCTTGCTGGTTGTTTGGGGAAAAGAAACCACTATTTAGAACATTGTTTCTTATCATAAAACTGTGTGCCTCATTTCATAAAACACCTACTTACAAATGAGGTTGGGGAACTATTCCACTCAAACATTATGAAGGTAAAGGCAGAATAATTTCTACCTCCCCCTTGCCCACTCTAAAGAAAATAACCTAACCTCTGTTAGAACCAAACCAAAGTTATTTTCATATTTTCCCAGTGGGCATGTGCCACTGCACTCTAGTCCATCGGGTGCAACCATTTCAAGTTGAACTTGAAACACCTCCAGCACAGGTTCATGAAAACACACCTAACACAAACAGGAACTTAGCTTTAAAAAACAGTCTCCATCGAAGTTATAATTACATTAAGTAGATTCTTCCATTATTCTCATGTGACTTTTAGGGTTATTTAAAAACATAAATCATCTTTAAAAAGCAATGTCTTTGGTAACAACAAGGAATGAAGACGGTACGTGGGTGAAGCAGACATTCACTTAGTGACATTGGTGGGAGAAATTCTGACACCTACGCTATGTCTATGTGTGGAATACCAGAGGTCGGCACCAGGTCACTGGAAAGTCTGATAATTACTATACGTTTTTTTGAAAATAAGCTAGTTAAAAAAAAAAAACTGTTATTCCAGGTGAAGTCAATTTGTTACTTTTTGGAGCAGAATAAAAACATTTTCTTGAAAATTAAAATATTTGTCTGACATTGCAAATGTCAGTCTGTGGTCCTGAGGATTAATTTCTCAAAGGCAGTCAAATGAGAGGGGTCATCAGTTTCAGTTCTCTAATTAATATTTTAATTTCAGGGGGCAGGTCTTCCTGTTCACTCCTGTTTCCCAGCACCTTGTGCCATATTCCTAGCATAAAACAGCCACGCAACAGAATCTGCAGAGTTAATAAATCTGAGCAAAGTCCTACACTTTAACCAGGTAATGAAGGTGGGGTAACTGCTAGGTTTTTTTTCCCTAACAATGACTACAGTGACCTCTGCTGTCAAATTTTGGAACTACACTTCAGAATGGGAAAGGAAAAGAATGAAGAGCACTGAGGATGCCTTCTTAACTTCTCTTTGTTCAGATTCTTTCATAAAGGGAGTGTAGTAGGTCCATACTTTCTTATGCTGTCTTGTATGTCTATGGTACAGTAAATACCAAAATTATGGTAAGTATACAAATTTTTCTTTGGGGTGTCTAGGAAAGGAATCAAATGAAAAAAGGAAAACAGCACTAGAAGTGCACTGATTGACCTTTGTGACCCTGCCAGTAGTAAATCATTCACGGTCTCCATTCAAGAGAGGTCTAGAATAGGAACCCAGTCAGTGAAATTACTGTGCTGTGCTAATCTTGTTAATTTTAAGGATTGGTTATTCTTGTTATCCTGGGACTCATGTACTTACTTTATATACTTCCAAATATCACTTGATGCCTTCCAAGTCTGTTTTCTACTTTACACTATCTTCATCTTACCTAGGATAGGTTTATTAACTTAGAGAGGCAGTTTTAAGTTTTGTTTTGGTTTGGGTAAGGGAAACAGATCTTAGCCATTTTATTCTTCCTGACTCTAGATATTTCAGAAGACTAACGTGGTCCTAGAGTGACCTCTGGCTGCACAATTTACACATAAGCCTCAAGCTCAGTCCTGGATGCTGACGGGCTGCAACCTCTCTGGGTGTGAAGTGTAGGAACATGCATGCATAATGTGGATGACACTATCACTATTCACTTAACCACTGAATGCTGCCATCTTCTCTCCATAAAGTTATTGGCCTTCCCATTGTTGGGCAATAAAAAAGAAAATTCTTTCTACAAAACAAAGTCTATGAGCTCATCACATAGTCTATCTTCTTAGGTTCTGTTTGCAAAAGATCATTTCACTTTCCTAATTGGATATCTTTTGGACACTACATGCAGGAATTTTGAATAATCAAAAGAATTTACATTTGAGGAGTGGCAGAGTTCCCTGTGGGGTCCATGATTTGAAACTCCATGGTATCTGAATTTACTTCCAAAGATGGGTTTATGATGTAAAGAATGGTCTTACTGTTTAAGTCCTTTTGGCTAAATTTCTCATGGATAAATTCACCTACAAAAAAGAAATAAATGAATCTTATGAGTAATCAAGGAAAACATATAAGAGCTGATAAAACTGTGTTACATATTTTATTTGAAACACAGCTTTAAAGAACAACTCAAATACATTATTTTAGTAGAAATTCTTAATAAGTTGGAAAATAAGTATAATACAATCAGATATGACAGTTCTAATCTTGGTAGTATTTCAGTAGGTCAACAAAGTATTTTGATTTATGTCGCTAGTTCTATAGGACAATGAGAGAGAAATGTATAATTACTGAGTACTTAATATTTTTAGTATAAAGTACATTTTTAAAAAGAGATTAATATTACTCTAGCCATCTTAAAACTCAAATGGAATAAAAATTAAGTTTTACATTTATTTTGCTTCAGAATATTTGCCTTAAAAATATACAAAAGAAAAGGGGAATAGGAAATACAGTTAAAAAGAAAAACCTGCAATTCTGTGCTGTCCTATTTAGTGATATGATCAACATTACCACACAAATAATACACAATCCAGAAGAACTACTAGGGGAAAAAGCTAGGAATTTGTTTCAAGAAACTGATAACATTTACAGTAGAGGAAGAAATTAATCCCAAAAATGAATCTGGCCTTGAACTGCATATTCTGAATATGTTATGACCTAGCTGTTGAAAATTGTAAACAATAGACAGCTGTATATTAGTATTTGGTTCTCCTGGTCAAGATGACCTTCCTTTAGGAAGGCCCAGTTTCAAACCCTCTTTAGCAGCAATACTGATGTATAAACTGCATCTATCAGTAAGCCCTGGGGAGCATTTACCAAATGGCCTTACACTTAATTAAATTACTCTCTGGCCTTGCCAGCCACTGGGAGCAATTATAAGGATCAAGGAAGTTAGTACCTGTTGTTGTGTTCTCCAGATGGCCATGTAGTGGGCCTCGTAAAATCTTAAAGATAATTTGATCATCCTGGGTGTCAGGGTCAGATGCCTTCAGCACACGAGACGTGATGTAAATCCCATAACAGCCGTTTTTCAGGCGTCTCACTTGAGAAGGGGAATGCAAGTACATGAGCCGAGGGGCTGTTTTGTCCAACTGGTCTACCTGAATTTCAATAATGACACACAATGTTATGCAAAGACTTCTCACTACCATGCAATGGAGAGCTTTCATGGTTCAACAGCGACAAACTCGCCCAAGTTTCAGACTGCCTATGCTCCTGATTTGTTGATTTTTGTCTTGTTCACAGTATTCTCAGCAAATATCACAGTGCCTGGAACAGAGGCTGAGTTTCTACTGTAAACCTTGACCTAATTTTATTAATTTGTCTAATGTCTGTCTCTTAGGGTATAAGCTTCATGAGGACAAATGCTGTCGCTCACACCCAGCCCCCATCCCTGCACCTGGCACAATGCCTGACTCATTACAGAAGCCCAGGACTATTTGTTGAACGAATCCACAAAAACTGACCCAAGAATTACATTGCGAACTTAATGTTACACCACAGAAGGATTTCCCCGTGTTTCCAATGTTTAATGATTTACAGAAACAGAATAGTAAGGGTTTACAAGTACAATGAATTATTTTTCACGTCTTCGCTGAAATAGATAAAAATAGAAAACTTTCAGTAAGAAAAGCATGACAGTGATTTTCAGACTTTGCATATTGTTTCATTGAAGATGAGCAACAGGTGACTCAACAGGCAGACTAGATTTATGAGGATGGACAGTGGGCAATTAGTCAGGAGTGAGAACAAAGGACTTGTCAATATGGAGCTCAGATCACCTTGCAAATACTATTGTGAGAGATAAAGTAGGTTTGGATAAAGTAGCACAAATTCATCACCAATACTAACTCCTGATCTCTCAGTTCTTAACTTCATTTACCCCCAAATGATAGTGCTGTAAATATTAGTTCACCCTAATGAAAAAATTAATTCATCTCAATGATAAGACCACATATATTATTGCATATTATGATATAATAAACTGCAGGACAGGTATTAAAAAGAATAGAGGCGATGGGTATGGTAGTTCATGCCTGTAATCCCTGCTACTTGGGAGTAGGAAGTAGATGAATTGCAGTCTGAGGCTAGGCTGAGAGAAAGTGTAAGATATCTGAAAAATTAAAAAGGACTGGCAACATGGTTCAAGTGGTAGAGCTCTGAGCCCTGAGTTCAATTCCAAGTATGTACTCCCACCAAAAAAAAAAAAAAAAAAAAAGAATAGGTGTAAGATGAATAAAAATTTCAACAATTTTGTGTTAAATGAAAAAATTAATGAGATTCAGAATATAAAATGACTATAATACTATTTTTCTTAAAGATAAATGTATTCCATTTGTATAGACATAGATAAAAGTCTGGAAACATTTTCACAAAACTGTTTGTCCTGGGGTAAGGAAAAAATTACAGCTCCTCCATTTATTTCTATATGGAATTTTGTAATAACCAGTGACTTTTTTCCTCTAAAATTGGCAAGGTTGATTTTTAAAAACAAGAATAATCATATCCTATGTTGGTAAGTATGTGGAAAAGCAGATATTTTTACATTTTGCTGGTGGAGGGATAAAACAGTGAAAGGTGTGTCTCTCCAGCATACAGAAACAATTAGGTGTGTATCCAGGTGTGTGCGTGTGCTTGTGTATTAATATACATCCACTAAAATATTACTTATAATATGTTAAGTATTTTTCAATTAACAAAAAATCCAGAAAACATAAAACCATCTCTACCTGAGACCAAGTCCTCTGCAGCCTTTGAAACTCATATTTTCAGGGAATATTTAATGATGTGAGAAAATGTTCTGAGAACATGAAGAGTGGAACAGGCAATCTGCACGTAGTACATGTCATGTAGCTTTTATTGCACAGACTAAAAGAATGGAAGGAAACTACCTGCCGTAATTATCCTTGAGTGGTATGAATATGAGTGATTTTTCTCTTGTTCTTCTCTATAGTTCATGAATTCTTTACAATAAACTGAAAAGGCAACAAACATTTTCAAAAGTCATGTCATTCTTCTACTTGGCCAAAAGTCCTGAAAACTGTGGGTGGCAACTTTCAGAACTGTGAGATTGGGCGGGAGGTGGGGAGGGAGCTGTTTTCATAACCTCTTGAGGACAGAAGCTCCCACAGCCATGGTGGCCAGCAAGAGAGAGGGCCAAAAAAAGAGGAAAAGCATGAATGCACCATGCCATGTCAGAAATCCTCAAAGATGATAAGTAGATGGGGTCATTGCTAGTTCTTTCTTCCTTCCTTCCTTTTTTTTGTATTTTGATGTTATATTTTCCTTAAAAATAAGTGTTACAAAAGTAATAAATGGGGTCAGGTGCCAGTGGCTCACGCCTGTAATTCTAGCTACTCAAGAGGCAGCGATCAGGATGATCTTGGTTCAAAGCCAGCTCAGACAAATAGTTCAAAAGATCCTATCTTGAAAAAACCCATCACAAAAAAAGGTGTGGGAGGGATGGGGCAGGGGCCTGATGAAGTGGCTCAAGGTGTAGGCCCTGAGTTCAAACCCCAGTACCAAACACACAAAAAAAGTAATAAATGCCTGCTGTGGACATCTGTTTTAAAAATATATTAATAGCTCAATTCTGGTTGCTTAGTCCCATTGTGCTCCTGGCCATACTGATGCTCACCTATATCTTAGTCTTATTAAACTTTAGCTTCTTCAAAAGCAGGTCATCTGGCTCAGTATACCAGGAGCATTTAAAAATACTGGAGTACAAGATTTTATTTTTTAAGAATGCTGTATCTTCTGATAACTCCTGTTGGATTTACTGAAAATTCTCGCAGACATGCTAGACCCATAGAAAGCAATGGCAGGGTCCTTTCTCCCTCATCTGAGCCCTGCTCTCTTTACAGGAGGCTACTGATTGCATCAATCTTGCTCAGACAGATGGAATTTCCTACCAAATGAACGTCAGTCTGTGCCTGCTCTCAGACAAGTACGCCTGTGTTTAGCACATGTTACATCTAGCAGTTCTGCCCTCGGTTACCCAGATACCACCATAAAAGCAGTTCACCTGGGCTTGGTAGACTTATTTAGATCAACTTGGTGACTCAGTGTCACTTGGTGGTGGTCAACATCATACTGTCCTGTAGGAAAACATCCTGACAAGCAAGGGACTGAGGGTGATACCTCTCCAACACTGTGGGCAGGGCCAATCATTTCCTATGCTGCTTGACTTCTCTGCTGAGAGAGACCAGGGGGTTCAGAGAAGTTCAGGGGGTTACAGGAAAGCATAAGGCTTTCCTTGTAAGGGTTTTGTTTTACACATAACAAGATACATACACATATATATGGCAGAGGAAACCTTGTACTATTGATGATAAAGAAGTGTTACAACATGAAAACAGTGCTTTCCTGTCAGTAAAGTTCACAACTTCCAGGAGATAACTCTCTTAGGATAGTCCTGCACTTTAAGATGAGTGTTGGTGTTGGGAAAGACCTGACTGAAGTCCTGGAACTTTCTACAAGCTCCGCCCCATTTCTGTCTGCTCTGGAGTGTAGGAAGGAGCGCTTATATCTGTACTCAGAATCTAGAACTCTTTCAAATTTGCAACCAAACAGACTCCCAAAAATTATCCCTGGTCATACTGTTCAGTAACATATCAATGATATTTGTATCAGTTATATCAATACCTTCTCTCCTTTCCCAACATATCATATCGTTACACTTTCTGGACCTTTATGGTGCCAAAGAGTCATCCAGCTCCTATTTGTTATCACAGCTCCCTACCTCAGACAGAAAATGTGAAGGTTAGTTTTAGCAGTTCAGTTTGCTAGGCTATAGTGCCTAGTCACCCAGGCAAACACCAGGCTAGATGATTTTTGTAAGGGTTTATTTCAGCTATCATTAATATGGGCCTTAAGGGAAAAGCCTGAGGTTCCTCGAAAAAGAAAGAACTTTGCCCGCACACTATCTTTGGATTCAAGACCAAAACATCAACTGGTGCCTGAAAGTTTTAGCCTACTAGCTTTCTCTGTATATCTTGGGCATACCAGGCCCAATTTCTTAAAATCCCTCTCTCTCCATATTATCTATTCTATGTAGATGTATGTATACCATATACATCATGCACACACGTGCACGTATACGTACATATACATTTGCTGTTTTTGTGGCGAACCCTAATGTAGAGACTAAAGATCAAAAGAGAAATAGGATTATTTTAACTAGTCAGAAAAAATCCTGAAGTAGAGACAAAATTACAATATTTTTGCTGTTGGAAGTGTATAGAAGGGGGGTGAACGCCATCCAAGGAGAAGAGATTTTAGGTTTGAGGGCCTGAACATACTTCATATGTTTTGACTACAAGAAGAAAAACACACTAAGCCCTCCAAGAATCATTGAAAGAGTCAACAAATGTGGCAGTGTAGTGCCACAAGAAGGACACAGAATTTGGGATCAGAAGACAAGGCCTTTGTGTGTACTTGATCAAAGTATTTAACTTCTGAATCTCAGTTTCTTCATCTATAAAGCGTAGATGATAAAAGTTACCTCGTAGGATTTTTACAAGACTCAAATGAGATTTATGTAAAGTGGGTCTGACCTTTAGTTAACGGCGACAAATCACACCTGCTGCTACTAATAATCTTCACGATAAGAACAAGGTAATACCGATGCTGCCTTGTAAGTTCTCACACGTTTAGTTGAAAATCATCAAAATGCCAGAAGACAACATGGACCAATGATCTCGTCCTGATAGCATCATTATTGTCTTGTAACTGAACCCCAAATCCGCTGCAGACAATCTGCTAGTGCCTTGAATATCTCAACTTGTTGAATTCCTGCCACAATGCTGTAGGCATGTTTTTCAAAGAAGGAAAAGTAATTCAGAAGACTAAAAGAACGCTTTTGAGGGGAGAGAGGTGTACTCAAGTGGTTGAACGCCTTCAAGCATGAAGCTCTGGGTTCACACCCCAGTACAGCCCAATATAAAACAAAACAAAACAAAAAAGTCAAAAACAAAACTCTTGAGATCACACAGCTAATAAATGGCAAAGCAGAAATTCAAACCTAAATCTGTCTAACTCAACACCCCATGTCTTTGCTCCTTCCTGTACCATCACCACAGAGGAATCACGTTGTTTTAGTCACATTGATGCACCTGGCAATGCTGCAGGTGCACAATCCATATCTGAATGAAAGAGGGAAGGAAATGAGGAACTAGATCTTCTAGAAGCTGCTTTCTTCACATCTCTGGCATGAGCTGTGTGTCTGCCATACTTGCCTGAATGGTGAATGGAACAGGCTCTTCCCGCACTCTTCCATCCACAACAAAGCCTTGGTTCATCCGATCTGTGACCACAAAAGTAAAGCAGTCCATCTGGGAGTTGCCTCCTGAGTGGTGGTAGGCCACCTTTCCACTGTCTACATCCTGCTGGGTGAAGCTGTGTTTAAGCAGCACTGTCCCCCTCAGATAGAGCTGGCCATGCTGTGGGAGCTGGCCCAGGAGGAAGGTGATGTTCTCTGCAGGTGTGTCAGGGTCAGTCACCTGAAGGAGGTCGGGGGAAAGCAGACTCATGGTGCCTTCAGTCAGTCTCAGTCCTTTGTTCCTGGTCACCACAGGCAAGGATCTGTCCATGGTCTCCAATGTGATCTCAAACACCCCGTGCTTGGTCCAAAGTCCATTGCTGATGATAAATCTGGCAAAGAGAGGCAAGGCAGCCTTCAGCATGGATTCGTGTGTCACCATCTACTGGAATGAAATGATAACAATACACACCTTTACTAAAGGGTATGTTGTGTTGTGACTCACATGAAAAATTAAGGGCAGATCTTTCGGAAGAGTATCTGCCAATTATTAAACCAGTCCCTGGATACCACAGAAATTGATCATTCTACATCCAAGAACATTTTTCTCAACAACTCCTGCATTGGAGCAGGCAGCTGGTCTCTGCTCAGTGTAGTTCCTTGCTCCAAATAGGACTGTTATGACCAATTAGACCCATCATGTGAGTTAAAAGCACATGTTCATTTTACATATTTCTAAACTTCAACTGTATTTTTCGTGGGAATGTAATAAGCTAAACTTTAAAGACTGATAACTGGGGAGCCAACAAAGGCCTGAACAGGCTGAATTTGTTTCATTTGGTCTCTTCATGCTTTTGTGGAAATTCCAAAAGGGCAGATCACATTATTCAGCTGTATAATTTTACCTAACTTATGTCCCTTTCTGGGACACTTTTCACTCTTCTTTAACATGAAGTGATGGACACATCTACTACTACCTTATGCAAGTCTCTGACCTTGTACAGTGTACATATGCTTCTATATTTGCTCCTTTTACAGGATGTAGAGCTAGGTTACAAGGATTCTTTCTCTGCTTAATAGAAAGATTCAGAAACATGGTGGGCAATCAAAAGGCAGGTAGGAGGTGGAGTTGGTCCTAGAACCAGATTCTTTGACCCTCTTTCAGCTCTTACAGAGTTCTTAAATAAATGCTGCTTTAGTAATTAAAAAAAAAAGTTGTGGTACTTGAGCACCAATACAAAGAGAAAGCTGAAATGATACATATTCAAGGTTAGACCAATTCTCTCTTACAGTCTTGGTTTGTGATACCATAATGTGTTTTTATTATATTGATCACTAAATCACATTCTACTCACTCCACTCAGTCTCACAATAACACCAATTATAAATGATTTTATAACACTTCAACATATTTTTACTTTAAAGAAAATCATGTAAATCAGACACAAAAGTAAAACTCCGAAAAGTTAGGAAATGACCACTATCAAATGGAAATTGACATCATAGACAAAATTCATCACAAACCAAATAAATGTACTTGGAATTAATCAGTTATGTCTTACTAATTTTTCTGCAAATATATAATTGTTAGAAATATTCGTGGAGAATACATTCACATTCCACTGATGTAAAAATCTCTAAAAACAATGTTTTACTGGAATATATAAAAATTACCTTTGGAGATTCTTTTTAAAGTAGAGAAGTCCTGGAGTTTATATGGTATATTTAACTAACAAATTCTTTATTCTTTGCTAACTGTGTCTTGTTTTCAGTGTTTGAGGGTTGGAGCTTCACTTCAAACCATAAAGAAACCTGAAACCTGGTGAGTTGACTACAGTGAGTCACCCAACCTACAAGCAGCCAAGGACTCAGAGCAAAGAAGAATCAGACAAAAAATAAAAGGAGAGGAGTTTGGCTGACTTACAGATTTTCCTTTGAAGGCAAAGTTTTTGAACTTTCTAATTAACTAGTCACTAAGATTGCCTACAAGAAATGTATGAGGCGATAACACAGAATAAGTACACTACATCTCAAAAGTTAAAATGGTTAAGAGAAATATAACAAAGTAAAATTTTGACATTTCACATACCTAGATTTGTAAGGAATGTAATTTTTTTTCCTACAGCATGATTTTGCACAGTTTGAATAATGGCAGTGAGTTACTTGTAGAACTGTAGATTGAAGAAAAATCAATTGCCTTAAAACAAACCAATCAGTTTTCCTTTTGTAAAGCTAAACCTTTAATTAATGTATTCTAAGCAAATTGGACAATTTCATTGCTATGACATGAGGTATTATAAAATTAGTTTTTTTGTGAAAGAAAGAAAAAAAAGAAGGAAGGAAGGAGGGAAGGGAAAACAGAGAGAGCGAAAAGGCAAAAAGGAAAAAAAGACAAAAAAGGAAGAAAACAGAAGGAAGGAAGAAGCACATGTGGAAAAACAATTGTGTTCTTCAAAGTTTTGACTTTAGTCACCTTGACAAATCCAAAGGTCAAATTATATGCATTCTTAGGCATAAAAATTCTGCTCTGTTTCTCAGGCAAAGCCTCCCATGGAATTATCAGTTTGTCCTATTTTTTTCCTGGTACTCTTCCTTATTCTCCCCTCTCCCTAGATTCTATTTCCTGACCAAACATGAGCTAAGGAGAAGACTTTATGTGCTTTTTCCCACTTTACTCCTCCTGAATGTACTTGCACTGCCCATTTTATTCTGTTGCACATACAAAGTGGTTCTGTATTCCCTAGTGGATCCCAACATTAAATGTGCTTTTGTAGAGAATTTAAAATCAGTCATTGATAATGCAACATCAACACAGGCCAAAGGACATGTGTTTTTAATATTAGCATAAATTGTGGGGTTGACAATTTTGTGCTCTTTAGAAGCCTGTCAATATTAGCAGAGAAGGAAGGAGACAAAAGTGAAAAGGGAAAAAAAATCAGGAACAACAAGGTTCCCTGCAAGCCTGAGTGAGCACCAGGTTCTGTCCGAGGCAGCCATTTTTAATATCTAACTCTTTGGAGACTCCATTCAGCAAATGTCCTTTCAAGATGGGGTCCTCAAAGCTTTGCCCTAGGACTGCCACATTTACTCTGTGCATGGGTGACCTCTGTGAGGACACTGAAGCTGTCTTGTGATCCAGGCTGTCCATCTCAAACTCCTCCCTGTCTGATGAACGGATCTGACCACATTGGAAATAGGCAGCCTGCCATCAGACAGATGGGGACAAGGGCAAGCAGGCCAGGGACCATGGAAGAGAAAGAAATATGTTTACTGCGGCCAGTGTTCCCAGCTGGGACACCGAGGCAGCTGTCTGTGCTGACCTAAAGCTAATAAGCTAGGGGTGAAAAGGATGCAATTTCTAAACATGACTGGATCAAATGCATCATTCTACTTTCATGAGTGGAGAGAGAGGAGAGCTAGAGAGAGAGAGAGAGAGAGAGAGAGAGAGAGAGAGAGAGAAGTTATGGTTGGGTTCCCAGGCAAAATAAAGCTAGCAGACCAATGAAAGAAGGTCAGTGCAGCTCATGTCTGCAAAAGTCGACCAGATGATCTTCCAAATGCTCCCCACCCCAAGTCCTGCAAATCTATTCTCAAGGTTTAAGACAATAGTGCCATTGCCATGCTGGTATCTAGTCTGAGGGGAGGACGCTGGCTTGTATGGAGGTGGAAACTCTTTCATGGGTTCATTCTCTTTCATTTCCCTTACTACACCCCTCAGAGGAGAGACGCAGCCAAGATGACCACCATTCTCATGAAATTTTGGGGATGACTTCAGATTTGTCTGGGGTGTCTGCCTGGTCTGATTTCACCATTACCACAATGCCTTCCAAGAGCTTTCTGCATTTCCTGGCAATAGAGTTGGATGAAGAATCTGCCATCTGTCATGGCATTTAAAAGATAAAAATGGAATCATAAATAGAGCTAGCTCCTCAGGAAGAAAAAAAAAAAGTCCAGCCGGCATGTCAAAATGGAGGACATTAGCATGTTCTTTTAGTACCCGGCTGCCAGCAGCTGAAGTCAGCTTGCTAATCACTCTGTGTCATCTGTCCTGCAGCGTGCTGCCAAACCTCTCTTCCAGGCCAGCAGCACCAAACAATGCAGGAGAAATTTATGATTCACAAAATATTTTTGCAGAAGGTAAAATCTCACCATTAAACTCCCCTGTTTAATTAATGTTGCCATAGCTTACATTAAAAAGGGAAGAGAGAAAAAAATCCTCAACCACAGAATTTATCTCTTCCACCCAGCCAAATTCCTTGCCAAATTTAACAGCAAGCAACATAAATTTAGGTGATTAAATTGGTTGCATATATTTAATTTTTTAAAAGCACCATGATCACACTTTCATTAAAACAGGATTTCAGCTTTGGTTTAGTGCCACCTGACAAACAGTGCTGTGGTCCGTGATTGGGTTAGGGAAATGACAAGATTAAAATGCAGACCTTGGGCAGATGCTCAGCTCTTCCATTATAAATATGTAAAACTGCTGGCCAAAAAGCAGAAGGATACATGAACGTGGTTCCTTCCCCAAATGCAGAGTCCCCACAAATTCCTGGAACAACATGGTGTAATAGAAAAACTCTCCACTGGAAATGAGCTCTTAGCCCCAAACTCAGCTCTGATATCCAGTTGCATCTATTTAGGTGGCTTCCTTTGCCTTTTGAAACTTTGGTTGTCTCCTGTATAAGATAGTAACAAAGATTTCTCTCTCTCAAGGTAGTCAGGTAAGGCTCAAGGGAAAAAAAACACAAACAGTGCGTGCACACTGGTGGCTTGCAGGTGTGCAAGCAATGCTGGTTTACCTACAGGTACATGAAGGGATTAGACCCAATCAATGCTTTCCAATTTTGGTTTGTTTCTCCCGGTAGCCTATTTCCTAATCTTGAGTCATTCAAAGGCCCGTTCATCATTTTCACCATATGCCTGTACTAACTGTAATCTTGGTATTTGTTATTTTGCTTTACATCAATTTACTTTTTTACTTCAATAAATGTACTTTAAAGGTTTTGCACACCAAAACCTTAATTCTGTAAATACCACAAAACTACAAGACAACATTTTTAATTCTAGCTAAATATTATTGCCCAATGGATTTGAGCTGGAGGCTTGCACTCTCTTAAAAGGGGAAACCTAAATAGAAAATGCTGAGCTGGTAAAGACATATTTGCACCAACCTGAGACTTCCTCCTTGAGCCAATCAGAAGGATGAAGAGAACGTGTAGGGCAGAGTTTCTCTTGATTTTCTGTTATTTAGTTATTTCCTATTCCCATTCCACATCATTTCGCATTTTTGTACCACTGGTGGTACAAATCACTAGCTACAGAAAATAGAGGCACAGACTCTTTTTTTCTCTAAAAGAAAACCTTTTTCCTGAAGCTCAGTATATAAAACAACCAGAAGAATTTGTATTTTGTAATTCTCCCAGGCAATTCTCTGAGGATCTGGAAATGTAGACATCTCTAGGATACACAATTATTTAAATGTCATGTAACATGACTTTCTCGGGATGCAAATTAGGAAGTTTCTACATATTACCAATCTTTCCACATAGAGATTGGGTTTTCTCTTCTCACATAAGCTAACCTTCATTTCTCAACATCTATACACATTCGTTGACTGACCTTTCTGGCCGAGTCATTGGTTTCTCCAACATTGTCTCAGCAGACTCTCTTGGGGGCATTGACTGAGACAGTAGGAACAGAGAGAGGCAAGAAGCTCCAGAAGCCGGTGTAAAATGAAAAGCCCTGGATATGATAACACATGTAGGTAGCCAAGAAGCATTTGGCCTCCATTATCAAAGGGAGGAAAAGAACATGCATTGCTCTTCTCTACCACATCTTCCTCCTTCAGACTATGCGTGGTGCTAGAAAGATGGAAGGTAAGTAGGGGTCACAGAAAGAACACAGTAAGTAACCACAACAACAGTAATAATGATAGTAGCTAATCTGTATTTAGTTCTTCCTCTGTGCCAGTATGAGAGTCAACTAAATGGGGTCTTTTCTGTCAAGGGGCTAGCTCAGTCAGTACAGAATGAGACTCTTCATCTCAGAGTTGTGGGTTCAAACACCACTCCCCTCCCTGATGCCTGATACCACACTGTGGAATATGTCTGTCATTGTGTGGATATTAGCTAATTTCCCCAATTGCCCATGTGCTCTGTGGCACGTTACCTAACTGCAAAGCATCTGCATTCAGCAGAGAATTGTTTGTCATTGGATGTCCTAAAGTCAAACTGCTGGCTTACAGATAACCGTTGTCCAAAGGAATTTCTGCTCACCTGTCCCAAGCTCTCTTTGACTCACGGGTTAATTATATACTTGGTGTTTTCATTTCAGGTCAAACAGTCATTTCAGGCCTCAGTTTCTCTGGAATCATAGAATTCTGTGCCTTATGAGTCACCCCTTTGTTTTTGTGTACACCAACCAAATTAAGTTTCATGTCCATGCTCTCCAGTCATGTCTGCTCTTCCCCTATACTCTCCCCAAACATCTACATTTTCTTTTTCTTTTCCCAAACCTCTACCTTAGTCAATCATGAAGACTGTGAACCTGAGCTCACTCCATTAGAGCAAGGGGCAGTCCTGCATTAGAGATGAAAACTGAGGTGGTCTTTCCACCCAGTGTGCTTGCTTGCCTGACTCCAGTCGGAGGCACACCCTTCTGCAGAAGTAAATTTTGCCTTGCCCAACAACTTTTGAACAGTCTGATTCGTGATGGTGACAGCAGCCCAATATTTCTAACACCAGGTACTGTTTTATGTACTTTACATGCACAAACTTATTTAACCCTCCAAATGGCCCTGTTTGGCAGGTGCAAAAAGCATCACCCCATTTCATAGAATAGGGGACAACAGCACATAGGGCTAACTTGAGGAAGTCCATAGAGCTGTGAGTCACAGAGGAAGAAAGGGATCCTGCATTGTATCTTAACAAGAACACGACACCATTGCTCAACACAAGAACCAGCTGGAAGAGGACGTCCTCATCTGATGCTGAAGGTAATGCCTAGCAACACTCAGGCACAGACTTGGTTAAGACATGGATCAATTAAATGATTTCTGCTTGCTAAAGGACATTTATCAATAGAAAAAAGATGTTAGTTCAAGCTTCCCTATATGTTTTTGTTTAACACTTCCTTGGACTATCCAGATCATCTTTCAGAAATCACGGTAAACACTCAAAAGGCATACAAAATAATTTTTGCTCACTTTTAGAAAGCATTCATCAGAACAGGCATATTGACTTTAGATAGTAAAAGTATACTAGAGAAGAAAGGTATTTGGACAAGGGTGCACTGGTAATACTTGGTAACTTATGAGAACCCATTGACTAATACAGGAGTTTGCTGACTTTTTGTTCTTTTATAGTGCTCTTGGGAAGGTTGTGTTGGACATGGTGAAAACTTGAATGCAAGGCCAGAAGCCTTGGGTATGAGGCAGACAAACCAATGCTCTCACAGCCTCCTTCTCAACTGGTAAAACTCAGGGTGGGATGAGGCACCATGGTTCCCCAAAGGCTACTCCAAGTTTTCCCAGTGGTCACCCATGGCCTGGAGACCTGTATTTTTATCAAGGACCTCAAGTCAGGCCAACTTTGAGAGCACCCAGATGATAGATCTTCTAGAGTTTCTCTTGCTTTATGGGACTTGGAACAAATCTCTATATTTTAAATGAACGTAGATTTTCATTAATGTTGTGTCTTTGCCTTTCACCAGATTGTTATTCTTTCCAATCATTTATTTGATACAAAATCCTTGAGCAGGTGCACAGTCCCCAATTATAACATTGCTTCTATGGGGAAATATGATCCACTTTGTGACAACATGATTTATGATACAGTTACAGGAACACATTGTGTCAAAAGGAGGTGACTGCTTCTGCCAAGTTTATTATGCTAATAAATGCCTTTGCCTTGGATAGAAAAAGATCCTCAGGAAAGAGGGAGATTACTTTCCTATGTCTACCCTTAGCTCTGGTCCTCAGTCCTTTACATTCCTCTGAGAATGTGCATTTAGATCTGCTTGTTACATTTATTTATTCAATCATAGACCCCTGCTTTGCTGCTGCTATTTTAATTACAGGTCTTCATATAGCTGGGCAGTGGATTGAAAGCACAGCTATGGCAGAGCTGGAAAAGGTGTAATTGTTTTCCTACTTTTCCCTTCATCTTTCTTTTTTTTAAAAATAATTTATTATGTATCTTTAAGGTATACATCATGATGCTATGAGAGACATACAAAGTAAAATCATTACTATAGGGGAACGCATTAACATAACCCTTGTATATTCTACTGCAGGAAGGGGTTCAGAAAAGTTTCTGTGAGGCTTACCTGAAGCTGTCACTATGGACAGCTGACTTGCTCTTATGTACGTAGCAGACTGTTTGTCCTGCTATGTCCATTTGACTGAAGCTGGCAATGGGGACCCCAGGATAGCGGACATATTCCACCTGGCCATATTGTGGTGGGGAGGTGATGACATACAGCAGCTCCTCTGGCTTGTCTGTTCCATCCACAGCCAGGAGAGTGGTGGTAGTCAAGAAACCTCTGTCACCTTTAGACACCATGAGTGGTTTTGTGAGAATGACAAGGTCACCTGCATGGTTGAAGAGGTTGTGGTCAATAAAGGTAAAAGACAAAGTCCAAAGTATACCAAAAAAACATGAGATGGAAAGCCTTATATAACTATTAATAATAAAATAACACAGCAAAAAGAATGAGCATTTATGGCACAGAAGAGCAAGCATAAGAATATGGCCAATAAAGATACACAAAGATGCTTGACCTCATTAATAATTGTGGAAATAAAATGAGATCACAATAAATTCCCATTTCATGACTCTTTGGCAAAGATATAGAAGTCTGGCTAAATCAAGTGTTAAAGAGGATATAGATCTAGATAATGTCCCCACAACTGTGGAAGTAATATAATTATATAAACTGATAAACAATTTGGAATGATTTTTGTAAAGAATTGAATATCTATGTATTTGCTTTGACCTAGCAATTCTACCCCAGCTGTGTACTAAAGAGAACTTGCATTTGTACCCTAAGAGACAGGTACCAAAAAATTCATTGTAGCACTGCTTATCATTGAAACCACTGGGGACAACCAAATGCTTTTTCAACCAGTGAGGGGTTTATTCATACAGCTGAACTTTGTGCAATAAGCAAAATGAATACAGCCGCAGGCAGCAACACAGATATAGTTTATTAACACTGTCAGTTGTGTGAGTAAGTCAAGAAGACAGCAAGTAAAATTAGAAAATAATACCAAATTCAGGATGGTGATTTTCTCAAGGATGGGAGGAGCACACAGATCATTATTGCTAATGGACAGCCAGGTCTTGTTGTGAGGTGGCTGCACAGGAGTTCACTGTGTATTTTGAAAAGAAGGTATGTGTCTACACCATGTCTGACTATTATGCACAATAGTCAGAAAGGGGAAGCAACCCAAATGTCCCTCCAAACGTGAGAAAGACATCCAATGGAGTATGCGTTCAGCCTTAAACAGGAGGAAAACTGTGGCACATGCTACAGCATGGTTGAACCTGAGACCAATACGCAAAATAAAATAAGCCAGTCACAGAAAAGATATAGACTGGATGATTTCACTTACATGAGGCAATTAATGTCAAAATCAGAGAAAGAGAAAATAGAATAGTAGTTACTAGAGGCTAAATGGAAAGAAAATGAGAAACTGTTAGTTAATTAAATGTAGAGTTTTAATTTTGCCAGATAAAAACATAGCTAGGTTTGGTGGTGCACACCTGCAATCCCAGCACTTGGGAGGCTCAGGCAGTAAGACTGAGAGTTCGAGAGGCAGCCTAAGCTGCGTTATCAGACCCTGTTTCGAAAAAAAAAAAAAAAAGACGAAAATGTTCTGGAGGTTGGATACACAGTATAGTGTGTGATACGAATATAGTCTACACTCTGAGCTGTCCACTTAAAACAGCTAAGATGGTACATTTTATGGTAAGCATATTTTATCGCAATTTTAAAGAAAATGCATGACTGAGTGTGTAAATGAGCAAGGCAGAGGGGTCATGCATGGATCAAAGATGTAGCTTCACAAAGTAAGGATTATAATCCAATTTTCATTTACCTGAGGCCCATTAAAACTGATCCTAGCTAAAATACAGAGTTTGTACTTGTATCAGGCACAAGACTAAGGGCTCTTATGTGTTCACATCAGTCCTGGAGACAGGGTATTACCCTATAACCCAAGTGACAAATGAGGAAACTAGGAAGTAGAAATGCTAAGTAATAATGCTAATGGGTACAGGATTAATAAAAGGTGGAGATAGACTTCGACTTGAGATTACAAGCTCTAAACCACTCACTGTATTGTTTTGCTCCCTTTCCTTATCATATAGGGCACTCTTACACATCAGTGCTCAAAGGGTAGCTATCCAAAAGAAAATAGCTATGAAGTAATGCCAAGCCATTTCTGGATTAAAAAGTACAAGTGGCCAGTAAGACTTTGAAGACATTCAATCTCATGAGAAAAAAATTAAAATAAGCGCTGGTAGTGTGTCTCACATAGTAGAGGGCCTGACTAGCAAGTGCAGGGCTCTGAGTTCAAAACCCAGTACTGTTAAAAAAAAAACTGAAATAAAACATCAAGGCAATATAAGTATAGACCAGTGGTTCCCAATAAGGGTCAGTTTTGCTACCCACGTCACACTGGGTTGCATTTGTCAATGTCTGGAGACATTTTTTGGCTGTCATCATTATGGGTGCAGGCCATGGATCTGTTAAGCATTCTACAACACACAAAGAAGCTCCTTACATCAATGAATTATCCATGCCAAGATTGGGGAAACCTATTTTAGATGTCAAAATTAATCTTTTTTGGTATATTATGCTTTTATCTTACAATGATATGCAAGAATCAAAGACAATCCTAAACAAATTGAAATCTAGCCACTAATGTGCAGATGAATACTTCAAAAAAGAAAGAATGAACAAGTGTGGTGATATACAGCTATAATCCCAGCTGGAATATGCCTGTAATCCAAGCTACTCAGGAAGCAAAAGCAGGAAGATCTCAAGTCCAGGTAAAGTTAGCAGCAAGATCCCGTCTTAAAAACAAGATAAAAATGAAAGAGCTGAGGATGCAGCTCAAGTGGTAGATCTCTTGCCTACCATGCTAAGGCCACAGGTTGAATAAACAAGGCTAGGGAAATGAGAAAGTGTTGTGAGAACTTATCCTGGAGCAGAAAACAGGTCTGAGCAGAAGAAGGAGCTCTTAGCTGGAACCAAGTGTTAAGTGGTAAGGTTATGATTGAATCTAACTATCCATTGTGATTTTATTTACAGATTGACAATTTTGCTTCTAAAGTTTTTCATAAACCTAAGAAAACTCATATTAAGTAAAACAAAAGCAACAGAGAAAACAGAATATAACACTGTACAGCAATAAAACCCAGCTATGAACAAAGAAACAAAGGAAAACTGAGGAACTTCTGAAGATGCTAATATGTGAATGCATGTGCTAAGCAGAAGTTTTCACAAATCTTCTGGAAAATAATCACATGTCAATTTTTTTTGTGGCAGAGTTTAGTGAGGCACTCACCAGCCCAACTGCCTTTCTTTTAGGGGGGCCTTCCTTAACTTCCCTGAAATCAAGGATTCTGGGATGTCTACAAGGAATGTGTACAGGGAGACACACTATCTTCAAGCCTAGTTGATGAAATCCTAGCCCATGAAAATTCCCTCCACACCTCACTTCTGAGGGGAGTGTCAACACAGAGCACTCAAATACCTGCATGGAAGAGGGCTCCACCCCTCTGCTGTGTTGTGCTCAGGCAATACAAAGGTCACCTACCCCAACACATTAGTTGTCTGCTCTATGTATTACTTGCACTCCATTTTGCCTAGGCATATAATGCACATAACTTTTTGCAGAGAGAAATTAACATCTGTAGTAATAGCTGGTTTATCTGAAAGTCACTTACTAGACATCTTCAAGGAAAACATTTAACAAGGAAATAAAATATACAGGCAAAAATAAATATTTCAACATCAACTAAGATGAAAAGAAAATTAATTCAGGACAATTATAATGAAGGAAGCTTTATTTACTGGACTTAATCATCTGATTTAGTTCTGAGCTTCCTGGTAACCAAGGAGAAAGAAAAAGAAAAGAGCAAGAGGAAGGAAGGAAGGAGGGAGGGAAGTAGGAAAGGAAGGAGGGAGGGAGGGAGGGAAGGAGGAAAGGAAGGAAGGAGGGAGGGAGGGAAGTAGGAAAGGAGGGAGGGAGGGAGGGAGGAAAGAAAGGAGGGAGGGAGGGAGGGAGGGAAGTAGGAAAGGAAGGAAGGAAGGAGGGAGGGAAGTAGGAAAGGAAGGAGGGAGGGAGGGAGGGAAGGAGGAAAGGAAGGAAGGAGGGAAGGAAGGAAGGAAGGAAGGAGGGAGGGAAGTAGGAAAGGAGGGAGGGAGGGAGGGAGGGAAGTAGGAAAGGAAGGAAGGAAGGAGGGAAGGAAGGAGGAAAGGAGGGAGGGAGGAAAGGAGGGAGGGAGGGAGGGAAGGAGGAAAGGAGGGAGGGAGGAAAGGAGGGAGGGAGGGAGGGAAGGAGGAAAGGAGGGAGGGAGGGAAGGAAGGATGGAAGGAAGGATCTCAGTGAAACACATACTGAAGATCTAAGATGATGCTGGTGGGATTCTTGCTGTCCTCACACAAGGTGAAGCCATTGAGCTTCAATGGCTTGCATACACTCTCCCTTGCTAAGCTTTTTTTTTAGAAACTTTTCTTCATTCATCATTTATAAGCTGCCCGGTTCTGCTTAATGTGTTAAAGAAAACTCATTATCTTATAATGTTTTTCCTTATGCCTAAAGAGGGTATTAGCAAGTGAAAAGAGCAACAGCTTCCGAACTTTTCAATGAAAAAGCTCCTTTTTGTTATTTCTTTTAATTTAAAGATACATTTATAGAGCTGAAGGCATGGTTCAAGCAATAGAACACCTGCCTAACAAGCATGAAACCCTGAATTCAAACCGCAGTACTGCCAAAAACTAAAATCAAGTAAAAATACATTTCCATTCCTTTATTATTTTTGTATTGGAAATATTTTTGCTGTGAAACTCTGTTTTCAAATAATAGTTCACTTACTGAAGATAAAACTAGAGTTCACATCACTTCGGTAAAATTTTACTTAAAACAAAAAAGACCCCTAACCATTAAAGTAGCGCAGGTAGCCATATTGTGGGCAGGGCTGGATTGCTAACAGGAAGTAGAAACCTCACAGATCCCAAGAGGAACAGGTGAGGAGTCCAAGAATTGAACCATAAATGGTGGAATTTCACAGATGGACAATGGAGGAAAGGCAAGAAGGGAGGAAAGGAAGGATAAAGAAACAGATGTTGAGTACTTACAAGAGCTCACTTCCAGTTATAAAAGTTGATTCCAATGAACACTGGCAGACATGCTATTACCTTTTCCCATGTCCTTGATGATGATGTGACAGTCGAACGCGGGTGATCTGTTGTCCCCATCCCAGAGGTAGAAGGTGAAGCTATCTCGATTCTGGGAATCCATTGCCCCGGTGTGTGTGTATCTCAGTAAGTTCAGATCCACATCCTCCTGAGTGCATTTCATACCAGATGAGAGAGGGACCCAATCCCTCCCTATCTGAAAGGTGCCAGAATCAGTCAGCTGCCCAAGGCCCATCAACACCCCCTACTGTATTAGTGAGTATTTTCTATATCCCCTGAAAAGTCCAATATAAATGATATTTCAAGGAAATTCAAGGCTACTTTTTGTAATGTTATCTTATCTTTCTTTTTCTTTTCAAAGGAATATATTAAAATAATTTAAGACCTTGGGAAAAAAATAGCTTCAACCAAGATTTTTTTGACAAAGTCATACAGCAGTTCAACAGCACTGATACTTCCAAGATAGCTATCATAAGTAATCATGGCTGATTAAATATTCCAATTAATGAGAGCAGGTGGGAAATTGAGCTGCTGGAATGGGTTCTTTAGAAATTACATGTGTTTCTTTCAGAGTTTCCTTTTTATTTTAAATTTCATATCATTGTACAACTAATCAGACCTATTTTTTCCAAAGTGGTTCATTACCAGGCATATCTAATAAAACAAAATTAGAATGAATCCATTTATTCCCCACCTATTTTCCATCCTTACTAAAGCCTAAAGAAAATGATGAGGAGCCCTCTTCATCCATACATTTACATCCTAAGTCAGCATAAACATATAAACTGCAAAATCATATACTATTTTTATCTGAATCTTCCACAAACCAGCCAACATTAGTTAAGCAAATATTCTGCACAGAGATTGATATAGTAACTAAGGCATTTTTAATAAAAAGAAGTCCTATGTTGGCAACCTTGGTTAACTGAGAGTATTAGAAGAGAAATAACAAATCTATATCTTATCAACATTCTTATTTCTAGTCTCTTACGATATACATATAGCTTTCTCTAAGAATAGCTCATGAAAAATAGCTTGATATGATGCAAGGAAAATGTCACTTTTAACATATCACAACCTGAAATTACATTGCATTTTTCCTGTCTGGCTTAACAGACTAAAACAGGAGTTTAAATCATTGGTTTTTGATTTCCTTTGATTATCCCACAGACTCCCAGTTGCTGTGAAAAGAGTTTTGTCTTCTCTTCCTATTGTGTTATCACTTGATAAAATTTCTTCCTCTTTAATAGTTTTGTCCATATGATACTCACAGACGTATGTTCTGCCCGAGGGCTCACCAGGTGAAAATTAATCTATTGTAACACAATTATAATTATATTATAACACAAACTCAGTGTTTGTTTCCATCATGAGATCTATTTGCAAAAGAAATTTTTAAGCAGATTCTCTTTGAAATTTTAAACTAGACAGCCTGCAATTCTATTGAACATTTCCTCTTTGAAATCTTGTCCAAGAAAATAAATATAGAAGACATCTTTTGCTCTGTCTTATCTCCATCTAATTCCTCACTCACACCCCCAAATGTGAGATTGACTTGACAGAATCATCTGAAGACCAGAAAGATGAATAAGAATCTGTCTCAAAATAAGAAAACCCAAGGAAAGCCAAGAAGAAAACGAGAACCCTTGAAAGTGTCCAGGAGGCCTGGAGTCCCAGTCCTTCCTCTTACAGAGTCCCAAGGGAGGTGCAAGAGAATGGTGTCAGCCCCACTGGGAACCTGGGCCCATCTGGCTTTTCCCACATCCAAAACAGTTCAGTTCCCAAGCCACCTAAATGTGTGAGCTTTCACTGCATTTCTGCTTCATTACTCTTTGAAATGAAATAAGGACACAGCTGTACCTCAATTTAAATCAGTGATGGCTCTTCACTCTCATTCTCTATGGTGCCCACAATCTAAGAGAGCCAAGCTGTTCCACACAGAATGGATCCTCACTGCTTTTCTAGGCCTGTGCCTATGTTAGATGTAGAGTTAAGCATTCAGTCAAATAATCACACTGGGGATGGTAAGTGGTCATTGCTAGTCTTAATCCACCATCCAAATAAACATTTTGGGTGATTACTCAAGTGACTGATCTATAATTCATGTTGGGCTAATCCTTAAGCATCATGCACACAGTGTGAATCTAGGACTGAAGTGAAGCCAGAGGCAATGATGAGACCACAAACAAGCTGTTGGAAGGGTTAGCAGTAGAAACCAGGTGACTGAACACCTAGGATATGGGGGTATACAGTACAAGGTTTCCATGCTTATTCACTTTTAAGTTGTTTGCAGAACATACACAAATCCAGGAATGTTAATTTATTGTGTCATGCAGTTGCTAAAAGTGGGGTGGGATGACCGCCACATAAAGCCCCCCTGCCCCACTCCACAGTGTACTTTTTGGTTCAAGACTTTCAGGTTTTAAGTCTGTGCACTGTGTTTGCTGAGTGAGCTGTTTCCCTAGAGAAGAGATAGAGATTGTCCCTACTCCCAGAGAAGATGAGAACTGGGAAAGAATGAAGAAAGCTGCTCCCTGCTGAGAGCCATTGAGAAGGCAGGAGGGGTTAATACTCAGATCAGGTTTGGTGTCTAAAGGGGAGAGGAGCCTATGCCCTTAGCTGCTGCCCCCAGATCCCTGCACTGTGGTGTCAAAGCCAAGCAGACAGAGATCATCCTTGCTTAGGGATTAGGGCAGAAGGAGCTGGAGGGAGCTTCCAATTTTCCTAGGCCCCACTGTCATAGAAATGTAATAATTACTCATGTTTTTGAGAATGGTTTAGAACCTGGCAGAGAAAGGAAGAGAAGGAAGAAAGAGAGAGAGAAACAGAGACGAGAGAGGCAGAAGCAGACACACAGAGAGACATACAGACACAAAGAGAAAAAGGGAGGGAGAGAGAGATAGAGACACAGACAGAGAGACAGGAAGAGACACACAGAGGAGCAGACACCCAGAGAGAAGCAGAGAGACATAGACATAAATAGAGAGAGAATGAAAGAGAGACAGAGACAGAGGCAGACACACACAGAGACAAGACACATATCACACACAGAGAAAGAGAGAGACTGCTAGTAGACCTTAATGGAGTTTTATGATTGGAATGATGAGGAAAGAGGATCATCTGTAAAAAACATGGTGAGAATGAAGGTGTCTCAAAAGATGTTGGTTCTCTCCAGAGACCCCAGCATGCTTTACCCTGGTAACTCCATCCCTCAGAGTTCAGGGGTGATCCTCTGGAGAAGGGAGCAATGAAGAAACTTAATATTGGCTAAATTTACCCAGAGATAACTAAGAAAATGTAGAAGGGTGTGAGTTTAACCTGGTGTAGACAAATTAAATTTTCTGCTTCTGGGAAGTAATATGGCTATTAGAGAATAAATTCAATTGTAGAAATATGTATGTTGAGAAAATGTAGACCTGCTACATTTGTTTTGAAAAATAAAGGTAAAAAGGCCACCAACCTTAAGCTGAAGTTGCCCATTTTGGGGAAACCTTTCAAATAAATAGTAAATCTTGTCCCTGGGTGAGTCTTTATCTGTGGCTGAAAGAACAGCACTGGACAGAATCCGGGTATCACCCATACTCATGATAATTTCAGCCTTCCTGCAAGAAAGGAAAACGAAAGACTGGGTTGCTATCAAAAAGGAAGGGTTGCTTACAGTTCCCACTCTTCACAAGTAAGGAATAATATTCAATATCCAAAGTACTGAAAAATGGTTGGTTAGACACATGAAATAGGGGACCATTCTGTTGGACAGGTGCAAGTTTCAAAAGACAATGAGACAGAAACAATGAATAGGATACCATGTAATTAAATATTTCTAATTGCTTATATGTGTTCAACTTTACAATTTTGTGAATTAAAAATCAGTTTATAAAATGATTTTGTTGCCAGTATTTCATTTGACACAACAACAGATCCAGGTACTACAGTTCTAATTTTACAAAGAGAACTTACTGATAGAGATGAAATGACTTAGACAGTGTTCCAGTACCCTTCACGACACACCCTTCTGAGTTTGGGTATTTCGGTTACCTGTGACCCTCTCAATGACTTCCTCTCTTGGTAATCTTCTGGTGCTATGTTCTCACAGCTATTTACCTTTCTGTGCTGGAGCCAGCAAGCTAACTCCTGACATCTTGAACAGCAGACTGGCACAGAGAGAGACCAGGGCAGGGAGCAGCTGCTGCTTCTACTGTGGATGGATGCTTTTGCTTTTACTGCCAATATGGCCGACCTCCCTGGTGTCACCCAACAGAGGAAGTGTTCTCTTGCTACCAGTGTTTCTAGCTCTCGTCTGATCTCATCATGCATGCCTACTCTTGTTCACACTGACAGCTTTGTTTCTGAGAAATATTGGGATAGCCGAGACCTTGGGATTCAGGTCAAGAACACTGAGAATCACCAATGAGCATCAGCAGTCTTAAGTCCTCCACTGAGAAGCCAAGCCCAAACACCTCAGTTCCATCCTCTCTTATCAGGGAGGGTTTCTTGCCCATCCAGGACTGATATCTCCATGCCAATAGGAGACTTTCACCTGTCTCTATACTGAGAATATTTAATCCCAGTATTCTAGAAGGATGAAGAGCCTGTTGGCTGGGACTGGAGATCAGGGGTGCCATTTATAGGAAGAAAAAACCAGATTAATCAAAATGATATGCCACTATAATGTAGAAGAGGACTAAGCAGGGAGTTTAGGAAAGCTGATGGCTGAGAACCACAGCTTGGATGTTGATTAGAAACCACATCCTAGATTGTTGACATTAACAGCATGGCTTGTGACATACAGCAAGGTCTTGCTGACTTGCAGCTCCTGGAGCCCACAGGAAATAACAACCCTAGTCTGACCATCCAAGGCCAAAAATTTTCCGTGCAGGACAAGTGGGAGGAGTTGATGACATGTAGCCCAGTCTCTTGAGAGTTAATGACACATAATCCAGTTTTCCAGGACTGACCACTCCCATCTCTATGGACCCTAGTAAAAGCTTAAGTCTTGGGACCTCCAACACACTGCTCCTTCTTGAGTCTGCCCACCCTCCTATTGAAAGGGCACCTTTGTTTCACTTTGTATAAATAACCTCACCCCAACCCTCATATCCAAGAAGCAGCTACACCCCCTGTGCTCAGCTGCCCATGGCTTCACTGTGTTCTAATAACTTCTTGCTCCTCTTACTTGCTATCTTGGGAAATTCTTTTACCCACCCGTGGCACTGAAAATCCCTGACAAAAGATGAGGAGTTTGGTAGGAAGAAAGTGTCAGAATTGAATGCCAGAGAAGACAAGAGTATCCTAATCTTGGTTACCCCAAAAGGGACCTTGGAACAGGGAATGTGGTACAGGTAATTTATTTAGAAAGTGATTCCAGGAAAGAAGGGAAAGAAGAAAGGTGACAAAGCATCTTCTAATTGCTGTGGCAGTTGGAGCTCAGTCCTATTGGGGTTTATTTATTTATCTATTTATTTATTTGTTCTTTATTATTTTCTGGAGGCAGTAGGGTTTGAACTCAGGGCTCCGCACTTGGTAGGCAGGTACTCTAATGCTTGAGCCACACCCCCAACCCCTTTTGTTATTTTTTAAAAGACAAGACAGGATTTACCTACATTGCCTAGGCTGTCCCTGGCTTATGAGATGCTCTTGGCCTCAGCCTTCCAGGTAACAGGCATATGACATCAAGACCAAATGCTGGGGAGCCTTTGAGGAACCATGTAGGATGTGACTCAGATTTTAAGTCTGGAAGACAGGAAGCTGTGACATTTATCTTATCCACCAGCCCACAAGGTTAAGGGCTGCTACTACATTGTTCTCCACTGTGCCTGGATTTAGGCTGAATGAGCCACTGCAGCTCAGAGAGGGCCCTGAGGCAGGAAAGTGGAGTGAAGTACTGTGGGCATCTAAGACAGTACGCCTTCCTCCATCACCACCAACAAGAGGTGGGCTGAGAGGCTGTGATCAGGGAACAAAAGAACATCTTCGTAGCATGGAGAAAGACCATGAAAGAAAGGGTATCAGACGGTCTGTCAGGGTCTAGTAAGGTGAGGAGATTTGGCGGGAAAGCCAAAGGGTCACTGTTAAGAGAGCAATTTTAATAGTTAGGACTGTCTGCAGTTCATGTTCTCATTCTTCAGCTGAATTTAATACTAATTGCATTTTGGTGAGTGCATGCAAGTCTGTGATGGTTAATCTTGATTGTCAACTTGACTAGATTGATGAGCACCTATAAGATTATAAAAGCAGATTCTGGGTGTGTGTTTCCAAAGAAGATTAACTAGGAGGGGAGCCCACATTGAATATGGGCAACACAATCCCATAGGCTGGGATTGCAGATGGAAAAAGGGTTAAAGAAGAAAAACCCTGCAAGCACTCCCTCTCCTCTCCTCTCCTCTCTTCTCTTCTTCTCCTCTCTCCTCTTCTCTCCTCTCTCTGTTCCCCTCCCCTTTCTCTTTCTCTCTCTATCAGCTCTCCCTGGCCATGGTATACAAACTGCTCTGCCATACCCTCCCCACCAAGATGAACTGAAACCTCTGAAACCATGAGCCCAAATAAATCTTTCAAAGGTTGAGCTTGGTGACTCATGCCTATAATCTTAGCTATTTGGGAGGTGAAGATCACGATGAAAGAGATTCAAGGCCAACCCAAACAATGGCTGGGTGTGGTAGTACACACCTGACATCCCAGCTACTCGGGAAAGCACAAATAGGAGGATTACAATCCAGGACAGCCTGAGCATAAAGCAAGATTCTGTCTCAAAAATAACCAATGCAAAGAGAGCTGGTGGCTTGGCTCAAGTAGTAGAGTGCCTGCCTTGCAAGTGCAAGGCTCTGAGTTCAATCCCTTGTCCCTTACGTTGTTTGTCCCAGGTATTTAGTCACAGGGACAATAAAACTAACAAAATGTGTTTAAATACTTAGTAGAATATGCATTCTATGTTTATTTATTCATGTATTCCATATTTAATTAGAACTTTTAGGAAAAAAACCCAATAATTAAAGTGTTAGTGTTATGTTCACTAGCATCACAGTAAAGGTTGCAGGTGCCTGAGTGAGCAGGGCAGGTTGTGTAGACAGGAGCAGTGACTTGCTTCTGAGGGGAACAAACTCCCTTCACATGAGTATTTCATAGTAGAAATCTGAAAGAGACTCTTCAGGTGGCTTACTTGCTTAGCTTTGGTTTCTCATCATTGACTGGGGTGACCTCTACTGAAATGGTTTGAAGAATCTTGTGTTTCCCATCTGACAACTGGATTGTAAAGTCATCAGTTCGGCTCTCGGAGTCATCATGCACATATGTCAGCCTCATTCCTGGAAAAGGAGAGAAAAGAGAGAAAGGAAGAGACTGAACCATCCCAACACATGCCACAGGAGATTTGGTGCAATTCCTAAGGCATTGGGATTAGGAAGAGCTCATTAATGGTGCAGTAGGGTGAAATGCAGCCTGTCGTGTAAAGTAAAGGACACCCTTCAAAACCCAGTAAGGACACTCTACTTAAACAAGTTAGTATTTGGTAGGGCTCAGTTTCAAATCAGTAAGAAAAAGATAAACTAAGTAAACTGTATAAAAACAAAGGTGTCAAAGTGTTTAAGTGAAACTGAAAAAATGAGAGAATCACCTTGAGCAAATCACCAAAATAAATTCTAAGTAGATCAAAACTTAAATATAAAAAGTATAGTTAACTGTTTAAAAAACTTACCTATATATGCATATGTTTCATAATATGCATATGAAAATGCAAGACACTCAGGAAGTCAAACAGTCTTGAAAAAGAAGAACCAAGTTGAAAACCTACATTTCCTATTTTCAAAACTTACTATGGGAGCAATGCATGGTAGCACATGTCTATAGTACCAGTTTCATGGGAAGCACAGATAGGAGGATTATGGTATGAGACTGGCCCCAGGCAAAACCTGATGAGCCCCTACCTGAAAAATAACTGGAGCATGGCTCAAGGGGTAGAGTGCCTTGAGTTTAAACCCAGTACCACACACACACACAAAACCCTTACTACAAAGCTACAAATCTCTCCTAATCATTTAGTAACTATTAGTAATAGAAATACTAATAGCAATAGAATTACTAAAAGATGTGCACCAAGATTTATATAAAATGTTTATTTGGACCACCACCAACAAATATTGGCGAGGATACAGAGAAAAAAGGAACCCTCATACACTACTAGTGGGAATGTAAGCTAGTACAACCACTTTGGAAAACAATATGGAGGCTTCTTAAAAAACTAAACAGATCTACCATATGATCCAGCAATCCCACTCTTGGGGATATACACAAAGGAAGGCGACTCAGGTTACTCCAGAGGTAGCTGCTCACCCATGTTTATTGCAGCGTTATTCATAATAGCCAACTTATGGAACTAGCCAAGATGCCCCACTACTGATGAATGAATCAAGAAAATGTATTTACACACAATGGAATTTTAGCCACAAAGAAGAATGAAATCTTGTCATTTGCAGGTAAATGGATGGAACTAGAGAACATCACATTAAGCGAAGTTAGCCAGGCTCAAAAGGCCAAAAAACACATGTTCTCCCTCATATGCAGATTACAGACCCAAAACAAATGCAGTAATATTATTGGACGTGGGTCACACACTAAGGGGAGAACATGCACAGGAGGAATAGGGAAAGGGAAAGAAACCTAAAACTTGAAAGTGTTTGATGTGCCCACTGTAGAGGAGTGAATAAAGTAATCTTAAAGTGACAGAGGCCACTATGAGAAGGTGACTGGGAAATAGTGAAGAGGTCTGGTAGAGATGAATCAATTCCGGTTGTAATACACATGTGCATGGAGGCAATGCTAGGAGTCTCTTTATAGCTATCTGTATCTCAAGCTAGCAAAAATGCTATGTCTTTCTTATTATCTCTTATGTTTTCTCTTCAACAAAATTGGAGAAGAGGGTGTAACAGGTTCTGCCTGGAAGCAAGGGGGGTGGGGGGAATTGGGGAGGCAGTGGGGGGGCAGGGAGAGAGATGGCCCAAACAATGTACGCACATATGAATAGATGTGTAAAAATTTTAGAAATGTTTATTGGCTTGTGATTTTTAATACCAAGAAATGGAAGACTAAAAGGAAGATCCAACAATTTGTTGCTTACAGGAGACCCATCTCACCAATAGAAATAAGCATAGGCTTAGGATGAAAGGCTGGAAGAAGATTTACCAAGCCAATGGCCCCCAAAAACAGGCAGGAGTACCAATACTTATCTCTGACAAAGTAGACTTCAAACCTACATTGATCAAATGAGATAAAGAAGGACATTCCATACTAATAAAAGGGGAAATAGACCAAAAGGAAATAATTATCAACCTGTATGCACCCAATGTCAACGCACCCAATTTCATCAAACATACCCTGAAAGAACTAAAAGCATATATAAACGCCAACACAGTGGTTGTGGGACACTTTAACACCCCATTATCATCAATAGATAGGTCATCCAAACAAAAAATCAATAAAGAAATCCAAGATCTAAAACATGCAATAGATCAAATGGACCTAGTTGATGTCTACAGAACATTTCATCCAACTTCTACACAATATACATTCTTCTCAGCAGCCTGTGGAACCTTCTCCAAAATAGATCATATCCTTGGGCACAAAGCAAGTCTCAGCAAATATAAGAAAACAGAAATTATACCATGCATACTATCTGATCACAATGCAGTAAAAGTAGAACTCAACAACAAAAGTAAAGACAAAAAACATGCAAACAGCTGGAAACTAAATAACTCATTACTTAATGAAGAATGGATCATCGATGCAATAAAAGAGGAAATTAAAAAGTTCCTGGAAGTCAATGAAAATGAAAACACAGCCTAACGGAACCTATGGGTCACAGCTAAAGCAGTACTGAGAGGAAAGTTTATAGCCATGAGTGCATATATTAAAAAGACTGAAAGATCCCAAATCAATGACCTAATGATACATCTCAAACTCCTAGAAAAACAAGAACAAGCAAATCCCAAAACAAATAGGAGAGAAATAATAAAAATAAGAGCTGAAATCAACGAAATAGAAACCAAAAAAACCATACAAAGAATTAATGAAACAAAAAGTTGGTTCTTTGAAAAAATAAACAAGATCGATAGACCCCTGGCAAATCTGACTAAAACGAGGAGAGAAAAAACCCAAATTAGTAGAATCAGGAATGCAAAAGGGGAGATAACAACAAACACCATGGAAGTCCAGGAAATCATCAGAGACTACTTTGAGAACCTATATTCAAATAAATTTGAAAATCTTAAAGAAATGGACAGATTTCTAGATACATACGACCATCCAAAACTGAACCAAGAGGAAATTAATCACCTGAATAGATCTATAACACAAAACGAAATTGAAGCAGCAATCAAGAGTCTCCCCAAAAAGAAAAGTCCAGGACCTGATGGATTCTCTGCTGAATTCTATCAGACCTTTAAAGAAGAACTGATACCAACCCTCTTTAAACTGTTCCACGAAATAGAAAGGGAAGGAAAACTGCCAAACATATTTTATGAAGCCAGTATTACACTTATCCCAAAACCAGGCAAAGACACCTCCAAAAAGGAGAACTATAGGCCAATCTCCTTAATGAACATTGACGCAAAAATCCTCAACAAAATAATGGCAAACCGAATTCAACAACACATCAAAAAGATTATTCACCACGACCAAGTAGGCTTCATCCCAGGGATGCAGGGGTGGTTCAGCATACGAAAATCAATAAACGTAATAAACCACATTAACAGAAGCAAAGACAAAAACCACTTGATCATCTCAATAGATGCAGAAAAAGCCTTTGATAAGATCCAACATCATTTCATGATAAAAGCTCTAAGAAAACTAGGAATAGAAGGAAAGTTCCTCAACATTATAAAAGCTATATATGACAAACCTACAGCCAGCATTATACTTAATGGAGAAAAACTGAAACCATTCCCTCTAAAATCAGGAACCAGACAAGGATGCCCACTATCTCCACTCCTATTCAACATAGTACTGGAATTCCTAGCCAGAGCAATTAGGCAAGAAGAAGGAATAAAAGGAATACAAATAGGCAAAGAAACTGTCAAAATATCCCTATTTGCAGACGACATGATCCTATACCTTAAAGACCCAAAAAACTCTACTCAGAAGCTTCTAGACATCATCAATAGCTATAGCAAGGTAGCAGGATATAAAATCAACATAGAAAAATCATTAGCATTTCTATACACTAACAATGAGCAAACTGAAAAAGAATGTATGAAAACAATTCCATTTACAATAGCCTCAAAAAAAATCAAATACCTAGGTGTAAACCTAACAAAAGATGTGAAAGACATCTACAAGGAAAACTATATACTTCTGAAGAAAGAGATTGAGGAAGACTATAGAAAGTG
Organism: Castor canadensis; assembly: GCF_047511655.1. Classification (NCBI taxonomy): domain Eukaryota; kingdom Metazoa; phylum Chordata; class Mammalia; order Rodentia; family Castoridae; genus Castor; species Castor canadensis. The sequence continues at coordinate 56,879,095 of NC_133398.1, read as the reverse complement.
GAGAGATCTCCCATGCTCATGGATTGGTAGAATCAACATAGTAAAAATGGCTGTACTACCAAAAGCAATCTACATGTTTAATGCAATTCCCATCAAAATTCCAATGACATTCATTAAAGAGATCGAAAAATCTACCATGAAATTTATATGGAAACACAAGAGGCCACAAATAGCCAAGGCAATACTCAGTCAAAAGAACAATGCTGGAGGTATCACAATACCTGACTTCAAACTATATTACAAAGCAATAACAATAAAAACAGCATGGTACTGGCACAAAAACAGACATGAAGACCAGTGGAACAGAATAGAAGACCCAGATATGAAGCCAAACAACTATAACCAACTTGTCTTTGACAAAGGAGCTAAAAATATACGATGGAGAAATAGCAGCCTCTTCAACAAAAACTGCTGGGAAACTGGTTAGCAGTCTGCAAAAAACTGAAACTAGATCCATGTTTATCACCCTATACCAAGATTAACTCAAAATGGATCAAGGATCTTAATATCAGACCACAAACTCTAAAGTTGATACAGGAAAGAGTAAGAAATACTCTGGAGTTAGTAGGTATAGGTAAGAACTTTCTCAACGAAACCCCAGCAGCACAGCAACTAAGAGATAGCATAGATAAATGGGACTTCATAAAGCTAAAAAGCTTCTGTTCATCAAAAGAAATGGTCTCTAAACTGAAGAGAAACCCACAGAGTGGGAGAAAATATTTGCCAGCTACACATCAGACAAAGGACTGATAACCAGAATATATAGGGAACTTAAAAAACTAAATTCTCCCAAAACTAATGAACCAATAAAGAAATGGTAAGTGAACTAAACAGAACTTTCTCAAAAGAAGAAATTCAAATGGCCAAAAAACACATGAAAAAATGCTCATCATCTCTAGCAATAAAGGAAATGCAAATTTAAAACCACACTAAGATTCCACCTCACCCCTGTTAGAATAGCCTTCATCAGCAACACCACTAACAACAGGTGTTGGCAAGTATGCAGGGAAAAAGGAACCCTCTTACACTGTTGGTGGGAATGTAGACTAGTACAACCACTCTGGAAAAAAATTTGGAGGCTACATAAAAAGCTAGACATCGATCTACCATTTGATCCAGCAATACCACTCTTGGGGATATACCCAAAAGACTGTGACACAGGTTACTCCAGAGCCATCTGCACACCCATGTTTATTGCGGCACTATTCACAATAGCCAAGTTATGGAAACAGCCAAGATGCCCCACCACTGACGAATGGATTAAGAAAATGTGGTATCTATACACAATGGAATTTTATGCAGCCATGAAGAAGAACGAAATGTTATCATTCGCTGGTAAATGGATGGAATTGGAGAACATCATTCTGAGTGAGGTTCGCCTGGCCCAAAAGACCAAAAATCGTATGTTCTCCCTCATATCATTAGATCAAGGGCAAACACAACAAGGGGATTGGACTTTGAGCACATGATAAAAGCTAGAGCACACAAGGGAGGGGTGAGGATAGGTAAGACACCTAAAAAACTAGCTAGCATTTGTTGCCCTTAATGCAGAGAAACTAAAGCAGATACTTTAAAAGCAACTGAGGCCAATAGGAAAAGAGGACCAGGAACTAGAGAAAAGGTTAGATCAAAAAGAATTAACCTAGAAGGTAACACACATGCACAGGAAATTAATGTGAGTCAACTCCCTGTATAGCTATCCTTATCTTAACCAGCAAAAACCCTTGTTCCTTCCTATTATTGCTTATACTCTCTCTACAACAAAATTAGAAATAAGGGCAAAATAGTTTCTGCTGGGTATTGAGGGGGTGGGGGGGGAGAGGGAGAGGGCAGAGTGGGTGGTAAGGCAGGGTGTGGGGGCAGGGGGGAGAAATGACCCAAGCCTTGTATGCACATATGAATAATAAAATAAAATAAAAAAAAAAGAAATGGAAGACTATCAAGATATTCTAAAATAGGAGATAGATGTGTGAAATTATAGTATAGTACATCTATATAATGAAATGCTGTAGTGATCAAAAACTGTCTTTCCATTAATATTTAAAATGTAATAAAGTAATTATAAGGTTATAATAATTCACAAGGAAGAACAGGTTACATAATATGATAGCAGTTTTGTATGTTTGGGGGGGATGTTTGTGAGAATACACTAAAGTTGTTTTTTTTCCCCTTTTTAGTATAGCCATAAATGAGCCAAAATTAAAATAAAGGTAAAATCTAATCTCTAGCAATATCACCAAAATATTTATGTGAATAATTTTTATGTTTTTCTTCAAAATGGATATGTAGTCCAAACTTCACACAATGAATATGTAATATTTAATTTAATAATCAGCAGTAACATTTTTTTAAGTGACTTTCTTTTCTGATATGTGTATTTTGTTTTGAGATAGGGTCTCACTACATAGCCCAGACTGGCCTTGAACTCACAATCCGTAGGCTGTAGCCTCCCAAATGTTAGAATTATAAGCATGCCCTCAGAATTAAAAAAACAACAACAAAAAATAACCCTGACTTTCTTGAGAGTAAAATTTGAAGTATTATTATTTCTTTCATTCATCTTAAACTTGAAATAAAAGCATTATTTATAACAATACACTCTGTTTATTTGTAGCACCTGGTGATTGATTTGGTCATATCATCCTTTAAGCTCCAGAATTTCTTTCTTTTCAGTAGATAAAAAATGAGAACTCAATGCATTCACTTTTCAAATTCAAACACTGAATGGCATTATGTGACTCTGACAAAATAATCTTTGGAACAGAAAGCCTTCACTCTAGTACTTGTCCAACAAGTGCTAAGACCAGCAGACAAGAGAGGAAAGGGTTTGGAGAGTATGGATGAGTTTTGGGGGTGGAGGGGCCAGAGAATTGCATGTTGGTGCCATGGTGGCTTGCCCAAGGCTGGGATGGACCTTCCAAGCTGAGAAAACAAGAGATTGTGTGTAGCGAGTAATTCTAGAACTGCACACTTTGCTCAAGTCTTTGAAAGTTATTTTGTATGTGGAAAGTGGGATGATCAGTTTAAAAAAAAAAGGAGTAATTAAAATATCATTCAGGCTGCTATTGCCATGTGTCATTTCCCTAAGGAGCAAATTATCTCCTCAGAGACTAATGAGTCGTTATTGTATGTGGTTCTATATTTGTTTTAACTTTGGCAGACAAATCTCTTAAAATGTAGTCCCATGATCTCAATAGATTGAAAAAGGAATTTTTTTATTATGACATGAAAAGTTTGTGGTAAAATACCGAAAAATCATAAATATCATTTTTAATGGTACTCTAAAAGTGAAAGAAACATGTTACTGTCTTTTTCAGTTTTCTACTATTTCTAACTGGGGTTTTATGCCCTACATTAATCCAGAAGTAACCCTCAAGATATAAATAAATAAAGTAGGTAATGCTATATTCACCTTCCATTTCTGTGACTTATTATTATCTTTTCTGGGTTAAATTATTTTTTAAGTTTATTTTAAATTGATGAAAATTATATGTATTTATGGAATACAATAGTGATAAAATCAAACTAAATTACACATGCATTACTTCAGATATTTATCATTTTTTATAGGGAGAGTAATTAAAATCTACTCTCTTAGCAATTTTCAAGTATATAACATATTGTTATTAACTATAGTCCTATGAGGTACAATAGATGTCTTGAATTTCTTCCCTGTTTCAATAAAATTTTGGACTTTTGACCACCACCTTTCTATTACACTCACCTCTCTGTTTTAAAGAGCTCAACTTTCTTAGAGCGCACATATGAGTATGACCTAAGTTATTAAATCAGCCACAATAAATGAATAGAAGTGGAACATGATATACCAGTCTTGAGAAGTTCCATGGAGAAGCTGTGAACAAGTTCATGTTTTGGGTCAGGGTTGGCTGGCTGCCTATTTGATGGAGAGTCTTTGCTGAATGCCCAGTTGATGAGGAGGCCATGTCGTGGTTTCTGAGTGACAATAAACAGTAAGGGGTCCTTGGGAACATCCAAGTCAGCAGCACTGATGATGGACGAGTCCAGTTCAACCCCCTGACCCTCACACACCTGGAAGAGTCAGCAGACGTGGGAATGTCAGCTGAGTGTGAAGTAGAACTTGTCTACTAGTTTCTTTTGACAAACAGCTTAAATATTCATTTGAAGATATCTTATTTCAAGATTTCCATGACATTTTCATAGAATGAGTCCTAAAGAGAAATTGTTGGCTCAATAGGAACACAAAAAGAAATATCGATTCTATTAATCTCCTTCACATTTTTTTCTGAAGATTTTGAAGCACTTTTTATTTCCATGCTTGACAAAGGACATGTGTTTTAAAACATATAGAGAGTTTATAATTCAAAGGTTGGCAGAGGGGAAAGAGATTAAAAAGATGCTTAGTTTCTAGAAGTCAGAATAATTCAGTTGTAAAACTGAATCTGGAATCTTCACCTTTAGATACCAATCTGTTATTTAACCTCCTGGACTTCATTGTTTTCATAGTTCTTATGCTTCTAACTGCTTTAGAAATAACATGAATATCTGTGACACACACTAGGCAAATTTGGTCTTTTAAATTTTATATTATTGCAGTACAAAGTTTCATTGTAGTCAATAATTAAAAAGGATGCTTCTGGGAGCACATAGTATTTATTTTAACTGAGTCCTCACACCTCTAATTTTCTTAAACCACCCTTCCCACCTCCTCCCTACACCACAGTTCAGGTTTTTTAATCTTTTTAAGCAAAGAGAGTAGAATTATTACTGTGTCATGAAGAATCTAGTCATTTAGAACTTCACAATATTATATTTAGCTGTCTTGAACTTTTTTCCTCTCATGGTGAGGATAGGGAGAACAAAGAAATATTTGTTTCCTTTTTTGAAATATGAAGATTTAAGTCATAAAAGTGTATGATTCTATACATGGTTTTTGGAAACCTGCAACGACAGCAGGCTCCATGCTGTGGGGATAGACATATTCTCAAGAAACAAAGGCAGGCAAGACTGGCAAGGCCTGTCCACCAGTGACTACCACAGTGAAGAAATCCAGTGCCACTAGATATCAGTAAGTAAGAAGCATGAACAGGTAGAAGATACCAGGATGACTTCATGGCCAAAAAGACAATTAAGCCTTGAAGGATATATATGGCTTAAAGTTGTGAAACCATCTTTTCTTGTCATTGACTTTGAAGAGTACCCTCCTGCAACCACTTCTGGCAGAACTTTCATGAAGAATGACTTGCCATGGATGATATTCGAGCTAAAATGATGTTGATTATTTTTTATTCTCGCCTAACTTATTAAGGACTAAGGTGGCATCATAGATTAATTCATAATGATATACTTAAGAAATCACAGTTGGTGGTAACTTGCCTTTTCCCCAGGAACTTCAGTAAAGCAACTTAAAAATATGTGGTAACTATCCTTTTTTGTAGAGCTTCACTATGCAGCTTTTTCTCCCTCAACTCACTGTATGGCAATGTTTCTTATTTATAAAATGGTAAGTTCATTCACAACATTACTAGAATCATTACTTGAAAAAATGTGACATTGTTAATTGCTTGACACTATGACAATAAAAAGTTTCGCTCGATATGTAAGAGACATTTACTACTACACAGTTTTGGAAGGGATTATCGTAACTTAAACTAAAATCTTTTACAGCACAACTTGATGAAAGCCCAACCTATCTACACAATAAATACATTTTCTCACAAGAGGGCCAAACGTGGTTGTCTAAAAATCTATCCCTTGAAGCTTGAAGTCAGCTCTGCCAGTGAGGTAGGGGCTCCGTATTTGTTACTCCACGACAGCTTCTCTAAGGAATGCACAGGTAAAAAGCATGATTACTTCCAGGCAAGAGCAAGGGACAGCATCCCAGTGGCCTAATTACTTCAGAAGCCCCTACCTCAGACAGATACAAGACAATAGAGATAGGTAGAAAAGGAATCATTTGTAGATTTTTTTCCTCTGGCATAATTACCAAAGGACTCTCCAGAGAAATCCTTATGCCAAAAGAATAAGAAAGACTGACTCTAAAATTTCATGCTGAGGTGACTCTCATGTACCATTAAGATTCAGTAGAAAATTAAAATCAAATAAAAACTTTACATTTAGAATGTGACTATTGTTAGTGAAAAAGGGAAAATAATTGCTTTGATCAATATCAAAAAAAAGTGACACACATAACAAGGACAATAGCGCTGGTAGCACCCATTCACTAAGACTTACTCTGTACCTGCTAATCCTAATCTTCATGACCATCCCTTAAAGAAGATCCCATACATATTCTGTGGGTGAGGAAACAGAACCTGGAGAGGAATACCCTGCCCAAGATCCTACAAGTACCCAAGTCCTTCCGGCTCCAAAGTCTGTACCCACTCCATTTTATCAGGATTTGCTAATACATATGTCTAGATTAGGTAATCATATAAATACATACATAATTATTAAAAAGAATTACATACTAATATGAAAAGATTTCCAATATAAGTAAGTTTTGATTTGGACAGGTCTTTTCAGGGGGTAGATTCCAGTGGGAAGGGGGAGGGCAAAAGGAGAGGGTAAAGGAGGCCTAATATGGTGGATGTATTTTGTATTTGTGGATGAAAGGAGAACAATGAACCTGTTGAAATTGTTCTAAGAACGGGAGGGAATGAAGGAGAATGATGGAGGGGATGAATGTCATTAAGATACATTGTAAGCACATATGTAAATGTCACAATGCATACTCCCCGCACAACTATTATATGCTTTACAAATGTTTTGTTTTAGAAAGTAAAGTATATAGCAGATTAAATAAGATTCCTAATTTGTAAGTAAAACCCAGAAAAATCATAGTACACATATGCATTACTGGCAGATGCACAGATTAGTTAGGCTACTTAGTTAACCTTGTTTTGCCTCAATTTTCAGTCATGAAATGGCAATAATGATCCCTCACCCTAAAAGCCTATTGTAGGGGTCAAACTGAATATGTGCAAAGGGCTTGAAACCTACAGACTAGTAAGTGCTCCATCCTATACATAGGCAATCTAGCGAATGCATCCCTGCATCTGTTACAAATTAGCAATTATTACTTTCATTATCATTATTATTATAGTAATAGTTTTCAAGTGATTGAGTTACCAGACAAAGGCTATTTATTGCCTTCTCCACTCCTCACCAAATAAGTGTGTTAGGTGCACCCAAATCAACATATGGATGAGGTGACACTAAAAATCAGAAAATGATAAGGGAGAATTGGAAAATCCCAATGAGTTTCTTACAGTAATATTCTGCACTAGAAAGTCAGGAACTTCATCATTGGTTGGGTTGATTGTAATATAAAACAGTGTCTCCAAGGAGCGTTGCCTCCCATCTGTGACGTATACCACAAACCGATCGGCAGTTGGTTCTATCCGCAAATGCTTGGACTGAACGTAGTTAATGTGCAAAGCCTTCATGTCTTTCCACTGGAACGACGCTAGGGCACACCGAGTTGCAACAGAAAAGAAGAAAAACATTACTTCCAGTTACTGGTCCTCAGTCTTCACCCTGTAATAAGAACCTATTTCTAAGCAAAGCAGAGAAGAGATCAAAGCAGTTGACCTAAGAATCTGCTATCAGGGATTGCTGTAAGACCTGCCAACCATCAACATAAAAGTAGGCACTCACTCATCATAAAACAGGATTCAAATCTGCACGGACAGCAGAAGAGGGATAATTGTTAGCCCAGACATGAGGGACTTCGAGACCACTCACTCTTCAGATGCTTGGAATGAATGCCAGGGAGAACGACCTTGATTAAGTCACCCTGCACAGGCAGTCCCTGTCATGCTTGAGTGAGAACAGACCACCTCTTTCACACAGAGGTAAACAAGAGTCAAACAATCACTAAACATCTCATTGGATTGAGTAGAGTTAGTTGACATGATGTTTAGATATTTGGATGTGGCCTTAAATCAAAGGAGAAAAAGTGCTCTGAATTGTGAATTAAGTTACAGAAAATAATTAAATAGCTTTTAATGCAGGGATTCTTAAATCCAGCCTCTCTTGTATTTGAAATGATATGTGCCTTGAAGGGGGTTTGGAGAATCATTTACTTCTGAGGTATTGTCTTTGGAAGATTTTTGTTTTGCTCTCTGTTTTGATTTGGGTTGTTTTGTTTTTGCCTCAAATACAAGGGCTATTTTAGTATCTGAGACACATTTTAGTTTTAAAATTAATGTCATCTGCTTAAACATTTCAGACTGTCTTTCTCTGTACCATGCATAGAGTATCTCCTAATCTCTTCCAGTAAAATCCATTAACAATGCTAAAAGGCTATGAGAATGAGACCATGTGAGCTCGCACCAGAATAATTCTATCAGAGCATTGTGTTGTTAAGATAATGTTATAAAACATTGTCTCTTCAGTATTTATCCTTGACTCTTCACAAATGAAATTTCTATTTACTTTATGTATATCTGATTACAAATGGAAAGTCAGACTAAAAGTTAAAATGGGAAATATTAAGCTTCAAAAGCATCAACAGTGATAATAGTAATAATCTCTTGAATTTCTATGATGATCTGAACATTTTTGAAGTCCTTTCCCAGTTACCAACCGTGACCTAGCCAATCACATCTATAAACATAGGTGAGTCATTGCTCATCCTGAACTCATGACTTACCTATACTTATGCCCACATTGCTTTTCTCAAAACCTGCAGAAGGGAGTGTGTTTTCAAGATAGCCAAATTGGGGAGGAGAAACCAAAACAAATTCCAAGTCATCTGCAGCAGTGTCAGGGTCGGTGGCAGATAAATGGTTAATGGTGAGGGTGGCTGAGAAGCCCTCATCTACCATGAGCATGGTACCTGCATGCAAATAACAACACAGTTATGACTTAGCATGCAAGCCTCTCATCAGAATAGTGAGGACAAAGGGAGTGATTGAAATTCCAATGTAGAGAAGGCTCCCATATACAAACACAATTCCATGGGAGTTGTTCACTTCCTTTGGCATAATTCTCTTTAAAATGAAACTATTCAGGAGTAACGGATGGAATTTAATTTGACTTATGGAATCATATTTTCTTTTCTTGCACAAGCAAGCTAGACAATAATGGAAAGACAGCAGAAATACTAAATGCTCCAGTTCAGCCCTTTAGTCATTCCAAGGAACTCTGATTTCCCTTGTGTCCCTACAGAAGTGACAAATGAAAATAAGAATTGCCAAACTGTTTTAATGATAAGCCACTAAATGTAGTTTATGTACTCTTCAAGATCAGTTGTTGCTTCTGTTTGTCAGAGCACTAATTGCCTGAGCGCTATTATGAGTTGCTCATAACGAACATTTTTTTCATGACTTGGTGCTTAATTATTCTGCTGGGATAATGCTTCCTGTCCAGAACATTGCTTGGGAGATAGCTTGCAAATTACAATAACATTCATACATATGCTTATATTTTTTTCCGAGAGACAGAACATATACATAATGCCTATGAAGAGATGACTTTCCGAAAAGCAAATAAGGTTAAATGTATATAAATGGTCTCTCTGGTATACTCATTCTGCTCTAATAGAAATTATTATGGTTAAAATAAATTACTCTCTCTCCAGCAGGCAAATGATATTCTCCCATGTGAAATAAAACCAGAATATTTGAGGATTCTGATGTTGTCCTTGTCCCAACTAGCATACACAGACACCATTCACTTGTATTCTCTCCATAAAGAACTATCATACACTAATAAAAATCTTTTAAAAAAGAATATCAAACATTTTAAACAAGTCAATGTTTGCCTTGTACTTTTTTATAGGTTTGGAGTTTTTGTGTAGGCAATTATGTACAGTGGTTTTCTAATTAGACTGTAAGTAAAGTGTATTATTTCTCTGAACCAGGGGTATGACACTAGATAACATAATGGAAAAGAACATTGTCACCTATTGCAACTGAAGGTGGCTGATTGTCTACTGGATGCACTGTAACGTTGAGATTGTACATTGGGAAGGACTCATGAAGAGGAACAGATGGATCCGGTCCATTGTAGCAACAGCCATTCATGAAAGGGCCAGCTTCTCCATCCGAAACCACCAAGATAATGGTGTCAAAACAAGGCACCAAGCCAATCTCACCACCTGGAAAACATAACTGTGGCTGAAACCTGACTTTTAAAATAGAATACTAAGATGAAGCCTTGGTTTCACCTCTTCTACAAGCCTTGAATGGCAAGAAGAGGAACTTACAGAAACAATGCAATGTTATCACTGTGAAATTAAATATACTCATGAAAATAATGCAAAAACGCTTGTCCATCTGTCGCCTCCAGTGAAATCCCTGCCAGTCATCTATCACCATATGGAGGGCAAAGCAGGGCTAACAAGGGTCTGACAGTTCACAAATGAATAAGAAGCAGGCACGAAGCTTGACTCGTGATGGTTTCATTCTTCCCTCATCATCCTGAGTGTTAGGATCAAGCTCAGGGAGAGGCAGAACGTACACTTGTCCACTTGGAAATTGTCTTTCTATTTACATTAACCACCTGAACTGAATACCCATCAATCACATAGCAGTTGTGAGAAACAGAAGATGCTGGATAGGTGAAAAAAAGGTAATCCATATTTTTGTCATTTCTTTGAATATTTGCTTTTTTATACCTTAGCCAGGATGTTTTTAAAAAGTAGCAACTGTGCCTGGAAAAGAAACAGCATTTACCTTTTCTTTCTTCTTTTTGCTTCTTAGGTCTTACTCTGTAAGATTCAAAATGGCCCCAACTTGAACAGTGAGAGGAAGGAAGAAAATGTCAGATTCAGTAGCTTATAAGTGAACAGGATAGTCTCCTGGTTACTAAGTAACAGCATGGAGTAAGAATGCTTGCTCTCCCGCAAACAGAAAAGCCCTGCACTTGTTCCCTTGGCAATTCTCATATACAACTTTGAAAGTGCCAAGAAGGAAGCAACCAATGATGAGACTAGAGCACAAAAGATCAAGGATGTCATTGCCTTTCACCAGACTCACTGGCCAAATCTGTGGAGCACTGTACTCAGCATTACTTTTCCTGTTAAAAAAAAGACAAAGAAAGCCCAAAGATATCATTGAGCAATCAAATGATAAAAGGAAGAAAAACAGAGTTGAAGTTCAGAGAGTTCGAAAGAAATGATCAGCTTTCAACTTTGGGAAGAGTCAAAAAATTAAGAAGGCTTTCTCCTGTTTGCATTGATAAAAACCAAAATAGTTACAATATTTATTCATAAGTTATTCACTCAATAAATATTTATTTAATGCCTAGTATGGGATGATTAGTGTCCTGGGTATTCCAGCAGAGAAAAAGGTGACATTTTGCAAGTGTCAAGAGCATTTCAAAAGTGGGTCACATGACATACAGTGGATCTTGGTGACCTTTCTTCTTGGGTGGATACAGTGAAAGAATAGGGAGGTGCAGTTTTGCATCAAGGTGAGCCAGATTAAATCACTACAATTAAATCACCTTTTAATCCATTAAATGGCAACTTCATATGTAGTAGGCTTTCATATCCATGAGTTCCACATCCATAAATTCAATCAACCACAGGTCAAAAACATTTGGAAAAAAACGTGTCTATTCTGAATATGTAGATTTTTTTCTTGTCATTATTCTCTAAACAACATAGTATAATAATTATGTACAAAGCATTTACATTACATTGTATAAATACTCGAGAGATTATTAAACTCTGTAGGAGGATACGCACAGGGCATAGCAAATACTGTGCAAATATAACTGATTTGAGCTGCTACTGATTTCTGGTATCTGTTGGGGGTTCCTGCAGCCCATCCTCTGAGGATACTACATAATGACTGCATTTCAGTCTGACAATGTAAGAAGGACCAAGGATAAGAGTGTTAGCTGACAATGGCCAGTCTCAAGCTTACTTCTGCAACAAACAAGTATTACTTTAAATAAGTAATAAATAATGCTGATAAAATCATTCTTAGGTGCCATAAGTCAACACATGGAAGCAAGAGTGGGGCCAGACAACTCACTGAAACTTCTGACCTTACAATACCAGGCACCTGCCAGAAAAAGAATAATCTTTTTGGATGGCTTCTGCATTAAAAATGGGTGAGTCTACCAGGTAGATAAGGCAGGGAACTGGTAGATGTAGGGAAAGGAAATCACAGAGAGAAATGGAATAATTATTCCAGGAAGAGCAGAGAACTTTCATAAAAGGCAAATATGGTGCATCTGGTAAACATGATTCCTCTGTGACGGAAGCACAGTGTATGTTTACAGTAATAGCTGGCGAAAGTGGCTGAGCATTCAGCCACTAAAAGGGAAGTATTCTTTACCTCGAAATGGAATAGAGACTAAGGACATGATTTATACTCTAAAATGTTAAATAGTGTTTATTTAAAAGAAAAATTTTAGCCAGACACATGTCTGTAATCCTAGAAATCAGGAGGCTGAGGCAGGAAAATCCAAGTTCAAGGCCAATCTGGCTACATAGTAAAACCCTGTCTCAAAAAAAGGACAAGCCAGGCACAGGTGGTTCATGCTTGTAATCCAAGTTAGTTGGGAGGCTGAGATCAGGAGGATCGAGGTTTGCAAACACTTCTTGAGACCCCCTATCTCCAAAATAAATACAGAAAAATACAAGCAGTGGTTCTATAGCTTAAGCAGTAGAACCCCTGCTTTGCAAGCATGAAGCTCTGAGTTCAAACCTCTGTCCCACCCCCCCCCAAAAAAAATCCAGGGCTGGGGTATGGCTCAAGTGGTAGAGCACCTACCAAGCAAGCTCAAGGCCCCTAGTTCAAATCCCAATACCACCAAAAAATTTCTTTTTTTTATAACTCTATGCTTGATTTTAGGAGAATGGCAAATTAATAATTACTTTGCATAGTAAAATATGATTTAACTACTCCGACATGTTTATAATAACTCTATGGCATGCAATAGATATTCTGATAAATATTTTAGAGATCATCTAACAAAGAAATAATCTGCAAAACTGTATATAAACACAATTGCAACAAAGTAAAAAATAATGATTAGAAAAAATAAAATACCATACAACTAAAGTATCAACAGTGACAATCTTTGAGAAGTATAATAAGGTGATTGCTCAAGACTTCATCTCATTTCTCCAATCCTTTCAAGCAGGCTTACTTCTGCAATAAGCAAATGCGTAATGCTGATAAAATTATTTTTGAGTGGCCTTTATAATCAATGCATGGAAGCAAGAGTGGGACCAGACAACTTACTGAAGCTTCTGATTTTACAATCCCAGGATTCTTTATGCTTATTCTAACATAGCTAGATGACTACCAACTGAGAAAATGAGTAAACATTATAAGAAAATGCAACATTCAAATACTGAAACATCTTTTTTTAATCTAGTATTTCTGCTAATATAGCAACATAACTAAGATGTGTATTTGAAATAATTTGACCCAATCCTTTTAGATCTCACTAGGTCACAGTCCTTCACATGGCCATCACACTAGAAGAAATTTTGACATTTCTATACCTGTTGTTTAGAACTTAGAACAAGGTGGTAGAAGAAATAATTCATTTCATTTACCTGTGCTGCATGGGCCTGCCAAAGATGTTGGAATTATGTAATAAACAACAATCATTGGCCTTTGAACCTCTGTCCTGAGATCTACTGAGGAAATCAAAAAGAAGTGTGTAGTTGCGAACTCCTGGAAGACACTGAGGCTACATCAAATGAGAGGATGATGTCCCCCGGCCAGGACAAGGAAATAACCAATGAAGTCTTTCCTAAGACAGCATGTAGGTAAGCGGATGGGAGAGATCACTTAAAGAACAAAGCTGCTTGGAAGAGGGACTGCAATGTTGCATATTAACTAATCAGCCACAGAACGACTCCTGTCCTAATAAATCATTGTTTTCCAAAGTACACATGAAAAACATTATGTCAAAATGTTTCCTCCCAGTTCCACATTAATCCTTTAGCAATCTCCATTCTTCCTTCTTGTGATCCCTCCCCAACTGCTTAAATTCCTTCGTGTCTCTTCAAAAAAAATGACTTGAGGTCAGGTGTGGTGGCTCACACCTGTAATCCTAGCTACTTGGGAGGGGCAGATTAGGAGGACGGTGGTTCAAGGCTAGCCTGGGGAAAAAAGTTAGTGACCAATTTAAAAAAAAAAAAAGTTGGATGTGGTATCATCCCAGCTACACAGGAAGTGTAAATACGAGGGTCATGGTCCAATACAGCATGGGCAAAAAAATAACAAAAGCAAAAAGGGCTAAGGTCTTGGCTCAAGTGGTAGAGCACCTGCCTAGTAAGCACAAGGCCCTGAGTTCAAACTCCAGAATAGCCAAAAAAGAAAGAGAGGGAGAAAGGGAGAGAAGGCTTTTTATTATGATTTATGAATCCATAAACCATAATGGCCAAATAAGTCTTCAAATTGACCAAAAAGAAGGCTTAGGTGGGAGTGTCCAGAAAACAGTGGGAAGTGGCACCTGCTCTTTCTCCCCAATTTGAAATTCACTGTGATACTGTAGTCAGAAGTATCTCTATCCGTTGTGATTGTACTTGCATGATACAGGCATCATTTTTAATGGAAGCAAGCATTGTTAGGTTATTGAAGCCCATGGCAAAAGGTGGAGTTAAGACTCTCTTGTGTTGCTCACAATCCCTCCTTAGTCACAGATCTGTCACTTACCTATGTGTTTATATGTCACAGCCCCTGAGATGACGTCTTCCTGTGAGAACCTGTTCACTTGGATTCCAGCCTTCCTCACCACCCCATGCCGAGGTTTTTGAGCGATCATAAACATCAACTTCAAGTCATCGCTGTCCACATCAGTTGCGCCAATGTATTTGGGGGTGATGACCACCTCTTCTCCCTCTGAACAGTGCATCATGGGAATGAGGTCATCTTTTAGGATTGGTGGCTCATCATTTACAGGGAATACCTTCACAGGAAAAAAAAATGCATGTTTTTGAGAAAAGAAAGAAATTACGAATTACCCACTGGTAACCCATAACTCATAGTCACAATGACAGGCATTTTCAATCTTCCAGACACACAAAACAATAGCCATGGAATTTGGCCAAGCAGTCGATGTCTTTCAACTTTCCCATATGTACATCGTACAAGGAATGTCCCACGTGGGAGACATTTTAGGGAGGAATGGGAGAATGTGGTTATGGTTTGGGACTCAAAACTCTCTCATTTGCTTCCAAACAGACAAAATATAAATGTAATATAAAACACTCCTCACCCAAACCCCTATATTCCTTCATTAAATTCACACATATTCCAGATGACTTCTGGTCCTTGTGATCTGATGCATATATATTCATGATATCAAAGTTATTTTTATTTCAAATTACTTGGTGATTTCAAAGTTTCCCTCCACCCTCAACTTCCTGCCACCCGGGAAGTTTCTCTGGGCTCACAATGAGCCACAGCTGCATTTCCAGCCGGAGTTACATGTGAAACTCCATAACCATTCAATCAACACCAGGTTTCAATTTGACAAAATGTTCTACTGTCACTTTCATGAAAATAAAGCTCTAAGTAGAAAGGAAGGAAAGCAATCCTAACTCTCTGGATTTAAAAAGACCATGTAGAAGTTTGAAAAGCACATCCTCTAGATGGGAATTAAGGGCATTCCTCCGTGGAGTTCACAGCTTAGTGTGCATGGCAATGTTCTTCTTTATTGTTGTTCTTTTGGTTTTGGGAGTTAAGTCTGTGAATCTACTCAACACTTCAGCCAAAGTGATGTTTTACAAATGTTTTTCAAGTTGCTGCCCTTCAGGGACCTTGATGGCTTCCCAGTGCTTTTCTAGGAGTCTCTAGCTCATCCATGCCATGGACTGCCTCTGTTACTCCACTCCAATTTCACCCCAAAGGCCTTTGCTCCATTGCTTGCCCCTGCTCAACTGGCTCTGTCCCCAACTCCTTCCTCAGCTAATGCCTGCCTCAAGTTCAATGTGGATTTTTCAGGGTAAACTTCCTTGACCACTCAGTCTAATTTAGAGGCTTCTATTATTCTCTTTTAGCATCCTGTTAATTTATAAAACATGTATAAATTTTAATTGGTTAATCGTCTTGGTGATGATCTGTTTGACGCCTGTCTTCATCCTTGATCTGCTATCTCTACAAGAACAGCCACCCTGCTCATATTGGTCATCACAGATTTCCAAGTGTACATATCTCCCAAGCATAATATTCCATAATTAAGAATATTCCTTTTGAGTAAAAAAAAAAAATCACAAACATTTGCCTAAAAAGTGTGTCTATGATTTGCAAAGTCCATGTCCCTTTATTTAAAAGTAGCAATAAACAGGAAGGGGGAAAGAGGGAGGAAGAGGGAAGGAGGGAGGGAGGGAGGGAAGGAGGGAAGGAAGAAGGGAAAGAAGAAAGGAAGGGAGGGAAATGAAGGAAGGGAGGAAGAAAGAGAAAAAGAAAAAAGAAAAGAAACTTGTACATAGAATCAATTACTTTTTAAACTAAGTATTTGGGTTTGAGGCCAGAGTTCTTCTATCTTTAAATTGGAGAGAGATACTATGTTCATTTTATCAGTAAAACCTTGTTCTCTATTTCATGGCTCAAGATATACAGAAATGTAAGCAGGCATCCTCTTGCTTTGGAGTCCGTGTGTTTTAAGTTATGTCAGGGACCCCGAGAGGTTTCCAAAACAGATGCTTTATTTTTATATGACTTAAGGAGGAAATGTTCTACCCACCTCAACATGTAGAACAAATTCTGCTGAATTTGTGCCGTCTGTGACCTCCAAGCGTATGTCATCCTGAAGAACTTCAGATCCATCATGTTGATACCTGTGGGGATAATATTTGTAGCTAATCTCTCATGAACACTGTGAGAATAAATTGAGATGTATGACACAAGAACTCTTCCATGGTTTTGGCCATGTGTTCACTAAATAGATGTAGGGATAAATAAATAAGAAAACAACAGCATAATCATGAAGTCACTGTTTAACTACGCAAGTATCCAGAAAGGTAAAATTGCTCCTCCCTGGGAAAATGTATTATATGCACTTGTAATTTGTCCCTAAATAAAAAGCAGCCTTTTAGTTGCTACTGTGGCAACAGGAACCATTTGGTGAAGCTCTGCTCACTTACAGAATACCTCGGCTGGCGCCAGAGAGACACCAAGACTGAACGGTAGACAGGGAAAAGTGGAATGCTATATGAACTTGATTCTCGCTCCTTCCCTACTCTCAAGGCGAATCCTTCTGTCTGTGTCCTGGATGTGTTAAGCTCTTCTTTAAAACCTTGGTCTATGAATTATGCATTGCCTCCCTCCCCTCAAACTTCTCTCTCCCCTTTAAAAGCTCTCTTCCTCAGTACCTATAGTCTCAACTCTGTCCCCAGTCTAACCTTGGGCCCATCGTCCTTTAATTCTCAGTCAAGTTTTTTGAAAGAACTGTCTAATTCTAAGCCTTTTGTGTACTCTTTAGCCCCTTACAGTGATGTATAATAAATTCTAAAAAGCTGTCAGATTCAATTGAGCCAAATTTGTAGCCTATCAATGATCCGTTCAAGATTTGAGTAAGGAGTGGAATCAGATCTAGGAATTGAAATGAAAGTTCCATGAAAAATGTTACAGTATATTGAACCCAGATGACATTCATCCATGGAAAAAATGCCTCAGGACTCATCTCACCAATGGGCTGGGTAGGAACTCAGGTGTGGAATTCTATCCCAATGCCAGGGAAGGACCACATCCCACTACTCCCTGCCACTCGTACACTTCACCTCCTATGCTTATTTTGCCATGTTCCAACAAAACAGATTGATGAATGACAATATACTAATCCTATTTGACTATGCTAATACCAAAGGCATGGCAGTGGAACCAAGCAGATATTCTTTAAAACCTGACTCCTCCGTGTACTAGCCAATTCCTTAACACATTTGTGCTTAGTTCTTCACCCACACTATGAGACTAGAATTAGCTAACTTGACAGGCTTGGTTACTATGGAGAGTAAATGGACTTTTAAAATTAATTGCAAATCTCTAAAAGAGTGCTTGAAATATATAGTTTTAGCAAATATTGGTGTATTTTGTTTCTATCCATCATTTACTCTTCAGAAAGAACTTCCTAAACAGATTTTTCTTTTTGCATGCTAATAAGGGCAGGGACCTAAAAAACAAAAACAGAAGGGAAAATTTAGTGGAAATAGATGAGTAGTGAAAAGAGGTCAAGAAATTGGGAGCTATAAATCTCTGATTTAACTAGACTATCAGGATTAAACTGATCTTCTTGTGCACAAGTGGTAACTATCACTGAACTTCATAGTCAAATAAGCATTTGATGCCTGACACTTCCTACCATACTTCACCAAAAGGACCAAAGCTTCCATTTGTAACTTGAATTTTTCAGTGAGAAATTAGTCAATTCATCTATCTACCTGACCATTGCTTGTAAGTAGTTTGCATTGCTTTCCAGAGAAGATGTTTTACTAAATTTTGTAGAAAAGTTTCTTGCAGAACTGCAGTAGATAGGAGAAATGGAAGGCCATGGGTGAGGAGAATTACTATAGGACAATGAGGCAGGAATTTCTCCATCCTGGGTTCTGCTCCATGGCCAACCTACCTAGCCTATCTGTGTACCCCTACCCAGTCAAGTGGAATTAAATCTTACACTAGAGATAATGATCAACAGAGCTCTATCCCAGAGTTTTCAGGGTCATGAAATTGGCTTTTCCTAGAGCCATGCTCAATTATGTAGATTAGCCTCACAGATCATTTCATTCTCTATTCATCTAGTTTGTGATATGTGCATTTGTGGCCAATTTAATATTCATGTTAATTTTGTTGCTTCAATATCCATAAGCTTATCCCTACTGCTACAACAAGCCAGAGGGAAAGAAAATGTCCAGAGGAAACGGAAAATTTTGTCACTTCCAATTTTCAATTGACCCTTGAAAGTATTACATGGCATCTTGGTATACCTGAAAGAATTCAACCAACTTCTTTCTCCTTACTCTGCCTTACAACTGACCCAGCTGAGGAACCAAGACATTTAAAGAAAAAAACAAAACAAAACACAAAAATTTCTAACCTAACTTTTAAGGTATGGAGGTCGCCCCATGAAAATGTGTTTCCTGTGTTTAGAGGAAATCCATTCAGTTCTACCCTTCCATGCAGAGGCATCTCCTGAAGAGAGAGGTGGATATTTTCCAGCAGGGTATCCATGTCTGAAACCAGAATGTTCTCTGTACTGATGATGCATTGACCTCCCTCAGCCACTCTCAGAGGGGTGGTGAACACCTAGAAAGAAGGAAGCATTCAGAGCCTTGTTTCTGAATACAGAGCTCACTAAATCAATGTAGAACTTCCAGTACCATCTTCATATGGTAATTCATTTTTCAAGGATGCAGTAAGGGGACAAATTCATAGTTATATGATTTGGTTGAAAATATTTTTATTAAATATTTCCAATTCTAAGCCTTGATGTATAGAAAAAAGCAATGCAGACCTCACTTTCTAAAAAGTTGAAAGAATCTACATTTCATTTAACTCAGAGCTGTATAGTTGAATCAGCAATTGAAGTGGTTAAAATCTGTAGTGCTAAGTTGAGGGAATAAGAACTTTCATTAGCGTGTCTATTCTCATCCCTTTGAAACACATACTCCCTAGTCTACAACAGAAGCAAAACCTTTGCCAAATTCCCCTGAAGGAAAGGATGCATCTCCTTTTTCATCCTTAGAAATTCTTAAAGACTTGGGAAGTTGATTGGATTTTCAGTTGTAGTGAGTATTTTGGAGATGAAATGAGAGCAGAGAAATTGAAGATTGGAAATTAAAGATTCCATAAGAAATAGATTTATTCAAATATCAGACTTAAAACAGTTACATACAGATCCTTATTTTGGAGAATTAGAAGACACATATGCATATTTAAGGCTTTGAGACCTAAGGTAGGAAAACCTGTTAATTTTGTTTCACCTAACATTTTTACAAATTGGTGTTACTATATGGAAATGAAAGCAATCAGATAATGTTGGGATACCAAACACTGGCTCTGAGGGCTCCTCCCAGATGACTTGGGGTGAGTGCCCTGCAATGAGAGGACACCAGGTTTTCCTAGGAAGCACCTGCTCTCCTCCAAGCAGCTGACACCTCGAGAAATAAGAATGTTCCCTGAAGAATGAGTTGGTAAAAGGGAGTGAACAGGAGGAAGTGACATCACACAAGTAGAGGAAAAGGAAGTGAGCTAGATGATGCCAAGATCTCCATTTAACAGCATTTACTCTCTCCTCCTGCCCACCAGGGCCCAATACCAGACGGATTCCATGGTCAAGGGGGCACTTGTGCATGTCTCAAGGGCAGGCCCTTGATCATGGAATCTGTGAAACTACAACTATGAGGCAGCTACTTTCTGTTCTTTACAAACTACCACCAGCAAAAGAGAACAGAAAAACTACAAACTTCTCTCCCCACCATCAGCCCCACCCCAGTCCTTCCCAGAGTCTCCCTCTCATTTTGTCAAGCCTACATTTTCATTGTAGGTTGTGCAAAGAAAACAAGGGGGCTTGTATTCAGAGAGGAGTATGGACCAAGGACCATGCTTGCCAGCCTCATTTTCCTAAGTGGTATGAATCAGTATCCCAATATGGGAATGTTTCACAAAATATACTTTATTACATTAAATGTTTTTCCAAATATGTCTTTTAGGGAAACTTGCAAAAGATAAATGCCTAAGGCAAATTTTCCCCCACTTATTAATCATTGACTTTCAGCCCCACTGTTCAGTTTTCTGGGACTCCAGGTTAATCATGGATTATCACTCAATCCAGCTCTCTGTGGACATTTCTTATCAGAGAACTACTTCTGTGGTTTCTTTCACTAAGGCTAAATTAATTTTATTTCTAATATTCTCAGGTCTTTGAACTACTATTTCATTTGTCCCACACATTGTAAACAAAAGAGAAAAGACACCATGCCATTTTAGTCCCAAGTCTTCCTAACTATTCCATCTCCCTGCAAATGAAAGTAACTTTTCTTTTTACCCTTATGGCTTCCTCCATAGTTCATCCTTCTCTAGTAAGACTCCTGGATGTAAAGAATATTTCTCCATGATTGTTCTAGGAAAAGCTTGACTTCCTTAGATGTTATGCTACTTTAGGGACTGTACCTCATATATGGAAAAGGGTGTTCTGACTCAAATCTAATCAAGTTAACTCCACAGACATTCTAAACCATTTCCAACACAGGGAACACGATCTAGTCTTTCATATGGCAGGTGTCACAGAATGGGGCTAATTCAGATTCCTTGGTGTGAATTTTTTAGTGCATTTTCTACCAGAAATTGCAAGCTCACCAGTCTGAAAGGTCAGGCCATGATGCAAATAAGTGAGGTGACTTGGTGGGGACTTTAGTGGGTAAAAAGCACACCCTGTCCCACAACTACATTAAGGTATTTGGACTTGATGTTGTTAGAGCTTTCATAATTTCAAGAGAAACCCCGAGTCAGATGTGCTAGGAAATCTGTTGGACTGTAAATGTCAGCACGTGCTATTTTAAAATATTCTTTAGCCCTTTCAGACCACTTGTGCACATTGGGTAAGCTACTTGGGCCTGCAAGTATGCCCTCTGCTTTAGACAGGTATAGAACTGGGGAGGAGTGGCCAAGAAAGAGAACTCCAGGGCTGGCTGTATTCCAGGTAAATACCTGGGAGAGTGACCTCTTTCCTTAGGGGTGAGGTTTGGGGAGGCTCTGGGTCCCTTTGCCTCATAAGGACTGGGAAATTCTCCTTTGTCTTCCCACTTTTAAGGGAAAAAATCGTCTCAATAATAGTCACACTAATCAACTGTAACCCTCTGAAGGGGAAGATGGGGGAGGGTGTGGAACAATCTGCGATGCAAATCTCAGATTATAGAGAGACAAGGTAGCATTGCCTTTCAGTTCAATTTTCAAGAAAAACCCAAGTCCTTTAAGACTTACATAAACACTGGGCAGTGGGACAGGGTAGGACAAAAGGATCCATTTAAATTCATTTTAGAAAATTAAAGAGCTTCTTTGGATTACACAGCAGAATAATTGGCCTATGGTGAGAGCAAATAAACTCTTCTGGTTGCTAAGAGACCCATAATTTAATCCCCTTCCCCTGATCAACATGTGAAGTTCAGCATAAAGAAAAGGAAATGAAAGAGATTTTGATAAACCTTTGAAAATAATGTCAAACTCAGCAACTGGAAAATCTTACCTTTCAGATAGTAAGACCTATGGGCAGTCAAGGAGTCCCCACACCTTGCTTTTTTTTTTTTTTACACTATAGCCAAACAGTCTTTTCTTTCTTTCTCTCCTTTTCATCCTCCATATCAAACATTGTTCATACCTCAGGAACTTGATCATCCACTGGAAGAATCGTAATGTTAAAGCAGATCCCATGCAAAGTGCCACCATGTTGGTTACTGACGGAAACTGTGAACTGGACATGTTGGAGGTGGGGGCCTATATCTTGCATGGGTGGCAAGTAGGCCACTTTCAAATGGTTCACAGCATGCTGCAAAGCAAATTGAGATGGACATTTGGGTGTTGATTTCCAACAATCTGAAACTTCCAGAGAACTAGGTCCAAGACAAATGCAGTGTTAATTGCTATTAAACACCATAAATACCATCACTAATTGAAAGATTCCCCAAAGCTCTATTTTATAAATCACATTTTTTATGCATAAGGAAAAGTGACAAAGAAATTAAGTAAATATGTCAAGTGTTTGTAGACAGCCAACTCTATAAAAGACAAGAACTTTTATTTCAACCCAGAGCTACTCCATACTAGCTAGATGGTCAAGCTGCTTAAACTTGCTAGGTCTCTTTTCTTTATCTGTAAAAAAGAATAAAGTAATAGTACATATAACTGGGATGGACATACTCATTTACAACCTCTCACTACAGAAAAGGGGCATGACCCTGTCAATACCATGATTCCAGCTTCCAGAACAAGGAGAAGGTAAATCACTATTGTTTTAAACTGCTCAGTTTGTGAAACTTTATTATGTCAATCAGAATTTGGCAAAATAAAAACATATAAATGGGGACCCTGAGTTTAAATTCTGCTACTGGCAAAACAATGCAAAAAAAAGTATTGAATTATAATAAGATTTGGTATCATATTCAACTTGATAAAGTGCTTTTGAGTATATGTCACATGCTTAGTGGAAATGTACAAGCAGAAAGAGTATAGACACAGAGCATTTGTAGCAGATGCCTATGGTCAACAGTCTCAGCTTCAACACTAGGCATGCCACATTTTCTCAAGGACACTTAGGTCACATTTGTCAACATTTTACAAATCATCATACCTGAGTAAATGACCTCAGCCCCAGGGCTACAGGGTTTTTGGTTAGTTTTGGTATGCTGTCCACCATGAATAACTTTCCAGCATCCAAGTGTCTAAAGAGAAATACAGGACAACTCATCAGCTAATTTTCCAGCTAAGAAAAACTAAATCAAAGCCAGTCAATGGTGAAGCACATGTATAATCCCAGCACCGAAGAGATGGAGAGAGGAGGATCAAGAGTTCCAAGCCAGTCCAAGCTACAAAGAGCGACCCTGTCTCAAAAAAACAAAACAGAACAGAAGTGTCAATTCAAACAGGCCATAAGCAAATTTTCAAAAACTAAAAGACCTGATTACAGGAAAAATCAGATGCTCCTTCTTTATGTTGGGGACTTCTAACCTTATTTCTGTATCATGATTGGCACATTCATCGTAACTACAAAAGTATGTCCAAAAATTTTTGCTGTGTCATTGAGAAAAATGTTTCTGTGTCATCCTAAAAATGTTTCCTTGCTATCATGTACGTGATATTAGCCTAAGCAATTCTCGTGCTACTTTTCTGAACTGAGATCATAGAATATAACCATTTCATGACCTGTAATATCTAAAAATAATGTTACAAA
This sequence comes from Castor canadensis, assembly GCF_047511655.1. Classification (NCBI taxonomy): domain Eukaryota; kingdom Metazoa; phylum Chordata; class Mammalia; order Rodentia; family Castoridae; genus Castor; species Castor canadensis. The sequence continues at coordinate 56,855,254 of NC_133398.1, read as the reverse complement.
GATTGCAACAAATTTAACTAAGAAGAAAAGTAAGTATCCTCTTAGCAAATGGGAATAAAAGACTGTTTAATACAGCTTTTGCAGGGAGGAATGAGACAGTTGAGATAAAGTAAATGCTGAATTGGTATAAGTTCATGTCTGACCAATAAAGCACTTGAATCCTAGCACTATATACTGATACTTTTGACTCTCCAATCCTAGAATCAATGGACCAAATGATGACTTTTCAAAAATACCTGTGGCCAAAGGAGAAAAATGGAGGAGTCGTTATCGTGTAGAGCAACTCTCCATCAGATGATTCTGTATCCAGGAAATGTAGATGCTTCTTTGTTATGTAGGCCACCTCCGTTTCCTTAACAACCAAATGCCGAGAAACTCCAGGAGCCTCTTTTGGAAGCTGGTCACCCACTGGTGTGATATGGATCATCACCACCTGGAATGAAAACATCTGTACTGTTCACTCAAAATACCAAGATGACACCAAAAAGAATGTTCCACCATTACCTAATTACTGGGAAGATGATTTTCAAAGTTATCATTTATATCATTTATTTATAGTATAATTTATACTTCCGTCCAATGAGTCAGGAGCTACTAAGAGTGTGAGCTAAAAAAGGAGCAGCCTTTACTCATTGGATATTATATTTTAAGAATATAATTATTACAATTACAGTTTATTCATTCAGGAGTGCTATAGAATGAGCACATAAAACACAAGGTATGTTACTGTGTTTTTCTATCTTCCTTCTTGCAATAACCTGTGCTTTCGATACCTCTCTCTACATAGTCATTGATCCCAGGACCCTTGATATAACTCTTGATTCCTTCTTCTCCAGTCACATATAACACATCACCAAGTTTCTACTGTAAAATTTCCTCTGTAGAGGCAATGCCAACCCTCAGGTGACATTCCTACTGATCCTGACCTAGCTTGCATATTTTCTCCCTCATGTGACAGCCTTCCATTACTCCTAATCTCACCGTAAATGTCTATTGTGTTATCTTGTGTGTGTGTGTGTGCGTGTGTGGTACTGGGGTTTGAACTCAGGGCCTCATGCTTGCTAGGCAGGTGCTCTACCACTTGACCACAGCCCTTTCCTGTGTTGGTTATTTTCAAGATAGGGTGTCACAAACTATTTGCCTGGGCTGGCCAAAACCGCAATCCACCCCCATCTCTGCCTCCTGAGTAGCTAGGATTACAGGTATGAGCCACCAGAGTCAGCTTCTACTGTTATCTTAAGAATACATAATTCATTAATTCATCTCCTCAAAAAAATTTAAACAACCACCAAGGAAGTATAAAGCTATTCATACTCTTTACCCTGGCATCCAATATCCTTCACAGTTTAGGTGCTCTCTTTCTTGACTTTATTTTTTACTGTCGCTCAGCATTAATCCAGCAACCTAGTTACATGCAGTGGTCATGTCCTTGTCCTCAAGGACACTCCTGCTTGCCGCCATGTTGTTCCTTCCATTTCTAATGCTTTGCTCTTGCTTTCTCTAGCAATCTGAGTCTTCCTCACCCTTACAAGTTCTTAAAACCCTTCAATTTTTCAGTTGGAATTAACTGTTCCTGAATTTTGTTTATCCCTGGCTATAGTTTGAATGTTTGTGTCTCCTCCAAAATTCATGTTAAAATTTAATCCCAGGGTATCAGTATGGATGTAGGGCTTTCAGGAGGTGATTAGGCCATTATAAGGCCTCTGCTCTCGTGAAGGGATGAGTGCCTTATTAAAGGGCCTGAGGGGGTGAACTCGCCCTTCTGACTTGGGAGGACACAGCATTTGCACCTCCAGAGGATGCAGGACCATTAGCCATCTAGGAAGCAAAGAGCAGCCCTCATCAAACATCAAAACTACTGGAGTCTTGATCCCAGACTTCCTAGCCTTTGGAACTGTGAGAAATACATTTTTATGATTTATGAATTACCCAGTCTGGGGAATTTTGTTATAGCATAGATGAACAAAGGCACCCCTCGGATAAAATACTTATTTAATTGTTTATATTATTAATTTACATGTCAATCTTTCTCTTAGACTGAAAGTTCCACAAGATTTGAGAGTAAACAGTTGAAGTCTCTGGTGTACAACTTATCTACTAGCAGCTATTTGAACTTGAACAAGTTACCAACTTTTAGACAACAATTTTCTTATTTGTAAGTCAAGCACAATATTAACAACCTTACAGAATTCTGCAAAGATCAGATATTACCATGTAGATAAAATGTCTGGCGTGCAGTAGGTGCCCAATAAATATTACACTCATTTTTGCATTCCACAATATCTGGTACAATACTTCATCAGTGTTGCTAAGTGAATGAGACAACAGGCCCTGTTTGTAATTTTAAGTAGTCATAAGGGACATTCATGGGTTTGGATCATGCTAAATTGTAAGAAAGATTGGGCAAACAGCTTTTATCATTATAGTTACTTCTTTAGAGTAATTCATGACTCGTTACAAGAAAGCTATTATTTTCTCTCTCTCTGCAATGGTTCCTTGCTTGGCATTGGAGGTCATTGCACAAAGCCACATGAAAGCATTCTTACACTGGTTTTGATTTATTTTGATGTTGCCACCAAAGCACAGATTGGCAATGACAATTTTGTCCTCAACAGCAGTGTTTCCAACATACAATTAAATTGTCATACAAAGCAGAAACTAAAACACGGTAAAATTTACTGTGATATAAAAAAGACTTAAGTATCAACTTGTCAACCTATAAACAATGCTCTCTGAAGGCAGCCATTTAACCCTTTGGGAACAAAGATTTTCCTTTCTGTACAAAAGGCATCATAACAATGACAATTATAATGAAATATTATCATGATCAAATAAGATAGTAGCACTGTGAGTACCTAGTACTTAGTAGGTGCTCAATAAATTAATTTCTCATCTCTATCCTTTCATTACATTTATAAAAGCTTATGGCATGTTTGCTATCCATTACAAAAGCACTTCAATAATTAAAAAACTAAAGTCAGTTATCAAAATAAAGACACACAATAACAATCATTTCTCAAGTCTCCTGGAATCTGTGTCATGATTTTTTTTCCCAATTATAGTATTTTGCTAATCTACAAACTTCAGAAATTCTCTATGGGACCTCCCAGACAAAGTGTGGATCAGCGAGTCTCTACTTAATTGAAAAACTGGATTTAATAAGGAAACAATAGTTATTGTGCCTTCAGAGAGACCATTTTCCATGCTAATTTATTCTCCAATGTGTTCTTTATGAAAATGAATGTACAGCATGCATTTCTATACCCCTGTAGTAATTCTTGGTGAGCTCATTTTTCAACATGCTTTATGATTGTCTGAGTTGATGTATCTTTACACATTTATGCATGTTCAGACAATTAGACTATGTGTGTGTCTATGGGTAAGAAAAATCATATTTTAACAAACTCCACAGAGAAATAAAGCATTCTCATTGTAATGAAATCTAGTTGTAACAAAGACATAATTAAACACCCAGTCCCAAGCAAGGAGAAGAGAACTAGAGCTCAGACCAACTGCTAGACTCATTTGCTCTCTGCCCAAGTCCCACTAGTGTACCAATGGCCACAAGCACACATAGACAGACTTATAAGGAATCAGAATGTAAAATGAGAAATCTGACCTTGACAAAATGACAAAGGCTGACCTTGAGCTTCAGATTCAGGCTCCAATAGGATACTCTACCAGCTGGTATTTTGTAGACCTGAATTCCTGATCCTTCCTTTGCCCTCAGCTCTGATTCTCACCTGCTCTTTGTTTTGCGTCTCTCTTTGAAAATGTCTAGCATTACTTCTGATCCCCAGGAACCACTTCCAATGCTAGTTTTTCCCATTTTACTGGGTACAGTAGTTTTGTGTGAGTTTTTAGAGAAACACACTAAATATTTTTTTGGACAAGATGGATTTAAAATGCTGATGCGATAAACATGTAGAAATGTTGATAGAAAGGTAGCTACATACATAAGTCTAAACTGGAGATGTAGTCATTCTCTAATATCCATGGGAAAGAGGTTCCAGGATCACCTCTTGGATGCTCAAGTTCCTTATATAAATTGATGCCCTCTATGTAGATAACCCATGCACATTCTTCTACATACTTCATGTATTTATTTTGCTCATTTTCTTTTTTTGTTTTCATACCCAGGCTGGCCTCAAACTCATAATCCTCCTGCCTCAACCTACTGAATAAATGGTATTGAAGCATGTGCCTCTGCACCCAGCATCTTGCATACTTTTAAATCATTTCCAGATGACTTACAATACCTAACACCTAATGTAATGCAAATGATACGTAAATTGTGGTTATACAGTGCAATGGCATGTTCAGTACAGATGCAACTTTTTTCTAAAATTCTCTATTCTCAGTTGGCTGAATCTGTGGGCGTGACTGTATTTAGGAGTCAGAGAATACATGGTACATGAAGACAGAGCACATTTGTAGAGCTCTCTGTTTCTCTCTCTCTCTCTATCTCTCTCTCTGGGCATAAATTTTTATAAATGGAAGTATAGGAAAACATGATTATGATCTCTTTCAAATCCTACCCATAATAGGGAATAAATTTATAATCAGATCTGAAGTACTCATCTGACTTATTTGCCCAGATTTAGAAACAACTGTTTTGATATTTTTTACTACCTTGGTCTTTATTATACAGGCATCATGATTTGTGTGTATAAAATACATGATTTACAAAATATATAACAACCAAAAAGGAAAAAAAAAAGACCAAGTCCTGACATTTCTACTTGTAAAGACATAGAGTCTGCTAAAAGGACTTGAAACATAGCTCGATTGAGTACATATCCAAAAGGTTCAGAAATAAGTCCTAGTAATAGTTGCCATTTTTTCAGATGTAAAAATAGCTTCTATTTACTTATTCTTCTTATATTATACTTATGCTAAAAATTATAAAGTTACAGTAATCATGACATTTCATCCCTAAATACTTTAGTATTTATCTCTTTATGATTTTTCTCAAAGTCATTTTATGTAGCCTCTTCAAAAAAAAGGAACACCAAGAAATCTCGGTATTTAAAATGGTAGTGAACAATGAATTTAACTACACTTAAAATACATCAGTGGGCTTTCTTCCTTACTATAGTTACCATTTTGAACTATTAAGCCAACTAAGGTCTCAAGCAATAATTTAACCCAGAATTGGCATGTAATACATTGATGAAAAAAAAAAGTGCTGTTATTTGAAAAGGAGTTGACTTGTTAGTCAAAAAAAAGCAGATGAATTAAGAGTTTTCTCATTCACTCCCATTCCTTTTTAAAAAGATCCACTACTTCCTTCAGAGTCTGAGCTTTCAGACATCATTATTTCTGATCATTCCCTTCCATTATACTCAACAGATAAGCAGTTCAATCTTGTAAGTGTCAGCTAGTGTCAGTAACTGTGACATTACGAGAAAGCATTTCATGGAACAGGACAGATGCCTTAGGGGTTGAGATTTTCTTACATCCATACACATACTTCCTTCTAAGACAATAGAATATAAAATTCCTAGCAAAAAAATATTGTACATAGCAGGACATCACTTAATTTCAACTCTTTTTTTGTGACCCTGACTCTCTTGCAAGTTTACTCTTTTATAACTGTCCACACATTACATTTTCTGTAATTTCTGTATGATAATGTTTGCTTAATCCTATTTCCTCTTTCTATAGATGTAAATTATAACCTGTAGTGGTAGTAAAACTTAAATCTTCAAAACAATAAAGAATAGCTCTTTTATTTACTAAAATAAAAGAAAACTTAGCACTTTATAAGTATTATATCACTTGCCCTCACAATAACTCTATAAGGAAGATTCTGTTTCATAGACAAGGAAAGAGGGGTACAGGTTGGTCAGTGTCACAGTCAGAAGGAAAACTCAGGCAGTCTAACCCCTAGAGTCTATACTTCAACCACTACATATAAAATAAGGGTTTTCTCAGGTGTTAGGAAGTAAGCAAATTTTTTGAAGTAGTCAATAAAAATATTATTATTATTTAATAATAATTTTAGAAGCACTGAATACGTAGAAATTTATAAAACTCTTTAGATGGTCCTATTGCAAAGAGATTGCTTTTTTTGCTTATTCCATTGCATCTCAAACTTTGAACCTCAAAACCTATTTTTATGTAGTTTTAAATAACAGCTTCAAGAGCTAATATCAGTATACAAAATGTTGGGAAGGTATTTAGAAGTAGTCTCTCACCTGTGGCACTGAGAGATTTGGAGGTTTGTGACTGTCCCACAGAACAAATTCAAATGAATCTTCAAAGATTTCTCCACCGAAGTGACGATAGTAAATGATTCCATTAAACAGGTCCCTCTGAAGGAAGCCAGGGACAGGATAGCCTGGTGAGTCCACAAAACACCACACATATTTAAGTGTCAGAGCATAATGATACAGGACTCATCTCCAAAAGTCTTCTCTGTCTAGTGTGTTGATACATCCAAGAATCTTCAGTACGTGGTTTTAGCAAAGCTTATAAATAATAGAGTAGAAAAGCTAAAATTGCTACTCTTGTCTTAATATGTAGAAAAAAATAGCATTGGAAAGATAATACCAAGACACATGGTCTTATTTGAGATATACAAAGTAACACTTCTTACTTGATCTCTATTTTGTCAAACTTCTGACTTAACCTACTTTACAAATGATCTTATCAAAATGTAAGCAAAAACTATTCATGAAATCACTTTACTAATCATCAAAAATGGGCCAAATATCTCCCTCTCAGACTTGTTTCATCACCTTGCTTGTACAACTTAACTTTTCATAGTATATTGGTTTCCTTGACACTCAGATCTAGACCCTTCTAGATGCACAACCTTAGGTATATTAACTTAGCTTATTGAGTCTCAGGTTTCCTTTGTATAAAATGGAAGCAATAATAGCATCTTACTTCATAAAAATGTGATGCCCACCTTAGCACAAATTCTGACTCAACTTCAGCAAACTCATAGGAAGTTCTCTAAGGAAGAATCAATTCAATTCAAACAATCTTAACTGCCTAGAACTTACCTATCAGTCCTGGCCCTGGCTTCTTCATGATCTCTCCAGCCTCTGGAGGCTTTGTGATATTAAAGAAGATGTAGTCGTCACTGGAGTCCATGTCTGATGCTCTCAACATGGACCCCTGGATCAGGACAGTCTGCCCCTCCTCCAGTTCAACCACAACATTGGTTATAAGGAATGGCGGACTATCATCTTTGGGCAAGATGTTGATAGGAAACTTGTGACGGGTACTGTGATGGCCATCAAATATCCTGAAGATCACAAAGTCTTTGGTGGAATCGCTGTCATCGTGATGATAGCGAACAACTCCAGCTTGAAGGTCAGCTACAGTGAAGAGGAAACCTTTTCCCCCTGGTGGAGAGAGCAGACATGGGGTCAACTCAGTGAGGGAGCAGAGGTAGCAGCTGCAGGGAGGCATCACTACAGGAAATGGTGCTACCTGCAGTTCTCTCACCCAGAAAAACAACACAGAAGCTGCTTGACTGAATGATGGGGTTCCACCTTAATAAACCATCATAAGCCAAAAATGCATTGTCTTCCCCAATAAACCTCTCATGAAGTAAAAAATTATAAGTCAGGAACTGTCTCTAGATTAAGTGGGCACCAGGACACCACATCCGGTTTTGAATACTGACTCTGACACTTATTCACTGTGTGGACTTGGGCTTGGCATTTAATTTATTTGAGATTCACCTGTAAAACAAGGATAATAATACTGCAATGCTTAACTTTATGTGGTAACTAGCCTAAGAGATGCCAGATAGCTATGAAAATGTTATTTCTGACAGGTTCTATGATAACAGTATTTCTGGAAGAGAGTAGCACTTGAGCCAGTAGACTGAGTTAAGATCTGCTCTCACTAATGTAGGTGGGCATTGTTCATTTGGTTAAGGACCCAAATAGGACAAAAAGGCAAAAGAAGGGTGAAGTCTTTTTCTGTCTTTTTTTTTTTCTGGTGCTGAAGATTGAACCCAGAGCCTTATGCACACTAGACAAGATCTCTATCACTGAGTTATAATCCCTAGCCTAATTCTCTCTCTCTCTCTCTCTCTCTCTCTCTCTCTCTCTCTCTCTCATTGGAATTTCCATTTTCTCTCACTCTCAGACATTAGAGTTCCTGGTTCTTGGACCAGTAGACTCTGTGACTCATACCAGCCACCCTACCTACAACCCACCCCAGTTGCTTCCCAGACCTTTGGTGTAGGACTGGGTGTTATACCATCAGCCGCCTTTGCTCTCAGGCCTTGGACTAGGACTGAAATCCATCATGGGATTTTCTGGTTCTCCATCTGATCATGAGATGTCACCCTCCATGTTTGCTCTTGTATATATTAGAATACTTCCTATTGGTTTTGCTTCTCTGCAGAACCCTGGTGAATATGAACACCTACCTATATTCCATACCAAAGATGAGAGGACACAAACAACAGTAAACCTCAATAAATGTTGGTTATTACTCAGTTTATTGTTATCCTCTTACATGTCAGAAGCACTTGAAATAGTGTTGGTAAACCAGCAGCATCAACACCATCTGGGGAACTGTCAGAAAAGTTTGAGAATCACTGGCTTAAAGGCCAGGAGTAGAGTTTGAATGTCAAACACAGTGGGCTTAAATTCCTGTCCTGCCACTTTCTAGGTGTATGATCTTAGGCGAGTCAACTTCCCTAATCTCAGCTTCCCCTTTTGTAAAATTGGAATTATGATAGTTTCTCAGTTCATAAGATTGATATGAGAAAAAGAAGATAAAATATGTAGAATTATTGGCACAAAGTAAAGGGTTAATAAATGCCAGTATTATTGTGTACCTCCTCCCATCCCAGAACAGCATTGCCTATGGGCTGACTACCTCTCCCAATAGCATTTCTGCAGTATTAATAAACATTGCTTCATTTTCTGCATTGGCTACTATAATTCTTATCATAAGTTGTCTCCTCATACCACATGGCTGTGTAAAAGACCTCAGGGGAATAAATGATTGAACACTTGTGTAACAGTGGACACAGTATTTACTTGCTCAACAGTCACTTTCTGCTTCTTCCTCTGCCAGAATCTTGGTTTTATTTGGCATGACAACATAACCCTCAGGTTCTTGGACTCCACTGCACCAAAGGGCTGTATGTGACATAGTTTGGTGAAGAGACGTAAGTGGAAGTTGTGTTGGGCTCCTGGAAACGGGTGTTAAAGGCAGCAAGCTTAGATGGCATGACTTCTTCCATTGTCCCTTCAATCTCATCCAGACTCAAAGACATGGAGAAAATAAGTGTAATTTTTAAGCCACTGTCATTGAGCTGCTCTGGCATGGACTGACACACCCAGTTTTTAACTGGGCTGTCCTGGGGTTAGGCAGGAGAATTTATCATCATTTATTCTTTTTGAAATTTCAGAACTCCCTAACCACAAATGCTGACAAATGAGAGCTCTCTTTTTGCTTTACAGTTAGGCAAACTAAGAGGATTATTGAATTAAATTCTCTGAGCTCATTACCAGGAACAGATTACTTTATCATAAACCATGAATACTATTTTTATTAGGACTATTGCCTTATTAACTACTCTCCTTATAATTATAATAATTATAAATTTGTTTCTTTTAAACTATGGCAACTAATAATAACAACAGTATTACTAAAGTATTAACATTTTTTCTCTTTTTCCATGTACTTCTCTGAAGTGTGGACAGAGAGGGAAATATTTTGTCCTCCAATTGGGAAAAGATATGGATTTAAGACCATATCTGGAAGGAGTTCTACACAGCATGCAGAAGCAAAACTGAGGCTCAAATAATGAGCCAGTCATAAGACCACTCTTAAATAGTCACACTTTGATTTGACTATTCTACCCAAAAGTTGATGGTTCCAAATTTTCCAGATACGACAATTTTAGGTAGAAATGGGGCCCAAGAGATGCTATGGATGTCCTGCTAAATATGACTTGCTTTATGATAAAATACTTCTTGTGTTCTTTTCCAGATTGTGCAGAAAGATTACTCACCTCTTACTGTAAGCCGTCCATGATGTAGGCCGTCAACGGTGACCAACTGGACAGCACCAATGTCATCATTGTCAACAACCTGAAACTGTTCCCAAGTGATGGCCCGAGACTGCCCTTCCAGGAGACTCAGACCTGCAGGAGAATGCAGGAAAGCATTTGGCAAAGTTCTGTGGCATCCACCTATTCTGCTTAGGAAAAAATTAGTGAATTTTCACGTATGAAACTATCTGAAAATTATTTCTTCAAAAGCTTTTCATGAAACTTAAATATAGCTGTGGTTTAAGTAATATTTTTATTTTTTTAGTTTATTTTATTGTATTTATTTCTTTATTTTTGGTGGTACTGAGATTCGAGCTCAGGGTGCCTTGTGCTTGATATGCAAGTACTCTACCACTTGAGCCATGCCCTCAGTCCTTTAAAGTTATTTTTCAGATAGCATCTTGCACTTTGCACCTGCCTTGGACCATAATCCTCCTACCACTGCCTCCTGAGTAGCTGAAATTACAGGCATGCACCATTACATCCAGTTTGTTGAGCTGGGGTCTGAACAAATTGGAACTGTGAAACTCCCAATCTCTACTTCCCAAGTAATGGATTACAGGCATGAGCCACCATGCCTGCACCAATGCTTTTATTTTTAGTACTACTAATTCCAATCTAAACTGTTCCTTACAATGTATCTTTATGAAGTTTGGTGGTGCCAAAAAAGTAAATACTGAAGGAAAGAACAGATGCTATGTTCATAGTGTACTCTAGTTTTTAAAAATCCACAGAGAACTTTTTTCAAAGGCTACAACCACATAGTTTAAGTAGACAAGAGTCAGAATTGCTTTCACATATAATTTATGAGAGCACACATAACACATAGCATGGAGAATGTACAGTGGTTCAACACAGTCCTATAGAGATACTGTGCCTGGGGACATTTGAGGACATTTATGAAGTGCCCCATACTTTGCAAAGGATGGATTTTCATTTAAACTCTAATAAAAGAGGAATTTCTGTAACTGAAGATTAAAATAAAGCCTACTCCTTGGACTCAGCATGCCAGAGGAAATCTGTGGAGAGAGATTTGTTCGCTGAACAAGAACAAACAAAACAAGAACAACACAAAGTCTGGACTAAATGCTCAAGTTACAGATGGGGAGCTACAGCATCTCATCACACATCCCATCACTCAACAGAGCTGAAACCAACAGGGGACTCACCTCCTTCCCCTCCCCCACACACCTCAACTCTTCGCAAGACTCAGTGGCTCCATTCCCATCTCCTTCCTGGAGACAATGACACTACGAGCTAACCATACTGAAAAGTTGTGGCCAGCTCAGCCATACCATCTGCTGTAGTTTGAATGGTCAATGGCTTCCAACAGCCCTTGTGTTAAAAGTCTTGGTCTCTACGTTCATGGGACTGAGAGATGGTAGAAGCTTTAGGAAGTGGAGGTCTTTAGGTCATTGGTGCATGTCCTTGAAGGATACTGTGAAACCCTGGCCTCTTCTCCCTGTGTCTTTTTGCTTCCTGGCCATGAAGGTAGCTTTTACTCTACTGTGCACTCCGCCATAATGTTCTGCCTTGCTACAGGCTCAAAGCAATGTGTCCACTGATCGTGGACTGGAACTTCTAAAACTGTGAGCCAAAATAAACCTTTCCCCTTTTTTAAGTTGATTATCTCAGGCATTTGTTTTAGTGACATAAAGCAGACTAACATCCACCTTTTCATTTGCTTCTCCCCTTACTCTTTTTTTCAATGTAGGGCTATTACATATGATGTGGCTCGGGCTGTTTTCTTAGAGAAACTGAGCTAAGACATACAATAGAGACTGAAAGAAAAAAGAGGGAGAAAAGTAGGAAGGAGGGAGGGAGGAAGGAGGAAGACAGGCAAAGAAGAGGGGAAGAGAAAAGGAGAGGAAGGGAGGAGCACAGGAAGGTAGAGAAGAAGGAAGAGAGGAAAGAAAGAGAGGGAGAGAGAAAGGAAGGGAGGGAAGGAAGGAACAATGGAGAGAGAGAGGACAGTAAGAAGAGAGGAAGGACAAGCACACACAAAAAGTCTCCATGAGTGACAGTAGGGTTCGGGGCAGGGGGGAGGTTGGTGGTACTGGGCATTGAACCTAGTTCATGGATTTTTAAGTCACAAGTGCACAGTACAGCACATGATAAGCCATCATGGAAGCCACCAAGAAGCAACCAAGACTAGAAATTCACATAGCAAACCATTAACAGTGGTTATACCTTTGTGATGGAAAAAATGAATAATTTTCATTCTATTTATTGCATTCTCCAAATTTTCAATTATAGCATATACTAGATTAATAATAAGTCTAAAAAATTCATTTTTAAAAGCATTGTAATGTCCAAAGCAGCCAACTCCAACCCTGGAGCTCCTGTGACAAACCTGAGTATCATAGATCACACATACAGATTGTTCAACTCCACACTCAAAAACAAGACTCTATTTAATATGCAATCATTTCTCAGCTTTAGGTTGACACTTTCTTCCTTTCTCTCATTTTCCTTCCAACAGAGGTAGAGTGGAACATAGAGCCAGAATTACAAATCAAGATTTTAAATCAGGGATCTGTCCCCTTAATATACTCATTCATCAGTGTTTATAAGTAAGTTTTGAATGTTACTGATGGGACTAGTGAAAAAGGAAAAGCCTTCATTTACACTCCACATTTGCATCTGATCTAAATATATAAATCACATTATGAGTCCACTTAGAACTGACTGGCAGTGCAAAGCCCTTTACTTTTTTAAGCTGCTGAAGCTCTTATTTACGTATTTTGGTTTCTATGCAACCCAACATAAAAATAAGATGATGGATCCCAGTTGCCACCTTGTTCCCATCCTATGAGTGATTTGAGTTGGCGACCTTTTCTCCCTTGCTCTAACTCGAACTCAATACACAAATAGTCACATTTTGCTTCATTCACTGGAACAGTATTCTTTGGCTTATCTTCCACAGAGGGAAAAACATGCCCCCAGGACACAAGGATGCTGGATTTCCACTCCTCACCCTAACACTAGGAAAAAAGCAAAACAGAAGCAAACATCTGATGTCCTCAACCTCTCTGGGCTTCAGTTACTTCGTGCGTGAAATGGGAATAAATCAACCTTTCTTTGCTGACTCAGCGACTCCCTTATGTTCCCTCCAGGACTGTGTCGTGATGCCTCCTAGGGAGACTCACCTGTATTCCAGGACACCCGGGGGGCGTTTGTGTCTGCTGTTCTGATGGAGATGTGGACTGTGATGGGAGCACTCCTCCCAAAGAAGAAGTCATACACCTCCACCTCCACCTGTAAACAAACAGGTGCAGGTGAACCACACACTGACAAGTTCAAGTATGAAGTGCTTATTTCTATTTTTAAAATTAACTTCTGCCTGTAAGTTTTTTAGACAAAATTTACATATTATATAACTCACTCATTTTATGTAAACATTTCAAAAATTTTTATAAATTTACCAAGCTGTGAAACATTGCATCAATAAGTTTTTAAAGCTTGTCAATCACCCCCAACGGTCCTCATGCCTTCTAATTCTCATGCCACTCCCCGTCACCAGGCACCAATAATCAGCTTTCAGTCTCTGTAGATTTGCCTTTTCTGGAAATTTAATTTAAATGAAACCATATAGCATGTGGTATTGTGTATTTGGCTTTTTTTTCTTAACATAATGTTTTAAGACCCATCTGTGCCATAGCGGGTGTCAGAAGTCCATTCCTTTCAACTGCTAAGAGTATTTATTCCATTATATGAATACATCACATTTTGTTTGTCCATTTACTGGTTGATGGACATTTTTGCTGTTTCCAACTAGTAATCATTTTGATAAGAACATTCGAGTGAAAGTCTTATTTTAACTGAACCCAGGGCCTCACCCAAGCCAGACAAGCACTCTACCACTGAGCTACACCTCCAGTGCCCAAGTGTTGTTTCTGATTGTTGTTGTAAATATTTTGTTATGCTTAATAGGTACAAATTATACATATTTATAGGATTTACTGTAATATTACAATACATATATGAAATGTATAATGATCAGATCAAGGTAATTGTTATAACCACCTCAAATACTTGTCACTTCTTTGTGTTGGGAATATGCAAAATCCTCTCTATTAGCTATTTTGAAATAAGCATTTAAATCTGTTAACCAGAGTCACCCTACTCCGCTACAGAATACTACAAGTTATTCCTTCATCCACTCTGTACCTCTCCCCATTCTCTCTCTCTTACATCCTTCCCGCCCTCTGGTAACCACTATTCTACCCTCTGCTTGTCTTTGACAACCTGAATTCACTTTTTTCAGGCTGAAGATTTTGTTCTTTATCAGTGTTTTTTAAATTTTCTTCTCCATACAAGAATTAATCTGAAGTTAGCAAATATATTGGAGAAGTATCCCTTCATTTGCTCAGGAACCTGTCCTATTCCAACACCAGACCACTCAAATCTCTCTCTAGGAGAGAGGTTTTATAGCGGTAGTTCTCAATTTAGGCCATTTCATCCTTTCCAGGGGATATTTGGGGATGGCTAGAGACATTTGTGGGTTCACAATTGGATACACAGGGGAGGAGGGCATGGCTCTGTCCCATTAGGGGGTAGAAGCTAAGGATGCTAATATCCTACCACCTACAGGCCAGCGCCCACCACAAGGTATCTAGCCCAAGGTGTCACTGATGCTGATTTTAAGAAACCCTATTCTAAAGGCATCTATCCCGCTGGTTACATTTTTAAACATTGAGAATTTTTTTTCGCTCTCAGGAACTCCATAACTAATAAGTACAGTCTATGTGATATGATTTGAGCTTTATTACATGCTATGTATATATTGCACATAATATGAGAATGATGAGATATAATACAGAAACACAAGACACACTGCTGCTTTTGAAGGTTATGGGGTCATTTACAAGGATAAGAGAAAGAATCAAACAGCAATACAGCTCAAAGACTGAAAAACAGAAGAAACAGATTCAAGATACCAAAGTAATGAACGACAAATCTAACTCGTTGGGGGCAGGAGGTGTCCTTTTTGGAGGTGTGGTGTGACTAAGCCTCAGGTTGGGTCCTAGGCCCAGGGCTTCCAGCCCTCGTACCTGAGAGTTCAGAAGCCCCACTGAGAAATCTGAGTGTTTCCTTCTAACAACAACAATAATGGAATCACACATTTGGACAGGTCCTGCTTTAAGAGTCTGCTATACAATGCCAGAAAATGCAGGGCTTTGTTTGTGAGTGCTTGGGCTCACAAAAACACTGGATGTACAGTGAGAAATTCCTTCCAACAGGGAAGGAATGAGAGGTGAGGGGAGGAGAGAAGAAACAACGGCCATGTACAATGACGAAGAGAAGAAAAGGAACAGCATTTATAACCTGCCGTCTTTTGATTGCCCTTGAGGTAAAAGCTTCGCCTTAACTACATGGTGGTTAGCTTGGCAACCGTGGGGACACTCATTTTCCTTAATAAGCCTGAACTGAAGCCTATCAATCTGCTCATTTGAATTTTCCATCCTTTTTAAGGGACTTGCAGGTAGGTCTTTAAGGATGTAAACTGTTCTTATGTGCAAGACCACACTAGCTGTTCTGCATTCCTACTGAATGCAAAACAGAGGAATGAAGCTGAGCTCTCAGAGAAGGAATTTAGATCAGACACAAGAAGGCTTTCCTGAGTGAAAGCGTTCAATAGTGAAATGAGTTATCAGATGAGACTGGAATATCCTTTGCTGAGTCAGTGTTATTAATTGAAATCAAGGATCCTGGGGGAGAGGGGAAGAGGACAGGTAAGATAGGATACTTGTGAAGTTGGACACAATCAAAGCATGTTTGAAAATATCACACAGAAATCTATTACTATGCACAGTTAACATGCACCAATAATTAGAATAATAAAAATTGAGGGCTGGGCAAAATGGAACATGTCTGTAATCCCAGCTTCTTAGGAGGCAGTTATCGGTGGACTGCTGTTCAAGGCCAGCCCACACAAAAAGTTAGCAAGACCATATTGCAACAAATAAACCAGGCGTGGTGAAACACCATTATAATCCCAGATTTGGAGGAGGCTGTAAGTAAGAGGATTGCAGACTGAGGCCTGCCCCAGGCAAAAACATGAGACCCTACCCAGAAAAATAACTAAAGTAAAAAAGGGCAGTGGGTGTGGCTCAAGTACTAAAGTACCTGTCTAGCAAACATGAGACCCTGAGTTCATACCCCAGTACCACCAAAAATAAAAAATTAATTAAGTACCCCATGAAAAGTTCTCACAAACAAAAAAGAATAAAATAAATTAGTAGTAAAAATTCATGCACAAACTTGTCTATAGCCCCAGCATTTATGTAATGCAAGAAGACTACTGAGGGACACCAGAGTTCTCAAACTGAAGAGGCCAAGGCCAAATGAGACCCTCAGAAATATTTTGTAGCTGGCATAATATGTATTGTTTTCTATATTCAATTTTTTTTTAATTTACAAAAAATATAGATTTCCAACTTCTCTGGACAAATGAGAGCTATAGTGACCCAGGGTACACCAGGACTGTGGCAACCACCGGTTTGAGCAGAGTGGAAGCTGCTCGCTGAGGTGCCCACTCTTTCTTCGGTTTACCATACCACAAGTTTGTCGTTTGCATCACCTACCTGGCTCCTCAGTTTGCATTCTTTTCTGAGACAATGGACAGAGCAGTGAACCTAAGGGTTAAGGGTCATGACTCTCAAGGAACTGTGAATCTCAGCCAGACTGGAAGCTTTGCCTCTTTCCCTTTACCTCGTAATGCCTCCTCTCAGAGTGGCTGCTGTTTGGTGGCTGGTAGGCAATCTGCATGTTGCTGAGGTCTCTCCAGGTGAATGAGGACACGGGTCTGGTGTGATCCAGCAGGTGAGTGACATAGCCTTGGAGTGGGGCTTTAGTTATGTTGAACACCAGCAAGGGCTTGGGGGTCTCATCCTCTTCACAGTCCAGAACCGATGTGGTCAGCGAGGTGAGGATGAACTGATCCACCTCCAGAATAAACATGGCCATGAACGCAGCCCTTGGAATCTGGTTTGGAATACCAGCTCTGATATAGACAGGCAGCCATGCACTCTCTGACTTTTGAAGGAAAAAAAAATGTAAAGGGAAAATTAATATGAAGTTAAAATGTACAGGGTTACTGGCATATGTAATGAGCCTACACCCAAGAGGATGTATCTGGCTGTGATCTAGAAACTACCTGGGGGACATTAGAACCACCTGGGGGAGCTTTAACACATACTGAAAACGGAACTCCCCTCCACAGCTTCCCCTTTACTTCTTCTAAGGAGGAAATACCAGTATTGTTAGAGTTCCTCGGTGACTCTGATATGCAGCTAAAGTTAGGAAGGAAGCACCTATTTTGGTATTGTAAAAAATTGTACTTATGATTCTATCACTAGCACTGGTAATTTGTGTGACCTCAGACAAGGTACCTCCTCCTAAGTCTTATTTTCTTCCCATCCATAAATGGAAATTCTAGACTCCCAAGTATTAAGTGAAGACTATGAGAAACAGCCAAAGCACAGCAATGCTCCTCCAGCCACCCTATCCACCTGCTGCCATGCAGTCTTAAAGGAGGTAGGGAAGGATGAAGGGAAAATGTCTTGCAACTGAAGGAGTCTACTCAGTCATCCAGTAGAGTGAGCAGGTTGTAAGTGACAAGTCAAACTGGAAATACATGCTCTCAAAATGGGAGGGCTGTGAGTAGGAGACCTTCCAAAAAAATAGGAAATGAGGTCATGGAAGGGAAGCATCTTCAGAGTAGTAGATGCTGGCTATTACAGGATTTGATGTGTTCCATTGTTGAGAGAACCAGGCTTATTTTTCAAAATCAGATTAGTCCCTTGCTGCTGATCTCTGGATATTGGACTAAGACTGGTCTTCTGTATGAACAAAATGTTAAAGTAGAATTTTTGGCTTAGTCTCAACTGAAGTTTAGATAAAAGAAACGTCAGAAGGCTGGGCGTGGTGGCACATGCCTGTAATGTGGAGGTGGAGGTAGGAGAGAATCATAGTCTGAAGCCAGTCTCAGGCAAAAATATAAGACCCTATAAGAAAAAAATAACCTAAGAGAAGGAAAAAGGAAGAAAGGAAAGAAAGAAGGGAGGGAAGGAGGGAAGAAAAGAGGGAGGGAAGAAGACAAAGCAGAGAAGAAAGAGAAAAGGAGAGGAAGGGAAGAGGGAGGGGAGGAACATCCTGGACCTGACCTCTAGGAAGCATCCTTTAGAGGCCAAAAGTACAGCAGCATAAAGCTTAAGATAGAACCAACATCCTAAGGACTAAAGGAGAGGTTGTGAGTGACTGCTCAGGCTAGATGCATCCTCCCAAGACAGAGAGTTAGAAGCCCTGTGATGGGGTCTCTAGAGAAACCCTGAAATTGCCAGGAGACAACAAGGCCGCTTGAAACATCTGCCAGATTCAGAGAGCATGAAATCACATTCCATCAGGGCCTCAGCAAATAAGAGCTCTCAATCCAGCACTCCCCGAGAGCACCCATCTGAGAGTTCAGAAACCAGCCAGCAAGGGAGAGAGAGGTGTGAAAGAGAACAAGAGGAGTCAATCTTCCTCCCCCCACTGCAAGGTGACAGACACAACAGAGTGATACACTGAGAAACTCCACGGACTTGAGTATCTGCTCTCCAAAAGCCAATGGAAAAAACTACTGGAAGATGCATAATTTGAAAACTCAAGAAATGGTAATCATGATTTTAAAGAGCTGGGGCTAAATACCGAGACCAATTAAGTATAAAATTGTATCTCAATAAATATGTTCTTTAAAACATGTCAATAAAATTGATGCAAATGCCAAAAGCACTTACTTGAAAGATAGACAATGTAAGAAATAAGGTATAACAACCAGATGCTAGAACCGAAGTTGCAAGATATCCATTTCATTTTTTTAATTTTAAATATGGCAAATAAAGAGTAAGAAATTTTTTAATTTAGATAAAACACAAAGTGAAATGAAGGACTTTCAAATACATAAAGATAAAGGCAAAGAAAGCATAACCTATTTTGTCAGACTTTTTTGTGTGTGTGTGTGTATGGTGCTGGATATCAAAGCTTAGCCTTGCAATGCTGGAAAGAGAATTTTTTAACTAGCAAGAAAGCATAAAACCAGAAGTTAGTTTATAGTTCCCTATTTCAGAAAAATATTCTGAAATTCTGAAAATGCCCAGTGATAAGTGTCACAGAAAAGACACTTAAAATTGTGTAGAAAAAGTAAAAGTAAAAGGATAATCCAGATTTATCTTGTAAAGGGAAAAAAAACAGTGACCACAGTAATTTCCAATGAAGATGAACTAAGGAAGGCAAGAAGCATGAAAGAGGACAACAGGTGCAGTTGCAATGGATAAATTACACAAGACAAAAATGCTTATAAGCAACATTATATTTAATATTGTGCTGGCCGAACCCATGGGGAATAGAGCAGAAGGAAGAGCAATAATTATAGAAAAAAGAAAGGACAAAATTATCATCATTAGTAAAGATATAATTATGGTCTTTGAAAGCCCAAAGAATTTTAAATTTCTTAAAATAATTGAATTCAGGAAAGAAGCCAGATAAAAGAAAATTGTACCAAAAAATAGCTTTTGTATTTATCACCAATAACCAAGGAGAAGATAAGGGAGGAAAAGATTCTGTTCACAACAGTCTCACAAAAGAAGTTGCCCAGGACTGAATTTAATGAGTGTGCTCACCTTACATGAAGGAAACTATAAACTTTACAAAAACAAATAAAATAACATTTGCCTATATGAAGCAAAACACCTCATTTCCGGTGAGACGATTCGATATGCTAAATGTTCTCATACTCCAACTCTTCCTCAACTAATTCATAGTTTTAATCCAATACTGATCAAAAATATCCTTAGGGACTTTAAAAAAAACTAGCAAATTTTTATTATGATGATGACAATAAGAATTGTGATTATTAATTATCTGAAAGTAAAAATAAGAAAAGCTAGAAAATTTTAAAGATGAGAGCTGGGGAAAACCTAATGTAACATATTAAAGAGTATCACAGAGCTATCATAGTTAGAATAATGGGACAGAAGCCTAAGAATAAGTATGGTAAGTATAAGAATGAAAGACAGATAGCCTTGAACTAGTATTCCTTAAGTCTTTCTATACAAAAGAAGAGTCATATAAGACCAATGGAAGTCAAGTTTATAGTTCAACAAATATCATTGCACTATTATCTATTAGGAGAAAAAAATATCCCTTAGATTTCACTGCACAATAAAATTTATTTCAGATGAATTAAAAAGGCAAATATAAAGAGAAAGACCTTTCAAGTGTAGGAAAATTATGAGTGAATGATCACTTAGTCACTTAATGAGGATGAGCTATACAACCATATAATAATAAAAGAACAAGACACAAAACTTCACATGGAATATAAATTCAATTCTATAAAACAAAACCAGGTCTGGTGTGCGTGTCCTCCACTGTGTGTATCTGCATATAAAATTACAGCAATACAGGTAGTTATATTTTCTTACTTTGCTTTCTATTTTTTAATGTTCTCAGTAGTGAGCATATTACTCTCATATTCATGTATGAATCTGTTTTATGACATGCCACACTGACTACTGAATAGGTTAATACTCAATAAAGCAAGAAGGTTATTTAAAGGAATAACCTCATAATGAAATAGACCTCAAAACAAATAAAAACCCAACTCAATATGCTGAGAAAAAAAATAAGAAAAAGGCAGCGGGAAAATGTCTCTAATTTTTTAATGGAGATAACCTTTGAGAGTGAAAGGACTTTTGAGTAAAAACAGGTAGTATCTACTAGTAGCCAGTAGACCTAGAGTATTGGTCCTACTCCTGCCACAAAATAGCCATGAAAGTTGGGCAAGGTGTGTCATACCTCTGAGCCACCACTTAAATTGGCACCAATTACTTCCAAATGTGGCTTATGGTGGCTGTTTAAACTAGCAAAATAAGCATATGCTGAATACAAGTCAGGTTTTGTGCAAAATGCTTAAAAGTATTGTCTCACTGAGTCCTTTTGATTACTCTAAGAAGGTGGTACCATTCAGGCTCATTGTAGTAGGAAGAAAATGGACGTAAAGTCCAAAGTCATATGGTTAGCTAAGCAAACATTTGAACCCAGGCAATCTGGACCCAGGGTTCAAGCCCATAAATATTGATATGACTCAGAAATCTGTCCTTTAAAAATCTCCTCCAGGGCGGAACAGGTCCTGGGGGTGGGTGGGGGTTGGTACCAGTGGGGAGGGGAAGAGTGTGGAAGGGTGAATATGGTGCAAATACTGTGTACACGAGTATGTAAATGGAAAAATGATACCTGCTGAAACTACTCCAAAAATGGCAGGAAGGGGGGAGATAAAGGAGAATGATGGAGGGGGTGAATTCAAGAAGGATATATTTGATATGCTGCAAGAACTTTTGTAAATGCCACAGTGTACCCCCAACCAGCACAACAGTAAATAAATACTCCAACTCACTTATCTGACCAATTAGATTAGACTACCTCAGTGTTTTATTTCCAGGTCTCAATTCTAAAATTCTGTGGTCCTGTTTTATAATTTCCTTATCATTCCTTGGCTTACAAATTCCTTGGTGGAATAATGTTGGATATTTGACTGGGCATCGTAGGAGAACTCCTAGTGGAAAAGCTCATTGTAAAGTTGGAAGTCTTTCCAAATGTCCTCCTGGGTCATTTCATATCAGACAAAATCTGAGCTATCTCAGCACTCTTGCTCCACTTTCCCAAGTAAACAAATTGAGTACATGAACAGGTAGAGAGTCATGTTAAATCTTTCATATAAATTGATCCCATGTTAGTTATCATTTCAGTGGGAAGAGATTATGAGAAGGAAAGGTAAGAGAAACTAAAAGACACTGGACTATGAAGGAAGCCTCTGGAAACCCTTCTGCTCTATGAGCCATTCCTCCGTCCTGAAGTCTGAAAGGAGGAAAATGATATAATTTGCCACAGCCATGAAAGTGGGACTGAGGTTCTCCTCCCTCTTAATTTCCTGTGGCTTTGCAGAGTGGATACTCTGATGTCAAGAAGGAAAAAAGGAAGCGTCAAAGAGAAGGTGTTATGGACTAGAGGTGTGGCTCAAGGGGTAGAGTGCCTGCTTTGTAAGCACCAAGCCCTGAGTTCAAATCCCAGTCCCTCAAAAAAGTAAATAAATAAAAGAGAACATGTTACAAAGGGTCAATTGGCAAGGTGAAGAATGTTGGAGGGGGTTGGGGGTGTAGCTCAGTGTACAGCATGTGCTTAGCATATGCAAGGTCCTGGGTTCAATCCCTAGCACACATATAAAGAATATCGAAGGTATATAGGGAAGATGGTTAATATCTATCCAATTCCAATCCTTCCCAAGTTGCCTTAGTAAAGCCAGAAAAAAGCCAGACAGGGAAATTATATACTAATATACACAGAAGCTACTGTTTTAAACACTTATTGGCAGAGCAAACAAGCCTGCAATTCTAATAAGACAAGGGCAGTTCTACTTTCAATAGCACAAACTCTACCCAGAATGGGAGGTAGCCTGGACATCCCCATGGAACTGGCTCTGTTACTGTGAATCAGCAGCGAACACCACCACACAGATACAAACCTTGTACACAATTTTACTCCTGCGATCCACAAGGTCCAGTTGGATGGCGATATAATCAATGTTGGGTGAAGGGGGTTGCGTGTGTTGATAACGAAGCCCCATCAGCAGGAACTCCTCACAGCTCACTTTGAGACTTCCTATTTTCCTCAATCCCAGGACACATCTTCCACCAGGACATTTCAGTTCTGTTCCCAGTTCTAGAATGCACAGCGTTGCATTAAGGTAGCCATTTGAACATAATAATTAATAAAAGTTAACTATTACCCTACTTACCCTTCTCACTGCCCCAAGAACAAGCAAATGTACCTTCCAATCACTCCAATGAGTGGTTGCTAATATTCCAAACACTTATAATTTCCTTTATGAAAAGAACGGTTGACCAGATGTCTCATGAGGCCTCCTCTCCCCACTCCCACCCCCATACTAAAAGCTAAACTAGGAATAAAAATACTAAAGTGTTTTCTGGCTCTTAAACTTCTCTTAAAAATAAGCCAGTAGCTCATTGTAGGCCTTCTCAGTCTAGCTTCAGTCTTCCTTTATAGCATCAGGTTCACGGCTCCATCATATCTCTTCTAGACTGTTCTACTTATTAAAATTCTCTTCTCATTGTGCTAATGATGCATTTAAATCCTGTGTATCCTTCTACTTCCAATTTGTCTTTTTACTAGACATTCTGTGACCACCGGAACCAGGCTGCTTTGAGTCACTGAAAAGCAAAATTCTCTCTAATATTCTTTGTCCAACTGTATTTTTCACTCTTGTTTGGATATATGATGATCATATGCTACTGTTTTAGTCTCATTCCCATGATGTACAAAATAGATATTCTACTTCTTAACCAGATGGCTATGAAGATAATTTATGTTCAAGTGCCTCTTTAGCTGTAATGTTCTGTACAAATTCAAGGTATTAGTACTGCTATGATTAGTTCCTAGAACACTATTATGTATATAGGGAGTGTCCAGATATGGTGATTGAATGAGTAACAGAAGGAATATTAGCCATCAGCTACTCCTGCTTTAAACATGGTTGCTATCTACCAGCTTTACTTGAAACTAGATCATAATCCACTAATAAAGTATAAACACCCTTACTACTTCTGTCATTGTTATTACTAATAATAGCTGACAATTACTGAGTACCCACTATTGGTCAGACACATTGCGGTAAGAAATTTGTATGTGTACTCTCACTTACTCCCATCCTCATATAACCCTGTGAAGCAGCTATTACCTTTTTCTATTTAGTTAATAACAACTAAAATAATACAGGAAATAAATAGCAGATCTAGCTTTCAATCCAGGTCTTTCTGATTCCGAAGTCCACGCTCTTAACCACTAAGCTATCCTTTTCAACCAAGTAAAAATTACCCTAGTTAAGTAGAACTCTTTGTCATAGTGGAAGATGGCCAGTTATGGCTATTTTGGTCAGGTTTAGTAACATACACCCAAGTATTGAAAGATAGCATACATACGCGACTCAGGAAAAAAACTGTGTGGCTGATCTCCACGAGGTCCTTCTGTCCCAGTCTCCACCACAACCATCTGGCCATGGGCTGGCAGCCGAGTTCTCACAGGATCCAGCCAGATGGTACACTCCAGATTGGTCACCCTGTCATAATCAAATCTGAGCAAGTTCTTCTCAATGACCTGGGACAGGCCATAGAATTCAGACACCTCCAGTGCATCACTACTCATACGGATGATGTTACAGTCTGGTTCTAGGAGATGGACCCGCAGGATAAAGGTTTCTGTGAAGGTGTCTGTCTCAGTAAATCTGTGGAGAGAAAAGTCAAGTGATATTGACTGATGCTCACTCCCATTCTTCTGACACCTGTGCACTTAGCTTGAAGCTTAAAGGCTGGCATTCATAAAATCTGTGCATCAGGAGGAGTTTGGATTTCATTTCGTGATCTACTCCTGGCCTCTCTACTCTTGTCCCTTGTTTTCTTTGCCTTGTATCTATGCCTTTTCTTCCACTTCCCCTCCAACCATCTTTCTTTCCACACCTGCTTAACTCATCCACACTGGTACCTAATGACTGGTGAGACCTCAGAGTCTCACTTCCAGCATGGTATGAAATTTAAGAGCATAAAGTCAGTATAACTTTTGGATTGAGTTTTAACTCAGGAGTGAAGGGGTGGGGGTGTCAGCAGTACGGAGGCCTTTTTCTTCTCCAGCAATGCCACTAAGTGCATGATGATTTAGGTGCACATTGGGCACTCAGCTCAGTGGTGTGTAAATTGTACCAGCAATTGTAACTTCCTTCCCTGCCACTCCATTAGTGACGGTTCTCAAGGCTAATAGAGATGGGTTATTTTTCTTTTTAACGTGAGAAAATTAGTAAATGATGAGTTTTGCTGATAATACAGCTCTTTGGTGGTACTAAGGTTTGAACCCAGGCCCTCACACTTGCTAGGCAGGTGCTCTACCACTTGAGCCACACCTCCAGCACTTAATGAAGCTCTTAATTGATGTGGCTTTTTTGTGGCTCAGGAATTATGCTAAACTCTTTACAACAGTATGTTTTCAATCCTCATAAAAACCTACAGTAGGCATTGTCAATCCCATTTCTCTATTACAAAGAAGTCAAATATCTCACAAAGGGACTGGAGAGGAGGAAAGAGTGGAGTGAATGTGTTCCTTGGTCCTTTGTCCTCACCTCTTCTGATACTGTATTTTAAATATCCTCAAGACAAGGGCAGGGCAGCTCCTCTAACCGTGCCCTTTGTGTGTACTTCTCTGGCCTTCCCAACTCCTAGAAACTCAAGGAAAGAGTGGGAGCAGCCAGAATCCATCAGCTTTCCCTGCCCTCTCTGGCAAGGTATTTGAGGTCAGTTTTCATTTAAACTCTGAAGTCTTGGAAAGATCCAACAGCCCTGTGTGTTGATTTCATAGCTTCCTAAGGAACCCTGGAGTGTCACTTCATTTTCTGAGCATGCCTCTCTGTTCATGCCTCTCTGGGCTCTTGTGACTTTGCATCCTCACTATCTGCCCATCTTTTGCATTTGACTTCGAGCACCAAAAGCATGTATGGCTTCATCCTTGTGTGCCTTGGGCCCAGCACAGAGCCTGGCCTAAAGTAGGTAGTCATAAATGCTGATAGAATGTGTCACTGTTCCCGTGTCTTCTTCAAAGTCTCTTTCATTAGTCTAGTGCACAAGAGAAATCCACACCAATGTATTTTAGACAAATATTCTTAAGAGCAATAGAATCCAAGTAAAAACTATGTAAAGGTCCCCTCCCCTACACTGAGTTCTCAGTTGCTTCTATGAAATCAGCAATACTAGAACCATAGCCTTAAGACAAATTTTTATTGAGATATAATTTATATAGCATGAAATTCCTCCTTTAAAAAATGTAAAACTCAGTAGTTTTTAGAATAGTCACAAGTTACATAACCATCAAGACTATCTAATTGCAGAACATTTTTATCACACACACCCCAAAAACCCCACACTCATTAATAGTTACTTTCCAATTGTCCCTCCCTCAGCCTCTGGCAACCATGAATCCATTTTCTGTTTCTATGGATTTGCTTATTCTGAATATGTAATATAAATGGAGTCATACAATATTTGTTCTTTCATGTCTGGCTTCTTTCAAGATTCATTTATGTTCACAGCATAAATCAGGACTTCATTTCTGTTTGTGACTGAATACTATTCCATTGCATGTATACACCATTCAACAGATTGGTTCAACCCTTGACTGTTACAAATAATACTGTGATGAACATTCATGTGCAAGCTTTTTTTTATTTCTCTTGTGTACACACCTAGGAATGGAATTGGTGGGTCATATGGTCACTCTATATTTAGCTTTCTAATTGATTTTAAACACATTTGCATTACCTAATTTTAAAATGGAAGACATTGCACTTATAACTAAGTACCTAGTAATCAAAAGGAAGAATTTCATCCAATTTTGGAGTATGTTTTCTACTTGATTGTCATTACAGATATGTAATTTGTATTTTATAGTTTTCTCTCATAAGTCATGGGTTGGAATGCCAAAGATACCAATATAAGAACACCAAAGGGGGTTAGGGGCATGGTTCAAATAGTAGAGCGTCTGCCTAGCAAGCACAAGGCCCTCAGTTCAAACCCCAGCACCACAAAGTGCACAGAATAATTAACTGGCAAAAAAAACCAAGCAATGCTCCTATGCCACTTACCTATAAAGCCTAAGCTTCACAGTGTCTTCATCAAGAATCGGGCAGCCGTTGTGAGTATACCTTACTTCATTGGGGAGGAAATGGCAGTCAAAGACCTAGTCCACATTAAGAAATGGAAAAATACTTATGAGAAAACTGGTACAGTTTCATTTTTCCAGCATTAGAGTACCGCCTGGAAAAACTATGGTCTGGTAATGATGTGTGTGTGTGAATGTATGCTTTAACAACCACCTCTACCCTATGTCTATGCCCACTCGCCATCCAGCTGGGCCTTGTTTTTGTCCATATCTAAGTTATGAGAATCCAAGCACATAAAGAAAATAATTTAAGAGATATTACTTCTCTAAACAATTATCGCTTTACAGACAATAGTGCTTTTTAACTATGCTTCCATTTATTGAATTTTTATTTACCCCCTTCAGGGGTTTATAGCAATTGAGTTGGAAAAGTTTTTCTGTGTGTCTGCAGGAAAAGGCTAGCATTAACCCACCCGCAAACACACTGCGTTTGTTCTGGGTATTTATGCTCTTCTTTTATTTCTTTTTCAAAGAACATTTTTACATTCAAGGACACTATCGTGTCAGCCACCAACTGTGGACACTATTGAGACTGATTGACCAAATCCAAATATGGCCCACAGTTGTTTCTCACACACCTGTAAAAATGGCTTAAATAGTAGCACAAGTGACTGATGAGACATAGAATCTCAATAAAGTTATAATTAACTGTGTCACCTCACTCACACTTATTAAGGAAATTGCTGTTTTATTTGGGAATCTTAGGCGTTCAAAGAAAAGTCTTCCCTTCCACTCATATGATGACCTTCCTTCTGCCCAATCTGCCTTAGAGTTCTGAGAAGATAGGCCTGAGGTGTTTCCTCACTATGGAGTTCATGGTGTTCATGCTGTACATTTTACAGCCTTAAACATTTTCAGACAACATAATCCACCCTGAGAAGACATTGTCACTTTTACGAATGATTTTCTTGTCTCACAGATATTACTGGTTCTCCTTTTTAATTGGTAACCAGGAAGGAGATAAAAGGAAGCCCTTCCCCATATCACTGACAAATAGTCATGGTAATAAAGAGACAATCTGCTCTGTTAAAAGAAACATCTGTTTTATGTTTCGTAATATGTTTTCCTTTTATAAAAGGCGACAACCATAATTGTCCATAAATTTACTAACTAAAACAAAGGAGAGCTAAATCCTTTTCTAATTACTGTCTAGCTCTGGTTTTTTCCACTTCAACTGCTTTTCAATTACAATTTATAATTAAATTGTCACACATTCCTAACTCATTACTCACTTTAATGACAGTAAACTGGTTCAAACTACAGATATTTTCTTACACTATATTTCCTATTCAAAAAAGTAATCTCAACACTAAACTAAGGTGCTTTTCCAGCAGGAAACTTCTTGCTTCGGCCCAGGTGTGTGAAGTGCTGTGTGACGAAGTCTTGTTCTAACACATGAGGACAGCACATCCTGGAGACCTTGTCTAATTGACTACATCCAGGGGGTTATCTAAACAGAAGGTACTGGAGTGCACCCACTGCAACCCCTTTCTGAATATCCAATAGGAAAATGAACCTGTTGGTTCTAAGACAAACTTCAGTAATGAAATGAAAACAGTAATTGAACAGATGTTAAACAAAACATTTTCTGTGCAAATCACATGAAACTGCTCATTACACAGCAGGGTGCTGTTAATACAGTCATCTCCTCAGGAATGGGTCACATAAACCTCGCTCTCAGATTAAGCTAAAAGCTCTGTTAAAGAACAATGTTTAGGCTCGGGGTGTGGGGGTGTGTGTGTGTGTGTGTGTGTGTACATGAACATGCACCCTTGTATACTTGGCTATGCTTAATTTAAAAGACTCATAATAAATAAATCCCTGGGGAGAGCTGAACCAGCTCCTGTTAAAAACGAAGCACAAATTTCCCAAAACCCAGACTTTACTTGGGAATCTTGTTTCTGCTGAAATTATCAGAATAAAAATAGGAGCAATCACCGGGCAGTTTGAGAAACAAAGTTTTCACTCTGTATAAATTTTTCTATAACACAAACCTCTAATATTTGGTAAACAGTTGATGTAACTCCACATTTTAATGGTCTCCTCTATCATAGAGCAAATTTTAGAAGATACAAATCATATGTCCACTTTAGATGATGTAAGTCAACTTGAGACGTCATATTTATTTCTAGAAATACTCTGAACATTCAGGACTTGAATCCACTTTATAAAAAATGAGCACAGCAGACTAAGGTGATCAGTGTTTGGAAGTGTTCCTTAGCAGTCAAGAATTTCCTAAATCAGCAAATCAGATCAGTGGTTTTGTTGTTTCTGCTTCATATTCTCTTCCTAGTAACTATATTTTTGCCTTAAGAATCACAAAAAGTCTACAATGAAGATAACTTGGAGTTCAATTCCAACTCAATCCTTGTTGGATAAAAGGATATTTGGTTTTTAACCTAATTCTAGTCACTTTAGAGCCCTTTTTGCTCCCAGGACCTCAGAGCAGGCCAAACCATCAAAACCCTTAAAATATCCTAAAAACACATCCTGGGGCCTGGGCCTGTAACTTAGTGGGAATGTGCTTGCCTAGCAGGAGTAAAGCCTGGGTTTGATCCTCAGCACTACAAATAACCAACAAACAAAATTCATAGTTAATTTCATTACTTTCAGAGGGGGCCATATGTGATAAGAAGTCAGAGGCTACCCTGGGGTGAAGACAGGACAGCCCTCAGAGGTTGGCCTAGGTAACAATAGGTCCTCTCCATATTGCCTTCTAAGAAGAAACCAACCAGTGAATAGCAGGGCCTTTGTCTTGATCAGTAGGGTATGCCTGCTTGGGGTCTGGGCTATATAAGACAATAGCTTAGGCAACTTGTCACTGGGAACTACTGGTGGGAATTTTGCTTCTCCTTTCTCCCCCAGACTCACTTGGATATAAGTGTTAGACATCTTTAAAATACATTGACTGAACAGGAAACCAACATCAGTTTTAATAAGGTACCCATATATATCAGAGTAGCCTTGGTTTCCTGCTTTATCAAGGACTTCAGTCTTCTAGGAACAGGGTCCTATCTGCTGCCCCTCAAAACTCTAAGAATTTTCATTTTGCTTGTGACCCCAGCCC
Source organism: Castor canadensis (assembly GCF_047511655.1). Lineage (NCBI taxonomy): Eukaryota > Metazoa > Chordata > Mammalia > Rodentia > Castoridae > Castor > Castor canadensis. The sequence goes on along the minus strand of NC_133398.1, from coordinate 56,825,336 downwards.
CTATAGTCCCTGTCTGCTGCTAGGCTTATTTATATCACCTACCCATTCTGTTTAGATCCTTGGGTTCCAGTATGAGCTATCCCAGTGTGATGGTTAACTTAATTGTCAACTTGATTGGATTTGGAAATGCCTAGGAAATTAGTAAAGCATGTGCATCTGTGATGTCATCTCTAGAGATAATTAGATCAGGAAAGCTCTAAACTAATGAATGGTTTAATCCATTGATGGGTTTAAAATTTGAATAGATTATTTGGAAGTGGTAGAACTGTAGAAGGTGGGGCTTAGTTGAAGGAAGTAGGTCACTGAGATGTGTGTCCTTGGGGGCTCTATCTTGCCCTGGTCCCTTCCTGTGAACTTCTCTGCTCTGGTTCCTGGCCACCATGATATAAGTTGCCCTGCTGCCATTCCCTCCCCACCATGATGGACTAAAAGCTCTAAAACAGTGAGCTTTATTAGCTTCCTATCTTGAATTGCTCTCTTGGGTAAACTGGTCATAGAGACAATAGTCTGACTAATATACCAGGTCTGTCCTTTTTTTCCTGACTGATATACCCTTTCAGAGTCAAGGAATGTTGATAGAAGGTGGGTAGAAGTTACAGCTACGAAACACTTGGTAATACCTAAAGCCATTGTTGTACTCTAACATTTTTTGATACCCATTTAAGGCTCTTGAACTCTTCAAAACAGCTGAAGCTGTTAAATTGAGAAATTCTCACAGAAAACTGTAGTGAGACATTTGGTTCCTATCACAGCATGAATATTCCCATTGTGAGACCCTCTTCCTTAGTATTTTGATGTGTTTCAGATACAGTCTATAATTTCAAGTGTGGTAAATAGATTGTCTAGAGATAACAATTGGTGTTACCATCTATCTAAGCCTCTCTATCCATCTCTATCACACCTAGTTCTACTTGGAATTAGCTCATGGAATATACTTCTGTAGCCAAATGGAAAAGAAATAATGTTTACAATTAGGATTGGAGCATATTCCAGAGGCAGCAGCAGCATCTAGTGCTGAATATTCTCAAGGTCATTTGCACTGGGAGCAAAATTAAGCCACAGTAGGAACAAGTAATGAACCAGAAGTGATTTTCTGTTAGGTACAGGGCTCAACTCTGACCTTAATAAAACAATATATGAAAAGGCAGACTTAGAAAGTAACGCTTAGCCCTACAAAGAGAGTGACAATGGAATCTCCTTAAATAAAAAGGTCTCCAAGGTTTTGATTAAAGGGGAAATATTTAGGCAGACATTTTTTTCAAGCTATGAATATTTAGAGTTCTTCACATCTCTTTTCCACTTCTCTTCCTTTACTCAAGTGAATGTTCAAGTGATATTAATAGATGAAAATGTCTTCATGTTTATCCTTGCTATTCTGAGGTCAAAAGTATGTCCTAAACATATCTTGAAATGTTGATATCTTATCCAAAGGAAGCCTGACTGGCAGTGGATAACATGATTTGCAGCAGGAAGAATCCCATACAGATTATGGGATGGTCACAGAATATCCTACATGTGACTGCCCGCTATAACCCTTAGAAGGCTGGAAGGATGTCCTCTCTCTCTCTCTCTCTTCCTCTCCAACAAGAGACCTGTAATTCTCTTACATTCTGCTTTTTTCCCTGGATGCTCAGCTACTCTGTAGTATCAAGCAGCTGGTAAAATACACAAGACTTCCATCCAGTACAAGTGAGACACTGGAAAGGTTTGTTAATACATAACTAAGAAAAGATACGTGCATCCTTATTAGTTTGAAGCTGGCTTCCTCCACATGTGTTAGCATGGTTCAGCGTGAACTCTCTTGATTGCAGGCCTGTTACCTGAAATCAGTCAAGAACACTCAAAACTAGGTTCCACCTCACAGAGAAAACAATACAACACCATGCCTGTGAACTTCAGTTCCACCATGTCAAATGTGAACATCTTACAGTACTCACCTTTGATAGTTTGAGAGGAGACCTTTTTACCTGCCTGTCCTCCCTTCCTTCCTCCCTCTTTCTGTTCCCCACACTCTCACATCTGCACTGCTACTCAACAGAAATTGTCCAATACAACCTACCTGTGGAGTGAGTGTCCCAACCCTCTGGGTTATTGGCTCATTCATCACAACCTCCACTTTGCATGCATCTTTCTCACTGGAGATGGCAAACTTCAGGTCATCTCCGGACAGGAAGGCAGAGCTGCCCTTCATCACCCTCAGCCCACGGTTCACGGTGATAAAGGTGGGGCTGGCCCACTCCAGGACCAGCAGGAGCAGCAGGGCTCTGGGCCCACCCCAGCCTGGAGCGTTCATGCTGACAGGGCCACCTCTCTTCTGTCCACAGGCACAATCTCTTCAACAAAAGAGGTCTCCTTGCTTCCTCAGCGAGTGTCAGCTCGCAGTCCAAGGGGCAGGGCAAGGGGTCCTGACAGCATGCCCCGTGATCTTAACATGCCCCCTCCATTCAGATCCAGACAAGGAGGCCTTTCAGGCAATCCCAGGGCTTTTAATAAAACTCGCTGATCTCTCCTGACAACGCTGGTGAGATTAATGTGCCTTCCAAGTGCTTTTCTAATCCTGCAAATGGGAAAAGGAGTCAGAGGAAAGCAAGAGACCAAAAGGTTTGTGCAGCCATTCAAAAGATCACCACCAACAAAGGGACCTTTCAACCAGCCTATAATTTCAGCTTAATTAAAAACAAATAAACTAACTTGACCTCCAGGCCCATCTGAAAAGCAAGGCAGCCATTTCACTACTCTGCTTGTAGCTGCTACTTTCTGCCCCTGCAGACCCCAAATTGGGATGTCAACTGTGTGGTCCTGCAGGAGACTGGCAGCCACATTGCCCCAGTGCAGCAGCTGGTCCTCTGAGCTCCTAGGAAGTTGTTGAGTTCTTTGCTTTCTCTTCCTCATATGTTACATAGGGACTACAATCTAATTTGTGTCAGGGAGCTGACAGGACTATTTGTGCCTTGCTTGAAAACATGCTTAACTCTGGATCAAAGCAACCCAACTAAGAAACAAGCTTAACAATTAGTCACATTGACCCACTTTGGCAGGCAATGAAATCACCTAAGAAACACTTGAGTGGAAACTGGAGAAAACATTTTTTTTCTCAATGAGCATGTAAGTTTTTGTTTATGTGCAAAAGGGACTATGGATCAAGTAACATAGCTTCCATACATGGGTAATGGCATGGTATATGTACATGTACATTTATATTATCCACAATGCCATTACTTTGTCAGGTACTGGAGTTGCACAAATGGAGTCTTTGTACCCCAACCATTTTCAATTTCATGATTTCTTTGTTCTATAAAAACTGAAAAGATTTTATCCAAAGTAAAATGTAATCAAGCATATCCTTAAATTCAGGGTATGTTCAGGAGAATTAATAGAAGTGTGCTATGCCACAGAAAAACACCATGCTGGGGTTTAGCTCACTAGTAGAGAGCTTGGCTAATGAGTCTTACATTTTAATGATTACATTTCTCTATATAACCAAGGGGTACCAAAATAAATTTTGTCAGAGGATGTACACAAAGGTGCTCTGGCACCCCATGCTCCACACACCACTCCCCCTCACCATGGCCACCATTTAGCAGCTACTAGGAAGATGGCACCTGCTGGAGATCAATGGCTTTGTTGAATAAATGAAGGCAGTAGGAATGGGAATGGCTCTTCAAAACATGGGTACAATGCCAAACAGATTGTCACCGCTCTTGACACCAAAAATCATACCATAAAAACCAAGGACACTTTTTGAGAAGTACAGTTTTCTTATAAACTGATAGAAAAGTTTGAAGAAACTACAGTTGATGGCAGAAAACTCAGAATGAGGACAACTTTACAGATGGAGCACTGGTTCAATCAGGAATGGATTAGGAAGGGAAGCACAACAGCAAGACAAAAAAAGGAAGATGGAGAATTGGTAGTTGGATGTGTCATGAATGGTGTCTTTTGAACTCAGGTCTATGAAAGGTGGAATGAAGACCCCATCGTCTCTTGGCAGGAATTAGCTGAGGGAATGAACAAGCTCAGTTCATTGAGCAAATCTCCATGCTGCTGCTTCTTTCTCATCAATGTGTTAATTATCTTCATTGCAAATGTTTTCAATGTAACTATTTCAAAGAACAGCCTTAATTAGAAGCATCTCTTTGGTTAGTAAATAGATGTGTTTATGCTACTCTTATAAATGCCTCTGTTGCTCCACCTGTATCTAATACATTCACGGAAGACACATTGCCTTGTCACTATTTGAAACTTTTATTTCAAAGCAGGGCCTGACCTGTGTCACCTGAGAGGGTGTGTGCTTAACAGATTGGTCTGTTTTTAATGGTGGTAGTCTGAAAATAAAACTGTTCACACACTCCCACTAGCCATGTTGCCTACACTCAGGCTGAATTGGGTTGGCTTATTTCTGTGGGAAAAAATGCAAATTTGATTGTTGAACTTTCCCAACAAAGTAAAATGTTTCCCGCCCCCACCCCCCATTTACATTTGGCATCTAAGACCACACAGGAAAGCAGCCCATTTGGGGAGAGGAGAGCTAAGTGTGTGTCTCTCCAAGCTGGGAACAAGGGGGGAAATGTTGCTTTCTGAGATTAGAACTGGGTAAGTCAATACATCAAAGCTGCAAGGATTCTACCCTGCCTTGAACTCTTAACTCACCTGGTCTCCTTTACAGATTCTTCTTGTACTTCCCGACCCATGTTGGGGCACTAGAGTCCAGTCCTTGGACATGTTTTGTACCTAGCTTCACTCCCTAGAGATCTTATTTCTTGGCTTTAAATACCACTTACATGCTAATGAATCCCAAACTTACAAATGTAGCCTGGACCCTCTGCCTTAACTCTAGAGTCATATATGCAACTTGACTAGATAGCTCCATGTACGTGTATAACAGACCTCTCATTGTTTCTATTGGGGAGGGGATTGAGACAGGGTCTCACTGCATTGCCCAGGCTAGTCTGGAACTCACTATGTTGCCTGGCTGGCCTGGAACTTGTGATACTCCTGCTCAAATGCTAGGATTACAGACATGCATCCCCATACACAGACTCTCACTCTTTATGCAGCCAAAATTGAGCTCTTGATCTTCCCTCCTTTAGTCTTACCTGAGTTAATGGCAATTCCAACTTTTTGGTTACTCCCTTCTTTATCTCACTGTCTATACCCAAACAGACAGAACAAAAAAATTAAAAATCCTATAGTTCTTTGTAGTGTACAGACCTTAGGGTGAACGCCAATAATTCTCCCAGTATCCAAAATTCCTTGCCCTTGAATGTCAATGAAACCAACCAATAGCAAAGGGACTGGCTCAAGTGGTAGAGCACCTGCTTAGCAAGTATAAGGCCCTGAGTTCAAACCTCAGTGCAGCCGAAAACAAAAACCAAAACAACCAACAGAGTGAGTCAAAGGTGAGGGTGATTTCATAGCCCTTGTTTACATTTTATCATACAGAAGATGCTCTCAGCGGAACCAGCTAGATGCTCTCTTGCAGACCTAAAGCAGGAAGGCTCCACAAATTCTTCTGTCACAAGGAAATGAATTCTGCCAACAATCTGATTGAGCTTGAAAGTGGATTCTTCCTCAGTCAGTCACCCAGTGAGAATGGGGCCCTTCAGCACTTTGACTGCAGCCTGGTAACAACCAAAGCAGAGCACCAACCTAGCCATGAGCAGACCCCAGACCAATGGAAACTGAGAAATAAGAAATTTGTGTCATTTTAGGCCACAGTTTGTAGCAATCTGCTATATAGCAACAGAAAATTAATACAGATATAATTAATGCTGATTAGTACTAGTCACCAGGGCACAAAGGGCAGATACATCTTTCTTCTCAGGTGTGGCCACTCTCCTTGTGGGAGGAAGGTGAATCCCAAATAAAACCAAGGAAAGCAGCAAAATGGAGAGGTGCCCATGGGATCACACCCAATAGCTGTGGCCAAAGGATTAGTCAGCTGTGGGTGTCAGACTCCACAGGAACAGTCCTTGGCAGAGGTGGGTATATGCATTTTGTCCTGCGATTTTCTTCTCCTACCACCCACTCAGCCAACAGCTGAAACAAATCCCCTGGGAAGCCCCACAGACGTCTTGTGTTCTATGACGCATTATAAAACAAGGACTGTGATTCAGAGTCAAGTTCCTGGTGCTTGTTTACATTGTGAACCACTGGGCAGTTGGTCTGTAGACCATCACTACCATTACCTTTGACAACAGATCACAATTCCATTACTATAGTCACATTTTTACAGCAAGACCTGGCAGAGTATGAAAAAATCAATCTCAATGGAAGGAAAATATCTTAGAGGATTTGCCATATTTCATAAATTTGTGTCTAATAACTTTAAGTATGTTTTGGTTTAGCATTGTCATAATAAGCAAAGCAATGTGGACCAAAACAAAATAAATCAATCAAAATCTGTTTTGTGTTAGCAACTTAAAATGCCAAACAAGCTCCTGTCAGATATATTTTTAAGATAATATAGCAAATGTTTTTTTCCCTTTCTCTTATGGTAACTTACTATCTCTTTTCCAGTATCTACCTATGACAAGAATGTCTGTTTATACCACAATACCCTTTTTGCCTTCTTTTATAGAAATAGAAACTTTAGCTGGTACATAGTCACCTAGATCACAGTCACTCTTACAGTTACCTAGGCCACATGATCAGATCCTGGCCAATGGGATGAAGAAGAGACAACACATGACATCCCTGAGAAACCTTCTTTAAGAGATGCCACATGTCCATGTCCCATTTTCTTTATGCCTTCATCCATGTTGTTTGCCAGATTGGAGATGCTGTCTTGCATCTTGTGCACATGGCAAAATTAGGTTCAATAAATGTTAGAGTATGTTTCATTTTTCTTCCTCATGGTCTTCAGACAGGATGTGTAATAAAAACCTAATTTTAGTATTTCAAAAACAAGTCGAACTACACAATTGGGAGGGGGAAGAGGAGTACAAGAGTAAAAATTTACAAATGCAACGTCAAACAAAACTTTTCCTTCAATCAGGAACTAGATGATGACTGCAAAATTAGGTGCCATGAAAATCAAAACAACAAAGAAAAAGCTTTATTCGTTTTAATTCCATTTTAATTTTGCTCCTGCAATTTTTCTCTTGGTGTTGGGAAACACCAAGAATATGGACATACCATGAGAGACACTGCAGTTTTTTTGTCACTTAAAGTGGTGGCAGGAGAAGGGAAAGAGAAAAGAATTTGGGTGAACAGATTGAGAAAGAATAAAAAGAAAAATAGCAAAGCAAATCAAGACTTTGAGTCAAACAATATTTCACAGGTGATAAAGGGTCTTTTATCTCCCTCCCTTACAAAATGGTGATGATTGCTTTGTCTCTGTTACAAAATTATGGCATCTAGGGACAGCCAATATTTACTTGACAACACCCTAATGGGAAGCCCAGCACAACATGAGAATTTCATTTTCTTGGTCTCAACATAGGACCAAGTCAGATGCTCAGAATTCCTCTGTGCACAGCTTGCTCTAATAGCTACTGTGGACATACATGGGACTTGCACAATTACTGGGGGTATTTGGAAGCAGAAGTAGGAAGGGCACTCAACTAGACTTCCTAAGGGAGCTTATAAAATGACTTTCAGTCACAGCAGATTTACTTTGATTTTGCAATAGAAACAAATCTTGGTTCAGCTGTTTCTCAGAATTTCAAAGTCCTCATGTCTCACCTACAAATCAGTTCTGCTCCTAATGATCATTTATCCACCATTACCTTTTTTAATTTATGCAAAATTCATGACTTCTGAATATGCCTGTACAAGTCAATAAAAATGTGTAGAAAGTCTTCTGTAGAGTAGGGAACCACACTGTCTTGAATTCTTTCTTATAAAAATTCATACAAGTTTCTTTATCTAAACTTTCTTTCTTGAAAAATTCCCTGAACAGAAGAAAATAATTTAGTAACATTTCATTTGGTGGAGGAGAAATGTGTGCTCATACTTATTTCATAATTACACATTCAGTTTAACCATAGGAGTCATAAGAGTATATACTTATATCTTGTTGATAAGAACATGACATTCCTGTCACTGATTTGAGATAATCTGTTCACAACACGAAAAAAATGTATCCCAGCTGCACTGCAGCTTCTTAACTCAATGGAAATTCTTGATGGTCAACAGTAATGATGTGCTCTGAAGAGAATAGTTTCTGTTCTTCTCTGGAATTTTGCAGCAGTTGCTCTACAACACAATGCAATAAAGTGACTTCCCCTGCCTGTGCCCGGCACAGATAGCAAGATATCATCGTCTGACGAAGCTTTTTGTTAGCTTTACATTTTACAGAATTCATATGTGACCTGATATTCTTCTCATCAGTGCTTTAAGTAGCTATTACCATTTTACACCTTGCAACACCCTAAAGTCCTTTAAGAAAGAAAATAAACTAACAGAAAAATAGCATTTTACATTAAAAGAACAGCCAACCACAAACAACCCATCCCACCACCCAGCATACAGAGATTTTTGAATCCTTGACTAGACTGGTAAAGAAGGCTAATGAAGGCTTCCCAACTTCTGCTCCACACTTCAAACATTACAATGCCAGTCAGAATAAACTTGAAAGCTGTCCTGGAATTTTTATGATGTGTTTTTAAAATCATCCATAATTTTCATATGAATAATTTCCAAAGTAATTCGTGTAAATCAAATTTTAAAGTTTCAGGCTTACTGTAACTGAATATAATGATCTATAGAACAACTGAATTAAATCCATACCACATGTGATATAAACCAAATCCAAATCACAAGGGGCACTGAATGTGAATCAGGAGAACCTGTCCTCAGGGGACAGCTAGCAGGTTGAAAGTTGAGAAAGTGGCTCTCTTTTCTGGATTTTAGATAAGGAAATTGAGATGGAAGGAGGGTATTAGATCCACTGTCCCCTCCAGCCCTAAAACTCCCTGAGGTAGGGAAGTCTAATTGCTCCTCTTATAGCCAGCAGGAATGCACATTTTAAATGCCTGGCCCCAGGTCACAGCAGGAGCAGCAGTGCTGTGGGAGAAGCATCCTCACGCAGAACTCTCCTCTCTCTTCCTCCCTCCTGAGGACCTCATTGCGAATTTGAACCCAAGAACCACATTCTAGGAAGATGCAACCTTAAGCTAGTTCTTGTCTTCCAAGAAACTCTTAGGGAGCCTTAGTTATTCACTTACTCCCCAAGGATGGAAAACCTTTGCAGCCTTAGCAAATATGGGGTTTTCAAAGTGAGTTCTCTCAGAGAGAATAGAATAAGGGAAAAGAAATAGTCAGTAAATACTAAGACTTTTTCTTCAACAATCTTTAGTATGAGCTATGTATACATTCCTTTCTTTATGTTTTTTGCTTACTAATTCTTTCTTACTATATACAGCCACTGAACTATATTCTTCAAATACATCTTTTCATTCATTTCTCCTAACAAACCTACAAAATTGTCTCTGTGTTATTCTGATTTTATAGAGAACAGTAACTTTAAAAGGTGACCTAATAATCACAGTAAAAACTAACACTTATTAAGTGCTTACTTCATGCTAGGCATGGTTCAAAGTGCCTACATTCATTATATTGTTTAATCTTTACAATGGTGTTAGGAGGTAAATAGTGACTTTCTAGATTTGGAAAATGAAAAGCAGAGTGGCTAAAGAACTTAACTAGGGTCATCAGCTTGATTTTGTACTCTAAATCAGAGCCCAGTTTGCCCAACTCCCAAGTCCCCTGAACGTAACTTCTATATTATACTGCTTCACATTACAACAGAACTTTATATTCTTCCCAATTGCCTCACTAGCCCCAGGGTTTTTTCTTCTACAGCAGGCAAGCCCTTAATAACCTCCTTTATAGTTCCAGACAGCAATCATGACTATGGCAAGAGTTAGTTTCACTGGAGGCAATGATGTCTAAAGGAAGTAGCTGTTACGTTAAGAGCAATAATTAACATGGATGCCTGTCTGCCAGCATCTTATGGTCCCAGCTCCTACACTACCAGCACAGAAAAGGACCCAAGGAAAACAGACCACTTCAGAACTGCTGTCTACTAAGCCATAAAGTCTGTGTTGATTCTGCCTACAACATCATTCCCTCCTTTTTGCAATTTTTAAATAACCTGTAATCTACACTACTGAATGCATGGTTTAAGAGGAACATTAGACATCTACTTCTCCATATCCCTCATTTTATTGATCAGTTTTTTTTTTTTGCATTCTCTGAAAATAAGTTCCTGTTTTAAGTATAAAAGAAACATATACTCACTCACTAAAGGAAAAAAAGCTATAGAAAAAGTAAACTATATACTTCACAACAACACCCAAAGAAAACACTCAGGCATAACCTTCCAACTTAATTGGAACCATACCACAAAAAGAGCTATAATTCATTCCACCGGTTTTTGTTTTTGGTTTTTTATCCTTGGTCAGTTTTTATTTCCAGTTAATACTAAAATGTAAAATGGATGGGATTTTTCTAGTCACGTATTAGTGTTAGGTCACAAAGTATGTTAAAAAGAACATTTAAAATTTTTCCTAGGTAGACATTGCAAATTTTTGTGAACAATTATAGAAAGACATTAAGGATACTGAGTAGAATGATAATGTTATATAAAGCTTTTTTTGGGGGGTTTGATTTTTTTTTGACACAATGGGATTTGAACTCAGGGCTTCACACATGCAAAGCAGCCACTCTACCACTTAAGCCACTCCTCCAGCCCCTCATTCCACTGCTACATTGAAGTTGTTACTATGCCAATAGCTGATGGTGAAAAACCCTTGTCATAAATCAGTGTATTTCTCTGGGTTTTTTTCCTTTTAATAGATTTTTAGAAGCAGAATTATAAGGTCAACAGTTGTAAATTTATTTGAGGCTATTGATACATATGCTTTCTGAAAGAAGGTATCAGCTTACACCCCCACCAGCCTTCCCCACCGTTGGCAACATCAGCTCCTTTAACCTTGATTCCCTTTCAAATAAAATGTGTCCTGTCCCTGTTTGAATTTGCACTTCCTTTGTTTAGTTCAGAGAGTTAGATTTCTTTTCTTTTCTAATATCCAGTAGCCATTACTATGTCTTCTAGAAGTCTCTTCACCCTATAGGACAGAAGTCCTGAGGCAGTTAAGTAACTACCAATACTACACAGCTATCTAGAATCAAGTCTAGATTGAAACCTCGGTTCTGACATAGCCCAGTGCTACATCCATTATCACAGTGGCTTCCTTAAGTCACAGATGCTCAGTCCAGAAATAGCCCTTCCAGTGTATTCTTCTGACCTGCCAGAAGCACTGATTGACCCAGAACTATGGTGGCTATGCCACCATGATTAGAGGAGAGGAAAAGTCCTTTCCTTCTACCCATCTTGGGTTTATTGTACTGTAAATTAGACTGAAAAAAGACAGATGAACAAGAGAAAAATGCATTGACTTATTTAATGTGTTAAGTGACATGGGACCATTTGTAAAGAAATGGAGAAAATCAGTAAGCCTGAAGAGTAGAAAGTTGTGCAGAATGTGAAAGGACAAAGGGATCTGAATGAGGGCAAATTGAGCAAGGCCTGTTCCTTCATCTTCAAGTGTCCTTCATCTTCAGAGGTGAGGATGTTCCTTTTCTCTGGGGACTAGGGAGAACATTATCACATGAGGATCTTATGAACTGCTATTCAGAGAACATCAAGAGTCCTTTCAACACCTGCCATTCTTCAGATTGCTTGGGTTTAAGTAGTCGATGTGCTACGGTGCTTTATTGGGTAGTTCTAAATTCCACCGTGGAGGGTGGACAGATGACATTTGCTACATAAACTTGTGAGGATACCTTCCCTAGATTTTCAGCAAATTAACATCTATCATACTCATAAGGCCATATTCTGCAAATCATTCTTCTGAGATTGTTATGTTGAAGATGTTAAAAAGTTTTCTACATTTCCATCTCAGCTCACTCTTCCGTTCTCAATATTACCATTGTTATTATTACAAGCTAGAAAATACTTAATTACATACAGTACAGGGACAGTAACAACACCAAGGACAATGACAGGAAGACAGAAAAAACAAGGAAACCAGTTTCCCCACAGCAAAAAATTAGTACAGGAACCAGAGGGGAATGAAGAGAACAGAAACTCAGAGCCAGACTCCAACAAAATGAAGATAAACTATGCCAAAGGACCCAATGAAGCCTACAAGAATAATTTAAAAGAAGACATACTACAAGTACTCAATGAGAATTTTATAGAGATGATACTGGATAGGGTCAACCAAAATGTACAGGAGACACTCAAGAAATTCCAAGACAATAAAAATAGAGAATTTGAAAAAGCAAAAGAAGAAATAAAGGAAACCATAGAAGCACTGTATAAACACCAAAGTGAAAGAGAGAACACAATGAATAAATGGATAAATGAACTCAGGACAAAAATAGACAACAATAAAGAAGAAAACAGCCAGGATATGGAAAACCTCAGAAAAAAGAACGAAACAGAACTGCAAAACAAAACGGAAAGCCAATCCAGCAGAATAGAACAAACAGAAGACAGAATCTCAGAACTTGAAGATGAAATGGTAATTAAAGGAAAAACCGAAGAACTATTAATTAAACAACTCAAGACCTGTGAAAAGAAAATGCAAGAACTCACTGACTCCATCAAAAGACCAAACTTGAGAATCATGGGCATCGAAGAAGGAGAAGAGGTGCAAGCGAAGGGAATGCGTAATATATTCAACAAAATAATAACGGAAAATTTCCCAAATCTAGAGAAAGATATTCCCATACAAATGCAAGAGGCCTCCAGGACACCAAACAGACCAGATCAAAATAGAACTACTCCACGACATATCATCATTAAAACAACAAGTTCAGAAACTAAGGAAAGAATATTGAAGGCTGCAAGAGAGAAAAAACAAGTAACATACAAAGGTAAACCCATCAAAATCACAGCAGACTTCTCAACAGAAACATTAATAGCAAGAAGAGCGTGGGGTGAGATCTTCCGGGCACTGAATGAAAATAACTTCAACCCCAGGATACTCTACCCAGCAAAGCTATCATTCAAAATAGATGGAGCAATAAAAGTCTTCCATGATAAGCAGAAACTAAAACAATATGTGACCACAAAGCCACCATTACAAAAGATTCTGCAAGGGATCCTGCACACAGAAAGTGACACCCAACTTAACCATGAAAAGGCAGGCAGCACCAAACCACAGGATAAGAAAAAGCAAGACAGTAGAGAGTAACATCAAGTTAGGTACACACAATCAAACCTTCAAACAACTAAGATAACTAAATGGCAGGAATCACCACATACCTATCAGTACTAACACTTAATGTCAATGGACTTAATTCACCCATCAAAAGACACCGTTTGACAAAATGGATTAAAAAAGAAGATCCAACAATTTGTTGCTTACAGGAGACTCATCTCACCGACAGAAATAAGCATATGCTTAGGATGAAAGGCTGGAAGAAGATTTACCAAGCTAATGGCCCCCGAAAACAAGCAGGAGTAGCAATACTTATCTCTGACAAAGTAGACTTCAAACCTACATTGATCAAACGAGACAAAGAAGGACATTCCATACTAATAAAAGGGGAAATAGACCAAAAGGAAATAATAATCATCAATCTGTACGTACCCAATGTCAACGCACCCAATTTCATCAAACATACCCTAAAAGACCTAAAAGCATATATAAACGCCAACACAGTGGTTGTGGGAGACTTTAACACTCCATTATCATCAATAGATAGGTCATCCAAACAAAAACTCAATAAAGAAATCCAAGATCTAAAATATGCAATAGATCAAGTGGACCTAGTAGATGTCTATAGAACATTTCATCCAACCTCTACACAATATACATTCTTCTCAGCAGCCCATGGAACCTTCTCCAAAATAGATCATATCTTAGGGCACAAAGCAAGCCTCAGCAAATATAAGAAAATAGAAATAATACCGTGCATACTATCTGACCACAATGCAGTAAAAGTAGAACTCAACAACAAAAGTAAAGACAAAAAACATGCAAACAGCTGGAAACTAAATAACTCATTACTTAATGAAGAATGGATCATCGATGCAATAAAAGAGGAAATTAAAAAGTTCCTAGAAGTCAATGAAAATGAAAACACAACCTACCGGAACCTATGGGACACAGCTAAGGCAGTCTTGAGAGGAAAGTTTATAGCCATGAGTGCATATATTAAAAAGATTGAAAGATCCCAAATCAATGACCTAATGATACATCTCAAACTCCTAGAAAAACAAGAACAAGCAAATCCCAAAACAAATAGAAGGAGAGAAATAATAAAAATAAGAGCTGAAATCAACGAAATAGAAACCAAAAAAACCATACAAAGAATTAATGAAACAAAAAGTTGGTTCTTTGAAAAAATAAACAAGATCGATAGACCCCTGGCAAACCTGACTAAAATGAGGAGAGAAAAAACCCAAATTAGTAGAATCAGGAATGCAAAAGGGGAGATAACAACAAACACCATGGAAATCCAGGAAATCATCAGAGACTACTTTGAGAACCTATATTCAAATAAATTTGAAAATCTAAAAGAAATGGACAGATTTCTAGATACATATGATCATCCAAAACTGAACCAAGAGGAAATTAATCACCTGAATAGACCTATAACACAAAATGAAATTGAAGCAGCAATCAAGAGTCTCCCCAAAAAGAAAAGTCCAGGACCTGATGGATTCTCTGCTGAATTCTATCAGACCTTTAAAGAAGAACTGATACCAACCCTCCTTAAACTGTTCCATGAAATAGAAAGGGAAGGAAAACTGCCAAACACATTTTATGAAGCCACTATTACACTTATCCCAAAACCAGGCAAAGACACCTCCAAAAAGGAGAACTATAGGCCAATCTCCTTAATGAACATTGATGCAAAAATCCTCAACAAAATAATGGCAAACCGAATTCAGCAACACATCAAAAAGATTATCCACCACGACCAGGTAGGCTTCATCCCAGGGATGCAGGGGTGGTTCAACATACGAAAATCAATAAACGTAATAAACCACATTAACAGAAGCAAAGACAAAAACCACTTGATCATCTCAATAGACGCAGAAAAAGCCTTTGATAAGATCCAACATCATTTCATGATAAAAGCTCTAAGAAAACTAGGAATAGAAGGAAAGTTCCTCAACATTATAAAAGCTATATATGACAAACCTACAGCCAGTATTATACTTAACGGAGAAAAATTAAAACCGTTCCCTCTAAAATCAGGAACCAGACAAGGATGCCCACTATCTCCACTCCTATTCAACATAGTACTGGAATTCCTAGCCAGAGCAATTAGGCAAGAAGAAGGAATAAAAGGAATACAAATAGGTAAAGAAACTGTCAAAATATCCCTATTTGCAGACGACATGATCCTATACCTTAAAGACCCAAAAAACTCTACTCAGAAGCTTCTAGACATCATCAATAGCTATAGCAAAGTAGCAGGATATAAAATCAACATAGAAAAATCATTAGCATTTCTATACACTAACAATGAGCAAACGGAAAAAGAATGTATGAAAACAATTCCATTTACAATAGCCTCGAAAAAAATCAAATACCTAGGTGTAAACCTAACAAAAGATGTGAAAGACCTCTACAAGGAAAACTATACACTTCTGAAGAAAGAGATTGAGGAAGACTATAGAAAGTGGAGAGATCTCCCATGCTCATGGATTGGTAGAATCAACATAGTAAAAATGTCGATACTCCCCAAAGTAATCTACATGTTTAATGCAATTCCCATCAAAATTCCAATGACATTCATTAAAGAGATTGAAAAATCTACTGTGAAATTTATATGGAAACACAAGAGGCCACGAATAGCCAAGGCAATACTCAGTCAAAAGAACAATGCAGGAGGTATCACAATACCTGACTTCAAACTATATTACAAAGCAATAACAATAAAAACAGCATGGTACTGGCACAAAAACAGACATGAAGACCAGTGGAACAGAATAGAGGATCCAGATATGAAGCCACACAACTATGAGCAACTTATCTTTGACAAAGGAGCTAAAAATATACGATGGAGAAATAGCAGCCTCTTCAACAAAAACTGCTGGGAAAACTGGTTAGCAGTCTGCAAAAAACTGAAACTAGATCCATGTATATCACCCTATACCAAGATTAACTCAAAATGGATCAAGGATCTTAATATCAGACCCCAAACTCTTAAGTTGATACAAGAAAGAGTAGGAAATACTCTGGAGTTAGTAGGTATAGGTAAAAACTTTCTCAATGAAACCCCAGCAGCACAGCAACTAAGAGATAGCATAGATAAATGGGACCTCATAAAACTAAAAAGCTTCTGTTCATCAAAAGAAATGGTCTCTAAACTGAAGAGAACACCCACAGAGTGGGAGAAAATATTTGCCAATTATACATCAGACAAAGGACTGATAACCAGAATATACAGGGAACTTAAAAAACTAAATTCTCCCAAAACTAATGAACCAATAAAGAAATGGGCATGTGAACTAAACAGAACTTTCTCAAAAGAAGAAATTCAAATGGCCAGAAAACACATGAAAAAATGCTCACCATCTCTAGCAATAAAGGAAATGCAAATTAAAACCACACTAAGATTCCACCTCACCCCTGTTAGAATAGCCATCATCAGCAACACCACCAACAACAGGTGTTGGCGAGGATGTGGGGAAAAAGGAACCCTTTTACACTGTTGGTGGGAATGTAGACTAGTACAACCACTCTGGAAAAAAATTTGGAGGCTACTTAAAAAGATGGACATCGATCTACCATTTGATCCAGCAATACCACTCTTGGGGATATACCCAAAAGACTGTTACTCCAGAGGCACCTGCACATCCATGTTTATTGCAGCACTATTCACAATAGCCAAGTTATGGAAACAGCCAAGATGTCCCAGCACTGACGAATGGATTAAGAAAATGTGGTATCTATACACAATGGAATTTTATGCAGCCATGAAGAAGAACGAAATGTTATCATTCGCTGGTAAATGGATGGAATTGGAGAACATCATTCTGAGTGAGGTTAGCCTGGCTCAAAAGACCAAAAATCGTATGTTCTCCCTCATATGTGGACATTAGATCAAGGGCAAACACAACAAGGGGATTGGACTATGAGCACATGATAAAAGCGAGAGCACACAAGGGAGGGGTGAGGATAGGTAAGACACCTAAAAAACTAGCTAGCATTTGTTGCCCTTAACGCAGAGAAACTAAAGCAGATACCTTAAAGCAACTGAGGCCAATAGGAAAAGGGGACCAGGAACTAGAGAAAAGGTTAGATCAAAAAGAATTAACCTAGAAGGTAACACCCACACACAGGAAATCAATGTGAGTCAATGCCCTGTATAGCTATCCTTATCTCAACCAGCAAAACCCCTTGTTCCTTCCTATTATTGCTTATACTCTCTCTACAACAAAATTAGAGATAAGGGCAAAATAGTTTCTGCTGGGTATTGAGGGGGGGAGCGGGAGGGGGTGGAGTGGGTGGTAAGGGAGGGGGTGGGGGCAGGGGGGAGAAATGAACCAAGCCTTGTATGCACATATGAATAATAAAAGAAAAATGAAAAAAAAAAAAAAATAAAAAAAAAATAAAAAGTTTTCTACAAAAACGTCTTCTAAACACATATGTCTTCGAAGCACAAAATGCTAAAATCTCATCTTAATGATTCATGATAGTGAAGGCTTTAACAAGCCCTATAGAAAGCAATATTTATAAGCCCAAAGTTTACAAACTTTCTTGTTCTTTTTGATCTTTTTCACTGGAAAAAAACAAACAAACAGGTTCTTTGAAAAATCATTCAAGAGACATTAGAGTAGAGAATTAAAATGGTTGAAATATTGGGTGGCCAAATTATTTTTGCCCATGCCTGATAAATCCATACTTACTGAATCTGTACCAGAAACCCAAGTTCCCAGGTGACCTTGGGGAACCAGGCACCTGCCAACCTGTACAGAGCCTTTTACTAAAGCTACTACAGAGAAGATTAAATGCAGAGGGAAAAGATTTTGTCCCTCCACTTACAGTTCTGTTTTTAATGACTTTAAAGTTTCTCAAACTGTCAAAACCATTCCCTTAAGGACTGGGAAATGATTATAATTTAAAGCATTTTGCTTTTGCACAAAGACAAATTTTTACAACAGGTTGCTTTAATTGAATAACTTAAACAGAATGCAAAGCACTTTCACATCCACTACTGTTGATGGTACTCCATTCTTTAACTGGACTAACCAAGGAATGCACCCAAATTCATACAATCTGACTGAAACTGCTCTTCCTCTTCTTGGATGAATTCTTTATTCACAACAAAATTATTCCAAAATAAGGTTCTGTTTCAATTCACATTAAATCATGGTCAGGAATTCATCTTTGAGGACAATCCCACTTTCAGAATATATCCTCATTCTTTATTTGGATGTGACATATTCATTCCATTATTCATTCATTCATTGCACAAACATTTTTTGAGTCCTCTGCTGTGTGACAAGTGGTTATACCAAGTGCTTGGATTATAAAGACAAAAACTTCTCTACCTAATGACTCAAAGCGTTGTAAGTGCGACAATGGTGGGATGCATCTTGTGCTATGAAAATAAATAGGAGGGCAGCATTTGACCCCCGCTGGGCCTGAAGATGTTTCCTACACAGCAGGGAAAGTCAAATCTGAGAGAATAAGTAGGATTTAGAAGGTAAAAAAGGAGAACACAGGGCATGTTTGAAGATGAAGTTTCGAAGGAGGCATAATCGAGGAATTAACAGGAAGATGTTATATCAAAAGCAAAGAGTTTTTGTATGAAATGATACAGAGAAACTAGGTAAATCAAAGTAAATAAGAGATAACTCCTATCCTTGAGACACACACAGGTCTTATGGGAGAGAGATTTATAATCAGGAAAAGAGAACACAAAATAGTATTTGTTGTGACAGCATAAGAGCAAAATGCTCTAATGATTCCATCAGACTCATCAAAATACACTTAAAGAAACACTTCACTGTGAAAAGGATTGCTCACACTTTCAGAAGACCACCCAGCACTGCTCTTTGAGCTGGGTGCTATGTAACGTTGATCGTCTTACTTGCATGCCAAGAATGATACAGCCCAAAGCCACAGATGTCTGTAGGAGAAAAAGGTACCACCCACCACCCACCGCAAATATTTTCCTTAATAAATCTGCTATAAAGCGAATATTTACGATGACTTAAGAGACTTGGTGATAAATGGCAAAGAGTATGGTGTGTTCTACCATAGTGATTAAGATGAGGACCCAGGGACCCAAAGAAGCTAAGGCATTTTTCTAAGGTTAGGAACTGATTGAGTTGTTATACATCCACTAGTGCAAGCAAATGTGGAAGTGAAGCACAGTATCATGTACTGAGATGTGTAAAGTAAAAAAGAAATCACAATTCTTTTCTTTTTTTGTGTGATGTGGGGATTTGAACTCAGGGCCTACACCTTGAGCCACTCCACCAGCCCTTCCTCTTGTATGTGTTGAGTTTTTTTCAAGATAGTGTCTTGAGACCTGTTTGCCCAGGCTGGCTTTGAACAGCAATCCTCCTGGTCTCTGCCTTCTGAGTAGCTAGGATTATAGGCATGAGCCAGCACAGTGATTTTGTGCCTAGCAAAATCACAATTCTTAAACCAACAGGTGAACTCTACTGAGAATCTTGATATCTTTCCTGCTGAGGATCTTAGCACATACTCTTCAGCTTTGACTTACGCACAACTTTGTCGCTTTTTTTTTTTTTTTTTTTTTAAAAAAACAGGATCTCACTATGTAACCCAGGCTGGCTTCAAACTTGCTATCCTCCTGTCTCAACCTCCAGATTGCTGGGATTACAGATGTGTACCACCATGCCTGGCTCACCTTTTATAATTATTAAAACAAAAAACCATTGTAACAAATGTACCATGCCGACACCAGGAGTTTATAATAGGGAAGGTAGGGGGTGAAGGGTGAGAAGATATATGGGAACTCTGTACCTCCCACCCAATTTTTCTATAAGCCTCACATCTTTCAAAAAAAAAAAAATAAAGCTTATCGGTTTTTGTTTAGCCACACTGAGGTTTGAACTCAGGGCCTCATGCATGCTAGTGAGGCACTCTACTACTTGAGCCACTCCACCAGCCCTTATTTGTGTTGGATATTTTTAAGATAGGGTCTCATGAACTATTTGCCAGGGCTGGCCTCTAACTGCGATCTTCCTGATCTCTGCCTCCTGAGTAGCTAAGATACAGATGTGAGCCATAAAACACAGCACCCAGCAAAGCTTATTAATTTTTTTAAAGTAGAGCCATCCTTTTACAATGTCCCATGACTTAGTTGGTTGTCCTGTGACCCCCAGCCCCGCCCCGCCCCACCCCAGGAAGAGCCAGAACCCATTCTGGGAAACAGTGCAGGGTTTTCAGTGATGGAAAAGAAATAAGGCAAACCACAGCAGGGTCTTGCTCACACTTCCTGTCAGTTAGGCGCTGGGTTGGATTTTATCTGGATACACACCTGGGCCAGTGTTTATTCCACTGCACATGCCTGAGTACTTATGCAGCGTGGCTCACCCAGCCTAATGGCATTGAGACAAGTAGGAGTTAACCTGTCTACTTTGACAGAATCTGCGGTGGGCTGGGGAGAGTGCAGGTGGGAGGGTGTTCTCAGGCAATGGGATTAAAAATACTTCAAAAACAGTCTATGTAAAACTTGCAGGCTGAAAATAAAGAATCCAAACATCTGAGAAGGTGTCTTATTTTTTAATAAAGATGTGCAGGAGGTAGTGCAATGTATAAAGACTATGTTGTATAAAAATTGCAAATATACCAGATGTGGTGGTACACGCCTGTAATCCCAGCACTCGGGAGGTTGAGGCAGGAGGATCCCGAATTCAAAGCAAGTGTAGGCTACAGAGTAACAATCTGTCTCACAAAAACAAAAAACAAGTCAGAGAAATGTTTTAAAAGAGAGAAAATTTTGGCTCAAACACTTTCTTGGAGTCTCCGGGACATAAATAGACTCTATCCAAAATGTGGGAGTGGTTTGTCTAGAAGTGAGAACATATTTACCCTAGGCACACTGTCCACACTAGCTGACAACTGTAGTTCAAACTGCGATGTCCCTAAGTGCTGCATAAACTCATTCCGGTAGAAGACATTTCTACGGGTAAACACACTGACATATCTGTTCTGTAAACATATCTGGCCATCCAGGGGCCAGTGGCTCACGCCTGTCATCCAGCTACTTGGGATGCTGACTGAGATGAGGAAGATCTTGGTCCTAGCCAGCCTGGGCAAAAAGTTCACGAGACCTTAACTCCAAAATAATCACAGCACAAAGGGCTAGAGGCATGGCTCAAGCAATGGAGTGCCTGCCTAGCAGACACAAAGCCCTGAGTTCAAGCCCCAGTAGTGACAAACTCCTTTTCTGGGTTTTATTCAGCTCAGTGCACCAAGAGCCAGGGCACCATTTGAGTTGTAACCATACTCCAGGGGTACTAGGGCACAATGTGAATAGTGCCCCCTGGAGTTGTGCGATGTGGTGGCTTACTCCTACGGCCTAGAAAAAGTACTGGCTGTAAAAAAAAAAGACATCACCATCATAGTTTCAGTCCTGCTCTAGGGTCCCCAAAGGAAGCAAGCAGTCCTGTGAGGACTTAACGAGAGTCAAGAGTCAGCACTATTACTGACGATGGGAAACATAGCCGATAAAGAAGTTGCTTCAAACCCCCATCCCCACCTTACCCCTTGAAACTAGTGGTACCATCTCTAACTTCTGATTATAATGACCCAAACACCACTACAGGTTTCTGATTTAGTTTGTCTGGGTGTAGCCCAACTATCTGAATTTAAAAGTCCTCCAGGTGATTCTATTGAGAAACCAGGCTTAAGAACCACTGCTTCAAATACTGCACTGCGTTTTCCTCTCCTCTAAGAGTTAAAAGGAGCCTTAGGGCCCAAAGACTGAAGCTAAGTTCCTGGATGTGTCTGAGAAACCATCAGACTTAGTAAGTCTCTGGATCAGGCGGAGACAAGTAGTGAGACCAGGGCTGGGATGCTGTTCCAGGATCGGAGCAGGAGGAGACTGAATGCAAGACCTGGGTTGGAGGTGACTGGAGGGAGATTAAGGAAGAGAAGAAGGAGACACCTCCGCCATAACCAGAGAGGGTCTGACACACAGGGTAAAATAATGCCAGGAAGTCCCAAATCTGGTACCACTTGGGGAAATTCTCATTGAGCTGGTGGACAGCCATTCCTGCAAAGACAGTATGTCCACATGTCAGATGCACATACAAAGTTCTGAATTAGCAAAATTGTCTGAAAGAAATCAAATTCTAAAATGAAAGAAATTAACATACAGTTATTTAGAAATTTGTGCTACCACTAGTTTCTTTTGCATTTGAACTTTAGCCCTTACTGTGAATCTTAAGACAAAAGCAAATATATTTATATATTTGCTTTTATATATATTTTACTTATAAATATATTTGCTTGGATATATATAGCTACATATATACATATTTGAGCCCAGCTCACTGTCTCCAGTCTTCTACTTGGAATAAACAATGTGACTTTTTCTACTGAATAATAAAACATAAAAAGAAATCTTTTGATTTTTTGAAGGACAAAAGGAGTCAATTCTTTTTTAAATAAATGGGTTTTCATATATTAAGATAAAGCATGGTAATTTTACATAATGACATCATAAACTATAGCTGAGCTAACTCTCTGCAGGCAAACATTTCAGTATATAAACTAGAATAAGCCCTTTTGGCTAAACTGCTTATATTTGAACACTTTAGTGTCTACAATATAAATATATCATTTAAACTTTCTCAGCCTTGATTTCATCATCTAGACAGTGCAAATTCCTGATATTGTAAAAATAGTTTTTGTTGCGTGTTGTTTTGTCTTTTTTAAATTAACAGAAACATCAAGTTCTCTCACTCCTGGGCACTCGTGCTCCTTACTATGACACTGTCTTAGTCTTAATTTCAGATCTGTCCAGTCCATGCTCTCTGGCAGTTCACACCATTGTCATGACTTGCTATCCTCAATGCAGGAAACACGAGAGTGGAGGTAAGAGATAGATAAGGGCCAGAGTCCTCCTCTCAGTATTTCCTGTAGCCTATTGATTTCCATGCACTAGAAGGGGCCTGGCAGCAACACAACTTACAAAGCCACAGGTCAGGAAATGTCTCTTTATGAGGGTAAATGTAGACCACTAGTTCCCAGTAAAGCAATTCAGCAGCCATGAATGAGTGAGGCCACACAGCATCTGTAATGCAAAATGGTGCACACTGCACAATACTCCCTCCTAGCCGGGACAGTCAAATCAACACCACATGGGTTTTTATGGCCAAATGAGAAAGATAAAATGGGTTCCATCTGGGGTTTTTGAAAGATAAAGTGCAAAACTAGTTCGACTGCCTGAGGAAATTCCCTGTGACTCTATCCTGTAGCCAAACTCTAAGACGGGAGCATATCATGAACTGATTTTTAAAATGTAGGTTTGTGTGGCTACAGGTTTTATTCTATTTCCTTTTGCTTTACTAATGTCCCAATAATTTGGAAGATCTGCTAGCTAACACCAGGAGGAGGTGTGGTTGACATGACTGCAGGTGGAGAAGAAATAAATAGAATATAAAATGCAATGTCAAACTCTTCTGGTCGTAGTTCAAATAATCAAATGGCCATTCAACCACACCCATTGATAAATCACCCACAAGTGATTTTAATCACCAATCTAGTACCTTCAGCAGCAGCTATTTTTGTTTTGTTTTGTTTTGTTTTTTACCATTCCAAAATGTCTAAGGGCTTAAACATCAACCACTTTCCATATTTAAGTAAAATTATTTTGATAAAGAACTGTGTGGTTTTATGTCCATTTATTGTGTGAAAGTAAGTTACCAAGATAGCAGAGGTCACAGTTTGTCAGGAGATCCAAGTTATTGAGCCATGAGCAGCAGTCTGACTTCCTTAAAATGAAAAGAATATTCAAAGAAAATAAAAAGAAGAACAAGAGAATAAAAGGCGATTCTAGCATGGAGTCTGTAATTTGGAATGGGTTGCTGATGCTTTGACTGCTGAGTAACTGGTTCTTACAACACATTACCTTAAATAACAAGGGGCTACTTTATTATTACCTGGAATATTGTTACTTCCATCTTCGTTGAAATCCTCCCCACTTACTAAGAAAGGCCTTGTGAAATGCCTCCTCCAGATGCACTAAGACCTGATGAAATCAATAACTACTGTGCCATTTGCATTCTTGCCAAAATAAGAGCATACATCAGTATCTTTGAGCTCTTTCTATTAACACTTAAACATTTCTATGAGTATGGGTTATGGAGCCACCTTGCTAGTTTCCACTTTAAAAAGAAATAGAAAGAAGTTAGGGATATCATTTCTCTTGAGAAAAACATCTAGAGTTGTGCCTCATGGCTCTGTTTTCACTTTCTCTGGTTAAATGTTTCTTTAACTCTTCAAACAAAGATGTAGAAGACAAGTTTACTCAATTCACAGCACAAATAAATCCAAGAGGGTTGACAGTTATCACTGAGGACACAATCTAGACCCACAGCCTGGATAATGGGAAGTTGGAATGATGAACTCAAGCAAGTACATCAGCTTCCAATAAGCAAAAGTGTGTAACTCGATATCTCCAAAAATTAACAGCATATGTATGAGAAAAGGCAGACCTGCCTTAGCAGTAATTTATGCAGAAAAGGTTGCCTTCATATAATTGGGGGCAGAGCCAGTGAGAATGGATGAAAGCTTCAAGTTACTTTCAGAAAGAAATTTCCCTCATTGTTGTTCAATACTGGCAAACCCTTGGATACAGGGAAGGAGTGTGGATTGTGTGCTTTCTAGGGTTCCTTTTAACTGTGAGCCTGGACTTACCTGCCTGACTGTCCCATGCCCACCTCTCCAACCTCTTCTTGCATGACTGTCCTCCTGGCCATTGACATGCTAGTCAGCCTGACCTCTTGCCTTCCTTACACATGCCTTCCTTACTGCCCATGCCAGCTTCTGCACCTTTCATGTTGGGTGTGTTCTGCTCCATGTGCCATGAATGCCCTTTTCCCACTCCACCAACACCCTTCCCCTCTATTTGCCTAGAGAAATTCTACCTTTCTTCCAGGCCTCAGCCTTCCAGACCAGTTTTATCTATTCATGTGGAAACCTACAATATTGTACATCTACAGGAATTTTATCCTTTATATGTAGCCATTTTTAAAAATTCTGGCTTTTCTCCTGATCTGTAAGCTCCTTCAAGATAAAAACTGTAACAGCCAGGCCCTGATAGCTATGATTGTAATCCTAGCTACTTAGGAGGCAGAGGTCAGGAGGATTATGGCTCAAGCCAGCCCAGGCAAATAGTTCACAAGACCCTATCTCAAAAAACCCATCACAAAAAAGGGCTGGTGGAATGGCTCAAGGTATAGGCCCTGAGTTCAGGCTCCAGTACCACAAAACAAAACAAAACAAAGCCTGTAGCAGTTTTGCTTGCCCCAGCTTCTCCAGGGCTAGTCAATGGGTCTTACACAGAGAAGCTCTATAAATGTCAGCTGAGTGACTAATCCCAATAGAATACAAACATCAGATTTATAAGAAAAAAATGGTAGAGAGAGAATGGTTATGTCCGTCTAGTTGGTGATAGTTCAGACTCACTATAGTGCAACCCCAGAGGTTCAAATTCCCAAACAAACATGTCTTACTAAAGTTGAGTCCCCTGGGTGGGTGGAGTGGCTTAAGTTGTACAGTGCCTGCTAGCAAGTGTGAAGCCCAGAGTTCAAACAATGATTAAAGTTGACTGTCTTGCTACGATGAAGCAAAAGCATGGGCAAAACAACATGCTTCATCTCCTTATATATTTATCTAAAACAGCTAATACAATTCTCTAGTTCTGGAGAGTCAAGAAGAAATGTGACAGAAAGGCTTTCACACTGCCTTGGATTCTCCATACTAGACAATCACTTGGGCAGCCTTGAGTTCACTGGTCTGTTTCACATGACAAAGAATCAAGTGAGAATTAGGCCGTTGGTCAGAGTTAAACACCAAAGGAGTGGAGAGACTGCCCAGTCCATAGGATCTGGAAGAAACCTTTTTTATCGTCCATTTCTCTTTTCTTTTCACCTATAAACTAGGTATTCACGTGTTTGCCTCTTTCCAGGTTTCACACCTGTATTAAC
Organism: Castor canadensis; assembly: GCF_047511655.1. NCBI lineage: Eukaryota > Metazoa > Chordata > Mammalia > Rodentia > Castoridae > Castor > Castor canadensis. Next base: position 56,799,160 of record NC_133398.1, on the reverse strand, counting down.
CCTTTCCAAAGAAGAATTACCTATTGAACACCTATATGTCAGGCACCAAGCCCAAGCATCCAGTAAGATAAGCATTAATATGCTCACTTCACTCCCCAGGAAGCTGGCTAACTTGGCTATGTTTTCACACCCGAGGAACACTGCAGCCCAGAATTAGAACCTACCAAAAGGTATTCAAAACCCATTATTTTTTTCAGCTACACCTCTCTGATTTGATATTCAAGGTCTTGTACCAATGCTATCCTTTGGTGTCAGAACAATCAATAATGTCTATTGGATGAGAGAGAATTAGCTTACCATATTAAAATAGAGGGGAAATTTTATATAAAACAGAATGAAAGTATTTTTGCTGTGTTGTTTAACAAGTAAGATGAAGAATGTGAAAGGGACTCAGGAATATGACAGGAAATGTCCAAATGCTTTTAAAGATTTGGGTAAGTGTTCACCTAGGAAATCTTCCTAGCTTTCCATGCTAGGAAGTCTATCACTTACAAAATGAAGATGTGTGTGTGTGTTAACAAGAAATGCTTTGTTAATGTTCTGTTAGCAAGAAAGGCTTTGGAATGAAGATGCCATGGCACTGTGCAAGACCTCAAAACACAAAGTTGTGACTCAATTATTTTAAGTGAAGAATTCGAGCATTTGTGAGTGCTAAACAGCTGATAACACTTGATGGAACGCAGAGGCTCTGCGCGGGTCCCAGGGAGGTAGAAACACCAGAAGGGAAGTCCTGGAGATTAGTCCCAGAGTGCTTTCTCTGCTCCTCTGTCTCTAGAAGCCAGATAACAAAATTTTAAAAATGAAGTTGAGAGCAAAAAAGTGACATGCATTCTTAGCAGCCTTTGGAAGGAGTGTTTTTGACATCATCTTTTAATACACATTTCCAAATATCATCCACCCCATAAAAATAGACATGGAGAAGTCTGAAACAAAACAAATCTATGTTTATGTTCTCTTGTAAAAACTTACCAATGAAGAGCAAGGAATATTTAGTTTAAAATATCACAGCCTTGCAAGATCTCTGCCCTTGTCCTGCAGTTAATAGTCTACCACATATAGTATCTGCACACAGCCAAAGACTACATCTGTTTAAAAAAAAAAAAAAAAACATAGATCTTTCTTATCTTGATGGTTGAGTTTTACAGTCCTTTGCAATGGTGCCCCAGTCACCACAGTCAGAGTAGCTGCATCACAGTAAAATATAGTACAAACAAGATTTCATTAGGGAGCAGGTTTTTGTTGCTTTTTGTTTTCCCCAGCCCCTCAAGGGCCTCTGTTTGAGTCTCTCACCTGGCTGCACAAAAGCTGTGGAGTCACTTGAATTGAAGGGTCAGGTTGCAAGCTGTGCAGTAGGAAAGCACTGTTCAGACCACCCAGCTCTCCAAAGGGGGCCAACATCAGATTCAGACAAGATAAGAGGCTGCCCTTCTGTGTGACCTGGCCCAGGGAAACAGCCTTTCTAGTTGGTTACGTGGTCCCATTGTGATGGATGGCTGTGTGCTCCACAAAGGTGGGTTTTGTCTAACTCAGTATACCAGTGGTCTTGGTTCTTTGTGAGAAGAAATTTTATAAGATGTCATATTAAAATTTATGAAGAAGAACAATAAACCAGGTCTTTGGGCCTGTTCCCAAAGCAAATGCTGCAAAGATCCCATACTCCACATCTGTGTTTAAAAGAAAGAAAACTGTATCCACCAGAGTCAGGACTAGAAAGATACCACAAGTCATTTAATCCACCTCACTTTACTGACAGAGGAGGGGAAGGTTAGAGCTCTCTTAATCTCATCCAGAATTGGTAGGCAACAGCTAAGCCTGGAAAAACCATGACAGTGAGGACCCTGTCCATACCATTCACATTGATCATTCTGGAATCCTTAGAAACTAGCACTGAGCCTGAATGTAGCAGGTACCCCAAAGTACTGAGATGAGGAGAGGGAAGAAAGGAAAGAGCTTTAATGACCACATCCTGTTTTCTTTTGACTATAAGTATTAAGTGTCAAAAATGTGGGGATGAAGATAGAGGCTGAGTTCCAGCTTCCATATGTTGTCCAATAAGGACCTTTTGATGGGTAAACCACTTCCTGTTTTCAATCCCTGGGGATTGGCCCAAATCGAATTCAGTTTTTAGGAACAAAACCCCTGAACTGTTCCAAGGAATCCAACTCAGTTCAGCCCAGTTTAGCCCAGCCCAGCTCAGGAGTAGAAGGCCGAAAATGAATTAAGAACAACTCTGGGTAAAAGTATTCAAGACAGGGCTGATGGAGTAGCTCAAGTGGTAGAGCACCTGCCTAGCAAGTGTGAGTTCTTGAATTCAAACCCTGGTACTGCCAAAATTAATTAATTAAAAGTGTCTAAGACAAACATTGCTCAGCCCATACAGAGACAAATCAGGCTGCACAGCCCAATACCTGACACCAAGGTAAAACGATATCCAGGTACCTGTGACTAACTCCTTTTCTCACACATGGGAATGGAAAGACAGGGTCAGAAAAGGAAGCAAGGAAAAAGAAAGATGAAGCTAATGGGAAAACTGGTTAAAAAGCCTGGTTTGGGGGTCACACAGGCAAAACCACATTGCACCTAAGTTAAGTTCAATGTCAGCTCAAATTCAGGTTTGTTATTTAGATGTGAGGTTTGGTATTAACCTGCTACATGACAAGCATTTAACCACCAAGAATGATGTAAAGCCATGTTTACCCAAGTGCAGTGACACCAGCATCAGTTTCACCTTGTAGACTCTTGGCCCCTCCCCAGGTCTAAAATTCTTTGGGGGAGTGAAGGAATCTGCCCTTTCATCACCAAGCGCCCAGGAGGTTCTCATTCACTTTAACTTTGGAGAATGCCAGAAGAGAGGGCAGTTAGCATTTTCCTACAGCTGCACAGAGGCACTTTTATCGAGTGGAGGCAAGGATGGGGGTGAGGTTTTAAAGGTGACCAGCTTTAAGCACAGACAGGAAGGGTAAGGATTTTCCAGAGCAGAAACCTAAGAGCAGCTAGACCACCGGGTCTGGTGTGGAAAGCAGCCCTGAAGAGGTTAATCTCTCCCCAGCAGGATTCTCAGCCTATAAACATCAAGCAGCCCCCCCCCGCCCCAGAAATGCTGTTTTTTAAGCTTTGTAACACACCATGCATCAAGCCTGAACACAATAGTAAAAATCCAGAAACGAAAATTGAGCGTCTTGAGAATGATTTCTGTGATCCAGATGAAAACTAAAAGAAATGATTTACTATGGCGCCAAAGTCTTTAAACCAAATCTCAGTAATGAGCAGAGAGAGCTTAAATATCAGAAAACTTCAGAACAATGTGATTGCTTTGCCTTCCCAAATCTATCTCTCATCCCCACACAGTGCAAGTCATGCATTTAAATAATATAACCACAGGTAGCTCAACTACAGCAAAAGTATCCTCACATCATCTCCAAATGTCTCGATTTTTAATGCCCTGAGGATATTATTTGTCTTCATTTTTACGTCTTTTGGCTTTGCCATCGTTCAACTGAGTGGGAACGGTCTAACTCCAGGGGACATTTCAAGAAATTTTAAAAAATGCTTATTTCATTGGTGGGGGCCATTGGGATGAATTCGGAAGAGAGTTAGAGTTGGGTGTCAATTCTACTTTTGGCAGCTGCATGTTGCCCACCTTCTGAGTTAACATGAGAAGGAAACTTTTGCAAGCAGCTTCTGCAGACTTCTTGCATTGTTACTGAGCATTAACGAGCCCTCCAAAAGCCTCTGGGACATTCTGCTAACAGAACATTCAGTCAGGAGAAGAGGAAGCACAAAAAGCAGATACTTACAGGTAGTGGTTTTCCTTTCCGAGCCAAACAGCTAGCCCTTGGCACCGGCCAGCTAGGTAAGAGTCAGTGACCCGGTAATCTGGTTTAAAGGGCTTTGAGGAGAAGGGGGAGGAAAAATATCCCAATGAAGGAAGAGAGCTGAAATTCCAGTCTTTCTGGTCAGCTGAGTTTGAGTTTTCTTTGTACTAAAAAATCCATTAGCCCATACATCAAAAAACAGAGAACTGAAGTTCACATCCACACTCCGGTTCCTTTGCTGGTCTCCTCTCCCAGACTGCTGCTGCTGCTCTGCAAACTTCCCAGCGCGCAGCTTCAGGACTCCCTGGGAGACGGGAGAGTTAAGGATGCTGGCAACTGTTTGCAGGGAGCCCGACCTCCCTGGCCCAGAGCCACAACTTCCGTCCCTTTGGCTCCAGGGACAAGACTGAGCTTTTGTTAATAGGTCGCCTGCTTCTCTTCCAGCTTCCTTTCTCACTATTAGTGATGTACTAACTGCTCTGCCACTGGCTGAGCCCAAGCAGCCTCTCCCGCCTGTAGCACACAGGCTCACACACACACACACACACACACACACACACACACATACACAAGTGCACACACACAGGCGTGCACACACACTGACACATGTGCATACACACACAACGCTACACATGAGGATACCTACAAACACACTCACACAGACTCTTCAAACATACTTTTTACCTGCACTCCCTTTCTAGGAACAAATTTCAGCCCAGAAAGGTCTGTATTCAAATTCAGAGGACAGGCCAGCCTTGGGTGGTGAGGAAAGATGGTCCGTTTTAACTTTTGTTATGGCATTTCAAGGAAAAGATGGAAGAATGGATCCAGATTCTAGGGACAATGTTTTTAAATGTCACCTTATTTCCTCATTTACAAAGCTGTTCATGTGTCTACTTCTTTTTGAAAAGCCACCACTATTCTGATCCATTTGCATATAGTTCACCATCCCCCAGGACACGGACTATCTTCTCCACAGAGATCCAGTTAGCTAAACTTCTCAGGATTCTGTGAGTGCTGAAAGTCTTTCTTTAACAACTGTTTAATAAAATGCTTCCCGGTATTCTATTCCCATGGAGGGTGGGAAGAGGACTTGCCCTCGGGTCTAACTTTTAAAGTAGCCATAAATAAAAAGCCAGAGTATCAGCTCATTTTTGGAGAGCTGTTCATATTGAGACTTACTTGTCTGGCCAGTGTAAACCTTAGCCCAAAACAAAAGGCACCATGAATCTAATTCACCCTGGATTGCTTTCCTGTAGCCAGTCATCATCCTGTACCCCTTTCCTTGGAAGCAATGAAGAGAAGACAGAGGGAAATGAAAAAGAGGAAGAAAATTGTGTGAGAAAAGAAGAAAAAGAGGAAGCAAGGAATGTGGGGAAGAAAAGAAATGACAATAATGCAAGGAAAGAGAGAAAAACAATTGCTTTACTATTAAAAAACATGTTTTATGAATCTTTTAGCAATAAACTTACATGTATACTTACTCAAAGTCACTAGAGATCTAAAATCTTCAAGAATCTTTTGATTTATTCCAATTTCTCTGAGAGTAAATGGTAAAACTTCTTAAAGAATCACTAAGCTCTCATAAGTAAACAAGCACTATTTAAAAACATGATTAAACAAATAAAATGACAATGTATGAGTCGTGTCTTAATCTTGAAAGGCCAGGAAGTAATGCCATACTAATGACACAAAAGAAATACCACAACAAGAGATTTGTTATCAAACTGAATTAAACAGTTGCCAGGTTGTAAATGTCTCACCTGCTTTTAGATGCTTTTTGTTGAGGCTTGGAATCCATTTGACAAAGGAATGACAGAGTTTGTGCAGGTGGTTGCATCCACGTTTCTCCTAAATCTGTGCTGAATAAGGTTTATGGATTAGTCTAGAAACAAATAAATGTTTTATATGACTTCTAGGGAAAAATATTCTAAGAGAAAAGTAAGCAAACTTAGATTGCTTACTTTATATTTTGAGGTATCTACACTAAAGGTAATCTTTGTAAAATTAGTTATATTTGCAATGCTGGTGTCACTGAGCTGAATATATTCTAGAATAAGCAATTAGAATCAGTCAAAATGTCCTGAAATCCAAAGTATTCTTTATACAAATAAGTCACTCTTTCTTTTAAATCTTCCACAAAAAGACAGTGGCCTGTTGAAATAATACAATTACCAATTTTAATCAATAAAGTGTTCTTTGAGCAAGTGAAATGCAAAGCCAGGGTTTTTGAAAAGAACAACCAGAGAAACAACAAAGATCTCCTAAAAGCGTGTACTACTGAGCTTCATACTGGAACAAATGCATTTTAAAGAAGTCATTTTATTTCTAGCCCTGATTGGAGTGACATGAAAAATGACATGTGTTGGAGGCTGGCATACCTTTTTGTATTGTAAACATGAATGATTTTGTGGAATTGTTGTAGAATGTAGCATTCTCTGAACTGCCCAGCTAAAAGCTCAACAACTACTCATAAAAGAATTAAGAGTGTGCCTGTTAGAATTTGTTGATGGCCCTAAGCACAGAGGAGTTATTCACTACACTGTGAAGGTGTCTTTCCACCAAGTCTATAAAACCAGATGACTATAGGAAGCAATACTGGGACAAGGGACTATCAACCCAGGAGAGGAAAGGTCATGCATAACACACTCTAAATAAATAAACATAAAAACCAACAAATAAATAAATAAAAGTAAAATAAACACCTCTGTGTGCCAGAAAAGAACAAAAGCACAACTCAGAAAGGGTTTGGAGGGGGAGGGTGGCTGACCTCAGAGATCAGACCTGACAGGGTGTATATGTTGGGAAGAATATCAGGGACTAGAACAATCCCTGAGTAAGGCAGAAGAGCCTCATTCTGTGCTTGAAATCATAAGCAATATCCCCTCACACCTAATAGGATAGGTATTCCAAAACACACAGACACAGGAAAGAAGACAGCAAGTGTTGGTGAAGATGTGGAAAAATTGGGACCCTTGTACATTGTTAGTTGTAATGTGAAAAGGTGCAACCACTACAGAAAACAGTATGGTGGTTTCTTAAGAAATTAAAAACAGAATGACGTTATGATTCAAAATCTCATGCTGAGGTATATATCTAAGAGGATTGTAATCAGGACCTGATGGAGTATATATGCCCCCATAGCCATTGCAGCTTTATTCACCAGAGCCAAAAGTAGAAGTGACCTAAACATCCAATGACAGACAAAGAAAATGTGGTTTGTACAAACAGTGGATTATTACTCAGTCTTTAAAAAGAAGGAAATCCTGCTAGGCACAATGGCTCACACCTGTAATCCTCACTACTCAGGTGGCAGACATTGGAAGGATTATAGTTTGAGACCAGCTCAAGCAAAAAGTTAGCAAGAACCCATCTCAACCAAAAAAAAAAAAACAACAAAAAATCAGGATGCAGTAGTTTGTACCTGACATCCCAGCTACACCAGAAGTGGAAGTAGGATAATTGCAGTCCAGACCAGCCCAGGCACAAAACCCTATCTCAAAAACAACCAAAGCAAAAAGGTCTGGGTGCATGGCTCAAGTGGTAGAGTGCCTGCCTAGCAAGTGTGAGGCTCTGAGTTCAAATTCCAGTACCAAGAAAGAAATCCTTCCCATGGGGGGGTGCTGTTTCATGGAGCTGGTTATGTGTTGGAAACTTTTTATAACTTAAAAACATTAACATATTGTATTTCCTTTGTGTGGAAAAAAATCAGTGTTTCATAGAACATTAATATAGAGTGAAATTCAGGGGAGAGTATGGATTCTTGAATCAAAGAATCTAGGATTAAGACCTAGCCAGTTACTCACTAAATGATACTGGGTTAGTGGTTTAACCTCCCTCAGACTTTGTTATATCATCTGTAAAATGGGAACAGTAATAAGAGCACTCCCCTACCTAGGTTATTGACTGTCATGTGTAAATTTTTACAAAAAAAAAAAACTCATTTAAGTTCAGGAGGTAATGAGAAGCCAATGGAGTTTCTCAAAAGTGCTATTTAACAAGCATGGGGTTATTATTATTATTATTAAGATATTCTTGCAGAAAGAGGACATAGAAACTGGGAAGGTAAGACACTACTCCATCTTTACAACAAAGGGGAAAATGTACCAAAGGCAGCATGAAGAATTGAATTTTAAGATACTTTCCATTGTAACTATCTTTGTGGGGCTGGGCAGTGACTGATCTTTCTCACAGCTTACAACCAGGAGCAAATTTTGTCTTTCCAAGATAAGTCATGCTTATCTTGTTTTGTTGTTTTATTTAAATGTGATTCTAGAAAAAAAAATCCCAATTCCACCTGACTCAAAAGACATGGATGATTAAAAAAAAAGTCAAAATAAAAGTTGTTATAAAAACATCAGGGTAGGGGATATGGTAGTAGTGGAGAGCTAGCCTACTATGCACAAGACCTTGGGTTTCAATTCCCAGCACTGGGGTAAAAAAAATCATGTTAGCTTAGTCCACATCTAAACACTGAAAGTAACCAAACCAGGCCAAAGATACTTTTTGCTAGGATTAATTGGCACAAATCTACTAACAAAATCACACACTTATTTAGAAAGATGAGGTCAAGGCCAGACCTAGCTATGTTTCTCACTGTTCCCTTCCAATGAGTTATTGAGCCTTAAAAGAAGCCAGGTGTCACTAATTGCTGGAGAGACAGAGATAAGTAGGACCTGGTGCCTACTCTTTAAAATCTTACAGTCTTGTTGAAGAACTAGATGAGAATAAGGAGAGCTCTATAGGCTGTAGGTTTTGCTCAGTAATAGAACATGTGGCCAGCATGTGTAAGGCCTTGGGTTGGATCCCCAGCACCAGAAAAAAAAAATACATACAAATGTGAGATCTAAGTATAGCTAACAATTATTGAGCAAGCACACTCTAATGTACATTTTTATTTGCATGCATTTATCAACTCATTTGATCCTGACAACTCAAGTTCCTCATGAAGATCTAGATACTCAAACCACTGCCACCAAGCTCTGTCTCTGCCTTACTTTGCACATTAACCTTATTGTCACCCAACCATATGCAGGCTTTTTCATGGGAAAGAAGCGTGCCAGCAGCTCAGGCCTGTGCCATCAGTCCAAAAAGAAGAGAGCCCACATTAATTTCAGTAGAAAAACCTCACGGCAACTGGGGAAGGAGTGAGGTTATGAATGCTTCATGTCAGGATCATGTGGTGTGGGAAAAGATTTTCCAAATGGGAGCAGGGCAAGAGGGATAGGAAAAAAAAGCTGGGTGGGACCATCAAGCACTGTGAGAGATATCTAGTTCAATCTTTAAGGCAATTGGGAGCCACTGAAGAGTTGTAAGTAGGGAAGGCAGGTCTATCATCATCTATCCAGTGAATGAACCTTGTCCACTGCCTCAAATCCACACCTCCCCATGGCTTGCTATTATCTTTGACTCCATGACCTCCTTTAATCTTCAAAGCAAACCTTTGAAGAAGGTACATTTTCCCCCATTTTAAAGGTGGAAAAATTAAACAGTATCTTTAGTGGTTTGTGAATGTCAAGTATCTACTATATAATAACTGCTATTATTTGAAAAGGGTTATACATTATATGACCCCCCCATTCCCAAAGAACCTACAGCGTTGGAGAGAGGAATTATTCACTGTGATTTGCCATACAAAATGGAGACTATCAGGCAATGCATTCAAATTATATACAGAGATATGGTGGCCAAGGGGAGTCCCTTTGGGGCGGTGACATTTAAGCAAAAATCTGGATAAAGTAAGGATTCTGTAGTAAGAATAATCAGTGCTGAAGGGAGCCTTAGAGATTTTTGTACTTTAAATTATGGTTCTAAATTATGGGGTTTTGACATTTTTTAAAGCATTGTAATCATTTTATAAATAAAATTTTTCATAGTATTTCAATACATAAAACACAGATAATTGAGTCTCTTTATTTGAAAAGTAGGGATGGAGGTCCAAGAGGTACCATCTCTTAGATTTCTTCATTCTGCAATACATAGGCACCTCCTAGAATCTCCAGGGTTCCAGGTAATACCACCTGAGGAAAAAAAATGTTTAGATATGAACTCCTCCTTTTCCAGATGCATAAACCAAGGCCAAGAGACAAGTGAGTTGCCCAAGAAAGCACAGCTACTTAGTAGTGTTTCTTAATGTACAACTCATCTTTCCTCCCTCTACAAATAAAACTCTATCACATGCCACACATTTCCTTATAAATATCTATTAAACTGCAATGCACCAAGCATCAGTTTCATTCATGAAGGCACTGCAATGGGAAAAAATGCCCTGAACTCTCAGAATTTATTCTCAATTCATTCCCTATATTTAAAAAATTGCAAAATGTAATACTTAATATTGAATTGTGGTGAGTGCCACAAACAAAATATTCTACAGACATTAAATATGCCCTTCATGTGTCTACAACCAGAGAAGAGATTTACCAATGTGATACGGGAAGGTTTTGCCTCAAGAATTAACACTCTTAGTCATCTGTGTTAATTCTTTTTGTGAATAGACTCATGTTCATGCATCTGCTTTGTCTAGCAGTCTGAGGTGACCTTGGCTTAGACCTATCCAAGTCATGTGTATTGATTTGACCAAATGAAACACTTTTCTTTTCCTTCAGTGTTTGACCTGTATATAACTATTAACATTTTTCTCCACTGAATAAATGGAGATGTCTCTTCTATTTTCCCTGTGATTAATAGCAAAATCATATGCTTTGGTCATATTGAAAATCAAAGACATCTCTGGTCACAATTCCTAGAAAATCTCTAAAGGAGGAAAGACAGTCTTAAGAATTCCAAAGAAGAAAAGGGAACACTTAAACACTGCTGGTGAGACTATGAAATGGTGCAACCACTATGGAAAATGTTATGAAGTTTACTCAAGAAATTAAAAATAGAATTACTATATGAAGAATTAAAAGCAGAGTCTCAAAGAGATAATTTAATTTCCATGTTCTTCATAGCGTTATTTACAGAAACCAAAATGTGGAAGTAACCTGAATGTTCATCGATCTACGAATGGAAATGTGGAATATGCATGCAATGGGAGATAATCCAGCCTTTAATAGAAAGGGGATTTGGGCACATGCCACACTATGAATGGACCTTGAGGACATTATACTAAAAGAATTAAGCCAGCCACAAAAGCAAAATACTGTATGATTCCACTTCTATGAAATGTCAAAAGGAGTCAAATTCATAGAAATAGTAAGTATAATGGTGGTTACCAGGAGCAGAGGAAGAGTAAAAAGAGAGTTGTTTAATGGGTATGGAGTTCCAGTTCTGCAAGATGAAAAGTTCTGGAGATCTGTTTTATAGCAAAGTAAATACTATTAATGCTATTGAATAGTACGTTTAAAAGTGGTTAAGACAGTATTTTAAAAAACAATATCATGGGCTGATGAAGTGGCTCAAGTGGTAGAATGCCTGTCTAGCAAGCACAAGGTCTCGAGTTCAAGCACCAGTGCTGCCAAAAAAAAAAAAAAAGGAAGAATATCAATATTCATAGATTTAAAAAAAGATTTTCATAAGGAACTGTTATTCTTGAAATCACTAAAAATCAGGAATCATTTGAAGAAAGTTCAACCTTATAATTGTCCATTATTTTTTTTTAAAAAGCCCATGTGTTTTTACTTAAAGATACGGTTATAGGTTCTCAATGTGCTTACAATCAATTTATTTAACCAAATCTGTTTAGGTAGTGATAGGGAGTGTTATGGTTTGGATATGAAATGTCTACCCCCACCCCCACCAAAAAGCTCATGTGCTGAAGATTTGGTCCCAATGCAGTAGTGTTCAGAGGTTAATCCACTGATAAATTCATAATTTGGTGGCATTATTGGGAAGTGGTGGACATTAGGAGAAGGGGCCTAGTTGGAGAAAGTGGCCATTGGGGCCTGCCCTGGAAAGTTATGCCTTGTCCTTCGCCCTCCTCAACTCTTTTTGCTTCCTGACTGCCATGAGGTAAGAAGCCTCCTCTGCTACATGTTCCTACCACTGTAATATTCTGTTTGCCTTAAATGGAGGCAATAGATCCAGTCAACCTTAGACTGAAACCTCTGAAACCATGAGTCAAAATCAATCTCTCCTTTTTCATTGTTTCTTTCAGGTACTTATCACAGTAATGAAAAACTGACTCACACGGGGGTATGATGAAAAGTTTTCTATGTTCAGAATTTCAAGTTATCTCTTTCTACTGCTACATGTCAAAACTGGTAGCACTTATTTTAATTTTTTAATGAAATTTTTTAAAAATAGGAGACATTTTCCCATGTCTAGGAGTCTTTTGAGAGCATTCTCTGGAATCAAATCAAACACATTTCTCAGTCTCTTTTGCGGAAACTCTAACATCAGTAAAAATATGATATGCAATTGAACAGAGTGGATTTGGCTTCAAACAAGTACAAATGTTCACATGATGGCTTTTCTACAGTCTGAAGATCCCTTCTCTTGTTCTTTATGTATGAGTAGTTGACCATATCTAACTCACCTGCTAAACTCATGACTAGATTATCCGTAAGTAGGAATGGGTAAAATACACAATTTCACGAGCCATTCCAGCATTCAGACATAAAGTATAGGAGCCAAACCCTGTTCACATGTGTCTACAAATATATAGTTACAGCCTTTCTTTAGTTTAATCCATGCACTATATAATTCTGTACTGTGCACAACCTGTTTGATACACTATGCTTTGAATGTTGCTTATTGTTAAGCCTAAAAAATTCAAAGGAATTACATAAACTAGATAGCTTTAATTGTATGACACTTACCACTCCATCTTGCCCTGCTAAGAACTGCATTGACAACAGTGACAATTTTGGATTCATGCTGCAAATTATTGTCACAAAAGTGTCTGAACTCTCTTCTGGCATCAACAAAAATGTAGTTAGGGAACAAGTGTTGGAAACCTACAGAGGACATGTTGGAAATATCTGAGCAGAAGTCTAGGTACTGTAGCAAAAATATGGTCTAAATGGTCTCATCACCTGATGTTGTTCTTTTGCTTTTATTCCATGGCATTCATTTGATTCACTCATTCACTTAACATTTATTAAACTCTAAGCATATGCTGGATGATACCTTGGTGCTGGCAGTGCAAAAATGCATGTAACACATATGAAGAACTATGAAGAGTCTGGGATTTCCCCCAACTGCAAGATAACAAGTTCTCCTGCCACAATTTTACAGATGACAGCAGAAAGATGGTTAATTACTTGTATCAACAGCAGCACCAGTGTATTCACATTTGCACCACTCCCTGAATCTCAGTGTGACGTTCCAGAACATGATATGAAGGTTAGATAATATCTACATTTGCAGTAGTATGCATTATAAAAAAGGAAACACGAGTTTAAGCAACCTGAAATTTTTTTCAGTGCTAGGGACTAAACCCAGAGTTTCACACTTGCTAGGCAAGTGCTCTACTAGTGAGCTACACACCCAGCCCTGAATATTTTTTTATGGGCAATATATCAACCTGCCTTTGCCCTGGAGTAAAACACTATCTTTATTAAACAGTATTGGACAGTAAACAAACCTTTGCTCAGGAGAAAGGTACTATGTCTATCTGCCAAGGCTATTTGCTGAAACATTCTTGAAAGTCTAGAATAGGACAAAGGTAATCAGTGCCTTTGTTCATGAGATATATACAAACACAAAAGTCCTATGAAAAAAAGAGTTGTCTTCCTAAAATACAGTCCCTGCCCTCCCGAAACTTTGAGACTAAAACAGTGACCAGAACCATTACAATTATTAAGGAATTATAAAATGATAGTATATTTACAAGATACCATAGGAGAACCAAGAATGGGCTTTTAGCCAACCAAAACTACAGAAGGAGAACCTTCAGAGATGACTTCTTAGAGGATGTAAATGCCAGAATTGATTGAGAAAGAAGGAATAGGAAGTGGTAGATATAAAAAGAGAGAGAGGTCATGTAACCGGAGATAAGAGCAGTTTGCTACAAGTAGAAAAATGTAAGAAATTGAGTGTCACTGAAGCTTGACTCAGAAGGTCAAGGATGACGGACGGAAGGTGAAGGGAGAGAGCCAAGAAAGACCTAGAGTTTGGAGGATCCTTAATGTTTTGCCAAAGAGCTTAGTCTTTGCCCTGGAAAAGTAGCATTGGAAAGCTAGTGTGTGGGGGGAGGGGTGAAGCAAATGGTTAGATTTGCATTGGATAGATTATTCAGACAGAAAAAGATCCACGTCTCTGGCTTATGATTACAATTTTGATGTGATGGAGCAGATCCACTGCAATCGCTGATGACACGAGACGATGTGTGTGATTGCCATCGACCACTCTTGTTTGGGCTTCTCTGATAATCAGTGTGGTTGTTCTCTCTTCTCCCTCAGTCCTGATTAATGTGCTATCACTCTCAGTCAGCCTCAGTCTCCCACACAGCACCATAACTGTGGTTCTTAAAGCACACTTATCAACCCCACTGTCTTCAGAGTAGTTTTATCTTTACCTTGGAACTTCGCAGTCCTGATAAAGGTAAGCAATTCAGCATTTTCCTATAATCTAATTTCTTCCTCTGACAAATACCTTCACTGATGTGGGGAGTGGATTAAAGCCTACGAGAACTGAACACGCGGAAGGCAAGATGCAGTTAATTGCTTTTACCTCTAGGCTGAGATAGGCACAGCCCCAGCCACAAAACAGAAAAAAGCAGAACAGGTGCATCTCCTAAGTTTGAGTTCAGAGAAGCAGGAATGCAGGTTTCTCCTGTTACAATGTCACGCCCCTCCCCTTGGCTCCACCCTGTTTGCTGCTATAAAAGACACCTGAAAGAGGAAGAGGTGCTTTTGCTTTTGCCTTTTGGCTTTTGCCTTTTGGGGTTTTACTTTGGGCTTTTTGGTGTAGGAAGCTTTTGGAATGGAATAGAATTGTTGAAGGGAAAATGCTAAAGGAAAAAATTGCCGAAGGGAAAAGAATCATTGAGGGGAAATGCCAAAGGGAAGAGGGAACAATTGCTGAAGGGAAAATGCTAAAGAGGGGTTGATAGAAAGTCTGCCCTGAGAACTTTAACATAGGCTTCAGAAAGCAAAGCTGAGAAAGATCTTCATACACAGGCCTCAGGAAAGCTAAAGCTAAAGAAAAGCCAAAGAGAACATGGGACAGTGCACAGTGCAAGTCTAAGGACGGAGACTTTAAGAGTTATGCATATTCAGGTTGTAGGCGTGGCTGTTTGCAAGTTTGTAGCACTGAGGCTTTAAGAGAGCAAAAGAGAGATGGGACAGTGCATGCCTGGGGGCAAAAGACTTTAAGAGCAATTAAGCTAAAGATAAGCTAAATGCAAACAAGGGACAGTGTAAGCCTAAGGAAAAGGGTTTTCAGCAAGATTTTAAAGAACTGTAAGGAGCAAGGCCTTAAAGAATCAAGATAGAGAAAAAGAAGCAATGAAGGTTGTGTGTCTCCAGCCAAGAATACAACACATCTGACCCCAAATTTCTGTCTGTCTATCCTCTATCTTCTCTAAAATCTCCAGTCGCCCCCAGTTAAGCCCAGGTAGGTCCAATAATAACCAAGGAGCGAAAAAGAAAACCTCGCTCCAGCAAGGGAGGGAGCACGAGAAACAGTGCCCCCCTCACACTGAAAAATGATCGAGAATTTCCTGACACCTTGTTTCCCTTCTTGTGATCCCTCCAGGTCATTTCAGTAGGTGTTGTTGACGGGAGAACTAGATTCCCAGGAAGTACCCTGACACCATGGTCTCCAATTACAGACAAAAGGTGGGGGCAACTTTTTAATCATCTATTTCTGAGGAAGGGAAATGTAAATATTTTTAGAATTCTCGGACTCGGAGCCAGTGGGACATTTAATTATATATTGCTAGCAGTTGTTTGAACCTAAAATATATTCTAAGTACTTCATCATCATTAGTATTACAAAGTAGCACCTAGATTTGTCATGGCTACGATTACCAGAGATCAAAAAGACTGACTAAATCCCAGAAACTCCTTCCACCCTCCAAAAAGTTTCAAGACTAAAATTGATTCTACAAGACACTCTTTCTATACCAATCTGATCAGCATCACTTTAGCAAAACAAATGCTCACTGTCATAGTGAATGGAGCAGGAATTTATTATCTCCCTAGTCCGTGTTTTTTCCACTGAACTACTGTTTTTCTCAACCCTGCCACAGTATCTTAGAGCCAACGGCTATTTGTTAAACATTTCAAACTTTATAGTCAACCATCTAGAACTGACTTTTCAACTACCATTTATAGAAATCTCCAGGTTTTTGTAGTGTCCCTTACATAGGATTTAATTTTATTTAACTTTTTTTTGATATAGCACCCAATGGGCATCACTGTTAATTCAGAACATGAAGAGGAGATACATGATCTAATCTACTCCAACATATTAATCCCAGATGAACATGAAATACACTAATTGATTGTTGCAAATAATATAAATAATGCAATGTTTTCCATTTCCAAAGCTATTTCATAAACATTAATTTGTTTAATCATTAAATTTTGCTACTACTGTATCCATCTCACAGCAGAATCAATGACTATGTCTATAGTTCTGCAGCAGGAGGCTGCCTCTGAGCTTATATTCACAGACCGTCTTCATAGAGTTTCAGGGATGTTGACAATGAACTAGCAATGGGCAAACTGGTCATCAGTTTTCATTTTAAAGAAAAGAAATTTGAAATCCAGAAATGTGTCCAAGTTTGTAGAACTAATGGTAGAATAGAAATATAAATTCTGGTCCTGTGATATAATCCAGAATTCCATACCATGGAGTTTGTCTCTCTGCAATATACCCCACAATTTTCCAACTCATCTGTGGTAGGACAAGGAGGAATAGCCTGCCAATCACAGCATTTCCATCTGGAGTGATTTCAAGGTGTCTTTACAATTCCCCTGTTCTTGATTCTGAGGTGCCAGGGTATCTTCAATATAAAATACCATTTGTTCATAATTGAGGAACTTGCAAGAAGGTTGATATTTTGAATTTAACAGAACAGTGTAGTGTCATAGATCTATAAAAGGACAATAGATTAATCTAGCCACACATGGAATCATGGGAGTTGGAGGGGTGTAGAGTCAGAGGGACTGGGGTTGAGAGAAAGCTTTGGCAGTTACAAGTTGAGTCCCCTAGGAGAAGTATCTTCATCTTTCAGAACCTTGATTACTTGATATATAAAATAGGAATCATTCTTTTATACATCTCCAGGAGTTGACATGAATTTCAAATGGAACAATATGCCCCAAAGTCTGTGGTATCCTCTGAAGTGATGATCAAATAAGTTAATATATTTAAACCACCCTCATAGATGCAGCATAATAAACACTATGGTAAAAATGTAAATTAGCAACATTAATCATATTGTTTATGAAGAAAATAAGACACTTATAGCGGGTCATGGTGCCTATAATCTCAGCTACTCGGGACGTTTAAGCTGAAGGATCACAAGTTCAAGTCCACCTCTGGCAAAAGATAGTGAGACCCTGTCACAAAAACAAAAGAGCTGGGGTGGTAGCTCAAGTAGTAAAGAGTCTGTTTAGCATGCATGAGACCCTAAGTTTAATCTTCAGTTCTGAAAAAGAGGGAAGGAGAGGAAAGGAAGGAAAGAAGGGAGCTAGATTTGAAATTGTAAGCACAGGAAATTTTCCTCCATATTGCAAATTCAGAATGGCCTCTAGAGAGTATGTTTCAGGGTTTTCTTAGTTAGTTCAGATATTTTCAGGCTTGAAATTTCTTTGTCATAAACTAGTTATAGGCTTTTAGCAATGATATTTTGAAGCAGGATTTTTTTAAATGCATTAATTTCCAAAGTTAATCAAATGTACCCTGATCTAATTCTGTGGATGTGTTACCATGTCATTAATTCAGAAAATATGTTTTGAGCATCTGTATGTCAAGAATTGTGATGGTGAATTTTATGTATCAATTTAGCAGAACTAAGGATAGAGCAGTATTTCCAAGTGTGTCTGTAAGGGTGTTGCTGGAAGAGACTGACATTGAATTAATGGGCCGAGAACAGAGGACCTGCCCTCACTGATGTGAATGGACATGATTCAATCCACTGAGGTCTGAATACAGAGGAAGAGCAAGCTTACTTTCCACTTGAGCTGAGCCACCATCTTTTCCTGCCTTCACATACTGGTGCTGCTTCACACACTGGTTCTTAGGTCTTTGGACCCAGTCTTAGTCTTACACCATCAATTCCTCTGTTCTCAAGCATTCAGGTATGGACTGGACCTATGCTACTGGTTTTCCCAGGCCTCCAGCTTGGAAATGGAAAATTATGACTTTTCAACTTCCATAATTGAGTAAGCCAATCCTTCATAATAAATCTCTTTATATAATATAAAATGTGTGTTGAGTGTGTGTATACACAAATGCATCCTACTGATTCTGTTTCTCTGGAGAACCCTGGCTAAATTCAAGAACAAAGCACAAGTGAGCCTACCTTCATGAGGCTTACCATCAGGATGGACAATGAACTAGAAATTAGAACATGATGAGTGTTACAAAGGGAACTGGAAATCACCTTGGGAGCATGTAGCAAGGGTTCTGACCTGGTATGAGGTTAAGGGCATTTCTCTATCTCTACTAAAGGTTTTCAAGCCAAGTGGGTAAGAATGAGTCATGATAAAAGCCCTCTGGTTCCATTTGTAGTTGTCCAATCAGTCTTCTGTGTGACTTAGGGAAAATTCCTTCTCTTCCTGAGTCTCATCTGCAATAAGGATGCTATCTTACATCTATATCAAAGTGAATTGTTCCTTGAACTTGTTTGAGGAAGTGAGTTTACAAACTAGTCACTGATTATACAAACAAGCCAACAGAGAAATAAATCAGACTAACAGATCTGATACTTTTGTGATCTCAAAAAAGATACTTAATCCCTCTCTGTATAAGTGAAATAACAGAAAACTCAGTTCTTCTGAAAACAAATTGGTATCTTTAGCTATAAAGATACGCTTCAAATTAACAGGAGATTGTCGCTAACTTTCTGCATTCTTATTTAACAGTCTAGTAAGACTTGTAAGGTTACTGACTCAGATTCAAGCATAGTATCATTCTGAAAGGAGACAGAGTCCCCATCACAATATAGGAGGCAACACATGCCCACAGACCACAAAGTAGTCAGGGACGCACCCAAGGGTTCCCAAGACCATTTCAGGGGATCCATGAGGTCAACATTATTTTCATTGGAGTACTAAGATATTCTTACCCCTGTTCCCTCACGTTCTCTCATGAGTATAAAATGTAATTTTCCGGAGGCTACATGACATGCAACATCACAAGAGATTGAATGCAGAAGCAGATGTGAAGATCCAGCTGTTTTTAATTAAGTCAGACATTAGAGATTTTGCAAAAATGTAAAACACAGCTCTTAATACTTTGTTTTCAAAAACTGTTATTGTTCATCAAAGTATTTGTTTATATTTCCATGAATAAATGTGTTGTTCTTTTTAAATAAATTAATAAGTACTTTAAATGTTTCTTGGTTTTATTTTCTAATACAGTAAATACACATAGACATAACTCAAATAAACAAAAGCCCTTTACTAATTTTTTTAGGGTGGAAAGCAACCTTTAAGCCAAGGAGTTTGAATATCTTGGTCTGAGCGAATCTCTTGTAAAAATATTCTGTCTGCTGATGTAACAAGTTCCTGGATCAACAATCTGGCTTTAGCAGTAATTATTCTAGAGAAGCCAAAATCAAAGAAAATAGTGCCTACACAAACCAGGAAGTATTATAGGGGTTATACTTTCTATCAGAGAATATTGGCCACATATTTATTTTGTCTTTACAAATTGTCATGATGTTTCATGATTTCATGTTTCCATTCATGATTTTACTTAATTCTCAGAATTCTGAGGCAGATGGGAAAGGAATTATTCTACCAGAATCTGAAGCTTCTAATAATAATCCTATACTAAATAAAGAAATTAACCTAGAGAAGTTGAGTGATTGATCTGCAGAACCGGGACTAGAATATAGATATTTGTGATTCTCTTTCTAATGTTCTTTTCATGTGGCAGAACCTAGGCATTTTATTAAACATCCTCTAAGTTAACTTTGGATCTGAATGTTAAAAAGCTCCATAATTGTTAATCGATGCTATCCTCCTGACATTTTTTCTTGATTTCATTTTCTCTCTAAAACCTACTTGCACCAAACCCAAAAGCACCTTAAGAGAAACTGATTTTCTGGAAGCCTGTTTATACTTCATTTATACTTCATTTTGTCTTTGTATCCACTAAAAGTAAGCTCAGTCTAATGTGGGCTAGAAACAAATATATCCTCTGAGAAAGAATTAAGAATTAATATTACATATCCCATAAAGATGAGAAGCTGACTTTAATTTACAAGACAGATAGCAGTTAAATATCTTAAGAGAATCAAATGAGTTTTTAAATTAAAAAAAGAAAGACAGGTTTTGGAATCCTTTCTTAAGACCAGATGTTGAACAGTTGTTTTATGATTTATTGATAATTTTCTTTTTTCTCTAAAACTCTGCACAACTTGATGGGTTTCCCACTATAATTTATGATTAAAGAATGCCTGACATTTCTTCTTGAGATTAATGGTATGCCACCTTCTAATTTAAGAGTTTTAAAATTAAAAATTTTAAAACAAAATTGCATGCAAAATACAAAATGTCAACAGTTTACTAAGTTTGGCTGGTTTTAAGTTGACAAGCATCGTAGATTCAGTTTGGACGAAGCTAAATGAGAGAGTCAAATCATGAGCACAAGTTCTGTTACTTTTCACAGGAATACTAATTTGAAATGATAGAACCCAGTCATTACAGCCAGGAGAATTTTAAGGAAAGTAAACAGTATTGTTTTTAGGAAGGTTTCAAAATTCCTAAATATGAAAACAATTTGATACTTATTAAGGATACTCAATGATTTAAAAATATATCAATGCCTTGAACTAGCAGGAAGTGTTTTGACCTCTTCAAATAAATGGTAAACATTTGATGCATGAATTTCCTATTCTTATGTTTAAAAAAATCAGATGGTATTAGTCATTTTGTTACAATTAAAACTGTGGAATGAGAGAGAGAAGCAGGGTTTGAGATCTGGAATAGAGAATTTTTCCTTTGAAATTATCTTCTTCAATTTGACTACAGAATTTCAAGCCAGCCCTACCATGATTAAGATGGAAGATCAAAAATTTGTCAAATTTCATTGTTTCTTAACTGTGTTATAGCAGAATGATGGAACATTATACTTTCTAAGAATAAAACAAAAGAGTAAGAAGGGGAGAAATACCCCAATGTATACAAAGTGCCTTTAGAGTGCCAAGTTCTAATTTCTCCTGAATAAATCACATTTCAGAAGCAATTTTGCATTAGCAAAAAGAGAGTTTGGGCCACATGGTCACCAGAGAATTGGAATACAAAGTAAGCTTTGAAAAATGTGACCTACCATGTTTTGGCAGTCTCCAAACTCGGCCACGATAAAGTGCTTCTGGCCAGTTGGAGAGTTAGGAAAGGAATTTCACCAGAGTAGTTCATGAAATCCTCCATCTCTTTCCATAGGCTGCTGCAGAGAAGGACCCTTCACCTGGGTATTTTGAGGCATCACTGAGTTTATCTCTCCAACAAAAAAGTTATCAACCATGCAGAAGAACGGTCCTCTATTCCACAGATTAATGCTATCCTAAGAGAGCTGGAATTTCCTTTTCTTTAACCCATGCTCCAGCTCTGTCTAGGCATCAGTGCAATGGCACGTTGTCTTCCCACTCCATAGTAGAAATTTATAGTGTATGTTTTCAAAGTATTTACTCAAATGCATAAATATTAATTAAATGGATGTTTCTTTAAAGGTTCGACTTAATTTCACTGTAACATAAATCTTGGCCAAGTAAATATCTTCAGACATTTATGGCAGATTCTGCCCCACAGGCTAAGATTTCTTGAGCTCTGTTTTGTGGGAGTGCAGCATCTGCTTGTTATCAAGAGACAAGGGAAAGCATTTATGGTGACTGTTTCCTGGATAGATAAGTAGGAAAAAAACAACCTTAATTTTTCAACATCCATTCTTTTAAACCTTAAATTGGCAGCACTTTTCAACTACTGATCTGATTTTACAATGAGAAACTAGAGCTGAGGGAAATGTATTTCCTTTATATCCATTTGGAAAGTGGATGATTGCTCTGTTAAGTGTTCTTTCGGTGGTGGGATATGTTAGATGCCTTTTCAATCAAGGTAAAACTGATTTAAAGAAATGAAATCACATTTTTCAAACATTTCTTATTCCAAGGTAACCTACGCACTGTTTTACAGCATTTTTATCAAAAAAAACTATTGGTTTAGTTAGACAATCAGGCCAGATAAGATTCTTCTGTCTCAAACAGTGTTAGCTCAGAATCTAATTAGCAGGAGGCTGTTCTTGTGACCACCTGGGCACGTGCAGGAATGTAGCCAGCATTTGGGATACAGTCATCTGCTAGGCAGACTGTTGCTTTAGCTCATTAGGAAGCTACATAAGTGGAGTCATGGATTCTAATCCTAGGACAATTTACAACCTTACACACTTTATTTTCTGTGAGTCGCACATTGGCTATCTTCTAAATTTACAGGAAGGCATACTATGTGTAATAGAGCACCCACTATTTCATTTATCATAAGATTACGTCTTTTGGAAATATTGTCACATGATAAATTTTTTATACTTGTATTTATAAAGCATTTCATATGTTACCTTTTGTCTATGCTAAAAAAGATAAACTGAGGCACAAGAGATTATTTGAACAAACAGCAATTCAGGAATCAGGCGAGTCCAAACCAGAAGTGGTTCAGGAGCTTCACCCAGAGAACACAGAGGGGAGGGAGACTTTTATCAGACAGACACAGAAGTAAAGCAAAGCAGACATTCAATTGGTCAGTTTTACAGTTGCCTTATTTGGCCTACCCCACTGGAACATCCTAGTTTGTAGCCTGCTTCTGATTGGTTGTTACCTTAAAATTTTTTATAGGCTTTTACAAGAAATAGTTCAAGTTAGTTTCACTTATGTTTGCAATTCAGGGAAGGATGAGGTCACAGATGAGGCCTAATTGGCTTTGCCCAGGATTCTTCAGGCCTGGTCTCCATTTTAATTTCCAATGATGCTCACATAAGTTTCATTTAAACTTCCCAATAGTCCTGTGAGAAAGGCACATTTGTTCTTATTTTGTCCGTAGGGAGTATGGGATTAGAAAAGCTCAATAACTTGCTCAAGATTAGAAGCTACTAAACAAAAAATAACAAGACTTAAACTTAGTTCTCACTATGTCAAAAGCCACTTATCCAGCATGTGAGACCTTCTTGGAAAGTCTATCTTAGGTCGAATCATCCGAAGAGACAAATTTCACACCAGCACACTTTTCCTTGTGAAAATGAAACCACAAAACCATTCCCTCATTACTTTGTCTACCACTAAACACTTCTACATTTTTAAAAAAGAATTATTTCATTGCTTTTCTCTGTAATTCTTCTTAGGAAAACATCAGAAAATAGAGAAAGTATAACATAAAAGGTTTTTAAAATTAAAAGACCTTCCCCACTAAGAACTGTTTAATCCCTGAAATTCAAATGATTCTGAAGAGTAAAATACAGACAGTGTGCAATGTCGGTGAGAGAAAGACAAGACTGGTACATTCCTACCCTGCTAGTGCAAAAGAAAACAGAGACTCCCTCTGGAATAGCCATTTGGCTTTCACAGTAAACTAGAGTTTTTATTTTTTTATTTTTATTTTATTTATTTATTTATTTTTCTTTTATTATTCATATGTGCATACAAGGCTTGGGTCATTTCTCCCCCCTGCCCCCACCCCCTCCCTTACCACTCACTCCGCCCCCTCCCTCTGCCCCCCACCCCCTCAATACTCAGCAGAAACTATTTTGCCCTTATCTCTAATTTGGTTGTAGAGAGAGTATAAGCAATAATAGGAAGGAACAAGGGGTTTTGCTGGTTGAGATAAGGATAGCTATACAGGGCATTGACTCACATTGATTTCCTGTGCGTGGGTGTTACCTTCTAGGTTAATTCTTTTTGATCTAACCTTTTCTCTAGTTCCTGGTCCCCTTTTCCTATTGGCCTCAGTTGCCTTTAAGGTATCTGCTTTAGTTTCTCTGCGTTAAGGGCAAAAAATGCTAGCTAATTTTTTAGGTGTCTTACCTATCCTCACCCCTCCCTTGTGTGCTCTCGCTTTTATCATGTGCTCAAAGTCCAATCCCATTGTTGTGATTGCCCTTGATCTAATGTCCACATATGAGGGAGAACATATGATTTTTGGTCTTTTGGGCCAGGCTAACCTCACTCAGAATGATGTTCTCCAATTCCATCCATTTACCAGCGAATGATAACATTTCGTTCTTCTTCATGGCTGCATAAAACTCCATTGTGTATAGATACCACATTTTCTTAATCCATTCGTCAGTGGTGGGGCATCTTGGCTGTTTCCATAACTTGGCTATTGTGAATAGTGCCGCAATAAACATGGGTGTGCAGGTGCCAACTACAGAGTTTTTAAATGTCTATCCCTTTGATATCAAAATCACTTTAAGGACCCTGTCCTATATCATCAGGAAAATGTACACAAATTTATAATTTGTATAAATTATTTTATAAACAATTTTACATAGAATACTGTCACCATAAAGGTATTATTTATTTATTAAAAAGAGAAAAATGTAAACCATATAAATGTCTAAAACTACAAAGACTTTTAACTTGCAATATATGCAAGTAATAAATGATCATACATCAAAAAACAAGTTATTATGTTTGTAATAGTGGAACGACCCTATGGAACTCAGGGGAGGAGGAAAAGAAAAGAGAGTGAAAGAGAGCCAACAATATTGAAATACATAACATCTGTGCAGGTGGAGGAGTATAATGATACGTATTGAAAGCTGTTGAATAACGGGGGGGGGGGGTGAGAGGGAAGGGGTAAGGGAGAGTAAAAGAAGGAGTTGAACTGACCAAAAAGTATATTCACAGCGGATATACACCAAGAAACATCTTTGAACGTTGACTTTGGAATTAATAATGAAAGAGGCTATAAAATAGGTACAGTGAGGGAGGGGTACTTGTGGGAGGAAGAGAGAGAACAAAGGAGAAGGAGAGGGAATATGCTTGATGAGTTTATACACATACACTTAATAGTAGGATGAAACCTCTTGCAATTGCTTTAAGTAGGGATATGAGAGGGGTGATCTAACCAATGTACCATGTAAGGCTATTCAGAATTGTCACAATGAATCCCCTGGTACAACAAATATACACTAATAAAAATAGGGGGACAGAATCTTGGTTCTGGTGAGAGGGGAGGATTGGGGCCAGTCAAAAGCTGAGGTTGTGGACACTTTGGAGAACTCAGGAAGACAAACCTCGTTCAACATAACTAGTTCTGTGAGGACAGTCACAGGGAAACGCACTCATCAAAGGTTTAAAATAGTCAGCTTGTTTTATTTTTTATTTTATTTATTTATTTTTAACCAAGGACAACAATGTTTTTAATTCAAAAATGTTGTGGTTAATTAGATATTTTTAACATGCTCTAATCTACAAAGTGTGTTTACTGCTCATTCCATCTTCAGCAAAAGAAGAATGAAAACTGCATTGTCTGTGTTACTATGCTCCCAGCACAAAGTACAGGCTCATTAAATATTGATAGAATGAAAAAAAACCAGATTATTTGTGACATAATTTAAATGAAAAAAGCAAGTCATAAAATAATTTTTATTATATAATATTTCAATTTGCTGCAATAATATTTGCCTTTTGATATTAGTGTTGGGATTTGATCTTAGTGTAACATGCTGTTATCCATAGAGTAATTATATATCAAATATCAACATATTAACTTTAATACATATGTTGATATGAATACATTTTGTGTTGATATCAGTTAATATATTGATTAAATGTCAATATGTTCTTATAGTCATATTAGTATTAATAGTAGCTAACAATTGAGTTTTTCCTTCTATGTCAGGCTCTGTGCTAATCCTTGTTTATGGATTATTTAATTTAATCATTGTAACAATACTTTAAGTACTTTTATTGTTCCTTTTTTTCCTTATTGTTCCTTTTTGTAGTACTGGAGTTTGAACTCAGGGACTTGCACTTACTAGGCAAGCACTTTACCCCTTGAGCCACACACCCAGTCACCCTGCCCCTTGGTTTTTTTTTGAAACTTTAAAAGCTATTTTGAATAACTTCTCACAAAAACTTGCATGAATACTACAAATAACTCCTATACCCTCTACTTGGATTTACCAAATAACAATTTGCCACATTCTCTTCCCCGCCCCCCACACTCCCACCAGTCATCTCTCCAGGCCCTCTTTCTCTCTCCATTTCTCTATGGCCCTCTCTCCCTCCTCTCCCCACTCCCTTTCTTTGTTGCACTCCATCTCCCTCTCCACTCTCTACTTCCTTCTCTCCCACCACCTCTTCCTCTTCCTCCCCCTCCCTCTACCTCCCCCCCCATGCACATATGCACACACAGTTTCTTAACAACGGGTGAATTGCACACATCATGTCCTTTTATTCCTAGACACTTCCACTGTTTCCTTAGAACAAGGGCATTCTGTTATATAACCATAGTGTAAAGACCAAAATCAGCATATCTCACATATTGTACCAATAATTTCATTTATAGAAATCTGTTTCAGATCCAGGATCCAATCACTGCATTCAGACGCTGTAGCTCCTGAGTCTCATTTAATCTGAAACAGTTTCTCAGCTTTTTTAAAAATGACATTAACATTTTTGTGTGGACCTCCTTGATGGCTCCTCAATTTGAGTTTGTCTTCATTCTGGGCAAGAACAGCAATGTGAGATGTTGTGTTTTCAGTGCATCACATAAGGAAGTACCTGATGTTGGTTTGTCCCATTACTGAACTTGCCCATTACTGAACTTGAATTGACATCAGAAGATGTCAACCAGGTATCTCCACTGTAAAGCTATCTTTTTTGCTATTCTTTGAGACAATGTGTATGAGCATTGACTCACAAGCTTTCACTTGATGAGGTAATATTTATAGATATTCATCTAAATCAATCATTACTATGATGTTTGCAAATTGGTTATCTTCTAACTCTATCATTCCTGGATTTTTCCTGCAAGGAAGATTTTTTTTTTTTTTACTTTACTTTGTTTTTTATCACTAGGGAGTTCACAATTCTTATTTTCTGTAATCAGTTATAATCCATTGTTAACATTATTCATTTTCTTGTTTTTAGGTCATGTGATAATTCATTTTATATGTTAGCTTTACAGGACCATGGGTGCCAAGATATTTGCTCAAACATTATTCTGGCTGTTTCTGTTGAGAGCGTTTTGGGGTGAGATTAGCATTTAAAGCAGTAGACTAATAAAGCAGATTGCCCTCAAAATTGTGGGTGTGCTTCATCCATTCTGTTGGAGGCTTGAATACAACAGCAACAACTACTTTCCTCTCCCTAAGAGAGAATTCTTCCTTTCTGACAGCCTTTGGCTTGGGACATCAGTTATTCCTACTTCCAGATTCTACCTGAAGCATTGGCGCTTCCTGGGTCTCAGTCTGCTGGCCTTTGGACTGGTACCCCACCATAGGTACTGCTGGCTCTCAGGCTTTCAGATTCAGACTGGAATCACACCATCAACTCTCCTGGGACTCCAACTTGCCAGCTCACTTGGCAGATCTTGGGACTTCCCAACCTGTATTATTAATGTGCCAAATTCTCTTAATAAATAACATTATACATCTCCATCCATTCTATTGGTACTTTAAAATAGCTTCCTGCTATTTTTTAAGTATACCCTTACTTTTTATCCAAGAAGATACTTTAGGCTCATCTTGGTTTTTGGTTTTTCTTTTCCCTAGTCTTGGAATCAATTGTGACGTCAAGCATCACTAGCTATTTTTAAGGGAGAATAATATTTGAGAGGGAAAATCTATTGCTCTTGTTCCCATTCTTGAAGACTTTTCAGTGGACAGGAAATTTGTACGCATTCATTCATGTATGTGTGTATATATACGTACACATAGGCATAATTATTGCATATACAAATATTATAAATAAGTATATATGCACATAGTGTTATAGAGTTGTATAGACATTCACATTAATAATTAATTGCAATCCAACAACAAACACTACAGCAGTGTCCCCAGCCTTTCCCTGTCTAATACTTGTATCTCTCTTCTCTAACTGTGAAAATCCAGTCATTCACACACTCAGTATATGTACACATTTGCTCAGTCCTATGTACACAGAAGGTAACTGCAGAATCACTAACCCATGCATTATGAAAAGCAAATCAAATAAATACAGTTCAAGATTTTCTTTTAATTGATAACTAAAGTACTATGTTCAAAGTTACTTGAATTAGTTCCTTTTCACATTCAGTGTAATTATGTTATTCATTTGAAGCTTACATTTATCTACTTCTGTTTGTATTTGACTGTAGTGTTCCCCCCATCCTTGTTGATTTAAATTTTTAGAGTGAAAAACATTAGCATGATATCAAAAATCAAAACTATCCAAAAGTATATAGTGAAGTGTCACTTTCTGTACTTTCCTATTTTTCTCATTGTTCCCTGTTGGTAACCAATCTCATTAGTTTCTGATTTATTATTTCTGTACTTTTTTTATTATGTTTGTTTCATACACAAAAGGTAGCATACTATACATATTCCTTTGCACTTTGCTTTTTCCAAGGGCAATTACTTTGTCTCCATTTATGGAATAATCTTCCTTCTTTCTTAGTTACCTGGTTCTTCATGATATGACTATTTCATAGTTTATTAAATAAAAATTTCCTAAGTTTCAGTATTTAGGTTATTTCCAATATTTCACAATTGTGAGTAATGCTAAAATGAATAACATATGCACATACATTTTCTTATTGTTCTGATAAATCTTTGGAGTAAATTCCTTGAAGTAGAATTATTGTAGCAAAATGTAAGTGCCTTGGTAGTCTGGCTAGGCACTGAAAAATTCCTTTCTGTAGCATGGCGCCATTTTGTATTTTCACTAGTGATGGATAAGCAGGCTTGCCATTCCCGTCTCACCAAGGAAGTATGTTTTCATGCTTTTTAATTGCATGCTATTTATTCACATTTTTCTCATGAGTGAAGTTCAACAATTTTATATGTTTACTGACCATTATTATCTTTTGGGAGGAGGGGTTATCCTTCATGGGTTTTGCTCACTTTTTTATTAAGTTTTTATCATCTCTCTTTAACATATGGGGCAACAGACCTAGATGAACAGAGCATCCCAGGGTCATTCATGTAGGGATTGCTGGTGCTAAAAGTGAATATTGACTACAGAAAAAGAAAATTGCTCAAAATAAACTTGTGAATCATTATAACCACCTCTCAAAACTTCTTGCCTCTGTATGCGGATACTACTTTGATAATTGAGAGGGAAGGTAAAGTTTAAAAGAGAAGACAGAGAGAAGAAAACCCAGCTGCTCCTTAAGTCACAACAACTTTCAACAGTCTGCCAGTGTGATCTGCACCTCCGAGGGAGGATCAGCTAAGCATGCAGGCTGCCAGCTGCCAGAGGCTGTAGGAGTTTGCCATACTTGTGTTTATTTTAAATGCAAAAAAGTAAAAACAAAGGAAGAAATAAGAAGAAAATGTTGATAAGGAGCCAGGTGGACAAGACTGATGGTGCATGCTGAACCCAAGCAACAATTTAGGAACATAAACATACCTCTAAAATCAGTAACTAGAGATTCATAAGATAAACACAGGGCAAAGGGAAGAGGACGCTCAACACTAAAACATCAGTCTGAGGGGCTGTCTTGGTGATTGTGGTGAAGTTTTCAGCACAGAGAGGACTGAAGAAGAAATGCAACATACCTGCTCTCTTGGAAAACTGGATGGTGGCAAAGCCCTTCTGCTGGGCAGTGGTTCCCAGGCCCGACAACAATTAACGTCTCCAGGAGACATTTAAAGCAAATAGAAAATTAAATTAAGTTCTCAGAGGCGAGATGATGAAATCCTATTGAAAACCATAGGAGACGTTCTAGGAAATTTTCACTCTTTCTTTCCAGGTGAGGGACAGAGGTCAGCTGTATAAATATTTTAACTCATCAAGTCTACCCATCAGTGCATATGAAGAAATTATATCACCATTGTCTTCTTTATATCATCACCACCATCAGAGCTCACGTGTGGTAAATGCCATCTTATGTTCCGGATTCTCTGGGAGGTACTTTATGCTTCTTTTGTATTTTCCTTATCATATCAACCCTCCATGACAGGTATTATCTATTCTTTGGAGTTTATGAAACTAAGGTTTAGAAAGATTAAAAGATTTACCCAAGTCAGTTCTTGGCACATTTTCCAACCATTCAGTATTGGGATTATGTCACATTGTTCATATTTCTCAACTTCATCAACTGCATTTAGTCTAGGACACAACAATTCCACTCTTAGATGTACACCCAAGACAACTGAAAGCATGCATCTACAAAAAAGACTTGTATAAAAATAGTCATAGCAGCTCTACAGAAACAACACAGATGTCCATTAGCATAACTGTACAATGCAATACTACCCAGAAATTTGGAAGTAACAAATGTTCAAACTGATACACAACATGGATGGATTTCAATAGCACTTCATTGAACAAAACAGGCAAAAAATACATTCTGTATGATTCCATCTATATGAATTTTAAAATACAAAATTAATTCATAATTCTAGAAATCAGGATACTGATTATATCTGGGGGCATGTACATGGTCACATAGTTATATAGGTATGTAAAAATATATTAAATTATGCATTTAAGATCTTTAAATCTTACTGTATATAAGAGACATCAATCAAATGTTGTACTTAAAAAATAAATATAAGGCAACTGACCCAAGGCCACAAAGCTAATGGTGAGCCAAAAATAGACTGCAGGCTTATCTGGGATAAAAAACTATGATCTATAATCAAGGCTATTTTTCCCTAAATATGTGTTAATTACCCCATTCAAATATCACAGTTACTTAACAGAACTGAAATCAACCCAAATGCTTAACCTTAGGAGAATTAGTAAGTAAATTATGGTATGTCCACATAATGAAATGTAATTTACCACCAAGAGATGATTGTGAGGTTTTTAAAGTAATAAAATGAAATGCTTATGATACAATGTGTGTGAAATAATGCAGAATATTAAATTGTACCTATCTAAATTATTATAATTATGTAAACATTAGAAATGCAAATACATAAGACTAAATGGGAACATTAAAAACTCCTAATTTGTCATAATTGAGGGTTCGTAGATGATTTTTTTGCATTTGATTTCTATTAATATTGTTACAATGTTGCTTTGGCAATGAATTACAAAGGACTTAATAATTATGAAATTTTTAAAATCATCCGAGGTCATATTTCCAATGAAATAGAGCTAGCAATGTCTGCTAGAACCCAATCAATTATACCACCCAGATGCTGGAGGGAGAGGAAGCTGTTAAACCAGAGACTCCAAGACTTCCAGTAACTAAAGCTTCTGGGATGAGCCAATTCTTTGTAGTTTGTGTTCATGATAACATAACATATAATTATACTAAATTAAAAAGTAAAAGCAGAGAAATATGAATCAAATAGTTAAAAGGTGCTATTGGTAAGACAATTTCAGCACATTAAAGTCCATATGATACAGGCACTTTTATTATCAGCATAAGCTATTACTTATTGCTTTTGATTGTGGTCTGTTAGACAGCAAGGTCAATGCTAATTTGTGCTATGTAAGTTCAATTTTGTCTTGTTTTTGTGGTACTGGGGTTTAAACTCAAGGCTTCACACTTGCTAGGAAGGCACTCTACCACCTGAGCCACTCTACCAACCCAATTTTTTGTTTTTGTAATTGTCTAGCAGGAGAAGTATAATCTATATGTATCATTAATTTTAAAACAATGGCATACACTATGGGCTAAATATATAGCTGATTGAACACATATTTTTCTTTGCTTCTTTCCCAAACCTTACAAAATTTCTTTAAAGAAATAAAGTTGTACAAGTCCACTCGAGCAAACAATAATAAGACAACAGTGAACAATTCTATCAACTGATGAATAAACAAAATGTAGCATAATCTAAATAAAATATCATTCAACCATAAAAAGACATTAAATACAGGTATATGCTACAATATGGATGTGAGAGAAAAGGAAAGCCTTATACACTATTGGTGGGAATATAAATTAGTGCAGTCTCTTGGAAATCAGTATGGAGAGTCCTTAAAAGCCAGAGATAAAACTTCCATATGATACTGCTATTCCACTTCTGGACATATACGTGGAAGAATGTAAGTCAACACACAGCCATGATACCTGCACACCCATGTTTATAGCAGCACAATTTCCAAGCTCTGGAATCAGACTAGATACCCATCAACCAATTGAATGGATAAAGAAAATGTGGTATACATATACAAGGGAGTATTATTCAGCTATAAAGAAGAATGAAATTATGTCTTTTGCAAGAAAATGGGTGAAACTAGAGATCATCACATTAAGTGAAATAAGCCAGACTGAGAAAGTCAAATATTGCATGTTCTCTTTTGTATGTGTAATCTAGTCTTTAAAACATGATAACAAGAGGAAAGGGATGTGAAACAAGTCATGTGAAGGAGAAGGTACTATTGGGAGGGAGAGGGTATATGAACAGGGTCAAGAAGAGTGAATATGGTTGATGTATTTTCTATGAATATGTTGACGTATGAATGTGGAACACTGAAACCTGTTGACGCTATTTTAAGAAAGAGGATGTGGAAGAGAGAGAATAGTGGAGAGGATGAACCAAATCAGGATAGATTATACACATATATGGAAATGTCACAATGAAACCCCTGTACAACTATCATATGCTAGTAAAAAGTTAAAAATGGATAGCAGGAATGTAAAGCAGGTTCTGTTTGGGTGTTGGTTCCAGCATGAGGGAGAAGACAAAGGAGAGGTTGAATGAAGGGGTGAATATGGTCAAAGTACTTTCTACCCATGTATGAAAATAGAACTATGAAATCTGTTGGGGGAGGGGGGGAGAAATGACCCAAATATTGTATACACATATGAATAAAAGAAAAAAAATTTAAAAAAGAAATCTGTTGAAATTGTTTGAAAAGGGGGGAGGAGGAGGAGAAAGAGGGATAGAGGGGGTGAATTTGATGGACGTACACTGTATGTAGTACAGAAGTGTTACAGTGAAACTACTTTATATAAATAATATATGCTCATAAAAAAGAAATTCTAAAAAATAAATTAAAATTTCAAAAGAAGGCTTAGCAAATATAATCAAGAGGGAGAAATATAGAAGACAGAGCAAAAAGATAGGGGAAAAGGTGAGAGAAGATAAAAACTAGCTAGCACTGTGAAAAAAGAACAAAGAAGGAGTGAGGTAGGCTGAACAATGATTTACAGAGGTTCCAGGTCCTGATTTCTGGAACCTATCAAATATTACCTTATGTGGTAACAGGGACTTTGCAGGTGTGCTTAAATTAAGGATTTTGAGACAGGGAAATTTCCCTGGATTATACAAGCGAGACTCAAATCTAATCACAAGAGTTCTTCTAAAATGGAGGCTAAGGGAGACTAGACACAGAAAAGAAGGCAATGTGACCTCAGAGGCAGAGATTAGAGTTATTGCTCACCAGCCAAGGAATGCCAACTGCCACCAGAAGCTCAGGTAAGGAATGCCTTCTGCCCTCCAGCCTCTGGAGGGGCATCCATCTACTGAGGCAATGACACCAGGTGGACTCTACCCCAAGGAATGATGAGCCCAGGAAGAGGAAATACATAGGGCTTCTTTCCCATTATTAAAATTTCTTTAAAAGGTAATTGTATGATGGATGGGTGAATTCAACTATGATATTGTAAGAACTTTTGTGGCTGTCACAATGTACCCCCAGTACAACAATATGATAAGAAAACAAATTTTTAAAAAGGTAATTATAATGCATGTAAATCAAATGTATTGTAATAAATACTGAGTGAGAGGAAATGGAAATAAGTTTCTCACACTATACATGAAGTGATATACTGTCATCAGAAGGCAGGCTGCAACAAATTAAAGATTCACACCACAAATTCTAATGCAAGTTTCTCAAAGGCAGCACAACTGACACTTTTAGACTGATCTCTGTTAATTTCCTGAGTTCTGAAAAAGTCGATCCTGAGCACTTTCATCAACATTCTCATTGCTTTCATGGAAAAGAGAGAATTCTCAGCTGTCCTGACTCCACCATTTTACTGCCATCACAACAACCTCACGTAAAAGTTTGCTTGTTTCTGTTTGTGTCATCTGTTGCTGACTTCATGACTTAAAATTCAGAGCACAGTTTTATATACTTATTTCCAAGATTTCGAGGACCCTTCACTCAGTTTCCCTTTGTCCTCTGTTGTGTTGACTATTATGGAAATGTCATTAAGTACTTAAATTATAGTATATAAGTGGCAGAAGTCATGTGCCCTTATGCAAACAAAAATCCAAAAATGGTGTTTTTTAAAAATGGAGAACAGGAAGGTAAAACAGGTCCTCTCTGGGGACTGGTACCAGTGGAAGAGGGAAGAATGTAAGGAAAGGGTGTAGGAGGTGAATGTGCTGGAAATATTATGTACTCACATATGAAAATGGAAAAATGAGACCTGTTGGAACTATTCCAGGAATGGGGGGGAGGAGGGATAAAGGAGAATGATGGAGGGGGTGAATTCAACTATGATATATCGTAAGAAATTTTGTAAATGTCACAATGTACCCCCAGTACAACAATAATAAAAAATTAAAAACTGTGAAGATAAAATTATCTGCAAAGAAAAATTATTTTCATACAATATAGATAAAATTATTGGTCCCTTAAATCACTAACAATTAGCTATTGCAACAAATATAAAGAAGAAGCAAAAATAGTCTCCTTAGTCACTTCAGGCCAGTAGTACACACAATTTATGCAATATATAGTTCTCAAGCCATGAACTTTAAAGTTTCTTTCTGATGGAGACAATAACAAAAGCTATTCACCATCTAGCCAAGGATTGTGATCTGATCTGACATCTCACAACTGTGAGGCACATAGGGAATCACACAGAAGGGAATTACACAGACAGAATCAGAGACCTTCCACTCACAATGATAAACCATGAGCTGGGCTCACAGTCCTCTTCACGACAGGCAGGGTCTCATTGCTTCTAGGACCTCATACTCTTCTAGTTGTTTGTCATTCAGTGAAAAAGGTACCATCTAAAAAGATTAAACTAAAGCACACCACCGAAACACTTTAAGGAGAAGGATCCAGGCTTTCCCAGTGTTTGATGGAATCTGGATGGATACTTTTCATTACAAAACAGTGTCTGTGAACTGTCTGAGTTAGAAAACACACAGAAAACAAAATGTGTACTTGCCAGAACTTCCTACTTCTTCTCTCAATATGTATGTATTTATGTATGTGCATATGCGTGTCCACCCTCTTCCAGAAAGAATTTAATGCATCCGTGACATTTCTCCATCTGTACAAAGAAATTCTTTTTTAGTTCTTCTCACAACCTGCAAATATTTACTTCCCTTCCCAACCCAGGACACTGAAGCAATAATATCTAAATCTCGTGTTTTACTGTCTTAGAAGAAAATGTCTTGTCTTTCTAAATAAAGAAAGGCAGAGAATGGAGAAGTTTGGAGAGGTGAGGAGTGCTGGAGATGCTGGCTATCATAAGAAGGAAAGAACTTTAAAGAAACTGGGAAATTAGTAAGTGCTATTGTGGCACTATTCTCAACAGTGAACTATGGAATTATCCAAGTGCCTATCAATGGGTGGACGGATAAAGAAACTGCGAGAAACACACAAACACACACACACATATAGAGGAATGTTATTGGGTCACAAAGAAGAATGAAATCCTGTCATTTGCACCAAAATGGATGGAACCGAAGGACATCGTGTTAAGTAAAATAACCCAGACACAGAAAAACAAAAACTGCAAATTCTCTTTCATATGGAGAAGCTTTAGAAAGTCAACCTAAATACAGAATGGTGATTACTAAAGGCTGGAAAGAGTAGAGAGAAGAGAGTGGGGGAAGGTAAGTTGAATAACAAATACCAAAACACAGTTAGACAGAAGGAATACATTCTGGTATTCCACAGCACAGTGGAGTGACTGTAGTTCAGAATAACCTATTATATACTTTATGGGGATCTAGCGGAGACGATCTCAAAGGCTCTGAACATAAAGAAATGTAGACAGGGAAATGGTGGCTGCTCTGGCTTAGTCAGTGCTTGCAGTGTACATGTGTTGAAATATCACATAGAACCCCATTCATATGTACAATTAATACATGTTAATAACAATAAAAAAGAAGTAAAAGTACCAGATAATGAATAATAATTAATAATCATCATAATAAGCTATTATCTGACAGATAAAAACCCTTAAAACAAAATGTAGAGGATTTACTTCCAAATGAAATATAATGTAAATTCTACACGTGATCAGATCATACCTATATGTTGCGCTTTCAAAAGTGGGTTTAAACAATATCTCTAGGATCTAGACACCAGTGCTGATGCCTGTAATCCTAGCTACTCAGGAGGCAGAGATCAGGAGGATCACAGTTCGAAGCCAGCCGCAGCAAATAGCTCCGCAAGACCCTATCCAGAAAAAAACCCATCACAAAAAGAAAAAAAAAAGAAAAAGGACTGGTGGAGTGGCTCAAGGCATAGGCCATTAGTTCATCCCCTAGTACTGAGAAAAAAAAAATCTCAGAATTAGCAAAAACTCCTGAGAGATTTTCACACCTCCAAAAGCTGTGGAAGTGGTGAGATCCAAGTCTGTATCTCCAAGAAGTAAAAGGGACCAGGTGAAATCTCTATTACAGGTGCAATAAAAAAAAAAATTGTGACAACAATTTATAGAGATATATAAATTTACTTAAATTTACTGACAATTATAATAAGAAGGACCAGAGAAGGGTCGAGGGATCTGGTAGCCATGAGTAGATGGTAGAATAGGCTAGACTGGATGATAGGAAGGGCCGAGGGTTCACCTTCCTCTTTTTGCCACCTTGTGCACACACCAGAGCACTCTGTGACTCTTCTATAACTCTCTGATGGGGCTTGGAACCTGCTACTGGAGCATCCTCTGTGCAGATGATGGACAACACTGCAGGGTTTCTTCTACATTTTAGTTAGGGCTGGGGCTTTAACTCTGTCTTTCACTGTGTGTGTGTGTGTGTGTGTGTGTGTGTGTGTGTGTGTGTGTGTGTGAGGTTGAGGCCTTCTATCCATCTTGTTACTTCAGTTAGTGGAACCCAATATTTGAGATCAATCAGGTAGAAGAACCCTACATCCAGCCACAGAAAAGATTGAATACTATTTTTTCCTTTTTCTCTTCTTATTTTTCTATCAATTATTAAAATGAAGAAATATTAGGAATGGGGAGTTCCAGAAAAGATTACATTTAGTCCAAGAGAACAGCTTAGTAGGCCAAGAGGGTCCAGGGTGGGAGCTTCAATCCAGACTCATAGACCATCTCCCCGAGTGTGGTAGAGAGCTACACCATAAAATCTCTTTAAGGAGATTGTAGATGGGCTGATTCAGAGATTCAGGTCTTTTCCTCTCAGGGATCTCTGGGATACCCTTCTCCTTTTGTTAGTGGAGAGGTGGAGAGCAATGCTGAGTCATTGATAGACTCCATGTGCTAAGAAAGAAGAATCCTAGAATGGAGCATTGGTGTTCCTGAAGACCTGGGGCTGGTGACCTTCTTCAGTAGAGAACAACTGTGTAAACTATTAGTTGAGGACCACATGCAGACAGCCCTTCTTGATTTGACTTTTCCAGGAGGAATCAGTAGAAAATATTTTTATTCTCTTTACAATGGTGGAGCACAGCTTCCACCTGTCCCTAAACCCTTCCATTCCTCGTGAGGCTGGGGAGAAGAGCACTTCGTCCCCATTATAGCTTAGCCCTAAGAACAAGGTTCAGGTTTCCTCTTTTTGAACATCTCAGCCACTGAAGTCACCATGGGCAAAGATGAAGGATGCATCTACATCCTCCTCCACATTCATTTGTCTAGGCCATCACCATTAAAGAACCAAGTGGAGGAACTACTAGGGGAAGGAAGACATCAAAAGTGTACAGAAAGGAATTCGTTCCGGTATCCAACTGATATGCTGCTATCAGTCCTCAGACCTCGAAGACAGGAGAAGTGAGAGAAATGGCAGTCATCCGGGCATCTCTGCATTCTCCTCACCATGCCTTTGCCCCAGATCCAGGGCCTAGAGAAGCAACTTTCATCTCCTACAGAGAGATGCAGGCTAAAGAGAAAGCAAGTCCTTCAAGATTTATTTCTGTTATTTATTACACACATTTATTTTGCACATTCTTCTTTTTATTTGATTCTCTCAACTTGAAATTTAGAGAGGACTGTCATGTCTAAGAGTCAAACAAAAGATTACAGCACTGTTAACATGTTAAAGTCCTAATTAACTTCTAAGAGGATTCCAGAGTATCCTTTGATTCAAAGCAGGAACTATCTGCAGGAACTGATAACTCCTTTATAACCAGAGCGCCTCAGCTCTTTTGTGAAAAACAAAGTTTTATTTGATGGCCAAAGAAGGCTCGTATGCTTCTTCAAGAAAGCTCAGGATTGGAAGGAGATGTTTGAAACAAAGTCAGATCTGCTGGAATAAGTTAAAAGAACAAAGTATGAGAAGAGTAAGAAAACTATCTACTTTCTCTAATCCAGCTTCTGGCCATTTTAACTCAAAGAAACATACTTAAAGTGAACTTAAAGGGAGGAAATACAAAAAATGGGAAACTCAAAATGACATCCAATGACAATAATTAGAGAAAGAAAACAGATTTTTTAAAAAATTGTTTCTATAGCAAAAGAAACAAAAAATATAGACATAAAAATAATCTTTTTAGAGCCAAGTTCAAAATAATGATAAATCTCCTGAAGAGAGGCAGAGAAGTTAATAACAAGGTTGTGGGATAAAGGAGAGAGAAGAAAACATCGCATCACACTCTGCAGAGTAAGAAAGCATGGAGATGAGATGTCTCACTACCACTGATTCTGTTAACCAAATACTAACATAATAAGAGAGGTAATTTCTAAGAAAGACTAATTAATCAGAAAGAGAATGGGAAGAACAAATGAAATATAATTAGCTGGGCTCCTCTCACTCTCTGTCCCATGCTTCCTTCTAGTCCAGAGAGAGAAATAATTAATATTTTAATAATGTTTGCTTGAGCTGCCTGACTATCAAAAATGCCTGGTGACCTTTGCTAGAACTTAAAACACAGTCCAAAACATTTGACCTTTATGAGAGTTTCAGATGGTTTATAAAGCAAACTATGCATCCATTTCATATCCAATCACAACCTACAACTTTTAACAGGCACTAATCACAGCATCTTGGAAACTTCCAAATGGAAACAGTCATTTGTACACAACCTGTAGAATTTAGCTACTGGCTCATTTGAGTTTAGATGCTTCAGGGGATGTGATTTTTTTTTTTTTTTTTTTTTTTTTGCCTACATTGACATACATCCTACTCTTTATTAGACTGTCCTGCCAAGAGAGCATCTGTGAAACTTGCCTCCTGCTACTTTTGTTCTAAAATTTCCCATTAATGGGCATCACCATCACAGTCAGAGGAGGAGTTTCTGCACCAGCATAAAAAGAAGTGGTGAACAATGTCGCCAGAGATTTTGGGAGGAAGGGAAATTATACTAAAAATAAATGGGTTGGGCTTCCTCCTTGTTCCCTAAACACCTGGTATTTACCTTCTGCACTGCTAAGATTAATCATCCTCTCACCCTACAGTGTATTTTTCTGTTTATACACTTATCTTTCCCATTAAAGTGGCACAGGGTCCATAGTAGATACACTGTATTATATGTGTACTGATGTGCCTGGTGAAGAGAAACCAAGGAAATGAGCTTTTGGGTTTTGCTGGGTGATGTGCTTTCCAGACATGGAAAGGATAACTCATGTGGAACTAGAAATCCCTTTATCTGGGCCAGCACCAGAATAAGCCATTAGTTACCCAGAGAGTAAACAAGGAGTCATGTGTTATTCTGGCAGGGAAGATGTAAGCAGCCACTTGGGCTGTGCCAAGTCCAAATGCTGACTCCTCAAAGAGCTGCACGAAGTTAGTCTCCACAAGCTCACTGGCACCCTGGCCTTGCCTTGGGCTCAAGAGGGAAACAGACACCAAGAGCCACACCTTCTAGTATCCTGTCACCACCCAATTCCCAGCATGTCTGTGTCTGGATTAGTCTTTGCTACTTCCTTCCTGTTGTGAGAATCAAAGCCACTTCATACTTCAAGCAAGACCTTCTTTCTCCCTTTCAGAGACCTCAGTCCTTCAGTTTGCTCTTCCCACCCAGCAGAATCATCTCTTTCTTTTCTACAAGATCATTCCATCACCACTGGATGTGTTCTAACATCACTCTGTTCATAACACATACAAAACCGGCCCTGCCTTGACCTCACAGCCCCCTAGGTGCACAGCCTTATCATTGCTGGTACTTCTCAGATTCATTCTCACCCCAGGGCACTATAGCAATAATATCTAAAGCTCCCAGAAATTTACTGTCTTGGAAGAAAATATTTTGTCTTCTAAATAAAGAAATGCAGAAAATGGAGTAGGTTTGAGAGGTTGGCTTGTGTTGGAAACAATTGCTATCTTAGTAAGAACAGGAAAACTTTGAAGAAATTAGGAAATTAATATGAACCATTATAAGGTGGATACAAGACCCTTACAAACTTAAGATTCCCCAAAAATGTTGCTTGCACACACTGTTCTGTACTTATTCACCTCCAACTTGCTCTTCTTTCCTTTCCAAATCACCAAAAGTCACCAGTGAAATCCATTTTATCGAACTCAATGACAATTATTTTCTTAAAAAGTCATTCTCTCCACAAAATAATCTCTTTTTCACCTTCTTGTACTTGCTAAAGAAAAAAACAGTAAAGTAGAAAAAAAAAAAAACAGCTTTCATTCAGTTCTATTGTGATAACAGAAAAGAGACCTCAGTGTGGCTTGATTCCTACACAGCATGGGCAAAGGGAAATTTACAGCCAAGAAGCAGAATAAGCATTGGTGGATGAAAGAGTGCTAAAGGGAAATTTCAGGAGCTAAGGGGGACTCTGGCTAACCTTTCCCAACAGGATTCTTGCTGAAGGCAGGCCAGGGTGATTAGACATCACCTTGGGATAGG
Organism: Castor canadensis; assembly: GCF_047511655.1. NCBI lineage: Eukaryota > Metazoa > Chordata > Mammalia > Rodentia > Castoridae > Castor > Castor canadensis. Next base: position 56,758,171 of record NC_133398.1, on the reverse strand, counting down.
TGGAAGATGAGAAAACCAATTAGATATCAAAGGTCACTAGACATGGGGGATTCTTGCTAAACTGACGTCAGAAGGTTCTTGCTAAAAGTAGATTTCACCAGAAAGTATAAGAAGGTTCAAGATCCTGAATAAAGTTTGGTCAAACAAAGACTCTTTGTCACGCTCTCCCCTTTTTCCTCCTACCTGTCAGATTCTTTCTCACACTCCTTTGCTGGTCCCACTTCTACTTCTGCCCAAACTCCAATTGTTGGAGTGGCACAGGGCTCAGTCTTACACTCTTTTTCTTGGCACACTATATAACTTGTGCACAGAAGACGCCATCCAGTGTCACAATGTTAAATAAATATGCCAGTGACTCCTAAAATTCTATTTCCAATCTGGTTCCTGTGGACTTCAGAATCACCTACAACTGGCACCTTACATTCCTGCTAGCATGACTGAGAGAAAACTCAGACATAACATGTCCAGAACAGAAGTCTTGATTCTCCAGTTCTTCCCCAACCAAGTCACTCTTTGCCTTCCTTTACTAAATGCTCCCCAACCCCTAGTTTCTCAAGTCTAAAACCTAAATCACCCTTGACACCTTCTTTCCTCAACTTCCAACTCTTGCTTGACATCATTCCATGTTGATTGTCCAAAATATACTTAAAATATGTCAACCTCTCTCCATCTTACAGCCTGAAAATTGTCTTCTGTTATCCATTACTATTATACTCCAGCCAGGCTTTCTTTTAAAAATATCTATGTGAGTCTTCTGCTTCCCATTGTCTTCCATACAGAATACAAATTCCCCAGCATGGCTTAAAGGCCTCCATGAGGTGGTCCTATCTGCTTCTATTCCCTACCTGTGACTCTGCACTCTAGCCCACTGGATGGGTTGAATCCCGTGCCTGAAGTCTGTCCAGTATGCCTCCCTGCACTGCATGGAAGAAAGCTAAGGATCACATTCCCCATCTCTCTTGCAACTAGGAACCAACATGTGCTTTCATTCTGCAAATCGTAAGCAAATGTTAGACTTGACTTTGGAGCTCAGTGAAGGTGGAACAGGAGAGGAAGCATCCATTTTGCTGGTGCAGATTGGGTCAGAATCAGTGTGGTTCTGCAGTCATTGGCTTCCAGATCTGGTGGCTTCTTGCAGCATCAGCAGCTTTCCCAAGCCCAGAAAAAAAGGTCCTAGAAGCAGGAAGTTCCAGGAGCAGATTCTCAGGAAATGCCTAGACTTTAAACCCTACAACTACCCTTCAGTTCATCCAATGATTTTGTAAACCATTGAGTGCATGATAAATCCCTTCTTCCTTAAACTACCTAAGGTGGTATTTTTGACAGAGTTCTCTAAAGAGACAGAACTGATAGAACATGTGTGTGTGTGTGCATGTGTGTGTGTGTATAGAAGAAAGAGGAGAAGAAGGACAAAAAGGAGGAGAAGGAGAAGAAGAAGAAATAATTTATCAGGGGAATTGACTGACATGATTTTGGAGGCTGAAATGTCCCCTGATAAGCCACCTGCAAGCTGGAGACCCAGGGAATCTGCTAGTATGGATCAGTCATTCCTGAAGGCCTTGGATCCTCTGGGGCCATGTCTGAAAGCCACCCATGGAGTTCTGACATTGAAGGCAGGAGAATAGGCTATCCTAATTCCAGAAGAAAGTAAGAAGGTCACTCTTCTTCCACCTCCTTATACCATCTCTGGGCCCCCAGCTGATTACACTCACATTGAGCACTGACCTTCCCCACTCAGTCCACTGACTTACTTGCCATTCTCCTTTGTAGATGCACCTGAGACAGCCCAATCATTCTAATCAAGTGCCAAACCACTGAGTTTCTATTTCCACAGAAGAAGGATGGGTTCTGTGACTACTGAAGTGTTGAAAATAATGAATGTGCATCTGGTGATCTGTATATCCCTTAGTTCAATCACGTTTGCACCCAGAATCAACCATCACAGATAGTTTCTCTTGCCTCCAACTGGACTCTTAACAGTTGGGCTGACTTTTAGGTATTAAATGTGGTTTTAAATCATTCTGCCTGAATTTAAGCCCTCATTCTGGCACTTACATCCTGTATGACCTTGAATGAGTTGCTTACTCTCTACAGCTTCATTCATAGACAAGGAAGGAGTAAAACCAGCATCTATCCCAGAAGGCAATAAATGTTAACTTTTATAATTAAGTATTATCACATCTTTACTCTGGGCCTTAGATTTGCTCTATCTTATGACTGAGCCTTTTTTCTCTGCTCTGCCCCCAGTTAATGCCCATGCATTCTTCAAGTTTTAGTTTACATATTCCCTCAAAAGTGACTTCCTGGTCCATTTTAACTATGGCCTTCCATTTCTTTCTGCTCCTAGTAGTGGTTTTCCTTCTTATCTCACTCATCAAAATTTGGAATCATGTATTTTTTGTGTATTTACCTATCTATTGCTAATCTCACCGCTACAAGTTCCACAAAGGCAGAAGCCATGACTGCATTTGTCTCCCTATAGAGCCAGCACCCAGTGTGACATGTGCTTGATACAAGAATAAATTCAACAAACATTTCTCAAATTGAATAACCCAGTCATGGTAGTGGCAAATGTATCAGAAGTTTTGAAGATGTTGAGAATGTGTCTGTCACCAAGTCCTAACATAGGGAACCACCATCAGAAAGCCCAGAATTCCAGAATGAGTTTGAGAAATGACTTGCAAATATTCTTTATAACACGAAGTGACACATTGATTGCCCTCTAGAATTTTCTAAATGCTCTTAGATAAATGAATTCTTTTCATCCTTGTGAAAATAAATGAATTCTTTTCATCCAATTCTCTTTTGGTCCCATTTTACAGAACGGGAACTGAGCTGCAGTGTCTGCAACACGCCCAGCCTCACTCACAGGAAGCAGTGCATGCCATGAATCACTGCTATAGAAAGAAGCTCCAACCTTGCTTTGCCACTTTCTGCCTGTGTATCTTGGGCAAATTACTTGACATCTCTGAGAGGCTTTCTTCATCTGTGAAAGGAGGTGATAGTATTCATTTTTCTTAAAGAGGATTATATGGATAATATCTGAGGTATGCACTGAGTAAAGAGAACAGTCCATCATCATCATCATCATCATCATCATCATCATTGTTTGCTTGCTTGTTTGAGACAGGGTCTTACTATGTAGCCCAGGCTGGCCTCACACTCTCGATCCTCCTGCTTCAGCCTCCTGAGTGCTGGGATTACAGCACTGTTAAATCACACAGTTTTACTCAGCAAGATGGTAAATCAGCCTTCTCCATAAGATCTTTGAGTTGTAGACCATTGATATCTTAGAATTACATATTAATCTAAGCTGTGACATGAATTCTACTCTCCATTTTGTTAACTGAGGGAGTTCATCCCCACATTATCAGGCACAGACACACAAATCCAGCTTTCATGTCATGTTCCATCTCTTCAGTTAAATTGTTGAGTCTCCTTTTATGAGGGTGCTTTAGGCATAGGTTTTCATTATTCATTAATGGATGAGTAAATAAGCAAAAAGAAAAAAAAGGCACTTCAAGAAACCAATCCAATTTCAGAATGAATTCTATATGAGAATGAGGTGATCCAAATCAGAGCCAAAGGTCCTGGCCCCATGCTCTGAACTTTTTTAAACATTAAGCCAAAAAAAAAGGAGGAAATCATCTTTGTGATGAGTGAACTCTAGGCATATCACCACAAGCAATGGTTGTGGTTCCACTGCCATCAGAATGACCTGGTTAGGCCATCACAAAGCATGCATGACCCTGTCCCAGGGAACTCAATTATGTGAAGAGAACAGATGACAATAATTAGGAGAGCAAGTGATGGGGTGAACCCTGAGGTTCTCATTTTCAGCATCGTCTAGATGTTATCTGCTACAACCACAATAAATTGCACATAGCCCATCCTTTCAAAGGGATTATAAATTCCCCCATTTCCTTCCCCAAGGCTATGACTTCAACATCTTGAATATCCATATCAATAAGGATCCCTGGCTTTAATCCTGTGAGATTGACCACATTGTTTCCTGTTTGTAACTCAGCTGAACACAATGGATGGAATTCAGTAGCAGGTCTTATGTCTTGATCACCCTCCCATTGAGGTCACTGGCCATTTTGTTTCTATATTAAATAAAAACTTGTTCCTCACAGCAGAAAGGCTTCCCAGATACAATGGAAGGCACTAAAAGGCCATGGATGTGTAGCTGCTCTAGAAGTGATGAGAAACAAGGCTTCTGACTGATCTCTGAAGTTTTCCTTCAGAATTTCATGTTTTAATCATAAAAATGCCAGCTGCTATAGTGGGAAAACAGATAATATGACTTGAAATAATGATAGCCAATATTTATTTAACACTTAACCTTTGTCAAAAACAGTGCTAGATTTCTGGGCAACTAACTCTTTTATCTTTATCACAGCCAAGTAAAGTAAGTAATATAATTATCTCCATTTCACAGATGATAAAATGGAGGATTTTCTGAGTTACATAGCTAGTTAGAAAAGTAAGTGACACTCAAATTCAGGTCAACTGACCTCAAAGTCATCATTAGTGTGTCTCCATATAGGGTCCTTTCCCCTAAACCAAATATCCACTAAAGCCAGCACTGAAAGAGTAATAATATTCCTCCTACCTTTCATCCTGCAGGTATCAACTCCTTAGAAGTTTCCTCCTCCAGAATCCCCCTTAATTCACCCTCCTATACACCTGTAGCCCTCAGTGTCTCTTCACCCCAGAATTACTTGTAACATCTGTTCTCTTCCACTGGACTATGAGTTCAAGAAGGCAAGGGTTAGGTCTGCCATGTTCATAGTTAGAATCCCAATGAGCAAGAATACCATATTATTACCATTATTATTATGCACCTCATAACAGCCAAGAGATATTTGTGGGACACATGGATTCATGAATAAGGGTGATACTCTATCACAGATGCAGAAAAGAGTAACATTGCAATCAGTAGATTGAGTAAAGAAGAGCCACCCTCACTGATGTGGGCAGACATCATCCAATCCATTGAGGGTCTGAATACAACGAAAAGTCAGAAGAACTTGTATGCACATATGAATAATAAAAGAAAAATGAAAAAAAAAAAAAAAGAAAAGTCAGAAGAAGGGTGAGTTTGCTTTCTGCTAATGTTAGGATGTCCACCTTCTCCTGCCATCAGACATTAGCATTCCCCATTTGGGCTTTTGGATTTGGACCTGTACTTAAATTGTCAGTCCCCAGTACTCAGGCCTTCAGGCATATACTAGAACAACACAACTGGCTTTTTTGAGCCACCACTTAAAGACAGCATTCCTTGGGATGTATCATTATCATAATCCATTGAGCCAATCTCTTATAACAAATCTTTTCCTGTATGTGTCTATAAATCTTATTGACTGACTTATACAATGGTTCTTTTCATAATATGAGAGCAGAGGATCTCATTGCTTTGTGTTGGGAATCAGAGAAGCAGGTGAAACTGGGGGCATGCTTTTGAAAGTGCTATAAATCCCTAATGACACTGATTCTTTGATTTTAAAGGAGTTCAGGTTTCCTTGTGGTATTGAAAAACAGCTATACCTTAAATATGCCACACATAGAGTATTTTTAGCTTTCTTGCAATGGAACATTGGTAGATGAAAGGAACATTGGTGTCCAAATATAGGTGTGCAAAGAAAAGCTTTAAATATTTAGTGTCATGTTCTTGCCAGCAACAATAATTTCCTTTGAGGACAGCACCAGCTAAAAACATGGTCATTCCTCTTCCAGTTAATTATTAGGACTGGCTACAGGGTTTGCAGAACCCAGTGCAAAGGGAAAATGTGGGTCTCCTTGTTCAAAATCAATTAAGAATTACAAGAAAGTAACAGTCAAGTTTTAAACCAAGTGGGGGGTCTCTTCTAAGTCAGAGTCCCTGTGTTGACACCCTGTGTGTAGGCAGATGAAATCAGTCCTACAACTGATACTTTCAGAGTTCTTGATAGTATTATTACTTATTATTATATTAATATTATCACTTATTTATTTTCTGTAATCTCATCCTCATAACAACTCCCTAGGGAAGATATTTATACAAACTAGTCATTCTGATATCAAACAATGAAAGACTTTGCTTTAACTGAATGGTGGGAAGGGACTAACAACAAGAACAGAAGGAAGAAATGACAAAAAATGGAGACAAGGAACCGAGGAAGCAGTGCCATTAGGAACCGAGGAAGCAGTGCCATTCTGACCAATCTAAATTAAAATTCAGGTATGTCCTTCCTCCATTTGATTTGCAAAGAGAAAGAAAAAGAGACAGAGTAAAGGGTTCCAGAGTTTAACCTAAGGAAACAATTATCATCTCAGGATAGGGGGCAATAAATGCTATTAATCACACACACACACACACACACACACACACACACCCTTTTTTTAAGAAGCAAGACTGTTGGACAGTCACAAACATCCCCGCTAGTATCAATTGTTGGACCAGCATCCTCCCGTCAGTCTTTCTTGATCTGAATGAACTTCAACATCTAACAGTGCTCAGTGGCTGCCGTAGCATAAATGTGGGTGTGGAGGATGGAAGAAGAGAAAACCAGGAAAACAAAAGCCACTGCACTCTGATCAGCATTGCACTCTTCTTGCAGCTTCCTTCCAACCTGAGTAAACCATGGTCTAAGCAACCTGGGGAGAGCAGGACTCCTCTCCAACACTGCATTATTAATTAACAGCTCTAGATTTAGGTACTTGAAAAAAAAAAAAAAAGAACTATTTCAAAACAAGTTTCGTGTTATCTACACACAATGGAATTTTATGCAGCCATGAAGAAGAACGAAATGTTATCATTCGCTGGTAAATGGATGGAATTGGAGAACATCATTCTGAGTGAGGTTAGCCTGGCCCAAAAGACCAAAAATCGTATGTTCTCCCTCGTATGTGGACATTAGATCAAGGGCAAACACAACAATGGGATTGGACTATGAGCACATGATAAAAGTGAGAGCACACAAGGGAGGGGTGAGGATAGGTAAGACATCTAAAAAATTAGCTAGCATTTGTTGCCCTTAACGCAGAGAAACTAAAGCAGATACCTTAAAAGCAACTGAGGCCAATAGGAAAAGGGGACCAGGAACTAGAGAAAAAGTTAGATCAAAAAGAATTAACCTAGAAGGTAACACACATGCACAGGAAATCAATGTGAGTCAATGCCCTGTATAGCTATCCTTATCTCAACCAGCAAAAACCCTTGTTCCTTCCTATTATTGCTTATACTCTCTCTACAACCAAATTAGAGATAAGGGCAAAATAGTTTCTGCTGGGTATTGAGGGGGTAGGGGGGGAGAGGGAGGGGGCGGAGTGGGTGGTAAGGGAGGGGGTGGGGGCAGGGGGGAGAAATGACCCAAGCATTGTATGCACATATGAATAATAAAACAAAAAAAAAAAAACAAGTTTCAGTGACATTTATGATGAGATTTACACAAACACTAACTAAAGAACAGTCATGGATAAAATGCACACCGTATAAACCAAGGTCTTGCAATACAGTCATTTGCAATGAGCCTGAGTTGAAATCCTATGTTATTCACACTCAGAAGAATCAACCATCAACGACATCTCTGCTTCCTCACCTCAGAACAACCCAGTAAAAGCGAATTAGACTGGTTTTTAATGACTAAGAGTTATTGTTAACTGTCAGGATAAAAAGCTACTAGACATGAAAGAGTCTGCCAAAGATTAAGACCCTGGCTTCACTATGACCTTGCTTTATGACTCTGGACAAGTTACTTCACTCCTCTAAGCCATGGCTTCCTCAACTATAAAAATGAGACAGTAATTAACATAGCATAACAACACCACATCCAAGTGTTGTGAGTATTAAATATGAAAACTGTGTAAAATGTAAGTGTGGTAGCTGGTACATAATAAATCCTACATCATCATTGCTGGGACACTAAGGTTCTAACTTACACAGTTTCGAGTTGGTTAATGGTCTCAAAGCCAGTACCTCTCTCACTGTTACCATAACCTTATTGCCTAGAATTTGGAAAGGTGCCTGTCAAGAGCCAACACTTAGTACATCTTTGTTGAATAAATGTCACTAAAAATAAGTGTCTGTTTACAATGGTAGATTCTAAGCTTCATTGAGACTGGGACCAAAAATTAACTATTCATCCTCTTCTCCAAAACATATCTATTTATTGGGCTTTTATGCTTTTCCAGGTACTGTGCTTCTGTAGTGCTTAACTGAGACAAGGCAAATGCCTAAAATGTTTTTATTAAAATAAGAACTCCTGACACCCTCTCTCCACACTCTAAAACTCGATTGCAACCTGCTGGGCTCTTTGACATGCAGTCCATGGTTTTCTGGAATCCTTCATTCCAGAAAAAGCAAAAGTCAGTAAAGAAGACAATAAAACTATTTGTTTTCCAAGGAACAGGACACTGGGCTAGGAGCAGCTACGTCAGAAGTAGGGTGAAAGCTCTTCAATGGCAGGAGCTTAGGTTTTCAGATTTGGGATTTTTATTAATGAATGAATACACACATTCACATTCATGTTCACACACACACACAGACCTCATTGACTATAATAATTGCATCCTTTTTGTGTATAACCACAACCCCAAAGTTTCTCTGAACTCTAAAAGTCTAGTAAAAGGGCTTCTCATTCTACAGGACAAAGTGAGTTTCAAAAGTCACTATTATTAGCCTCATCCCAAGAAAGAACTGGGGATGTCTCCAAATCTCAAGAACTACCCATGAAACAAGCTAGTCCAGGACTGCTCAATTCTCTTCTCCACAACTCAGCCCTGCCTCCAGGGACCTTTCTCAAGTGCCCTTGTGTGAGTATCAGAACCAGAAACTAGGTGCAAGGAATCTCTCAATTACCCAAAATGCTTTTGGACAGAAGTATAAAGAAATAGATTTTGTAATAAGTACACTCTTGGAAGATGCAGTAACAAACAACATTCCCTCGGGTCCAGCAAAAGGTAAATACTTAGTATTGTGACCTGTCCTAATGGGGTTTTTCCTGGTCACCTGGGCACTTGTCCAATTTTTAGTAGCTATTGACCTGTATCAATGCCTGTACTCTTGCTTTCCCTCTTTCTTTCTCTTTATTTTTTTTTAAACAAACTACAGTATTTTGCAGTAATCACTTACGTATTCTGGTAACTTGAATTAGAAGGCCTAGAATGAGAATATCAGAATATATGCCTGACTTACCCAGATTCAGCGTGAGACTGGACAGAGCTGAGTTGTCTAAGCAAAGCTCTCAGCGAGGCTGTGGAGGCTTTGGTTTGTCAGACCATGGGAGCTCATTGGTAAAAGATCCCACAGATGAGGTCAGCCCTCCATGGGAACTGCAGGTGGGAGCCAGGCCATGGGAACAGTCTTTCCAGACTGTGCTCATGAAAGAGCACTAGTTATTTTTTTACATTAGATTTGCAAAGCTTATATTTTAAAGAATTCCAGAAAGTAACATGTCATTGAGAAACATGGTAGATGTATAAAACATGAGTGTGACATATTCTCTGGTTTTCTTTAAGGTATTAGTAAAAAAAGAAGATAAAGGAAGAAAATAAGTGTTCCAGATGAATCTAGTGTGTGCAACTTATTTAGCACCTTGATTTTGTTCATGCTCTAGCCTAAGTAAGTACAAAACATTTCAACCAGAAACTTGTGTCTACCTTTGGAAAAGTAAACAACAAAACTAGGCTGGGAGTGGTAAATCAAGCCTGTAATTCCAGCTACTTGGGATCAGGAGGATCAAGGTTCAAGGCAAGATCCAACAAAAAGTTAGTGAGACCCCAGCTCAGAAACAAGCCAGACATGGTGATACACACCTGTAATTCCAGCTATGCAGGAGACATAGATGGGAGGAACATGGTCCAAAGTCAGCCAGGGCAAAAACTAAGAGACCCTACCTGAAAAATATCAAAAGCAAAATGGATTTGAGGCATAGTTCAAGTAGTAGAGTACTTGCATAGCAAGTACAAGGCTCTGAGTTCAAATCTCAGTATCACCAAAAAGAAAAACAAAACTGTATTCTTAGACATGATTAATAAGTCCAGGTTTTCTGAAGATCAAGTGCTTAATAAGAGGGGCTATGCCTTTCATATCTGCAAAAAGAGACAGAGAGAGAGAGAGAGAGAGAAGGCCTGCAAAAATCAGTGCAACAGGTATAGACAGATGGGCTCCAAAACTAGAATCCTAGTTTTAAATCCACATTTGGATACTTTCTGGCTATGTGATCTTAGCATGTTTTGCATGTCCTTGGAACTTTTGTTTCTACTGTAAAAATTATAATGTCAATTCTAGTACCTAAGAATATGGGGCAGACTTTTCAAAATGCAAGTAGCTGCACATTAGCAGGTCATAATGGCAGTTGTGTGAGTTATAACCAACTTAGAACAAAAATGAAATGGTACAGAATAGAAAATATCCAGGGTGCATTGTGTATCAGAATGGTATCACTTCATGAAACTTTTACTTTAATTTTTAAATACATATAATTACACATATTTCACATACATAACTAAAATATATTTCTTGCTAAAGGTCATGGGCAAAGGTTCACATTCACTCTTAAGTTTAACATGAATTAAGAAGAGGCACATACATGAAAGTACCTTGTCCACAGTAGGGGTTCTGTGACTGGCAGTTTTCTTTCCAGGGAGAAACTACTGTATTTGAACAAATGCATAACAAAATTTCATTTATGTTCCATGCACAGTTTCTCATTTTTTTCCTTCTGACTGAAAATTTCCACATTTTGTTAAAACTAGCTTCTATGAGATATGATCCGCCAAATTGAAGGAAAAAACACTTTAAGATCATGTAGGAGAAGTTCACAGAATGTATCTTCCTGATTTCAGAAAGGGGTCATTTATTGGGGATGATTACCAAGAGGAAATCAGCTCTTGTGTATTTGTCTTTACCAATTTTCTGTGTGTCAGCTTTACTTTTTTGCAAAGAAAAGTAATATCTACAGCAGAGAGAAGCTGAAGCTAAAGGAAGGAATAACAGCCACTGATCTCTACAGACCAGACCGTGGTGGAGCCCCTTTGCAACTCTTTGAGGAAGCACACTGCTGTGTGCTTGTGAAGAACCTGAAGCTGGGAAGGAGGTAAGAAACTCATCAAAGTCCTTCAGCTAGTTTGTAATAGAGCCTAGACTGAAGCCAGATTGACCCCAAATACCATGCCTCTCTCATCTATCATGTAACAGAGTTCATGGTCCTAATTTCTCGAAGTAATGTGTTATTCCCTTTGACCCTGAGAGGAAAATGTCTTCTATCTTCTCTCTTATTTACAGCAGTGGTGAGATCATTCGTTTTCCATCAGAGAAAACAATTCAATATTAATTCCATGAAGAGTCAGGGAATTATGGATTCCTGAGCACATGAAGATCTTATTTTCCCAACTTTTATATCCTTCAGTGGATAAGCCAAGAAATGCTATATCTATTCTCCCACAAAGGAATTAAACTGAGATTTAAAGAAATAGAAAGACCAGCCTGGTATGATTACTGGTACATGCCTATAATCCCAGCACCTGGGAGAAAGTTCAAGGACAGCCTGGGCTATACAGCAACAGCCTGCCTCATAAAACGAAGGACTGGGGTTATAACTCAGTGGTGATGTGCTTGCCTAGCTTGTGCAAGGCCCTGGGTTCAATCTCCAGCACTCAGAAAAAGAAAAAGAAAAGAAAAAAAATGAAGCAACCAAAACCTAGCATGCACACTCACTGTTCCTCCCCTGTGAGTTTTTCTCACAGTGCTCCCTCCCAGGAGAACAGACTCCATCATGGTTCTCTCACATTTGGCAAGGACTTGAGTGGACTGTCTTTTTCTAGACAAAAACCAGGCCAGGAAGGGCAGAGAATGGAAATGTCTGTAAAACCCAGTCTCAGGGAAATAAAGGGTTCTTATCACCGGACTGTCAGGGGAAACTAAAAACTAAGGGAAAACTAAAAAACTAAGTCAGGAAAAAAAACCTGACTTAGTTTCCAATACTAAAAAAAAAAAACAAAAACACAATAGAATTCCGAAGCTGCTCAGGATAGGACACTTGTAAATAATTTACCAAATAAGACTGATCCTGTACTATGCCTGGGTCCCAGGGGAAACAGAGGGGCCAAGCTCGCTCAGTATCTACAGTAAGAAAGGGATTAAGTTTATCTTCCTCACCTCTCATTTGCTCCTTTCTTGCTCATGGATACTTTTGCCCTCAAAACTTCATTTTCCCTTCTTTTATCAATATCAGTCCTTAAGAAAGGATTCTTGGAGGCTGACAGAATGGTTCAAATGGCAAAGCACTGGTCTAGCAAGCATGAGGCCCTGAGTTCAAACCCTAGTGTCACCAAAAAGAAAAAAATTTTAAAATGTAGAAAAGGATTTTTGTTTATTTGTTCCTACTAAGGTAAACATTAATGATACACTCAATGTGCTACTTGCTCTAGGGAATTCTGCCTCATAGCCAGAGAGAGGAAGACAATGCTGGTAATTTTAATACTTTTTAATCACTTCCTAATTTTGTCCTTTTCTGGAGAGGTTCGTTTTTCCTCCTGATCCTCCTTTACCATGAAGACTAAGTAAGCAATGAGACTGGGAAGGAGAAGGGAATGTCAGAGGCAGACAAAGTCCCAGCCTCATAGGGAGGAGAGGCACAAAGATACCTGCCCTTTCTTGATCAAAGGCTAGTTACACTATGAAGGGAAACTGAGGTAAGTAAGAATGTTAGACTGCAGACATCTTTTCCTCTTTCACTGACTACCTCAAAAATGAAAAATGAAATAATTTCATGGCTGGATGCAGTACTCCATGCCTGTAATTCCAGATACTCAGGAGGCAATGATCGGGAGGATTATGCCTTGAAGCCAACTGGGGCAAAAGTCAGCAAGACCCCCTCTCAACCAATAAAGCTGGGTATGGTGGCCATCCCTCTCATCCCAGCTATGTGGAAAGCATAAATAGGGGAATCATGATCCAGTCAGGTTCAGGCAAAAAATGCAAGATCCTATCCCAAAAATAACTAAAACCAAAAGGACTGGGAGGGGCATCTCAAGTGGTAGTGCAAGCATGAAGCCCTGAGTTCAACCCCCAACACCACCACCACCAAAAAAAAACTCACATAACTTCATAAGCATTCAGAACACTGGGGCTGGTGGCCCACCTTACTCAGACCCATGGTGGGGAGGTCTTGAGTCCAGACATGAACCTGAGCCTTGAGCTCATTATATTCAATACAGTCTAGAAGAGAAGGGAGTGGCCTGGAGTGTCAGTGGAGGCCTATAGGCCTAAGCATTAAAAGACAATTTAAATCATGTCAGGCTGAATTTCACACTGGGCTGACCATGAAGAAGTACCAATATTTAACACTTCTTGACCTAAAAAGCAAATTCGTAGGTGCTACCTGGAAAAAAAAAAAAAAAAGCTGGAGTTTGTGGTCATCAGCCTCCCATCAATATAAAAAACACCTCAGGTGATCAACTTATGAAGAGAAAGCATTGATTTTGACTCACAGTTTGGGAGGATCTAGTCCATGATGGGTGGGCCCCATTATTTTGGACCCACAACCAGGCTGCACATCAAAGCAGGAGTACACAGCACAGCAAAATCACTTAATCTTGAGCCAGGGAGCAAAGAGAAAAAGAGGAGAGGGTGAAGTTCCCACAATCTTCTTCCAGGGCATACCCCCATTGACCTGAAGACCTTACACTAGGCCCTACTTCCTAAACCTTTAACACATGGACATTCCAGTTCTAAACTATAGCAGACTTCATTAGGAAGATGAGATAAGTAAACTACATTTCATTTCTTTTTCTTTTCTTTTCTTTTTTCTTTTTCTTTTCTTTTTTTTTTTTGCAATACTGGGGTTTGAACTCAGGGCCTCATGCAAACACTCTACCACTTGAGCAATGCCCCCAGCCCTTTTTAATTTTTAGTTATTTTTCAGATAGGATCTTGTGCTTTTGCATGGTGCTGACCATGGACCATGATTCTCCTGCCTCTGCCTCCCATGTAGCTTTGAGATAGGCTCTCACTAACTTTTTTCCTGGACTGGCCTCAAACTTTGATCCTCCTAGGTCTACTTTCCAGGTAGTTGGGATTATAGGTGTGAGCCACCACATCTGAACTTACATTCCATTACTTTATACATGAGTGTAGTGAGATTAAATGTTTAACCTTGCTACATAAAGAGCAAGGTATATTATATTATATAATATATTATATATTATATATATTATATATAATATATTATATTTTGTCCACCTCCCCCACCCATTCCCCCTTGATTCCCCACTATGCAACCTGGAAAGCTGACTTGTATAGGCTGCAACAACAGGCTCCTGATTCTTCCTGCCGTGAACCCTGGCAGTACGAGGAAGGAAACTGAGGTTGTAATATTCATATTTCCTGCAAGAAGGCTTAGCTATGCACCTCTACTCTAGATCACTATTTCTCTCAATGCCACTTTCTAATCAACTGGCTATAAATCAAGGATCCCTAAACTCCCTCCTCTGTTTCCCTAACTTGCTAGGATGGCTCACATCTTAGCAAGACACTCAGGAAGACACTTTACTTATATCTACCAGTTTGTTATAAATGACAGAATTCAAGCATGACCAAATGGAAGATGCACAGGGCAAGGTATGGGGTGGAAACACTCAGAGCTTTCATGACCTTTTCTGGACACAGCACCCTACCAGCACTTCAATGTTCACCAACCCAGAATTCACATTTCAGAGTTTTTCTAGAGCTTAAAATCTGTAGACCCTGTCCACTTCGCTTCTCAGGGGAGGTGGTGGGTAGGACTGAAAATTCCAACCCTCTGATCACTTGGTCCTCCTGTAAGCAGATACACCATGAGGCTATGTAGGGGCCCCACCCTAAGTCACCTCACTAACATAAACTCGGGTGCCATCAAAAGGGGATCCTTATGGATAGAATGAGGCATTCTACCAATTCAGAAATTCCAAGGGTTTTAGGAGCTCTGCACCAAGGTGTGGGACAAAAATGAAGTATATTTTTTGTTATACCACAAATACAATAAATATTAATTGAATAAATAAATTAATGAACCCAGATACAGGGAGACAGGAATAAATTGTCACTTAGGATCTAGAATAGGAACCAAGAGATGGTTTGGTCAGGAACAGACCCACACATAAATGAGCCCCAACCATTTTGGGGTGGGTTATTCTTCTCACAATCCAGTTCCCATGAAGGAGCAATAGCCTGACCTTTCTGACTTCACATGCCCCACTCTTGGCCAATAGAGTTAACACCTTAACCAACATTTCCACCACTGAGTATATGGCATTAGAGAGAGAGCTCCCCAAAGCAAGTGCAAGGACCTGTCTCTGGAAGAAAGAGGAAGAAAGGGAAGACTGGACTGTACTCATAAACATCACTGTCTTCATGGCATCTGGTTTACTGAGGAGCCTCACTCTTCCAGCAGTAGAAACAAAGAGACTTGTTTATTTCAGTAATGGTCCTGGTCTCGTTGAACTCCACTTTCCCACTTAGCCCCCCAAAGAGTGACCTCTTAGATCCACTGTCTACTTTCCCAGCCACTTTTCATGGTTAGAACTGATTTTCAATATTTAAGACTCAGCCTTATTCACTTCAAGCATTTAGTCTCAAACTTATACCAGTTTAGATTGAAAGAAAAAAAATTCATGTGTGGTCTTCACTGTGATGAATTCTGAGGGTTTAGTCCTGACCATCAACCCCATGATAACTCAAGGTAGCACTGAAGAAGAAAGGAAAGGAAACAGCAGAAAGGTTGGCAGTAGCTGTGTCCAAGATGCAGCAGAATGATTAGGTCTTTGGAAGAAGATGGGCAATCAGAGGGGATTTCTGGAAGTGGTGACATCCAAGCTGAATGAATAGAGGTTGACAAGCATTCAAACGTAGAGTTGGTCAGAAGAAAACTGCTCTGTGGACTAAGTTTAAATGACTCTCCATACAGATCCTCAGGAGAACAGCTCAAGAAAAAGAAGGGGTGATGTCCCAGAAGCCACTGGAGAGGAGGCAGGAGAGTCTTCATGTGACTATGTCTTCCACTATGTCACCCTTAAAAGCTGGGAGAAGTGAAAGGCAAAGAAGATAGTCCAGTGGGGGACAATACGGAGGAAATCTTAGTCCTCTGTTCTCAGGTAACCTCACTGGGTCAAAGAAAGTCATGGGGAGTCTAGAAGCCTTAGCTTCTCTTGCTGCCAGCCATTCATCATAACTTCTCTGGTAGGAGGGGTGGCACCACAATCAAGTTAAAATAAATAAACAGATGTGTTCTCTGGTGAGCACCAGAAAGGCATTTGCTCAAGCTTGCTTTCAAAATATAATGAGCATCAGGTTCCCTTGCTCATGACCTAAGCCAAGAGCAGACAGAGTTATTTCTGTTCTTTAAAAAAATAAAATACTGGGTATTGAGGGGGGGGGAGCGGGAGGGGGCGGAGTGGGTGGTAATTGAGGGGGTGGGGGCAGGGGGGAGAAATGAACCAAGCCTTGTATGCACATATGAATAATAAAAGAAAAATGAAAAAAAAAATAAAAATAAAAATAAAAAAATAAAATAAAAAAACCATTTACCTGCAAGCTAAGATGAAGAATGTTTGCCTAATGTGCCACGTGGTTAAGTTCTTAAACCATTTGAAAATGTTTTCCTGTCAGACCAGTTATCATAGCTAAAACTATTTGTATGATAGAGGTGAATTTCTAGATATCACAATTCCTCATTAACAATTCTCATTAATTAATATTTATGAACAATTCTCACGTGATCTGCTAAATATGGTAATAAAGACTTTATTAGTTTTTATAACTAATAATTTTACTTAGTTTTATGGGCTAATAAGGATTATAAGAATATCTTTTTTAATAGAATGTCATCATAGCATCTTCTTTAATGTACGTATATTTAAGCTGCTCATCATCTCTCTCCTCGCATTACAGAGGTCAAGTCTAGGTGAGCAAGGGTCTTGTCTCTGTTCACTACAAATCTCCAGCACTTAGATTAGCACCTGGGTCATAGTAGAAGTTCAATAAACACCTACCAGTCAGAAAAGAACAGCAGTGGTAGATATGAGACATTAGGTTATGGAGTCAGATACCTGATTCAAATCCTATTTCCACTATAAACTAGCTGTGTAAACCCAGTAAACAAGTCACTGAATATTCAGGGGTCTTATTTTCCTTATCTTTACTGTGGGATTCAAATACTTTACTGGGTTATCTATCAGTACATGAAATAATGTATTTGAAAAAAAAAAAAAACAGCCAAAAGGGTGGTGGAGCATACTCGTAATCCCAGCATGCAGGAGGTTGCAGCAGAAGAATCATAAGTTTGATGCCAGTTTGAACTACCTAGTGAGACCCCGTCTCAAGTAATAAAATAGATAAAATATCCTAGCATGAAAGAAGGGAATCAATGTCTACTAACTGAATCTAATATTTTTTTATTCCTAGATATAGTCCTGGGATGGCATATCCTAACAATTTAGCAATCCAACAATTAAATATAGCCAAATTTCAGTCAATATAGAGTGATTAAACAATGGATCCGTAACTTAGAATTTTAGGAATCTTGTTAAAATGTAGATTCCTGAGCTCTGTCTGTGAAGATATGGATTTTGTAAGACTTCGAGCACTCTGTCTACGGACAGACTTGGACAAACATGAAACCAAAGGCAGAAGCAAAATTTAATCAGCAAAAATATTTTGATCAAGAGATTGATAGTTTCATAGTCAACATATGCCCTAAAATGTGGAGAGCCAGAGGGAGGAGGCAGAAAGAATCAGGTAAGGAAGGGTTCCTGAGAGTTTTAGGATTTGATTGCATGGTGAAATTGTTCAGAGAATGAGGCCATCTGTACTGCTGGGGTTCAGAGTGACTTAAGCATGTTTCTAATTGTTTTGATGTTAGAAGAGACTGAAATGTGCTTTTCTCTGCCCCCCCACCCCGCCCCCACTCCCCAGCTACCACTACCACAGACAGGCCTTAGAGCAATGGTTATTTCAAAATCAAATCTAATCCATTTATCTTACTTAAACTTGAGTCAGAAATGTTTTTAGTGTTAATTTAGAAGTAACAGAAAGCCTTTACCATGAAGACAGCAGAGAGGAATTTCTCTACCTTTGGTAAAAATATTTTTATGACAAGCATTTGGAATTGAAGTATGGCAATTAAAAATGAGAGAAAAGGGAGGCAGGAAATCAAAAGCAATTAGGAAGGATTTTTCTAGTGGTGCTTAACGACTACTTCCGTTCAAACTGAACAATCTCAACTGCTCTGAACTTTTAATTTACTGCTCTCATGCATCCCATCCTTTTACTGTGGGCACAGGGAAAGGGTACAGTTTAACTAAGAGTAAATTAGTTTTGATATTGCATCATGATTTTTGGATTATGTTAAACTGTTTTTTTAAATAAGCTTTTTCATGTGAGGGACTAGTTTTTAATCATTAACACATGTAACAGTGCTTTTATGTTCACTTCTTAAGGATGAGCCAAAGGCACTAGAGAAGTAGGACAGCTCTACTATCCTGGAGATCTCAGTTTAGTCTCTGCCTCTGTCTGATTCCTTTCACAAAGTGCACAGCACTAGAGCTTTGGAGACTAGAAACAAGCAAAGTAACTTTGTCACCAGGGATAAAATCATAGGAGTTACCCTATGTTCCTTGAGACTTTAGAAGCTGCAGTGATCTGCCAAATCCTAGGGAGACACAATGACCCAACTCTCTTTAAGGACATTTGGCTAGGAGCCAAGGATTGTTAAATACCATTAAGAATGTTAATAATAATGATAGGCATTTCTTACAAGCACCCCTTTTAATGTTTACTTTTCTCTTAAATAATCTAAATTGTTAGGAATTTGACTCTTTAATTGACAAGTTGTCAGACCCTTCCCTTGTATCTGGCTGCGTTGGGCAGAGAGCAATCCCTCTTTCGGCAACTGGCCGGACTATCATTGTGGCAGCCCAGCTGCTTGGAATCATCCATAGATACCTTGAGGAAACCACACTCCAGCCTCAAGGATCACTGCAACTGAAGCCAAGGCTCCAAAAGGCCCTGCTCTAGCCAAGACTACTTCTGACAACTTGCATCAGCTTCACCTATCACAATCCTCAGTAAACTCTAGATGACCCTACTCACCCTGAAGCTATTCTCACTGGTGGGGAAGAGGGTGGCACAGAAATCACAGAAAGCTTGTGATTAGTATTATACAAGGCCCATGATTGGTCCTTATGTGAAGCTTGTGATTGGACCTTAAATAAATAAAGCTTGTGATTAGTGGAACTGAAAACTGTTGGGACTGGTGCAAATTATAATCCTACATTTGCATGCTACACTCATGCCAAACTTCCTTCCTGGCTACTTTTTATGTCAGCCAGAAGCCTGTCCTACCCCTGGTTTTGCAATATTACACTCAATAAAAGGGTTTCTGCACATCAAATGAAACAATAACCAGAATGAAGAGACAACTCACAGAATAAAGATGTATTCAACTTCCTTAGCCATAAAGGAAATGCAAATCAAAATGACACTGAGATTCCATCTCACTGCAGTGAGAATGGCTATTGTCAAGAAAACTAACAACCACAAATGCTGATGAGGACATGAGGAAAAACATATTGTTAGTGGGAATGTAAACTACTATAGCCACTATGGAAATCAACCAAAAAATTAAAAATAGAACTACCCTATGACCTGATATACCCCTCTTGGGCTTATATCCAAAGGAATGTAAGTCAGCATACAATAGAGCCACTTGCACACCCATGTTGCAGCAGCACTACTCACAATAGCGAAGCCCAGGCACGGGCTCCATCCATAACAAACTCTGTTTTAAGAGAGGTTGGTTGGAAGAAGGCTGAGTGCTTCAAATGGGTTATACAAAGGTGGGAACATCATTGTGAGCTTTCACATGGTATTCAAATACTATTGCATTTTTGTTCCATTCTAATAGGTCCATCCCAATACCTGATCCACAAAACTCATTTCCCTGGCTATTTAGTTAAACTTTGCTTAATCATAGGATGCTCTCCATTAATTGGTATAGAAAATCCTTCTAGCAGTGGACATGTACAGACTCTTCAAACTCTATCTTCTTGGAGGAAGCTCCCTTTCCCCTATACTTCACAATAATGCAATTCACTCCTGGTTGGTGTCAGATAATCACTCAGAGCTCACCTGTAAATCAGGACTGATCTTTCGCTCTTTTGAGTTCTGGTTGTGCTGCAGAACAAGAACTTGGTCACAAAAACTTCCTGTGGGAAGGGGAATAGAAGAAAGACTCCTTTGTTTTCTAATTTAATTTTGCCATGGTCAAAGAACATGCCCTTGAAGATATCAATCTTTTGAAATTTCCTTAGATATCTTATTACTTTGGTAGTGAAGTTTCTCCCTATGTACTTCTAAAGAATCTGTTCTTCCAAGTGTGGTGGATTACAGGTACACATCTATAATCTCAGCACTAAGAGGTTAAGGCAGGAGGATCAAGAGTTCAACTTTGGAGCCAGCCTGGGCTACAAAGCAAAAACTATTATGACATTGGTGGGTGGATATTCTGCAAATGGCAGTGGTATCAGGGAAACTGATAATGTTATTCATATCATCTGAGTCTTGACTTTTGTCTACTTCTTCTACCAATTACCAAAAGAGGGTGGTGTTAAAATTTTTAAATTGACTGTAAATTTGCCTATTTCATCTTCTAGTTCTGTCAATTTCTGCTTCGTACATTTTGAATTTGTTACTAGATACATACACACTTATGATTGTTTTGTCTTCCTAATGTATTGACCCTTCTATTAAGTATTATAAAAGGTCTCTTATCTCTGATATGAGCTTGCCAATAAGGCTACTTTGTCTGATATTAATATAGCTGTGCTAGTTTTTTATACTTATTACATACATTATATATTTTCTATCTCTTTTCTGTCAATACCAATAATTCTATATTTAAAGTGTGTCTCTTTAGAGAGCATGTAGCTAGACCTTGCTCTCTGTTATATACTCTGACAATTACTGCCTTTTTGGTCTTATTATTTGTTTGGGTTTTGGTTTTTGTTGTTGTTTGTTTGTTGCAGTGCTGGGGATTGAACCCAGGGCCTCCTTGCATGCTAGGCAAGTGCTTCACCTCTGAAGCTACATCCCCAGCCCTTCCCTGCTTTCTGATGAAGTATTCAATCTGCTTGCATTTAATCAATGTGATTGGAATTAAGTATGTCATCCTACAATTTGCCTTTCATTCATCATGTTCCATTTTAAATGGTCTCTTGACTTTTTAACTATATTTCCTGGTAGGTATTTCTAGTGGTTATTATAGGGATTATAGTACCTTCCAATCACTTACTAAGGTATATTTAGGATTAATATTTTAACATTTCCCATAACACACAAGAAATGCATAATATTATAAAAAAATTTCCCCTCCCATCCTTTGTGCTGTTGTCATTTATTTTATTTATATGTATGTTACAATCTCCCCCATATATTTTTAAGTAGTCTGTTATCTTTTTAATAAAATTAAGAAGACAATCTAGTCTTTATACTTACTGTTTCAAGTGCTCTTTATTCTTTCCTGTGGATTCAGTTTTCCATCTGAATTATTTCCTTTTAATCCCAGCTAACTCTTAATGATTTCTTGCAGCTCAGGTTTGTGATGATGATTCTTTCAGCTATCATTTATTTTGTTTATTATGTGTCATTATTCCATCTTCACTTTTGAAGGGTATGTTCTGGGTGGTCATTCATTTTGTGGGTGATTGCTTAGCATGTAGTTCCATTGTCTTTTGGCTTTCATTACTTCTGTTTTGAAGTCACCACACAACTTCGAACCAGTATCATTGTTCTTCTGCATACAACATTATTATTTTTTTTCTTTAAGAGTTTTCTCTTTATGTTTGGTTTTCAGTGGTTTGATCTTGCTTAGAGTTTGCTGAACTTTTTGAATGTGTAAAGTTCATGCTTGTCATCAAATGAGAAATTATTGGCCAGTAATTCATGAAATATTTTTCTGCTCCAGTGCAACTCTCTCTCCCTCCCTCCCATTCTCTTTGCCTCTTTCCCTCCCTTCCCCACCCTCCCTGTCTCCATCTCTCCCTCTTTTCTCATCTTTCTTCCTCTCCTCTCTCTCTGCAATGAAGGAATCCCCAAACAGATTTCTAAGAACCCCAAAATCTCCCCCTTCTCCAATACCCTGTTCCCTAAATTCTAGCCACCTCAACAGTCTTTAATTCTCCCTCTATCTCCTCAGCTCAGCAGAATGCTGTGTTGTTCCATCAAGTGCAGTGGCCCCAGGCAGAAATCTAGGGGCAAGCATGGTTCTCACCACTGTATTTACCTCCTCTCAAGAATCACAGACCCAGTCCAGTACTGCTATTGTTCCAAATCTGAAAGTAAGTATCCACATATTCATCCAGGTTTATGGATGTTTGTATTGGGAAGATAAGTCTAGTATGAGAGTTACGCCATAATGGTCAAAAGCAAGATATTCTTTTACAGCATTATTAATAATAGGTAAATCAAGATATGACACAATTGAACAGTAATAGCAAAGCAGTTAAATTATAATTGTGTCATAGAACCCTAAGGAGAGATTAAATATGTTTCAGGAGAAACATAATGCAGAAATATCTTCATAACCTTTTTCAAAAATTTTAAGTAGATTGCCACATGGATGTTTGCTAATGAGGACATGAAATACTAGCCGAGGGTAAAAAAGAGAGTGTTATTCTAGTTAGAAGAAACACTGGCAAAGAGGCAGTGGTGGCTGGACTATTTAGAGCACTGCAAATAAATCAACAGAGCTAAAACAAAGGCTCCTGGGAGTGTATAGCAGGGCCTCAGACTGGAATGGGTATCAGAAATAAGATCAAAGAGGACCATGGTTGTGTTAAAATTTTTCCATCCTTAAAAATGAATTTCTGACACATGCTAAGGCATGGATAAATCTTGAGACCATTATGCTAAATTAAATAAGCCAATAACAGACAAAAAAGACAAATATTGTATGATTTCACTCATATGAGGTACCTATAGTAGTCAAATTCATAGATACAAGAAGTAGAATGGTGGTTGCTGGGGCCTGGTAGAACGATCCTACTGTTTAATGGATATAGTTTCAGTTTTGTGAGATGAAAAGGATTCTGTAGATTGGTTGCACAGACAATATGGATATTTTTAACATTGCTGAATGGTGAAAATGGTAAATTTTATGCTATGAATATTTTACAACAATTTGAATTTTTTTATTCATTTATTCACATGTGCATACATTGTTTGGGTCATTTCTCCCCTCTGCCCCTTGCCCCCATCCTCTCCCCCGACCCCTTCTTGCTTCTAGGCAGAACCTGTTCTGCCCTTATCTCTAATTTTATTGAAGAAAAGACATAAGCATAATAACAAAGACAAAGTATTTTTGCTAGTTAAGGGTAGCTATACAGAGAGATTCCTGGTATTGCTTCCATGTACAAATGTGTTATAACCCAAGTTGATTCATCTCTAATTGATCTTTACACTGGTTCCTGATCCCCTTCTCGTGTTGACCTCTGTCACTTTAAGGTTTCTGTATTAGTTCCTCTAGAGTGGGGACATCAAATACTATCATGTTTTGGGTTTCCTACCTATCCCCATACCTCCCATATGTGCTCTCCCCTTGTCATGTGACCCAAGTCCAAGCAGATTGCTGTATTTACCCTGGATCTAAAGTCCACAGATGAGGGAGAACATACGATTTTTGGTCTTCTGAGCTTGGCTAACCTTGCTCAGAATGATGTTCTCCAGTTCCATCCATTTACTTGTGAATGATAAGATTTCATTCTTTTTTATGGCTGAGTAAAATTCCATTGTGAATAAATACCACACTTTCTTGATCATTCATCAGTAGTGTGGCATCTTGGTTATTTTCATAACTTGGCTATTGTGAAGATTGCTGCAATAAACATGGGTGTGCAGGTGCCTTTGGGAGTAGCCTATGTTGCATTCCTTTGGGTATATCCCCAGGAGTGAGATTGCTGGATCACATGGCAGGTCGATACTTAGATTTTTAAGAAACCTCCAAATTTTTTCCAGAGTGGTTGCACTAGCTTGCATTCCCACCAGCAGTGTACGGGGGTTCCTTTTTCCCCACATCCTTGCCAACACCTGTTGTTGGTGGTGTTTTTGATGATAGCTATTCTAACAGGGGAGAGGTGGAATCTTAGTGTGGTTTTGATTTGCATTTCCTTTTTGGCTAGAGATGGTGATCATTTTTTCATGTGTTTTTTGGCCATTTGAATTTCTTCTTTTAAGAAAGTTCTGTTTAGTTCAGTTACCCGTATCTTTATTGGTTCATTGATTTTGGGAGAGCTTACTTTCTTAAGTTCCCTGAATATTCTGGTTATCAGTCCTTGTCTGATGTATAGCTGGCAAATATTTTCTCCCACTCTGTGAGTGGTCTCTTCAGTTTAGGGACCATTTCTTTTGTTGTACAGAAGCTTCTTAATTTTATGAAGTCCAATTTGTCCGTTCTTTCTCTTAGTTGTTGGGCTGTTGGGGTTCTATTGAGGAAGTCCTTGCCTATACCTATTAGTTCCAGAGTGTTTCCTGCTCCTTCCTGTACTAACTTCAGAGTTTCAGGTCTTATATTAAGGTCTTTGATCCATTTTGAGTTGATACTAGTACAGGGTAATAAACATGGATCTAGTTTCACTTTCTTTTTCCAGCAACATTTGTTGAAGAGGCTGTCTTTTCTCCATCATATATTTTTGGCAACTTTGTCAAAAATAAGGTGGGTTCATATCCAGGTCCTCTATTCTGTTCCACTGGTCTTCATGTCTGTTTTTGTGCCAGTACCATGCTGTTTTTATTGCTATTGCTTTGTAATATAGTTTGAAATCAGGTATCGTGATACCTCCAGCACTGCTGTTTTTGCTGAGTATTGCCTTGGCTATTCGTGGTCTCTTGTGTTTCCAAATGAACTTTAAGGTAGATTTTTTAATCTCTGTAATGAAAGTCATTGGGATTTTGATGGGAATTGCATTAAACATGTAGATTGCTTTTGGTAGTACAGCCATTTTTACTATGTTGATTCTACCAATCCATGAGCTTGGGAGATCTTTCCATCTTCCTAGATCTCTTTCTTCAGGGGTTTTTAGTTCTCCTCATAGAGGTCATTCACATCCTTTGTTAAATTTACTCCTAGGTATTTGATTTTTTTTTTTTTGAGGCTGCTATGAATGGAATTCATATATTCCTTCTCAGTTTGTTCGTTGTTGGTATATAGAAAAGCTAATGATTTTTGTAAGTTGATTTTGTATCCTGCCACCTTGCTATAGCTGTTTATGGTATCTAGGAGTTTTTGGGTAGAGTTTTTTGGATCTTTAAGGTGTAGGATCATATGGTCAGCAAATAGGGACATTTTGACAGTTTCTTTACCTATTTGTATTCCTTTTATTTCTTCTTCTTGCTTAATTGCTCTGGCTAGGAATTCCAGTACTATGCTGAATAAGAGTGGGGACAGTGGGCACCCCTATCTCATTCCTGATTTTAGGGGAAATGGTTTCAGTTTTTCACCAAGTATGATGTTGGCTGTAGGTTTGTCATATGTAGCGTTTACAATGTTGAGGTACTTTCCTTCTATTCCTAGTTTTCTTAGAGCTTTTATCATGAAGTGGTGTTGGATCTTGTCAAAGGCTTTTTCTGCATCTATTGAGATGATCAAGTGGTTTTTGTCTTTGCTTCTATTAATGCACTGTATTACATTTATAGATTTGCATATGTTGAACCACCCCTGCCTCACTGGGATGAAGCCGACTTGGTCATGGTGGATGATCTTTCTGATGTGTTGATGGATTCAGTCTGCCATTATCTTATTGAGAATTTTTGTATCAATGTTCATTAAGGAAATTGGCCTATAGTTCTCCTTTTTGAAGGTGTCTTTGTTTGGTTTTGGGATGAGAGTAATATTGGCTTCATTAAGGAAATTGGCCTATAGTTCTCCTTTTTGAAGTTGTCTTTGTTTGGTTTTGGGATGAGAGTAATATTGGCTTCATAAAATGAGTTTGGCAGTGTTCCTTCCCTTTCTATTACATAGAACAGT
Source organism: Castor canadensis (assembly GCF_047511655.1). Lineage (NCBI taxonomy): Eukaryota > Metazoa > Chordata > Mammalia > Rodentia > Castoridae > Castor > Castor canadensis. The sequence goes on along the minus strand of NC_133398.1, from coordinate 56,732,132 downwards.
TTAAGGAGGGTTGATATTAGTTCTTATTTAAAGGTCTGATAGAACTCAGCAGAGACTCCATCAGGTCCTGGACTTTTCTTTTTTGAGAGACTATTGTTGCTTCAATTTCATTTTGTATTATAGATCTATTCAGGTGATTAATATCCTCTTGGTTCAGTTTTGAATGGTCATAAGTATCTAGAAATCTGTCCATTTCTTCAAGATTTTCAAATTTATTAGAATATAGGTTCTCAAAGTAGTCTCTGATGATTTCCTGAATTTCTGTGGTGTTTATTGTTATCTCCCCTTTTGCATTTCTGATTTTACTTATTTGGGTTTTTTCTCTCCTCATTTTAGTCAGGTTTGCCAGGGGTCTGTCAATCTTATTTATTTTTTCAAAGAACTAGCTTTTTGTTTCATTGATTCTTTGTATGTTTTTTTTTGTATTTCATTGATTTTAGCCCTTATTTTTATTATTTCTCTTTCTGCTTGTTTTAGGATTTGTTTGTTCTTATTTTTCTAGGAGTTTGAGATGTAGCATTAGGTTATTGATTTGAGATCTTTCTGACCTTTTAATTATGCACTCATGGCTATAAACTTTCCTCTTAGGACTGCCTTTGCTGTGTCCATAGGTTCTGGTAGGTAGTGTTTTCATTTTCATTAACTTTTAGGAACCTTTTAATTTCCTCTTTTATTTCATCAATTACCCATTCGTCATTGAGCAATGTGTTGTTCAGCTTCCAATTGTATGCATGTTTTTTACTGTTGTTTTTGTTGTTGATTTCTAGTTTTAATGCATTGTGATCAGATGGAATGCATGGGATTATTTCTGTTTCCTTATATTTGCTGAGACTTGCTTAGTGCCCTAAGATATGATCAGTTTTGGAGAAGGTTCCATGAGCTGCTGAGAAGAATGTATATTGTGCAGAAGTTGGATGAAATATTCTGTAGATATCAGCTAGGTCTATTTGATCTATGGTATGATTTAGTTCTGGAATTTCTTTATTGATTTTTTTGTTTGGGTGACCTATCTATTGGTGACAGGGGGTATTAAAGTCTCCCATTACCACTGTGTAGGAGTCTATATATGTTTTTAGGTGCTTCAGAGTATGTTTGATGAAATTGGGTGCATATAAGTTGATAATTGTTATTTCCTTTTGGTGTATTTACCCTTTTATTAGTATGGAGTGTCCTTCTTTATCTCATTTGATCAATGTAAGTTTGAACTCTACTTTGTCTGAGATAAGTATTGCTGCCTGTTTTTGGGGGCCATTGGCTTGGTAAATCTTCTTCCAGCCTTTCATCCTAAGCTTATGCTTATTTCTGTCAGTGAGATGGGTCTCCTGTAATCAACAAATTATTGGATCTTTCTTTTTAATCCATTTCATCAAATGGTGCCTTTTGATGGGTGAATTAAGTTCATTAACATTCAGTGTTAGTATTGATAGGTATGTAATGATTCCTGTCATTTAGTTGTCTTTGTTGTGTAAGGGTTTGATTGTGTGCAGCTGAATCAATGTTACTCTAATTTCTTGTCTTTTCTTCTCCTGTGGTTTGGTACTGCCTGCCCTTTCATGGTTTTGTTTGCTTTCACTTTCTGTGGCAGAATTCCTTGAAGAATCTTTTGTAGTGGTGGCTTGGTGGTCATATATTGTTTTAGTTTCTGCTTATCATGGAAGACTTTTATTGCTCCATCTATTTTGAATAATAGTTTTGCTGGGTAGAGGATCCTAGGGTTGAAGTTATTTTCATTTAGTGCCTGGAAGACCTCACTCCATGGTCTTCTTGCTTTTAAGGTTTCCATTGAGAAATCTGCTGTGATTTTGATGGGTTTACTTTTGTATATTATTTGTTTTTTCTCTCTTACAGCCTTCAATATTCTTTCTCTATTCTCTGTGCTTGTTGTTTTAATGATAATATGTGATGGGGTAGCTCTATTTTGGTCAAGTCTGATTGGTGTCCTGGAGGCTTCCTGTACCTGAATGGGCATAGTTTTCTCTAGATTTGGGAACTTTTCTGTTATTATTTTTTGAATATATTACGAATTCCTTTTGCTTGCACCTCTTCTCCTTCTTCAATGCCCATGATTCTCAGATTTTGTCTTTTGATGGAGTTAGTGAGTTCTTGCATATTCCCTTCACAGGTCTTGAATTGTTTGACTAATAGTTCTTCAGTTTTTCCTTTAATTACCATTTCATCTTTGAGTTCTGAGCCTCTGTCTTCTGCTTGTTCTAGTCTGCTGGAGTTGCCTTCCATTTTGTTTTGTATTTCTGTTTCATTCTTTTTTCTGAGGTTGTCCATATCATGAGTCATTTCCTCTTTAATATTATCAATTTTCATCCTTAATTCATTTATCTCTCTATTTATGATATTCTCTGTTTCATTTTGGTGTTTATTTAGGGCTCCTATGATTTCATTTATTTCTTTTTGTTTTTTCCCATATTCTTTATTTTTGTTGTCTTGGAATTTCTTGAATTCCTGTTGTACATTTTGGTTGACCATGTCTAGTATCATCTCTATGAAATTCTCATTGATTTCTTGCAAGATATCTTCTTTCAGGGTGTTCTCGTGGGCTTCATTGGGTTCCTTGGTATAGTTTATCTTTGTTTTGTTGGAGTCTGGATCTGGGTATCCATTTTCTTCATTCCCCTCTGAATCTTGTACTAATTTATTTATGAGGGGAGAATGGTTTCCATCCTTTTTTCATCTTCCCATCATTCTGCTTGGTACTGTTTCTGCCCCTGGTCTATGTGTAATTTAGTATTAGCTAACTTACAAAACCAAAGAAGGAAGAAGAAAAAAGGAAAAGAAAAGGAAGGAAAAGAAAATAAATGGAGAACCAAAGAAAATCAACAGGGAGATATGGTGGACAATCAGACAGCAAACAAGACAAACAAACACTTAAAGAAAAAAGAAAAAAGAAGAAAAAAAATTCCTGGTTCAGGAACAGTAGAATTTCAGTCTTAGTAGTTCTGGTGTTGCTCCTTTAGCATCCAGTTCTGTTTCTCTGCATCTCCTAGGCAGGTTTGGAGCCAGAGCCTGGTGGTGTTGGAGCCCTTCTGTGGCAGGCGTCAGCTGGTGTGCTGGTGGGCCAGTGGGCAGATGGCAGCCTGGTGGGCCAGGCCAGTGGGCGGGCAGCAGTCTGGTGGGCCAGCAGGTGGCAGCCTGGTGGGCTCGCAGGGCAGAGGCCTGGCGGTCCATCAAGCAGCAGCCTGGCTCTTCTGCCGGGTGGAGGCTGGGTAGGCCTGTGGGGTGGAGGCCTGGCAGGCCAGCAAGCAGCAATCCAACGGGTCTGCTGGGCAGCGACCTGGTGGGCCTGCCAGTCAGAGGTCTGGTGGGCCGGCAAGTGGCAGCCCTGCTGTTCTGAGGGGTGGGGACCTGGTGGGCCTGCAGGGCATTGGCCCAGCAGATGCCCAGTGGACAGCAGAGGCATGGGGGCCCTCCCGTTCTTTCAGTGTATCATGGTGTGGAGAAGCCTTCAATGGGCTAGGGGTTCAGGATGCCAAAGTTTCAGCTGTCCCTGGTTCTTCACTTCATCCAATCATGTCTCCAGCATCTCAGCAAAGTCCCTGATTCACGGAGCTCACGCAGTCTGTGTCTGTGTCCCAGTTGCCATTTTGGATCCCACAATTTAAATTTTTAATGGAAAAGGTATTCTCAACTGCTCAAAATGATTTTTAAATAAGACATAATTATGTGATGTTTAAGAGTAGCTGGCAAGGGAGGTAGATGAGAGAATGGGGATAGGGAGGACACTTTGAAAGCTGTTGAATGACCCAAGGTAAGATATGATGAGAACCTGGACTAGAGAAGAGGCAGCAAATAAGGAGAATCAAAGAAAAGAGTCAGTCATTCAAAAAGTCAATTTGATAGATTTTGAGGAATAGTTGGGATATCAGGGGTGGGAAAGAGAGAACTCTGCAAGATCATCAGAACTGTGACCTGGAAACTCAGGGGGTGGAAATATTTCACCAAATGTAGATGATATTGAAAAGATCAGGTTGGGGAAACAAAATTCAAATTAGACATTCATGCTTAAGGAGCAGAAATGTTTCATTGACATTGTAAGACTCCAGCATGACATGACTACAGCTATCTTGGTCATAACAGCCATCTTGCTTGCCAGGAGACTCTGGCACACATTATAAACCCTACAGGACAAACCAAGTCCTTAAGGTAGTCAGCCAAGTATGCTGTGCTGGCCACTGAGACCTGGACTGTTTCTTTATTGGCATTTGATGTATTAATTGGTTTGTTTGTTTGGATGGTTGATTGGTTGGTTTTTAGAAAGTCCAGGTACATACAAGCCATAGTTGCCTAGTTTAGCTTTTAAATGCTTCCTTCTCCCTTGAGAGAATACTCCTGTCTTGCTTCCACCCAAGACTTGCTTCTGTATATAAATTCCTAATAAAGTGCACTCTGTGCTTTCCTAGATTTGTTTCCCTCTTTCTGAAATCTTTTGGCAGCTTCTACCTTTGATGGTTGGTTATTGTACACTAGGTTTTTCTGAAACAATATCAAGCATAAGTTTAAAACTACTTAGTCCTAAAAATTTTGTCCTCAATAAAATTGAAAAGAGAGTATTGCATAATGAGAGTAGTAATTCTGCAGAAGTCTTTAAGATTACATAGAATCATGAGTACAATCAAAAGGATACAAATTTTTCAAATTTGGTGAAAACTTTTCTGTCTGAGTTGTGCTTGGGCCAGGATAGATTTTTATTTCCATGACTCATTGAATATCATAGAATATTAGTTTCTAAGGTTAAAGGAGTCAAACAGAATCTACTACCTTAAATTGAGCATGCTCAGGAATGTGCCTACCTCTAAAGTGCTTTCCTGTATAAATATGTATAGATTCCCCAAAATAAAATTCTCACACTTCCTTTGTAGCCCCCAAAGTGACCATGCGGAGAGGAGTGATCTGGCCAAGAGATTCTTTATTGCCAGCCGGCAAGGAGCGAGCCTCATGGGGGAGAGAGAGAACAGAGAGAGAGAGAGAGAGAGAGAGAGAGAAGGGCACGGGCTTAAATACCCCTCAGTGAGACTTGGCATGATCTGATTGGTTAAGATATATGATTCATGTTGATTGGAGGAAGGGGCAGAGGGGAAATTTAAGCTAAACATAAGGCAGGACTGTGACCCTGAGAAACAGAAACTTAAAGGTGCAGTAAGAACCAAAACCTATGGGCGCCATTATTGCCAACATCCTTTGTTCAAGAAGGGCATTAATATGGTCTCCTTACCTGCTGCAGGTAATAAATCTCCACTTTTTATTTCTTGGCTGTGCTTGGTTTGGCTTTGCCCTTACCAAGACATTAACCTTCTGTGTTTGGTTACATTTTCATACCAATAGACATTATTCTACAACATTGTTTTCCTGACTCCATTTAAGATACTAAAGTTTGCTTGAACATGATTCATAGGCAGAATATAATGTTTTAATGATCAGTGGATTGATAGCTACAACACTTAAAACTGTTGCTTTTAGTAACCGCCAAAGTAGATGCTTTTAAGAAGAGAAATAAAATTCATAATGGGGAGGGAAAAAGAAACTTCACTGCTAAGTACCTACCTTAAATAGAGTTTTAATTGTCTTCTCTCAGGGCTTTCTCAAAGACCACCTTTGCATAATTTACCTTACTGCATTAACTTCACCCCCAACACAGGAAATCCTATATTAGAGAAGTGTCACTAAGAAATTAAAGGGGGGAGGAGAATGTATGACAAGCAGCTATATTCTTAGTTACTATATTCAACCAGATAATTAAGTCTCAGCTGCTTACACAAGCTTAGTTCCAATATTCAACCAGATAATTAAGTCTCAGCTGCTTACACAAGCTAAGTCCCAAACAAACACCTGTTGACTGATGAGTGAATCATTGAGGAAGTCAGCTATTTGCTGCAAAACTTGAAAAATTCAAAGGAAAAGGAGAAGGAGGTATATTGTTTCAGTAATTCTCTGGAAAGTCAGTCCAAGAGAGATCATATGTACATACACATTTTTTACTTAAAAAAAAAAAGAGGTTGATTTTCCTAATTGCAAAATAACCATATCAATAGTAATGGATCTGCTAAGAGTTGATAAGCAAGACAAGGCCTCTATATAAGGGAAGCTTAGGGAAATGGTGGACTGTCTTCTGGAGGAGCATTTTGGGACACACAGGCTCTGTTGGACTGATGTTGGCAGACTGCTGAAGCTATTTAGAGCAACTTTGGGTAGAGTGGGAGGAGAGTCATGATTCTCTACATAGTTGTATATAAGCTGAGGATATATGATCACCAAATAACATGAACTCATAAACTTTATCTTTGCAAGTATTCTCAGAACTTAATCACTCTAACCTATCCAATTAAAGAATCTACTCAAGACAATGCCTACAAGTTGATATTAATGGAAATCTCTGGTAGGAAAAAAGAAAAACCATGTATAAGAGTTAGCAAAATAGAAACAAAATTGTGAGCACGTGAGAGTAGATTTTTCTCTATTTCTGCTAAGGAAACCCATAAGAGAAGGTTATAAGGATGAGATTCACGGTGGAAGATTTTTTAAAGAAAATTGGGATGCTAAGAAAATGATAAGGAACTTCAAGATGATTTTTTTTTCTCTCAAGATCTGATCAGTTTTCTGAAAACACCCAAAGGCCACAAAAGGAAAAATTTAAATGATAAAGCTTTTCATTCTATTTAAATCACAAAGCAGAGAACTCTTATAAACAGAAAGTCTAAATGTCACAATGGGTTCCTAAGGGAATGTGGCTAAAATCACTCTTTGGTGATGTTTGAAAGCTGCACTAATTTAAGTGTAGCTCAAAGGCAAGAGTAGCTGGATGACCTCTCCAGGACCTCAGGAATCTGGTATAAGCACAAGGCATCAATGTTCTCGTGCCTCTTTCATGTGCCTAGCAAAGAATTCAGGAAGTTTGGTGACTTTAGAGGTCAAAGTTAAGAAGTCCAAGAATTCTACAGCATTGCCAAGAACTCCAGAGTTCCCTGACAAATTTTATTGTTGACAAATTGTAAAGATCAGTAAACAACTTCATGAGGGGAAGAGAAAAAGAAAGCATGTTGGTAAAGATTCAAGCTATTTCAAAACATTTCTGTCAACTTTTGTATTCCTTTCCCAGAGTAAGTCTGGGGATTAGCCTGTTACTGTTTCAGGGACACTGGCAGAAGTCACAGGACTTCTAGTTTAGCAGCAAAAGGTTTCATTGCTTATGATACAGCAAAGAGCCTGAGCAGCATGAGGTTTTCATCAGTTCAGCTTGCCCTCCAAGTCCCACGGTGATGGGACACATGGAGAGCCAACATGAACAACAGGGATGCCTACACGAAGTGCCTTGCACCACAGGAAAAGAACACTGAGCAAGTAATAAGTTAGTAATGAGCAAGCTGGCTCTGTTTCACAGGGAGCTATTACTGCATCATTCAGGGTTGCCCACTGTAAACATGGCCTTGAAAAATGGCGTAGGTATAAAGCAATGGTGGCCTTGCATTCTCAGTACAAGTAGCAAACCCCATAGCAGAACAAAATACTTATGCAAGGCTGTGTCTCCATTCCTTTCTCTCACATCCCATTGTCTTATTGAACCCCCGTTCCTCTCCTAAAACTTCATGACACAGACTCAGAACCTTCCCTCAGCCTAGCCAATCACATCTTGAGTTCTGTGGCCTGAAAAGACCCACCCTCCCCCCACACCACAAAAGTTCTTATACTATTTCCAATCCTGCAAATAGTGTTGTCAACTCACATAGTATCTTTCATGGACACCCAGGAGGAAAGTTGGCTGCTCTTCCTTGTCTTGGCTTGCTTGAAGACTGGCCACCCACAGTTTTAATCTGCTCCCCTTGATGTCTGACTTTCATCTCTGCTTGTTGTCTCAACAACACTAGAAACATCTTACAACACTCCATACACACAAATCTCTGAAAAGATCAGTTTCCTTAGTTCCATCATGTATGTATCCATATCATTCCAAAGAAAGACAAATTTCAACAAACAAAACTGAGGCAGGCTAGAAATAGAAAAAAATTGGGACTCTTTAACATATGTGACTTAACATATTGCATTTCAGACTGAACATTATCTCCCTCTCTCCCTCTCTCTCTCTCTCTCTCTCTCTCTGAACTTCTCTTTCAATTGCAAAAAATTTTAACAGCTGCCAAGGCTCCTTTTCAATTGCAAATTTGTGCAGAGTGATTCATTGCCCTGGCCAGGGACCACCCAAACCCCTCCTCACTCACTGGTTATTGGTGACCACAGCTGCCAAATCTTTTCCCTTCCACAGTGCATCCCACCCCACACCCATTTTAAACATCTTGAAACAAGAAAGCATGCACTCTGCTTCCTTCCTGCTTCCATTCCACCCGGCCAACCTGGCCAGATGGAGCCATTGCTTTTGTATTGCCTTTCTTTACCTTTAATAAACAATATTACCTCCCTTAGTGCATTTATGCGTCCAGCCTGGAAATCTTCTCATTAGAGACCAGAGAAGTCTACAACAAAATGTGAAAAAAAATGGTAAGAGGAAAGGAATTAACACTTAACTGGGAACCTACTCAATATTACAGATATTGGACAGGACAATTTCTCCTGTGACATCTCACTTACTACTCACAAGTCATAAGGTAGAAATTGTTTCTATTTATTTTTTTCAAGTATGAAAATAGACTCAGTGAAGCAGGTATCACACCACAATCTCACAGTATTGGAGAAAGCTTACCAGATTCATGTGACCTATTATACTTTACCATATTTGCTCAAACATACCAGGAGTACCTAACTCAGTGGGACAACTGACTTACTAACATTCCCTACTGCTCAGAGCTATGTTTTTGCATTCTCCAGATTATGAAAATGTGAATGCTAAATCCATGGCAAAGTAATCACTTGCCCAAGGGAGGATTTTTGTATACTTACTCTATATTCCTATATTCTTATTCTCTCCCCTCCCCCCAGCTTTGAATCCATTTTACATTCAAACCTAATCACACAATTCTTTTTAAACATTTATTCTTTTTGTTCTACACTATGCTATGTGACATGAGAGTCAGCTAGAGAGGTTACCTAAGAAGGGAGTATGTGGTTTCCAAGACCTCTGGTTTCCTGAGGATACTCACCTCAAAGACTTGTCAGGATGTAATGAGACAATGTGTTGAAACCTTGTGGCAATCTAACTTATCAGAGATCCTAATAACTTCTGGTTTCCACCCTATTCCTCTCTAGACTGAGAGGGTTCAAATACCTGCAGACCACACTCTGCCTCTCCAACCCTCCTCTAAAACTGGATGAGCTCCAGCAGAAGTCATTTAGCAAGGAGCAGGCAAGGACACAAGGGTCTTCTTGATTGCATCCATGTTCCAACCTAAATTAGAGTATTGAAAGCCTACTTGGAAAACTGTGGTCTTTTAATGGCAGGAAATCTAGGAACTGTAAGGGTCTTTTTTATTTTTCTAATCTGTTCTGTCCTGCCTCCAGACATGGATATTTCTGGCTTTACCTCAGAGTCAACACCAGCCCAATGCATCCCATTTTCTTACGACCAATAATGTTCACATCTTGGTTTAGGAAAACTCCTACCAATCAGTAATAATGCCACCCTCTGTTTCTTCACCCAGGAAAACCTGACAGCAAGGAAAAGGAATGTCATTGTAGAGAAAAATTTGAATTCACTCTCATTTGACATGAAAGTAAATCATTTTAAGTATGACTACTTTAACCACTTCTGATGTTACTATTAAATTGTTGGCAACCTGGCTCACAGCTGACAACTCAGCTCCCACAGCACAGTGGTAACACTGAGGTACAATGAAGAGCTACTGAAATCTTCATTGTAGCCACCAAAAATTTCCACACAAAAGAAAAATCTTGCTGAGCCTGGTGACACATGCCTGTAATCTCCATACCCAAGAGAAGGTGGCAGGAGGCTCAATAGCTAGAGGCCAGTATAAGTCTGTCTCAAAAGTACACAAATGTTGAATGGTGGGCAAAGAAAATATCTATTTGGCTTAGAATCACAGATTCACAGGTGTTCACAGTTCACAGATGTGCAGAGCTTGAGAGATCTTGGTAGCCAGGTGACGGAGGGTCACACCTGAAATCCTAGCTGCTTGGGAGCCTGAGATTGGGAGGACCGTGGTCAAGGCCAGCCCAGGCAAAGAGTTTGTGACACCCATCTTCAAAATCCTGGATTAATTTTGGCATCAATGTCTTTAGGTTAATCTGGAGAAAGTACTAAGAAACTGTAACTGAACTTTATAAAGCTGTAGTTGCATTTCAATGTTTGCTAAGAGAAGGTTTTAATTCTATTAGCTTATTACAAACACACATACACATTGTCTTGTGTAACCCTCACACTTGAAAGAGACAGTAAGCACATTTTCTTGGCTTTATCACCCACCAGAGGCTCATGCCATGACTGTGGGAGTGAGGGAGGGGGCAGGACCTCTTGGACAATGTTTTGAAGACTGTTAACTTGGCCAACAACGGGCTCACTATTTGTCCTGGCTTTGTACTGGGAAGCTCCCAACTGTTACCCAGCTACCAAAGAGGTGGTATATTTTCTGCTTCATCCTCTTTTTCAATGTGGAATGTTTTTTCATCACTCTGATTTTAATGTTCCTAACCACACAGTTACGTCACAGGCCACCTGAAGGTGAGAAGAACGTTTTCCCTTCTTATTTAATCAGTACATTCCATGAGGAGAAGCACCTGTGGCAGGGGCTCTAGGGATTCATGCTGCCTGTCATCAGCTCCTACCATGTGTGGGTGTTAGAGACAGATAGAGGGACCCAGCTCCCTTTAGGGCACTGGGACAGAGGTTAAGCATTGTTACATGCTCTTAAGCATTGTTAAATGCTATTGAGAAAGTTAGTTTTGCATTTGTTGAGCTTTCTTTAAGTCTTTATTATAAGCACCCTATAGTATTTTTTTCTGTGAATGAGTGAAACCTCCAGGAGCAAGATAGACTCTTCTCTCATGCCTGGAAGATTGAAGCAGGAAACTGTCAGCTGAGCAGCCCCTTGTGTGGCAATTGGCCAGACTGTCTCATTGCAGCCCTGCTGCTTTGGACATTTTACAAACACCCTGAAAACATTCCATCTTCAAGGACTACTACAACTGAAGCTGAGACTCCTGCTCCAGGAGGCCTTGCTCAAGTTACAACCACTCCAGACACCCTGCTCTGCTCTTAGAAGGCAGCATCCCAGGCAAAACAAGCCTTGGTAAACTTTACTTGACCCTGCAGCCATGCTCACTCAAGATGGAAGGGGCACCACCTCCTAGGTAACTCAGCAAGAAGCCAGCGATTGTTGAAACTGTGCTGTGATTGATGCAAATACAAGCCTTTACTTGCATTCCACACCCATCTCCCCCCTCCCCCCCAACCCCCCTACCACACACACACACACACACACACACACACACACACACACACGTCTCTTCCTGGCTACATAACCAAGCTCTTCAGTTCACTTTTCAAGTCAGCCAAGAGATACCCTCCTCTACTATGCCTGGGATCAATAAGAGGCTTCTCCAAAGTGGTCCTTCTTGCCTCCCTGTGAGTTCAGTCATAAGTATAATGGGCAGATCTGGTAACATGAATTGGAGCAACAGCAGGGAATGACAGCCGAGATGGTAGCAACCACTGTTGTGGAAATATTGTCTGAAGAGAAACCAAGCAACACTCAGAGAAGCAGGAGAACTCAGACTTTATTTGACGCCGGTGGTCCCAGATGAGCTCACATTCAACATTCTGGGCCCCGAGCAATGAAAGTACAGGATTCTTATAGGGCAGTGCAGGGAATTGGGTTATGGTGAACATGCTGGTTGCTAATAGGTTGGCTCACATTGGGGGCTAGGGGTCAGGGCTGTTTAGGCAGAAGCAGCCAGGACCTGTGTCAGAAGTCTGTTTCCAGAAGGAGACAAAGAAAGGCAGGAATGGGTGGTTATCTCCACATGGGACCTTTTATCTTGGCCCTAGACCCATTTTATGGCTTAACTACCAACTTCTCATGTCCTTATAACCTGCTTTAGGGTGATCTTCCTATTCACCACCAACTAAGCAGCAGCAGTGATGGCAGAAGCAGCAGTAGAGGTAGTGGTGAAGAGTGGTTAAAGAGTTTGAAGGACAGACTGCAGGAGGTCCCAAAAGGAGATTAAGTGGTCAAGAAGACACCTCTCCTTCCTAGGAGACGATTCCTAGGAGAGATTCTTTCTGCATCTGAAAGGCATCTCTGCCCTCAGGCAATGCAAAAAAAAAGGCTATAAAAACCCCATTCCCCACCCTGATCTGCTGGATCATGGGTTTCTGGGTCCCCCTGCATTCCCCAATATGCAGTCTTTCTCTTCTCTTCTCTATAAATAAAATCTTTCTGACCTCAGCTGTTGGAGTCTGTCTGTGCTTTCATCCTCAGAGCAGGCTCAAGAACCCTGAGCACCTTCAATTCCTGCGCGTGTCATCCGTGCATCAAGTTCTAGAGAGCAGCTAGGGCAAAACTGCTGGGGAGAAAAGTGGCGGATGAAGATAACAGAAGTATAGAGGAAGCAGAGAGCCAAGACAGCAGAAGGCAGTGGGCAAGAGACTGCAGGCCCCAGTCAGTAGAAGAATTCCTAGGAGCTGCCCAGCCTGAAAGGCTGAGGGTCCCAACACCCCAGGCGTGAGAGCTGTAAGGTAACACCAGCTGGTCCTGAGGGCTACTGACTGCTGCTTTCCCCAGCTGCTGCTTAGAGCCCAGGATTTCACAAGCTGCTGCGTGTTGGGCTGCCAGCAATCAGAACCCTGAGCAGTAAGCCTCTGATCTGAGCACCTAGAGTTATAAATCTTTGGCTTCTATGACTTGGAGTCATAAACTACTAGTTCTTAGGACAGAGAATTATAAACTTCTCTGTCTGTTAGCCCAGTCCACGTGCCTTTGGCACTCAAGGGCCCAAGGACTACCAACCGTAGAAGTAGTCTTTGCCTACTTATACTTTCCCTCTAACTAGAGCAAAAGGACCCACTTACGTAAGTGCTCTGTCACTTGGTTTCCTTTAACTACCACAACCGTCCTGAGTGTTTCCTAACAAATGAGGAAACATGCTAAGCTGGACTTGTTTTGCACTGAAACCCAGTGTGACGCTTCACCACCTGTGCTTTGTTCATGAGACTAGGATGCTATGAAAGAAGGTGACCACAGAGCCATTTTCTAGAACTTGAAATGTCATTGCAAGGTCATTTGTCCATTTTGTTCTTTCTTCTAAGGCTCAAACAAATGAGTATGAACATATGCAAAACCCCGGATTCAGGTTTAATCCCCAACACTACACACACACAAAAAAAGAAAAACCTTAAATTACATGGAAAGAAAAGTTGCTTCAAGAAGCTAAGAAGCTTCTAGGACCCGCTCAATCCACTGAAACAGAAAGCTAGAGAGTAAGAAGAAATCTGCGACAGTGAGGGTGACCGCAACTTCCTGTCTTGGGTAGTTTAGAAAAACAAGAAATCTTTCTTCCTTCAAGGTTGACTGATGCAAAGGGGAAAACTAAACCAAGGGAATTCTAATTGCTAAGATTTCTCATGTGCTTTTTCTTTGTCAGTCTCTATTCAGTGCTTTATATTCGGTAATGAAACTCAGATCAGAAAAAGTGAAACACAATTTCATCCCTGGAAAAATAAACATTCTCCTCAAATTACGTAAAGAATCATAAACAATTAGCTCAAATTCATGACTACCTTCAAAATATTACTTCTGCTCTGTGGGCAGTTAAAAATTGGTTGGATGAAAAGAAAGGGGAAGTAGTAAGAGAAGAAAAGAGGCTAGATGTGGGGAGGAGGGAGCAAAGAGAATGTAGGGGAAAAAGAAGCATCCCAAGGTGGGAAAGGGAGAAAAGAGGAGGAAAAACAGAATATGGCAAGAAACTAAGAGGCAAATAAATAAAGAGGAAAAGGTAAAGGAGAGGAAAGCCGGTGAAATTATGCTTATATTACACTCTGCTATTCACTAAGGTTGTGAGCAGACTTTATGCAACAATATCAGTGGGTGATTTCGTTTTACAAAGCCTAGGTAACTGTTTAACCATTATTCATTCACAGGTCTTCAGAGTCTTTCACCCAGTCTTCAGAATCTTGGTACCAACTGATATAACAATAGTTACAGAATGTCATGTGGATGAGATCACATAATATTGGAAAAATTACTTTCTAGGCCACTCTGCAGGTAGCCAAGGATTATTATTTTCACACTAATAAAATCAAAATGAAAAACAAATAAATCAGGTTACTTTAATATTGTCTGAGGAAGTGGTCTGGACTACATGGTTTACATTTCAGTTCAATGATTAAAAATATAATCCATCTAGAAACATAATATTGTGCTTGCCTGGGCTCAATAGAAAGTCTATCCTTGCCTGGGCTCTAGCTGTCTTGCTGTGTGGAACAACCCTTTGGTACATTCCTTCCTTCTAGTCAGTAAATTGTGCTGGCTAGTCTGTCACCTCCTAGAAGAAATTCCCTTAGAGTGTGACAATAGTGAAAGGGTCCCCTATCCTCCATCATCCTGGCCTTCCTTCCATTCATTACTATTACCTACCCCAACTCCAGGAATAAGGTAAGAGTAGCACATTTTTCAAGTTAAGTTGAAATATTTCCAGGTTCCCTAAGTCTCCATGCGCAACTCTATAGATTTGTAAAACAGTCTGGAATTTTGAAAGCAGAATGGAGATGTTTTGGAATAGTCAGAAAGTCACCAGATGTTGCTGTTACAGAGAATGTTACAGAGAATGAAAAATGCTTTCTTCAAATGTGTGTGTGATTAGATCTTCGGGAACTACTCTGTCATTACAGCAATGGTTTTTTTTTCTTACAAAGTTGCATTTTTCCTACTCAAAGTCTTTTTTGACTAAATGAATTTCATATGTGTAATCAAAACATGATGTGTATCATTGTACTTGGAGTTAATTTGAGCAATTTTTGTTAAAACTTACCCACATGGTAAACTACTCTTTGAAAACAGTTTCATGAAAGAGACACTTAAAGTTATTATTTTAAACACAGCCATGCATCTTTGCTTTAGCTGCAGTACTTTTTTCTTTGGGATGAAATGGATGTCCTGGGTGTACCATTTTTTTACATCAATGTGTGAATGGCATTTTGGTTCTTGAACAATGACTAAGCTTTATGTTGCTGCCCAGGGAAATTTCAAAGTCTCTTAGAGGAGGAATTTTTCTAAAAATGTGATTTATAGCAAACAATTAGAAATAATTTCAATAATGTTGATTCACTCATTCAGTGACTGCCTGGCTCCAGCTTTGCTCTAGGCACAGGGAACCTTAGTAGCTGGAAAAGTCCCCATCTGGTGAAGCTCAAATTCTACAGACGGAAAATTTGTTGTATAAATTACAATGTATTCAAACAACGGGATTCTGTATACCCTATAAGTGACATAGTACGTGTATATTTATTAACAAGTTATATTCACGGTATAGTGAATGAAGGCAGGATACGAAGAGGTTTGCAATGTGATCATTTTTATTGAGAATGTGTTCAGTAATGTAAGCGCTAATCATTATTAAGGGTTTACTAGACTAGGCTTTGTTCTGAGTATTTCAATAAAGTATTTCATTTTATTCTTATTATAACTTTGTGCAGAGCTTGGCGTTCATAACCTTCATAGCCCTATTTTGCCGGTGGCAGAATGGAAGTTGAGGTACAGAGAGATAATTATCTTACTTAAAGTGGCATAGCTTGTAAGTAAAGGAACTGGAATTTGAACCCAGAAATTTTGACTCTGGAGATATGCACTTGGCAAACATGCTGTTCTGAATCAGGCATGGTGAGGACATTGACATCTCTGGAGGGACAGGAATATCATCCTGCCACAGCCCTTCATCTCGCTTCCAACTAATGATAGCACCTTGCACAGCAGATCTATCAAAACCAAGGGTTTAATATTCATACGGTAGTATTAACTACACTACCAATGTATTCGTATTTTATCAGCTTATCTACTAATGGCCTTTTTCTATTCTGAACTCAAACCCAGTTTCTTGCTTTGCATCATCAAGTCTCATTTGTCTCGATTTTGTGACAATTCCTCAGTTTCTCCTTGACTTTAATGACCTTGGTATTTGGGAAGAGCACTATTCACTACTTTGTTGAATGTCCCTTAATTTGAGTTAGGCTAATGTTTCATCATGATGACACTGAGGTTCTTTTATGTTTTTGGCCAATTATAACAAGAAGTGACATGTCTTTTTTCAGAGTATCACATCAGGAAGAACAGGATGTGGTTATGACTTACCACTAGAGATGTTAAATTGGGTTTTCTCATCACAAACTTACTATTTTTCTCTTTGGAGTCATCTAATAAGTATTTTATAGGAAAGACTTTTTCCTCAAACTTTCACCCATTAATTTTAGCATCTATTGGTAGATTTTGCTTAAAGCAATTGTCTCTGTGATATTCTAGTGATGTTTTTTCTATATCCTTATTCCTTATTATTTGTTCATTAACCAGTATATTCTATAAAGAAAAACTGTCCTTTTTTCCCTATTTTACTTACTCAATTATTTATTTATACCACGATGGACTCACAGATATTTATCTTATCTTATGGGTTCCAGTTCAACAATATTATTTATTTCATTGCTCAAATTGTTCCAGCTTTGGCCATTGGGAACTCTTTTATTTTATTTTTTTAAAACTGGCTCCTATGTTTGGTAGCAGTGGGGTTTGAACTCAGCACCTCATGTTTGCTAGGCAGGCACTCTTAACACTTGAGCCACTCCACCAGACATCTTTCTGTGGTGGGTTTTTTCAAGATAGGGGCTCAACAACTGTTTGCCCAGGTTGGCTTCCGACTGTGAGCCTCCTGATCTCTGCCTCCTGAGTTAGGATTACAGGCGTAAACCAGTGGCAGCAGCTCTGTGCTCTTTTGACTGCTCCCATCCTTCTTTTCTTTCCTTTTCTCTTTCTTCCTTCCTCCCTCTCTCCCCTCCTTTATTTCTTTTTTCTTCTCTTTCACAGTACTTTTTTACTTTCTGGCACAAGATGTTCCAGGCTCATCTTGCATTTTTCCTTTCACCAGCTTTGGAATTAATCACTTCTCCAAGAAGCCCTGATTCCTGTCACAGCAATTAGCATTTAAACACCAAAATCTGGGTTCTGTGGAAGTTCACTGTTACCCAGCTGTCATTGTATCTAGACCTTACCAATGGACAGAGTTTAGCAATACATGTAGGTATTTTAACCCCTGTTTACACATTGATATTTATTTATCTTTCTCTGTGTATATGTCTGTGATTTTAAACTGACACCTCTAACCTTAAACCTATAATGCAGTTTATTCTAGCCTCCTCCTTACCTTTTTAGGTAACTGCCTTTCTCTGACAGTGAAAAGGATGGTTTTTGTTACCTACTATGTATTTCCTTATTTTCTCAATCTTAGTATACACAAAAGTAATCTCAGAATTTCTAACCCATGTCTCTGTAAGACATAATTACTACCTGAAGTATAGTATTTATATACAGTTCTTTTTTCTCTTTAGCTTTTCAGTAGTTAGCACGAATATTATTCAGTGAGTGAAGTTGCTATTTTCTTCCCCATCCCCTTTAGTAATAGATTATTTGTAATAGAATTAGGTTCATTTATTTGAATTCCATTTTGTGTTCTGTTTGGGTTCTCACATCCTGGCTGATTTTTATTATAAATTTACAGACAAGAATCTTCATTAGTGGTACACAGTTGTATGGGTTTGATAAGTCCACTCATGGATTGACCACCACAATCATGCCATAGAACAGACCATCAACATCCCCAATACTTCCCACCCCTCATTCCTTTCTTGTCAATCCCTTATGCCTTCCTTACACATGGCAGCCACTATTATTTTTTAATCTTATAGTTTTGCTTTTTCCAGAATGTCATGTGGATGAGATCATATAACATGAACCTTTAGAGCTGTTTTCTTTGAATTAGTAAAATACATTCAAGATTCATCCATACTGTCTTGTGAATCAATAGTTTCTTCTTTATTTCTGAGTAGTATTCCTTCTGTAAGATTCTTCACAGTTCATTCATTGACCAGTTGAAGAACATCTGGTTGTTTATAGGTCTTGTGTAGCATAACTAATGGTACCAAGATCATTTGCATATAGCTCAGCTCTTTGTTTGAACATAAGTCTTCATTTCTTTTTGGTAAATACCTAGGGGTAAGATTGCTAGGTCATGTGGTAAATCTTTGTTTAACTAAATAAGAAATTTCCAAACTGTTTTTCATAATAATTGTAACATTTTGTATTTTAACAGTAAGACAGCATCCTAAGAGGATATTATATAGCCACAAAAATCTTACAGATGAATATTGGTAGACAAAAAACACTTTTATAGACATCATCACATTTGAAAATCAAGCTATGAAACATTACTCTATGGGCACTGAACATGACAGGCATGCTTTCGTGTTTCACTGAACATCAAAGTCATATTTCCTTCCAAAAGCATGTCTTTTCCTATCTGAATAGTATTCCACTGAAAGGCTGTGCCATTATTTGCTAATCCTTTGCTATTGCAAGTAATCAGATTATTTCCAACTTTTCACTCATATGAATAAAAATGTGATTAGCATTTTGGTATACTAATCCTCACCTGCATTCACGCTTATCTTCTTAATGTATGCTCTTGGGAATGCAGTAACTGACTCAGAGCAAACACATTATCAACATTCTTAAGACACAAGAACAAAATGTCCCCAGAATTCTTCCTTGTTTGTAACCGGTGTAGTTTAATGTTTCCTTATTTGATTATGCTTCTTACATTGAATTAAGTATATGTTCATATTCCAAAATGCTGCCATTTCAGTAACTTCAACTCTGTACCAGAGAAGTCCTGATTTCCCAACTGTCTTCCCAATGCTTAAAAAAATTGTTGATACTCCAGGAATGGGGGGAGGGGAGATAAAGGAGAATGATGGAGGGGGTGAATTCACCTATGATATCTTTGATATATTGTAAGAACTTTTGTAAATGTCACAATGTACCCCCCCACCCAGCACAACAATAATTTTTTTTAAATGTAGTTGAACTTACAAAGAAAGAAAGAAAGAAAGAAAGAAAGAATTCAGGTCTTAATGTAGAAGGAAACAGCTAATCTTACTAAATGTTCAAGTTAGAACATAAATGGCAGGTAACTCCCACCATAAACACAGCTGCACTATCTCCTCTCCTGACATGAAAGACAAACACTCTTCTGTCAGGACCCCAGGAAGAGCAACAGAAGTGTGCCTGTGTGGGGAGCAAATTCAAACAGTTCTGCTGGCATTTCCAAAACACTGTGTTTGAAGATGTGGCAAACAAGTTCCTTCCTCCCAGCCACTCTCCCTGGCTTTGAGCGAGATAAGTAGGAACATTCACTTTAAACAGCTTCTAGCTGAAAGGCAAAGCCTTCCAGCTAGAAGGGAGCCTGTGTGTGTACAACAAACACATGCCCTGAACATCAACGCTACAGCCAGAATGTTACAGGAAGCTGGGCCCATACGAGAGAGACTGGGCTGAGTCATGGAAGAGGGCAACAGGCAAACTCACTCTCTGCACCACCGAGATAGTTCAAAGCACCCAAGGGTACATTAAAATAAAAATAAAGAGAAAACACATTTTATTTACTTCTTAATAGCAAAAAATAAATTGTGTTTCTAGTCATTCTTGTACAGCTCATTTTAAAATTATGAAGAAGGGAAAGACCATTCATGTCTGTCTGTAGATGAATTTACTAACTGAAAATTTAATGAATAGAAATATTGGAGATTTATAATAAAAAGGCCAGCTGGATATGGAAATACACTGTTCAATTTTTTGTGGTACTTAGAAAAGTTTATTGCACTGAAACACAAATAACTCTACATAATAGACATGATTATAAAGCCTAATGCAGTGACTGAGAAATCCTAAGAGATTAGCTCAGTAATGGAGGCCCCAAAACCAAATCTCCAGTTTCAAATAAGTTTCTACAAGGTGGATACACTATGCAAGACTGAAGGTAAGTGAAGAGGTCACCCTGAGGCCACAGCAATAATGAAACACTGTGGTGTGGTACCTCTAGGAAATGTTTCCTTTAACACCCCCCAAGTCATCTCCATCATGGTGCTTGAAGATCATGTTATCGAGAGGGAAAATGCACATAAGTTATCCTTCATGTCCATTTTGCTCATCATCCTCTGTGATTCAGTGAGGTGTGGCCAGCCACTCCCTGGATGTGGACAGCAGTCTTCTTCATCTGTGAGAAACTGCCCACAGTGTAGATCTATTATACACACCAAAAGAAAAAGAGATGAAGAATAGAAACAGTAACGAGGAAACACCTCCAAAATTTAGCTGAATCCACCGAGTTGGTTCTGTGCACACAGACACTTCTACCTGCAAATATTGGATATATTTTAATGTGTTTCATTGTCCTCTTCTCCACATTTCATGGTGTTCTAAATGTGGTAGCCCTTCCATTGATTTTAGCTTTCACATAAAATGATCGGAATCAGAACACTTTGCTAACTTCATAAAAATTCAGACCCAGGTAACTGTAAGACTTCTCAGTCTAACCTCCCTTCTAGAGTCAGAATCCTTCCCATATGTAACAACCAATTAATCTGTCTCCACTTAAACACTTCCCAAAGATGGGAGCCTCTGCAACCTGTGCTATCTTCTGATACCTACTTCAACTTTCTTCCTTTGCAGAGCAAGCTTCATCCCTTTGAATATTTCTTTGCAGAAAACATTCATTCCCTCCAGTAACCTACTGAGTAAAGAGGTGCTCTTAAAATCATCCCTAACACAGATGTCAGCTTGCTCTTGTCACAGGTGTAGTTTGAATCGCCTGGGTAGAGAGGTACAGAGCCAGGTATCCTCAGATCATGGAAGACGACCCTTTAGCATTAGTCCCTACTTGCCACTAACAAAATGAACAGGAGTTCTGCAGCTTTTAAAGGGAATTTTCCCTACAAACTGCTAGAACTGAGTGCTTCTGTAGCTGCTTCCACCTTCTCCCAGAATGAAATGTCCTCTCTACCTACATAGGTGAAGCAAAACTCAATAAAGTTAACTCCTCATTATAGATTCTATGCAGAAACACTAATGCCCAATAATTTTCTTAATTAACATAGTCCTCATAGAAGCCTCAGTTTTTAGCTGGAGTCAAGAATGACTTGATAATCCCCTAGTGCTTTAATTCTCAAACTTCTAGGGGGGGAAAAAAAAAAAATATATATATATATATATGTATATATGTATACAGCACAAGATGGTAGACTAGCAAATGACCAGATCTCCTTTATCCTCTCTGAGGACAGCAAGTAAACAGCCATCTGTGCACCAGAATACCTGTAAGAGAACTCTATAGAGACTAGTTGAGAAAGTATAGCACCCAGGGCATTGTAAAATGAAGACAGAGTCCAGCAAAAAATGTTTGGTAATTGCAGCCTTTTGTGTACAGAATCATGCTCCTCAGTCTGCATGGTATGGTGCTGAGATACTGGGAGGAGATCACACCAGGCTCTCTCTCAGGACAGAAACAAAAAACAGACTTGGTCCCGAAAAGTTCTGGCTTGTCTCAGTGCTACCTGAGGGTCTGTTTTTTTTTTTTTTTTTTTCCTTCTCACCTCATTTGAAACACAGGAAAGATCACTGCAAGATTTTGGAAGCACTGAAAACAAAGGGATGTGGCTCTACATCAGAGCTGTAGTTTTATAAGTCGATGCCACGAGAAGCAAGAGATCGGAAAAGATTTTAGGCATCCTAGGACCTCTAGCTGGGCTGATTGATGAAGGACTTTTTCTGCATGAATCCAGTATGCGAAGACTGGGAGGGCTAGTTATTTTCCAAATGCTCAAATGTTCTGAAAAAAATTACAAGTCATACAAAGAAGCAGAGTAACAAGACCTAGTCAAAAGAACAAAATAAAACTTCACAAATCAATCTTACAACAATGAAGATCTATGAGCTACCTGACAGAGAACTTAAAATAACTACCATAAAGATGTTCAATGAACTACACAGAGAAACAATGTACAAAAAAATGAAAATATCAATAGAGATAGAAACTGTAAAAAGGAACTGAACACAAATTCTGAAGTAATATGTCAACAAATTGGATAATATAAAAGAAATAAATTCCTACAACCACAGAACCTATTAAGACTAAATCAGGATGACCTAGAAAATCTGAATAGATCAATAGCTAGCAGGTTATCAATTAAATAATCAAAAATCATAAAGAAAATGACAGGATCATGTGGTTTCATTGGAGAATTCCACCAAATATTTAAGATGAATTAAAATCTTCCTGAAAATTACCAAAGTCAAAGACAGTAGAAGAAAAGAAAATGGTAAACCAATATCCCTGATAAGTATTAAATGTAAAAATTCTCAACAAAATGCTACCAAACTGAATTCAAAAGCACAATTAAAGGACTATATGTGATAGCCAATCAAGGTTTGTTCATGAGAAGCAAGGATGGTAAAAAAAAAAAAAATCAATACAATATATCACATTAACACAATGAAGGACAAAAATGCCATGATCATCTCAACTGATACAAAAAAAAAAAACACTTGAGGACGTTCAACACCTTTTTTTTTTTTTCAACACCTTTTCATAATAAAATTCACTCAACAAATTTTCCTAGAAGGGAAGTATCTCAACATAATAAACGCCACATATGAAAAGCCTAAAGCTAGCATCATACTCAGGTATGAAAGACTGAAGCTCTTATTATAAGATCAAGAAAAATGTTGATGCCTATGTCACCATTTCTACCCAACATAATTTTAGAAGTCCTAGCCAGAACAATTAGGCAAGAAAAAAATAAATGGAATCTAAATTGAAAAAGAAAAAGTAAAATGATCACTGTTTACAAGTGACCTGATCTTATACATTTAAAAAAAAAACTCTTAAATATTCCATACTCAAAAAAGTCCTATAAGAGCTAGTAAACAAATTCAGCAAAGCTGCAGGATACAAAATTGATACACAAATATTGTTGTATTTCTATGCCTGAACAGTGAACAATCTAAAAAGGAAATTAAATTGACAGTTAAAAAAAAGAATAAAACACTGAGGAATAACCTAATCAAGGAAGTGAGAGACTTACACATTGAAAAATAGAAAATATTGCTGAAACAGATGGAAGTAAATATAATAAATGGAAAGACATGCAGTGTTTATGGATTGAAAAGATGTAATATTGTTAAAATGTCCATATCACCCAAAGCAATGTGTAGATTCAATGTAATCCTGGTCATAATCCCAGTAGCATTTTTTGCAAAAAGAAAAAACTTCAGCCTAAAACTCATATGGATTCTGAGTCTTCAAAGGACTCTGAATAGTCAAAACGAATTTGAAAAAGAACACAGTTGGAGGAAATCACACTTGCTGGTTTCAGAACATGTTGTAAAGATACAATGATCAAAGCAATGTGATACTTGCCTGAAGGGAGAGAATACGGAGCTCAGCAGTGACCCTCGCACAAACGGGCAAGTCGTCTTTGACAAAGGGGTTAAGACCACTCAGTGGGGAAGGACGGTCTCTTTAATAAATGGTATTGGGAAAACTGGATATTCATATGCAGAAGAATGAAAATAAGCCTTATATTATACCATGTACAAAAACTAATTCAAAATAGACTAAAGAAATAAATGCAAAATTAGAAAATTCCTAGGAGAAAACAGAGGGAAAGCTTCATAATATTGGATTTGGCAGTGATTTCTTAGATATAATACCAATAATAAAATTGCTAGGAAAGAAATCAGAAAGCAATTCCATTTACAATAGCTACCCTAAATACCTAGGAATAAATTTAAGGAAATGCATGACCTCCATAATGAAACTTGGAAGGACAGCCCAGGTTCATGGACTGGAAATATTACTATTGCTGAACTGTTCATGCTACCTACCCACAGTGACCTAAGGACTCAGTGCAATTTCTGTCAAGAATAAATGACAGTCTTCACAGAAATAGAAAAATACAACCACTCCTAAAGTTTGTATGGGACCACAAAAGATCCTGAACAGCCAAAGCAATCCTGAATAAGAACAAAGCTGGAGATACCAGAATACCTAACTTTAAAACATATTGTAGAACTATAGTAACCAAAACAATAGGTTACTAACATGAAAACACATAGCCTAATGAAAGAAAATAAAGAATCCAGAAATAAATCCACTTATTTATAGTCAACTGATTCATGACCAAGAGTGTACGTTAGAAAAAGTTTAGCAATTAAATGATGTTAGGATATTCATGTGAAGAAGAAACTACAGCTCTATCATTCACCATACACACAAAAGAATAGCTCAAAATGAACCAAAGCCTTAAATTTAAGACCTAAAATGGTGGAATTAATAGAAGAAAACAGGAGAAATATTTTAGGACATTGGTTTGAGCAAATATTTTTTGGATATAACTCCAAAGCTTAGGAAACAAGTGCAAAAATTGACAAAGGAGTTTACCTCAAACTAAAAAGCTGCTGCACAGCAAAAGAAACAATCAACAGAATGAAAGATGACATATGTATATGGCAGGAGAAAACATTTGCAATGTATTCATCTGACAAGGGATTAGTATCTAGAACATATAAGGAACACAAACAACAGCAAAAAAAATTTTTTAAAAATCGGTTTTTAAATGGGCAAATGACCTGAGTAGACATTTCTCAAAAGAAGATGGACAAATGAACAAGTACATGAAAAAATGCTGAACATCACTGATTTTCAGAGAATGAAAATCAAAACCACAATGAAATAGTCATCTCACCCCCAGTTAGAGTGGCTATTATCAAAAAGAAGCATGCTGATTAGAGCGCAGAGAAAGGCAAATTGTCTTCATTATTGATGGGAATGTAAACTAGTACCGCCATTATGGAAATGGTATGGCATTTCCTCAAAAAACTAGAAATACAATTACCATGTATCCCAACAGTCCCACCAGAGTCAGGCACAGAAGGATTCGCTCACTCGAATCTGAGAACTAAGAAGTTAATTTCCTAGATATAGAGAATGGAGGTTGCCAGAGTCTGGGAAGCGTGTGAGCAGGGATGGAGACAGGATGGTTAATAGGGACAGGGCTGAAGTTGCATAGGATGAATTTTTGGTTTTGGTTTTTTTTTGCGACAGGATTTTTTTTTTTTAGTACTGGGACTGATACTTAGGGCCTCACACTTGCAAAGCAGGTGCTCTACCACTTGAGCCACTCCACAAACCTGAGACAGGGTCTTGCTATGTGACCCAGGGTGACCTTGAATTTCTAATCCTCCTGCCTCCATCTCCACTAATGGAAAAATAATCTCTAACGTTCTACAGCACAGGAGAGTAACTATGGTTAACGACAATTAATTGAATATTTTAAACTAGCTAGCAATGAGGATTTTGAGTGTTCCCAAAACAGAGAAATAGGGCTGGTGGAGTGGCTCAAAAGGTAGAGCGCATGCTTTGCAAGCATGAGGCCCTGAGTTCAAGCCCCAGTACCACCACACACACACACACACACACACACAAAAATCAACCAAAACAGAGAAATAATAAAGCTGGGCACGGTAGCACATGCTTGTGATCCCGGCTGGGCAGGTGGAAGCAGGAGGACTGCCAATTTGAGACCAGCCAGAGCAAAGTTAGCAAGACCCTAACTTGAAAACAAAATGCAAAACAAAAGGGCTGGGGTGTATGGCTCAAGTGGTAGGAACTTCCTAGCATGAGAGAGACCCTGGGTTTGGTTTCCAGCACTGCATAATAATAATAACAATGATATAATAAACATCTGAGGTGATAGATATGCCATTTGCCCTGACCTGATCACTGCACATTGTGTACATTAATTGAAATGTCACACTGTTCCCTCATATGTAAGTACAATTACCATGCAAATTGGAAATTTTTTTGAAAGAAAATCTGGATCCCTTCAGGAGCCTCATGAAATTTATGGTCCCTCTTGTGAGAAAAAAGTATAGATTTTGCATCAAAGGATACCTGTGGGGGGAGAGCCAAAGGTAGGAATTAAAAGATAAGAAAAACAAGGAGCAGAAGACAAATTCCTTGTCCAAGATCTCAGAGCTCAGCAGTGGCCAGTTTTTAATCAACTCTGGGTCTGTTCAGAAGGCATGCGACCTTGGACCAAGAAGCTCTCTTCAGGGACTCAGTTACAGGGCATCAGTCACGAATACTCACAGCCAGATGGACAGAACAAATTGCTTCCATTCTAGTGGGTATGGGAATACTTGCAACCAGCCTCCTGTTCCTTCTCAAATAATCCTTAAAATTTGAAAGTAACATTTGACTCTCTCCACTCCTAATTTTTTGAAGAACTAAGACCAGCTCACCATCATCAAGAGAAGACAGAATGCAGCTATGATGCCCCAAGCATATCTGAGCAGACTGAGGACCCCGCCAAACATGGTAATGATAGTTGACCTTGACGGAATTGGGGAGTACATTTCTGAAAATTGTCTCTAGGGGATCCCAAGAGTAATGTGACAATATTGATGGAGCAATGCCTGTTTCACTCTGTAGCCTTCCCATTTGTCATACACATTATAATGAACACTCGTTTCTTGATTTACATTTCGGCCTTCACACAATTCGAAGCCCCTGCCATGTTTACGTGCACCATCTGGAAGGACTAATGAGCCAAGGAGCACCAGAAATTATAACTTGCTTTGACTAAACCAAAAAGATTTTTTACAGGCAATAAAATGATTTTGCTTTTTTTTTTTTTCCTGGAATTGCAAGGAGATTAAAACATGAATTTTCTTGAATAGAGGGCAGAACTAGCATAGATAATTTTAATAGAGTGAACCTGGAAGCATCTGGCATTCCTTATCAATTCAGAATAATTTGGTCAGTACAACAATGGTCTTATGATACAAAGTCTCTTCTGACATTGGAATTCTTAAAAATGATTACCTAGCCTACAAGCAAATGTCACAGTACGTCCCCGTGGACATAGAAGGAACACACAGGAATGCTGAATAGGGGAGTTGCAGAACTTGGGTCAGATCTCCTGGGCCTGGACCAGCTATGGTGATTACTGTGATGACGCTGGACAGGTTATGTACCCTGTTTAGATTATCAGGTACCTTGGGTAGAAATCAGGGACGATAATAACAACAGGAAGTAGATGATGGGGTTATTGTGACAATTAAATGAGATTAGCCAAGTAAATTACATTGTACTGTCTGGGCATGACACCAAAGAAGAACTCAAACAGTTGCTGGTTTTTCCTACCCTTAGAAAGTTTGTAAGTTCCTAGGGCTCGCAGAGTGGCTCAAACAGTAAGAACACTTGCCTAGCAAGCCTGAGGCCCTGAATTCAAACCACAGTACTGCCAAAAAAAAAAAGTTTATCGGTTCTTCTCTCAAAGACAGTTTAGTCTCTCTTGGATCAAAGTTGCCCTGGGTAGAGGGCAACTAAGAATAACAAAAAGGAATTAAAATACCCACAGTTAAATCAAAGTACTAGTTTTGTCCTGTGATGACATGTGAAATTCAAGTTAGCCCAGGCCTGGCAAGCTAAGTCCAATAGACTTCAGGAAAGGTAGATGACTATACAGATGGTGTCAACTATTTGGAATAGAGTTCAATTTAAGAAAGGAAATAAGAGACTATTCTATATCTGTGGTGATAGCACACATCTCCCCTGGCAAAGAGAAGACAAGAGGTAAATATTAGGACTACTAGCAAATCCAAAAGAACCCAGTCATAATACTCAGAAGCCTTTCCTTAAAACAGGGCATTCAATTCAGCATGTTCACATCAATGTAACTTGCATAGGCCTTGTAAATAGTATTTGTTATTTTTGATCTTAAAATACACATTTCTGAGCCGGGCACTGGTGACTCACACCTATAATCCTAGCTACTCAGGAGGTAGAGATCTGGAGGATCACAGTTCAAAGCCAGCCTGGGCAAATAGTTCATAAAACCCTATCTCAAAAAAACCCTTCACAAAAATAGGGCTGGTGGAGTGGCTCAAGGTGAAGGCCCTGAGTTTAAGTCCCAGTACTGCAAATAAATAAATAAATAAAATAGAAATTTCATATTGTAGAAAATTCTGAAACTACATTAAACTTTTGAGAAAATAACAAAAATCAACTAAATCAAACAATTCAGACTTCCACCAAATCGGTAGTTTTTTTCCTGTGCACAAACAGGTCTTCATTTTGGCCTTCCAGGATGATGGTCACGTTGTCTATTCAACATGTGTCACTTCTCTTTTCAATTAATGTTACATGTAAATACTTTTCAGTGTCATACAGCTTTTAAAAATGTGACTCTTAGCAATGTGTAATGTTCTGTTATGTAGATTTCCCTTCTGAATCATTAATCATTTTTAACTTTTGCTCCAAGAAATAAAGCTGCAGTTACATGATTATATTTTATTTAATATATAAACAATAATTTTTACATTAATCTCTGACCAAATCTTTGATTTTTTTTCTCTCCGTGATGCTGAGGATCAAATCCAGGACTTATGAACACTAGGCAATCACTCTACCATTGAGCTATATCTCCAGCCCCCAATTTTTTTTTTTTAAGGATAGATTTCTAGAAGTGGAATTACTGCAAAGATTACATTGTTAAGCCAACTGCTTTCCGAAAAGACGATATCAACTTACATTCTTATTAGCAATGCATAAATATCCATCTCACCAAACCTTTGCCAGCACCAAATTTCATAACCTTTAAGATGGAAAGTATACAATTCCACCACCAGCACCAAAAAAATTTAAATATAATAGAAAGTGTATTTCATACACAGTAATTGATATTGTAGCAATAAGATTGTTTTAATTGGAGCTAGGAATAGTGGTATACCCCTGTAATCCCAGCACTCGGGAAGCTAAGTCAGGAGTTTGACTTTGATCAAGAGTTTGAGGCCAGCCTGGGCTAGCAAGCCTCTGGAGGTCTGGAAGTCAGCAAAGTGTACCACCTTGCACACAGATCACACTTAACAATTATGTGTGGAATGGACCTGATTGTTCTATCTAGACTGAGATGGAGTGATCTCAGCTTGTCTAGTGCAAGAAGGAGGTGTAGACTGCAAAACCCAGACATGCCTATCTCCTGGTTACCATAGTTTTAAACAAATAGAAGGAAAGCATAAGTAAACCATAGCTTTTTTTTTTTTTACTATGACCCACAATAGGAAAACCATTTGCATCATGACTCAGCACATACAAACATACGGAGGTGTATAAATAAAATAAATAGTTTATATTCTCTTCCTGCCTGTGATGCATTCCAGTGTTTTCTCTTTCAATTTTTAAACAAGCCAGGTGTCAGTAGCCCATGTCTATAATCCCAGCTACTTGGGAGGCTTAGCTCAGGAGGATTGTGGTTGGAGGCCAGCCCAGCAAATAGTTCTCAAGACTCCAGAACAAAATGGACTGGAGGTGTGACTCAAGTGATAGAGTGCCTGCTCTAAAAGTGAAGCCTTGAGTTCAAACCCCAGTCCCACCAAAAAAATGAAATAAATAAAATCATTTTTAAAAGTGTTCATTGCCACTCACCAAATTATTTCACTGCATATGGTTTGGAAAACAAGTCAGTAGAAGATCAAGTTGCCAGCCAATTCAGCTCCTGATGAGGATTCTCTATTTGCAGATGGCTGTCTTCTTACCATGCCATCACACAGCAGAGAGAGAGAAGAGACAGAGACACCGAGAAAGCCTGTGCTCTCCAGTCTCTTCTTAGAGGGCACTAATCCCATTACGACGACTCTACCCGTCAAGACTTGATGTAAATCTAATCATCTCCAAGGCCCTGCTGCCTAACGCCACCACAATGGGGGTGAAAAGTCCAACATATAAAGTGGCGGGGGAGACACAAACATTCACTCCACAATAACCATGCTATACGCCTCCCTTATTCCTCCCTTCTCACTGGCTGGGATGCATTTAAAGGTGAAAGAACAAGAAGTAGATACTGTGACCCTGAGATGTGAACTCTAAGAGAGACAAACCACCCCTTTGAAATCACTGTACTCCTCCCTTTGTAGCAACAGCTGAATCTGTACCATAACTAATTCATTATTTAGGTCATATTACTGATAAACAACAGAGTATGTTATTTAAACAAAAATCTGTGTGAATCTAAAGCCTGTAAAAACCAAAAGCAGAAAGAATAGCAGAGAGGACCGGCTGACATCCAGACACTAAACGCAAGTTAACTCCAAGGCATGAAACAAGCCTGTGCCACCTTATACATTAAAAGCTCAAGTCTCTCAGTTGTGGATAAAATACAAATCAACATCTGGAAGGGGGAGGGAGACCAGGAAAGCACAGTTCTGAAGTGGCAGATAAGGGCTGGATTCAGGTTTGCTGTGGGAAGCAAGAATTGTAAACAACCATGGTAAATGGTGATAACACCCTGTCAGTGACACATCCCAGCTGAAGTTCCTTGGGGCCTCCATCAGTGTGGTCACCTCATTTGGGCACATCAAAGGTATTTCTAAAGCCAGTTCCCCGTAGCAACCTGGAGCCTGAAACTGGAGAGTGGTCAGTCCAAGGCCTACCCCCTCCAACGGCCCCACTTCAAGGACCTAAGCAATTAGTGCTCCCCACCACGGGAAAGCCTCCCTTTCTGTCACAAAGCTACTTTGGCACATTTACTTTCACTGAAACAAACATGGAGCCATTTACTTCTAGACCTGGAGAACTTTCTAGTCCAGCAAGTCGGTACTCTTCATAGGTTTTTATAACTAGGCTTGTAACCACATCCTTGCCACCTCTTCCCCTCCATCCTGTGATACTCAAACACTGATTTATATTTATTTAATATAAAA
The DNA here is from genome assembly GCF_047511655.1 of Castor canadensis. Lineage (NCBI taxonomy): Eukaryota > Metazoa > Chordata > Mammalia > Rodentia > Castoridae > Castor > Castor canadensis. The sequence continues at coordinate 56,701,359 of NC_133398.1, read as the reverse complement.
TGTGAAGAAATTATATGGATTTCATCTGTTTCTGTGGATCTGAAGGAATTACTGAAATTGACTCTGACCCAAAGACAGAACTAGAGGCCACATTTCACAGCCAAGCAAAAGGCTTCCAGGCCAAATCAAGCCCAGCCTTCTGTCCCTGTGGAAGAATGCAGGCCAGGAATGGCTTCCAGCTTGCCGGAAGGGATGGGGGGAGGGGGCAGAAACAGAAACCCAGCCCCTCAGAGAAACCCAGCTCCCTGTAAACAAAGAAGAGAAGAACTGTTTATTATAGCCACTGAAGTCTTGTAATATAAGTCTCTAAGTATGTCGAGCACACTAAACAAATTTAGCTTCACCACCTGTTCCGGAAAAGAAACACCCATGCCAAAATCCCCCCAAAAGTGCATAAATATTCTCAGTGTGGATTAGATGGGAGTCTTTTCAAATATGTTCTATATTAGAGTTTGTAAACTGGGCACTTGATGTACACCACATGGCCACCGTGTAAGACGTGAAGAAGTTTTTGTTCTCTGCCTAAAAACAAGCACTCTTTTGCTCTACAGATTTTAGACAAAATTGAATAAAATGGCCTGTAATAAGCAAGTAAACAAACAAAAGAAGCTGTAGCATCACTGGAGAGAAAAGATCCGTTCTTGAAAACTTCCATTCTCCAAAAGATGTTCTGAGAGTGTGGTTAATTGACAAAAAGAAGTGGGCTAGAGAGTAACTGATAAAACACAGATGTGTGAGTATGTCAGAGCCAAGAGGTATAAAATGACATGTTACAGGCAGGTGACAGCAAAAGTAACGCTTCCCTTAAGCCAAATAAAAAGAACCAAAAAATAAAGTTAGGACAGATGCTAAAACACAGAGCCACTCGGCATTTACATGGGAGCACCTTCTAGTCCGATAGATTCTGATAGGTTAAAAGTTTAGGAGACTGATAGGTTAAAAGTTTAGGAGACTGCCAGGCACTACTAAATTTCTGCAAATCCTAGATAAAACTGTGCTTCCAGGCATGCTAGCCCACCTGTGAACCTGCTGAACAGATCTCCAACCCAGATCTCCCCTCTGAAGTTTCCTCAGAGCTTTCTTCCTTGGGCAGAGCTGGCTGCTCCCTTGCTGGTCCTCCTAGTGTAGCTTCTACTCACAGTCCCCTAAAAATCCAGAAGAATGTAAGGGACAGGCACAAAAACTATCCACCTATGCATCTAACATCGAATTTAAACACACTGAATGAATAACTAAGCCCTAAGTACTCATAGGCAAGAAGATAGGAAGGTGGGCCCATGGCCAAACCCCACAGTGCCCCAATGTCTGGAAACATTTGAGTCTCACCCACGTTAATAGCTCAGTGTGAGGAAAATGAGCCTGTCCCAGCTGCTCAGGGGGAGAACCCAGTCCACTGCAAAGGCCCCCGGAGTGTCTCGTGCTCAGTCAGTTCTCACCACCCCTCTCCCTCTCCTCCCCCAGGGCACCTCTGCCTCGGCAGCTGTGCCAGCCTCTGCCCAGGTCCACATCCCTCTGGACTTGCACAACCACAGGTTTTCAATTCTGGCCCTGCCACAGCAGCGAGCCCCTTGTGAGAAGAGAGAAGGGAAAGGCAAATCAGCCCCGCAGCTCAGCTCTAGGGAGCGCATTGCAGCCGCAGATGGGAGCAGGCGTAAAGGTGAGTGGGTTAAATGGTTCTCAGGCAACACCCACAGCAGCAGTAACAGAGGTGGGATGGGAGTGAGCGCCAGCTCCAGGACATGCTTGCTTAGGGGCCCGTACTCCAGGGTTGTTTTATCCACTATGTGCTCCAAGCACAGTGTCCACTGCTTTGGAGTCAACAGCCTGTGCAAATGTTGAGACCTAAATGAAGGATTACCAATTAACCTTACATCAACTCAATATTTCCATATTACGGACATTTATCCTTAAAGAGGCACTTTCACTTGTTAGAATATCAGGGGATCATGCCAGGTGCTGGTGGCTCACACCTGTAAATCCTAGCTACTTTCAAGGTTGAGATCAGAGACTCTCAGTTTGAGGTCAGCTCAGGCAAATAGTTCCCAAGACCTCATCTCCAAAATAACCAGAGCAAAATGGACCGGAGCTGTGGCTCAAGCAGTAGAACACCTGCTTTGCAAGCTTAAAGCTCTGAGTTCAATCCCACTACCCCCCTCCAAACAAAAGTAGGAATGCTAGGAGTCTCTGAAGGTCAAAACAGTCCACTTGAAGGTCATAACAAGCTATTACTCCCGGCAGTCTGGTTCCTCTGACCATATCCAGCCTCCTTATTCTGTTAGACCTCTCTAAAAAGACTGGGACTCAATTGTACATGAACTTCAACCCTTAAAAAAAAATCCTTTTGTTACAGAAATGTTAAAATTACATAAAAGAATTCTATCAATCAGCATGAACCCATAGTCCAGGACGTGTTTCCGGCCAGGAAAAGCTGTAGTAGATAATACTGAAAGAGAAGAAGGAAGGAAAAGAAGGATGGAGGGCAGTATCACAAAATTAGAGCAGGAGCGGGTTTGTATAGCAGAGAGAACTGGGAAGGGTCGGGAAAGAAGAATGGAAAGAGATGGGGGGAAGGGCACTAACACAAGTGTGTCTGTATTCTGAGACATCTGTTCCCTCTTGTGTGTTCTGAACCATGCTGGTTTAATCTTGCTATAACAACAAGGAGGAGAGACTCCCTCACTCTGATGAAATCATGACTTGTGATCTTTGATGGCACTAGCACCTTCACGGGGACTTCACCCACCTACTGCAGTAAGACTGTTCCTCTTGAAGAGAAAAATACTTTTTTTTTTTTTAGTGGTACTGGGGTTTGAACTCAGGGCCTCCTGCTTGCTAGGTAGGCACTACCTGTTGAGCCATTCCACCAGTCCTCTTTTGTGATGAGTATTTTCAAGATAGAGTCTCTTGAAGTATTTGCCCAGGCTGGCTTCAAACTGTGATCCTCCTGATCTCTGCCTCCTCAATAGCTAGGATTACAGGCATGAGCCACCTGCACCCAGCAAAAAATACATTTTTGAGTGGGTTTCATTTTGCAGTGGACTGGCAACTCAACAGACAAGCAGGCAAAAACATTAGCATCAACAGCAAGTTTTATTTTAAACCACATTATACAAAAAACAAAAATTAATTTGAAGTATTTAAGATGCATTTTCTTTCACAGCCTTCTCATGAAGGATGTAAAAACTGTTCCTGTGATAGTCAGTCCTCTCCCATGGTCTCACCCCTTCTTGAACTCCTCCCCTCATTCAACCCACTCTCACAGCTCACACTTTGTGCAAACACTCCTCCTGTCTCCTGGCAAATCAACCGCTCTTACTCAAGCACTGAAGTTCTAGTTCCCACTCACAGCTCTCAGTCTGACCAAATCATAACCTTCCCTTCTCCAAACTCCACAGCATAGAGATCTACCCCGTGAGTATGCTCTTTCGTGTGACTTAAAAGTTGTTTTTACTTACGTATGACCCCACTAGTATGATTCTCAACTTTCCCGAAGGAAAGGATTGTACTGTAATTTTTATATCCTGCATATATGTTATTAAGCACTTAAGAAACATCTAGTACCTGTTATCTTAATTTGCTTTGAAAATGCAGAATAATTCAGGCACTTGGATGCTTTACCAAATAAGATTTCATAATTTCATAAACGTATATGCAGAGATGTTGATAGGCAGTACCGAGCACAGCAGCTTTTCCTCATAGTCAATTTGACATGTTTCCATTTAAATATATTGTCATTGCTACTTGGACGGATTCATTTACTGGAATCACAGAGGACTCTACCTACAGATACGACAGTCCCCCCTTATCCTCAGGCCTTATGTTCCAAGACCCGCAGGTGATGTCTGAAACCACACATGGTACCACACACTGGATGAACACGGTTTTTTCCTGCATATACTCACAGTACAGCGTGTACTTGCTAGAGGAAGGGGTGACTCCTGTCCTGGGCAGGAAAAAGCAGGACAGCACAAAAGTTCATCACACTGCACAGAGCAGAGGGCAACTTGAAGCTTACAGATTGGCGTGAGGTCCTGGGTTCAGTACCCAGCACCACTAAATACACACATACACAAACAAGCAAATACATAAAATTAATTTTAAACTGATGAATTATTTCAGAATTTTCCATTTACTATTTTCAGCTCTCAGTTGAGTGCAGGTAACTGAAGCTGCAGAAAGCCAGACTGTGACAAGGGACCACTGTGTATCTTAGTGTTTTCCAGTGAGCAAGCATTGACTTTTCCTTCTTGTTCTTCACGTCAACATATACTAACCCAGGGCAGAGAAAGGAGGTTTATTTAACACGCACAGCATGGGAAGGAGAGTAAGCACTTCAGGCTGTCTGCAGGGTGCTGACAGGAGTGTTAGCTTTAAAGAGAGGGAGATTGGGGCAGGAGGAGAGATGTGCGTAAATAAGCTGTCTTGGTGAAACTGCGGGTTGGTTGTTTTTTATCTCAGTCCCCTTCTTCTGCAAGGTGACTCATGGGAAGTCCTTGTTGATTGAGGGGACAATCTGATCTGGTTCCCATGAGATGACTGCTCCAACTTGAGGGAATGACCTCATGACGGGGTTATTTGTCTACGAGGCCCTGTTGTTCCTGCAGTCCATGGTTACTGTAGGTTTAGGACAATGACTGGAGACTGTCAGAGTCTGGAAGAGGACATTGTAAAAGCTGGGTATAAGATGTGTCTTTGGACCTTCAGCCTTGAAAGGGAATGAGGTAAGTCAGGCATCGCTAGTTTTTACACAGACTCTTCTTGAATGATTTGCATGCCTGTGTGCAGAGTTGAGCAAGAGTCTGACACAAAGTAAACAAGACATGCAAAATGAAGGCAGGGATACCAGGCTTTTATCCTGCTATTAGTTACCTTGAAGGTCCAAGGGTGGAATTGGTACTTTTTTTAACAAAAGCAGTTTCAAAGTATCTGTAATGGATAAACATGGTGTTGCATTCACACAATGGAATATTACTCAGCAGTAAAAAAGGAATAAGGGTAGTCACACGTGGATGAATCTCAAAAATGTGATGCTGAGCAAAGAAGCCACACATAAATGACTACACGGTATATAATCAATCTATTTTATATGAAATTCTAGCATAGGCACAACTAATCCATAATAATCAGTAGATGGAAGGCAGCAGGGAGACAGACTGACAGCAAAGGGTCTGAAGGAATTTGAGAGGTGATGGAAATGTCCTAAATCTGGATTGTAGTGATGGCTATTCAGGTGGTCCTGTTTGCCAAAACTTACCAAATTCTATGTTTGCAATAGGTATATTTTATGGTGTGAAAATTGTACCTTAATGTGACTGACTTTTTAACAATCTCTTAACACCATCTCCTCCTACAGCTATAACCCTTTTTCTCTGCTCCCATACAGCTATGGGACCTGTTCAGAGCTGTTCATCATTGCTATTTCCTGTTCTCCCATTCTTAGGAGCCCACTCTAGCTCAGGTGTACAGCTACGCCAAGCCACTAAAACTGTTCTTGCTAAATTACTAATAACTTCAAATCTCCTAGCTTAACTACCAAGCTTAGAGTTTCTCCCTTCTTGGTATGCTTAGAGATCCCCTTCCCTCTTTCTCCTCCTTCCTCTGCTGCCAGTTCTTTGCTCTCTTGGTTTCTTCTCATCTTTTCACCCCCTCGCCTGGCATTTCCCCATGACCAGAGTCCTCTGTTCTTTCTCTACACTCATTTCCTACATGGTCCTATGCTGCCTGTGGCTTTCCTTGTGATATATAAACCAGGGACTCCCAAAGCTTTATCTATATCTTAGACCTCTTCCTGAACCCCAGACTCACATACCAGCTGCCACTTGACATTCTAAGGTCTGAGAGGCATCTTACACTCAGAATGGGCCTGCAGCAGGCTACAAAGGAATCCAGGTCCTAATCCTTGCTGTCAGTAACTGTTACCTTATATGGCAAAAGAAGCTTTGCAGATGTGACTGAGTAAGGCTGTTGGGATGGAGAGATAATCTTGCTTCTCCCAGCTTGGCCTCATAATCTCAAGCACCATTGGTCATGGGGGGTGGGGAGTTTGAGGTAAATGTGACTGCAGAAGAAGGCCAAAGCATGACATCGTAACTAGAGTAAGAAGCTGACTACAAAGATGCAGGAAAGAGCCACAAGCCACAGAGGGGAAGGAATAAGATTCTAAAAGCTAAGGAAAACCAAGAAACAGATTGCCCTTGGAGCCTCTGGAGGCAATGGGACCTTCCCTTGGTTTGGGGCCAGCAAAGTTGATTGGGAGTTTCTGACCTCCAGAACTACAAGAGAATAAAGTTGTGTTGTTTTAAGTCACTAAATTTGTGGTCAGGTGTTAGAGCAGCGGTAGGAAACTACCTCTAACCTCTCACCGCCAAATTCCTACACCATTCTTAGAAAATGGCTCAGGTCAAAAATATCTTAGACATCTTTGCCATGAGAAAAGGGCCTTTTTATTTTATGCTCTACTTTATTTCTAATCATGAAATAATGCCAGAAACAGAATAGGTATTCAAAATGACTTGCTAAACAGAGACATGCAGAAAACAGAAGACAAGATCAGTCTAAAACCACTCTTAATATCCCAAAACTTAGTAGATACTATATTCATGACACAAGAATGAAACAATGCCATACTAAGAAGAATCAATAGAAAGAGCTCTTTGAAACTGCAAATATCTTGGCTAAAATGTTTGAAAATTCAACAAAAGAGGATAAGATAAGTAGACTGAAAGGGCTGAGTGTAGTATAAAAAATTTTTTTAATTATGGTTGACTTTTAATTCTAATCTAAAATTAGAACTGAGGACTGTGATCCAGTTAACAGAAGTTCCAAACAAGGGAAGAAAGAAAACCATGAAAGTGATAAAATTAATTAATTTTCAACATGAAAGCTGAGAGATCCACAAGCACAGGGAAAATGAATTGCAAAGAGCCACATCAAAGCACGTGACCACAGAATTTTAGCATATCAGAGACGAACAGAAAATCCTAAGGGACTGCGTTACTCAGGCAAAATGTCTGACTCAACAACTAAAGGGTGGGAGAATTAATTAATTTTGCCTCACAGTTTTCAGAGGTTTCAGTCCATCATCATGGGGAAGGCAAGGTGGACCAGAGCAGCTCACATCATGGCAGCCAGGAAGCAAAGGGAAGCAGAGAGAGTGGGGGGAGAGAGAGGGAGAAGAGCTGGGCCCCAGCCTCTGGGTTGGCTCTGCCACGTTCAGGGTGGTTCCTGCCTTAGTTAACCCTCCCTGAGAGGCCACCACAGACACACCTGCTGGGGGCTTTGTTAATCGCCCAGGTGTCTTTGCAACCCAATTAAGTTGACAATTGAGATTAACTGTCACAGAGATTATACAGATTTGATAATAATTCATGACTTCTAAAGAAAATGAGGGTTATAATGACATTCGATCTCTTCCCCTCCAGTTTTATTAAGGTATAATTGGCAAAAAACATTGTATATAATTAAGCCATATGTGATATTTTAATATGCGTATAACTTGTGAAATGATTTCTACCATCAAGCAAATTAGCATATCCATTGCCTCCCGTAATTACCTTTAGGGTGTGTATGTGTGTGTTGTACAGTGAGAAAACTTGAGCTCTATTCTCTTAGCAAATGTGGAATATACAATATATTATTATTTACTCTAGTCACCACACTGGGCATACAGTCTCTTCACAGCAAGACTGTACTATCAAAGGCTGCCAACAAAGCCTTCAAAATCCTGGCAAGTGACAGGAGTCTTTAACTAAGAATTCTATAAGCCACACTAGTAATTAATCAAGGTGTGATGTAGAATAAAGACATTTCAGACTTTACAAGAAATTTTTTTAAAATGCTTTTTGCTTTTCAAGCACAAACTGTGCTTCAAAAAAAGTTAAGGATGTGAAGGAAATTCAGGAAACAGAGGGCTCAAAATCAAAGACCCCCAATGGCTCTCATGCTGGAGGCCTATGGAGAGAATATTTCCAGAGGAGAGAGGAGGACTAGGGGCATCGGAAGGGGGAAATGTGGAAGGAGAGAGGGAATGGATCCTGCAGGGGTTTTTTTGTACTGGTTTGAGTATTTTAAAAAATTGACAGATGTTTGACAAATCTGTTGGAACATTTGAAAACAAAATTATCAGAGCCCATGTAGAAAACTAAACCAAAAAAGGCAATTATTAACATCAAGATTAAAAGGTTATACAAAAATGAAATGCAATCATCCGGTGTTACTGCTGTCTGTAGTGAATAACTCACATGGTTGTTTTGATGAAAATGCTGGGCGTTGACTCAGTCATTGTTTGGATGTAAGTTCGTGACAAGCACCAAGCAGGAGGAGCCATGCAAACAGTGGGGACAATAGTGTCCCAGATAACAGAATAATGTCTATAACTGGAAAAATAGAAATACTGCAATAAACAGCAGAAGAAACAGCTAAAAGACCATTAGGACTCTTTTAAGCTTAGTGGTGGTCCCTTTTGGGAAGTCCCAGAACAGGGGGTAGAGGAATGGCACAGGGAATTGCTATGCTCTTGTCAGATTTTAGTTCCATTTGACTGTGTTCAGGTAAGTACAGGTGTTGCTTTGATACACATAAGTAACGCTGAAGTAAAAACAAGGTCAAGACCAGGTACACAGGAAGAGATTTCCATACACAGTGTAAGAGCTGTGACACAAGAGTGTCAGCCTCATCACCTACACAGTGTGGGACCAGCAGAGTGAGGACAGCAGGACAGAGGAACAGAGGTGACAGAGACATCACCTAGCCACACCTGGCTCAAAGTTTGTAGTGATCCCTTTTTGAGAAGGGAATTGGAAATGAAGTCATACATTGTATTGTAGCTGCTAGGCTTTCACATTTATGTAGAAATATATTTATGGTTTTCTCATAAACAAACAGCTTTAGCCATTCTCAGCAAATGCACTCTTCAGCTTTGGCAAATCCTGAGGTCAAGAACCCTTCTGTATGACTTAGATGGAAATTCAAACTGCCCAGAGCCCAGGGGCAAGTTCAATGAGAGATCTTTGTTAACTGAGTCTTTGTTTTAATCATTAAAACATGAGGGCTACACACACACACACACACACACACACAGTGTAGGGGGTTAAGAAGGATTTTTTAAAAAACCATTATCTTATGGGTTTTTTTAAGAACTTATGGCTTGTCTTATGGCTTTTTTTTTTTTTTAATGAACTGTTCCTCTCCCTCCCTTCCTATGTTGTTGCTCACTTAAAAAAAAAAAAAGACTGTTTTTTAAAAGCTAGATTTTTTTTCTCTTGGTGGTACTGGAGTTTTGAACTCAAGGCCTCTCAACTGCTAAGCAGGTGCTCTACCACTAAGAGCCACACCCCCAGCATTTTTTGTTGTAGTTATTTTTCAGGTAGGGTCTCAAATATTTCCCCCCCAGGCAGGTCTGGAACTCCATCTTCCTACTTACACTTCCCAAGTAGCCAGGATTACAGATGTATAACATCATGACAATCTTATTGGTTAAGATAGCATCTCACTAACTTTTTGCCTGGGGTGGCCTCAAACCATAATCCTCCTGATGTCTGCCTTCCTTAAGTGTATTCAAGAGCTGTTTTAACGACTCACAGCCAAATTGAGCAGAAGGTACAAAGATTTCCCATTCTAGCCCATGGCCCCATACTTGCACAGTCTCAGCCACTATGGACATTCTGCCCAGGTGGTACATTTGTTGCACACAGTGAGCCTGCATTGAACCTCATTACCACCGTGTGCAGTCTGCATCAGGATCGCTCTCAGAGCTGTTGATGCCGTGGGTTTAGATGAACGTGTAACAGCATGCACCCACCATTGCACTATCGCACGGAATATCTCACTGCTGCAAAAGCTGGTTGCACACTTTGTACTGGAACATCCAATTTCATCTTCACTACAGGAGAATGTGTTTCTAGTCCTGACCTATGACCATGGAGATGGCTGAATCCAACAGAAACTGAAGAACACCACTCCACACACCAGTGATGCAGAGACTCTGGAATTATTCATCCTAGCCAGCCGCCCGTACTGCCAGGAGTAAATTCTCTTATACATGGTGAGCCTATCTCACGAGAGACTGGGGAAGGGATTTGAGTACATTTGTCACTGTGGAGTGACCCAGTGCTCCGCTGATAAACGGCACCTGACCAGCACAAGAAGGCCAATGGCATCCAGAGATCTGAGGGTCCACAGAATGGTCACCCCATTGCAACAGGCTTTGAAATAAGACCAAAAGAAGCATTTTAAAATATTTTGAATCTCTAAACCATCACTAAAAAAAAAAAAAAGCATGGCTTCCCACAGTGGTCCTTTGAAGAACAAGATATATGTTTAGGAACATTTCTATTTGCTTGCTAAAACTCAATTTCATGTCTTTATTGTTTTGTATTTGTAACTGAGGACAACTGGAAGGAAAAAGTGACATTAGGGTTTGAATGATCCAAGGAAAACTTACCACAGGAAGGAAAATTTATACTGGCGACCCAAATTTTGAGTGACACAATAATAAAAGGAAATGTACTTATTTTAAAGTGCATTTAATAAGTGTCATAAGTAGACAGGGTATGGGGACCCAGAGAAAGAGTGGCCTTAAGAACAACACAATTCATTATTCCAGAAAATGTCCTCGTACTAATATTATATACTAACTTCTGCATTTTATAAAACCGCCAACTCTCAAAATATTCTCGTTCATTAGACACAGAATCCTGACTAATGTCGTTTTTTGGTGTCTTTGTTTTCCAATAGCAGTCTAATCTCATGTCTTTAAAAAACATTTTAACAATAAAAATCCCCATACAAAACTTCAACATTACCATCTTGTGAAAAAGAAAAATTCCATCCCAAAACCAAAAAAATAAAATCACAGGTTCTCTCTATTCTTTGGAGGAGAAATAAGGAAGGGGAATTTTATGTGGCCATCTTCTCATCTTCCAAGCAAGTGAGGGCTTCCAATAACAAGTCAGACTGTTTCCTGCACCACAATGGTGGCAAGGATTTTGTGACTCCAGGACGCAAGTGTTTCCAGTTAGGGATGAGGCTCGGCTGAGGGGAAACCGCCTGGATTCTGTTGGCGAAGGTCGCCACCTGCTGAAGACTACGCAGTACTGCAGCTGCCTTTCCGGGAGACAATGGTGGGGGGATGAGGAGAAAGGAGTTGGTAATCCTGTGAGCAAGGTGAGGTCTGCACCATAGCTGGGGTGGGGTGGGGGTTGTGGTTGTGAGCAGGCAGGTCACAGCTATGGAACGAGGCTGGAAGACTGTCCAGAGCAGATCCACAGGGACAATGGGGACCCTTAGGGCTTAGCCAAGGGGAAGACTGAGAATGTGGTGGCGAGAAAAGCCACCATGAAGACAGAGTCTGCGAGCTGGAGACCCTAGCAGTGGAAGAACATGCCCTGGGAATTTGAAGGACATGAGATCACTCTGAGGGTCTTGGGTCAGTAAATTAGGACTCTTCCCCAAAGGTAAAAAGCAATCACTGAAGGTTCATCAAGGGCCAAGAGCAGTGGTCACACCTGTAATCACAGCTACACTGGAGGTGCTGGGGTGGGGTGGAGAATCGCAATAATCTGAGCCAGCAGGGCAGATGCCAGGACACAATCTAAAAAAATAAACCAAAGCGAAAGGGCTGAGGGTGTGGCTCAAGTGGTAGAGTGCTTCCTTAGAAAGCTCCAGGCCTTGAGTTCAAGCCCCAGTACCTGCAAAAAATTAAATTAAAAAAAAAATCCAATAGAATGCCAGGGGTGGTGGCACATGCCTGGAGTCCCAGTACTCAGAAGACTGAAGCAGGAGGATTTTGAGTTCGATGTCAGCCTGGGCTCCTTCGTGAGACCCTGTCTCAAACAGAAAAAAAATCCAATGGACAGGGAAACAGGACCCAGTTAGGAATCTCTGCACCAATGGCACGCCTCTTCCCCTTCTGGAAGGTGTCCAAAAAAGACTACAGATTACCACAAGGATTTTGACAGGCAAAACAGTGGCCTCACACACACCTTGGACCCATCCTCCACTCAGCACTCAGAGCCACATCAGCTGTGGTTTTCCCCAAAGACTATCAATACTGGAGCTCAGCCCTGCCTCCAACACACCAACACCCCCATTCTGCACCTTTCTCTGATGCCCCAAAAGCAACATTCCCACGCCTCTACCTCATTCATTCCAGAAGTATGTTCCTGGCATTGAGATTAAAAGAGACGTGAAGAGACAGATAAAGTTCCTGGTACTTAAGAGTCTAGCAGAGCAGGAAGATAGTCATTAACTAAACAGACGCATGCTGGCATAGGGGTAACAAGGACTCCATCAGGGTTATGAGAGCCTAGGTGAAGACAACTGACTAGTCTGAGGATGAAGGGAGGCAGATGAGCAGATTCTTTCAGAGGAAATGATACTTGATCAATACGCTCTGATTTATGCCACAGGAGGAAAGCACGCATGGAAAAGCCAGGCCTTGTTCCATGTCTTAACAACTGGACTTCTTTGGGCAAATCTGTTTGCTCATGTACAAGATGGGGGAAGAGAATTCAATGAGAAAATCCACACACAATGACCAGAACAAAGTGTCCCTACAGTAAATGTTAGCTGTGCTATTTTTTTTTTTTATAGTAATCCTCTTTGCGTTCGGGTTGGGGTGTGGACTGTGAGGCAGGGAACAGAGAAGACTCATATCTGAATGCTGGAATTGTTTTATGCTATTTATACAGCATATGGCATTGAACTTTGAGTTCCAGATAGATCACAGGATCCATGGCTACACTGAAGCAAATAAAAACTGAAATGCTACCAGAACTCTCTCTTGGCCAACTTGCTAGAAATTGATCCTTTTTTTTTTTTTTTTAGCATCATTTATGTGGAAAATGTATTCTAATCCAAAGAATACAGCTAATATATTGGGGACTGTTAATTTTTCATATAGAAAAACTCTAAATATTAAAACCACTGCTAGCTGGTTGTGGTGGTGCACACCTATAATCCCAGCTACTCAGAAGGTGAAGGCAAAAGGATCATGAGGCCAGCCTGGTCAAAGGTAGTAGTAAGACCCTTTTTCAAAAACAAAATTAAAAACAAAGGGGGACTGAGAGAGTATCTTAAGTGGTAGAGCCCTTGGCTAGCCCTGGGTTCAATCATCAGTACAAAGGCGGGGGAAGAAACCAAAACCAAAACCACTGCTTTACATGCAGTGGAAAGCAGTTGAAAAGGCACGCACTTAGACTGTGGCTGGTCCACCTGGAATGGACCAGCACGGACACGCTGGTCCACTCTCTCAGCACAGCCTGTGGGAGGCAAATGCCCCCGAAGGCCTCAGCCTCTCATCAGGGCTTCCTTTCTTAAATCTCATGAAACAGCTGCCCCTCACTAGGGTGCTTTTCTCCTGCGTGCTCTTTGTTACGTTAGCAGGACCGATCCATGTCAAATTTTTTTTTTTTTTTTTTTTGCTGAGTTCCTGATGATTCAGCTCTTTTAAATAACTGGATGATTCAGGCAAATTTCTGGTTTGTTTTTGAAAATAAGCTTAACTGAAGTGTCTGCCTCAAATGAGGTTTGTGTTTATTTTTTAAGTGTCTTTTTCTTTTTGGCAGTGCTGGGGTTTGAACTCAGGGCCTCACATTTACTTCAGTTCAAGGTGTTTTAACACTGTGCAGAACGATTCATGGACATGTGAGAAGACCCCACAGATTTAAAGAAAAGACTGGAATAAAACGCATGAGAAATGTATAAAAACTGATTGGCTAATTTTTTCCAGTTTTCCTTGGTTTATAAGTGTAACATAAAGAGGAAAAACTCTATGTGAGGAGAGGCTTAAAGAAAACATACAACAGCAAACACATGAAACCTCTGGGTGTAGAGAAAGGTTAAAAACATCCCATGAGTCTCAACAATTCCTCCCTAGACCAGGTACCCTGAAATAGCAGAGCAACTCGTGTAAATATTTTTGTTTTGCAATTGTACAGCAGGAAGCAGTCCAGTTCATTAAAAATCAATTCTGAGAAAACCGTTTCAGTCAGTGGCAGAAATGACTTAAGGCCAATTGGTTTCCAGAATTTAAAAAAAAGTACCTGAAGCTCTGCATTGTCTGACTGTTTGGTAAACACGCCTGTCTCATTAAAGTAGCAATGCTGGGCATGAGAAGTTCCAAGTGCCATCTCCTTGGTCCTCCTGACTTTAAGTGCCCCTTGTTTACCTGAAAAGAGTTCAGTGGTTTCCAGTCCATTCCAGCACAGTGCTTAAATTAACAAGAGCACCTAAGAAAGTAGTCCTTTTTTCCTGTTTTGACCTGAAAGTGATACAAAAGACTGGATTATAAACTAGACAATCACAATCTGAGCTCTCACCCTAAATCAGATAGGGAAAAGTTCAAGACCTCTAAGACAGCTTCCCAGATTCTTTCTTCTTGCCTCATTAGGCAATATTTAACCTGTGCAATAATCACTTTCACAAAAGAAAGCTATTTCTGCCATAAACATCTCCTTTATCTATTCCTATAGCTACAGAACTATGCCCCATAAATCCAGAGACTCCTGTTTAACACGATCAGTTGTAGACACACCAGGTAAGCTAAGAACACCGCGTACCTAACGACTGTCACACCCACCAGTGGATGGCTCCAGTGTGCTCGCCAAGAGATCGTCATTAACACATTCAATAAAGAGATTTGACCGAGTCATATTTCTTTCCAGGGAGTCTCAATTAAAGGGGAAGAATGGGTTGCAGGATCGAAACTATCCCTTTCTTCCCAGCCAACAAAGGAAAAATCATGTGTTGCTATTTTCTTCTTTTATTAAAAGCCTTTTTCTCATTTCTTCCCTGCTCCCCTGTGGCAGAGAGGCCATACCAGAAAGGTAAGCTGAGAGGACCACAGGCTACACCCCACTCAGCAGCCTGCTCATCCAGCAGAGCTGTCACCCGGGGGGAAGTGGGCTTGTGTCCCTGCTCCAAGCTCAGTATCAGTAGCATAGAAGTTTTTCCCAGGAGGGTGGAACAGGACATAAGGACAGAAACCTTAGCATCTCCCCTCAGAGCGATGATTGTGTGTGGAATAGAGCACGGGGAAGACCAACCCGGCTCTCTTCCTGTGAGGTAAGTTTCCAGATCTCAAAGCAGTTTGCCTCCATGGAGAAAATACAACTCTTTTGGTCTCTTGCTCGTCACCCCGCACAGTTCACAAATCAATCCGGTTGTTATGCTCAGTTTGGCTTGCTGTCTTAAGTTAATCACCCCAGTACCTGGTAGCTCAACACGTAGAATATCGACTCTGATACTAAGCAGCGTGGCTTAATGATGAAGCTGACTCTGGGTAGGCAAATTTCGTCTGGAGTAGGAGAGACTATAAAACAAACCCCATGTACCTGACACAGCTGTAGCGTTCCCTGAATGATTCCAGTTACTGGAATGTGACCCTGGAGGATTATTGAATTGTTACAAGAAACGTTTGGTCACTGTGAGGTAGGAGGCTTCCACACGATGGTAGCTCTTGTCCTGCCTAATGTGTCGTCCCTCTCCTTACACCAGATCTACAAGGCTGAAAGGACTCCCACTGGGAAGGGGAGTCCAGCACTGCTCTCAGAAGACCTACAGTCCTGACATCTGCCACAGCAACATAGCCAACTGTATCCTTTGAAAGTCTTTTTTTTTTTTTGGTGGGACTGGTGTTTTGAACTCAGGGCTTCCTACTTGCAAAGCAGGTACTCTACTGCTTGATCCACACCTCCAGTCCATTTTGCTCAGGGTATTTTGGAGATGGAGTCTCATGAACTATTTGCCCAGGCTGGCCTCAAACCACAATCCTCCAAATCTCAGCCTCCTAAGTAGCTAGGATTATAGGCATGAGCCACCAGCACCTGGCCCTCTGATAGTTTTGAGTCTCAAGGTTTAATGGAGTCTAACAAAAGCCCCTGGTGAGCATGGCAGATACACAACCATACATTTATCGATCTTGGCAAAAAGTGAATCACCCCATAAAGATTGCTTTGGGAACCTTTTTTTTTTGTCCAGTTTTTGGTTTGCCTTTTTTTTGGGGGAGGGGAGGGTTGAGGCAGGGTCATGCTATGTAGCCAAAGACTGGCTTCAAACTCATGTCCTCCTGTCTCAGCCTCCCAAGTGCTGGGATTATAGGAGTATACCACCACAACCAATTTTGGAACCATTTTTATCAGTAAAATATTATGACCATCTCTGGTGTTAAATATTCTATATTATTTGTAATGATTACATAATATCTATTATATGAACAGTTCATAATTTTCTGAGCCTGCTATTGGTCATAAACATTTTTCCTTCTTTTCTCTATTTCAAACCATACTTTAAGAAACAGGTAGACTGTCAAGTAGTTTAATGTATCACTATTATTCCAAAAATATGTTTGTATAAATGAAAAAGTCTTCTGTGTTCTGCCTAGATTCAGGCTCATCTTCAAGTCTCTATGAAAACCGTTGGAAATATTTCTTTGAGTTGAATGCTTTTTTCAGCTCTCTGATCCACTGAGTGAAGGCTGTATCTGCACTTTTTAAAGATCTAGCACTGTATTTCTAATAGTAACTAAGTAGTAAATACTATCTTCCAGAAAACTCCCTAAAATAAATCCACTCAATTAAGGTAAACATACTATTTTAATAGTTTTATAAATCTAACAGTCATGGTTTTGTGGTTAGAATTTTTTTAAAATGAGTCTATACATTTCTTTTTTCTTGCTAGTGAAACTGGAACAAGGAGAAGTTACTGTGGTTCCTGAAGCAATGTTTATAAACCTCTTTTAAAATTACAAGTAATTTATAACTGAATGTTCTGTACAATACAGCTGTGTATCCATCTGGCCCTAGTGCTTTATTATCTGATATGTCTTATAGGGTACTTTTTAAAGATTTCTTTTCATCCACAAAGCCTTTTCAATTTCCCTTTGCATCTGCCTCAATAATTCCAAAATTCTAATTTATCCTCATAGCAAACGCACAAAATACATCCCATAATCCTACATACTATCTTCCAGCACTTATATTTATAAAGTCCATAAACCAATGAGAACCGTCCAAAAAGATTCTTCTTGAATTCTACTTAGAATTTATTTATCCTGTCTATGAGCTAAATAAATTTTCATTTATTTTGAAAATTGCTTTTTGGGAACAGCCTTTTAGACTCATTGATCTGTCTACACAGAAGTTGTCAGTGTCCTCCAAAATTTCTTCTCAAAGAAGAGACCATTTCTAGGGGCTACTCATAAACTCTTAAGGGACAAAATGAATAAACAGGTCCTTTCAATATGGACTTGTGAGGTTTTCTCTGGCTTTTGACCTCTTAGTAATAAGGAAATCATGGTTGCCTTTGTTGGATTCCAGCAAGGCCAGTGTGGACAGCTATCTTCTGGAAAGACTGGAAATCCCAAGCCACAGCTACCAGGTCATGTCAGTTAATTATCAGAGTGGACCAGTGTAGACACCTTTTGTCCAATGCAGTCCCTTGAGACTGTCTTTGGCATTACTCACCCCCACAGTCCACTGCATCTGAGACATGGGAAAGGTGGGGAGTGAAAGTATTTTTAATGTCTTATGTAAGTCCAATTGAGGTGAACCCCATATCCACCACGAAATGACATTACCTGGATGCTGAATCCAGGCAAAACTTGCGAAAATATCACTGATGACCACAGATAGTTAGGGTCTAAGTAACAGAGTGAGGGAAAATTTGTGATCTGCTTAGGTAACTCCCCCATCCACATCCCCAACAAAAAAAAACAAGTCTTGATGATTGAGAAATGAAATGATCATAGTAATTTCCCCATAAAAACAGCCAAATTGCCTGAGTGTAGGAGAGGTGGGGGGAGGGGTGCTTCTGATAGGATAGGAGTTGTACATCCTAAAGTACACCTTACCGAGAACCGGAAGCCATCTATTTGAGGTTTGTGTTTAGTTTTCTTAATCCAGGATGATAAGAAGTTTGAAGGACCTAAATTATCTGCAATATTCTCTTCAACTCAATAATAATAGCTACCCTTATTTGTTGAAGGCTTCCCCAGTTTCAGAGAGTGTTGTGTAACACAAGTAACATTCTATTGACTTTATAACTAAGAGTGTGAGTTAAATGGTACAAGACTATAAAATTTGCCTTTAGGTTTCCTTTTGAACAACATACTATGTCATTTGTCTCTGCATCCTTGGGATGGTACACACAACGAATAGTGAACTAACAATCTAAAGCTAATTTTAAGCAGTGAGAGGTCCCCAAAGAGAAGAAAGTCTTTCAGTTTTGTCAGTAATTCAACATTTATTTTTAGCAATCTGAAAGTCACCATAGGAAGTTATACCCAATGGATATTACTCCATTTGCTTTAACTATGACATTTCAGAGCACAAAAATCAAAGCCTGAACCTGCTCTAGAAAAGGCATTCAAGTTTACCTCCTCGGGAAGAGGGTGTAAAAAAACTCCCCCAGAGTTTTCCTGATTGGCCATCTGTTCGTAATAGCTTAGACTCTTCTTTTGTGATCTAGAATATTATAAGACAATAAACTGGGTTCCAGTTGTAATTTCTTGAACACCAATTACTACTGATGGAGACAAGAATTTACTTCAGTGGTTCTGAAAACTAGAGGCAAAGAGGAGCGGACAATTCAGGTAAGGGGAAGAGGGCAGGAGGATAAAAGGGAGGAAGAATAAAAGAAAAAAATGAAAAGGCAACGTAAGAAGGAAGACATGGTGAGAAGAGGTGTGAAACCACTGATCACCAATGTCCCCCCACGATTTAATCCAAGGTTCCACAAGGAGATGATATTCCTGCAGGAGCAGCTGCCCCGTGACCTGAAGAAGAGCCCTTCTCCAGGCCCCTGGCCTGTCAGTCTTAACCTTATTAGCCAAGGGAAGTCCTCTAAGCACACAAGTCTTGCCATCACTGTGACGTGATCTTCATATTTCTCTTTACTAGTGGTCCACTGATTTGAATGTATAATTACACCATCTACTAAAATGATTCAATCTCAAAAAAATTGAAAGCACACAAATGTTGAATGGTGGGCAAAGAAAGTACCTATTTGGCTTAGAATCATAGATTCACAGGTGTTCACAGTTCACAGATGTTCAGAGTTTGAGAGATCTTGGTAGCCAGGTGACGGAGGCTCACACCTGAAATGCTAGCTACTTGGGAGCCTGAGATTGGGAGGATCATGGATTGAGGCCAGCCCAGACAAATAGTTTGTGAAACCCATCCTCAAAATAGCCATACCACAATGGACTGAAGTTGTGGCTCAAGTGGCAGAGTGCCTACTCCACAAGCATGAAATCCTGAGTTCAAACTCCAGTCCCACCAATGAGAGAAAGAGAGCTTCCTCATCCCATATGGTCACTATGGCTTCCTGTTAGCAGGAACAGTCTTGAGTACTTCTTAGAGCCTCTCAACTCTAACTGAAATATTTGCACTGACTGTACCAGATACAAGCCTGAGAACATGGAATGCTACCTGCAATAGTGACACCTGGTGGTATCTATGTCCTACTGCACCTCCCTATGGCAGGAAATAAAAAGGCTGAATGCAAAGCAATAAATATTTGGGGAAAACACAATAGTGTTACATGAGTTCTGGAAAAGGATCGCAGAAACGGCAAGATTTAACAACTTCCATTCAAATGCTTTTTCGGCTCGCTATATTATAAATCATTACCAAAGAATTCCTTGTTCCCACAGGAGAGGCAGCTTTTGATGCAAAAGGTGTGGTATATCCTAAGCAGTGTTTTGAATGAGATTTGCTTTTCATGGTCTGCTCTCCATACCCCTCACCCACACATCTGATACATGCAGGTGGAGCCAGGCCTCCCAGACTTCTAACCCTGTGCCATGATTTAGCTATAAATCATTCTCCTGAGAATGCTGGAGGAGGGACAATAAAAAATAACATGATCTGTCTAGGGAGTTGAAGATGGCAGGACCCCATGAAGTACAGGAGTAGCCAACGGGGGCTCGGTACATGATAAAGTTCAAAGAAGCAGGCTTGATGGAGGTACAAAGTTGGTCAAGGGAGAGAAGAATGAAGAAGTGCAAAAAGAGGTCAGAAAGCATAAAGGAAGACAGGGAAGTCAGTGGAGAGAAAGCAAATCGATCCTGGGGCCACCCTGGCTTCTGGCTTCTGCCTTTCTTTTGACTTAATTGTTCTTGATCAATCTCTCTCTTTCTTTGGTACTGGGGAATTAAACTCAGGACCTTGCACACTTGTTAGGCAGGTGCTCTACCACTTAAGCCATTCTTCCAGCTCTTTTTGCATTAGTTATTTTTTGAGATAGTGTCTCGCTATTTAGACCATGAATCTCTTATTTGTGCTTCCCCATGTAGCCAGGATGACAGGCACACATCGTTGCATCCATCCATTGGTTGAGAAGGAGTCTTGTGAACTTTTTGCCCAGGTTGATCTCAAACTGCAATCCTCCGGATCTCTGCCTCCCGAATAGCTGTAACTATAGGCTTGAGCCAGACTAATTGTTCTTTAAGAAAAACAAGTGTAATAGAGTAAATGAATGACACTACAAAGTCTTCATTTCTCTTAATTAAAACAAAGTTTAATTTGTTTAATTTCTCCTAATATTCCTCACAAATCTGAATTTTGCTTTGCATATTGCATTACTTCCTGAATACTCATAAGTCCTCTTTATTTATCTACAATGCCTTTGACAGAAAGGGTTCTTGCTTAAACTGGAAGACACTGGACACTGCTTCCATGTATTTGCATTAAAGATTCAGTCATCTGAGGAAACCAACCCAACTCCTTTGTGTTTGATTCAGAAAGGCCCAATTCAGAACTTGACAAGTTCAAGCCAGCTCACCCATATTCCCACCCTCCCTGATAAACCTAATCCCTATGCAGCTAACCTCCCTGGAACCTAAGACAGAAAGCTAGGAGTCATTCTAGGCCCTCTCTCATATCTCACATCCAATTTGGTGTCGCTAGGTTAGTTTAACTTAAAATTATAGAAGCAGAAAACCTTGCATTGTGCAATTTTCTTACACATTGCTTCATTCCTTTAGCCTAAAATAGAAATGTTCTTAGTTAACACGTTGACTCATCAATTCTATCACCTCTATAGACAATTAAGACCAGTGGGCATTTTTCCCTATTGTGAAATGATTTAGCTGTAAATCAAAATTGTTTCAGTCTTAAGTCAGCATTTACCTATACAACAAATACTATTATTAAATGTTATGTGCCAGGCACTCTGCTAGGCAGAAGGAACTCATGTCTGAGAAGACATGTGTTCAAATTAACTACAATTAAATGGTATGTATACTATAATAAGTAGATGAAAGACATCAGGTAACAAAGGAAGAATCAATAAATGCCTCAGGAGTAGAGATGAGAAAAAGATGTGAACCTTCAGAATCAAGTAAATATTACCAATTAAAATGGTAAGGAATGTAATTTAACACTGTTGGCTGCTATAGAAATAATTCATTTTATGACATCTATGTGCAAATGATGTGTGACCAAATTTAAGTAAACATTATTTCCAAGCTTTCCAGCACCATCCCATACAAACAGTAGCCAGTTAGGCAAAGAATGAGATGTGTCTTCCTCAAGAGGAAGGTGGTAAAAACTGATGATTCTCAAAACTGCTCCCTGGCAGCATGGCAGATGGATTGTGTGCCACTGGCTGTGCCCACCCTAGCAGCATGTCCGTAGCGCTCATCTATATGTCTTTCTTGATTGATGGGTAGGGAATCTAGAAACCTTGCACAGGGATGGAGGCATACAGGAAAGATCTTGTCTACCAACCACGCTGGATCAGTTGAGAACACTTCCATGGAGCAGAGCTGCAGGGGACAAATTGTCAGGGTCATACCATTTTCTCTTGCTGGGCAGGTTTGTGTGAAAAGGACATCAAGGCAAAAGGACACAGCGTTTTGCCCCAGGAGTGTTTTCTGAGAGGACTAGACCAGGTAATGAGCTCTGTTTGCTCTCACCAGAATCAAGGCCACCTCAGTAGGAGGGTGGTCATCCTGCTCCCTGTATCCTTCCTACCCTGGGTTCTTTACTATTTCCAAGACGATGGTTTCCAGAACATCACAATCAGTTATTTAGAATCCGTTTTCAACAAAGAAAACTCAGGAGTTGAGAAGGAGAGTAAGACAGGCTTCAAAGACCTCCTTTGTCTGCGGTGCTAAACTGCGCCTGAGGCATGCTAAATTAAGAGATTTTTCAACCTCACCTTTGGTGATGTCACGCTCCCCACCTGGGGGAGCCATCTTATTCCTTGAGGTGGAAATACAACAATTAACATAGCGATATGGAATTTGAATAGAAAATAAATTGTGCTGAATCTCACATATGGTGGCCTAAAAATGTCCAAAATGATGTCATCCAAAGGGGGGAGGAAGAAAAGGGGGGCTGCAATTAGATGGATGAGGAAGAGGCAGTTGAGAAAACAGATTAATGATGCCTTTGACACACTCAGCCTGGGAGGAATACTCGTTTCCATGACAACCAAACCACTTAACCTAAATTAACAAAGCTGTTAAAAAAGAAAAACTTAAAAGATGGGGAGAGGGAAAAGCCAGAGAATCCTCTTTGGGGAAATTAAGTGGCCTGTCCCATCCATGCCTGGGAGAGGTGTGTGTATTAACTACATATCCGCAGGGTGTATATTTTTTTGGTACTCTCTGGTTCTTAGTAATTAGTCTTCAGAAGTAGTGCAAAGATGTTGAGAAATTGTGACTAATTAGCACATTTTTCTGATAGAACAGTCTTATTATCCTTATTGTTCAGCCTGAGTTAGACAGCAAGGACTAGGGAGAGACAAAAGGCTACTTCTTGCTTTTCCCAAACTGTGCAGACGTTCACACGCACCAGGCACGCACCAGGATGGCAAAATCTTCCTGGAAACATCTGCTCAGAATTAGGCAGGTGAGGCCAGGTTCTGGAATTTTCCTTGTAGCAGAGAACAGCCATTTTTACCATGAAATACACAGGCCATTCATGATGAGATGGTGCTGAAATTAAATAATAAACTGTTTATTTATTAATAATTTGATGTCCTTTACATAAGAAAGGAATTGCATTTCTCCAAGTCCCTCTTAGGACAATGTAGAACTGCCTTCAAGCTTTCCTGGGTCGGAGGTGAGTTTGTGGGAGACACAGCAGGATGAACAGAGGTGCACAGAACAGAGAAAGAGGGGCTGCAGCATGGGTCGCTGTTGACAGTTTATAATAAATTAGCAACTGCTGCGTGGCTCCTTCACTTGCCACCGAGCCCGAAGTCAGGGCAGGGAATGGGGATGTTTGTTGGACCACATCTTTGTTGTTTCTGTTCAAAATATGTCCAGTTATGGATATTCTACTAGCAAAACAAATAAGAAAAAATCAGAACTCTACTAATATTGAGAAATGTCAATTTCAGCTTCTTTTATAGGTGTTGTAGCCTTTAGTTTCATGAAAAACAGATAAGTACTATTTTAAAATATGAAATTAGGGCCGGTTGAGTGGCTCACGTGGTACAGCACCTGCCTAGCAAGCGTGAGGTCCTGAGTTCAAAACCCAGTACCAAAATAAATAAATTAAAAATGGGAAATTAAACTATGTTAGACCCTTGTTAGTACATTAAAGTTTGTGGAAAAACTAATAATACATTAGGATTCTATATTCTTAAACTCAAGCTTCTTTCAAATTAAATTTTAATAATTAAATTAAAAGGTAGGAAACATGGACATTGGATTCTTTTTAAAATAAGGAGGCACATTTTTCCACGGGTGTATCTCCTCTTCCATACCTTAGTTGTAAATTCTGACTCACATTTTGTTTCCAGTTGGGCTGGGAATGAAAAAATGATCTGTGAAACAGAGCACTGTTACTCTGGTAGAAGGAAGGAGTATCTCAGCTTAATAATTTTACCTTTCATTTTGTGAACATTATTCTTCTTCATGAATTGCCTATGTCCACTTTTTTTCTGCAAGTCTTATCATTTTCCCTCTACTGAGATTTTTTAAATTGTTAATTTTATTCCTGACATATTTATGAAAACATCCCAGATCATTATTTTTTAATTTTATGATGTTTTAACATTTAGAAGTTTTCCTTTTTTTTTTTTTGGTAATGAGATTTGCTGATATTTTCCTTTGAGATTTCACCCTTTACTTTTTGATGTTAGAATTTCACAAACCTTAGTGCAGTTCAGTATGGATGTGTTTCATAAATGATGTAATGATTTAGTTCATCTAGACTTATTTTGGTGTATGACACTAACCGGATGTTACCTGCATGATCAATTTCTCCATACATTTTTATTGAAATATATAGTTTGGGTATGGCTTGAATGTGTCTTCCAAAGGTTCGTGTGCTGTAAGCTTGACTGCCAGTGTGTCTGCATGGAGAGGTGGCATATCTTTAAGAAGTGGGGCCTTTAGGAGAGGATTAGATCATGGAGGTGCCACCCTCAGAAGGAATGAATGTAATTCTTGCAGGACCAAGTAAGTTCCCACTACAGCAGATCATTGTAAAAGAGTAAACCTGGTACTTCCTCACTCTCTTGCTTCCTCAAACACGTGCCCCCTTTGATACAATCATTTTTCTTTCTGCTTCTCTGCCATGTTGTAATGCAGCACCATGCTGTTTGGTCTTTCCAGCCACCAGAATCATGAGCCCCCAAACCTCTTTTCTTTATAAAGTGCCCATCCTCAGCCATTTTGTTAGACCATAAAACAGACTAACACAATTATACAAAACAAAATTCACCATTTTAAAGTGTACAATTCAGTGGCTTTTAGTACAGTCACAATGTTGTACAACCATCACCATGATATAATATCAAATATATATAATTTCATCACCCCCAAAAGAAACCATGTACATATTGAATGACACCACATTCTACCCTCCCCACAAAGATGGCAACCACTAAGTTACTTAGTCTATTCTGGACATTTCATATCAACCAAATCATATAATAAGTGGTCTTTTGCATCTGGCTTCTTTCACTTAGCATAATATTTTCAGGACTCATCTTTGTTGTAGCATGAATCAACATTTCATACATTTTTTTGGCTAAGTAATATTCCACTTATAAAAATACTACAATTTATCCATTTATCAGTTGATGGACATTTCGGTTTTTTCCATTTTATCTATTATAAATAATGCTGTTGTAAACATTCATATTCAAGTTTCTGTATGGACACATTTCTAATTCTCTTGAGCATGTCTAGTAATGAAACATCAAGACATTTTGTTTAATAATCCCTTCATTTGTGCTATTTTTATATCTATACATTAAATTATTCTTTATATGATGATCATTTTCAGGGCTCTCTAATCTATTCTGTGTCTTCTTTTGCAAATACCAGACTTCCAATTTTAGTTGCTTTATATTTTATTAGTTCATTAGCAAGTCACTTCTAACTTTCCTAAATTTCTCAACTTTATTACCTACTTTTTCTTCACTATCAACTTTAGAAATGACTTCTCATGTCACGGATATTATGATTGAAGGAATCATTTGAGAAAAATCAAGTGTTTCATTTCATCTTTCTATCCACAAATATGGTGTCTCTCTTCTTTCATTCCAGTGTTTTACATTTTCCACTAAAATTTTTGGCCTTTCTCAAACAACTCACTCATTTCTTATTGAAGGAATAACATGATACTTTAACCTCTGAAACAGTTGGTTTTGATTGATCAAGAAAACAAAGACCTGAGGGAAGATGACTATAGCCAAGGGTGAGTGCAAAGGCTATTGAGTTGACATGCTGAAGGAACAGGGCAGGGGCAGTGTGGCTGGAACCTAGTGAGCACAGGACAAGGAGTTGAAGTCAGACTTGGATACAATCTGGGCCAAACAGAACCTTGGAGACTGCATATGGAGCTTGGGCTTCTGCTTCCCACCAATCAGAAGCCACAGGAGATTTGAAGATAGACATTGACATGATCTTCCAGGAGGAAGTTAAAACTTCCAACCTGGTGGTGTGGCTTCCTGGCCCATGGCCATGTCCAAGATCCACCAGCAAGAGAGGAATCTCAGGGGGCCAGAAAAGCTAGTCCATAAACACTCACCTTCTTGGAGTGGGTTCATCAAGACCACAAACTGGTCTCAGATCACCCATCACTGCTCATCACTTTTTGTGCTAGATAGAGGCTATCTGAAGCCACCAGAACCACCAGAGAAAATTACGGGTCCCAGTGGAGGTTGACCCTCAATTACACAATCCCATTTGCCCCTCAGACACCTACAAAAAGGTCCATGAGATGACTGAAGCCATAGATGTTTCTGTAGGGAAACTAGTCAGCAAACACTCTCATTCTGACACCCTGTTCATGTTTCTCACTCAAAGCTGCTTCCAGAAAGCATGGTGCAAGATGGGGACTTCCAATATTGAGAAAGGAACCAGAAGTCACCAAACCACCCACAAAGCTTGGGTGTTTGTCCTGGCTCTTACACACCTGGGAGCTGCTCTTTCTGGCAGTTCTCACCCCAGCCTCCATCCCTGCTGTTGTCCCAGCTGTACAGGTGATTGAGTAAACCTGCCCTAGTTGAGTAACTTCAGCCACTGCAAGACTACCTTCATGACGCACTGTCTGTCATCTTGCTGGGCAAGCCAAAGCTGCTACCCACTGAGGAACCCAGCCCACAGAGGAGATTTGTTGGATTCTAGACATCCAACCCAGTCCCCTTCTTCTATGCCTTCCTGAACTGGAGAAGTTTGAAAGATGCTTTTCTCACACATCTGGCTGCCTCTAAACTGCCTATGAATTTAGTAAAAAGTCCTAAGAGGAGATTTAGATGCATAAACTAGATGTTCTTACTGGCAAGCAAGTTTGTGGATATAGAGTATTCTTCTAGAGGGTTCTAGACACTACATCCAGAGAGTAGGTGATCCTGATTCTAGGATTACAGCTATGGTGTGTACACACACACACACATTTTAAATTCAAGGTTAAATGTGGTGATAGCCACTTAATTTTCCACCTTCCTGATTGTCTCCTGGTGGGTCCCTTAATTTCTAGAGTAATCCCTGGAGGCCTCACGTAGAACCTACTTCAGCAACACTCCTAATGATTTTGTAAGGACAAATTTATTAGAATTTCCTATAGTAAATCTTTTTTCTTAAGTACCTAGAGCAATTTCTGTTGAACCCTGACTGATACTAGTGAGAGAACCAGCATGAGTTTATCTCTTCAGCAATCCCTATTAGAGCCACTCAACCTGTTTACCATGCTTACTGAGACCATTTTGCCTGACCACCACCACCTGGCCCTCTCTACTCTAAGGTTTAGTCCTGTGTCAAGTCTGTAGGCACCTTCTAGACTCTATTTATGCTATTCTATGTGGTTCTTTCAGAAGACAACATTGCCTCAGGTCTACCAAATGAAGTCAAGCCCAGAAAAGGACTCCTGTTACCAGTAATCCTTTGGCTCCTTCCCCACACACTGAATGCCCATACTTTCCCAGGGCTGTTTGGAAAATTCTACAACATTTCTGAAAGTCTCCACCTCAGCAAATTATCACTATACAGGTAATCCTGCAGGAGACCAAAAGGCAGCCATCATACCACCCCTGTAGATCAAATCTCTACTGACATTTCAAAGAGGTTTTGTTGGAGCACAAATTGTCTGGAATATAGCAGAAAGCTTGACAAAGTGGATTTAGGACCTGCTTAAGCCTACTGCCCTGGAGCTCTAAAACCAAAAGGGAGACATTCAGCCATGCAGCCACCTCCCAGAGATGAACCTCCTGCAGGAATAACACAAGGTGGGAGAGCCACATATGGCCCATTCAATCCTGGAATCATCGGAACATCTTTAAACAAGACTTTTTCTTGGTGTGTTGTGTGCTGTGTGGCATGCAAAAAAGAAGGTACACATGTATATACACTTTGTATTGGTAGTGAACTAGGCTTGTGGAGCCTTGAAACTCCAAGCAAATGCTACCTGGTAATGAAGATTTTTCCCTTTGGCCAATTGGCTCTCTTCTGAACTGATCAAAGTAGACTTGAGCATACAACAATAGATGTCAAAGATACCCCATTTGTTAAAGTATAGTGAGTGGAACTGTGTTGAATTATGAGTGAAACTGGGTTTCTGGCCCAGTACTTGTATACCTGCAGTCCCCAGAGAGCCTAGCCATTATAGGTAAGTGCCTACTACCCCTCCCCCCACCAAAGCTCCCTTCAGAAGGAGTCCACTGGCCCTCCCCCGGAACACCTGGAAGGAACTATCTATGTGTGTGGTCCATGCTATTATGTGACCTTCCCAAAGTACCACTGGCAGAAATTGTCTGGCTTGAGCAGACAGGGTTGACAGAGCCATGTCCCCATACCAAATCTCCATGAAGCCTTCCCTTAAAGGTGAGTGATGGAATTTTTAATCCTAATGTTCCCCTTCCCTGCTGAGTCAAGGGGTGGAGGTAAATGGTGATAAAGTTTGTTTTATTGAACTTATATCTGATGAGCTGGGTTGCCTGAGTAAGACCTACTTAGCAAAGAAGTTTAAAACCTCTTTTAAACCCCTGTGTCCACTGGCAACAGACAGAAGTTTCATGAAGGCCTTTCCTCAAAGAATGAACTGTCCTACTAGTCGACTTTTCTTTTTCCCAACATTTCATCATTTTTTGATTTTTTTCTGTAAATAGCCATTTTCATCTTTTTTTTTTTTTTTTGGTGATACTGGGGTTTGAACTCATGCTTGTGAGGCAGGCTTTCTACTTGAGCCACTCCACCTTTATCCTTTTGATTTTTTTATAACTGCCTATTTAAAATGCTATTTCATTTGGTACCTGGTCATTCATACTCAGTATATTTGAACAATGTAGTATGATAAAACATTAGAGGGAAGGAAAAAAGTATACATTTGCTTAGAACAATGCAGCAAAATCACCATACTAAACCCAGTGATATAGGGTGAAAGACCTTAGGAAGATCCCAGCTTTTCTTTAGCCATTACTCTCAGCCTGCAAAACTTACCTTTGTAAATGGGAGTGCCAAGGCAAGGTCTAACTCTGTTAATCGTGTTAAATCCCATCTTAAGACTCTCACTAAATAAATGAGCAAGCCACAACCCAAAACAAGGAAGCGCAGCCTCCATTACTCTTCCAGACAACAGTTTGGATGCCCAACCTCAGTGTCACTGCCAGCTTAAATGTGAACTACCAAAGTCATTCTGTAGCAACATGTCCAACAAAGATGGGAAAAGAAGCAGCCTTAGTTTCATCACCACGTCCTCCCCAAGGACGGGGCTACTGCCAGAAGAGCTAATGCGGCTGGAGAGCCAGGATTGTTAGCGACATTCGTGGGGGTGCCAACCAAAGCAGTAATGAGGGGACAGTTGGTAGCTGGCTTGTTGCTAGAGGCCATCTGGAGGGGAAATGTGCTGGCCTTGGAACAGGAGACATTTTCCTTTGGACTAGTTTTACAGACCCTTTTTTTGTAGGGCAAAAGATTGCTCAAATAAATCAAGAAACTAACTTTATGATGGAATAGGTGAGAAAGAAACAAGGGAAAAATCAAATCTATTATGCTTCCTAAGATTTGGGGAGATTTTCTTGAACCAGTTTTAGGGGAAATGAAAACTGAGCCTGGAATGTTACTAGAAAAGTGACTATGGAGGATAAAGAAAAAGAGTTAATGTGGAGGGAATGGACTAATTGTTGAGTTGGTTCTTTCTGTGGCTAGAACATTTAAGAGCCAACAAAATGGTTTCTAAGTGTAATAAATTCTGTTGACCTCATGTTGACTTGTTGCTCCATAACCAAATGGGGAACACAGGACTTTGCTGACAATTTAAAATGAGAATTTGTTCCCCCTCCATCCTCACATTCTAACCAGTGATTAGACACTCTTGGATTTTGTTACTACAAATCTTGGACTGTTATATTTTTATGTGTTTGTGTAAGCTAAGTCTAGGAACACACACTTTTCTAGAGACAAGGAGGGCATCCTGAAGGCACAGAGAGAGGCACCAAGGTGAAACCTTGTCCTTTCCCCAAGCCATCTCACCTTCTGCTTAGATAACAATGTATGAAGAGAGCTTTGGTGCGTCCTTCCCATGTCCCTTAAAAAAAGACTTGTAAAATTTAAGATGTGAGAAGGTGGGAATCATTACACTAAACCACACTGATTGCCAATGGTTGAGGAAGAACATCTGGTCCTGGTAAAGAATGAAGCCAGATGGCAAAACCCTCACCATACCAGTGACTCCATCTTTGTTCTACAAATGAGTGGAACCTTTCCAGACCTTTCTAAATGTAAGGCCTACAGCATCTTTTCCAAGTGCCATGGTTTTATCCATCATGCTGCTGTTTTTCAAAGAAGCATTCATCTTTCTGACAGCTAGTCAGTAAGTCGCCTCTTGTGGTCAAACACTGCCTGATTTGGCCTTAGAAAGGCCACCTCAATGAGAAAGGGTGGAGGAGGAATATGTTCTTGTTCATACTGGATAAAAGTTATGCAGAGTTGTCAGGCAAAGACCAGAAGAAAAAGAATCCTGCAGAGCTCTGAAATGTCAGAATATACACACTTCCTGTGTGATTGATGTGTTATCATACATATTTATGTTATCTCCTGATAAAACTAATTTGTAGGAGGGAAACCAGGATAAGAAGTTAGGCCAGTATAAATGGCTATTTGCTAAATAATTATACTGGAATCATTCAAGCATCTATTTTCCTGGAATAAAGAATTCCTCGTCTTTTCAGAGAAGCCAAGTCACAGACAAGTGAACAAGGACTTGTCTCCATTGCAATCTTGGCTGTGTTATCACTACCTTTATCCCCAGGTTCACTCAGAGTTTGCCATAGATTGTCTGCCAAATTAAGACTTACTTATTTGATAATAGAGAGTAGACCAGGAAATAATTGGTGTCCCAGGACTTGACTGAACTCAAAGAAAACTACATTCTCCATACTATTGAAATGATTTTAATTTCTCTGTTTGAAAAGAAGTGCTCTGTTTAAAACTATTAATAGTTTATTAATATAAATCATTTGTAAGTGAAGGAGAAAATAAAAAGGAAAATTTCTGGGCCAGAATAAGCTTTTTTTTTGTTTTCCATTCAGTATTTGGGTAGGAACAATTGTTGGAAATGATCAGGAACGCAATAATTACTGGCTTAATTCTAAATAGATTTGCAGTCATTCCTTTTCATGTTATTTTTGGCGTGTTGGTCGTGGCAGTGGCAGGCTGTAATGTTGATATAACTGGTTTCTCAGAAAACAAGATTTGTGACAATTTGCTCCATTCTGCTCCAAAGACAATCTGAGGCTTTCAAAGAAGGGCTAAAAATGCACACAAATCACCCCCTTGCAGCTGCTACTTGTTTAACATTGTCAAGTTTTCTTAATTAAAATTTGAGATTTTATGCTTGACTTCCCCTACCCCACCCCTTAAAGCTCAAATGACCCCCCTGCCTCTCTTAGATACATGGGACTCTTCAAAAATCCAAAGACCTGAATTATTTTATCAGAAGACCGCGTTATTTTTTAAGTTCGTGTTCAGTATTAATTATTCATTCATATGATATTTTATCCAATCTGAGTCCTAACAGGCTCAATTCAGTTTTAAGGATGAATAGAAAGTATAATTAAGCCCAAATCATGATTACTGAAGAAGTATCACAGGTACTTCCTGAGGCTTCCTCATAGGTCTCCTAGTCACATGGCTTTCAGTGCCATATGTAGAGGACTCCTAAATTTTTATCTCAACCCTAACCTCTCCCAAGTTCCAGAGTCATTTCCCCAACTGCTCTCATAACATCAAGGTATCTAACAGAGATCTTAAACTCAATATGTTAAAACTGACTTCTGAACATTCCTCCAAAACAAGTAGGTACAGTGGCTCATGCCTGTAATCCAGCTTTTCAAGAAGCAGAGAAAGGAGGACTGAAGTTCCAGGCCAGTGGGGGGGGGGACAAAAAGTTAGCAAAACCCTTTTTGAAAGCCAGGTGTGGTGGTACATACCTGTAATCCCACCTACTTGGGAGACATAGGTAGTGGGAGTCTGAGTGGGTGTGAGTCTGGCCCCAAGCAAAAAAACACAACACCTATCTGAAAAAATAACAAGAACAAAAAGGGCTGAAGGCATGGCTCCGTGGTAGACTGCTTGTCTAGCAAGTATAAGGCCCTGAGTTCAAACACCAGTATCACCAAAAAAATTTCTTACACCTTAGCCATTTCTTATACCTCAGCTGGTACACTACCATCTTTCCAGATATTCAGTTCAAACTCCAGATACCACACTCTGGTCTGACCACCATTACTTCTTGGGTGGATTTCCCCATAGCCGCCTATCTCCCTGCTTCTGCCCTTGTCCACCTTCTGCCTACCCTCCACGTGGCCACCAGGGCATATTTAGCTCAGGCCACTTCTTTGTTAAAAACTGCCATGGTTCCTTGTCTGAGTCAGAGTAAAAGTCAAAGTTTCTAAAATGGTCCCATTATCTTATGAAAGCATCTTATACTTGCCTCTGGGAG
Organism: Castor canadensis; assembly: GCF_047511655.1. Classification (NCBI taxonomy): domain Eukaryota; kingdom Metazoa; phylum Chordata; class Mammalia; order Rodentia; family Castoridae; genus Castor; species Castor canadensis. The sequence continues at coordinate 56,668,957 of NC_133398.1, read as the reverse complement.
ACAGTTCTCCACAGGTCTCCTGCTATTCTGCACATCTCCAGGGAAAAGCCACTAACTTTGTTCCAGACTGTGTTTTCAAAAATGTTTAGGTAGTGAGCAGCTTAGAAGATAAAGATACAGTAAGTTCTCCCCACAGAGCAGAAGTCAGATTTGTTTATAGCCAGTGTGGGAAAAATAATGTCTCCCTCTAGAGCAAAGAGCAAGGTATGCTTGCAGTCCATTATAAAAGATTCGGGTTCCCTGAACTTGTGGTTCCCCAGCTATCACACAAACACACTGGTATGCAGCATCCACTTGCTCCCCCCATGTTACCCTCTGGGAACTGAGGCAAATATGCTGCTGTCCCTGCTGCTTCGTCTATGAGTAATAACATACTTTTGTCTCTGACTTGGGAGTCTCTTGTCTTCTGCCAGAATTCACACAACTGTGCCAACCAGAATTGTTAGCTTGCAAGTAGGGTCAAACCTCAGACCCAACACCTCCTTGACACCAATCTAATTCATCTGTGATAGTCCCCTCACTCCCTTCAGGCCAGCCACAAGTCTTTTTATAATCTCTGAACAGATGGGGCACACTTCTTAATGCCTCTACGCTTTGCCCTGGATGTGTTATCTGCTGCTAACACAGACATCCACTGCACTCCCTTTGTCCAGTCTGAGTGCTAATTTCACCTTCTCATGAGGCAGACTCTGACCATCCTTTTTTAAATCACAATCTACTCTCTTCCCTCTCTTCCACCTCCCATTACTCAGCTCTATTTTTTCTTTTTTCCATATATCACCCTGTATAGATCATATCAGGGTCAGTGAATGTTTTCTGAAAGAGCTAGGTTGTGCTTTGTATGTAGACAGGTCAAGGTCACTGTTGCAATCACTTAAGTCTGCTAAGGTGGTGGGAAAACCACCATAGATTATATGTAAATGAATGGGCGTGGCTATGTTCTAGTAACACTACTTATTAAAACATGCAGGATTTTAGATTATCGATCCCTTCATTACATATTTATGACATTTATTGTTTAATGTCTCCTCATCCCACTAGAAGGTAAGCTCCATCAAGAGGGCAGCCTTTGCTTTTTAATTAGTATTTAATTAAGTGTTAATTAAATAATTAACCAAGTGTTAATTAGTATTTTCCAAGTGCCTGGAACAGTGTTTGACATAAAATAGCAGGAATTCAGTAAATATTTGCTAAACAAAAGTCCAATTGGGGAACACAGACTTGTAGATCACTTTTAAAATAAAGTAGAATTATGTTCAAAACCATAGATGATATTTTGAGAATAACTTACTAGTTTATAATGATCCCTTCCCTTTAACTATCTGACTCACCAGTGTGTAGGGGTGAACTTACAGTGGCCATGTATGTTTCAAATGACCTAGCTCCTCTGGTTATAATTGGAGGGTTAGCAGCAATCTCAAGCTAGAACTCCCCCTTGTAATTCCAGCTGAGGCAAGAGGATTGAGAATTCCAGATCTGTCTGGGCTATATAGTGAGTTTGAAGCCAATCTTGGCTACACAGCAAGATCCTGTCTCAAGAAAGCAAAACAACAACAAAAAAACCAAGATGCACACCTATAATCCAATCTACTTGAGAGGTAGAAATAGGATGATCTTGGATCAAGGGCAACCTAGGCAAAGTTCATACAAGAACCTACCTAAAAAATAAACCAAAAGTAAAAGGGTTGATAGCATAACTCAAGTGGTAGAGCACTTGCCTAGCATGGGCAAAGCTCTAAGTTCAATCCCCAGTACCATGAACAAATAAACAGACAAACAAAACAAAACAAAACTCCTTCAAGGACTTGGAACTTGGACTGAAAACATAGTTGTGGAACCCTATTATGTGAACTTGGAACCATGGACGAATGATGTGGAATTATACTTGCCTGTCCCATGGAGGTTGGTCATAACCTTCCCTTCCTGTGACCCCAAAACTTGGGAGTCTGAGGCAGGAGGATCATGAGTTTGAGGCCAGCCTGGCCTATATGGTAAGACCCTGTCTTAAAAATCCAAACCCCTCAAAAGGAATGAAGAAGCATTACATGGTACAAATTGGATAAAACTTGAAAATATTATGCTAAGTGAAGAAAAGACACAAAAAGTCATGTATTATATGGTTCAATTTATATGAAATGTCCAGAATAGATAACTTTTTGTAGACAGAAATTAAGATTAGTGGTTGCCAAGGGACAAGAAGAGGGGGGAACCAAAACCAATTGCTAATAGGTCAGGTGTTTCTTTTTAGAGTGATGAAAATACTTTAGGATTGATACTGGTATTAGATAGACAATGGTGAATACACTAAAAATCACTAAATTGTACATTTTAAAATGACCTTTATGTTACATGAGTTATAATTCATTTTTTAAAAAATACGTATCAAATCTCCAATGAAATAGCACTTCACATATTCCATAATGGTTGAAATCCTGACATTATCAAGTGTTGATGAGAATCTAGAGAAACAGGAACTCTCGTACACTGCTGGTAAGCATGTAAGATGGAACAGACCATCAGGGACAGAAAGACTCCTAAATACTCACATGTGACCTGGAATCCCATCATGGATAGCTGCCCAAGAGAAATGAAAACTTAACGTTCAAAGACTTTTATGTGAATGTTCACAGTGAAAACCAGAATCTAAACAATCAACTGATGATTAAAAAAAAACAATGGATGAGATGAAGCTACTGGGGTGCATTGTATGCATGTATGGAAATGTCACAACAACCCTACCATACAACTGTCATGTGTTAATAAAAATATTTTTTAAAAAACTGGTGAATGGATAACCACATACTTTATATTCATACAATTTAAAAATGACAATGAACTATATCTGTTTTGGATGAATCTGAGAAACATCACGCTAAGTGAAAAAAGCCAGAAACAGTAGATTCCATACATCACCTCTACATAAGCTTTGTATTAAAGGCAAAATTCTAAAAACAAACAGGTCAGCATTTGCCTGGGCCAAGGAGGTGGGGTTGGAATTAATAGTAAAAAGACAAGAGGAATCTTTCAGAGGCAATGAAAGTGTTCTAAATCTACATTGTATGATGGCTGCACAACAGTATATATTTACTAAATGTAGACCTGTGTACTTAAAAGGATAAAATGTTATGATATTCAAGTTTACTTCATTTAAGTTGGGGGGGAGTGCTGTAAGCCAGTGTGCAATCTGCCAAACTTCCTTCCCTTTGCCATGCCAGTATCATTCCAGATGATAGTCATTCCAGTAACCTCCACAATGCAGAGTAGGAATCTGTAACAGATCTAAAATATACAAACAGTGAGAGCAAGAAAAGAACTATTGTTATTTTAAGCCACTAAGACTTGGGGGCTATTTGTTACTATCATATCCTAGGCCAGCCTAATTAACACAGAATTGGTACTGACTCCAGTCAATATTAAGTTTAGTCAGTTAAATCAATGGGAATGACAGCAATGTGTTGTGGTTATTTGGCATATGACACAGAATCGAATAGGCAAAAAGCAGACTAAATCCTTGACAGAATTATACTGTCAAAGAACAACCTGCACTGACAAAGACTCTTCTGGGGACTTAAAATGATCCTAAGGCCCCCCACGTGAGGCAGAAATGACTGAGAGAGTTTTCAGGTACTGAGAATGACAGCTACTTTAGATAAGGCTAGAGAAATGATAAGAAATCATAATAAATAGGAATTCTGGCAGGCTGGTGGAATGGCTCAAGTGGTAGAGCACCTGCCTAGCAAGCATGAGGCCCTGAGTTCAAACCCCAAGACCACAAAAAAAAAGAAATGACTCTCTCAGAAGGTGAAGCCAGATGCCACAGAGAGCACTGTTCCCAGGAAATGGGATCAAGGTCTAACCAAAGAACATTGCCTATTCCCAAGTAGGAAGCCTCAAAATGTGGGATTTTAGAATTGCCAAGATCAGTGTTCACTATGTGTTTCCCACACTTCACATTTTGTCTTCTGAGCAGGAGTGTTTAACCAGTACACAAATTTCATGTTGAGAATGACTCTTTAGTTCATGATGTCCATACCAATTTGGAGCCACATTTGGATTTGTAATAAGTAAGACCACAAACATGTTGGCCACAATCTGAAGGGATTCGGAGGTGATGTCCCTTGGGGAAGATTGAGTGTACTCTGTGTGCAATAAGGAGAGTGAACCAGATTATCTGGTTAAGGCAGACATTAATGCTGTCCATCATCTATTGCTGGTAGCTCTCCTTCCAGACTCATTAGGGTTGTAACTTCCTGCCCAGGTGAAGTAAAGCTGTGTGATTTGCCTGGATAGGAAATTCATGTCTTTAAGACCCAAATCATATGCACAATACTCGCTTCCTCTTTTCTTTCTAGGGTGTGGACACTCTGGCAGTCTAGGGCCTGGATGAGGACAATGTGGACTTGGTCTTTTACTGGCTGAAACAGAGATGGAGCATAATAGAAAAGTGACTCACAAGCAGAAGTTCATCTGGAGAGAAGGAAGATATAAGAGAGAGGAGAAATGCTTTCCAGCTCTAAAAAACATTTCCATGCTGAACTCAGATGCTTCCGGGGACCTCCTGTATTCTTGCCCCTGGGCTCCACAAGAACCTGGTATTCAGTAAATGTCTTAGAAGTTTTTGTTTTGAAATCAGCTTAAGTTGATTACTTTCAAACCAAAGAGCTGTCACTGTGTATTTGCAAATCTATCAAGCTCTCCATACCAAAGAATAAAATAAAGACAAGCAGGAGAGGAAGGAACACATGTTGGGAGAACCACGGTAGATCTAGCCCAAAAGCGGACATGGCAAAGATGGGCCAGCTGTTCATCACACCCACTTCTTCTTCCTGAACCCACAACTAACCTGCATTTCTCTGATTGTTTTGTCATTCGGTGAATCAGGGTGACTGATTCTAGCCAAGGGAACTGGTCTGTGGATTGGAAGGAAATGTTTTATATTAAATTAGCCCATCGTGGTCTTCATCCCTCTCCTCTGATCCTTCTCAGAGCTCAATCAGACAGCAGTCTTCCCATCTTACTTAAGAGTTAGGCAAGATTTAGCTCAAGTTTGGGACTCATTCTTCCTGGTTCCCAGAGACTAACACTTAAGTCTTCTTTGCTACAACGAATGCTGAAGACTGCTCCTTCAACAGGACATGTCAATAGTTAATTTAAATCTCTGGGCTATTAAAAAGACTATAAAAAGATGAAAGGGACAGTGATCCTCCCTCGAGACAACCACACATCTTGTCTTTTCATGCCCAGGGCTCAGCCAAGAATATGTTAAGGTTGGAGGCAGGAAAAGAAATTCCTGATGAAAACCCAAAGTTCAAATCTGTATGACATGATAAAGACGGACAGAAGAGTTGCTGTGTACAGCTTTCACATACAGACCAACCAGAACAAGACTGCAATTCCATCAAGTGCCATTTATTTAAATGCGAGCCAATCGCATGTTGTAGATAAACTGGTCGCAGCAATATGAAAATATAGAGTTCAGAAAAAAAAAACCTGGCAACTCAAACATGTATCTAATTGTGCACAGTACCCTGTACTACTAAGGAATGAAAAATAAAACATGCTGACTTTCAAGTTGGAATGATTTATTTGCACTTGGAAATACAATTTCTAAGATGACATCTGTTTTCAAAAAATGTCTAAATGGTAAAAATAGGCTACAGGAACTGCTATCTTCATGTTGAAAATAAAGATCTCATATTAGCATTAACTTACACATCATAGATAACATTAACACAAGATCAGCAAAATAATACTCATTGGGAACACAGTTTTTATATTAAAAATATCAGTTCACAGTTTTCTTCTTTCTTCTTGACTTGTATTGATAAAGTGCTTTTATAGCTACAATCTATTTCACTTTGTTACCAGAACCAATGCCTACTTGATCGGCAGATGGATGTTACTAACACATTCATTTTATACAGAACTCACACATCTTCAATTCCTAAAACTGTTTTGCTCTGTAAAACTGTGACTGCTGAGAATGGGAAAGAAAGAAGATTAAGCCCAAATGTAAGAGGAAAGAATGAGGTAACACGCTGTTAATTGTTGCTAACAGAACACTGGACCACACAGTACACACAGGTAGCCCTGATGATTCAACAAGAAACTTCAAATTTGTTTACAAAACAGTATGGCTTCCAACTTTATTTTGTTTAATCCAAACAAGAGGGAAAAACAAATGTCAACAGAGAATTTCTAAATCCTTCTACACGTCAAGGTAACATTAAGAGGCTTTTTGGTGGCCAGAACATAAGACAGGATTATTTTCTGTTTTGAGGCAAAGCAAAATTTCCCAAATGAAATACCTACAAAATAAATTTGCTCTGGAAATAAATTTCAGTAATAAAATAATACTTTTCACTTATTATATATATATATATATATATTTACCTTTACACATAATTTAACAACTTGCATCAAAAACTTTTAGTGTGCTATGAATATTTATAAATAAATATCTTAAAATATTAATATATTGAGTCAACTGGCATTAGGTGTTTAGATGCCAACAGCATGGGGACAAATAATAATAAAAATAAACTGCTGATAGAATTTCCATAACACATATGAGAATGCAAGAAAATGTTAAGTACTTTTTCTGGACAGAGCATATCAGAGAAACACATATGTTCTCCCTTGCAAAACTTAAACAGAATCCAACAGTATTGTCTACTTAAGCCATTAAATCTAACCCCCTAGAATTTAAATGTCTACCATAATATCTCTTTTCATGTAATTTATTATCTTAAAGCAAAAACAAATCACTCTATAGAAAGTAATCATCTATTCCAAAGAATAAATGACTTCAGGAAAAATGAACCAATGAAAATTATTTATACTTATTTACTATTTCTAAAATTGCTACCTGGATTTTTGGCTCCATTTCAGATAAGAATGAATTAGGATATCTTCATAATTTCCAAAGCACACAATGCCATACCCAGCAAACTGAGTATATCCTCAAATTTCAAAATAAGGCAATTCCTTTAAAAATGAAATGAGTAGTAATATTCTTTAATGTGTTCATTTATTCAGTTTCTCTGGTTATCAGTTCTGCTACAATGAGACAAACTTCCCCCACCCCCATGGTACCCAAAAGGCTACCAATAATTAAAACCAATTTGCTAAAAAAAAGTTAAGCAGCAATAAAACAAAAGCTCCTAGTAGGATATGCTAGCATCCCGTAAATTCATCATTTAAAGTATGTATTTCTAAGAATTACTGGATTAGCATTCAAGGTGCATTGCATATAAATATTCAACACATTTTACTTAGTGGTTTGGTATTACCATGAACCTTGACTTTTCCTATTAAACACTCAACCTGGAATTGAGAATGTGGCTCAGTGGTAGAGCACTTGCCTAGCATGCACCACTACCTCGGGTTCGATCCCCAGCAACACAAAAAATAAAAATAAAATTATTATTTTTTTTGTAGTAGGAGGGTTTGAACTCAGGACCTCCCAGCCCCCCCACCCCCAATTTTTTTTTTTAATAAATTCAACCTGTAAGCATCTATACGTATTCTTTGCTAGTAATTCCAGTGAGGCAGCTACTTCCTCTGGAGCTAAATCAATACATCCCTCGGATGGCTTAGGCCAAGAACCGCTTGGCCATCCCAATACATGGGATGTTCTCACATCATTTCTTTCTGTGGCAGTGAAGTTTGAGAAACAGACTGGAATGAATTTCAACAGTCCCTTCTGAAGATAGAACTGTTCCACACAAAAGATAGCTTCCCAATGATAAATTCTGATGTGTCCTTTTCCTTGTATTTCAAATCCAACATTCTAAAATAATGAACTCTAATTGTAAACACACACAAGATAATACTATTAAAAAGGAGGCAGGAATAGGGTTTAGTAATCTAGTACTTAAAGAAAAAATAAATAATTAGGTTGGAGAAAGGAGAACAATTTGGGGAAAATCCTGCATTCCTGAAAGAATAGTATAAAACACTGTCTATTTAATATGAGTAAGTTGTTTTGTGTATATCTATTGATCAATACATGTTTCTAATCAAGAAATGTCTAAAGAGGGTAAAATGTCTTCATTATATTTATGCATATCACTTAGCTACCATATACATTCAAAAATATTAAGAGGCAACAAAAGGCAGAAAATACATCACCTGCCACATTATTTTCTAAGAGGATAACTTGTATCTAAAAACCTTTAATAGTAATATTGGGCTACTTGAAACAGTCAATTTTAAAACACAGATACTATAAAGGGATTGAAAAGTGTCACTAATTTTTTCAGAATAATGTTATCTTAGAAGTTATTTTATTCATGAAATCTACTAACATTTCAAAGGTGGACAGTCACTCTTCTACAATTCTAACAGTTGTAATTTATGAAAAAGCCAGGAATGCCTATAAAATCAGATTAACATAGTAGCCTGAAAAATCAAGACTTCTAGTCTGGAGTACTGGAAGTTCAGCAGGGGCAGAGGGAGAGAGACTAATGTTCAAACATGCCAATGACCTTGATCCTCTGCAGAACAAACACGATACTTAAGGACAGTTAAATAGAAAAGTAAACTTCATGGGCAGATATCTAAAACACAGCAGGTGATTAAATTTGGTAACTGGGTGATCACAGCAGACAGCAAGTGAACACCAGGATGCCAGGAAGCAGGACCTGTGGCCTGTAGACAGAAAGAGCTGCAGCTCTTGTGGAGGAAGGCTTCCTTGACACTTGGCCTCATCCCATGCACCTGGGCCATTTCAAGTGCTCAACAGCCACAGGTGGCAAGTGGCTACTGCACAGAGCAGGACAGATGGAGCAAAACTGTTTAGAGGCTGAAAAGGACAGGGTAATTTCCTGAGATCCATTCCAGGCCTGATGAATCACAAAATCTTAGAATTTCAAACAGGATTACTGCAGTCTTTCTTAACTCATTTTAGCTAAGTATATTTAAATTAAAGCTCTATAAATGTAGAATATAATAGGAAAAAAATGGAAATAGGAAAAAACAGATCAATAAGAGAATTAATCAGAGTAATTGCAGAAATTTTTCCAGATGGTCACAAAGACCATTTTTTAAATTATTATGTTTATTATCCAAGGTGGGGGACTTCTATTCACAAAGATCAATAATTTCACTTTACAGGGATGGGTGAGAAGTGAAATCACCCTGAGTACTAAACAGAGACCATTAATGTCTATCACAGTGGAATGACCTTACAAGAAGAAACATTCTCTTTTGTTTGGAGCTGGGGGAGGTAGGGGTCCTTCCTTCTTTATCCACTCCTCCAACCACTGATTTTTAAACCCTGAACAAAGAATCATAGAGTGTGACTGGAGGTATGGCTCAAGTGGTAGGGCACTTACTTTGCAAGCTCAAAGTCCTGAGTTCAAACCCCAGTCTCACCAAAAAAAAAAAAAAAAAAAAAAAATCACAGCGTGACCTCAAATTCAACTAGTCTAAGTACTCAGGCCAGGTAACAATGATAGTCACTTAGTTCAGCTAAACATACCTCCTTGCCAAAGAGCTGGTCAGACTGTTTTAGACTGTGGGATTGTTCTAACGATTACAAATTTTCCTTAACATTGATTAATCTGGAATTCACCGTCCTATAGCTTCTATCCTTGTCTCTTCTCTGCCCTCTGAAGGTAAAGAAAATCAATGAACTTCTTGCATCCGTGGGTAGAGAAAGCATTAAAAATATACTTCAAGAGCTGATGTGGTTATTGTCAAGCAAAAAATCATGTCTTCCTTGTCAACAATCCTATGAAGCACAACCTTTACTTAAATTTACAAAGCACCAAACAGAACATTGTCTCTCCATTTAAAAATAAATAAAGGCAATTATATCAGCAACTACACAAATTACACTGTCAGACACATTGGCAACCCACCGCTATCACATATGCCCCTCAAAAGATTAGGTGATGAAACACTGTCACTTAGGTACTCATTCTTCACAGAACACAGTAAAATTACAAAATAGCTCAAAAGGGAATATTTGCTGGTGTCACAAGAAATTGGTGCCAACACAATATCTTGAACATGCCAGGAAATATTCATATAGTTTAATGCAATTACAGTATTAATCAACTGTAATGCATTAATTACAGTACAAATTTTAAATTAAAAATCACTGGATTTTTGCCAGGTAACCATAAAAAGAACAGGAAGTAATAATAAACACAAGAAAAAAAATTAACTGGAACATATAAATATCTTTTATACTGCATGATAATGTAGTTAAAATAATTAGCTTAGTTTTTTTCATCATATACCAGAAGGAGTTTTTAAATGACTTTCAGCTCCAACAGTTTCTCACAAAAATAATATAAGTATATATTATTATTATATTACTAATGTGATATGTGTATTTTTAAAAATAATGCTACCAAAGCTCTTCTAAAGAATTTATAAACCTTTTTTCCAAAGTTAAATGCAAAATAATTATTGGATATATCTTCAACTAACTACAGTATAATGAGTTCATTTATTTCCTGTGTGTTCCCAAAGTTTTATAATTTACACTAATAGGATATATTAATATCTGCCCCCAGACTATTTAAAGGGGAGGAACTCTGATTCAAGTTGTAGTTAATCATCTTACACTGCAAATAAATATTTTTTCAATGCTGGTAAAGACTCAATACCTTAAATAAAATAGCATCAAATGCTTGCTGGGCACAGGGTTCCACAACAGGGGACAGTAAGGAGCAAATCCAGAATCTGGGCTATTGTCAATGTCAAATGCATGAATGAATGTAAAGGGTTGTGAATTTCTACACTTCTTTTATCATACAGCACAGACTACAGGCTCAGCCAATACTTTACATAGATAATGTCATCAGTGCATAAAAACCCTAATCCTTACTACCACCCATGCTATAGCCTCTCCCGCTTTTACCTTCCATCTGCATGATCTAATTGAGCCCAAGTGCCACCTTGCTATCCCCATTGGAAAAATCAAGCCCAGAAAGGATACATCACTTGTTATGTGTCATACATCTGTTAACAGAGAGGGACTCCACGCTCCCAATCTGAGGCTCTTTCTGTGAAAATAGACCCTTTCCAGGGCAAGTTAGTCTTCTTCAAAACAGAAACAGAAATAGGATAAAACCCGGACTCATTCACTTTATGAACTGTTTTTCCTTACTGGATGGAATATGGCCCCTGGCCACAGCACATGCTTATGGGCAGTTGTGGGGAACGGAAGTGATGGGAAAATAAGACGCTCTACGTGGGAATGGTTTGAGTTAAACATTGAGCATTGTTTGTTGAAATAAATACCTAATACCCAGACTCACAGTTATAAAACTAAAAGAGACCTTGAAAGTCATCTGTTCTTTTTCATTTCAGAAATGAGGAAAATCTGGTGATGCACAGGGAGCAGGGACTTCCTAAAAGGTCACCCAGCTAGAGTGAGGACCACACAGAGTTAGGCTCCTTCCATCTCCATGCCCTGAATCTGCTTCCCAGTTAAAGGACCAAGAATGGTCCAAATATTTATAAAGAACCATCACAGTGCTAGGGAGATTAGAAAATGAGATCTTACCAACATCATAAGTGTAAAAATTATTAATATTTTACATATTACATAAAGCAGCAGGAACTTTTCTTCCTATAAGAAAAATAATCAATGTATCTATTTTAGACTTCATTGCTAAGATTACAGATAGTTTCTAAAATATGACTTTTTCTTCCCCTTTTATATATAGGGAATATGTTTCAAATGTTATTATAATAGACTGAAGTACATTAAAAAACAGGACAGCCTCTCAAAAATGTCACCACCTTTAACCAACATGAGGAGTAAAAATCCAGTAACTTGGAATTTCATCTATTATAGATACAGTTCCCTTCAACCTATTAAGTCCACTATCCTAATCCAGCTCCTGCCCTCTACCTGTCTTTTTCAGAATCTTCAGAAGCTCATTATTTTTAATGTAATATTTATTTTCCCTCAGATTTAAATACTAGACAACAAAATATCTCTGAATTTTAACTGACCAACTAATCTAAAAATGGCTCAACTTGTAAAGTGACTTGTTACTTAAATAATATTAATTTCCACATTAAAAAATAAATAATCTATTTATTGTACCTGGGAGTCTTTTAAAAGACTTCTCACCCTAATGAAAATCTAATATGAAATTCTTTTTAGAGAAGCAAAGCATAAGAATTTTCTAGATAGTACTGAATGTCATTCCATGGGGTAGGGGTATTAGGTAAACCAGCAGTAAACCACTCATGTGATAGAAAACATTGACAAACTGGTCTTCTGTCTCTTATTCAGAAGATCACTTTTCCACTTTAATTGAAGGTCTATTATAGCAGGTGCCAAGGCTAATCAGGAGAAATTCCATCCTTCACGTTCTCATCAAACTGAGGGTGTTTTTTTCCAGAGGTGAAGAGCTGCCTGGATTCTGAAGTGTAGTCTGGACTCCAAGGAGTAATCTTTGTAGTTGTTTCTGAAGACAGTAACAATAAAATCATATGGTCAAAATTTCTTCTTTGCATACCAGTGCACCACCAACCCTCCTCTGCCTCTCTCTAATCTCCATATTTACTTTCTAACTTCAATATGCATTAACAGTGGGCCTTAGTAAAGCACAGACTCTGCTTCTGTGAGAGAGGGGACAGTGAGTTGCTAAGTCTGTATTTCCAAAAGCTTCCTGGTGGTGATTTAAAGGCCATACTTCGGGTAGCAACATTCCACTTAATTGCCAAACCATTCACCCCCATAGCAAGGTTATGAGGAGGGCATAACGAATTTGGTGAACTCTTCCTAAATAGTTTGACTTCCTTTTTTTTAAACTGGAAAATGTTAAAGCAGGTTCATGTTGGAGGGCATGTTTATGTTTCAAGACCAGACCTTTTTTTTTTCCCCAAAGTCCTTTTTGACTGCACAATGTCCCTAAAGCTTCTGCCCCACCATTACACTCTATTCACAGCAAACATCCTAAAAGTCTTGCCTCAGTAGCTGACTATACTTATTTTCCGACTTTGTCAAGGTCACCAATTTCTTAGGGAAGTCAAATTCAGTGGCCCCCCTTCTCTGGTCTTACGTTTCTTGACCGCTCAGTGACTGTCCTCATAACCAACCATTCTCATCTTTTCCAAACACTTGGTTTTCCTGGGTGTCTTCCTAACTCCAATTAATCTTACTAAAAATTTTAATCTTCTTAATCTTACTGTTTAATCTCTAAAATGATGGTATGTCTCAGGCACTATGATAGAACTCTGTCGCTCTATAATTTTTCAAAAATGACCTCTTCAAGCATGATGGCCTTAAATAGCACTGTGTATGTACTAGTGACTTGGAATCTTTATCCTCAGCCTTGACCATACCATTGCTTACACATCTCACTGGCAACTCACCATCTCTGCATGGGTACTTAGTGGCCATCTCAAAGTATCATGATTTAAAGAAAAGTCTGTTTCTTTCTTTCCCCAAACCTGCTCTTCTAAGTATTACCCATCTCAGAAAAAAGCATCAGTGTTGATATAGTGGCTCAACACCCCCTCCCCCAGTCTAGTGGTTCCTTAGATGTGGCTTCTGCCAAGAATGCTCCCTACTAAGTCTTCTGGGGACTTCTGGTGACTGATCGTCTCAAAACGGGCTTAAACTATGCAAATGTCAGCAATATCATCTCCTCAAGAAAACCTTCTAAACTCAACCCAATCTAAAGGAGCATCCAGGTGGGCCATATCTATTGTAAATGTCATACGTAAACATGTATCATTTATGGCTTTCTTCATTGTTTATTTAATATCTGCCCTCACCTAAGACAGCAGAAACATTTTCCGTTTAGTTTATAATTGCCTGTCTTGGGCCCTTACTAGTATTTGGCACATAACAGGAGCTCAGTCAAAACTTGTTGAACTGGAAGAAATGAACAAACCAATGAACTACTAAGGTACTTGTGACCTAGAGCTATTGTGGCATTCTTCCTTCACTGCACAATGTGTTACAGGCAAACAGGTCATGGTGTTTTTACCTCACTCATGTGGGGTCATAATCACAAACCTAAGAGTCACCATTATCTAGCAGACATGATAAAAATACTTTGATACTGACCTGAGAGACAGAAGAAGAGACATTTAGAGGAAGAACAAAGAGCTTCATGTGATCAGTGGCTCTTCAAGAAAATGACAGATCTGACCTACCTGACCACAGCTATGAGTTAGCAAATTATGACCCAAAGGCCAACTCTGAACACAGCCACTCATTTACACATGGTCTTCCATGGCTGTCTTTTGTATAACTGAGTAGTTGCAATGGAGACCTTATGCTCTAGAGCCAGTACTTAGGGCCAACTCCTGACACTGAGGAGAACGTTAGAAATAGCTCAGATAGATGCCCCCAATCACATTTGTAAGTGGTCCGAGGGTTTAAGAGCACAGTTACAGCAAAAGCCATGAGTACAAATAAAGCTAAAGAGAGCAAAAGTAATGTTTCTAATTTCACATTAATTTATTAACTTTTAAGTGTATGATAATACTGCTAGGTTGCAAGAGTATTGACATTTTTGACTCCATAGCAATACAGGAAAATCTACCTTCATCACTTACCTTGCAGTTTCTAGGACTTTTATGGCCTTGTCAATTTCCCCTTGGCTTTTATACAAAAATGCCAACTCAAACAGAGTGAATGGCACTAGGTAGTGGTCATATTTCAGTAACTTTTCACTGAAAGAGAAAACAAAAATCAAGTAAGTCTTAACAGAACAGGAAACATCATTTTCCAGCACACATATTATTCCTCATTCTTTAGAATATACATGAAGCCTACAATAAGAGAAAAGCTATCAATCTATAGTTATGGAACTTAATAAACTACAACAATAAGTAGTATACTTTTAATATATTAATCTCTTATCCTTAATGTAACTGATGTTTATTATCTCTTAGGTAGCTGAATGCACTAGACCTTTAAAGGTAAACCTTAACTGCCAAACACAGTGCTCATTGTCTATAATCCTAGCTGTTCAGGAGGTGGGTATTGGGAGGATTGCCCTTCCAGGCCAGTGGAGCAAAAAAGTTGGCAAGACCCCATCACAACCAATGGCTGGGCACAATGGAACATGCCTGTCATCCTAGCTATTTGGGGAAGCACAGATAGGATTATAAAAACACCAATAAAATAAAACTCCCTGCATGCTTCTTTAACAGGTTCACTAAATACAGTATATTACTTATTTGGGAAATACTGTCTCTCCTCTTCTTATACAGAGCCCAGTTCTCTTACATTCTCATAAATATTATCAGGAGGAAGGGGACCAAGTGGCACATGATATGGAAAACAGGATGCCAACTGGCAGTCTGTGACTGTGGTCTTGTTGGCTTGCATAGTGTCTTCAAAAACAAATATGAGCCAATATTTAAAACCCAGGAGATTTTACATAAAACCCAGCTCATAGACCTTTCATGAGAAATGGCAGGGGCCATTGTTACTGAGCCCAAATGGCACAGAGTAATGATAATTAGAGCTGAGGAGGGATGCACACCATCCACCTGACTCACAGTGCCCACCAACTCCTACTCTTGCCACCTCAGCCTGCTTCGTTCAGTGGTCACCTGTCTGGCCTCTGTAGATAGGTGTATTTGTGCTAGAGAGAAGAAGGTCAGGCATCCGACCCTTGATTCAGTCCTATGACTAATAAATGAGTAGGACATCATCATCATTGCTATTGAAAACCAATTCTATACAGAAAGAATGCCATCTGCCAAAAAAAGAAGCATGTATAGTGCTGGTCACATGTCTTTCTTCCCTGCCAAATGATCACGATGATGGTGAGTCTGTTTACTCAACTCTCAACCCCAGGATCCAGTACACTGTATGTCTCTGGCACACAGTGGGTGCCCAAATATTGAGGGAATGAGTAAACAAAACCCCAAGGGCATGAGTTAAAAGAGCATTAAGAGGTTCAGTACATTGCTGTCAGAGTACAGATAGACTCTGTACTCTGTTAGCTAAGCCATAAACTTGGCTTTTATGGGTCACCCTTAAATACCAAGTAGAAATGCACAAAGCTATGTTCCTTTTGGAACATAGTTTGATTCATGAGGAACAAAGAAAACACTATTGGATTCTCCCCTTGGCAACACCAAATACATGTTCAGCAGCATGAGACAGAAGCATTTGGCATCACTTTCTCACACAACTCTCCCAAAAGCATGGTTGCATGGAGGCTGGTTGTGTTGCTTGTTTTTACCTTTCCACAACATGATTGAAACACAGTTCAGCCTGCAAAGGCCGCTG
Source organism: Castor canadensis (assembly GCF_047511655.1). Classification (NCBI taxonomy): domain Eukaryota; kingdom Metazoa; phylum Chordata; class Mammalia; order Rodentia; family Castoridae; genus Castor; species Castor canadensis. The sequence goes on along the minus strand of NC_133398.1, from coordinate 56,652,723 downwards.
TAAGTTCTTCAGGCAGCATCCCTTAAGTAACTTCACTAAGCACTCATCGTCCACAGAGTAGTCATTATAGCCTTAAAACAAACATACACAAAAAGGAAAAACATTTTTTGGTTTTTGGGTTTTCATGGATTTTGTGGAGTTGGGATGGAACCCAGGACCTCATACTTGCTAGGCAAGCTCTTTACCACTGAGTTATAAGCCCAGCCCAAAAATAACTTTGAAAAAATCCTGATTAAGAGGAAAACTTACAGCTATGAGGTTTCAGAGGGACCATTTTTAAATGTTTTTTGGCATTTGTTATGACTAAGTAAAACACAATGAAAATATCTGAAATCAAAAGAATGTTGAATTCATTAGTATACCATTTTATTAAGGTGGGGCTCATTCTAGCTGCTTTTTTTCAGGTGGTCACATTCAGGGTTTTGTGACCTTAGATACATAGATACAACAGAAAATCTGAACACTAAATAAAGTGAGACCTTTACTAATTCTATAAAAGGTAAAACCAGGACGAACAAGAAGGCTGCCACCTCCTGTTGTTTTGGCTTCTAACTGCGTTGGCTTCAATGTGGGGAGGGTAACACTTCCATATGGAGAAGCAGATGGCCTTACCCCCATTAAAAATTCAGGAAGTGGAACACCCTCTCCAGATCATTATGTTTACAGCTTATCAATTCTCCCAGGTTATGTTCTTTGGGGGAGAAATTATGCCATAAAATTAGACAAAACAGTTCTAAAATATGTGAAAGGCACCTAAAATCCCCACAAACTTCTAAATGCTTGAGGGGAATGTCACAGGTTTTCTTTCACTACTTTTTCCCTTTTGAAAATGATTCTGTCTTCTACAGCTCAGGTCAAATGCATATTAAACAGAAAGAACCATACTACATGTGACATCTCTGACAAAGGTAGCCACTCCATATTTACCACTTGCAAGGCTTTGTTTGTTTTATTTTTTGTTGGATCCCCCCTGCCCCACATTAGATAGAACTAAGAAGTCATTCTAAGTCAGACTGCTAATTTACACATTTCAAGTCATGATAACGGGGGGAGGGCAGGAAGAAAACTAATGAGACCCTGGGAGACCCTCTTATTGAAAGTCTGCTCTCTGTCCAACATCAGAAGTCACCAGTGACACAGCTGCTGCCTTAGTTGGTAAACTGCTTACCTATGGGAGGTTAATAATGCTACTTAGCCAACAAGAAGGGAATCACTTTACTTCTTGTTGATAAAAACACCTAGAAATTCACTTGCCACTTTCAAGACCAAATAGGTCACTTACCAAGAAAGTCACATTAACTTTCCTATTATTTATTTAGAATGTTTTTTTTTTTTGAAAAAAAGGGAGTCAATCCATGCTTCTTATAATAGCATTGTCTTTCAAGGCCTAACTCTAAAACCCTAGTGTCCATATTGGATGTATTATTTTTGGGCAGTCTACTGAGTTTTGTGTAGCAGGTTTTTGATAGTTTGTGTTATGACAACACCCTGTTGCTCAGTCAATGATGGATTTTTGATGAAGATCAGACATCACACCAAAGCCACATGCATCATTTATGCAGATCTTGAGTTAGGGATATGGACAATGTGTTCAAAAACTCTACATCCCTCTAAAAACCATTATTTCCTCAAACCACAGAGCACAAGCTGTCAAGAAGATCATTTTCCCCTTAAAATATGAATGTTTTGTCATGATTCTCAATCTCATGAGTGACTGGAGAAATGGATGGAGGTTTCAATACCCAGTTTCCATATGACATTAGAAAAAAGTCACATGACAGTGATGCCCTTGCTCATGTTCATCACAAAAGATCTGCTGAACTTAATAAAATGGTGAGTAAACTAAGGAAAAGGGAAGTTCAAAATCTAAACTACAAAAATATCTATATTGAACTTTTTAGAAGCTACTTGTAATTTACCAAGAGAAAACCTGGAAAATGGATTGAGAATGTGAAAAGCCATCGAAGCAGTAATACAAATAGACAAAGTGGTCCAGCTGGACTGACTTCTGGCTATATGGTAAATTTAGTTCGACTTCAAAGGACTACTGACTAACTATTAACAAATGCTTACTTCCTCCTCCAGGCATGTCACCAAGTGCTTTTGTGTATGCAAGGTTCTGTCCTTTGTATCAGGGACAGCCTTTCATTAACTATGGCCAGAGCTTTAGCAGAACAGAAAATCACATTCTCTACCCTCTTTACACACACTTGCCAAAGCTAGAAACCAAAACACATTCCATTTCTAGGAATGGGGCTGGAAGATGGATGGAGGCCAATGTAACCTTGGTTTGCAACATAACTCCACCTTCTAATTATGGGTCTTTTCCTTCACCCTGAAGGGTAGCAGCTTAATTACTAATAGATCCTAATAGTTCAGTTTTAGGTGGTAGGGAGACAATCTTCTTGAGCAAAACAACATCTGGCAAAGGTGAACTTTAGAAAATAAACCAATTCTTTCACCCAGAGAGAGGACATTCAAAGACAGAACTATGAGTAAGTCTGGGGTGTCTGTCTGTCTGTCTCAGCTTCCCCCAACCATGCTTAAGTCTATTGTCTCAGTGTGTAATGTGATGTGTAATGTGTAATGTGTAATGTGATGTGTGTGTGTGTGTATATCCTTTAATTTTTTTTCTCCAATTTTGCTCAATGGAGGGTAAAATAAATTTGGAAGGTTTTGGGGGTAAAAAGTCTGCTCAAACAGAGAAAAAGTCAGTGGTCATTCTCACAAATTCAGGACTTCATGATTTACTAAGTCTCCCTTCTCTGGTAGTACACAGTAGTCTGTACTACATAGAATGGGCATTTAGACATCAGAATTTATTCTACTGAGCACAGATCCTTTGGAGAAAAACACGAAGAAAGCTGGCCTACTTTTCTTGGGAGAAAAAGATACCCTTCAACTTTTTTCACTTACTAAAAAGAAGTTTTTCTGCCGGGTACCAGTGGCTCATACCTGTAATCCTAGCAACTCAGGCGGCAAGATTAGGAAGATCACAGTTCAAAGCCAGCCTGGGCAAATAGTTTATGAGACCCTATCTTGAAAGTATCCAACACAAAACAGGGCTGGTAGAGTAGCTCAAGTGGTAGAATGCCTGCGTAGCAAGTGAGAGGTCCTGAGTTCAAACCCCAGTACCACACACAAAAAAAGTTTTCCTTCCAGTCTTCACATAAACACATTCATCTATTTAATTTGTGGATATATGGGCTTTAGTCATAGATAATTCTCTATCATAACTCTACACCTAGTATGGAAACACTGATAGTTCAAATGAACAAATTAATAAAGTAGTGAGACTGATTAAGTAAAAATGAAGTTTGTTCAGAAGCCCAAATGCATTTTATGAACATGCATCTTGTGAAACCTTATTTTTAAAGTGGCCTTTCATAGATTTTCATTTTATTTGAATTTCAAAATAACATGAAATTATGTTGATTTCTATTCAAAAGAAAGTAAAGTGGTGGTGCACACCTGTAACCCCAGAACCCAGGAGGCAGAGGCTGCATTGTGAAATTGAAACCAGCCTGGGCTACATAGTGAGGACCCATTTCAAAAAAAAAAACAGAAAGAAAAGAGAAATTATTTCACAATAAAGTAGTAAAGATCACCTTATATCCAATATGATGGCTACTATTTAAAAAATAGCAGGTGTTGGCGAGGATGTGGCAAAACTGAAGCCTAAGGTATTGTGGCATGAAGATAAAATAATGCAGTCACTAAACGAAACAGTACAGGTGCAAGTGTTTAAAAATCCATGCTGAAATCTAACTGCCACTGTGAAGACATAAGGAAGTGGGAATTTTAAGAGGGCACTCTCTTTCTGTCTGTCTCTCCATGAGATACCCTTTGACAAATCATAACTCAGCTAGAAGGCCCTCCTCAGATGGCAGAACCTTGACAATGCACTTCCCAGTCTCCAGCTCTGTGAAAAACAAATTTCTTTTCTTTATAAATTACTCACCCTATAATATTCTGTTATAGACACAGAAAACATACTAAGACAGGCAGTTCCTCAAAAAATTAAAAATGGAAATGTTAATTGGTCTAGCGACTCAACTTCTGGAGATATAATATCCAAAAAACTTAAAGTTGGGTTTTGAAGGCATACTTGTACATCCATGTTTGTAGTAGCATTATTCACAGTAGCCAAAGGATGGAAGAACCCAAATGCCCAACAACAAATGAATGGATAAGCAGAATGTAGTGTATACACAATGGAATAATATATAGCCTTATAAAGGAAGGAAATTCTGGCACATGTTACAATACCAATGAACCCTGAAGACATTATACTAAATAAGATAAGCCAGTCACAAAAGGACAAATAGCATATGATACCATTTCACATGAGGTATCTAGCGTGATCAGACTCCTGGCAACAGGAAGAATGGTGGCTGTCCAAGGCTAAGAGAACAGGAGGAAGGAGAAACTGTTTTTTAGTGGATATAGTAAAGTTCCAGAGATAGTTTGCATAATGATATGAATATATTAACACTACCAAACTGTACACTTAAAGTCAGCTAAGATGGCAAATTCTGTGGCACTTACACATTGGTTCTTTGTTAAGCAGCACAACTTCGAATTCCTTTTTTTGAACCCAGCTCTTGCTTAGTTCCCTGATACTCAGAATTCAAAGAGAATTTTAGATGAATACCTTAATATTTTGGCTACCTACTAAAATCTAGTTCAATAAAGCACCACCAAGGTGTCCTTTTCGGTGAAAGGATGGGGAGAAGAAAAAAGAAAAAGAGAACGCTAATTCTTTTATAATAATTCTATCTTTACTACGGAAGGTGGTATTACTCACCCCTCACCAACAGGTAGGCTTTTGTGTTTGTTTTTCCATGGTGGGGTAGAACATTCCATTCACCCCTTCTCCCTACGATCACTGGTCTATATTGCAAGACTGCTCATGGCAGGACAGGAAGTCCATGGTCCCAACACAACATTGTTCTCTTTGTTCTAATTGATTGTATAGCTATCCCGTCTAAAATCTTGACAAGGTTAGCAGCTTCTTTTATATTTCTGCTCCTATTGATGGAAATCTAAAGCTACAACTTTTTTTTTTTTTTTTAACTACTGGGGTTTGGACTCTGGGACTTGTGCTTGCTAGTCAGGCCTCTAGTACTTGAGCAACGCCCCAGCCCTAGAATTATCTTAAATGGGGAAAGCAGTCTAAATGTCTAACAATACTCAGAGTGGATAAAATTACAGTGTATTAGCTCCATGGTGCTGTGAAGTTTTTAAAATTTATAGTCTATTAATCAATATTGAAAACATTTGTGATATATTAAGTGAAAAATTTCATCTCACCCCAGTTAGAATGGCCATAACCAAGGGTAATAACAACAACAAATGCTGGCGAGGATCTGGCAAAACACTGCTGGTGGGAAAGCAAATTAGTACAACAACTGTGGAAAGCAGTATAGCAGTATGGAGATTCCTCAAAAAACTAGAGACAGAACTGCCATATGATCCAATGATACCGCTCCTGGGCATTGTGGCATACACATATAATGGAGTTTTACTCAGTCACGAGGAATAATGACATGGGGTTTGAAGGTAAATAGATGCTATTGAAGGACATCATGTTAAGTGAAGTTAGTCAGGATCAGAAACACAAAAGACACATGTTTTCTCTCATACATGGAAGATAGATCCAAGGAGAAACATATACACAAAAACAAGCATGATCACATACAAACTCAGATGTAGAACATATTTGTAACAGTGGAGTTAACTGTTATTCTTTTCTTCTACTATTCTTGAATTTCTATGCTTTCTTCCAGGCTTATCACCACAGAAGTTTTCATTTTATTTCTGTGGTTAGAACAATCCAATTACTAATTCTGTCTTTAGACATTGGCCTGTGCTAGATATGTCACCAAATGGACTCTTGCAATATATGGTCTTTCATGACCAGCTTCTTTCACTGAGCCCAGTGTTTCCAAGGCTCATCCACATTGCAGTATGTGTCGCTCCTCCCTTCATCTTGAGTTCAGCCTCAGCTTCAGTCCCACTCAAGCTTTTTTGCAGGATGCACACAAACTGACAGGGACAGATGTGCATAGGAGAGAAACGGGGAAGACAGCACGAAGATTACCACCCATCTCTTTTCACACTTACTTTCATTTTGTAAAGCTGCCTCGACCTTTTCAACAGTCACCAAGAGATTTTCAGACAGGTCTTTTCTTTTGCTCACTATTGGAAAACCATTCCAGACGTACATCATTTCCTAATGAGGAAGAATGAAAACCCATTTGCAATTATATGAGGTTATTCAGTATCCTTGATGACCACAAAGTACATACAAGTGTTTTGCTTTGGTTGCTAAGGATCTCAAGATAATATTTACAGATCATTTTCCTTGTCTTTCTTCATGGTGAGTTTAATATAATTTCTCCTCTTGCTTTATTATATGACTCTTCCCTTTTATACTGTGATGTAATTCAATATACATGGTATGCTTTTACTGAAAATTTAATTAATTCATTCCTTTAACAAATATATACTTAGTACCTGCTAGTATTCAATTCTTTTGGAGCGGAATAAAGAAGTAAAAATAATACTTTAAACTAACACTATGGAACAATTCTGCTTAACATAAATTTTTGTTGTTACTTTTAAGTAAAGGGAAATATTTTAAAATGCCTGCCAGTTGTTTACATAAAATGTTTCCAAGCATATCACTAGAAGTGAATACTGGGCTCAGGTTCTTTTCTACCATTAAAAACATGTGTCGGTCCAGTAATGCAATCCAGTATGCAGAAAACACATTCATTAAAGGCCATATGGCTGAATGACAGCTCCTGAAAATGTAAACTAATGATTTCTCATTGCAGATTATATTTAATGGGCTAACAGATGAGAAATTTTTTTTTTGGACCCAAAGCAAATGTGCTTTTGCTTGAAAATATTTTTCTAATGCTGCTGCTAGTGAAGCTCATATTTTAAATGGTACACAATAGGCAGCATAATTAGGATCTCCACGGAAATAAATGAATTTCTAAATATGATAGCTATTGCTTGAAAAGTGTCTCAGCAGGGAAGCAGTGGAAACAAGGAAGACACACTCAGAAGAGTGGTGATAACTTTACTTTGTGACACTGAAAGCTGAGATCACAATACTCTGCCTTTTGCTTGACCTGTGACGGATTCTTACTGACAACAGAGTAAGACCCAATTTAATAACTGAAGGAGTATTGTATTTTTATTTTATTTATTATTTTTTTTTTTTGGCGGTACTGGGGCTTGAACTCAGTCTTCGCTTTGAGCCACTCCCTCACCCCTGTTTTTGTGAGGGATTTGTCAAGATAGGGTCTTGCAGAACTCTTTGCCTGGGCTGACTTCGAACTGAGATCCTCCTGATCTCTGCCTCCTGAGTAGCTAGGATTACAGGCGTGAGCCACTGGCTCCCGTCTCTGAGGGAGTATTTTTAAATTAATGATGAGTTTTAAAAGTTTCTTAATTGATGGCAACATATTTTATCAGAAGGAGGCAAGCTCATGTCTGAAAGTTTATGAGAAACAGGCTTGTGATAAAATTCCTAGGTACAACAATTTGAGCCAACTTCCTGTTCGTTCTACATCCATAGACCTGGAGAAGGAGGTGCAGAATCTTTAAGATTTTTAACAGTCAAAGCAGGATACAGTCTTGTTCACACTGGTATCTAAGTAACTAATATAGAGAAAAAAAAAACTATGATGAGTTAGCAAATTTTCTGGAAAGTTCTGAGACAGAAAAACTTTCCCTGTGCAAACCACTTGATAAAAATGAATGAGAAGTCCCAGGTATTAATGGCTAACACTTGTAATCCCAGCTACTCAGAAGGCAGAGATAAGGAAGATTGTAGTTTGAGAACAGCCCTGGCAAAGAGTTTGTGAGATCCTGTCTCAATTAATAAGTCAGGTATTGTGGTACGAGCCTGTGATTCTAACTAATGGGAGTCAGAAACAGGAGGATTGCTGTCCAGGTCAGTCAAGGCATAAATTCAAGACCCTATTTGAAAAATAACTAAAGCAAAGAGGGTTGGAGGCATGGCTCAAGTGGTAGTGCACTTGCCTAGCAAGTGCAAGGCCCTGAGTTTAAAGACTCCCGTACCATAAATGATAAATAAAGTAATACAGTAATTGTGGTTGGAAAGCACAGCAGGCTTTCATTTTAGCTGGGAGAGAGGACGCCTAGTTACCTTTGCGATTTGTACTGTGTTTCTGTGTTTGCCTGTGTTCTGTGTTTGCCTCTGTCACAGTTACAGAACACCCTGTCTGATGGTGGTATTCTCTGGAACTGTTTACATCATGGAGGGAATACCTGGCCCATGGTGCTAGTTACAGGCTAGCCAACACCTGTCAAGGGTTGTACTTTTCTTTTTCACAGACTGCATAAAGAGTGTCTATAAATCAGTAACAAAACAAGAAACAACCCGATAGAAAGTGAAGGAAGAATATGAACAATTCATAAAAAATTGCTTAACAGCATCAGCAAGAATAAAATATGGTTAGTGGTCATTTACATTGGTGGAGTTTTTTGAAGAGAAATTTGGCAGCATGTGCCCAAACAGTAAATATGTACTCCCTCTAACTGAGGAGTCTAGAAATCTGTACCAGAAAATAACTCAAAAGATATTCATTGTAATATGTTTGTAATAGCAAAGACTGGAAAAACCTACATAACATTCAAAGGGTAATGATTAAATAAACTCTGGAATAAAAATAAAAAAGACTCAGGAGGCCGCAGAGGAGAATTGCAGACATCGCCTTGTGCTGAACAGCTTTCCTGTGCTAACAGCCTACACAAAAACTAAAGCCCCAAGAGTCATGCAATTTGATATATTCAGTATTTTTTTTCTTTTATTATTCATATGTGCATACAAGGCTTGGTTCATTTCTCCCCCCTGCCCCCACCCCCTCCCTTACCACCCACTCCGCCCCCTCCCTCTCCCCCCCCCCCAATACCCAGCAGAAACCATTTTGCCCTTATTTCTAATTTTGTTGTAGAGAGAGTATAAGCAATAATAGGAAGGAACAAAGGTTTTTGCTGGTTGAGATAAGGATAGCTATACAGGGCATTGACTCACATTGATTTCCTGTGCGTGGGTGTTACCTTCTAGGTTAATTCTTATATTCGGTATTTTTAAAAGAAGATTTCACTAAGTGAAATTTAAGTAGAGCTTGTAATTTATAGAGACTTTGCCTAAATGCTATAGCGATTAGGATTACCAGCTCAAGTCAAACTATAACAACCACCAGCCACTTGGAGCTCTTGAGCAGTGGAAATGTGGCTAGAGTAAACCAAGGTGTCTTATAAGTGTAGAAGACACACCAAATTTCCAAGAACAAGTTCAATATAAAAGAATGAGAAGTAGCTCATTACTTATTTACTATTATGTGTTGAAATGACAAAATTTTGCATAAGTGCATTAAAGTATATTCTTATCATTAATTTCAGGTTTTCTTTTACTTTTTAATATGAAGATGAAGTTACATTTGTGGTTTGCATTATTTTCAATTCAACTTCCTCTCTCCCTGCCTGAACTTCCTTATTTGTAAACTGGAACTAATGAGACTATACTTATAGAGATAGTGTGAGAATCAAATGATAAGCTTTTTAGAAAAATAGCATTTATCATGATGCCTGGAACATAGCAACTAATCAAAAAATGTTAGCTATGACATTTATTTTTTGTTAATAATATGTTTATAAGTGTTTACCTTACGATGGCTTTTAACTGCGCTGTAAACTGCACAACCAGTTAGATATGCTGGTGCTCTGAGTAGAGAATGTATTTCTATGATATAAATAGTAGATAACATAAAAGCAGATACCAGGGCTGGCAAGATGAGCTTCACAGGGGCAGGCAAGGAGGGGGAGTAACGCCGAGCCTTCCTCACAGCAAACTTCTCAGTAGGGAGAGATTTGCCAGCGATTCTCTGCTTCAGGCCATCTACCTGTCTGTGAAGACCCCAGCCCCAGTAAGAGGTCGATTAGCATATGGATTATTCACACCTGTGGTGTCCACACTGCACACCACAAACCAGCAGCACCAGTAGCCCCTGGGAACCTGAACAAAATGCTGATTCAGACCGAACTGAATCAGCAACAGAAGGGGTGGGACCAGCAATCTGGAGTCTCATGGGCCCCTCCAGGGGATTCTGATGCACACCCAAGCTCGAGCCACTGACGAAAACATTTTTTTCTAGTCAGCCTAGCTAAGGTCTTATATGTATCAAACATGGTCCAGGAAACCTAGGTATAAAACTGATACTTTCTGTAAGCAAGCAGGAAAGAGTCCAAAGTATTTACTTTCAGTGTGGCTACCAGAGTGGCAAGAGAGTGCACTGGTACATGTCCTGCTCCTATCTGTAAAGATGACACAGATCTACAAGATGATGTAGCTCAAAAGATAGCCATCAATTAATGTATACTTTGAAAGAAAGTTTCCCAAGCAAGGCAACTTTGAAAATAATCAGATTAGGACTCATACCGTATTTATAAACTTCCGTTCAAAATTCTAAGTAATTTCAATTATGAAATTCATAAGCACATAAAAATAAGACTAAGATGGACAGACTACATGCTCCTGAGGGCATTTTTTTAATTGTTTGGTTTTAGAATTTTTGAGACAGGGTCTTACTATATAGCTCAGGTTGGCCTCCAACCGAAGATCCTCCCACCTCAGCCTCTCAAGTGCTAGGATTATAGGCATCTGTGCACCCCCACACCTGGTACCCAAGAGCACTTTCTTATGCATAATTGTATGAATGCATCAAGCAAGTTGCTGAGAAAGATTCAAGGAAATATTCTATTATACCACTGAAAGAAGGCAAGATGAAATAAGAGGGAAAAAACCCAACAGCATAACCCCAATAATAATGCACCACTTCCAAAACATAAATAAAACAGCACATTGTCAAGATTCCCTGTCACACAAACATAGCTGCAAGAAGCTAGAAGGATGACATTTTGACTCTTGGCTAAATGTATTGTTTTAAGGGTTCCCACAACAAACAAGTAAAGAAATTAAATAAGCAAGAAAGTGAAGCACAAGAGAACACTAAAGGAAAAGAGTCAGAAGATGTATTTGTGCACCTTTATATACCCAGGACTTTGCTTACCTGAATAAAGTCACCACGTTTTCATTAGTTGCTGCAACATCCTCCTCTGGAAGCATACTCAAGATGGCGGCTTTCAAGAACACATATGTTGCCTTGAAAAGAAGAGGAAAAGGAGCTTGCTCTAGAACATCTTTAGGTACATGACATTTCTATCTTGTAACTCAGAAACGGCCCACAAGGCTTCCAGATAAGAGGCATCAAAGAAATCAAAGGAAATGAAGTCTTCAGTTGTCTGTTTCAAGTAGAATAACACTTTCCCATTAATTGGAACCATTTTCCTATTACATGACTGTATCCCATTCATGGGTAAGAAAGTAGGCAGAATGAGCAAAAGTTCATTACCTCATTCCTCCCAATTTCTCACAAATGGATTAGAATTCATTTTAATTATCACAAAATGCCTGGTCATCCAGGCACTGGGGAAGTCTACACAAATAATCAACACTACAATACTGGTATGTATTCCTTTAAGTGCAGTTCATCTTTAGAGTAAGACATCTTTGTTGAAGAGAACTCTTTGGGCCACTTTTAAGGCATGCAATGCTGAGGCCAATGCTGAGGTCAGTGCTTGTGCTCGAGTAGAAGGTGCTTAATACCTATTTCCTATTCTTGCAAATCTCTGAATTGAGAAAACAGTGTCACCATCATACTTTTGAACAGTCCTAATTGAAAAATTACCCTGGCCACTTATAGCAAACAGATGACACCAATGAAAGCACTACACCTTACCTTGGACCATTTGCTCTCTTTACAAAGTAGGTCCACATACTGATATGCCTGCATCCAGTTTTGTTGGAATATAGAAGTCCACATTAGCTCCCAGTAACAGAGATGGTGAAACTGTTTCCATTCTTCTTGAACTGAAATGCATTTTCGAAATATCTCTTGTGCCTATAAGTCAATTGCATAAAGCTGATCATCCAGATATTAGATAAGGAGATAATAACCTAATGGAAAAATACATAAAACACTTTGTACAAAAAGGACAAAATTATCACTCATTTAAACCACTCAATATGATGTTACATTCCTTTTCTTATATGATACAGCTAACTTTTGCCTCTTTATTTAGAGGAGAACTTGGCACCTTCCCAAATAAGATTAAAAAAAAAATGCCAAAGTTCTTTAAGAAAAGACTGACAATAAAGTTGGGTATGATGGCATGCAACTGCCATCCCATCTGCACAGGGCATTACAAATAAGAGGATCTCGATACAGGCCAGCCTAGGCTGTATACCCAGGGCTATATAGCAAGAGACTATCTCAAAAATAACCAGAGCAAAAAGGGCTGGAGGCATGGTTCAAGTGGTAGAGTGCCTGCCTAGCAAGCATAAGGCACTGAGTTCAAACCCTAATGCCACCAGAAGACTGACAATAACACACCAAAAGACTGACAATAATAAAATTAGAACTTCCATTGGGCAAAACACACTTTATTTAATTTCTAGGCTCTGGACAGACTGGGAAAAGACATTACTATCCATATTACTGACCAAAGGTTAATTATCCTCTTATTAAGCAAAAAAAAATTTCACAAACTTTCAAGAAAAAAATAGTTCAATAGGAAAACTGGTAAAGATATAAACAGACAAATTAGAGAAAAAGATATACAAATGACAAGTATAAATATGAAGAAATTTATAAACTGGGTAATAAAAAACTTTAAATTACATTATCTTTTTTTTAGCTATCACACTGACAAAAATTACAAAATGGAAACTTTCCAGAATTGATAAGGAGTATTGGAAACATGCATTTTCATTCCTTTGCAGAAGCTGAAGTTGAAAGAACCTTAAGTAAGGAGGGCAATTTGGCAGGATTTATGCAAACATCTTCTGACCTGTAAGTTCTAATGATCAGAGTGTTACAATAGTCTGGTTTGTAGTGGCCAAACACCTATCCACAGTAGCCTGCGTTAGTAAGTACAGTACAACCATTCCATGAAGTGAAATCCAGCTATCAAACTGAATGGAGGGAGATTAAGATGTATTACCTGGAGAAAGATCTAAGATGGGATTTAAGTAGAAAAAACAAATTACAGAAAATCTACGTGTGTTTGATCTCATTTGTGTGGAAAGAATTCATTTGTGAGTATGTGTAAACAAAGGAAAGTCTCCTCACTCTGCTACTTCTTCAAGGGAATTAGTGAACAAGTTCCTTTGGTGAGGGGCCAACATGGAGTGCAGTAGAGTTGCAGTGTACGTAGGGGTGAGAGACCAAAGTCAATGTGGATGCAGAAGTTGATAATAGCCAATGTCTTTTGAAAATTCCTTAGATTGCCCACCTGTTATTTTACATATTTGCTCTTGAATTGCCTCATATACGTTATATGTATATTTAATAGGATATACATACAAAGTAAAATTTTGGCTTCTTAATTGCAATAATTTATTCTTTATTTTTGTCTAGTCTATACGACCAAATTTACTTCTGTTGAATGACTATGTGACACAACTCCATCATATAGCCACTATTGCAAATAACACTTGCCAAAAAAATTACCTCTTCAATATTCCCTTTCAGCAGCTCGATTCGGGCATGATAGAACAACACGAGTGAACCCTGTGTAGAAAGGAAGAAAACACACTGTCAACAGTCAACACTGAGTGATGGACTGTGGTTGAAAATACAATTGAAATACTAAGCATACATCTGGAAACTTCTGGAGGAAGGGGGCAAGGAGACTCTCAGCTTCTACCACGTTTACTTCTCCTGTGCCTAGAAATTGAACAGATAAAGTCTCAGTCTTCATGAAATATAGATATTTATGACTAACTCTCCAAATTTCATTAACATATAACAAAAACTTACTCATGGAAAAAAATGAAAACTATTATTGTGTCTTTTTTTTTTTTTTTTTGTGGTACTGGGGCTTGAACTCAGGGCCTACACCTTGAGCCACTCCAACAGCCCTTTTTTGTGGTAGGATTTTTTGACATAGGGTCTTGCAAACTATTTGCCCAGGCTGGCTTCAAACCTTGATCCTTCTGATCTCTGCCTCCTGAGTAACTAGGATTATAGGCATGAGCCTCCAGCGCCCATCTTATTTTGTCATTTTTATATCTGAGAAATAAAGACAAGTCTCATCTATGACTTTATGACAGTTCTATGACAGACAAATTCTTAAGAACGGAGGTGGTTGTCTTAGATTCCTAGTGGGAATTTCTAGTTTTAACAGCAATATTTGTTTGTTTTATCCAAAACTTTAATTGCCTACAAAAAAGAAATCTAATACAAATATGACAAAAAAAGATCACCTTAAAAAGAAATTTTAGCTAAGAATAGATTTTAAATGTTCAATGAGCTGGGCATAAGTGGCTCATGTCTATAATCTTAGCTACTTGGGAGGCTGAAATCAGGAATATTATGATTCAAGGTCAGCCCAGGCAAATAATTTGAGAGACTTCATCTCCAAAATAGCCAGAGCAAAATGGACTGGAGGTGTGGCTCAAGAAGTAGAGCACCTGCTTTGCAAGCACAAAGCCCTGAGTTCAATTCCCAGTCTCACCCCCTCCCAAAAAATGTTCAATGAAAGAAACCAGCCCAACCCCTCTGCAAAAGGTCACTATTTTCCATCTTTAATCAAAAGAGAGAGTAAACAGATAAACACTACCATCTCATACTGATTTTTCTAAATTTTTACACACCCAGATTAAAGACAACCAACTCACACAGAAGCACACTACAATGCAGAGCATACCGAGTATCAAGGAGATGTACGTATGGAAGGCTAGGATGGTGAGGCAGCAGAGTGGAGACCTCATGCTTCTTCCTGATGCACCTTCCCGTAACTGCAAGAGGCCCAACTCCTGTGAAGTTAAATGCATCTTACAAAGAGAAGAACATGACTGAAAATTATATTCAGAACCTTCCACAAGCTATTCATCCATCCCTACCCTCCATGGAGTTGGGATTTATTTTTCAAGGGCTTAAAATAGTGGTGATGCCTAACTGGAAACAAACTTTACATTTTAAACTGGCATAATAACAATCTCACCAGTCTTTTTATATCTATCATGTGGTTCTAGGGAGAAAAATGAACAGTGCTAATTTCATAGAAATCCTGCATTTATCTATAAAAATATTAACTTATTAGACATACTGAGGGGCTTGGAATGTGACTCAATGGTAGAGTGTTTACATGAAAGGCCCTGAGTTTGATTATCAGCACACAAAACAGAAACAAAAATATAAAACCAATATTGAGGATCTGTGTGCAAGGCACTATGGCGGGTACGAATAAAGATCCTGCCATCAAATAGGGAAGGTGATACAAGCACACGTGCTCTTATTACAATAGAGAGAGAGCCATCAGGAAGGTGAATGGGTGCTTCTGAAAGTGAGGAGTGCTTAAGCTTCCCTGGGGGGTGTCTAAGAGGACACTTTGGGGAACAAATGACACTGATCTCAAGCCTAAGGAACAAAGAGGTTCTGGGGAGAACACATTTGGGAGGAAGCTAAGTGGGGAAGATGGCCAAAACAGAGACCAGCAGAAGCACAGAAACAGAATAGCACAGCGCCTGTTTAGGGCCCAGCAAACTATCCAATTTCACAGGAGCATTGGGAAAATGAAGCATAAGGAAGAAGGTGGGAACACTGACTACAATGATCATGGGGTCATTGAAGCCAGGGTACAGTTTGGACTTCATTCACAAGGCAACTCGGTAGGGCCAGGTGTGGTACATGACTGTAATCCCACCTATGAGGGAGGTGTAGGTAGCAGGATCACGGTCCAAGGCTGACCATGGGGGAAAAGATAAGATCCTATGTGAAAAAAAATTAAAGTGAAAAAAATTTTTTAAAGGATTGCAGATGTGACTCAAGTGACAGAGCACCTGCCTAGAAAGCATGAGGTCCTGAGTTCAAACCCAAGTACCACCAAAAAACAGTGGGCAACTTGGAAGTACTGAAGGAATAAGGTGGAAGATTGGTTAAGGAGAAGGGTGATCAGATATGGTCAAAACAGATGGAACAGATCATAAAGAAGTCACCACAAACACATAACATCTTATGAAGGACATGGACCATGGAATAAACATAAAAAACATTACAGCTTATTGTACTTCTCATACATGTCTCAAAAACTGCTCTGACCAACAGGGACAGCTTTTTCTTTTTTCTTTCTTTTTCATTATTTTGTTAGCATATAATGGCTATACAAGGAAGTACACTGTGATATTTACATATGTGCTTACAATATATTAGATTTACCCCCTCCATCATTCTCCCTCTTCTCCCTCCTCACCCCAGACAGCTTTTCTTTGAGGCAATTCTTGCAATAGCATTTTGAGTGTAGTGATTAATAAATATTATATTTTCCCTACAAAACAACCACCACACAGAAACTTAATGAATAAATTAAATATTTATATATAATGAATGAACCCTGCAAAAACACATAGAAATCCAAAATACTGTAACTATGTTTTATCTACTAAAACTATAAGCTATTAGGCATGTAAATCCATCCTAATTTCTTTAAAATATTAAAGAAGAATATTTTAACCACGTAGGAGCAATAAAGATCCAGGAAGCCACAATATTAGTAAATTAGTAAAACATAATTTTAACCCCAGAATTCAGGTGAAGCTTTTAACTTCCAACAGGAAGACCAAAACTCATGCCTAATGTCTGAAAAAAATATGATCAAGGACCAATGGTTCTTCACTGTCCTGCACACAAATTGCCAATAATCATCATGCTGACTCTAAAGACATGTTACATTGTCCTCATATTCAATAAATAAGGTTTTAGTTTCCTTCAAAATTAAGATAAAATTAAATTTGTACCCTGTTTCCAGAAAATCCAATAAATTCTAGTAATCTGATAATCCTTGCTGGCAAAAGGGACAGCATCTGTAAGGAAAAATACACATGTAAGTACAGTTTCGTGTTGGTATATCTAACTGTAGACAAATGGTAAACTCCAAACAACTTACAAGTGTAAGTGCTTCAGTAATGAGAAAAGCCAGGAACGGCTAAACCACTAGATATGCCTCCATGCGAAGGGAAAACAAAGCCTGGCCTTCCATCATTCTCTAAAGATGGGCTCAGCTCCTTCCACATGGAGTGAGGAAGTGACAGGAGCATGAGTCCTCACTTTCAGTTTCCTTACTTAGAAAGCAAGTCTGTTGTATTCTGGGCAATATGAGGGCAGCATCCAGGAGGACTAGCTGCAGCAGTAGGGCTCCTTTCTGGGACATCCCTGAAGGGAAGCAATGAAGGGAATTCTCCCAGGGGACAAAACCTTGATGTGCCTTGGTTGTACACTTTGCTTGGAAGCAGAAATGGTTACACATGTGATTATTTACAAACTTGTGAGTGGTGGCCAGGTGGTAAGGGACTTGGAAGGAATATAACTGAAAAGGGAAGACCTCAGCCTAGGTAGATCTCCCAGAATTGACAGAAATCCTCAATGCTGAGCAGTTTAATAACCAAGTGGGTAGAGTGACTACCTCTGTGGATACCAGTCAGCCACAACACACAACACAACAGACTCATGAACAGAGTGGTCAGGGTGGCCCGTACGCTCATGTGCACCTTTATAAAGTTTCAAAATCTCTAATTAATATATTGAAATTTGACAGATTTTTACTGGGACTCTACATCTCCACATCAAAAATCATTCCTGAGCCAGACACAGTGGCTCACACCTATAGGCATGGTGGTTCATGCCTGTAATCCTAGCTATTCAGGAGGTAGAGATCAGGAGGATCGTGGTTCAAGACCAGTCCAGGGAAAATGTTTGCGAGACCCAATCTCAACCAATAAAGTTAGGCATGGTGGCACATGCCTGCCTGTCATCCCAGCTGCATGAGAAGCATAAATAGAATGTTGAGTCCAGGCACACCCATCCAGGGCACAAAGTGAAACCCTGTATTAAAAACACAAAAAGGGCTGGCAGGCTAGCAAGCACAAGGCCCTGGGCTCAATCCCCGGTACCACATACAAAAAACAAAAATCACTCCTCAAGTTACATCACTCCCTTACCTGTTTTCAATTTCACAGCCACCACTGTCATAGCGACAATATTGCTGATGTAGAAACGGAACTAAGTTGCAAGCTCCTGGTTACTAAAAACCTTACTAGTCCACGCAGAGTGCTCTGAGACTCCCCTTACCTTGCGCAACCCACAGTCACCCCGAACACCTGCGGAACTCTGTAACACATATGGAGCAAAGCCACCACTGGGTCACAACACAGGAAAACTGGTCCACTCCAGACACGTAGGCAAGCCCAGGCAGTGGTTCAGTACAGCAGAGGCAGCACTGGAAGACCTGGGTTCTTCTGCAAAAGGATCAGGGTTGTGTACAACTATTCTCTTACCAAATTAAAGGCCCCTGTTCCAAGCTTGACACCTCCTTCAAACTCATAGAAGAATTCCTGCTCATGTTTGTTCTTCTGAATTACTTGTAGGATAGAAAGACATTCTCTGGATTGAAGAAAAGAGTTTAGAGGATAAGTTTCCCATGATTCTGAAAATCAATGCTAAATTTAATTTCGTACATTAACACTGCCATTTACCCAAAATATCACAGAATTTTGAAATGGATGATGTTACATTAAGTTTACTATTGAAGCTACTGGATAATAATGATGAAAGAAAATGGAGATACCCATTTTTACAGTGTTCAGCAGGACCAGTCTTTCCGGGCTGAAAGAGTGGGGTCAGCCACAGTGGGGCAGGGGAGGTGGGGGCTCAGCCCAGGAGCCATGGGGCACAGGGCTGAGAATGCAAGGCTTCAGGCAGCATCTCACAGTGACTTCCTGGAGTGCTGCACATATCTCACAGCCCTCCCTCCACCAGAAACCAAGATGCAACTGGTATGATTTCAATTTCAATGTGATTGCCATGGTCTCAGATAGACCAGATAAATTAGGGATTGAGGCTAGGAAAGGCCAAAAGAGGCAAATTCCAATCACAGCTCACAGCTGCCCCATTGCTCATATCTTTTCCTAATTTTTTTGGTGGTACTGGGGATCAAACCCAAGGCATCATGCATAGTAGGCAAGTGCTCACTTAAGCCACACCTCCAGCCCTTTTTGCTTTAGTTTATTTCGCAGAGAGGGTCTTTAATGCTTTTTGCTCAGGGCAGGCTCAGACTATTACCTTCCTACCTCTATGTCCTGTCTAGCTGGGAATACAGATGTGAACCACCACACCCAGCTTGTTTTTTGAGATAAGTTCTTTCAGACTTTTGTTCAGGCTGGTCTCAAGCCATGATCCTCCCATATCTACCTCCTGTGTAGTGGGATTATAAGCATGAGTCACCATGACTGCTTGCTGCTCCCCATTTTTTGCAGTACTGGCATTTGAACTCAGGACCTTGTGCTTGCCAGGCAGGCACTCTACCACTGGAGTCATGCCCCCCTCTCCCAACACCTTTTGTTTAAAAAAAAAAAAATGAGTTTTCCCAAAAATATTTAAAATAATGCTGGATATAGTGGCTCACACTTGTAATCTCAGCTACTCAGAAGGTGGAAAACAGGAGGATTGCAGTTCAAGAACAGCCTGGGCCAAAAGTTAGCAAAGCCTCATCTCAGCAAATCCAGGTGTGGTGGTGCATGCCTGTGGTCCCAGTTATGTGGGAGGCCATAGGAAGGAGGATCGCAGCCAAGAGCTGCAGATGTAAGTCAATGGCAAAGTGCTTGCATAGCATGCACAAGACCCTGGGCTCTACCTCCAGCACTGGAAAAAACAACAAAAAAAGGTTAATTTATTAAGGAAACATAACAATTATAAGTATATATAGGTCTAACAACAGAGGTCCTAAATGTAAAATAGAAAAAACCTGACAAAACTGAAGGGAAAAATGGGTGATGCAACATTCAGAGTAGGAGATTTCAACACTCTTAGTAAATAAGAGAACCACCAGGCAAAAATCAGTAGGGACACAGGAAGCATGAACACAGACACAGGCCACCATCAAACATTCTCTCCCAAAGAAAGTTCTACTGTGCAGAATTGCTCTGAAGTCCAGACCACAGCCACACTTGTCACTTATGAGAGAAAAACTGAGATTATCTGATCAAAAGCTGTGTCAGCTGCTTTCCTGTCCACTATTTTACTCTTAAACTGTGTCTAAATTTAAATTCTGTTGTTTCATGGCACTGAATATATACTCAGCTAAAAATCAAGTATATTTTTATCACACATCAAATTTAAAAAAGCAACACTAGGTCACACTAAGTTTTTGAGAATTTTGACAAACAAAAAATAGTGTAAAGAAAGAATCATAGGCTGGGGGAATGCTCAAGAGGAAGAGTGCCTGCCTAGCAATCATGAGGCCCTGAGTTCAAGTCCCATATTGCTAAAAAAAGAATCATTAAAAAGCTAACTTACTTATATATTTGGTAACTTGTTCTAATTTTGAGTCCACCTTTGATGAAGTTGATCATATTTTCATCCTGAAAATAATACAGTTGAATGATTAGACCACATACGAGAAAATTTTAATTGTCCTATTTAGCTGTAGATGTGTAATTAGGAAAAAAATGCTATTTTAAGGACATAATTTTGAAATAAACTCATTCTTCTTGCTTTACATTTGAAATGTGTCATTTTTCAATTTTTCTTACAAGTTAAAAGGTAGCAAAAGGAAAATATTTTTAAAATGCTTGCATTACTTTCTATTTCTAAGGAAGTAATCCCCACCAATTATATTTATACATTATAATTTATATATATATATGTATGTATATTTATGTGTGTGTGTGTATGGCAAAATATAATCCAAACCTACTTTAATAAGCATCATCTATTGAGTAATTTTCTTCTAGGTTCAACAGATCCAGAAGGGTCAACTTTAAAGATCTGCTGAAGGCCACACTTTCCTTCCTATCACACCCAGTAAATGGGACATGGTTCTTTCACCAAGTACTTGAGAATCTATGTAACACTGTGAATTTCATTCACACACAATTCCAGACCAAAACCAACAGGTCTGATTTCTGAGGTGACTATTACCAATATGCCATTTTGATTTAGGGAGAAAAAAATCATTTTACTTCTCTTTGTCTGACGGTCTTCAATCATAAAACTGAGGCAGCTGGCCTGGATGAATGGCATTTTCAAAGTCCTTAGATAAGAGAAACTCTTAAAAATTATGTCAAATAACTGCTTCAAGAAAGTTATTCTGACAGATGTGCTAATGGGGATAGTCCTGTGCTCCACATTTCCAAAGAGACCGTTTCTCTAGTCTACTGATAGCAGAAAGAGGCTCTGGTACTAATTTCCTGTACACTTGAGCATCCTTCAGAAGCAAAAGGAAAACTAAACAGTTTTCTAATTTCATTAGCTACTTAAATATCCAAATATTAAACATTCCAATTATTATACAAATGAGTGTTATACAACTTAAATGTCTATCTTATTTTAAGGAATCTTATAATCATCCAAGTTCCAACACAAGTCAGGAAGTAATTTTTTAGATTAGATTAAAATCTAATTCAAGCTGGTGCTGGTGGCTTGTCCCTGGAATCCTAGCTACTTAGGAGGATCAAGGTTCAAAGCCAGCCCCAATAAATAGTTCTCAAGACCCTATCATCTCAAAAATATCCAACACACAAGTGGCTTAAGTGGGAGTATCTGCCTAGCAAGCACAAGGCCATGAGTTCAAACCCTGATCCCACCAAAAACAAAAAAAATCTGATTCAAAGAAGTATTTCCTTTCATGTTTTCACCAAACATTTACTGAAAGCAAAAACAGACAAAAGTCTGACAATGTGCTAAGGCATGAGGCATGCAAGGGATGTCATGAGAGCACAGTGGGCATGCAGAGGGCCAGAAAAGCCTCATGGAAGTGTCAGTGCTGAATGCACTCAAAAAAAAAAAAAAAATTAAGAAGTGGCCAAGAGAAGGAAGGTAAAGCAGATCCGAACTTTGCACACAAAGAAGAATTCAGGTAGAAATGCCAGGAAGCATTAAAGATCATGGTGTGCTTGGCCACCTGCATCTATGGACATCAACATTGCGCCCCCCAATGACACCCTCCCCCCAAAAAAAAACCTCCTGCAAAGAAGGGAATGGCCAAGGAGAAGTAAAGCTACCCCAACCTGTGGAACTCAAGTACACAACATGTCCCTGTCAGTAGCACCCAGGATCTCTGTAAGAGGGGGAGTAGGGAATTTGGAGGGGAGGCACAAGTTCAGTTGAAAACACCTCCCCTAGTTGGTTGCCAGTGGCTCACACCTGTAATTCTAGCTACTCAGGTGGCAGAGATCAGGAGGATCGTGGTTCAAAGCCAGCACGGGGCAAACAGTTCATGAGACCCTATCTCGAAAAAACCCATCACAAGAAAGGGCTGGTGGAATGGCTCAAGGTGTAGTCCCTGAGTTCAAAAACCAATATTGCACCCCCCCTCAAAAAAAGAAAAGAAAACACCTCCTCCATTTGTAATATTTGATACAGAACACTGCTAAGGTCAACAAGAGCTACTATATGCAGAAGCAGAGAAATGACAATGTTAGACTCTTATTTTGGGAGGGCATTCATATGCAGAATGGAGAGTGAGCTAAAGGGTGAGGTAAACACAATTTAGAGCTAGAGAGTCACTCTATTGTCATACATTCCAGGTTTGAGCTGATGAGCACCTCTGCTAAACAGTGGCAGCAGGAAAGAGAGGAAGAGATGGTGCTAAGCAATCTTTAAAAGGCAAAAGAAGCATGAACATGAAAGTGGAGGAGTATGGGGAAAAGGAAAAGCTCATGGATAGCTCCCAGATAGATGTTCAGGTGCAAGTCCCCAAATATAAAATAAGTTTTTTTAAATCCAATATTTGATTATCAAATCCCCATTTGGAAAACCAGCAGAAAAAGAAACTGGGGACCTCTGGGACTGCCATTAGACGTTCACAGAGGCATTAAGACTGCTATCATCACCCTGTACTTTGTAATGTACACGTGTTGAGGGAATGGAGCACACTGATTCAATTTTACTAAACCTGAATAAAGCTAATAGGCCAACTGCCAGAAAAGAGAGAAGTAACTTTCAGAATCATTTAAAAGACAGATCAGTGGATTTTTCCATTTTATGGTTGAGTTTCTTTCTGCCCCAGATTTTCCACTAGTCCCCTACTGTAGCAACCTCCACCACCCTTATGGTTATGAGGCTATAATGTCAAAATCTATGGGGCTTCTTTTGTTTTTAGAATTATTGGGAGATACAGAGACAGGCAAGATGACTGTAACAGTTCCTAGAAGTGAAATTAAAGTGCCTCATGAGAAAAGGATTTAATGTTTTATTTAGTGACTTTTTAAAATCTGCTCTTCCAAAGGAAGAGATGAAAGTAAGAATGGGAATGAGAATAGAAAGGCAGAGGGGATAAAATCTGATGTATCCATGAAAAGTGTGGCTCATGCGTAACTGAGTTTTGCTGAAGCACCCAGTGCAAGAAGGGGACAGCAAAGATGACAGACATTTTCTCTGCCTGGGCCACTCCTGTGTGAGTCTCCGTCATTACCATGTGCAAATTGGAATCAGCTCACAGTTTTTACACAAAGAATCCTGAAATTAGGAGTAGCATTTTTGAGGCAGTTTCTTTAAAAGACAGTGATTACCAAACAATTGAAAACTCTGAAATAGACTTTTAAATGCATTTGAGTAGGCATAAAGCTCTCTGGAGTCTTTTCTCAGTCAATAACAAATACCTTTCAATCACTCTAAGTAAAAAAAAAACCTGGAGTACCAGCATAGATTGAACCACATTTTTCTATGCCATCTTGGCAGGATTCCCTCTAATACCATTTCTAAGCCAAACGTTCATTACCTGTACAAAGGTGAGTGCTGCTTTCTGTAGGAGACACTCGGCATAACAGATTTCGGCATGCATTTCCTCTGTTAAAAACAAATAAAATTATATTAAGAAAATCCCATGGCTGCAGTAATTGCCCTAGATGTTCAGAAAAGACTGGTAGACACATAGGCCTAAGGAAGGCACAGAAACCTAAACTGCTTCATGCATAGGGGAATGATAGATTATTCTTAGTCCTGTAGCCAGGTTTCCTGGAGTATGTGAGGTGTTCAAAGGAGTCATCTTCCGCCCAGGTCAAGCATAACAACAAAGTCAGGTGATTGATTGGTGTCAGAGATCCAAACTCAGTTCATAAGCGGAAACCCAAATTTAAAAGTCCTTTTTAAAAAAGAGAACTACTTATACTTATTAAAAAAAAAAACTTAAATATAATATAAAATAATTAATATATAATTAATATAAAAGTTTAATATAAAAGTTTATATAATATAAAAGTTTAACATATATAATATAAAAGTTTAACACAGTAAAGATTGTGGGGTATTAAATTTATGAATTCTAGCTTCTAAAATATGAAGGCTCAGTAACCATGACAATGACTAGTAACACTATTAACCTGAAGAGAAAGCACAATTCTCTGGAGTTCTGTGAAAAAGCACTGTCCCATGTGTCCAAGTCAGGACTTCTCAAGTAAAGACTTGATATAAAAAGAATCAACACTGTCCCAGTTTTAAGGCACTATGGCCATTCAGACACCAATAACAAGAACAAGGTATTTAACAAAAGGGGATGTGTATGGTGCCCCAAAACACATGCCCTGTCTTCCTACATAACCCATTATATGTGCAGAGATTAGTGAGATAAATCTTTGCATTTCTGCATAAACAAAATCAGCAGATTCCTGCTTTCTCCATGGGATACAAATTGGTATGATATTTAGGTAAATGAACTTGGAGTAAAGATCTGCCATAAAGTAGCTATAGGACCTTACACATGCTACCTGCCTTGTCTGCTGGCTTCCTCTATAAAGTCCACTAACAATGTCTCTACTTTGCAACAAGGAGTCAATGAGGTGTTTCAGGTAGAGCTTAGCATACCCACACCAAGCACTTGATAAACATTAACAACTTTCACTAAGATTACTGCCCTTGGCCCATTCCATTGGTTTTTCATAAAAGCTCAGACACCATTTTTATGTCAAGTAACTGTGGTGACAAAATAGGGAATGTGTGTGTCATCAAGAATGCTGCTGATCAAACTAGATAAGAACACATGCTTTCTTTCATTTATACACCCAGCCCACTGACTCTCACATATGAATCCAAATTTCTGCCATGCTCACATGCCAAATGTTCAATTTACAAAGAAGTAACTATGCAGCAAAGATCCCTAACAGATGCAGACACAGGACTGAGCCCAGAACAGGCAGAACATGAGGGCCTACCACTGCCCATGCACATCCTGGCAGCAACAACGGTCAGGGTCACAGTCCTTCAAAACACCTTCCCTCAAAGTGTGCCTCTTGAGTTTCTCAGTGTCTTCCATGGGATTCAAGTCAGTAACTTCTAATTGCATAATCAGCTGAATGTCCTCTTCTTAGGTAAACTAGTAATAAGTAGGAATCATCAGGGGTTATTAGGCTCAGGAACAGATTGCTGGCATGGGGCAGGTGCATAGGGGTTGAAGTCAGCACTGGTAGAGACCCAGCAGGAACAAAGGCCTGGAGCAAGCAAAGTCCAGCACACCTTTGGGGAACCGGTAGCAGGGCTCCTTGAATGTGGTGCAAGGTACACTAAGGGAGGCGAGCACAGCAAGTCTGGAAAGGAAAGTCACTGAGGCTAAATTATGGATGACCTTGAATGTCAAGAGTTTGGACTTGATTCAGTCCTTATGGAGATCTGAGCCAAAGGGTGAACAGACAGGGTTAGACTAATACCAGCGCAGTAGAAAGGTTCTAACATGAAAGCCGAGATAAAAGGTATGAGAGTTTAAACTCTGTATTCTACATGTAAGCATTCTGCATATTAAATCTCAATCACAACATACATATTGCCTCTGAGTATTTTTCCAGTCAATCTGAAACACATTCAGCGTGACTCACAGCCAGAAGAGAAGAGCAGGTGTGTTCCACATTAAGCCCATGAGAAGGTTAATGAAATACACTCACTCCTGCAGACAACCAGACACTGGAGAATGGAAATTACTAAGGAAAAACAAATCACACACTAAAGCTACAATGTTTTGACATGCTCCCTTGAACACAGAGTCTGTTTGGGTTGCTGTGACAGCCACATTCACTGAGAATAAAATACAACTTAATTTCTAAAAGTCTTATTCCTTCACCATGATTGATGTACACTGTTCTCCAAATCAGCTGCTGTGCGTTATGAGTACGTAGAAGTTCGTGATGCACTGAAACACTGAGTGAGTGCAGTATCCATATATAGTCTAAGGAAACCTGAATTTCAGGATAGACTGCAGTCACAGGCTAGTTTATTTTTCAATAATTAATAAAAGGCAATTTTCTATTTTATTCCATATATCCTAAAGTGCACTTCCAAAGACATCATAAGCAGGACATAGAAAACAGATGGATGTTTAACACAGGAATAATTCAACATTTCCCTCATCCATGTAGGTTACATTTTCTACCCTCCTAAAAGACAAAGGGTGGGCACAGTAGAAAGAGTTGTAATTTAGGGAAAGGCAGATCAGGTTCAAACTCTGCTGACAGACAGATGAGTCTGGCCACTTTACTTAATCTCTATAAACATCAGTCATACAGATCATACAGGTCAATGAAAAGGAAAGCACCATGGAGAGTATTTGGAACATAGAAAGTACTTTTTAAAATGTGGCATTATCATCACTATTTTAAATTATTTATACCCAAACCACAAATATCATGCTATTCTAAAACTAAAACTAAAATTAAAAATCACCAATATCACTTTCATGCTACAAAGAAAAAGGGGGGTGGGGTCAGTGGGCTAAGAGAGATCTATGTAGAAGGAAACAGAAAGAAGACAAATGAAAAGCCAGATATCTTTGGGCCTATTTAATCTCCCACTGACCCTTAGAGGACTTTAGGCCTACTAGTGCCAGTTTTTATTCTTATAGGTAGTTGGAGGTCAGTTTCTGAAGAAAAAAGAAGATGGGTTTCAGCTACCTAGAGTGACCAATGAAATGTCATCAAGTTCTCACCATGATTTGGGAGTCAACATTAATTATACTCTTGGAACAAATCCTGAAGATGTGACATGTATCAATCCTCTTCCATAATCTAAACTCTTATCCACCAAAAGCTCCCAAATTCTCCAATGTCCATGACAAGTGGATAACACTCATCCACAAAATTAAAAAAACTTTATAATAAAACACACTAAAAAATGTGTGTGACATACACTTAACCATTGGGAATGACTGACAGCAATTTCCAGAGTTGATTTTTGCTTTATCAGACATAATACTGTTTAGTGTTACCTCTTCCAGAGAACAAGTTTGACAGCGATATCACAGGTACAAAAACTCCTTTGATAGCAGAGGCTTTTGATGGATATATTGTTTTGTTCTATTGGATTACATGAATGGTAAACCACTCTTACTATAGTATGACACTAATAAAACAGGGTTAATTACCAACCTTTTGGCCTAATCTCAGAGGAAACATGGAGCAATTGACAATAGGAATCACTTCCTCTCATTCATCTAATCAGGGTGCTGTAGGAATTCCTGAATAGTCCTAAAGTCCACAAACGAAACATCTTCCACATGGTGAAACATTATCATTTTGAAAAGGTAACAAGATTATTTTTACCTTGGAAAAAATTTAATAATTTGTAAAAACTGAAACTCTCATAGATGGAGATGGATAAAGTGACTTAAGTCTTTGGAGAAAAATTTGGAATCATCCGTAAGATTTTAAATTTTCAACCCTCAGTTCCAGTACTTCTATTTTTAGGAATCTATCCTATGAAATACTTGAAAAAAAAATGCATGAAGACCTAAAAGTACAGAGACTTTAGGCCATCATAACCTGTAACTGGGGGAAAAAAAAAAAACTATCAAACTGTCCTTCAAAAGAGAAAATGCAGCCAGGTACAGTGGCTCACACCTGTATTCCTAGCTACTCAGGAGGTGGAGATAAGGAGGATCACAGTTCTCCTAGGGAAATAGTTCATAAGACCCCATCTCAACAAATGGCTGGGTATGGTGACACGCACCTGTCATCCCAGCTACATGGGGAAGTACAAATAGAAAGATCAAGGTCCAGGCGGTCCTCAGCAAAAAGTGAGACCCCCACCTGAAAGATAACTAAAACAAGAAAGGGGCTAGGGGTATGGCTCAAGTGGTTGAATGCCTTCTTGGCAAGTACAAGGCCCTGAGTTCAACCCACACTACTGTGCAAAAAAAAAAAGAAAGAAAGAAAACTAAGTAAATTACAGTAAACCCATCCTATGCAACACTACACAGCCATGAAATAGAATGAAGCACGTTTACATGTACTGATTTGGGGAACCATCACACTGCAGAACAACATGCATTATGTGATTCCACACCTGTAAACACTGAACACATGACAACAAGAACCCATATGCCCGTATGTCCCTTATGTGTGTATTTGAATGCGTAAACAAAAATCTTTAAGGTTTCAAAGTCGACCGCTAACAATAGTTCCTTCTGGAGGGTGAGTATGATGAGGGAAAGAAAAAGACATTCCATTTACTTTCTATACTCCAGTATCAATTTTTATGAACATGATCACTTTTTACTTTTTAAAAGAAAGGAAAAAAATCATCTTTTAAATGACTCTTACCTTCACTCAACTGCTCCAGTGATCCTCGGGAAAGAAGACTTGAGAAAGACTCTACAACTGTGCATTTTTTCCTGTATCTTCATTGAATAGATAGAAGGGGAGATGGGAAATAGAAGGAAAAAAACAGCAACACATCAGACTGAGCTCACTGTCATTTGACATTTGTTTGCGTGTCACACTCACGCAAGAGTCACCAAGCTGGAAGTACAAACCCTAAAGTGTGCAGAGCAGAGAGCACCGTTTCCTAACACTGGATACCAGGCTCCCACCCTGTGGACACTCAATGCAGATTTACTAAACACAACCCATATATTCTAGTGAGCACTAGGCTGCAGAGTACCTATCTCTACAGCTAACCCCAGTGTTTCTGTGGTGACAGTCTCCACTGGTTAAACATGGAGTTCAAGTGCACTATTTGGAAATGCTCTTCATTTAAGGGACTTACGACACAATTACACAAGGCTTAATTTTTACCTGAGTTAAAATTCACCCACACTAATAACAGCTTTCACTAGGTCTTTCTACACACCCAGGGTAAAGCTTAAAATAAAACTAAAAACCCACCTCATTTTGATCAACCAAATGTGTCCTTCTTAGACAAAACATCTCCTTCTGATTACGTAGCATCTCCCACATAAAACAAGCACACTCCTTGCTTGCCCTGGCATGGCACATGGTACTCAATCTCACCCATCTCAGGAAACCTCGAAAGATGATTACGGCTAACCCCACTGAACCTGCCTCAGACCTCTTTAACTCAGGCCCCAAGTTATCAAAAAGAAAAGTGGGAGGTATGGATGCCAACTGGGAACCATCCTGTAATTCCTGAAGGAATTTTTTAACTCTATTACATAAAATTGCACCAGGCCAGGAAACTTGAAAACTGAAGTCCTTTTCTGTAACTGTGACCAACCTCTACCACAGAGCAGTCTAGCAAATAGCATTCATTTTATCACACAGGCCTCACAGTTTGGAGTCTTACTACTCAGCCATACTTTTGGCAGGTTTGCAAAGCGTCCTTCATGGCAGAAATGCCGTTCTGGATGTCCTGTTGCTCAAAGGTCATAACAGCCTGCAATACCACAATGGTACTGTAGCCCAAGGCATGGTACATACTCTCCTTGGCCCTAGAGAAAACACAGGGAATTAGTACATTTCAGTTCAAGGGAAAATATTCCAGACTTCGTCTAATAGATGCTTTCAAATCCTAGAGGATACAGTCCCTGGCTTTTACTCTTTCACCATGATCCTGAAAGGAGATGTATCATGAAAGGCCTATCTTAAAGAAGACTCAAGCACCAAGGACTTTCCAGTTTAAAATCACACCTATGACAAAATGCTCCAGGTTGCAGAATTGGGCAAGATGCTTTTCCCTGTTTCAGCACAAGGGGGCAGACTGTGGATTCATTTCCTAGGAAAGGTTTCAAATCAAACCAAATTTTTTCCAGTTGAACAGTGGGCAGTGAGTGTACTGTCTTAAGATCTGAAATGAATGTTAAAACAAAGGTTGCTTGTAAATGCATTTTGTGATATAGAGATTCTGACATGTTTTTTGAAACAGAAAGGCACATTTAAAGTTGTTCTTTCCTCTCTACCCAAAGACCAAGAGGAAGTAAGATTAGGTTAACCTAATTTATTAAAAAGGGCCCTGGCAAAAGTAGGCTTCAGGACCTTGTACCTAATCTAATAGCAATATGTGGGATTCCTGGTTAAAGTTCTTGACAATTCAAGCTATCAAATGATCAGTGAGAATTGCTTCAGGAATCTAAGGATATTAATTAAATCTAATGTGTGGCAGACATACAGAGTCCCAGGCTGTGAAAGCATCACCATCTTGTCCCAAAACTTCTTTGGATAATTACTTATAATGTTTAAAGTATTGATGCATGGGTGTTGTTTTTAATTGAAATACTAAGGTGCAGCATCCTGCTGCTATGTAAAACAGAAGCCACACTACTCTTCTGCCCTGGAAATCATCTAAACATCCTTTGGCAAAGGCAGTTGCTCCTAACAGTGAGGGGTACTACCTGTTCAGGAGAACCACAAGGAGAAACAGACGCCCAAAGGTAATCAGTAATTGTGGTTCCAAACCTTGGCTTTAACTGAAAGCTCTTCCAATGGATGGGGGAAAGGATTCAAGTGTGTGAAAAGTACTTTTAACAGTGTTATATGTACAACAATAATAATTTTTCATTTTATATTATAACCAGCTGGGTGCCAGCTGCAGAAAATAAAAGAAGACTTTTTAAGAAAGGAGACACAAGAGAGGGAGAAACAGCAGAGAAGATGACCAGGAGAGGTAAAGGGCTGAAAAAAGACAAATAGGGAGAAATCTAAAGGGCACTAATGACCACTCGAGTGAGGAATGGGATTCCTGACTTTTGTGGCTAAGTCATCTTCCAGTAAGCATTCTATGAGGTCTACGCTTCATCTGAGAAGGTGACTGTTTGAAGGCACAGTGTAAAAATTGTCTATGCTGGGCTATAGTTATGCTGCAGAGTACAACTGAGGGCTAATAAACACGCTGAGTGGGGGTTTTGTTTGCAAATGTGAAAAGTTCACAGGTACTATTAATTGAAATGTTTAACATGTTTATTACATAAATAGGGAACCCCAATAATATCCCTACTATTGTAAATTTCATTTAGCATTGAAATTAGGATATTTTAGCTCTTCCCCTCCTTTCAAAGGACACTTTTCCCAATAGTATTTAAGAGGATATCCATAAAAGTATTTCACTCACGAAAACATGAGAGAAGCCTTACAAAACTACATGGATGACAATATTTGAACAACTGTGAAAAACAAAATATGAGAAAAACCAGAAATTTCTAATTAAATTTGAAAAGACAGATTTCTTAATTTTAAAACTGACCAAAAGTAAAAAGTCTCAATAAAATTAGCTTATAAATATTTGGGTAGAAACAAATAAATTAACTGACAAGCACAACATCAATGAACCATCTGAAAAAATATTTTATCTAGAAAACAAAGTTAGTTACCATGGACGAAGCAATTCTAAGGCATCTGTAAACTTGTTACTGAGAAATAAGTTCAAGGCCACAGCACATTCTTGAAGGCCACTCCTGAGATCCACCTTGGCTGATGATGAGCTAAAGATTAAGAAACAAACACAGAATTCCCGTAACTTTTACTATTATCACACTGTCCCGGAGAGTGTGTGCATGGACGTGGGGACAGGACAGGCTAGCATTCGAGCTTTAACACAAATGCAGGGGTAAAGGAACTTCCCCTCTGCCCTCTGAAGGTTTAAAAATTTAAATCTATAAAAGTGAGCTGTCAAGAGAGGGATTCATGGAGAAAAGCCATGCATGGGGGCATTGCAAGAATGAAAAGTGACCACCCATTTCCCAATGACATTTAGAAGCTCATGTGCCCTCCTCACAGGACAGAGGGAGGTGGGGGTTCTAACAGTTTAGAGAGAAAGTAAATGGTTTTTAGGAAAGATAAATGGCCTACAGAATGGACAACGACCTTCTGGTTCTGAACTGTCAGCTCTAGTCTTCTTTCTGGCTATAGGGAGGAGCTCATACAACTGCATTCTTTCTGGAAGAACTTCCCTTATCAGATAAGAAAATGCCTCTCTGCTTCTGGAGAGACAGAGGAGCAATTGAGCAGGAGAAGGTCAGAGAGAACTGGGTTTTGAAGCTGCTTCTTTAGTACTCAGAATGTCAAAGAGCCATACTTTGGGGTATTTTCTGGCCCCCAATACTAACTGTACCTATAACATACCTGGGTCTCAACTTTCTTATCTGTAAAATGGTAATACCATAACTTATTTCATGGGGCTGTTTTAAAGAAAAGACTAACTATACACTATGCCCATGGTAGGCACTAAACGGATGGTATTTCCCCTCCCCCAGCACGCCAACACCACAGGTATAGGAACTACCATCATCATGGGGGAGGGGGAGACTTTGTTTTATTTTGATTACGTAGAAGGCAAAGTATGCTTCAGTGGAAAACTGCATGGTCTAGCCTCTACAGGAGACATCTACGGGTAATGTGATTCTAATTCCAAACTTCTTCAACTTTCTTACTTTAAGACTTAAAAGTTGAGGGCTAGCAGTATTTCTAAATTGTAGAGCACCTGCCTAGCAAGCATGAGGCCCTGAGTTCAATTCCCTGTATATCTTACACACACACACACACACACACACACACACACAAAATGTTGAATTTTCAGCTCTCATGTATTGCCTGGTGTCTACACACTCATTTCTCCCCTCTTCACCCACTTACCTAACTCTAAAGCCCCATCGAATCTACCTAGAATTTATGTGACTAATAATTTCATAGGCTGGAGTGGCTCAAGTGGTAGAGCACCTGCCTAGCTAAGCATGAGACCCTGAGTTCAAGTCCCAGTGCTGCCAATAATAATAATAATAATTTCATGTGCTAAATATATACCAGGCACCCTTTCTAGATACTGGCAATACAGCACTGAACAAGTCACACTGGATCTGGCTCTCGAGGACAAAGGAGGACAGACATACACAACAAGACCTGCAGACAGGAGATAACCAAGGAGATGACTGAGGTCATCTCGGACTGTGATAAGCAACCTGGGATAGAATCCGGTGTAGAAGTGGGGTATGTGGAGATTGTAGGTGCGAGTAGAAAGCCAACATTAACGAAGATGCTGACAGAAAGCCCTCCAAAAAGGCAGCCCCTGAATGGTGAACAGTGGAACCAGTTATGAGAATATCCTGGCTGAGGGAGGCAGGGGTTTACAAATTGCTGATGTGATGAGCAGGGCAGAAGTAGGAGAAAATAAGGACAAAGCATAGATTTTACTCTAAGAACAAAAGCAACTGCATTGCCTCAGAAGTCCTTACTCTCCTTATAATCACCCTTGCCTTTTAACCATTAGCATTTTTCTAGTCTCTCTCACCTACATCTTCATCTTCACTCTTATCAGTCCTCTCCAAGGTAACAGCTCATCAGGAAATGAGCTGTGAACAGGTACTTGTTTTAAGCAACCACCTCTATATCTAAGCTGCCCACACTGTCATCTGGAGGATATTTCACACCTGTCCCAGCTTAGAGGGACAAAGAGAACGAGGGCTTTATTACCTCCAAACACAGTAAACTCAGTCTTTCTAAGTGCTTTACTATGTGGTTCACCTCACAATTGACCCCCTCCACAAGATGCCATGCTACCACATGTCCTTAAACTTTAATCTTGGCCAGGACTCGTCTCAGGCATCTCTCGGAGACATGAGTTCCTCTCCATTTTCACTGTGATGAATTGAGAGGCTGAGCACTTGAGGTCTGAATTCTGAGACACTCCCACAAAAGCCTTCCTGACTATTACTGCTTTGGTTCCATGGTTCTCAAACTTCAGTTTACTAAAACAGACTGCTGGGACCTGGGATGAGCCCAGATGATACTAATTTTGCTTTAACTCATCCTGGATCCATGGTCAGACTTCTCTTCCTAAAACAGACATTCATGATACTACCCTTTTAGATTAAGAACCCAAATGGCTACCCACACATGCCACATGAAGTTCAAGCTCCTCTGCCTGGCTTGAAAGCCTGGGAAATCTGGACTATCACATCTGTCCAACCAGACTAGCATGATGAGCAAGGCCATCTAAAAGCAATCAAGTGTTTTGCAAGAGGGGTGAAAAGATTCCTGGACTGGAAATCAGAAATCAGCATTGCCATTTTCCAGAGAGTCACTTAATCTCATCCTTGAAATGCCTAAATGCTTTTTCCATTTCACAACTCATGCAGGGGAAACAAAGGCCATGGTTGCTATGAGTGTGCTCTGTGAACTTCCTGTTCTGTGTGAATTAATAACCATGTGCAATTTTCCCAAAGCCGTGGATGCTCAGCCCACATATTCCAGGCCTGCTGGAGCCCTGCCCAAGTGTCTTTCTTCATATGCGTCTTCCATGAAGCAAAAACTCCCTCTTCTTGATTCTAACTTAGAAGTCACGAATTTAAAGCAGAATGAGCATACATACAAAGCAATATATAACATAAAACTAGTATCATCTCTTATGTTACAATTCCATTTCTTCCTTTATCAGTTACTTAATAAGCTTGATTACAAACAGCTCTACTTATTTTAGTGGATGAGGCCCTGGAGCCAGATAATTTTATTTATTTCCTGAAATCACTCCTAACTATGTTTGACTGGGGTAAATCACCTCCTCTGTCCCAGTACTCGGACTCCTTATTTGTACAATGGACCTAGTGAGATAGGACCTATTCATCTCATAGATTTTGCTGGTAATACACATAAAGTGCTCAGAATACAGTCTGACACAGTGCGGTCCTCAAGTAATAATTATCATTATTTTGTAAGTAACTAAATAGCCTTCAATAATTCAGAGTTGTCACATACATAAGAGTTAAAGGAATTTAATAATAACCCAATTGTTCATTTATCTAAGCAAATGTATGATACCAGAAAAGTTAGCAGTGATCAGAATGGGGAGGGAATAAAACGTCAATATGGAAGACAGGATGAATAAAAATCAATTCAGAAAACCTGAAGGAATGTCTCCCTCCTCCAACTGATAGATGTGGAGGCTGGAGGTGGCTCAAGTGTAGACCACCTGCCTAGCAAACATGAGGCCCTGAGTTCAAATCCCAGTACCGCCCTCCCACACACACACACAAAAAATGGAGAGAGCTGTGGTAAGAGAAGGAAGTAATAGGAAAGCTCTGGGCCAGTGTGGGAAGTCTTTCCTCATTTTTCCAAAGTGACTTAACAGAACTGCTTCAACAACTAGTGTGCCAAAAGACTTGAGGTGATGAACACAAAATCTATAAATGTCTTAAACTTTGTCACTGATGCCCTTTAAAGATAACAGCATTAAACTCAAACTCAAAGAATTTCAGAGCTGCAAGGCACCTAGGCAGTCACGTACATCCCTGGACATCAGTATTCTTCTATGGGAAGATTATTTCCTGATCCTGACAGGTTGAAGAAAGAATCTGAGGAATCCATGATCATCAAAATACCTTTAAAGACTGAACAAGCAATAACCAAGGAGGGAAACGGGTTCTCAAAAATTGCACTGAGTGGAAATGAAAAGATCCAGCATCAAATGACAACTGGATTTTGCCCGGCAGTGGCATCTTAGGTATGTCACTTGACATCCTGGGTTTCTCATTTGTTAAATGGTGACCAAAACTCTCTCCCTGCCTGCCTCCCACCTTTGTTCTGAGAAGCAGATAGGTGCTGTGAAATGAGGACTACCATGAGGAGTGGCACAGCAGGTTAAGGCACTGTTGTTTTCTGCACACCCTAACCACGTGAGCTTCACTCCACTCTGCAAATGTCTCGTTAAGCTGTTCTTTAATGTTTGTAAGTGCTCATTGTTACTTGTGCATTAGAGGACCTACTGGTTAAAAGGCAGAGTGGGACTTTCTATTTAGGTTTTCTTTTTTGGTAAGAGTATGAAATCTGCAAATGTTAACAATATAATGAAAACATCTCTAAATTATTCCTTATGATTCACCTCCATTCCTTCCTATTGGTATATCATTAATCACTTCCTCTCTGACCTCTTCTGGACTTGAAACATGCACTAATTTCACTTATTTTTATTTAAAGCAAGTACATCAGGACAGGTAAATTTCCTTCAACCTTGCTTTGTGTCCTAACACAAAGCTATAGTCTGGCTCTGTACATTTAAATTTAAAAGGAGATTTCTAAACAATATTTTTAATATGATCTCAATTAAGAAAAAAATGTGCTATTGTTGTAGTATTCTTTGTGTTTTCTGTGGCTCCTGGATTTTCTACAATGAATACTTTCTTAAAATGCACTTTTAAACTAACACTGTAAGAAAATATAAGAAAAAAAATAATCCTAACACAATACTCAATTTAAAAAATCGCTTATGGTTCCAACTACATCAAGAGGCACCTGCACCTGGCACTGGTGGCTCATGCCTGTGATCCGAGCTACTCAGGAGGCAGCGATCAGAAGGATCGTGGTTTGAAGCCAGCCCAGGCAAATAGTTCACAAGACCCTATCTCAAAAAAATTCTTCACAAAAAAAATGGTACAGTGGCTCAAGGTAGAGGCCCTGAGTTCAAACCCCAGTACCACCAAAAAAAAAAAAAAAACAAAGAAGAAGTACTTGACTAGGAAAAAGACGGAATACATTAAAAGTCTAACAAGTCTATATGATGGAGGTCTAATTATGGTTGATGTTTCTCCTTTTCTCCAATGTTTGGCAATATGGTTATATTATTTTTTAATAAAATATAATTGTTAGACATTTTAAAGATAAAAATACACAGAACACTGAGTCCATTACCAGCTACTCATCTTCTTTCTGATTTGCAAAATGGGCAGTGCAATTGCCTAGGCCCCCACCCTTCCCTTGTGGTCAAACTCAGGGTACTAGGGGAAGACCAGTATCACATTCCCCAAGGAGATGGACTATTCTTCCCTGGTCCCCAAGAATGACAACATTCTGCTGACCTGCTCACATCGGATACTCTATGTTGTCTGGAGGTCCGTTTCGTGTCACATGATGCAAAGTGAAAGTTGCTTGTAGCCATATCTGAGTGGGAAGATCTGTTAATTAAAAAGGCAGAGTGAGCTTTTTATTTCTTTGTCCTGTGAGAAAGATCCTTACAAATACAAGTGCACAACACAACCCTTTCTCTATGTAGTACATCATCTATACTTCTGGTCAGTTTTGAAAATCAAAAAGAAACCTACTGCTGTACCTTAAGCATTCCCAGTGAAATAGATTTGCCTTTGTTAGTTTTTTTGTGGTACACAAAATTAATTGAAATCACCCCACAGTGTGTGTGTGTGTGTGTGTGTGTGTGTGATGGGTTTTTTCAAGACGTGGTCTTGAAAACTATTTCCCTGGGATGGCTTCAACTCTCAATCCTCCTGATCTCTGCCTCCTGGGTAGCTGGGATTACAGGCATGAGCTACCAGTGCCCAGCAAACTGTGGATCTTATATACATACATCCTTCCAGATATTTACTGTGTAAATCTATACATATTTTTATTAAAACTTTATTTGAAAGCAGTTATTACACTTATATTTTATTAAAATGGAGTATTATATACCTTATTTATCCTAAATCATTTCTTTTCGATGAGGCAGGTCCACTCAGAGAAGGAAACTTTCAGGAAGAGTTTAAGAACAAGTCCAATCCTGTATTATGATAGAATCCTTAACCTCGTCAGCTTCCATTCACCTCACCAGTACACATCCCATAAGAAAAACTACAGTCATTAACCAAAGAGGTAGATCAAAGGGCTACCGGGTACCATCTAGGGAAGTTTTTAAAAAAAAATTGTAAGGTGTTCAGTGCCCTCAGTTAATTGAGCTTGAGTTATAGCCCACCTTTCAGACTTCCCAATGCTCTGTAATATTCTGCATTTGGCAATCACCTTATCTTGGACATACCAAATTCCCTAAATTTTATACACCAATCAGGGTGGTTGTATGTGAGGTGGTAGGAGAGAAGAAAACTCCACAGGTAAGCAGTTTATTTATTTTCCCACATAATAACTCTTTAGTAGAACAAAGAAAGAAGCATTTACCTAAGCAAGGTTCTGGGGCAGTGATGGTAGACCCTGAGCATAGCAGTGATTGAAAAGGCTGTCTATCCTCCTGGACCATCCCCACCCCTGTTCTCTTACTCACTAATTTACAAGGGCTAGAACACAGGGGCTCCAAAATGCCCTGGTAAAATGACCCCCTTTTTTCACTTGTCTTTAGCTTTAAATATAAAATTCTCCCCAATGGTAAAGTTCATGAAAAAAAAATTCTCCCCAATGGCTACATTTGGTTAATCAAAATTATCAGTCTGATGCTGGTGACTTAGACCTATAATCCTAGCTATTTGGGAGGCAGAGATCTGGAGGATATGCCTCAAAGCGAGCCCCGGGCACATAGTTGTGACATCCTATCTTAAAAATATCCAACATAGAGTGACTCAAGTGGTAGAGCACCTGCCTAGCAAGCATGAGGCCCTGAGTTCAACCCCCAGTACCATAAATAAATAGATAGAATCTATCACTCTTTAGCATTTCTGATCTTGAGGGCTTATTTAGAAAAGCACCCCCCTAAAATA
This sequence comes from Castor canadensis, assembly GCF_047511655.1. Lineage (NCBI taxonomy): Eukaryota > Metazoa > Chordata > Mammalia > Rodentia > Castoridae > Castor > Castor canadensis. Next base: position 56,613,948 of record NC_133398.1, on the reverse strand, counting down.
TTATATAACAGTTTTACCTGTGCTATTACTTCTAACATGTAATTTGTTGATCCATTTATAAAATTAAAGTATATGATAGAAGATAGTGAGACAGGATAGACACATCAGGAGACAAGGAAATGATATTCATATTTTTCTTATTTATTTGTTTGTTTATGCAATACTGGGGTTTGAACTCAGGGCTTTGCACTTGCTGGGCAGGTGCTCTACCACTTGAGCTATGCCTCTAGTACTATATTCATTACATTTACTAAAAATTAAAAGGGCCAAACTCAGACATTAGAAGTAGGAAGCAAAAACTGAAAAACCAGAAGCACAGCAAACTCCCCTCCCACCACTTTCTTTTTTTTTTTTTTTTGATGGGACTGGGGTTTGAACTCAAAATTTTGAGTTTCATATTTGCAAAGCAAATACTCTACCAATTGAGCCACACCTCCAGTCCATTTTGCTCTGGTTGTTTGGAGATGGGGTCTTACAAACTATTTTTCTGGGTTGGCTTCAAATCTTGATCCTCCTGATCTCAGCCTCCCAAGAAGGTAGGATTACACACATGAGTCACTGGCCCCTGGTTCCCACCATTTTTAATGTTAAGTTACAAGAACAGGGAGACATACAGAGGCTACCTGAATCTGCTTTCCCATTTGAGGTGTTAAGAAGCTGCGAGATTCCTCAAAGGCGTAGGAAAACAGAAAAATGGAAGGCTTGTCTGGCAAAAGGATGTCCTAAAACTCAGCTATTCTTCCTGTATTTTCAGTAAGCCTAGATCACATCTCCATGCTTTAAAATAATACACAGCACCCATCTTGGTCACCCAGATCTATTGTCTAATGATTAGGGATTGCTAGACTCTTGACCATGTATATCCCCCCAGCTCAGAAAAGAGAAAGACTGCAGATAAGAACCACTATTTTTTCCACTTCTCCCTACTTTAGCCTGCTATACTAAAATAAATTCTTGCTAAAACTTCTACCTTGCAAAAACCCTTGTGAAACACCTTGAAATGCTTTTCACATATGCATCCCAAGTACCTGTGATTTTACAAAGAAACTGGGAAGCTGAGGGAACCCCCTCATCTCTCCTCCAGTGACAATAGTGGTATGTATTTTTTCTTAATCTTGTACCATTTTCCCCAAGATCATTTTGAAAACAGCACAAAAATCATTTTCCCCATGATTTGATATGCCATACACATTTTTAAGAAACATATATATGTCATATGTCTTTAAAAAAAAATCATAAACCTAAGTCTGTTGTGCCAGGTAAATACTGTGTGTTTCAAGGTCCTAAAGTAATTCATTGAGAAGCTATCAAGCTAAGATGGCCCAGCACCTTGGGTTCCTATGTAAGCAAATCAAGACCCAACTGTGTCTGTCTGCCTGTCTGTCTGTCTTTCTCTCTCTCTCTCTCGGACTGCACTGGGGTTTGAATCAGAGCTTCATGCTGCAAAGTAGATGCTCTACCACTTGAGCCACACCTCCAGTCCTTTTTGCTCTGGTTATTTTGGAGATGAGGTCTTGTGAACTATTTGCCTGGGCTGACCTCAAACTGTGATCCTCCTGATCTCAGCCTCCTAAGTAGCTAGGATTACAGGCATGATCATTGGTGCCTGGCAAGCTTAACTGCTCTCTAAAACCTTCTCCTCTCTCTCTCTCTCTCTCACACACACACACACACACACACACTATATTTTTTAATTTACATTAATGTCACAATAAGTATATCATGCTGCAAACTAATTTTTTTATTCAACAGAATTTTTATGTTTTTCCATGTTCTATAACTTATTTACTTATGAGCATGAATGGTGAAGTATCTGTCTCTATCTCTCTGTCTCTCTCTTAGTAATTTACTCTTTCTTCATGGGTTGTTCCTGGGGTTAGGGAGCATTCACCTTCCTTTCTGACTGAGGACAAAGCTTTTTTTTTTTTTGAGACAGTGTCTCTTCTAGCCCAAGGTGGCCAAGAATCCACTATGTAGCCCAGGCCAGCATCAAACTCTCAATCCTCCTCCCGAGTGCTGGGATTACAGACATACACCACTATGCCTGTCTAAAGCTTCATTTTTAAGACCATCAGACCCAGTTTTCTCCTGCAGCTGCTTAACTTCCTGCTGCCAGCTTTCCTTCTGAGGATTCTTCCAGTACTCTGTTTTGGCAAAGTAATCAGGACACACTGCCTTCTCAGAAGGATACCAGAGACCTAAGCACCATTCCAGGATCTGAAACACTCACATCTGTCATAGGAGATGCCCACAGGACAGCCAGGAAAGATATGAGGCTGTGGGTGCTGACTGTACCAGAATCTTCCTTCTGCCTCCCTCATCACTGGGTGGTGCCCATCATATCCTTTTTCATTCTTATGTTCTCCAAACAGGGCTCTCATCAAGCAAGCAACGTACTACTATTTATCCCTACGAATGCACAATGACTAGAGGTGTCATGGCTCTCACTCATAAATCCACACCTTCTGCTGATGGCTCAGGTTGGCTTATGGCACCTTGGGTGCCAGGATGGCCTGGGTACCTTCAGCCGCCACTCACAGTAATTTTACATAGAAATCTAACTCACTCTTTAAACCTCTATCTGGTAGTTAGTTTAAGAAATGTTTCAGAGACACAAAGTAGAAAAAACAATACAGCACACACAATATATCTAAAATCCATTTTTGTGTACAGAATGTGCTAAATTTAATCTACCAGACAGGCAATTAGCAACTCATCCTTCAGCTACTTGCTACCTTTGCAATAGACAAAGGGAAGACTACATGTCTTCTCAAGGTCATCTTGGAGCACTTTCTGATAAGTTTAGCAAGTAATATTCCATTTTCTAAGGGATCTGCCTTTGTTTGACTTATTTACCTTAAGACCTATACTCACAGAGTGCTGGTGGCTCACACTGTCATCCTAGATATCAGGAGGTACAGATCAGGAAATCAAGGTTCAAAGCCAGCCCTGGGCAAATAATTCAGAAACTCTATCTTAAAAATGCACATCACAAAAAAAGGGCTAGTGAGTGGTTCAAGTGGTAGAGTGCCTGCCTAGTAAGCGTGAGGCCCTGAGCTCACACTCCAGTACCACCAAATAAATAAATACATAAATAAGACTTATATTCTATAAAATTACATGTTAACTTATAAGATACTTCTGATCTGATGGATGTGGAGGAAAGTTCTCCCCTCCGCCCCCTCACCGCCAAGCCAACTCCACTTTGTGGGAACAAAATACCAAGAGCCAGGTAGAGCACAAAGAAAGTTGGAATGAGGAAAGTGGGGTCGAGCATGGGAGAGGGGCCCACCAGTAAAATCCAAACCATGTTCCAAGAAAGAAATAACCAATCAATAAGACCCAAGAGAAAGCTCCATCCCCTATGCACACAGCAACAGGCTATATTCCTTCACCCAGCTGCCCCTTTTAAATAGCATCCTAATAAATCTTTGCTTTCTCCTACTCTCCCATCTGGGTAAATTCTCTTACCAACCCACAGCTCCTAAATCACAACAACAGACACACAAATAATTCCTGTCTAGAAAGTTATGCTTTTATTACATTACAGGAAATGAACCAGTTTTGTAGATAACAACTTGTTCTAACATCTTTTTCTTTAGTTCTCCAAATGTTCTTAGAAGCACTTTTACCATCTAAATGTTTTCTTCATTGATTAAATAAATCTTAGACACATGTTATAATTATTATTCTTTGGCATACTGCATCATCCTGAACTCTCTAACATAGAGCAAGTCTCCATATGTACACAGGTCTCTTTTGGGCTTGCTTTTGTTCCACTCATATATTTGCCTTCTTCTGTATGAGTCACATGCTTTTTTTTTTTTTTATAACCATGGCTTTCTGATAAATGTAAGTGAATGGGAACAGGTTCTCTGCTTCACTAAATGGTCTCTATTGCAGTGTTGAGACTGCTATTATTATACCTTCATTCTTATTTATGAATCTTAGTATCAAAGACTGTAAAGTTATAAGAAAAGTCCTGTTGGGGTTTTGACTGGGACTTTATTACTGGAGAAATCTGCAAAGAATTTCTCTTAATGATACTGCACCTTCACGTCTATATACATTGGTATGGTTTGAGTCCTCTAATGGTCCATTATGATGAAAGTTATGGTCTCCAAGGTGGCACTGTTAGGAGTTGGTGGGACCTCAGGAGGTGGGACCTCGTAGGCAATCCTTAGATCACTGGGGACTTAAGCAGTTCAGTTGCAACCCCTGAGTTCTTGCATGAGCAATGTTATAAAAGGAGACTGGTCTCTTTGTCTCTGCTGCTGTTCAAGATGTGACTGCTTGATTCTAAATGAAGTCTGCCACCCAGTGGCTGTTCCCTGCCCGCACCCCCCACCCAGGTCAACCATCAATGACTTTGAACTTCCAAAACTGTAGGCTAAATAATAACCATTTTCTCTTCCTAAGTTAATTGTCTGCCATATTTTGTTGAAGTAACACAAAGCTCACTAATACACAAATTTATTCAATTCTTTTATTTCCTTCAATAAAGGTTTGTAGTATAGAAACACTGCACTAATGTGCACACATCCTGGCAAAAGAGCCACATTAAATCTTTATATTGTTCCAGTTTTACAATCTGTACCACCAAAGTAAACACAATTATTAAAAATTTAACTGAATAAAATATTTGTTTATTCCACTCCTAAGTATAACCTAGATGTTATGCTCACATGTTAGAAGAAATATATTTTTAACTAGTGAAAAAAAATACTGCTATTTGGTTAATGAAGGCCAAAGAAAGCAACACCATATTTCAATTATAGGTATATTAGTACATTGGAAAATATGTCTTTATTTTGCCCTATTTTAAGGTCTCTAAGTTTTTATAAAGTTTTAAAGAGTTTTTTGAGACATAATTCCTATTTAAAGTATACAGTCAGTGGTTTTTAATGTATTCACAGAGATGTACAATTGTCAGTCCAACCTAATTTACAACATTCTGTCACCCAAATGTACCTGACAATTAGCAGTCACTCTCCACTTCCCTAACACCTCTAGTCCTAAGCAAACATAATCTATTTTCTGCATCTATAGATTTACTTTTTCTGGATACTTCATCTCAATGGAATCATCCAATATGTGGTTTTTTTTCACAATTGGCTTTTTTCACTTTTTTTTTTTTCACTAGATTCATTCGTGCTGTAGCAGGTAATACTACTTCATTCCTTCTTATTGGCAAATAGTATTCTATTCCTGAGATATACCACATTTGGCTTGTCACTTCATCTGCTGATATATAGGTTATTTCCATTTTTTGGACATTTTGAATAGTGCTACTATTAACATTCTTGTACAAGTTCTTGTGTGAACACAGAACTTCTAGTGAGGCAGGCTAAGACAGGAAAAGACTCAAAACACATGACTCAATATCGTGTTTCAGGCTGAACATTCTTCTTTTCCTCTGCGCCTGCTTTTCAGTTGCAACTATGTGCAGACTATTATACTCAGGCCCTGGGACAACTCAAACCACCACCACCTGAGCCCAGGAACCACACATGCCCCTCCCCACTCATCAATTATTGGTGATCAAGAACTGCCCATAGGTCGCCTCCCATAGGTTAGCAGCGCAGGTTTTAAAAGCACCTGGAAACAGGGAGCGCTCTCCCTCTTTGGTCGCCTCATACCTGGCTCATCCTGGCTGTTTGTAACTTTTCCCTAACCTTTAATAAACTCTATTACTTGCCTTACTACACCCATGTGTCCTGCCTGGATGCTTCCATGTGGAACACAAAGAACTTGGGACTCTTCTGATCAGAAACTTCAGGCGCCTAGAACATTAGGCTATATGGTAACTGTTTGACACTCTGAGGAACTGCCCCAAACTATTTTCCAAAGTGGCTGTGTGACTTTATATTCCCATCAATAATGGATAAGAGTTCCAACTTCTTTGCAGCTTGGTGAATATGTCCTATTGTCCATTTTAGTGAGCATGGTGGCACTGTAGCTCTGACTTGCATTTCCCTAATAACTAGTAACGGTGCAAATCTCTTTAGGAACTTTAGGCCATTTGTGTATCATCTTTGAGAACTGTCTATTCAAGTTCTTTTCCTTTTTAATTACTTTTTTGTCTCTTTTATTATTGACCTAAGTATTGCTCTAGTTTTTAATCACTAGATAGAACTATCTTCAAATGAAAAGTTTGCAGCCACCTTTGTTTTTGCTTTTCTCTCAATCGAATCATAATTAGCAGAACTAATTCAAATTTAATTTCTCCCCAAAATTCAATACAATGTGATAAAAAAGCTGGAATTTTGTAAAAATTTTGAAATTAAAATTTCAAAAATTATCAAAAAGTATACTTAATGTCCTTCAGCCTTTTTTTTTAAAATCAGAATTTAAACTTCTTTAGAGAAAAGGAATGAGTATAGACAGTCAATTTAGGTCCTCAGGAAGACACCATTTACATAATCCACAGTCTAAATGATATCCTCTGGAGATGTGACTTACAGTGACACCCCACTGGAAATCTATTGTTTAATATTAATGACTACATGAACAGATTGTCTTTCTTACTAAAGAAAAACATCTCTCCAGCCCCCAAATCCACCCAGTCAATGATTCCTTCAAATAGTCATTCTCCTGGAGAGGGAGCAGAGGGAGGAGGAGGTGCTGCTGCTGACAGGAGAAAGCAAGAACAGCTCTCCCGTCTCCCGAATTCAACAGCTGCTCCCCCAATATTATTGTACTGTCCATCTTATCCTCATTGTACCTGGCCTGTTGCCAGCACTCTGAACATCAAGGAATACAATTCCAAGTTTTCCTCCTCACTCTGGACCTAATTCTTTAGAAGAAAAAACTAAAAAGCAAAACTAGCCAATGAGCAATAAGGATATAACTGCTCCATAAAATGGTGATATGATACATTAGATATGCCTGTAGGTAATGTATACTTAAACTTCAAAGCTTCCTCAATCAAAACTGTAAATCTTAATATTATCTCTAGGGCTTGGGTAAATTTACATTTTTGTGCTTGTTTGTTTTTGACGAATTTTCAAAAATGTCTTGCACTGTATTAATAAACAGGAAAAACAGTTAAGCATTTATTTTGAGCAATTTAAGTTCAAATTCATGAAAGGAATATTCAAATATTAATTTAAGGAAATACCCTCTGATCATATTGTTAGGAAAAACACCACTCACAAAGAAAGCTCACAAGAAAAATCTCACATCTAAGAGCAAGGTTTAATGGCAGACTCGAACTGCCAGGCTGGCCAGGGAAAGATGGCACAGCACTGACTCTGGACTAGGCATGGCTTTTATAGAAGAGGGAGCTTGAGAAAGTTAGTGCATGCACAGGAGTCTCCATTAGGGGTGGGGCTGTCTTAGAGCATGGGAATTTCTGTTAAGGGTGGGGCTGCCATTGGGGGTGGAGCTACCTGGAGGCTCCATTTCTCAAGAAGTGAGGCCTGAGGATAAAATGGCCACCGATTCACAAAATGGCGACATTATCACTCTATCATTCCCCCATTTTTTCTTTAATAATGATGAGGGTAGGGGCTGAGGATCGGGAATTGGAGTGAAGTGTCAGCCTCTTAACTGCTTCCTGCTGGCAGGGAGTGTTGTATGGGGTGAGATCCTCAGACTTCTGTGGCATCCTGGTAGGGGCCCTCACAGCAGTCCTCTGGACGGTTTTGAAGAGGTTGATATCTCTGGAGGTATAACTGGTTAAACTTTTGACTAGCAATAGCAGACATGCGGTCTAAGAGAAATCTTTGTACTGTTTTTATGATACAAGGGAGGAAGCTTAACAATAGGCATTAAGATGGGCATTAGCCAGGAGAACCACTGTGAAATGTTGTTCCCTAGAGGATTCCAAGAGTCCTCCAACTCCCTTCTCCATTTTTCTAATTGCTCCTGGAGTTGTCTAATCTTATTTTTTACTACCCCCAAATGATTAACATAGAAGCAGCATTCTTCTTGTAAAAACAAGAAGAAAGAGACCACCTTTCTCTGCCGTGAGCAGGTTAAGGCCTCGTCAGTTTTGGAGTAGCATCATTACATGTGCAGCTGTTTTTCTTTCTATACTAGCCTCTATAATGGACCTAATAGATCATATAACCAGGGAAAGGAAGCAGAGAAGTATTATGTATGTTCCCAGAATTAGGCTCACTGCCCCATAGGTGTTATAAATCCATCTATGGCAGAAAAATCGAGAGCCAGACAAGGACTAAGAACTTATGTAGGAGTGGAAGAGGGAGAGAGTTTACAGGAGAGGCGTAGCCATGTGAGGCCCAGCGGTATGGAAGAGTACTCATCCTTTACTGTAGTGGAAGAGTCTGAAGTTGGTAGGCAATGTTTTATACTTGAAAGGTGCTGCCACTGGGGGATCCCATTAAGCTTGACAGTGGTGGGCATTGTGAGGATCCTTTAGGAGAATAAGATCCCCTGGTTTAATAGAAATTGTTATGGGGTGGGGCAGGATCTGGTCTGCATGCTCTCTGAGAAGTTCCCTGAGAAGGTTAAGATAAGGTAGCTAGCCAGAGGAGCAGGGTCTGTTGGAGGCAAGTTTCCTAAGAGAAATGGGCAGCTGTACGTTATTTAGAGCATTTATTATGTAAGATCCAAATAGAAATATTAGAAGGAGCATAAAAAGGTGTCTTCTAAGGGCTTCATATCTAGGGATCCAGATTCTGCAAAATCCTGTAACTCCAAAGAAAGCTCTAAAATGCTTTATGGTAGGGGGGAGTGGGAAACGGAGGATTGAGTCGATTCCCTCATGACTCAGGGAGTAAGTCTGTCCCTTTAAAACCACACCTAGGTAGGTGACCTGTGGGAGGCAGGGACTGACTGTCAGGATTTAGGTTAAATGTAGCACTCTTGGATAAAAGAGAGCTCTAGCTAATTTTTTATATAACTTTGTAAATGTCTGTACCATATTTAGATAAAGTATAGATACAACACTGTTATAAGGTAGTCATTTAAGACACACAAGCAAATACATAAATGAACTCTGATTTAGTAGTACTTAAAGCTTGACAAGATCAGCAGAAAACACAAATAATTTCTTTGATAAAATCTTTCTCTGTAACTGTTTTTTGTAGATGTTACTCAGAGCAGAACAATATTAAGATAACCTTGATATTTTATAGACATAAAGAATTTGATTTTATAGTTTCTGCTGGGTATTGGGGGGGGAGAGGGAGGGGGCGGAGTGGGTGGTAAGGGAGGGGGTGGGGGCAGGGGGGAGAAATGAACCAAGCCTTGTATGCATATATGAATAATAAAAGAAAAATGAAAAAAAAAAAAGAATTTGATTTTAGTTTGACATGACCCTAATTTCCCTTAGATATGATAACTGGAAGGAGACATAAGACTTGCCCTCTTCCTACCATTACCTGTTGAAGGGAGAAGCACCCATTAGAAGGTTCTGAATATCAGGGTGGCAAGAAGATAGGGCACAGTGGAACAGTAGGCTTGAGCCTTGTCATTGATAAGGGGCTTTTTTGGTCCTCCTTCCCCAGGTTTATCCTGTGGCTTACAAAGAATGGCCAGTGTTTGAGGAACTAAATAGCAATTATGGGGCCAATCTGGGTGGTCTCAGAGATGAAAATGAGAAGTTTAGAGACCACAGTAACACCCATTTTGCTGTTCCTGGGACTATAACCTTGAGCTAACAATTGGCTTACAAGGGGTGGGTCTTACAAGGTGTGGAGTGAGGTAGGGCTGGGAGTGGGGCTTGTGCAAGGCAACCCCCCCACCACACACACCAGGGACAAGTAACCCTGTCTGCCTAGGCCTGATCCTGCGACCTGTCACCCCTCCCCCCTTCCTGTGTACTCACGCCTGTGTGCATTTATTCTAGGACAAGTGGTGGCGGGCCGCAGCCACCACCACAGAGAGACAGAGTCCTCTCTGTGGACTCTCCTAGCTATGGCAGGCGTTCCCGCTGTGCCCAGCAGCTGGCATCCCTGTGCGGGAGCACACCTGTTTGCTTTCCCTCCTCTTATGGGGGTGGCGTTAGGGCATGAGTGTCCTCTGCCGGTGCCTAGCAGTTGATTTAAAGTTGCCTTGGACCGAGGGGGCTGAAAAACAAGTGGGAATAACTTAAATCATAAGGTATTATGCTATGGTTTTCATGGGAGGCCAGGGTCCCAATAAGCCCAGGGAGGGGAAGGCAGACAAAGAAAAAGGACACACGGTGAGACCAGGTAGAGAGTAGAAAAGGTGTCCTGACATCTTAAGTAAGGGAGGGGAAGGCAGAGCCTAAAGGCATGACACATGCCTGAGGGATTAGCGACCACAAGTACCTCTAGGTTGCTCCCACTGAGTAGTACTGGAACACTTTCAGCAACATGAAACCTCCACTCTCAGGTCACTGTCTCAGGCAGAAGGGGCATTAGATGGGGGAAAGGAGAAGCAGTCATCAGGTGCCATAACCAATCAGGACTCCCCCAATGTAGCATGAGGCATACCCAAATAAACCCCGGGCTTGGTCTTGGCCCACAGGGAGGGAGCATGAGCTCCCCCAGAGCCCAAATTGCCTTGAGGCCAGAGTTGGCAAGGAGTGGCTGGCTTGACACCATGACGGGAAAGTCCCTCAGGAAGATAGGAAGAGACAGGCAGGGCAAGCAGCACAAGAAGTCTGCTTACATGGGGAAGGAAGGAGGTTCAGGAGAGGATTTGGTTGGTTTAAAGGCTGGTTTAGAAGCTAATAGAATCTGCACAGGGGAACAGGAAGTACAGAGGGAGGGTTTGGTGCAGAGATAGGAAAAGGATTGGATGTAGCCTATTTCCTTCTATTTACCAGTGCGCTCACAGAAATTGTATAAATCCCTTAAAATATTGGGTCAAAAGTGCCATTAAGTGGCCATCTGGAGGATTGTCTAATGGTTATTGGGGCAGGCCTGATTACAGAGAAAAATGAGCTTTTAGGGTTTAAGATCAGGCATTAGGCAAAGGGGCCCAAGGTTGCCCAGGAGACATCCCAATGGGGAGTCTGAAGGTATTTGGGATGGTCCAATCTCCATAGTGAGGCCTAAACTGAGGAGACGCTATGACGGGTGTCCCTGAGATATCGGTTCCTCAGGAGAGAGTAGAGGTGGGACTCCCGGGAGGGATGTCTCCATCACCGGGGGCTCACAGTCCTAGGGGACTTGGCTAGAGCCAAGACCTAGCACTAGGATTTTGAGGAAATGAGAAAGTGAGATCATGGCTCTGCATGCAAGGAAGACTCACTGAGAGAGGACCTTGAGGGAGGATTGACCAGTGGCGGGTGGCGATTGGAGGTGCACTGGGGCAGAGGAATTCCCTGTAAGCAGTGAGGGCATCTTCTAGGATCGGGGGTCCCAGCAAAGCAGCTCAGATCCCAGAGGAAGGGAATGGGAGTTTAGAGAAAGAGAGGGAGACGGCAGGATGGGCAGGGGATAGGGAGAGCAAGGTCAGCGCCGGGAGTGCACCCAATCTGAGTCATGGCACCAAAATGTTAGGAAAAATGCCACTCGCAAAGAAAGCTCATGAGAAAAGTCTCACGTCCAAGAGCAAGATTTAATGGCTAGCTTGAACTGCCAGGCTGGCCAGGGAAAGATGGTGCAGCGCTGACTCTGGGGTAGGCGTGGCTTTTATAGAAGAGGGAGCTTAAGGAAGTTAGCTCGTGCATGGTAGTCTCTGGTAGGAGTGGGGCTGTCTTAGAGCACAGGAATTTCTGTTAAGGGTGGAATGCTGTTGGGGGTGGAGCTACCTGGAGGCTCCATTTCTCAAGAAGTGAGGCCTGAGGATAAAATGGCCGCCAATAAAATGGCGACATTATTACTCTATCACATATCACACATGGCTCAAAATGGTTCTAAAAATATTCAAGAACAGGAGAATGTATTATTTTTAACCCTTTTCAAGTGAAGAAGTCAGAATACATTACAACCTAATGTGTTCCCAATGTTATTTTAGACCTTTCAGAAATCTTTCAAATTTTCATTAAGTTGAAAAAATCAGTTCTTAAATGTGGTTTTTATAATTTCACCTTTTCTATTTCCTACATTTTAAGTTAATGTTATTTTAAGTATTAAACTAAAACATCTCTATGATTATATTCCTAAATTTCTTCAAGGTTTTAACGTACTACCTTTGATGAAAATGAAATACAATTTATTCCTTGTTGTAGGAACTGCCCCTCTCAGGAAGTTAAATGGCAGTCAGTAGGCACTAGTATGAGTTCTCTCAAACTGAGGCAGGAGAGACAGATGAAGAGACAGGAAAGTTATATAATTTTAATAAATATTTAAAGGGCCAAACATAGATATTGGAAGAAAGTAGTAAAGGCTGGAGAATCAGAGCAGCTAGTCTCCTCCCATCTCCTTTTAGATGCTACTTTACAGGAACAGGAAGACACAGAGGAGCTGCTACTTTCCTCTTTGAGATGTTAACAAGCAGCAGGGATCCTGGGTTGGGTGGAAGAAAAGGTTTGTCTGGCAAAGGAGAGTCCTAAAGCTCACCTCTTGTCTCTTGAGTTTTGGGTGGGTCTAGGTAATATCTCCATATTTTATAATAATAAGCAGCATCCATCTTGAGCACTCAGAACCACTATCTAATGGTTAGGGTTATTAGATTTCTGGGGACCTGAACTCTCCCATCCCAGGAGAGTATAAGAACACAGACACTAAACCACCATTTTGAGTCTTTGCTCCCATTTCCTGCATAGGGAACAGGAAATGTTTCTCTCTTTTCCTCCCTCCCCACCTTGTCTATACTTTATCCTGTTATACTAAACTAAATCCTTGGTAAGACTTCACCTTGTGAGACTCCTTGAAGTGAGACACCTTGAAATGGTTTTTTGTTGTTGTTTTTGTTTTTTTTGAGATACTGGGGTTTGAACTTAGGGTCTACACCTTGCCAGCCCTTTTCTGTGATGGGCAGAAAAGGAAATAGGGTCTTGAGGAACTATTTGCCCAGACTGGCTTAGAATCACAGTCCTCCTGATTTTTGCCTGAGTACCTAGGATTTTAGGTAGAGCCACTGAAGACCCAGCTTTGACATATTTTTCATGTTTGTGGATCTCAAGCACCTGAGATTTTATGTGGAAACTGGGAAACTGTGGGATCCCCCTCATTCGTCCTCCTGTGACAAAATTAGCCTCTTTTCCTATTGTTAGAAATCAGAATAAAGTAGGACATGCAGTCTGTGTGACTGTCAGCAAGGTATCTGTCAAGTATCCCCATAGTCTTGTACAGAAAGAGGAGAGTGAAAAGGTCCATCCAAAAACAGTAGTACCCCCTTATCCAGGGGAGATACTTCAGGAAACTTAGTCAATGCCTGAAACTAGATAGTACACATATATGTGTTTTCTGTACATATATACCGATGATAAAGTTTAATTTTAAATTAGGCACAGTAAAGGATTAACAATAACCAGTAATAAAATAGAACAACATGCTGTAATAAGTTATGTAAATGTGCTCTCTTTCTCTCTCTCTCTCTCTCTCTCTCTTTCACTTGCTCTCATGCACTCTCTCCTCTCAAAATGTAAGATATTTTTAAGAACAAGAATGCCTCATTGAATGAAACAGAACTAAGAAACCTCTTGCAATTGCTTTAAGTGGAGTGGAGAGGGGGGTTAGGGGGAGAGATGATGAGGGCAATGTAAATAATGTATGATATAAGGCTAATTGCAATTGTCACTACGAATCCCCCTGTATAATGAATATATCCTAATAAAAAATTTATTTAAAAAAAAATGAATGCCTCGTTGCACTATAGAGATATGTTTAAACCACAGCTGACTGTGGGTAACTGAAACCATGGCCAGCAAAACCACAGGTAAGGGAGGGCTGCTGTGGGTGGACTCTAACTGAACGGCTTTGCTCAAAGGTACTTCCCTTTACTGAGTGCTAGTTTACATTTTTATTAGAAATTGGTATTGAAATAGGGAAAACCACCCTGTAGAGAATAAGGAAGGTGGGAAAGGTGAATAGACCATAACCTTAAAAAGATAATGCTCTAAAAGAATGGGTTATATTTAGTAAACTCAAACTTAATTTTCACTTATAAACATTTAGGAGTGCCATATTCTAGGCACTGTACCAAGAGTTAAGACATAAAATCATTTAATCTCTGATCTCAAAGATGATGCCTGAGTGAGGATGAATTACAATTTAAATTTGAATAAAAAAATCCAACTGAATGAAAGCTGGATAGAAGAGATGTGACTTAGCAACATCATAGTGATAAGTTGTGAATTATTTAAAAGTGAACTGATGAGCACAATAGAATGTTAACCCTGATGCAACTTGAGCTGGATTAATAGAAACGCAGTATCTAGAATGAGGATGGCAATGGTCTGTCATAATTTTATTTTAATTGGCTCTTTGTAAAAATAATAAAATAATAATTGTCTCTGAGTACAAACCTTTTTTGGTGGGACTGGGGTTTGAACTCAGGGCTTGATACTTACAAAGCAGGCACTCTACCACACCTCCAATCCATTTTGCTTTACCTATTTTGAAGATGGGATCTCATGAACTATTTGCCCAGGCTAGCCTTGAACCTCAATCCTCTCAATCTCAGTCTCTTAAGTAGCTAGGATTACAGGTGAGAGCCACAACAGCCCAGTGAGAGTACAAACTTCTTGAAGGCTGGACTGTACCACAGCACCTCCACTCCACAGTGCTTGGCAGTGGGAGCCTTCAATGACACTGTGCTGAGTGAAAACACAAAGGAAAAACTGAGGCAGGCACTACTCTTTGGTGAGACCTGCCTCACCTGTTCTACTTGAAATCCTACATACACTGGTTTAAGACCAATAACAGGAAAAGCAACCAAAAGTCAACAGCCAGGGACAGTAAGCACTTAGTCAGTTCAATAAGCCAGGCACCAGTGGCTCACACCAGTAATCCTAGCTACTCAGGAAGCAGAAATCAGGAGGATCATGGTTCAAAGTCAGTCTGAACAAATAGTTTGCAGGACCTCGTCTCAAAAAAAAAAAAAAATCAATAAAAAGGGGGTTAGTGGAATGGCTCAAACCTCAGTACCACAAAAAAAAAAAGTTTAATGGAAAGAAGAATTCAAGGATGTGAAGTTCTTAACTTGGAAGAAAAAAAAAAAAGAAGAAAGAATCTGCAAGCTTCTGTTCACCCTCCTACACCACCTTCTCTGGAGCTGCATCCTATTCTGAAATGACTCAGAAAAAAATGCCTAATAATAACTTTATGTAGACAGAACAATAAAAGAAATGTGACAGAATGTCAAAACCAGAATAAGGGAATTCAGAGGTTCTACCTATTATTCTTGTACTTTTTCTGTAAGTTTGGAATTACCACAAAATAAGATTTTTCAAAAGACAGCAGCAAAGTACAGAGGCAGGGATCAAACAGGCATAGCACTGTATTTGGGCCACCTGTGGACCAATCAATACCTATGGAGAAAGCTGAGCCTTTAGGGTCATAGGCACAGGACAGCTGCGTGTGGCACAGTCCAGAAGCAGGAAGGGGAGAGGCCAATGCAGACCACAGAATACAGTTCCCGCCAGAACGTGCTCCCCAGACAGAGCAACACCTCTACATCACCTCTGCCTACACCCAGCCTCATCCTGCACTTCCCAGTCAAAGCAGCATCCCCACATTCCTATACCCAGCCTCATTCTGGAAGGAGAAGAGGGAACAGGGAACCTTCAAGAAGAGAGATACAGATTTGATACAGAGTTTAAACTCTTACTTCACTGGGCACTTACCCTCCCTCACCTCTCCAAACTCCCGAGTTACTCCAAGAGATGTAATTTTTCATAGACAGCTTGTTGGAAGTTTTTTTGTCCTAAGTGAGGACAAGGGTTCCAAAGCAAAGTGAGAACAGTTGGGAAGAATGAAATAATTTTCACATAAACTATAAGCCACTTTCAGACTTTATTCCCTAAGAGAGTGGAAGATAGGGACTGCCATCTCTCTTGAAAAAGAAGCTGTCCCCAACAGAGGCAATTTTCCTTGCCTTAATCTCAGCAAATTATCAGCAGAGCAGGAAAGTAAAACGAGGGCTCTCATCTATCCAGATTCTTTCCTCAGGCAAAGCAAATCTTGTTTCTTCCCAGTATTTACAACAAACAACAGTGGAATGTTAGATGGTCAGAAGATATGCACAGCTTTTGTTTCATTTTGCTCGTTTTCTTGGCTGATCTTTTACTTTTTTTAATGGAAAACAAAATCTGAAAAAAAAAAAAATCCTTTCCCTATTGGAGGACTCTCTCATTTCTGAAAGAAAACTTATTTGACCTCTGACTTATCCTTTTCTCCACTGACTTAGGAGGATGTGTACTGGTACACAAGGTACCTACCCAAGATGTGCCACAATTTGCAAGCAGTGTGACTTTGGGCCACCCCTTTCCTCTCTGGGCCTCAGTGCCCCCATCTGCAAAAGTAGCAAAGGAATAATAATCGCTGCCCAGTCTACCTCCCAAGGATACAAGAAACAGATACACTCCATTTATATATTATGTATAAAGTCACAACATGTAAGGGAATGAAGCAGTGCTAATGTTAGTAGAAGAGTGAAGTGACCAGAGCCAAGAGCTTCCCAGTAGACAAACCAGGACATTCCTGCTACTCAGCAGTTCTGCCTAATGTTTCTGGCAGCCACAAGGCTACTACAGCAGTGTTTGGCCAATTTCATCCTGCCTCTCCCAGTAGGAGAGGATTTCCAGGATGAAGAACAAATGCAGGATTTTAGACCCTGAATGCAGGGAAATGGTTTACCATTTCTTTTTAGACATCAAAACCTAAAGCAAAGAATAACAAGAAAAAAAATTAAATAAGTTTTCCTTTCCCTTGCCTCATGATTCATGGGGGTTAGAAAAAATAAAGGTGATCCAAAAGTAATTTTCTTAGACTAGTTAGTGTCTCTCTGAGTTTTTTGGTTGGAACGTACAACTCACTGCAGTGTGATTACTGGTCTACTTTTCAATTGTGCTGATTAGCTTATGAACATAAGGACAGGAACTATCTGTCTTAGTACAAAGATGCTCAATGAGTGTTCGATATAAATGATATTTTTATTGACTCTATTTGCACCATTGTACCAAATACGGTCTTCCTACTTGGCATTTTATGTCACATATGTTGATAAGGAAAATATATAGGAATATGTTATCAGAGACCCCACTCACAAACAAGCAGGTTTCAATAAATACAAGGGCATTCTCCACAAGCATCTGTTATAAGATGGAGAAAACGGAAGGAGAAGCAAATAAATACCCAAGTAATTAAGCCCCAGAGTTTAATCCTTAGATCTTCAGTGTGTGACTGTTTTCATAGTTCATGAGCTGTATTTATTCAGCATACAACAAATGTATATACATTTGTGTACTGACAAACACAAAATGATTTTATTATACTGGGATTTTGCTATACTGGGATGCTATTAGTTTTTTAAAAAGGAGGTACAATGGCAAATCAATGTTGTATATTAGGTCCTGGTTTGCTGATCAGACAAAGGCTCAAATTCTGCCTCTCTCAGAACTAAGAAGATGACTAAGCCTCAAACCACAAGAGAAATTCAAGTCTTAGTCCTATGCTTCCCTGCTTTCTAAAATTCAGTCACCTGTAATGACTTCAAATAAGATATTCTATAACCTGCTAATCTAAAATGATCACCAAGTAAGTACATTCATGCCACCTGAATGATCACTAAAGACTTTTCACACCTGTGGACTGATGAAATATCAAAAGAAAAGTAAACCATGCATAAAATTCACATCAAATTCATGTACTGTTTGATTTTCCTTAACTAAGCACCTGAGTCTCTCCAAGTCAAGTGTGTGAATGTGGTACAATAGCATTATTAAGTCATTTCTTAACTGATTAAGTCACCAGGGCCATAAGACATTTTGTCTTTTGTTTTGTTTTGTTTTTATTGGCAGTGCTGGGGATGTATCTCAGGGTCTTGCACATGCTAGACAAGCACTCCACCACAGCCGCACTCTCAGCCCTGGCACAGTTTTATACTTGTTTTTAATGGACTTTATTTATTTAATTTGTTTTAGAGCAGCTTTAGGTATGCAGCATAACTGAGTGGAAAATACAAAGGATATACCCAAGTCTGATCAACAATTTGATAGGAAAGAGAAGTGGTGGTGTAAACAGATGCAAGGATTTCACATGTTGGTGAGTGCAAAGCCAAAAACACAAGCAGGACATAAAAGTGGAGAAAAATGTATTACCTACAGTGAGTAAGGAAGTCACTGGATGTACTTGCAAAGCAGTAACTTCCCAAAGAAAGGCAGCATGGGAATTTTAACCGGGAACCTATACATCTTCATTTAGGAAAGCACATCTGGCTAATGTCTGATGTTGGTCTAGAAAGGGGTCTCTGACACTCACAGGTGATACCACATGTATCATGCCTTGGGTGAGAAAACAAGAAATATTCTTACTGTATATGTTGGTGACCCAATCAAGGGATGGACAATTAATATGATGGACACCACAGTCAAGTTTTCAAATAACCTTAAAAAGAGTAATGCTAGGAGGAACTCTGGAAGAACAAAACTGATAACATGTAAAATGAGAACTGTCCAAGTGCAAGATAAGGAGACTTACCTTAGCAACAGTTCAAATGTAACTACTGGGGTTTGGGTTGAGGAATTTAACATGTGTAACATCACTGAAATGGGAGAAGGACATGAGGACTAATAATTGGGGAAGCATTCCACACTTATACATTGCAGATGGCCACAAATTCTTTGTCACCTTTCCTGTCCAGATGTAGATTCTATGGCTCTTCCCCTGAAGGTCTTTTCAACCACCTGACCAAAGCAATAATGTGCTAGTTTGGGGGCCCAAGTCTTAAAGACTAGTAGCTTCTATTTCTGTCACTAGGAATACTAAAGCTTGGAACCTCAATGAAAAGAAGAATGCCCCAGGCCAACAACCAGCACAACCTGGCCAGCCACATAAGTGAGCCATCATGGCAATGGATCCTCCACTCCAGCTGAGCCACCCCAGGTGATCCAGTCCTTTCTGAAACCTGCCCAAGCTGCAGATTCACAAGCAGATTATTGTTGTTACTTTAAGCCCACTAAATTCTGTAGTGGTTTGTTACAAGGCTATTGGCAAGTTGCACAGGAAGCATAAATAGAGGTAATACATACACTAAGTCATGAGAAGAAATGACCCATTTGCATTTTCAGCTGGTCAGACTATATCTGGAAGAGTGTCCAGTTCTGGCTGTCACCATCTAAAAACTATCACTGGTCAAATGCAAAGAAATCAGAAGGGTGAGAAATCTGAAGTATGTCACATGCAGAGAAAGTGACTCAATTAAGCATGATTAACCTGGAAATGCAAAGGTGCACAGGTGGGGGGTAAGCATTTCACCCACTTGAAAGCCTACTTTGTCAAAATATCAGAACGGTTTTATCCTGGGATCAGTGGCTGGGAGTCTGTGGAGAGGCAAAGTTTATCTTGGTTAAAGAAGAACTTTCTAACAGCCTCTCAGGATTGCAATGGACAGATGGCCTTGAGGGTCTGCTAGAAAAACTCTACTGAAAAGTTACTCTCTACCCTAATCAATTACCGGAGAGGCACGTCCTCTGTGCAGCCCTGAGCATTCTAGCTCTCTGGGGAATTGCTAACACTGAGGGACAGCAATCTGAATTCAAGAATTCCTTGATTCTTCCAACTAGCATTCCTCTTCTAGGATGTACTTTTTCCATGTTCCTTAACTGACCTGCCACTAAGGCATAATTTGCCCATCTACGCAGCCCTGTCCTTTCTAAAGTGAGCCAAAGACGTAAGTGTAAATGTGGCGTTAACAAGTAGAAAGCAAGTGCAAAATGTTAGGAAGATCTCTGGGCATGAGGCCAAAAGAATTAACCATTTTTCATCTTTCATGATGCATGATATTCAGAAGTGCACTGCAGTTTTAAAAAGAAGAAAAAGAGGGAGCTCCCGCAATCAACCTCCAGCTAAAAGACATACCACTACAGCTTCAAGGAACACAGGCTTGCCAAATTTCAGCATGGTGCTGTTACAATCAGCACTCAGAATGACCTTGTGTGATGGATTTAACCTTCACACACTTCATTTTCCTCATCTGTAAATCCAGGGTGGCAAGAGAGTTGCTACAGATTTAAAGAAACAAACAAACAAAAAAGACTGACCACAAATACTGGGCCTGGCACAGAGCACATTTGAAAAAAATCTAGTTCATTTCTTCTCCTCTAAGATGGAAAAAAACAATGACACAGAATGTACAAAACTACCAGTTTGTCCTCCTCCCCAGTAGACTGTGAGCACCTCCAAAGCAGGGATGTTTCTTACTTGCTGATCTAAACCCGGCACTAGCATGCCTACCACATGCTTGTTGAAGTAATTAAATTATTTTTAACAGTTCAAGTATCCTATAGGCTCTGTGGCTTCAGATCTGGGGAAGAAGTAGTTGCAAGCATTTACAGTCCCTGTATTTTTGGCCACAAAGTACCTAAACTTCTACAGCTGAAAAAATTACCACAACTGTAATGACATAATTTGGTAATTAGTTTTTAACTGCCTCCCTTATCTGCTAAAAATATTGGCTTCATGAGACCAATACAATATTCTGTTCAGCATCATACCCCCAGAGCCAGGTAAGAACTTTGTAACAAATGTAAACATTTGTTGACTGAATGAATGAATGAATGAATGGTAAATGAATGAAATATAAGCTCTCTGCAAGTCTAAGTAAAACAGACTTTCCTAATTTTAGCAATTCCTTCCTAATTAAATTCACGGTTACTGCACTTAGGTATGACAAAATGTTTAAAAATAAAAACAGCAGATGTTTGATCTCTGGGTGGTGGAGAAATTTTCTTTTTTAAAATCCTTCATGTATTTTACGCTGCAGGAAGTCAACCAAAATGCTGGCACCCAAAAAGCTCATATACTCCGTCAGCCTGAGTCAGATAATTCTGCATCTATAAAGATGACTGTTACCAGTTGGTGTTTTAAAGTATTGTGAATACTAATCTCTGAATACACCAACTTTTAAAAATCACTTTAGCTAAAATGTAGTTTTAAGATAAAGGAAGGAGATGAGTAACCAACTGATATGAATCAGTTCACTAAAATATCAGGCTCTCATTTAGCCAAGGCAAATCAAGAACATATGGAGTTATGGTAGAAATCAGAAATTAACCTGTATCCTTACAAAATGCTCAGAATTCATTCGCTCTTAATTCAGCAAAGATACAGGTGTAGCCTCCAGTGAATTCCAAAGGGAAAAGTGGGACATGATGACTAAGGACAGACGTTCAGACTTTCAGGGTCTGCGTCACAAAAAAAAAACGGCACTGATTCCAATACACAGTTAGGAAGGGGTGATCCTACAAAGGTCACTTCTGCTTCAAAGAGACTGTCTGAGGCCACCAGCACACAGTCACAGGTGAAGGTCTAGGAGAATCATCATGGGCTATTTCTGACAGCATGACACTTTATTGATCTTTAAGGTTTTAATTACACTAACGGAACAAAATAAAATACTGTAAAAAGCCAGCAGAGGACATAAAACAAAGACAGTAAATGCAAAGTGAACCATCCTCAACCTGCCATTGTTCTGCAGCGGGACTCGCAAACCCCCACGACACACACCTTGCAGCAGCAATAAACCAGCCATGGCATCCCAGGCAGACCAGACTCTGCAGCGGCAGGGTGGCAATTTTCTCCAATTACAGCACTTACCCTTAGAAAGTTAAAAAGGGGGGAGGAGGCAAAAGGGAAGACCCAGCAAGCTTGCCTTGAAGCCTTTAATGAAGACAATGTCATCTAACAAAACCTGCAGGTCTTCAGTGAAATTTAACTCTGCTTCAAATTTTTGACATAGCTTTCCTTAAATCCTCAGATTTAAAGAAAACCTTGTAATCATGCCCCCAGGAACTGCTAAATAAATACAACATACTCACAGGTTTAGAGCAGCTGTAACTTTACAGGAATGAATACAGTTCCACTATAAAGATGTCTTTTCCTCTCTTGTACCAGATTTTTTTTTTTTTAAAAAAAGCCAAACAAAAAGAAGAGACAATCCTCAATATAAGAAAGTACAGAAATCTTCAATTTCTGTTTTCTTCCTTGGTCTCCAGTGAGACTCTTGATCACTGGGCACTGGCAAAGAAGTTGCTGCGGAGGCTGACAGCATCCCAGAGCTTTGCAGGGTAGAATTTAAGGCATGTCAGTTAAAGTGGCAGCTACACTCAGAGCCGTGGCGGCTGCTTCCGCAGGAAGGGATGCCGGGAGATTTTTCCCCAATCTCCGATGCAGCCTAGTTCTAATCCATCACTGTTTAATTATCCTAGAGAAACAGGCAAGAAAAATACAAATAGACTGGATTCATGGAAACTACAGGATCTTCTAATGATTTTTTAACTAATCTGTGGATTCACCCATCTAAAGAAGACCAATTGAATAAAATGAATTATTTACTGTTTTAAGGAAAATATAAAAACCGGCTGTTATTCCCAGGTTAGACTTAGATTTCATATCCCACAGGTTTTTTTCAAAACACTAAATAAGGAAAAAATCAACTTCTCTCTAGTTTCTAGTCTAACAGGTTAAATGCACAAAAGTTAAAATTAAGGAAGTAAATTAAACACACATTACAGTCATATCAATATAGCAAAAGGCACTTTTAAAATGACATTTGATAATATTTGAAGTGAGCTCTTTTTCTTTTTTTAAGACAGGGTCTCAGTCAGTAGTCCACGTTGGCCTTGAACTTGAAATTCTCCTGCCTCCACCTCCCACGTGTGGGATCACAAACACGTACGACCACACCTGGCTCTTGAACTAGTTTCTATAAACCAAAACAAGCAACAACAACAACAACAAAAATAGACTGGTCCAGAGATCCTAAAATGAACATGATTTTCAGTCATACTTTTTGGTCTGAATGCTAAAAGCTCTTCAGGGAAATGAGACATTCACTGACTTGGCAAGTTTCTTGTCTTACCACAAGGGCTCTGCAAATACTAGAACTGAAACATTTTTCTTTTGGAGCTCACTATTTTTCTGATTATAAAAGTAATATTAGGTAAGCTATTCCAGTATCTCCAGATTATAAATAATCAACTCCTTGGAAAGATCTAAAAGACAAATCTCAGCTACAATCTCATAACCCAAAGATAATCATTGTTAATATTTTGTAATAGGGCTGGTGGAGTGGCTCAAGTGGTAGTGCCTGCCTACCAAGCATGAGGCCCTGAATTCAATCCCCAGTACCACCAAAAAAAAATTGTAGTGACTTACTCCAGTCTTCTTCTTCCATATCTATCATATGGCAGATACCTGGAAACTAATGAGACATTGACAAATACTTGTATTTTTTTTCTCACACACTATTGCTTTACATGTTGTATATTACTCTTTTCACAAAGAACTTTACGATTATTTGCTCATATATGTGACCTATAGTTAACCATCTATATTTCTAAAAGTGCTGAGAAGAGTTAGCATATACGAAGACAGTCAATACATGTATGTGTGCTGGGCACATGGTATACTGTGGTGACCAGAGCACACATGGTCCCTGGAGTTTGATCCAACAGGGAAGCCAAACATTCATCAAATGCAAGCAAATGTGATAGATACTGTATACAAAAGAGAAGTATAGACACATCAGAAACATGTAAGAGACCTGATATTGTTAAGGTCAGAATTTTTCAAGGGAGGAAAAGAGAATAGCAACTCAACTGTAAAGTTTTAAGAACAATGTATTTCAATAACTTCATTTTTCCATCAATATAAATACTCCTCATCTAATATTTATTCCTACTCCAAAACAGATACTTTAGGGCACAAAGCAAATCAACATATACAAGAAAAGTGAAATAACTTCCTGTATTTTATCAGACCACAGTGGAATAAAACTAGAAATTAATAGCAAGAGACACTATAAAAAATATACAAACACATGGAGACTAAACAATACAATTTAGAATGATTAGTAGGTCACTGAAGAAATAAGGGGGGAAATTAGAAAATTCCTATAATCAAATGAAAATGAAAACATAACTTATCAGACTACTTGGGACACAGAAAAGATAGAACTAAGTGAAAAGCTTACAGCTATGAATGTCTACATTTAAAACTTAGAGATATCAAATAAATAACCTAATTATGTATATCAAGATCTTAGAAAAAGAAGAACAAGCCAAATCCTAAATTAGCCACCAAAAGGAAATAATAAAAGATCAAGGCAGAAATTAATGAAATGAAAACTAAAATGATGATACAAAGTATCAATGAGAGAAAGAGTTGATCCTTTTTGAAAGTACTGGGTTTTGAACTCAGTGCCTCATGCTTGTTAGGGTGGCACTCTATGACTTGAGCCACAATCCCAGCCACAATCCTTTGAATAGATAAATAAACTCTTAGCCAAACTAACCAAAAGAGGGAGAAGAGTCAAATCAATAAAATCAGAGATAAAATGGGATATCACATCAAATATGAATGAAATTTCAAGGATCATTAGGGAATATTTCAAAAAAACATATTTCAAAAAACTGGAAAATCTCTAGAGTAAATGGATAAATATCTGAGGCCAGCCCCAAGCAAAAAGTGTAGAACCCTATCTAAAACAAACTAAAGCAAAAAGGTGTAGGGGCATGGCTCAAGTGATAGAGGGTTTGCCTAGCAAATATGAGGCCCTGAGTTCAAATGCCAGTCCTAAAAGAAACACACATACACACACTTTAGCCAGGACTGGTGGCACCTACTTGTAATTCTAGCTCAAGAGAAGCTGAAGCAGGAAGATTTTGAGTTTTGAAATTTGAGGCCAGCAGGGGCTGCACAGCAAATTCCAGGTCAGACTGGATTACAGAGCAAAACCCTGTTTCAAATATATATATATATTTATAGTGCAGGAAAGAGCAAGGAATACACTGGAACACACAGGCATAGACAATAACCTCTTCAGTAGAATGCCAGTGGCTCAGAAACTAAGAGAAAGGATGGACAAATGTGACTACATGAAACTAAAAAGCTTCTGCACAAAAGAAATGGTCACCAGACTGAAGAGGCAGCCCACAGAAAATCTTTGCCAGCTATACATCTGAGAAGGGATTGATAACCAGTCTATACAGGGAGCTCAAAAAACTAAACTCCCCACCTCTCAAAAAAAAAAAAAAATCAAGGACCCAATGAAGAAATGGGCAAACAGAGCTTTTTTAAAGGAAGAAGTCCAAATGGCAAAAAAAAAAAAGAAAAAAACCATGAAGAAATGCTCAACATCCCTGACCATAAGGAAATATAAGTCAAAACCACACGAAGATTCCCCCTCACTCCTGCTAGAATGGCTACCATCAAGAACACAAACAACAACAAATGTTGGCAAGGATGCAGAGGGAAAAAGGAACCCTCATACACTGTTGGTGGGAATGTAAATTAGTACAACCACTACGGAGAACAGTATGAAGGTGTCTCAAAACCTAAAAATAGAACTGCCGTATGTTCCAGCAATATCATTCTTAGGGATATACCCAAAGAAATATAAGTCAGGTTACAAGAAAGACACCTGAACACCCATGTTTATTGTAGCACTATTCACAATAGCCAAGCTATGGAAACAGCCAAGATGCCCCACAACTGATAAATGGATTAAGAAAATGTAATATTTATATACAGTGGAATTTTATTGAGTCCTAAAGAAGAATGAAATTTTGTCATTTACAGGTAAATGGACTGAACTGGAGAACATCATCTTAAGTAACATTAGCCAGGTTCAGAAAGCCAAAGGCTATATATTTTCTCTCATATGTGGAATATAGGATCAATACAAATACAAGCAATATTATATACATATATATATATATATATATATATATATATATATATATATATATATATATAAAACATGTATCTAAAAGTGGGATTGTTGGAGGAAACCAAGGAAGGAAGAAAAGAAGAAAAGAAAGATAGTGAGTAATAATGAGGTACTTCACATCAGTGTAGGAACAAGACACATGGAAACACGCTGAAAACTGTTAAACAACACAGGATGGGGAGGAAGGGACAAAGAAGTACAATGGAAGGGGGTTACATCGACGTAAGCACAGTGCATGTACAAGCAAAAATCACACTGACCAATAAACAGACACCTAAACAATGAAGGACAAGAATGAAAAACAGGTCATGCTAAGGAAAGGGCACTAATGGGAGGGGGAGTATAAATGAAGAAAGTAAAGCAGTTGAATATGGGTGATGTACTTTCTATACGAGAATAAATGTAGAATATTTACACCTGTTGAAATCACCATAAGAAGGGGGCTAAGGTGGAATATAGAAAAATAGAGGGAATGAACAATTCAGGATAGAATACATATATACATGGAAATGTTTAACTCCCTATATACCTATCTTAAACAAACAAAAATGTCTTTTTTCAAAAACGAAGGGCAGGAAGGTAAAACAAGTCCTGTCTGGAGGCTGGTACCAGTGGGAGGGGGAGGATTAAGGAAAGGATGAAGAAAGGTAAATGTGGTGGAAATATTTTGTACTCATGTATAAAAATGGAAAAATGAGACCTGTTGAAACTATCCTAAGAATAGGGGAAGGAAGGGATAAAAAGAGAATAATGAAGGGGTGAATTTAACTTTTAATACTTTTGTAAATGTCACAATGTATCCTCAGTTCAGCAATAGTATAACAAATTTTTTTTAATTTAAAAAAGTCGGAAAGGAAATTATATATATAGAAAATATACATAAAGGAAATTACATATAAATGCTTTAAACAGCAATTATGTTATTAATTTTCTTATAGTAGCTCTACAGAATTATTTTAATCAACACAAACTACACATTCTGGGTAGATAACTTCCTTTAAATAAGGGTCAAATTTTCTAACTGGCAGAGAATTTCCTAAGTCAATGGGAGATCTGATAGGCAGAATTTTATACATGCAGAAGAGCAAAGTAAAAAAACTTTCTTAACTGCCAAAATAAATATAAATCAAAAGCTTATAAGTGAATCGCCCAGAGGAGAACCCAAAACTATGCCTACATCTCTAAAAAAGCTAACTCATCAGAGCCACGTGGAGTTTGAACGCTTGTAGTTTTATTTATAACATTTTGCTTACAGAAAATTAAAAAGACCCCTTGCCGCCTTGAAAATTTTCATTCTGAACAATAAACGTAAAATAAGTAACAGAGAAATTACTTTACATGATAATAAAAGTTATATATAAGTCCCCAAATACCTCTTCAGTTTTAAGTAATTACAGAGTCCTTCCAATGTGTTAGTGGCTATTAAGTCTTCAGACTACTTATTAAATGTACGTGGCATCACAAGGGAGGTATGAGGATAGCTAAGACACTCAAAAAACTAGATAGCATTTGTTGCCCTCAGTGCAGAGAAACTAATGCAGATACTTTAAAGCGACAGAAGCCAATAGGAGAAGGGGACAAGGAACTAGAGAAAAGGTTAATTCGAGAAGAATTAATTTAGAATGTAACACATAGTACAGGAAAGCAATGCAAGTCAACTCCCTGTATAGCTATCCTTATCTCAACTAGCAAAAACTCTTGGTCCTTCCTATTATTGCTTATACTCTCTCTTCAACAAAATTAGAGATAAGGGCAAAATAGTTTCTGCCTGGTAGTGAGGGGGCAGAGGCAGGGGAAGGGGGAGAAATGATCCAAACATTGTATGCGCATATGAATAAAAGAAAAAAAATAATAAATGTATGTGGCATGATAGTGAATTAGATGTTATATAAAATGTTCCTAAGACATGTATGGCTGTGCCTTTGAGGAGTGCTATGTATGCTGTGCTCCAGACTTAATGAGAGACAAGAGGGGGAGGGAGAACAAGTGAGAGATTGACTCATTTTCAAAATACAGCAGTGGTGAAGTTTGGCACATTTCAAAAGACAAAGCCCCAAGTACATGCTTTGGGGCATTTTATTAGTCATTTTACACTGCTATTTTTATCAAGAGGTAGATGAAAGGGAAATGGATGACAAAGTCAGGGGGAAGGCAGATAAAAGACAGTAGAATGTTGACACATGGTAGTGAATTCACAGTATCACTTGATGACTTTGACAGCTCATTTACATACATTTCAAATGCAAAGATCAACCCATGGTTGAGAGAGAGCAAAAAGACACCACCAGTCCTGGAGTGTTTATGTTGCCCAAACAACTGGATATTACCGAACTATGTGTGCATGTGAGTTGATAAATGAAGCCAGCAACACATCATTTTTAAAAAACGTACATTCCAAAAGACCCCTCTACTGCTTTGCCCTCTGAACAATGACAGCAATATCTTTGTCCCCTACGTTTGATTTACACTCAATTAAGGCTGGATTTTTTTCTTAATGCAGTATAAAATCTTTGCATACTACTTTGAGTATCTATATTTTCTGAGTCGCACATGCTATAGTCTGAATATCTGTGCTCCTCTAAAATTCCTATGTTGAAACCTATCTCCCAAAGTGAGAGTGTCTGAGGCAGGGCCTTAGGGAAGTGATTAGGCAAGACTCCACTCTTGTACTAGGATTAGTGCCCTTACAAATTGCCCTGTGTTGCCTCTTTCACCATGTGAGCACATATAAAAGATGCCTTCTATGAGGAACAGGCCCTCACAAGATGCTGAATCTGCCAGTGCTTTGAATTTCCCAGCCTCCAGAACAGAATAAATTTCTGTGTTCATAGATTACCCAGTCTAAAGAATTTTGTTATAGCAGTCCACATGGACTACAAGAGTATACTAATGTAACAAATTCATTAGTTTAACAAATACATACTGAGCACCTATTATGTGCCAAGTATGGTTCTTAAGTGCAAAGTTGACCAGACCCATGGAACTTAGAGCTCGAAGGAACAGACTAACTGCAAACTGAGTAAGGAAAGCAAATGGGTTGCCAAGGCAGAGAAATGGGGGCCCAGTCACTTATTTGGGTGTAGTCATTAAGAAAGTGGGAGGACATACCAACTAAAAGTTGAAGATGTCCAGGAAGAAGCCCCTCAGGCTCAAACCTACAGAAGCAAGGGGCTTCCTCAGCCAAGAAACTGAGCAAGCCTTGTGGCCAGAAGGCAGGTCAGTGAGAGTGAGAGTTGCTCTAGGTGAGAGCTAAAAGGACTAAAGTACATTGGGATCTTCATCCTTAGAGATACACAACTCATGGACAGATTTAAACAAGAGTGACATCATCCAATTTTCTAAAAAGATCACTCTGTCCTGATTCAAACATACTGTTAAGAAATAAATTATGAGAGCCAGGCATATTAGTGCACACCTGTAATCCCAGAACTCAAGGAAGCTGAGAAGCAGGAGAATTGTACGTTTGAGGCCAACCTGGGTTATATAGTGAGATACTGTGTCTCAAAAATATCTAAATATATACATACATCTATGTGTATGTGTACATATATAATGAGATAATGGGATAAATTTGAGCACTGAAGTTATATGATGACTATAGGTACTTTTTAGGTGTGATAATAGTCCTACAACATTTTAAAAAAGAAACCTCATCCTTTAAAGGCTATAGATTAAAAAATAGTTCTGTATTAATGTTAATTTCCTGGCCTTGATGTCACATGGTAACTATATAAGAGAATGTCCTTGTTTTCAGAGGTACACACTGAAATATTTACAAGTGTTCCCAGCTCAGCTCACTCTGGGATTAAAAAGCACTGAGGCAAGCAAAACCAACCAAACCAGGCTTTCCTGGGGGCCTACACTTGACCCCAAGGGAGACAGAGCAAGGGTAAGGGTCTCCAGACAGGCTTGCGAAGGACACAGAGGAGTAAAGCTTACATATACTAAGAGGTGGGCTTAAGCAGGTGCAGTTGGCTGTCACACATGATCCTGGTATTTCTGCACACGTCCTTGTCAGTTCTTTGCTCTCAGCCCTGTTTATGTACTTGACAACAATCTGCACGTGAACTTTGGGTTTGCCTGCACTCAGCTCTCAAGTTCAGACAAAATGCACATACAGGGGCTGAGGGGAAGCTTGGAAAAGGAGTCAGCAGCTGCCAAATCTGGTCCCTGAAACATTTGTTAAAATAGCCCACATCAGGCCTGAAAGCTTGGTGGGGAAATCGAGGTCCTCCCAGATCTGTCTCAGAAATAGAAATAAACCATGATGTCTAGGGTTTGGTTCTAAATAATGTGTGGATGGATTATAGCAGGAAGACTGGTCTGAGCTGACTACTGTTGCAGCTGAGTGGTGAGTGTGCAAATGTTTGGTTTATTGTCTTCTTTACTTTTTTGTATATGTTTAAAATTATTCATGTTAAAATTCTTTTAAAAAGTAAGATAACGTTGGCTGCTGTATAGAGAGCGTGGGGTGCAGTTAGAAAGGTAGAGGGACAGAGAACAAAGGACACAGGAAAATACATTAGCTGTCAGCCAGCTCCTGAAGTAGTCCGGGTAAAACAAATGAAGCTAACCCAGCAGAAAGAAGAAGGAGAAAAATGAACACATGGGAAATACGATTAAGTGGTAGAAACCCAGACTTGGTAATGTGGAAAGGGAAAGAATGAAAGATGTCCCCAAGCACCCACCAGAGCAAGCAGAAGATGGTGGGTGGAAGAATTTACAAAGAAAAAGAAGACTGAAGAGGAAAAGGTTTCAGACAGACAAAGGAGGTGGCCACCAAGAGTTCAGTCTGAGAGGTATAAATGAAGTGTCACTTAATAGCACTCCAGTGGGTGATGGAAAATAAGCACTGCACCTGGCTTTTGTTCCCATTATGACTGTCAAAACAGCCCCAGGACAGAGCAGCAAGGACAGCAGCCTCATCCAGAGGGTGGCTAATGGAAAGGAGAAGGAAATCAGTGCTAACAGCAGAATCCTTCTGGTTTTCAGATGCAGTCCAGGCAGTATTACTTCAGTTAAGAGATGGTCAGAGAGGCTTCTAAGGCTGCAGAAAGGAGCCGAGGCCCTGCCCAGAAGTTCAGGGGTTGTTTGTTTGCTGCAAACACTCTGACCATGACTAAGCCTTCGTTCTGCACTGGGCCTCCTGGGTAAGATGAGGCAATTGGACCAAAAGAAGCTTTCCCTGGAGCTATGAAATCCTGTCCTCACAATGAAGGGAAGCATTTACAGGATCTATATCTTAACTTTAACCATGCACAGGCACACTCTCTTCCCCAATAGCTTCATAATAAAGAACTTGCCACTTTGGAAGGTCCAAACACAACAGCAGACTTCATAGTGTAAAACACACAGAGAAGCAGTGCAAGTGGTAGCCAATGTATGAAAAGATACTGGGATGTGGTTCACTGTGGGCTCTTCAGAAAACTTTTATTTCCATCTGAGATATACCACTGACTCTATAACACACAACCTTTCATCATGGAATCTCCCTGAAAGCAGTATACATCACACAACAACTTTGCCCTACAGCAAAATCAAATTTATAGGAGAAAAGTCTACATTTGCTTCTACCAATGAGCTAAGAACCACCAATGGACCCACTTAATATTAAATCACCTACTTAACAGTTTTGGGGGCACAGAGTAACTTGTATTTAGTCCCCCAAACCAGTTTATGATTCAAATTCTTAAGACAGTGAAAAAGTTAAATATAGGTTTACCATATAACCTATTAGTCCCACTTCTAGGTATGTATGCCACAGAATTTAAGACCTGAGTTCACCCAAATACTACATGCACAGACTGTTCATAGAAGTATTATTCATAATAGCCTTAAACTGGAAGCAACCTGAATGTCCACAAATAAAATGTGGCCTATCTATACAACTGACTACTATTTGGCCATAAAAACAAATGAAGTACTGATACATGCTACAACAAGGATGACCTACAAAAGCCAGGTGTAAAAGAACACATACTGGGTAAATTCTATTTATATGAAATGTCTGTAGAGACAAATCTTTGGACAACAATTAGATCAGTGGTAGCTTTGCACTGAGAGTGGCAATAAGGAATGAATGAAAAAGGAACAGATTTCTTTTTTGGGTGATAAAAATATTTTTAAATTCCATTGCGGTGATGGTTGTCTAACTCTGTAAATACATGAAATTCACTAAGTTATATGCTTAAGATAGAGATATTTAAGAGATATAAATATTGCAATACAGTTGTTCTATATAAGTACTCAGCACAAAGGTTCTCATGGGAGGTACATTTTTCTTCTCTACCTAGTACCTAGTACAAAATACCTACTGTGCCTTCCTGCAGAGCAGTTTTATTTTTTCTTTCCCTTATGCAAAGTTTTCTATACATTCCCATTGTATCTTTTCTTTCCTTAATAATAATATACATAATGATACCAATAACATCTTAAAGACAATATAATAATTGCCAACCTGGTTACAAAAATCAGGTTATGGGAGGGGAAAAGGTCCCAGTACAGATCTGGAGACAGGAGTTGGGGCCAAAAAAGAGCAGAGAAAAATGAAAAGAAACCTAGTTACCACCTAATTACTATTGAGATTTAGTGAATACTAAGAAAAACATTAATTAGGTGCTTTCTAGCTATCCTCCACCAATATTCACCTTTAACTAACCTTAAAACAGATAACTACTTCATCATCACCATCAACTCATCTAACCAAATGAGAAAAATGGAAAAAGCTTATCTCATACCAATATACACTTTAGTATTCAAAAGAGAGAGTGTGAAGGAGAAAAATGTCCACAAGAAATGTAAAATATTTTTATTTCCTTTGTAAGCTTCTAATTACCTGGCTAAAAATATCTACCTATTTCACTTTCTACAGGTAAGCACAAATTCACAGCAGTTCTTGTACATGATCAGTTCATCACCACTGCATTCATACTGCCTCAGGATTCCATTGCAAACACCTACAAATTCCTATGGGAGGATAAATCCAAACTTTAATAAGATGCTAAGGAATATAAAAGGCCACCACTGAGAACATATTTACCTGCATCTGTCCTAACAGTCTTGGAACTAAGTGCAAACTATCTCCCTGGACTCCTCTAAACTATCATGAAAAGACAATGTTGATTAAGCAGTACCTAACCAGGCCTCCCCATTAGACTCCTGGTCTTTAAGAAAAAGAGTTTGATCAAAAGCAATACCAAGTCACAAGTCCAAGTGACTAGCCCATTCCCCTGACAGAGCCAAGAATCCTCTGTGACCCAACTCTACTTGTGTCAATAGCCCTATCTGTGTTCCACACCATTGTTTTGTGTTCCAGCCACTGTCCTCAGTGCTGTTCTTCTGGAACTCCCAAAACATTTTATTTATTCTTCACATGTCATGTCACACACAGTTGATTTATAAACAGACTTTATTTCATGGGACCACCATATTGTCAGAGACAACAACTGTGTACAAACACTGGGAAAAAATACGAAAGCATCAAGAAACACGCACCAGACCCAGGCATGGTGGCTCACGCCCATGATCCCAGCTACTTGAAAGGCAGAGATAGGAGGATCATGATTCAAGGCCAGCCTGCAAACAGTCAGCAAGGCCCTATCTCAAAGAACAAAACAGGCGAGTATGAGGTTGGCCCATGCAAAAGATACAGATCCTATCAAAAAGCAAACTAAAGCAAAAAGAGCTTGTGGCATAACTTAAGTGTAAGAGCACTTGCCTAACAAGCATGAGGCCTTGAATTCAATCCCCAATACCACCAGATAAATAAATAAATTAAATGAATAAGGAAGGCGGAAGGACAGAGGGAAGAAGGGAGGGAGAGAGAGAAGGAGAAGCACATACCCACATTGAATTGTTAAATCAGGGAACAGGAGACCACAGTAAAGCCAAATTTCTACATTTCATGAGATGGGTCCAATTTACAGTATCTCCTTACGAGGTTGCCTCCAAACGTGCAGCAGGTCATAAAGTTCACAGATAATTTAAAATTTTTAAAGGACATGGTCAATGTGCCACCAACTTTTTTGAATCTCAAATTTTTCCTCCATTCCAAATAGCAAACAGTTTATAATGATCCAGCAGTTTGCAATTCCGCAGAATACTTAAAATGACAGAGCTGTCATCACAAAGATCCAGTGGTGCAGGAGTTAAATCCATTAGGCGGAAACAAAAAGAAGGAAATTGCTTCCTTAAGAGAACAACATAAGACCCCCTTCTATCCATTAGCATAAATCTTTTCATTAGGAATTTAAGAGAAAACACTCATTGGATGTTACCAATCATCAGGTAGCTGTGGGACCACATCCTGCAACAGAGACATTTAGGTGCTGCTCTCTGCTCTAGAAACACAAAACCAAAATGTGCTGCTCATTCCATGCCAGGTGAAAGCTCCACTGGATTAGTAACCACAAAGGGAATGGCGGAGCATCATGGATCTCAGAAAATGAGAGAGAAACATTGACAAACTCCAAAATTAGGACAGTGAATGTTCACAGAAAAACAAAAAAAGCAACAGAGGAGGATTTTTTATTTTTAATCATTAACATGTACTTCTGATCAAAGGAAAATCACATACAGTTTTTAAAAAGAACAATACTGAACAACAAACGATTTCTGCAACATTTTACCCTCTGAGAGGTTAGGTAATGCAGCCTAAGTGACAGGAACACCTTTCTCTGTGTTGGGAAATAGAGGGAACAGTCCAGGCAGGTTTTCCCTCTACCCCACTGCCTGCCAGCTGAGCTGTCAGTCCTGCCCTGCCTGTGGACTCTGACTCAGAATGAAGCTTACACCATCATCTCTTCTGTGCTCAAACCTTGGGCTCAGACTGGAAATACACCATCAGCTCTCCTATGTCTCCAATTGCTAATCTTGAGTCTTCTCAGCCTCCATAATCACATAAGCCAATTCCTTACATCGAATCTCTTTATATGGAAACATGTATCTCTCTTATTGGTTCCAAACTAAAAAACAGGGAGCCGGAAGTATAACAATATTTACTGAATACCTACTATGTGTATGAATCCCATTATCACATTTAAATAAAATTTTGTGTAACTTTCCTAATAAACCTATGGCAGGATGAGGAAACTGAGGCTCAGAGAAACTGGTCCAGTCCTCCCAGCCAATAAACAGCAGCCTGGGACTGGAGTTCAAGTAGTCACATGCACCTAAGCAAAGCCAAGCCACACTGCTGTGCTTTCAGTCTCAACAGCTGTATACAATATTTACTTTCTTCTTTCACAACCACTTTTGCCATTATCCATATCTATAACTACCCCCTCACAACACCTCCAGAAGTCTTCAGAGTAGACTACATGGTAAAATTATGCAAGAGACAAAAAAGCAAAATTTATTAGAATCAGATCAAAACCAACTGTAAATGCACTCTAGAGGGAGATCCCTGACATACACCATTCTTAGAGCATGGGCTGTCATGCCTTCTGGCTCTGGGCTCTGTGTTGCAAAGGTGAGGTTCTCTACTGGATGAGGTGTTACTATTGCGTGTTACCACAACCAAGGTGAGAGAAGCCTGGGCTAGGGAGAGAAACACAAAAGTGTTTCAGAGACAGTCTTAAAGGATATTTTTTTAAATGAACACCAGACTCCTAAAAAAGCAAGATAAATTCTAGTGTGAGTAAATGTAACAGTTTGGATCCTGAATGTTTCCCAAAAGCCCATGTGATAAAGGATAGCCCCCAGGGTGGTGCTATTTAGGAGGTGATGGAATATTTAGGAGGTGGGGCCTAGGAAAACGAACTTAGGTCACTGGGGTTTGCCTTATAGGAGATAGTGAGACCTGAGCCCCTCCACTTCTCTCTTTCTCTTTCTCTTTCTCTCTCTCTCTCTCTCTCTCTCTCTCTCTCTGTATGTGTTTGTGACAGGGTCTCACTATATAGCCCAGGCTGGCCCAGAACTCACTATGTGGCCCAAACTGGCCTCAAACTTCAGATATTTCTGCTTCAGCCTCTCATGTGCTGGGACTACCACACCCAGCTTTCCTGCCTCTTGTTTGTTGGCTGGCAATGTGACCACTATGTGCTCATTCCCTGATGTGCTCCCTTACCACAGGCCCACAGCAATGGGGCCAGTCAAACATGGACTGGAATCTCCAAAATAAAGCTGCTCTGTTTCCATGTTAATTATCTCAAAGATTCTATGAGAGAACATTCATTAACACAGTAAACCTTGGATATGTTAAACCGAACAGGAAGGGAAGTTCGAAATTAGAAAAAAAGAAGATGCTGTAATAACACATACACACAGCCAGAGAGAAGCTAAAGAGACAATTAAGGAAAATGTTAGGAACTCAGAAAGTGAGGTGGTGTTGACTATTGTTTCCAGAATGAAAAAACAGTAACATTTTGTGGTTCGAGGCCAGCCCAGGCAAACAGTTCACAAGACCCCATCTCCAAAATAGCCAGAGCAAAATGGACTAAGGTGTGGCTCAAGAGGTAGAGTGCCTGAAAGCCCTGAGTTCAAAAAACAAATAAATAAATAAAGTATATAAAGGGGTTTCTGATAACCAAAACTCAAAAATGTCCCTATCACAGGAGTGTTCTATTCTGTGGGAGATT
Organism: Castor canadensis; assembly: GCF_047511655.1. Taxonomy (NCBI): domain Eukaryota; kingdom Metazoa; phylum Chordata; class Mammalia; order Rodentia; family Castoridae; genus Castor; species Castor canadensis. The sequence continues at coordinate 56,577,592 of NC_133398.1, read as the reverse complement.
TTGTTTGTCTGTTTCATTTTTTTCAGAGTCTTGCTATGTAGCTCAGGCTGGCCTCTAACTCACTATGTGGCTCAAGCTGGCCTTGAACTCAAACCCTCCTGCTTCAGCTTTCTGAATACTTAGATCACAGGTGTGTGCCAACAGCAGTCACTTCTGAGCACTGTTTTCTGGTGATCATTCATGCTAACGTTAAAATATCTAAAACAGTTAAACAAGAGCAATTTTTATGCAAACAGATCCGCAGATCAAATGAACAGAATACAAAGCCCAACAACTGAGTGTTACCATTTTAATGAACTTATTATTCTATAAAAGAGGTACACGTGGAAAATTTCTTTCCTTCATGGTCTTAGCAAAGGTTCTAGGACATGTGGTGGGTTACCAGTTTTAGGCTGGAATGAGATAGGGATCTAACTTAACTTCAAATGGTTAACTTCAGATTTAATTTCTTCTCTTTTATGTAATTTCATTTTTGAAAAACTAATAGATGTTAGAAGACTCTTTGGTGTCCTTTCAAATGTTCCAAAGGTAAAGCCACTATGAGCTGGGGACACACAGTGCTAATGTGTACTGCTCACGGTCTGGTCAGTATCCACTCAGACCTGTTACCTCTGTGAGGTGGGACCTCTTGCTGATGTGTCTGGGTTCTGGTGCACTGCTGGGATCAGCAGCACCTCCCCTGGTGAACTCCAGTCATCAGCTGCACCACGCCAACACTGTCCCATCCCCAGACAGTCTTTCCTCTGCAGCCTAAGCCCAGTTCCTGCCAGCACCCAGGGTGGAGCTGCAGCACCAGGATTGTAAGACAATGATAAGATTTCTAGGTGGCAATGACTCACTAAACTTACAAGCATTTTTTAAAAGTCATAATGAGTACAGGAAAAACAAATTGCTTTTTCTCACTCTCACACCTCAATTTCAAACACAGAAAACATCTGTAACCCTGAAACATGCAGGAATTTCACCCCACCTCAAATGAGCAATCAGTTGTGCAGCTCTCACCAGCTGCGTGTCCTCTGATTCCTTTCAATTCTGATGCTATCTACCTGAGGTAGTGTCAGATCCCACAGGCTCACAGCTCAGTCCCCAGGCTGTCTCCTCCACTTCAGATGCCAACAGTAAGCCTGTGCAATACCTGTGCTTCTGATGAACCAGCTATGAATCAGGGTCCCCACAGCCCTCAATTTGGGTTTGATTCATTTGCTCAAGCTGTTAACAGAATTCAGGCAAATACATTTATTGGTTACTTATAAAAGACATCACAAAGGATGTGGGCGAAGAGGATGTGCAGGGCAAGGTGTGAAAGAAGGGGTTCGACTTCCATGCCATCCCTGAGTGCTACCCTCCAGGAAGCCAAGGAACCCTCTGAACCCTGTCCTCTTGAGTTCCTTGGTGTCCTCTTGGGTTATGGAGACTTTCCTACAAGGCATGACTGAAGAACAGACAACCGTGTCAAAATGTGATTGGACAAAAAGGGTGTGATCGAGTGCTAAGAGACTGAGTACGGAAACCCACAAGGCTATCATTGGGATTCTTTTTTTCGGACTCTCTGTGCAGTATTCTCTCCTTCCAGGTATGGAACAGGATCCCTTCTGAATAGGAGTCTTCCAATCTACTACCAGACAAGGTAGGTCAGACAACTTCTCTGTAGCTATTGCCTGGAGTAGGGATAAGAAATTCCAGTTTCTATGGTCTGACTTGGGGAGATACTCATGAGCCAGGAAGCACAGAAAAGAATGAAAATATTTACCATATACCTACATAAACAGATTGTCTTCCAAAACACAGTATGCAAAGGGAGGGAAAAACAAACAACTCTATAGAGAAGCTGAGCAAAACAACCTCCAGCCCAGTGATCAAGTTTAGCATCAACAGTGCTCAGACCTGTGGACATCAAGTTCCTTTAATATGTCAGCAGCCCTTTACCTCTGTGGTCTTCCTCCCCAAAACACATGACCTCAGTCAAACCATAAAGAAAAAAAAAAGTGCAGGTAAATATCAATTAAGGGATATTTGACAAAATAACTCAAAATAACTCACAGTAGTCCTTAAAACTGTCAAGGTCATCAAAAGCAAGGAAATCTGTCAAACTGTCACAATCAAGACAGTGCAAGGAGACATAACTACTAAAACATAATGTAGTACGCTAGTTGGGATGGTGAGATAGAAAAGGAACACTATATGAAAAGTAAAGAAATCTGAATAACAGAATTATGTATCTGTGTTGGTCAGTTTTCCATTACTATAACAAATTTCTGAGACAAATAAACTTAAAAAGAAGAAAGGTTTACTTTAGATCAGTTTTAGAGGTTTCAATCCATGCCCAGTTGGACCATTGCTTTTGGGCCTGTGATGTGTCAGTATATTCAGAAGTGTGCAGGGCAAAGGAAGCTCTGCACCTCATGGCATCCAGGAAGCAAAGAGAGAAGAGAGGCCAGGGTCCCATAATCCCCTTCAAGGGCACACCCCTAATGATCTAAAACTTCCCACTAAGACCCACCTCTTAAAGTTTCCACCACCTTCCAAGAGTACCAAGCTGAGGACAAAACCTTAACACATGGGTCTTTGGGATACACTGCAGATCCAAACAACAGCAGTATCCACATGGACTATTAATTGTGACAAATGTTAATATGCTAAATTAAGAAACAAACCAGGGGTGGGGATATACAGGGTCCCTCTGCAATATTCTCACAATAATTCTGTACATCTGAAACTGTTCCCAAATAAAAATGTTAGTTTTTTAAAATCCTAATTATGATTAAATTTTTTAATAATACATTCAACAAAGAAAAATATTAAATTCATAATTCTAACATGAAAATATCAGTTTGAGGAAAATATCAGTTTGAGAAAAATATCTATAGAAAATATGACAAAAAGATTAAATATTACAGATTTAAAATCCATAAAAACATAAGAGGTCAGGGGTGATAGTGCATGCCTATAATCTAAGCACTCAGAACATTGAGGCAGAAGGATCACGAGTTCAAGCCAGCCTGGGCTACCTAGCAAGACCCTGTCTAAAACAAAAAAAAAAAGCAACAAAACAAAATGAGAACAAGAGAAACACTGAGAAAAAGTTAAGCAGGTTAGAAGACCAGAAGTTATACAAATGGATCATACCAAACAATGAGAACAAAGAAAAATCTACAACACTCAAACAGATATCATTTAAGGAGCAAAAGTATTTTCAAATAATATCCAGCGGTGATAATGCTATAGTTTAACCACTTCACTTACACAATATTGGTAGCCATGTAAAACTGTTTCAGAAGTACTCCAGACTGCACGACCCATAAATTCACAAGTCGAAGCCCTAACTCCCCAATGAGCTAATATTTAAAGATGGGGCCTTTAGGAGAGTATGTTTAGATGAAGTCACAAGAATGAGGCCCTCATGATGAAATTAGCACCTTTATAAGAAAAGATCCTATAGAGCTTGCACATTCTAGACCCCCAGCCATGATGGTATGCTTATCTCAGACTTCCAATCTTCAAAATGTTAAGAAAATAAAATTATCATTGCTTAAGCCACCCAGTGTATTGTATTTTGTTATGGCAGTCAACTAATACAGAAATCTAACTAACACAGAAAGACAATTTGAGAGATATAAGGAACAATAAGCATATTCATCCTTTTCAATCTAATAATCCTATATCTGTGACCTTAACCTTTAGAACTAATTCAAACATATAACAGCTATACACATGAAAATATGTATTACTTAGTTATAAGTTTTTAATCCAGTATCAACTTAAGTGGCTAACACTGGAGACAAGCTGAATAAATTGTAGTATTCTCTTTGATCACTGGATTAATTGAGTCATTTAAAAATATTACAAAAAATATATAGGCTTATAGTAAATATTTATAATAAAACTGAGTGCAAACCAAAACCAAAAATCTATAAGACAAGTAGGCACATGAATAAACATGGGCAAGTATTAAGAGGGTTACCAATAAACAAAATAATTTCTTGGAAAACCTTTTATTTTACCTAATGTTGCAAAAATGATACTTAAAATATACTTGAGAGTAGTGTTATATACTTTCTTAAGCATAATCACACTATTCAATTTCAGAGCTTTGACTTTTTCTTCTGATAATGGCCACTACTCTCAAAAAACTTAGAATGAAATATTTATGCTTTATATATGAGACCCATCAATTTTTCCCTACAATATAATTTTTATTATATTATTACTTACATAGAGATGGTTTCCAAGGCATCTTCAAAGATGTCCTGAGAGGGAATAAAAAATACAATGAGTTTCTTAGGAATCAAGAATTCCATTTGCAAAAAAACAAAATGAGTATTACTCAACCCTGACTAGTGGAATTCCCTTCAGAGGAATCTGTGTAACCTTACTGAGATTTTTTTTTTAATTGTAATTAAGACTGGTAGACTACTCAGCCTATAAATCAAACTGGGCTTATTTCAATACAGATGACGTCTTTAATGGAGTTATCTTTCACTCCTCAGTCTCACTCACCCCAGGTACTAAATATAACAAAGAAATAACAGAACCTGCCCAAGTTGCTCTTCGCATTCTCCAGTCAAGTCAGCATCCTTGGACCTTCATTTCAGATCTACCTGAACTACCCTCCAAGCTCATCTTCCTGCCACCAACCTTCCTTCCAGTTCAATCTGTACCACAGAGACAGCCTCTTCCTCCATGCCACATGTCTGTTCAAATCTACAACAGGAGACACATAGTCATATGTACTCATAAACACACATACACTGCACACTCATACACACTAACTCACACCCAACTCAGGCACACACACATACCTTCACCCAGGACACACACATGCACTATAGCTCCCTATAGCTGCAAAAATCAACCTGTGCTCCTCATCTGGGTATTTGGGATCCACCATGACCCAGCCTAACCCTCAAAGCAATCTCCTCTCTACAAGCCTATGCTATTACCATAGCCCAAGTCACAACCTCGCAGGTCTCTCCACTCCTCCAGCTCTTCACACCCTCCATTCAGTCCTTCATACAACAGCCATTAGTGTTCTTTTCTTTCTCTTCTTTTAATAAGCACATGCCATTCCACTACTCTAGCCCACTTTAAGGGCTTTCCACTGCACTTGGAGTGAACCCAAATTCTTTCCCACAATCTTCAGAGCGCTTGAAGGCCCCCTTGGCCTCTGACCACCTGCTCCACACTCCCTCCACTTCAGTCACAGAATGTTCATTCTGCTCCTTAAACACTCCATCTTCATCTCATACTTCCCTGCATCATCCCTCTTCATTAGAATGCTCTTCACTCCACCCTCCCCATGGCTGGCTTTCTCATGATTGGGTTTTTGGCTCAGACACAACTTCCCGGAGCATATGGTCTTTGATCATCCTAACTGAAATGACTAAGAATAGCAGCTTATGGTTTCTCACTATCTGATTTATTTCATCCACGATACTTATCATGATCTCTAGTCATCTGCCTGTGTACTTGGTTACTGTCTCCATCAGGAGAGGCTCTTATTTATTACACACACACACACACACACAATCACCAGGGCTTGGCACAGAGATGGTGTCCAACAAATACTTGTTTAATGAATGAAAAAATTGAACTTGAATTGTCAGTGTATAATAGAAACTTTAGAAACTGCGCTTGCTAAAAAAAAAAAAAAAAAGCACTGGCTTCTTACACTTGGGCCAACAAATGAAGTAAAAGAGCAGGAGAGAAGCTTTGCTGCTCTGTCTCCATTTTGTTTCTGTCTTTGGTCTAAGCCATTCATTCACCTTGTAGCCACCTTGGAATTCAGGAAGGACATGACTGATCCAGAACATCTTTATATGGAGGGACAGAGGAAACGACCCCAAAGGAAAGGGACATCAGAACCTCCACAGGTCAGAGCACCACACTCATCAACCCTTCCCAGTGCTGCTGCAGGGTTGGTTCTCACTCCTCCAGTGATCATCATGAGCTGGTTCCTCTTATACCCTCAGTGCTAGGTAGACTAAAACATGGACTGTAGTTAAAATAGGTAGTTAAGCAGCCAGATTCCTTCCCGTGTGAGGGAATTAGGACCAAAGAAATGTGACATAGTAACAGCAAAGCCCTTCCTTGAAGGTAGCTGATCCCCTCCCGCCCCATTCCCATGAGGTGCCAACATTGAGAGGCTCCTACCCTTGGGCCTGGTATGGCAAACATTTTAGTGGAACCACACCTTACTCCTAATCAAACATTGCCTTCTAATGGAACCTAGCTTTTTCAAGAGCCCATGTTGACTCAATGGCTGGAGTCACAGGCCATCATACTCTTTGCTTTCCACTTGATAGCCAGGCACTGTATTTTATACTTCAGAGAGTCAGCAAATCATTGCTGGCTGGCTGGCTGACTGGCTGGCTGAGCACACTTGTCTCAAGGAGGAAGGTCCTTACCTTGAGCAGTTTCATTATGCACCTGGGAAGGATGGCTGGGGACAGCTTCCAGGTGCCAGGCTAGCACCTGAGGGCCCACTGCCTACTGGAAAGGTAGCCTCAAACCTACCCTTGCTCCCAGGCAGATGGGAGCCCTGTCACAGAAACTGACATAGAGTAAGGAAAGGAGTGAGTGCTAGATATACTACTAGGGTTTTTCCAAACATTTTGCACTTGAATTTGTCACATTCTGAGTAGCAAAAATGCATGCAAGCTCAGTTAAATGACAGCAGGTTCTTAACAAAGGCTTATTTAATTTAAGACTCTCAAAATAATAAGGACCAGATGTGGTGGTGCACAACTATAATCACAACTACATGAAAGACATGATCACTGTTTGAGGCCAACCTTGCAAAAAGTTAACAAGACCCCATCTCAACAAACAAGTCAGGTGTGATGGTGGTGTACAACTCTGTAATCCCAGCTACGCTGAAGGCATAGGTAGGAGGATCATGGTTCAAGCCATCCCCAGGCAAAAAGCACACCCTATCTGAAAAATAACTAAAGCAAAAAAAGGTCGGGGGGTGGGGGGGTGGCAAGGGGAAGGTGACTCAAGTGGTAAAATGCTTGTCTAGCAAGTGCAAGGCCCTGAGTTCAAAATCCCAGTACTGCCATAAGAAAAAAATAAAGGCGAAGAAGAAGAAGAATTTCAAATAACAAAGGCACTAATGATGAAAGTGTTTTCATTATTTTTATCCCTAGGGGAAAGAGACAAAAAGCAATGACACTAACAGTAATTTCAATATTCTATACTGACTTCCAAAGAGATCAAATAGAGTTACGAACTTTGCAGGCCTCCTTATCTGAACTGTAATTCATTTTTGGTATGAAAAGGAATGTGTGGCAAATATTATTCCATGAAAGAAAAGGAAGGAGGAAAAAGAAAATTATTCACAGCATATTCACAAAGTTGAATAACCTCTCTAGGACCGCCTCCTCCTCTTCTTCCCTTCTTCTATCCCTACCTTCATTTTCCCCTCCTTCTCATGTGGATGGTTTTGTGGTTCTCTAAGTGGAGGCTACCATGCTCCCATTTAATTGTGGCCCTTCTTTAGCAGAGGTGACGTGGTTGGATGGGGCTTGAGACAGCTTCCTCCTCAGTGAGGGCCACCCGACCTCAACCCCATGGCACCAGGCTCTCCTCACTAGGGTGTGCAGTCAACATTCCGTCCTGCTGACCAATGGCACTCACAGAACTCACAGCTGCTGAGAACTCTCACAGCACAGGTTCTGTGCCTGCTTCCAGGCACATCAGAGTCATTCCCATGGAGATGCAACATGAAAACGATGCCCTTGCTTCCTTCACTGGGACTAGGGCGGGGATCAAGAGCCACGGGTACTGGGGTACTGAGGACTGAGAACACTCCACACCATGGCATCTCTGCAAATCCAGATGTCCAAAACGAGAACCCAGACTTATATCATCATGCTTCATTGTTACCATAGCAACCCGTAGCAACATGCTGAATGCAAATCTTGTCACACTGAGAGAGTGCATTGCTAGGTAAAGGAATCATATAAGAAATGTGTGCCTGTTATAATCTGAATAAAGTATTGATCTTTCTAAATCAGGATTAATATAAAATATACTTTTATTATGTGTCCATGAAGTGACTTTTAGAAGACAGAGCAAAGATCATGCATACATATATACACATATATGTACATACATGCACACGTACAGATGCACACCCAGAGCTCTTCTGTTGAGAATAATTTTTCATCCTGCTCACATCTGCCAATTCCTTATAATTTACTTGCAAGCTTAAAAAATAGCCCATGGCCTTCCAAAGCATTTAAACCCCCAAATGGATACCAGGGGCTACCACCAGTTGCATCTTACAGGTAATGCTATATTACCTAATTAGCTATTTCTTCATTTCATTTGGAATAGGGAGCCTCAATGCTCTCTGGAAGGCAAATGCAAAAACCAGCTTCAGCAGCTGGTCACAGGGCATCAGCAGCCTCCCATCACCGAGTCACAGGGCAAAAGCAGCCTTCCCACCTCTTTTAAAGAATTAGCACCCCCAATGAGTCCTCTGTGAAACCTGGGCTGACCAGCAGAGCTCTCAGTCAAAGGGAAAGGAAGCCAGAGGGCCAGGGTTGGTGCTAGAGACCATGCTGAGGTCCCCTGCTCCCCTGCTGTCATGTGCTCTAGCTCTCACAGGAAACACAATGTGACCCTCTCAAGGTCTAAAAGATCAGACTCAAAGACAGTAAGCATACACAAAACTCACAGACACAAATATGAAGAAAGTGGCATAATTTATCTTCTGAACTTGCCTGGGTTTGTTAAATCTGATTTTTTATATGCTTAGTGAAAAAGCAAACAAAACATTCCAGAGGCTTTCAATTATTCAAAAATAAGGTTTTAAAATTTTTTTGCTGTTGTTTTGTTTTGGGGTTTTTTTGTTTTGTTTTGTTTGTGGCACTGGGGTTTGAACTCAGAGTCTCACCCTTGCTAGGCAGGTGCTGTCATGCTGTTACTGCTTGAGTCACTCAGACAGTTCCCAGGCCAGTCTCCAACTCCTCATAATCCTCCTGCCTCCACTCCCCAAGTGCTGGGATTACAAGTATACACCACCACACACCAGGTTAAATTTTTTGTATTGCAACAGTAAAGTCATATACCTGAAAAAAAGTATGACTTAAACTGGGCACCGGTGGCTCACACCTGTAATCCTAGCTGCTCAGGAGATGAAGCCAGCCTGGGCCAATAGTTCTAGAGACCCTATCTCAAAAATACCCAACACAAAAAAAGGCTGGCAGAGTGACTCAAGTGGTACGTGCCTGCCTAGCAAGCATTAGACCTCGAGTTCAAACTCTAGTACCACCCAAAAAGAAAGAAAGAAAGAGGGTAAAGTGTTAGGCAGTTCTGCCACTGGCGTGTCAATGCAATCACAGCATGACTTCTTCACAAGCAAGAAATACTCCTAGAAGTTTCCACAGACCTCAATGCAAACGTCTATGTGTCATGTACTCAAATATCTCAGGAGCAAGTTTGTCTCTTTGCCCTAAGCACAATCACTGTAAGTAAATACACATTAATGATTTAATTGCACTGTCAATGGAGTACTGTGGAAAGCATAGATTTATCTGGATGTAAATCCTAACTTCACCCTTCACCCTGGGCAAGTCTAGTCTTTTCAGTCCTCCATTTCCTGATGTGTAGGGTGGGGATTTTTTTTTTTTTAATTCATATGTGCATACAAGGCTTGGGTCATTTCTCCCTCCTGCCCCCACCCCCTCCCTTACCACCCACTCCGCCCCCTCCCTCTCCCCCCTACCCCCTCAATACCCAGCAGAAACTATTTGCCCTTATTTCTAATTTTGTTGTAGAGAGAGTATAAGCAATAATAGGAAGGAACAAGGGTTTTTGCTGGTTGAGATAAGGATAGCTATACAGGGCATTGACTCACATTGATTTCCTGTGCGTGTGTGTTACCTTCTAGGTTAATTCTTTTTGATCTCACCTTTTCTCTAGTTCCTGGTCCCCTTTTCCTATTGGCCTCAGTTGCTTTTAAGGTATCTGCTTTAGTTTCTCTGCATTAAGGGCAACAAATGCTAGCTAATTTTTTAGGTGTCTTACCTATCCTCACCAGGTGGGGATTGTTTAAGGATATTGGTGAGTTTGCATAGAACAGATTTCACTCAAAACAAGCTCCATAAACACAGCTCCATAGGGTATTCAGTTCTCACATAGGAAATAAGTAAGTTGACAAAGGAAGACAGAGCTTCTTCAACTCTTTTTCACATGAAAATCTAAGCCTCTCTGAGAAAGAAAAGAAGAGAAAAGAAATCTGGTGAGGGGATATTTGCACCAAATAGGTACTCCATCAAAAATGTTAACTGCCTTCTCTTCTCCATCTTAAGTTGCCTTTATCTCCTATTCTTTCACACACACTTCCTTCCTACACATGGATTGTCCAGCATGGAAAACATAACTAACCATTGCCGCACAGCCTCTTAAGTATCACAGGATCTCAGCTCACTAGAGCAGTACGTGAATGTGGCCAAAAAACTCAGCTTTCTGGGACTCCAGGCTCCTTAAGAGTAGAAACTCCTAAATTGTTTGAATTACACAGAAGTCCTTCTCAAGGCAGCTGTTTGTCCTTCTCACACTAAAATGAATACCTCGGGGAAGTTCAGAGGGACTGCACCCAAACAGAGTACCTGGCTTTTCCAAGTCTGCACCCTGAGTTGGACTAGGTTGATCCCCCATAGCTGGCTGTTGTTAGCACCAAGCAAAGAAAGCAGTATAAGCAAAAGTCCTTTGGAGTTACAATTTCTAGCCAAGCACAGGGAAGCCATGAGATTGTAAATGATCCACCAGATGTCGCTCTCACAAAAAAAAAAAAATTAACTGGATAGCAGGGCTTTATAGTTTCTACTATCACAGCATATCTTTAAAACTGAGCTAACTTTATAAAAGGAAAACTGTTTCACCTTTTTACACTTCATTACATAGAGTTGATTGCAGTCTAAAAGAGAAGTTAAATTCTATGGCCAGTGCTTTAAAAAAATCACGTACAGTCAAAATTAACATCGAGGCTGGAGGCGTGGTTCAGGCAGTAGAATGCCTGCCTAGCAAGTGCAAGGCCCTGCGTTTACACCTCAATACTACAAAGAAAAAAAAAAAAAAAAAAAAACTAACATTGAGTTCACCTCAGTGGCTCAAGTCTGTAATCCTAGCTATTTGGGAGGAAGGATACAAGGCCAGCCCAGACAAAAACTTTGCAAGACTCCATATCAACCAATGGCCAGGCGCAGTGGTGCCCACCTGTCCCAGAAAGGTCACTGTCTAAGCTCACCCAGCCATGAAGTGAGACCCCCATCTCGAAAATAAGTAAATCGAAAAGGGTTGGGGGTGTGGCTCAAGTGGCAGAGCACCTGCCTAGCAAGTGCCAGGCCCTGAGTTCAAATCCCAGTACTGTCAAAAAAAAATTGAACAAATACACAGTTTTGGACATAACCCCATAGGGAAATGAGTATGTACAAACATAAAATATGAACTTTAAAATATGGTATATAGTGAAGAATGCATATGCAAAATGCTTTTATAATTGCATATTGTTGAATTTGTTTAACATAAATGAGCAAATTATTTTACTCTCCTGTTCATATTTCTCAGCTATTATCATTATGGCTGTTAAGCAAACCTGTAATTCAGTGAATATGTCAAGCCCCCATCCTCTAGCACTAATCCTACCTAACCTACATCATCTATAGTTAACAGAAAATAATGAAGGCATACTATTTTTGTAGGGAAATAATTTTACACAAAGCAAACAACAACAAATAGAACCAAGATGCTTAGTTTCAACATTTTAAACTATTTAATTTTGAAACTACACTGATGAAGGTATTTTTAAATTAAAAGGAATAGTGTTTATATAGATTCTTCCATGAGTAAATAATCAGAAAGTCCATCTATTAACACCCTGGCACTATGCTGGATATTTATATGCTTACTTCTAATTTGCAAATAATTCATTAAAAAGTAAGTCTTTTACCTCCACAATTACCACTACCACTAACCTGTTCTGATAACAAAAAGAGCAATGACAATTGAGTTTGAGCAGCTAGTATAACTCCTTAACACATACCAACTCCTTAAATCTTCAGAAGTACCCTATAAAATAGAACTATTGTGATGTAAGAATGAGGAAACTAAGTCTCAGAAAGATGTAATTAACTTACCCATAGCTGAGGCTGTTTTCCCATCTATGTAATGGGGAGAATCCCACTTGATTTATAGCATTGATGGGAGTTTTAAAACTGAGGTCATATATTTAATGTATCTAGCACAATGTTGACACACTCAGTAAATAATCTCTCCTGTTATCATTAAAGTGGTCCTACAGTTAAAGTCTCCAAGTGGGGCTCAGGGATAAGCACAAAGAAGCTTCCTGCACCAACTTGTTCCACTTTCCAACTTTCTAGTTGTAGCAAAAAAAAGTCAAGAGTCTGCATTCTCTTGCTAGGAGCTCTGCATGTCAACGTTAACTGTCTTAAAAAGAGACCAAGGAACCTTGTCATGTAATGAGTGCTCAGAAGAGGCAGTTCCTGAAGAAAAATGCTTCATAGTGTGACCCCAACCTGAGACACCCCATAATGCAAGAGACAAGCTCACATGCTTGGGATCACCCTGCCTGCGTGCAAATCCCAGTTTCATTACCCACCAGCACTGTGACCTTGAGCAAACTATTTTCCTTCCTAGTGCCTTAGTTTCCCATCTCTCTGGGCTGTTCATGGATCAAATGCTACTTGAAACAAAATCCTTCTGTAGAAAACATGGGTTGTTATCATTATTACCATGGCAACCTGAACTTCCTCTGCACACTGCTGAGTGGTACTACAAGGTTACAGAGTGGACAGGGCACAACACTTGGGACCAAGAATCTTGGTTCTGCCTCCTCTCACAGACATGTCCTGATGCCCCCAGGTCAGTCAGTCTAGCACTGCAGGGGTCAGCAAACAACCACCTGAGGGCCAAATCCCACCTGCTGCCTATTTTTGTAAATAAAGTTTTATTGGAACACAGCTATACTCAGTCAACTTACATATTGACTAAGGTTGCTTTCCTGTAACAACCACAGAGGTGAGCATTGCAACTGAGACCATCTGGCCCACAAAGCCAAAAATAGTTATGCTCTGTCCTTTCACAGAAAAAAGTTTGCCTATCTTTTTCACAACTGGATGAAATACTAGATTTCCTTCTCTACACCACTGACAGTTTTGAGGATAGAGTGAAAAGGAGACATGAAAAAATCTATAAGGTTTCAAGGGTTAACAAATAGAAGACATTATTTACACCCCCCCCCAAAAAAAAGTCACTGCCTTAAAGTTTTAAACTCCAAGAGAAGCTAATGCTAAGAGCATGGACTAGAGTCCCACCATCAGCTCCATCACTAACTATGTGTGGCCTTTGATGAGCTACTTAGCTTCTCCAAAATTCATATTCATCATCTGTAGAACAGGAATAACAATAGTACCAAACTTGTGGGGCTGAAGGAATTAAACGAGCTGCAGGTAGCATTTGGTGGTGCCTGAGCCATAGTAAGTACTGAATAGTATCAGCTCTCAATAAATTATTACTTTCATCATAATACTACAGGGAAAAGTTGTGTCCAAACATTGAACCATTCAAACAGAGATACCTTCTTATGGTATCTGCTCTCACAGGGCAAAGCACAGATGAGAAGAGTTGTAGTCTAGTCCCCTGGAGTCATCCAAAAGAAAAAATGCTAAGACATTGATAGATATGTTTGGGTCAAGAACAAATCCTCCTTCACTTCCACCAGCATGCCTCTCGACAGCAAGAAATTTTCAGCAAGAAGCTAAATGCCTACCTACACATTTACATTTTGTAGAAAAATAAATAAATGACACACTAAAACAAATTAACTAAATCAATGCCATTATAAGTGAAATGCTGACATTTTGGTTTCTAACCAGAAGTAATTAAATATGGAAACTTATTCAAAACTAACAGAAAGGAGAGAGACTGCCAGGGGAAATAATTAGTTTAACAGAACATGTCATTAATATCTCAAATCTCATATACATTATTCATTAAAATTAATTAAAAATTATACACATGCTAAAAGATGAATAATAAAATTCTGGTAAAAACAAATGTGTTAAAGAGGTTTTTTTGTTTGCTTGCTTTGTTTCTTGTGGTAAGCTTGAACTCGAGGCTTCATGCTTGCTAGGTTGCTAGGCAGAGGGAAGGCACCAGGGGACTTTGAGGCTGGCAGAAATGTTCTCTTAATCTGGACAGTAGTAGGTTTATATATTTAAGTCAATCTGTGCACTTAACATGGGTGCATTTTATTGCATTTAAATTACACCTTGATGAAGCTGGTTCTTTAAAAAAATGGGAAAAGTAAATATTAAACTTATCCACATGAAATTTGTTAATCATGCTAAAACTGCCGAAGCTGCTGCTGCCACAATAGTGCTTTCACCTCCACTGCACTCTTCATGTGCCAAGCACCGTCCTGTCCTACAAGCATTTTTTTTAGGGGGGGAAGTGGGACTGGGATTTGAACTCAGGGCTTCATGATTGCAAAGCAGCCACTCTACCTCCATTTTGCTCTGATTTTTTTTTTTTTGGAGATGGGGTCTTGCAAACTATTTGCCTGGGCTGGCCTTGCAAAATCTCAGCCTCCCTAGCAGCTAAGGTTACAGGTGTGAGCGACAAGTGCCTGGCCCGGCATGCTCTTATATATATTATTTCATTTGTTCTTCATAACCACCCTCTGAAGGAGCTTATTATTATCCCCAGTTTACTGATATTGAAAGGGGCACAGAAAGGGTAAGTTGCCCAAGGTCATAAAGCACGTGAAGTGGTGGAAACAGTACTCAACCCCAGAGTCCAACTTCACAATCTGTGATCTACAATCAGTTCTCTTAGAAACAGCTTTTTAAACTGCTTCGATAAGCAGCTGGCAAATTCAACCAGCTGAGCTACTTGATAAAGTGAACTTCACCAGGCTGAGCGAGAACTATAGAGATACTCCACCTCCTCTTCACAACCTGTCTCTCAAACACAATTACAAGATTAGGTGTGGGGCTATTTGTTCATGTCTGCCCTCCTTCCAGATGCAGGGATCATGAGGCAGCAAATATAATACACAGTGCTACACACTGCAGCTGTGTCAGGAATACAATGCGAAGGAGTGAGTAAAGAATGAGTGAGTGTGCCGGAAATACGCCAATGCTTTATTTATACATCAGGTGTGATACAGACATGAATTCTATTCATGTGTGCATATATATATACTATTGTTTTTTAAATGAATATAGAGGTTATTATGATCGATAAGCCATACAACTGTATTGAATATCTCAGTTCTCTGTCACTGTAGGGAGATCATATATATATATACATATATGTATAGCACATCTGTGCACCACACATTATGGGCTTTTCATTTTTTGTGCTGTCACATGTAACCTGACATTTCTCTAAAACAGGTGCAATTATCATTACAGAGCAAATACATGGTTTACACAGAGGACTGACTCAGCCTGAGCACTCACCCAATCAAGTTACAAGAACTGTTTTGTTTTGTTTTGTTTTCTCTTTCTGACTCAGAATTTTGCTACATTAGCCAGACTGGGGTTCCAACTCATAATCCTCCAGCCTCAGCCTCCCAAGTAGCTTACATTACAAGGAGGCACCACCACACCCAACTTCAAGAGAACTTTTAAAAATAGACAGAATTCAGCCAATCAAAATCTCAACAGAACTGGAGGTGTGGCTCAAACGGTAGAGTGCTTGCCCAGCAAGTGCAAAGCTCTGAGTCCAAACTCCAGTACCTCCACCACCACCCACCCCAAAAAAAATCCCGACAGAATTTTCAGTGGAACTGACAAGTAGTTCTAAGGTTATTTGGAAGGAAAAAATGTAACAGCAATTGCCCTGACAAATCAAAACTATGGAGATGGCACAGGAATAGATCAACAGAACATAATAAAGAGTACAGACACAGACTTCTATACACACAGAAATTTATTTCACATTCAGTTAATATTTTACATTGGCAAAAGAATGATGTATTATTTAAAAAATGATGACAAGGAAATTGGTTATCCATTGGAGTAAAAATGAAAGTAAACCCACATACAAATTTCTAAATGGGTGAAAGAGAAAAATATAAAAATAATAAATGAATGTAAATGTAAGTAATCTTGAAATAGGGGCTGGAGGTGTAGAGCATGTGCTTCATGGGTTCAATCCCCAGGAAGAAAGAAATACAGACAATCTTTCTATACAAGATACTAGAACCAGAAGCCATACAGAAAAAAGATTAGGCTATATAAAAATTTTAAACTTCTAAGACAAGCAACAGACTAAAATAACTAAATTGCCTTTAGGAGGCAAAAAAATATTATTCAAAATGTAAAAAGAACTTTTGCAGATCAATAAAAACAGATAGCCAAAACTAATGCATAAATGATATAACATGTAGGCTTCACAGCATGCTGAAGAAGAAATCCAATAGCTGGGGCTAAAGGTGTGGGCTCAAGTGGCAGAGTGGCTCCCTAGCAAGCACAAAACCCTGAGTTCAAATCCCAATCCCACCACCACCAAAAACCAAAAAAAAAAAAAGAAGGCTAGATATCCAATAGCCAATAAATTTGGAAATGTGCACTTAAAAGTGGTATTACTGGGATGAGGATATAGCTCAGTGGTAGAGCACTTGTCTAGTGTGTGCAAAGTCCTGAGTTTGTTCCCTAGCACCAAAAATTTAAAAAGTGGTTTACTCTTGCCCATATGACTGGCAAAATTTTATAAGACTGACACTATCCAGTTGGCAGAAGATGCTAGAAAATGAGCATATTCTGTTGGTATGGTCTACTTAGATGTCAGTCTTCAAGTATCTGAAATACATTTTAAGTGCACATATACTGACACAGTAATACTACTGCTATGATTTCATACAGTTAAAATATTCATGCACAAGGTACATCTATATCATATACACTGTATTATGAAAAAACAGAAATTACCCAAATAATCTTCAGTAGGAAAGTAGTTAAATTATTACATAGTACAATTATATTACCCAATTTCTTCAGTCATTATATAAACAATTTTTGAAAAAGTAGAATTAGCTCTAAGAAATATTAAAGTCAAAACCCTAAGTCCTGGGAGAGAAGTACAGTGTAAAACCCCATTTATATTAATAAAACTCAGATTTGTATGTGAGCTTGTGTAACAAATAATAAATAACTAGAAGGTCATAACAAAACCCTAATGCTGGTTTCTTCTGAGGGGGAGAAGAGAGAGAATGGTAAACAGAAAGATCATGTTTTAGCTTCTGAATGATTTAAAACTTTTATGAGAATGCTTTCAGTTGTTCTTTTTTATTTTTTGGTGTTGCTGCATTTGAACTCAGGGCTTTCTACTTGCAAAGCAGGCCCTCTACCAGCCCTATGTAGTACTTCTGTAATATAAAAAGTGGGAACAATTTGAACAATATAAAAGTTACAGTTACAGTATTACTTTAAGACAAGGGGACCCCACACACCTAGAGAAAAGTTCAGGCAAGATGAAATGTAAGGCAAAATAACACTGCAACTCTGTTACAGAAGCCAGTTCCTTTCACAGCAAGTGTAAGTGAGCGGCACTTTCAGACAGCTTTTTAAAAGAACTTTATTTTGAAGTAATTTCAAACTTACAGAGAAGTTAACAGAATAAGAACAGTACAAGCAACACTTGAGTGCCACTTATCGAAGTCCACCTATCCTTGACATTGTACCCCATTTGTTTTATGCTCTTCTCCCTTTCTCCCTCCCTCCCTTTCCTTTCTCCCCTATTTAGCTACACAGTTGTTGGTTTTTTTTTCTGAACCACTTGAGAGTAGATTACAAAGTATCAACAGGTGAATGTGGTCTTTTATCTCTAAACACTTCAGGGTGTTTCCTAAACAGAAGGCTATTCACTGACATAACACACTACAGTTACCCTCTTCTGTAAATTAAACTACTTTACACTACTGCCCATATTCCAGTTTTGTAAACTGACCCAACAATGTCCTTCACAGCATTTTTTTTTTCTCCCACAGTATAGGATCTGGTCCAGGGTCAGCTATTGCATTTAGCTTTTTTTTTTTTTCTCCTTTAATCTAGAACATTCTCACATCCTTCTTTATCTTTGATAATATCTTTTATACTTTTAGAAAGTATAGCCTCCTCTCTCTTTTTAAAATAACCTTCCTCATTTAAAGTCTCTCTGATATATTCTGTGAGTAGTCAGGACTAACCTACTACAGAAGGGGCACTGTGCCCTTTGGGCATCTGTCTCTGGAGGCACAGATGTTCACCTGCCTTCAGTGATGTGGATTTCGATCACCTAGTAGAGCATCCCATTTCTCCACTGCATAGTTATTATTTCTGTTAGACAATTATAAGAAGTTTGTGTTGGGATCATGTAAGCACAATATAATGTTCCTTCCTCAGTCAGATGTGCCCCTAGATTCAGCACCTAAGATGTCACCTTCTGAGTCAATCAGGGGTTTTTTGGGTTCTGTTTTTTTTTTTTTTTTTTCTTTTGTGCAGGCCTGAAGTTTGAACTCAGGGTCTCACACTTGCTAAGCAGGTGCTCTACTGCTTGAGCCACTCCACCAGTCATAGTTTGTGTTGGGCATTTTCGAGATATAGTCTCACAATGTATTTGTCTGGGCTGGCTTTGAACCATGATCCTGATCTCTGCCTCCTGAGTAGCTAGGTTTATAGTTGGGTGAGCCACCTGCACCCAGCCTGAGTCAACCTTAATGATGACAATGAACACTAAGTCTCTGACTTCAGCCCTCCTCCACTTCCACCAGTCTGCCTGTGTCCCTCCACTACAGCCCTCCTCCTCCCAGCTACTTATTTATCATCAATATGGACTGAAGGATTCCCATTATTTCCTTTCTAATTGCATATACTAGTTGTACAAAATGGGTTTCATTGTGTTATTTCTATGCATGCATATAATGGACTTTGAACAAATTCACCCCCTATTACTCTTTCATATTCCTCTTCCACCTCCACTCCCTGTTGTTTTTTAAAATTTTTAGTGGGTTTCATTCTATTATTTTCGTACACACATATAATGTAGTTCCATCACATCCCCCCACACCATTATCCTCTCCTTTCTCCCTCCTCTCTTGCACTGGCCCCCCCAACACACACACACTAACAGTCCTTCTTGTACATTCATGTCATTTATTATTATTATTGTTGCTTTTAAATCTAGATTCTGCATATGAATAAGAACATGCAATACCTGTCTGAGTTTGGCTCATCTCACTCAACATGATGGTTTCTGGTTCCATCCATTTTCCTGCAAATAACATCATTGCATTATTCTGTATGACTATTTCTTCTTTATCTATTCATCAGTTGCTGAGCAGCTAGGCTGATTCCATAGCTTGGTTATTGTGAGCAGGGCTTCAATAAACATGAGCGTGCAGGTGTCTCCATTGTACGCTGACTTATATTCTTCTCATCTGTGCCCAGGAGCAGAATAGCAGGACCATACAGTAGTTCCAGTTTTAGTTTTTTGAGGATCCTCCATACTGATTTCCATAGTGGCCAGACTCATTCACATTCCTACCAATAGTTTATGAGGGCTCCTTTTTCTCATCCTCACCAGCATCTGTTGCTAGTTTTCTTGATGACAGCCATTCTAACCAGGGTGAGATGGAATCTCCTGTATGGCAAAGGGTGAACATTTCTCTTCATGTATTTATTTGCCATTCATGATTCTTCTTATGAGGACTGTCTTTTTAATTCACTTTGCCTATTATTTTCAGTACAATACACAACTGTGTTTAATTATCATGGTGCTCAAATTGTCCCAAAGTTGGCCTACATAACTTTTAAATTCTCACAATTTTCCCCTTTTGGGAAAATTCTAATACCTAGAACTTACTTATCACAAGAATTGTTATTATGAAAATTCTTAACCTTACTTACAAAGGTTATGGCATATCTAAACTTCAGCAATAAGACTCAATTATTTTTCCAATTCTCTTAATGAAAACTGAGGTACGTAGCCACTGAGTTACATATTTGACAAACCAATGTACATTCCAAAATGAACTTTATTAAAATGAGGATATTACACTTGATTTGCTGCCATCTAAGGCTGATTTCCATTACTTATCCTTAACCTATCTCATAATTCATGGCTGTAAATGCTTGGCTTCGAATTAGGTTCCACTTGTTAAGCTACACCTGTGCACAGTGGGAGTGATGGTACACACCTGTAATCCCAGCACTCAGAAGGATCATGAGTTCAAGAACAGCCTAGTCTGTATAGAAAGACCCTGCCTCAAAAAATAAAATAAAACAGGTTCCACCTATTAAGGTATACCTGTGCAGGATCCAGAAGACAGAGGCCATTTTCCTGCCCCTTTCTTTTTTCTGCTGCCAAGCACAGGTGGGGAAACACCTTGTTTTGGCAGCAGCGTTCCAACAATCACTCTCCAGCTTGCTGCCTTTTATGTTTAGAAGGTAAGGGTAGAGAAGTTTGTAGACTCTGGCTTCTGGACCCCTGCATCACGCCTGAAGAGCACTGTGAACTCTCAGCCCAAGTTATAGTTTGGATCTTAACCATCCCCTAAAGACTCATGTGTCGAAGGCCTGGTCTCCAGCTATTGTCACTATTGGGAAGTAGAAGAACCTTTAAGAGGTGGGAGGAAGTCAATTCATTGGGGGTATATCCTTGAAGGGAATATTAGGACTCCAATCTGCCTTGCTCTCTCTCTCTTCCTCCCTCCCTCACTACCCTGCCACTCTCTCTCTCCCTCTCCCTCTCTCTCCTTTCTGGCTACTATGAGGTGAGCAGTTAACTCTGCCCAGCACATGCTCCCTACCATGATGTTCTGTATCACCACAAGCCCAAAGCCACGGTGCCAACCAACCACTGACTGAAACCAGAGTAAACATTATCTCAGTTATTTTCTATTCCTGTTAGTCAACAGAAAGCTGACTAACACAGTCAGAAAATACTTGGCCACTTGGATGATGCTAGTGCCACCCAAGTGGGTCAGGTCTGGAAAGGACTGAGGGTCATTCATGAATACCCTACAGCCAACCTTGTTTCAGCCCTTCAGCATTCTTTGTGAGTATCTAATTCCCTTTTTAAACTCTTCTATCTTATATTTCCTGTTTATCACTGTTTCCCACAACTGAACTTGACAGATGGAAACATGTGACTAAGAATAAAAACTAACAAGATCAGACAGTGGAAAAAAAAATCAGATAGTGATCATAACCAAGAGGAAACAAGTGGGATATGTATTAGAGAAAAGATGACAGCCGCTTTTTTGGAGGGGGTACTGGGGTTTGAACTCAGGGCCTTGTGCTTGCTAAGCAGGTGTTCTACCACTTGAACCATGCCTCCAGCCCTTGATGAAGTCCGCTTTGAAGATGGGAACCAAAGAAAGCCTTACTGGGAACTTGACGTTCATGGTGAGAATGGGAAATTCAGGAGTTGGTCGTGGTTGAGTCAGCCGGTCTGGAAAGCATCCATGCAAGAGCTCTGTGTGGGAGAGAATTTGGCATGTTCAGAAAATCGGAAGCTAGGGTGGTTACAGCAGAGGGAATGAGGGGGAGAGAACAGGAGATGAGCTGGAGAAAGAAGGCAACAGCCCGACTTCTGAGGTCACAGGAAGGAGCATGGGTTTTCTTCTAAATGCTATGGGTGGCCACTGAAAAGCTGTAGGCAGGAGAGTAACGTGTAATTAGCGTCTGAAAAGGAGCACTTGGGCTGAAGAGGGCAGAGCAGATCATAGAGGATGAGACAAGCAAGACACTGTCCAGGGAGTGGGGGCATGAGAAGTCAATGGTGTGGACTGATGAGGTGGCAGGAGGGATGGAAAAAAGTGGTGGGAAAGGAGCCAGGTTTCAGAGGCAGACTCAACAGAACTATCTGAAGGCAGAGGTGGTGACAAAGGAAGGACAAGTTAAGAAAGTTAAAAAGACTGAAAGGGAGAATTAAAGATGAGGCGATGAGTTTTTTTTGTTGTTGTTGTTGGTTTTGGTTTTTATTTTGGGGGTTTTTTTTTTGTACAATGCTATATTTATTTATTTAGTGGTACTGGGGTTGGAACTCAGAGCCCATGCTTGCTAGGCAGACACTCTAACACTTGAGCAGCTCCACCAGCTACAATGCTATTTTAAACCAATCTGCAAAGACTTGTGTTTGCTCCTGAAAATTACAAAAAGGATGACTGTCTCCAGCTGCCACAATTGATATGGAGCATTTTGCCGTGTTTAACAGAAAAGAGTTCATTAAACATGTCTCAGGCCCCTGTCTTAAAATGCCCAAGCCTATCCATCGCCATGTGATACCTACATGCCCAAACACACAACCTCAAATCCTCACTTGGACTGGGCTAGTAAGCCTTCCAATGGATGCACTGTCATCTAAGTGAAACTGTATCCCCTTCTCAAAAACTATAAAGGAAGGTGAAAGATAGGAAGACATTTAGAAGATGAAGTAATTCTTTCTAAGCTAGTAGCTTTACTGTCAAACATAACTGGCTGTATGATTAGACTCATGGAACATCACACCTTAATAAATCCATCTCTAGTTTTGTTTATGAACTCAAACTAAGTTTGCTCCATGTTTATGAAAAAGAATTCCAAAAATCTTCAAATGTTAAGAGAAATAAACATCACATATGCACATATGCTGTTAATACTAAATAAGCAAATTGCTAGAAATGTAAACATTCGAACACTGCTTCTAGAAGCATCAATAACATAATCATCTTCATTTTGTGAGTGTGCCACACCTATTCCCAGGTAGCAAGCTGCATACATTATTTCACTCAGCCCCAATCTATGAGTTAGGATATGGTGGCTCACCATGCTTTATCCTTGGTTCCCTGACTTGACCCAGTTCTCCCAAAGGACATTTACCACTGTTTGTATTCAAAAATAAAACCAAAGCATTTTCTCCTCAAAGTATATTTTAAGATTACTATCAGCAAATGAATATTTAATACCCACATATTGAACACAGCTAGTTGTAGTACTGGAACAATCATGCTACTGTCCTGCTAACAATTATTCCTGCTCTACCAATTCTCACCATATGAATGTCCTTTAAAAAGGGCAAACTCTAATTACTTAACATATATGGGATATAGACCCAATAGAAATACAAGCAATATTATGAAAGCAGGTCACACTAAGGGGAAGTCACTAACAAGAGAGAGAAGGTAAAAGAAGTTAAGAAAGTGAATATGGTTGATGTACTTCCTACAAAAGAATGAATATAGAATTTTTAAACCTGTTGAAATCACCATAAGAAGAGGTCTAAGGTAAGAAGGAGAAAAACAGAGGGATAAACCAGTTTGGATTGTAATACATATTACATGGAAATGTCACAATGAAATGCCCTGCATAGCTATCTTAAACAAACAAAAATGTCTTTTTTTTTTTTCCCCTCAAAAACAAGGACAAGAAGGTAAACAGGTCCTGTCCGGGGGCTGGTACCAGTAGGAGGGGGGAGGATATAAGGAAAGGATGTAGGAGTGTGAATATGATGAAAATATTACAAACTCATGTATGAAAATGGAAAAATGAAACCTGTTGAAACTATTCCAACAAATGGGGGGGGGGGGATAAAGAAGAATGATGGAGGGGATGAATGCAACTATGATATATTGTAAGAACTTTTATAAATGTCACTATGTACCTTCAGTATAACAATAAAAAATAATTGCTAAACAAACTAATGGGGGCAACTAAGTACTTACAGTAGCCAGGTACTGAGCAAAGTGCCAGAGCTGCACACAGCAATGCAGGGTGAATCCCCATTGCATTACAATCCCCTTTGGTCTGATAAGGATACTGAAGCTCACAGAGTATAACTTGCCTGAGGACTGAGAACACAATGCCAGCAAGTGGCAGAACTCCACCCTGTCTGCTAACCTGCAAGCCTGTCCAGGTTCCTTCCTGTCTACCACATGTCTTGCTTGGAACACACAGGACAAATCTGAAATTCAGGCTGTTGCTGAAAAGGCTGATCTCCTTTCATTCTTTGTCCTACTGGAGACTGGAACCATGACAGAGCCTTTTACTCAACTGGCAATGGCTGAGAAATGCAATCGTTTATGCATCCTTCTGGGAGGGACCTAAACATGTTAGATAAATAGCAGTTGCCTTGGGGAATGAACTAGAAAATCAGAAAGAAAAAAAATCATCCATATGAACTACACATCTGCTTTTTTGCAAGTGGAACAAACTGTTCTTGTGGACTGGGGTAATTTACAAGCCCTAGAGCTTCCCTTCTGATGTCACAGAATGCAAGCCATGACAACCACTGACCCAAACGCACCCTGCTCTCCAGCCTTGCTTACTGTTACCTAACACAGCTGCTTTTTCCTCATCATTATAGCAGATACTTGTATTTAATTTTTGCCCTGGAAATTTATTTTCTTCTGGTGATTTTAATTTTTCAATTATTTTAAGTGATAAAAGTATATTGAGGTGAGAGGAAATGGACACAAGGAATCTTTTTGGGGTGATGCAAATGCTTTTAAGTTGGATTGTGGTGATGGCTACACAACTCTGCAACACATGAAAGGAAATGAACTTTGGTCTAAGGGTGGAGCTCAGTGGTGGAGCATTTGCCCAGTATGTGTGAGAAGCAGGGTTCTAGCCCCAACACTGCAAAAGAAAAAGGAAGATTGAACTTCATGATTTTTAAATCACAACTCAATAAAACTGGTTTTTTTTCAAGGGTACTGAAATAATGCTGATGGATTATGGAGGTTAATTCTCTCCTGCTCAGGAGGATAAAAATGTCATGTGTTAGAAAGCACTCAAGGGAGTTCCTTTGCTGCTTTGTTTCTATGGAGAAGAAAGGCCACATTTCCTGCTGAGCACAAGGGCACCTGCAACCATCCTGGTTGGATACCAGAGCATGCATGCCAGAGAAGGAATATTTCTTCTTTGAGGCAGCCAGGGATGCTAAGCAGCCAGTGAGCACCTGGAGAGGAAAGAAGGTAGCAGAATCTAGAAGCTGGAGGAGCAGTGGTCCAGAATGATGGGAAAGATGCAACCAGGGGAGGCAGCAGCAGATGACAAAGTTGGGAAGTGAGAAAAGACCTTTGTAGGGGGAGCCAGGGCATGGGACAAGGAAGGACAAGCACTTCAGAACTGCTGATGTGAAAAGCCCATGTCAGGAACACAAAGTCCTAGGCCTCAACCCAGACCTACTGAGTAAGAATTGCCAGTGACGGGATCCAGAGATGCACACCTTAATAAGCCACTTGCTTGCTAAAGTCACCCAGCCAAGAGATCTTTACACACACTAAAGTGTAAGCGCCACTGAGCTAACTGGTAAGGCCTTCCATGTCATGCTAACATGACCACGTCTTATTTCAAAGGCAATGAGAAGCAGTGGACAGATTTTAAGAAGCAAGGTGAGAGTGGACTTGCAATTTAGAAAGAATGGTCTAGTGTGTCACATTGCTTTCATCCCCTCCAGCACCTATGAGTATTTGCACCCTGTCACTTCCTTTACCTTTTAACCTCTGGGATACCTGCTACAATTTAAGTGCCCACAGAGTTTATGTGTTAATCTCCAGTGCAACAGCATTGAGAGATGGGACCTTTAAGAGATGATTAGGTCATGAGGACAGAACCCTCAGGAATGGGTTGATGCTGGTATTTCAGGATAGGTTAGTTTTTGTGGGAAAGGGTTAGTTGTCTCACAAGTGAGTTAGTTGTTGTAAGAGTTGGTTCCTGATAAAAGCAAGCTCAGCCCTCTCATTTGTATGTGTGCTCTTTTGCCATGTGATACCATCTGCCATGTTGTGACACAGCAAGGTCTTTGCCAGATACAGCCTTGGCTCTTGAATTTCCCAGCCTCTAAAACTGTAAGAAATAAATCTCTGTACTTCATAAATGACTCAGTCTCAGGTATTCTGTTATACCAGCACAAAACAGACTAATACAATAACTAAACACAATCATGCCTTTAAAAATTATAGTCTCCCATTAACACACAGACACTACATGAAAACCCCATAAAAAACATTGACATTCACCAATGGAAAGAGGGGGTCACTGGCAAAAGGTTTGTCCAAGAAATCAGAGGTTACAACACTATTACTGTGTCAGTTGACAAATGCCATTTCCAAAATATTATTGACAGTATCACTTCCCTTGCTGACAAATATTAGTCCTGCTCAGTTGTAGATGGTGCTAAAACAATGGCCCTTTGAGTTCATATTCACTTTTGTGTTCAGTAGTTTCCCCCCATCCCTTCAGGAAAGGAGAGATGGAAGGACTGTTGACTTGCAAATCTACCTGGCTGGAGTCCTGGGTATTGGTGTGAGAGGTAACTACATTTGTCCTACAGGAATCCACCAGTGGAGGACTGCTGTGTGGGAGCCTGAAAGGGCCAATCTTTATACAATGCCAAGCAGCCAAACGGCAACTTTAACACAGTATTTAGAGCCCCATATGCAAAGCATTGTGTAGAACTTTAATCCTCCCAATAACCCTATGAAATAGGTTTTATTGTTTCCACTTTACAGATAAAGAAACTGGAACATAGAGCAGTTGAGTTAAGTAGCTTTTCAAAGCAGTACGAGAAGCAGGGATTCAAACCCATGTCCATCTGACTCCAGAACTTGCACCACACTATCTCATGGAATAGGTCAAGTAGACTTGTATTGTTCCTGGCCTTTTGAAACCTACATGAAATAAGAAATGCCTATAAGGAAATAAGAAAATTTAATTCATAGGCTTACAACATCTTACAAACAAACTTACATACATAGAAGTCACCCAGGATGGAGGTCAGCAAGCTAGAAAGGACCTGTAAGAATTGAGACAGTTTCTACCACAAACTCTGTGTTCTCACTACTCAATGTACCACTGCAGGGAAAAGGCAGCCACAGGCAACACCTAAACAAATGAGAATGGTTATGTTCCAATAAAACTTTACTTACAAAAACAAGCAGGAGGGTTGCACACTACATTTGGCATCCTAGTAAAGTTTTTGGCCCCCTGACCTAGTGGAAGGGGCATTGTATTTAGTTAATGCCCATGGCTTCTAATCCAATTCTGTGCCTGCGGTAGCTGAGTGACCTCACACCAACCATTTCCTTTTCTGTTTATAAAACATGTACTCCTGGAGAACATTCTTCCCAGGAGACTACAAAAGTAAGATAGCAATGTATTTTAGCACACCAAAACCTTAGCTGCAGATTCTTCACCAGATCCATAAACAATAGACAGTGGTAGTGATGCCTTGAAGTGGACATGTAAAGGGAAAGAGAACCAGCTCTGTAAAGGATAATCTGACTTCACCCTTCATAAATAAGAGCATCCAAGAAGTTACATAATATGTCCAAGGTCAGACACAAGCAGCCAGGCCTGAACTCAGCTGGCTGCTCCACTCCACTCCCCAGAAGCTCCATGCTGCTGTGCAGGGTAGCAGGTCTTGGTTGGTGAGCACTTGATCAATGATGACATCTGGGCTTCTGGGAGAGAACTGTGGAGTCAGGCTTCACTCCCCTCTCTCCCGCATTCTCTATCCTGTGGGCCTCTTCCCATTTGGCCTGAATCTGAGGTTTGTTTTCCTTAACTCTGAGTGGAAGGACAGCATATCATGCACTGAAAAAGACCAGGAACCCCAGAACTGCAGGACACAGTGGCCTGAAGAGGCAGAGCAAGGAGTGAGGAGGCACACCCTCCAAGAATCTATGACCAGTCCTGCTGACCACAGCCTCATGGTGGCTCCACTGGCTCTGTGTCTCACAGCTTGGGAATCTATGTGACAGAACATAGCCTATGGAATTCCTCAAACATGTCTGACCCTACGGCTCCTTACCCACCATGTTCAATTTACATTCATCAGTTTTAAACTGCTCTTGGGAAATGGGGTTGAGAAAGCAGAAAGTAAAACTAAGAGAATGGATCATCAATGCTTCATTTAGTTTAAAAAATAGTAATAATAAGTGAAAGGAAAGGGAAATACATTCCCCAAACACAAAAGGATACATCTATCTACCCACTGCCAAAAAAAAAAAAACTTCCACCAGATGCAGTAACAGTACCTAATAGTCCTAGCTAGTCAGGACGCTGAGGGAGGAAGATCACTTGAGTCCAGGAATTCCAGGACAGCCTGGGCAGCACAGCGAGACCACATCTCAAAAAAAAAAGTAAAAATTATCAAAAGAGAAAATAGAAAAGGAAAGGAAAACTAGTTCAAGGCCTATGGGAACCTGGCTGGAACACACATGCAGCTCTGCCCCTTAGCCTCTTACCTCTGCCACATTCAGGGACCTCATGCTTCCTCCATGCCTAGACATGTGCCCCCCACTTCTCCCTCCACCTGATGAAGAGCGATCGTTCCCTCACTGCCTGCTGAAATTCCATCCCTTGAAGCCACCCCAGATCAAATGCCACCTTCTAGATGACAGATGTCAAAGCTGAAAGGAACACTACACACAGATCATTGATTTTAACTTTATGTTGCCTATGAGGAAACCAAGGCCCAAAGTGTTAAGGGACTTGCTGTAAGTCACAGCTGTCAGTAAGGACTTGGTTAGCTGACCTTCCCTCTCCTTGTGGGCAGCAGCACACCCTCACAATGATATCCCAGACGACTGCCCCATGACATCTCCTTGGACCACAGGTCTGCTTACAATCTCTCTGGGCTCTCCCCCTGTACTCCACATTAGAGTTATCTACTTGTGCCCACATTCCTGACCATTTTCTCCAAAAGGGTCAAAATCACATCCAACTTATTATGTACTAGCCAGCACTTGGCTACCCTGGCACACACCGACCTTTAATGGGCTAAAGTAGTCATTCAATTAACAAAACAAAAAAATCTACCTACTTCCCCACCTCTGTTCTTATCTCCCTCCAATTAGTCTCCCACCTAAAGTGCAACCTCTCCACACCACTCCACAGCACAAACCCTGAAAGGCATACCATGATCTCCATGGTCTGGCATGAAACTCTGAATGGCTTTCCTATCTGTGATAGTTAATTACAGGTGTCAACTTGACCAGATTAAGAGATACCCAGATAGCCAGTAAAACATTATTTCTGGGCATATCTGTGAGGGTGAGGGTGTTCCCTAAAGAGACTAGCTTTAGTCAGTGGACTGAGGACAGAAGATCTGCCCTCACCAATGTGAGCAGGCACCATCCAAAGAGCTGAGGGCCATTTCTCTTTCTTCCACCCCTCCCCCCACTCTCCCTCTCTCCCTCCTGAAGAAGGGACACCCACCCTCTCTTGCCATGTTACCAGCATCTCTGGTTCTTCTATTTACAGACAGCATCATGGAACTTCTCAGACTCTAATTCCCCTAACAAATCCCCTCTCTTCTCTCTACTAGCTAGCTGGCTATCCTACTGACTCTGTGTCTCTGGAAAACCCTAATACACTGCTTCTTCAGCCTCATTCCTGCCACTTCAGACATCCAGAGCACCATAGGCTCTCCCTCAGCTCCACACCTTATCCTGCTATTGGCTCTCCCTAGAACATATTTCTTCTAGAGCTCCCTCATCCCCAAATCATGTCTACATAGCTAACCCCTGTTTATCCCATACGACTCAGAATTTCTAAGAAATGGCCTCCGCCAAAAAGCCATCACTGACTACCCTTCCCCAATGAGGTGCCCTTTTCTGTGCTCCCAACACACCCTGGAATCCCTCCTCTGTGATTCTCAGACACACCTGCCCCATTCCCTAAACCACCATGTACGACAGGAGCTATATTTGCTGCCCCAATACTTAGCACAAGATATTAAACTAGACTGAATACTTCTCACTTACTAGTTATCATCAGATCCAACAAATACAGACAATGTATTATTTTACTGAAATACTTCAGAATATGTAGGCCATGCGTATGTCAGCATAACATGAGCAATACCAAGGGACATGTCCATGCATCACAGCAAAAAGCATCTACTACTACTACTACTACTACTACTACACACACACACACACACACACACACACACACACAGAGAGAGAGAGAGAGAGAGAGAGAGAGAGAGTCTTTAAAGAGCTTAAGATCCACAATGGTATTATGAACTCTCAGTCATCCCACACTTAATAAAGGTATAATGACCTCATCAGTGTGACTACCTAGCCACAGTGGCTGTGGGTGTAAGGAGAATCAGTGCATCAGGAGAGAGCAGAGATTCACTAAGCCCAGGGGTAGAAGAGGAGAGTTCTGTCAAGGGGATTTGGAGAAGGAACACCCCCTCCCCCAGGAAGCCTCATAAATACAGGCAGCAAGCACAAAGTAACTCCAGAAGACTCTACTTGCTGGGCAGCTGAGTCTGGGGGCTGTCCACAGATGGCAAGGTGGAACCCAAGAGTCTTGCAGAATTCACATTATCAGAGTCACTCTATGGGTAGTAGTTAGTAACAGACCCATGGACAGGAACTAAGATAAGAAGGCAAACAGCTACCCCAAGGAAGCTTGTTCTCTGCCTAAGGAAGAGAACTTGAAAGGAAGGAAGGAGAATCTAGGTACAGGGGAAGGGAAGGACAGAACAAGGGAAAGGTTCATGGAGAAGGTGACATTCAGAGGACAGATGGGATTTCAAGAGATTCAAGACCAAATGTTCCAGCAAAATGGCCTGTTCATTAACCTGAGCTGGAGTTCTTTCCCTTCCTCGAGCCTGCATTACCAATTTACAGATACTTTAACACTGCCCAGATCCACACCCTCAGACACTAGTGGCCCTGGCTCCCTCAATAAAAAAACTGTTAATGAGTTATCCTGCAGGCCTCCTGCCCCAGCCTCTGCATCTATCCAAAAGGGATGGGATTGAACCCTATGCCACCCAACCTTGTAGTGGCACAAGGAACCAGAATTATCACTGAATGGCTCCTCCCTCTTCCCCCACCCCAACCCTCCAAGCCAAGTCCTCCTCCATGTTGTCATTGAGCTATCCCTCAAAACTGGCCTCTCCTCTCCAATCCCACAGCCTTTGCTCTACTTCAGGCCTCATCACCTCCCACATGAACTGTTGCAATGGCTTCCTGCCCCACCTGCTGCCAACTCTACAATCCGACATCAACAGCACCAGATTTATCTTCCTAAAATAAACAATTTGATCACACTTGCCTGGTTGAAAACATTCCAGATTCCCAGTTTTTAGGAGATATAACCCAGACTCCTTAGCATTCCAGATTCTGCATCACATGATCTGGGCCAGTCCATTCCATCTCAGCCCGCAGCTCTTCCTCCCAAGGAGCTCTTCCTTCCAGTGCTCTGCTCTCATCCCCGCCCACCTCAACTTCCACCCAGACCTGCACCTTATCCCCCTTGTTCTGCCCAGCACAATGCTACCCTCCTTCAAGACCCAGGCTAAATACATCTTTTTTTTTTTTTTTTTTTGGTAGTACTGGGGTTTGAACTCAAGGCTTTTCACTTGCAAAACAGGCGCTCTACTGCTTGAGCCACACCCCCAGGCCAGGTCTCTTCTTTAAACTTTTTGCTAGCCACTAAACTTGGGTGGCCAACCATTCTGCTCCATACCTGTTGTGCTGGCATAATGACTGAAAGCAGCCCACATGTAGCAGTGCCTGCTTTGGGCCACAAGTTATGTGACCATCCTACCTAAACCCTACCCTGACCCAAAGACAGAACTAGTTACTTGTATAACTAACTGCCTTTTGCTGGACCCGGTGCTTCTCAAGGACAGTAACTATCTTATTCTAGTGTGTATTTCCAGCAATGTGTATTAAACACTATTAGCATCTGAGCGGTGCCCAAAGAACATTAGTGGAATGAAAGACGGAATTCGTGGCAATCAATTTTATCTAGACTTCTAAGGGGAAACTTTTCTAGATCAGAATCATAGACCATTAAAATCCTGGGTCAAAAAGCCAGACAGGAAGACAGGTCTGATGGCATATGGCTATAGTCCCAGCTACTTAGGAGGCTGAGGAAAGATCACTTGAACCCTGGAGTTTGAAACCAACCTGCGCATCATAGCAAGATTCCGTTTTTAATTTTGGTTTTTGGGTTTTTTTCCTTCAAAAAAAGGAAGCCATGAAAGCATCTGCCACATAAGCTATCTCTTTTCCTAACTCAGTGTTTCTCAACTTTTTTTTTCATTATTACTCCCATAAGTAATCTTTTTAGAGTCTTTTTCTAGGTGTACCTTTCCAGGAAATTTTAATAAAGCATATATACGTATATATGTGTGTTTTATCCATAAAAAGAATAAGCATGGCTTACATTTTAATTTCAATAATGGGTTTAGAATGACTAAATAAAAACTGTAAAAGTTAAATTCAAAATTTTAAAGCAATAATATTTAACCTGATAATTGTATTTACTGAGTAACTTTTAATTTAAAATGTACTGTATCAAATTATAAATACAAATTACAAGGGTTGGAGGCCTGGCTCAAGTGGCAGAGTACCTGATAGCAAGTGTGAAGCCCTGTGTTCAAACCACAGTACCACCAAAAAAAAAAAAAAAAAACTGGCACAAATTACTAATTTATGTTTATTTATAGTTTCTATAGTATTAGCAATGCAACCATATTTTTAAAAACATTCAAAACTTATTTTTTCAAGCACAAAAGAAGCAATTTTTAAAATTAATTTCTTAAAGTTACTTTTAGGATCTAGGGATGTAGGGATAGAGCACTTGCCTAGCATATGTGAGGCCCTGTGTTCAGTCCCTTGCACCACAGAAATAGTCATTTTTGGTGAACTTTGTTTCACATGAGAAAATAATTTTCAGTTTAACTAGCTATAAGATATTCATTAAAGTATTATCAATATTATCTCTTTCTAGTACTTGACATAATTATTATCACAATATACCCCCAGTAAAACAGTAATAAAAAAAGAAAGAAGATTGACTTGACAATAATTATGTCAAGTGCTAGAAAAAGAAAATGTTGACTAACTTTTAGTTGAATTAAATGATAAAATATAAACTATTTTCATTTAACACTCAAAAATCAAGTCATATGTAAGAAACAGTATAAACAAACTTAAAAAAGAAGGAAGGGAGGGAGGGAAAGCAACATCCACAAGACAGCCAGGGGAAGCCCAAGAGCATACAAAGGTCACCTGTGTATGACTTTAAGATCAGGCAACTGATAGAACATCCTCCAATCTTTGCCACAGATTTGTTGTATTGACTTTGCACTTTACATATATTCTGAACTTATTTCATGGACTTGATGTCAATGCTGCTTGTGCAATACCCAGAAAAACCCAATGAGAAAAACTTGAGTATTAGAAAATAAGACTGAGGAGGGGATGAATTCAACAATGATATATTGTAAGAACTTTGGTAAATGTCACAATATACCCCCAGTAAAACAGTATAAAAAAGAAAGATGATTGAAATAAGATTGAGCTCTGGAGGGTCACAAAGCATTATAGTATCTCAGATGCCTTCACTCTCCCCCAATATTTGGTCCCACTGAGGATATAAGTCCTAACTTCTATGCTCCCACATTTATCCTCCCAGCATCTAGAAGAAAAACATCAGTTGCTCAAGAAAATATCTGCTCCACAGCTCCTATAAAAAGCTTCTCTACCACTGTCATTTCCTTGAAGCTCCTCCCCCCCAAAAAAGCATAGAATTTTAGGCTAGAAGACTGCTTAGAACTTTGTAGTCCTTCCTTTTTCAGCTGAGGAAACTGAATGAGCCCTCAGAGGTTGAGACACTTATTCAATCAAAGTCACTAGTCACGGACAGGGTTGCCTGTCTTGGTCATATCTCCAAGCTGACACAAAGCTTAGCACCTAAGGTAATCAGAGGTTTGTACTTGTAAATGAATGAATGAATGAATAGGGGCAAATTAGTCCCTATAAATGTACTCATAAACAAGTGAATGATTAGGAGGCAGAGAGCTCAGTTAACCTAGCCTAGTACTTTTCCAACCATACTACTCTGTCCCTCTCTACTTCCCAAGAACACCAAATAATGGCCAAAAAGACAGCAAAGTCTTCTTAAGCATATGAAAGCCTTCCTAGCTAAAACAAGCTATTTCATTTTATGCACCAAGTAAAAATTGAAGAACAGGGTCTTCTTCATTCATGGGTAGAGTTCTTCAGCCCCTTTACAACTAGGGACTTTGCAAATATGTCAAGAACACCCAATCTGCAGCACTGTAATTCTGTTTTCCGAAGTTCTTGCACACATGACATATCTTGCTACCCAGACTGAGAACCTACAGAGCCAAAACTATGTCTTCTCTTTCTAAAGCTCCTACCAGGTTGGAGCAGACAGCAAATGCTCAATTAAAGCTTGCTAAATTTATGCCAATAGATATGATACACCATGAGCAACAAAAATAAATTATGCACAGAGTTCTCTTTGTACCTTGCCCATCTCGTAGGACTGGCACAGTAGACATGTACGTAATTGGAGCTATTATTGTTTGTTAACAAATGAGTGATATGGCCAAAACCAAGAAGTTGTCAGGCAATAGCTTTTCTACAGCTCATACTTGAGTGTACTTTATTTACCAAGTATATTGCTACTCTAAAATCAGACTTCCCCTACAAAGCTAAAGCCCTCACCACCAGCTCAATACTGTGGTTCATCGTGTAGGCAGTGGACTTAGAGTGACAGACAAGAGTCTTGGTATGCCAGAACAGGCCCGGTTTATACCTCCTGTCCCAGTATTATCAATAACATCCCCCTTGGGCAGTGCCCTAGTCCACAGCAATGCCCCTAAATCATAATCATAGCCCTACACGTAGCTTTTTTTTTTTTTTAATTGAAAAGCAGACCAGGATGCAGAAATTTCACTCCACATTTAGGAGCTACTCTCAGTCTTGTTTCCTCGTTTTTAATGACTAAGCTAAACGTTTATACACGGGAAACAGTTGAGGACACGCCTGGAATAAGCCACTGAGAACACACTCAAGTATCCTGAATGTCAAGAATGGGAGTCATAAAAACTTCTGAGGAAGGAAGTGAATGGCCAAAGCACTCTAAACGTGTGATGACCTTGGTGACAGAGAAGATGGAAGAGTGAAAGAACGCAGAAAAACAGCTAACTCCAGGTCATACCAAAAAGACAGCCTAAAGCTATAAAAGTTCACATGAAAACAGCTACAAAAATGCTATTCTATCGTTTGCTTTTCTGTGTAGTTTAAAAGTTTAACAACACAGCCATGCATCTGAGCAAGCTCTAATTCATTGATTGGTCTGTGATATGAGGGGTCCTCACTGCAAGAGACTGCACAAGACAGGCTGTAAGAAAGGTTCTGGACAGACTGGCTTGCCCTCTTGTCTGCCAGTCCCGTAAAGCAACCGTAGTTCAGTTTCCGTTCTGTTTTTAAGGCCCAGGTTTAAAGCATAGGATTTACTACCTAGACAGGAATCCTAGCCCGCCTCCTCCAGATCATCCACTGTTGCATCATTTGAAACCAAAGCCCTCTCAGGCTGTGACTTGTAAAATTCAAGTCAGGTAAAATGGCAGCAGCAGTGGCTGCGCCGCCGCAGGAACCTTAAAACCTCAACTTCAAGTCCGAGAGAGAGCTCGCTCTCCGGAGCCGCCAAGCGCTGAAAGGAACCGTCAGGAAATCAACAGGTCGGGCGCACCCGCCGGCGACCGGAGGAAGTGACTAGTTACTCAAAAGTCGACCCACCGAGGCCGCAGTGGGTTCTCAGGTTTGGGTCCTGCGTCCACGACCGACCCCGGGGACCCGATCGCGGAGAAGGGAGCGGGAAGCACCTCGGCGGTTCTGCTGCCCCGCCGCCCTCCAGGGACCCGGCCCAGCCTGGCCCGCGCTGGCAGACAGCCCTGGCCCCTTCTCCTCCGGCTGTGCCCTTTCCCTAAGCCTTTCTGTTCTGCCACCAGGAAACTTTCATAGAAGGAGATTCCGAAAACCCCCAGAGGGCCATGTCAGGACTTCAGGGTCTGTCCCTGTAAAACCCTGGGTGACCCTCGGGAGGTTCTGAACAGCTCAGAGCTGCGGGTTCTCGGCGGCCGCCCACTCGCCCCCGTCTGCCCGTGGGACAGACGCGGGTCCCACCATCCCTTCGACCCCGGGGTGTCCGCATGCCTCTAGACCCTCCTCGGCCCCCGAAGGGACAGACCTGCCAAGGCCAGGTGTCCCCACCGCAGTCCCTGCCCTTTCCTAGGGGTCAGAGCTCGCCAGTCTCGGGCCCGGGACCAAGGGGGCGGGACCTCGCCGTCTCGGCGGGGTTCGCCATCCCTCCCGCGCCCGCGTCCGCACTCCAGTGCCCACGCTCCCCATCTCTCCTACCTCGTCCGCTTCCAGCTCCACTCGGTTGCCGACGAGCGCCATGTTCCTCCTCCGGCTTACTGCCGCCCGAAAACCAACCCGGGAACTTAGAGACGACTCTGCCTCTCCGCTCGGGGTTCTGTCCCGAGCCGGTAAGGGAGGAAAGGGGCGGCCCCGCGCGCTGCGGGAGGAGGTTTTCCCCGCCCCCGGCGCCGCTGCACCCGCGGAACACCCATTTCCTCGGCAGACGCCAGGCGGCCGCCCCACCGGTAACTCCGCCCCCGCGGGTCTCGCCCCGCCTTCCGCACGCGGCCCCGTCAGGAGCAGCCAATCAGGTTCCCGCACTTCGCCCCGCCCCCGACTAGAGGCTCGTGTGGGCGGAGTTAGTCCCGGGTTCCGACGCGCCTCCTGGTAGAGTATTCCAAGAGTATGCACCTCGCCGGCTCTGCAGAGCCCGGCAGGCGCCTACGACCTAGGGAGCACCAAGCTGACAAGGCCAGGGTTATAGCCGTGCTCCCCCTGGGGTCCATGGAAGTGTCCACCGGGTACTTGATCCAGTGCCAGTGGTTTTCCTAGCCCAGTGATCATTGTGTCTCGCAGATGGTGTGACGAGGACAACCTTGGGTCACAAGTCACTGAGAGGTGGCTGACACACCACCTGCCCAGAGGCTAGGTCAAGAGCATCCTTTTCAGATACAGGAACTCTGTGTTTGCGTCTGTGCGTGTTTGAAAAAATAGAAAAACCACAGCACAGAGGTTTATACAATTTAGAGTTCCTCTGCCTCCCCCCCACACACACACACCCAGTCCAGTTTATTTTCCCTATAACATCCAGGCACTAATCACTTTTGTAATCCCAAACATATGTATATAACTCGTGCTTGAATTATAAGCACCAGGAGAATAGA
Source organism: Castor canadensis (assembly GCF_047511655.1). Taxonomy (NCBI): domain Eukaryota; kingdom Metazoa; phylum Chordata; class Mammalia; order Rodentia; family Castoridae; genus Castor; species Castor canadensis. The sequence continues at coordinate 56,540,503 of NC_133398.1, read as the reverse complement.
GATACTGTGTGTCTGCTTCAAGGCTGGATCCCCAGCACCTTGACGGGTGCCTTGCACAGAGTAGTCACTCAACAAATATTTGTTGGCTGTGTTTAGAAATTGATTCCTGCTTCTCACATGTAAAACAATTGAACGATCCAACTGGAAAACTAAAAGCTATATTTTATCTTAGGATGGAAGGGGTCACCTCTATTTTACATACCATAAAATCCACCCAGTTTAAGCGTTTATAAAACACCATCCCAATTATAGCACAGAACACCCCAAAAAGTTCCCTGTGGCCCTTTGCTTCCCATACCCCTTTACCTCTGGCAACCACTGATCTATCACAATTATTTTTCCTTTTTTACAATTCCATACAGTTAATCATACTGTATGGAATCATACTGTATGGAATACTGTATGAAAAGACCAGATGGTCTTGTCCATCTGGTTTACGAAATGCCACTTAATTGTCATCCAGTGAGCCTTATAAAAGTAGCGAACAGTTATTTTAATTGACTACTTAGTATGTGCCAGGACTGTGCTAAGCCCCTTGCATATATTGTCTCATTTATGCTTCAAAACCCCAAGAAGCAGGGGACTGTTATCTTAAGATAAGTAAACTGAAGCTTCAGAGAACTTTCAGGAACTTCCCTGAGGTCAAACAGCTATGAAGGAAGTAAGAATGCCAGCCAAAATTGGAAACCAAAGAAGTCTGCTGTAGGGCCAGGCTGGTAACCATTGCTCCAGCCACCCTCCCTCTCTGTCTCCCTGTGGGTTTCAGTACAGCAGCTGCCTGCACTTGTTTATTACACACATTCTCAGTGAGTCACCATTGCATCCTGATACTTCCTCCATGATTTTATTGCCACCGTGTACCTTTACACAAGAAAGAGAAAATAGTTTCCATCCCCAAAGCAATACGAAAAAATGGGTCTGATTGTGGTGACAATTACACAGCTCTCTCAGTTACTAAAATTGTACACTTACAATGGGTGATCTTATGCTTGTGTACATTCTATCTCAAACTGTTATTAAAAATTTAGTGACATGCATTCTCTGGGTGCTTAGTACCAGATATATGGGGCTGCATGGGACCTAGAGATCATTTCTTTCTAACAGCCATGACAGCTTCTGCCATCCGCTCTCTGTTTCCTCCCCAGCTCGTGTTGATACTTCACTTTCAAAGGTTAGATTTCCTGTTTGGGTCCAGATTCTGCTGGTATTACTCATGCCTGATGCTGTTTTTTTAAAGTTCATGGGTTCCTAAATTAATATCACATCCTTTTGATGTGAAATTGTCTCATTGGTGATTCCCTCTCCCATATGCTTTATTATCTCTTATGAATTTCAACTCTTCAAATTATCCAGAGATGCAAAACTTGGCTCTAATTAGTGACATTCTTATGTTATAATGAGAATCAAGTTTAATTTTTCAAAAAATCTACACTTACAGCTTGAGTTTGGTGGAGTTTTTTGTTGTTGGGTTTTTTGTTTTTTTTATAGCAGAGATCAAATCTGAAGCACTGTATGTTGTAAATTCACGTCACTATGTGAGCAACTCATGTTTTAATTAGAAACACTGAATGACTAAACGTGTTCTACCCACCGGAACATCTGATCTATTTGTTTTGTTGCTGGTGAATGTCCACTTCTCCTGTACATGTATGACTTTACAAGATCATGGATCATAAATACAAAACAAGTTTCTTCAAAGAACAATTCGAATGCATTTTTTTCATTGTTTATACATTTATTCATATGTGTATACTTTGTTTGGGCCATCTCTTCCCCTCATCCCCGCCTCCTCCCCCTCCCGGAATGCATTTGTTTTAACTGAGAATTCGCCTCGCGGGTTTCCTGATATCATTCTGCTCTAACAGTCAAGTGAGATTACTCACATATTCCATTCCCAGAAGTAAGCGGGTAGGGATTAAGAAGAGCGGTGTTGGAATTGTTTCATTTTGAAGGGACATGTACTAGGAGCTGTTTGGGTTTCAAAATGAATCTACTATTGCCTACGATCCAATCTTTAGTATTCATGAGCTCATTATCCTTAGCTAATGCAGGGTTTATGTTGACACTTGATTTAAATGAAAATCACATCTTCTTTGTGGAGTAGGAGAAGCTTAAATGTACCCCATAACATAAGCACTTGTTATAAATCATTGTCCGTGACTTTGTCTCACATTATGCCTAGTTCAAGGAAATTTCTCCTCCTAAAACAGGCCCTCCTCTGTCACACTTCACCACTTCCTCTGCTGGCTTCGGACCACTTAGAACTACCTGCTCATTTACTTGTTAACTTGCTTAAAGTCTACATTTTCACCAACACCCCCCACTCCATAATGGAAGCTCTGTGAGAGGAGAGACTTTATGTTTTGTGCCTACAGAAAAAATTCCAGAGCCAAACATTTAATAAATGCTTAATAAATAGCTAAGAGGGATAGCGGAATGGCTCAAGTGGTAGAGCACCTGCCTGGCAAGCATGAGTCCCTGAGTTCAAACCCCAGTACTGACATAATATAGATGTAATTAATAAATAAATGGCTACTGAGTGAATGAAGTCTAAAATGTTCATAATGCATTAGAGATTATTGCTTCAACTGTGCAGTGCCAATGCTGAGGCTTTAGCATAACCCACCAATAATGAGGGATATTTAAAGAATGCCAATTATGTGTAGACTAAAAAGTAAATGCCACTTTCTGGGGTAATATGGCAGCTGTGAGGACTAGCTTGAATGCCTACTCATTTTTCTTTTCAAAGTTGTGCACGAGCTAAGCACTTAGAGGTCCCTGGATGACCTAAAGAGGAGGAATATTCACATCCCTGGAAGAAGCTTTGATGCTATGGTGGAAAACCTCGTCATTTAGTGGAGCAAAGTCCTCCCTTAGGAGCGTCCCTGCTCCAGGTGTGTGGAGCCAGGTAAACATTCATTGTGCCTTGCTTGACTGTGTGTGTTCACCGCAGACACACACAAACACACACATGCACATGCATGCATGCATGTACATGCTTTCCAGTCATCTTCCTCTTGGTTTGTGCACTATCTCTTTAAGTTAAATTAACCCCATTTTATTTAGACAAGACCTATAGAAGAGAGCAACAACAAAGACTCACTCTGGCAATACGTGATCTCCAGGTAGTATTGAAGACTTGAAAACAAGGCCAGTGAGAATACACTGGGAATCTGTGGTGGAGGCTGTTCGTTGCCATCTGCTGTTCATTCTCCCTATGCTCCGGTAGTAAGAATACCTGATTTTGTAGAGGGCAGCAGAGTGCATAGTTAAAAGCATCTATTCCCAAGGACTTATTTGCAATTAAGAATTGCCAATATTACTAAGCACTGGCCCATATATATAATATATTATATTGCATTTGGCCTCCAGGAAGGCAGTCTGAAGGGCAATGGCCCAAAGGCATGTGCCTTTTTGCTCCCTCTCTCCCATAGCATAGGATGTGATGGTTGGAGCAGATACTGCCCTATTGAACCACGAGGTAATACCTTGAGAATGGAAGGCATAATCTAGAATAATTGAACAAAAAGACAAAAGTCAGGGTTCCTGATAATCCTGGAGCCGCCATATAAGTCTTTGAACTACCAACCTTTAGATTTCTATTACATGAAAGATAAGTCAATTGCTATTTTACTAAAGCCACTATTATATTAAGTTTTCTATTACATGAAAATGAACCAAAATCTCAATGCGTATCTAACTCAAAGTACTACTGGATGAATGCCCCATTCGCCCTCCCACTCATTCCAGCAAATTGCTTTACAACTTCTGGTAGTGCGGGACCAGAACAAGTAACTAACTTAGAGCAACTGTGCAACTGTCACAGTTTCTCTCCTGAGGAGCCTTCCCCAAGTCTTCTGTGTGTCCATTGTGGCTTCTTTTCTGGCATCTTCCCCCTGTGTTACCAGGATCTCGTGTCTCAAAAGTCCAAATATTCTCAACATTCTGAAGAATATGTGCTTTTTTTTTTTTTAAAGTACCAAGGATTGAACTTGGGGCCTTGTGCTTGCTAAGCAAGCTCTCTATCACTTAAGCCACACCCCTAGCCCTTTTGCTTTTAGTTTTTTCGTTTTTTTTTTTTTTCCAGATAGGGTCTCATGCTTTTGCCCAAGCTGTCCTCAGACCTCAATTCTCCTACTTCTGCCTCTTGAGTAGCTGGAATTACACATACACACCACCACACCCAGGTAGTTTTTGAGATAGTCTTGCTAAATTTTTTCCCAGGTTGGTCTTGAACCATGATCTTCTTATCTCTACCTCTCAAGTAGCTGGGATTACAGATGTGTGCCACCATACTCAGTTTATATGCAGTTTTGAAGACATTCTCATTGTGTTTTATACATAGTTACAGTAAACCAATAATTACCTTTGACCATATTTTTTTCTTTGATTTTTTGAGACAGGGTCTTGCTATATAACCCAACTTGGCATTGAACACAAAATTACTATCCCTCAACCTCCTGAGTGCTGGGATTATAGGCATGTACCACCACTCGTAGCAATCTTTGACCATCTTTAGCAATACTATTCTGTTTCTTTTAAGTCTCATATTTCTAAGACTTCTGATTGAACTGAGGCTCCCACTCTAACCTAGAGAAGGGTCACTGATATGAACCTTCCATGTAAGAATTACACATTGTAACATCTATATTCTAACATCAGTCTTGACTCAGTCCCACAATGACTAGCTCCAAGTGTCTGTAAATCAGTGGTTCTCAAATGTGAGTATGCACCTACAGGGATCATTAAAACAGATTGCTGGCTCCAACCAACCCACCGAGTTTCTGATCAGGTCAGTCTAGGGTGGATACCATTTGCTGCTGTTGCTGCTGATTCAAGAATTGTGCTTTGAAAACCACTTCTTCAAAACATGGCAAGCAATCTGAGCTCTTCAAGTATAGGCACCCTGCCTGCCTCCCAGACATTGTCCACCAACTTAGGGTACAGGCAGAAAACAGGAAACATGCTGGTGATGTGCCATGGTCTGAATGTTGGTGTCCCCAAAATTCATATGCTAGAACCTAATACTCAATGTGCTAGCATGAAGAGTGAGAGCTCTGACCTCAAAACTGGGATTAGTGTCCTTACAAAAGAGGTTAAAGGCCAGGAGCAGTAGCTCACACCTGTAATCCTAGCTACCTAGCAGGCTGAAATCTGGAGGATTGCTGTTTGAAGGTCAGCCCAGACAAAAAGCTTGTGAGACCCCCATCTCAACCAATGATTGGGTGTGGTGCACATGCCTGTCAGCTATATGGAGAAGAACAAATAGAAGGATGACAGTCTAGGCCAGTCCAGGCATAAAACAAGACCTTATCTCAAAAATAACCAATGCAAAAGGACTGGAGGTGTGGCCCACACGGCAGAGTGCCAAGTGGGAGGCCCTGAGTTCAATTCCCTGTAGCACCATATGAGGACACAGTAAGGGACACCATCTATAGAGCAGGTTCTTACCAGACACCAAGTCTGCCAGCACCTTAACTATGAACTTCCCAGCATCTAGAACTATCATAAGTAATCTTTTGTTATTTATTTATTTATTTTTGCAGTACTGGAGTTTGAACTCAGGGCCTACACCTTGAGCCACTCCACCAGTCCTGTTTTTGTGATGGGTTTTTTCGAGATAGGGTCTGGTGAACTATTTGCCTGTGCCAGCTTCAAACTGTGATCCTCCTGTTCTCTACCTCCTGAGAAGCTAGGATTACAGGTGTGAGCCCCCAGCACCCAGATCTTCTGTTATTTATAAATTACCCAGTCTCAGGTAGATTGTTATAGTAGTCAAAAGACTAAGACATGTTGCTTCTCTGCAGTGTTCCATCTAAATAAAAAGCTATGGCAATTTTTCCTTTGATATCCTTCCAACAATAAGAGCAAAAATCTAAATGATAAGTATATTTTTTCTTAAGATTCAGTGAAACCATTTTTTCTCATGAATTTTTATTCTCTTCTATTGATCAATGTGAGGGGAAAAAAATACTCTAGGTTCTCACTGCTTCAAGTCATAGACTTATTCCACACAGACACCAGGCCATCAGTAATGAAGCCTTGTTTTCTGCTCCTTGAGACATGGGTTTCTCACTACTATGGTTTGGACGTGGTTTGAACCCAAAGCTTCATTGGGTTGAAATTTAATCCCCATTATGAAGTTTTAAGAGGCTCAGAAACTTTAATCTGATTATGGTATCTAGACACTAGGCCTTTACGAGATGACTGGGACCAGATAAGGTCATTGTTGTGGATCCTGGTGGCTTTATAAGAAGAAGGAAAGAGATGCACATACACACAGGTGTCCTTGGTCTCCTACACCACCCAGAGACCCTGCCAACAAGAAGGCCATGACCAGATAAGAGCTCTAGACCTTGAACCTCCAGAACTGTGAGCTAAAACAAACAACTTTTCTTTATAAAGAACCCAGCTTCAGATATTTCATTACAGTCATGAAAAATGGGCCAATTCACTGACCATAAGCAATCCACTTCAATTTTTTCAGCTTTGGGGGTATGTGTATCAAATGTTGACTGTAAGGTTAACATAGATAATTTTCCATATCTAAAAGACTACAATTCTGAGATTCTAGAGATTGAGCTGAAGGAAGATCTTGATCCATAGTTATGATGGAGAATGACAAATAGTGATTGGAAATGGTCAAGTAGATGATTTTACATATTCTCAATACACAATTCACCAGGGATCTCAAGTAATTTCTCCAAAATGTCATCCTAGCTAACGTGCTGGGTGTGGGGGGGGGGTTAAGATGACATAATTTATGCTATTCTGTGTACTTCATGCCATATGTATGTAAACACACACACACACACACTCACCTATTTTTGAAGTTTCCAGCTGACTTGAAATTCCCTATCGATTTCCCACCAGCGAGCTTTGTCTGGAAGTATATTTAATGCTGGTAAGCAGGCTGATGGGGCACAAGTACACTCTGGGACGCTCTTATCTGGCTCAGCCCTTCTATCTGTTGGAACTGATAACCCTCCGGTGCCAAAAACAGACGCACAAGAGACAGAAAATCTTGACAAGGCAGTTTCTCTTGATCAAGAGGGTACAAGCATGTGCTCACTCCTGCTAAGCAACACGCAAGCACAAAATGGTTGACAGTGGCTTCTCCTTATATCCCTGATGCAGTTGTACCTGCCCCTCACCTGAGATTTGTCCAGGTCAAGGGTTCACAGTCTTTCCTGATTGGCTAAAAGGCTTGGGGGATGAGTTAGGGCATGCAGTTTGGCAGGCAAAGGAGTCATACAGGAATCCAGAAGAAGAGGCAAGGACCCTTTAAACATGCAAGTCACTTAAGATGGTGACCGAAGGAATTTTTAAGTAATCTAAGAGGGTAACAAATACTTTGATAGAAAAGATAAGTTTTCTTACACACCTGGGCTCAGAGACAAGACAGTGTTATGTGTATCCATGAGCTGTTTTAAAAGTCTCCTAAGCACTTTCACAGCAACCTTGTGGGACAGGCCAGGCTTCCACCTTATAGATGGTAACACAGGTAGGTGATTTGCCCAAAGTTATTACTGTGGAAGGATAAACTACATTTTAAAGATCTTTTCTAAATGGCTTTTTATGAAGTACATAAGCATGGTGCAGAGATTTCTTTGTAAATGAAAGAGAGATCAGGAAATATACCCCAGAAGTTGACTCAGTACAACAAAAATACCCCAGAAGCTTGTGAGTTCCCCTATCACCTTGTACCCACAATGCTGTTTGTTTGTCATTATCACACAACTCCAAAGCCTTTGGAGACATGGACACTTGAATGTCTTTTAATGGCACTGCTCATGCACAGGGAATCTATAAAAAACAACATGGGTTGTGCTGTGAAGAATATTGAAATTATTCCAGGTAAGGTCATCAAAAACTAAAAGGTTCTTTGGAAGAAAAAGATTGTAAAAGTTGTGTCTGACTGGGCATGATGGTGCATGCCTGTGATCCCAGGAGGAAAAGGCAGAAGCCAGCCCAGCAAAGTTTGCAAGACCCTGTCCCAAAACAAAAATACAAAGAAAAAGGGATGGAGGTGGAAAGACTGGCTAACGTGGTAGAGCCATTGCCTAGTATTTGAGGGACCCTGGATTCAATCTCCAGTACCACACACACAAAAAGTTAAGTCTCTGTAAAAAGAATCAGAAAAGATCTCAAATCAGTAACCTAAGGTTATACCTTAAGGAGCTACAACAGGAAGTACTAACTAAACCCAGAATTATAAGAAGGAAGAAATAATAAAGATTAGGAAAGAAATAAAATAGAGAATATAGAGAAAAATCAGTGAGAACCACAGTTGATTCTTTGAAAAGATCAACAAAAGTGACAAAATTTTAGTTAGCCCCCCAAAAGAAGACAATTCAAATAACTAAAATCTGAAAGTGTGACCATTACTACTGACCCTTGCAGAAATAAAAAGGGTTATAGAAGAATACTGTGATATACCAACAAATCAGATAACTTAGAAGACCTGGAATCATGGTGCAAGTCACCAAAACTACAAGTAGAAACAGAAAATCCAAATAGACGTGCAACAAGTAAAAAGATTTGATCAGTGGCCAAAACCTTCCCACAAAGGAAAGTCCAGAAACAGATGGCTTCGTTGGTGAATTCTAGCAAACAATTAAAGGAGAATTATCACCAATGCTTCTCAACTCTTCCAAAAGTATATGTAAGGAAAAGAAGATTCCAAACTCCTTCTGAAGGCCAGTATTTCCCTTGATACCAGACCCAAAGATAGCACAAGAAAATGAAACCACAAACCAATATTTCTTTCCACTAAAAGGGCTCTGGTGGAATATTATTTTTCCTCAATTCTCATAAATATGTAGGTAAGACAGATGCCTATAACAAGTGATAGATTAGCTAGAGAAAAAGAAGCAAATTTATTGATACACACAATTGCGCATCACACAGGAGAAAAAGTCACTCAGTGTGTCTTAGCAGACTGCCTCAAACTGCATTTCAACAAAAGACAATACATTGTAGAGCAGTGACAAGACCAAGGAAAAGCAGTCCTAGCTTCAGAGGCAGTAAAACTATGAGAAGGACTCTGATCAGAGAGTCCTCAATGCCATGTCTCTGAGCTGATAAGAAAGTGTTGTAAAGCAGAACTCACATCCAGTCTTCAGGTGGGAAAAGGGGAAAGGAAGGTAAAAAGTCCTGTTGTCTTTATGGGTCCTGCACATAGGCAAACAAAGACAAGGCAGAGTTCCCCTGCCAATTTGGCTGTCCTCTGCTCAACAATCCTTTATAATTTAAGAAATGTTTTTGTTTCCTTTAGCCTCCCATTTGAAACCTTATTTTCAGAAAGTTTTACATATGATGAGGCAAGTTGGTAACTTTGGAGAGATTTAGGTTAGAGGTTGCAAAACAAAAGGCTGGCAACTCAAGAAGGTGAAAGCAGAGATTGAACAAGCAGAAAACAAGAGGTCCTGTTGAATCAGTGTCATGGAATGACCCATCTGTCAGTCCTGAGCATGGGTCACTTCATCTAAGCAGTTCCTTCTTCCTTTAGGGGGTGGTTGTAGGTGGGTTCTCCTACCTGTTTGCAAACAAGTTTCTGAGTTTGCAGAGCAGTCAGCTGAAAACATGTCTGGATGTTGTGCTCTGCAGTGGAGCAGGGCCAGGCAGCAACAGATTTTTCTGCTTTGCCCTTTGAATCAGTGTTCTGGTACTTTCTGATTTGCCCACACAGCAGCAGGCACAAACACTGCTCATAACTAAGTGTGGAAATCTGGCTTGAGTCTACCAAGATGACCACAGCTTTCAGGATTTCAGGAAAAAGGCAACTTTAACTTCAGCAATTCCAAGTCAGGAAAATGGGAGAGATATTGAATATGTCCTTTGGAGACTTGTAGGTAGACACTGTCAGGACCCAGTCCAGACTGTAGACAAATAATAAAATCTCAAAAGCAATGAGGTAGCATCTATTAATAGGGATGTTACAATTTTTTTCCAAAATACAATTTTCTCTCAACATCACCCCTAATTTACTAAAGATATCAAAGAAAGACAATTTTTTTTTTGCATGGAACTAGAGTTTAAACTCAGAGCTTGCAAAGCTGGTGCTCACAAGGCAGGTGCTCTGCCGCTTGAGCTACACCTCCAGTTCATTTTGCTCTGGTTATTTTGGAGATGGGGTCTTGTGAACTTTTTGCCCAGGCTGGCCTTGAACCAAGACCCTGCCAATCTCAGCCTCCCAAATAGCTAGTTATAGGCATGAGCCATCCATGCCCCTGTAAAGTAAGACAATTATTTGGAAAATACGCTTCATCTCATAAAACGTGGCCTGATAACTTATATAGATTCAGGCAAGAAGAGTAGTTGGTCATATTGGCTCTTTTAAAACTTATTTTGCTAAACCTTTCATAAGAAACTTCAGATTTGATTTTTAAAACCCTTTAGAGGTTAGGAAGCCAAGCAAGGACTCACCATCACACTGTACCTGCAGCATCTGGGTGACTTGTTCACTTCTTGAGATTCCTAAAAATATTTTGAGGTTCATGGGCCTGTCAGGAGGTGACATTCTTCACCCACCTGCCAGGCAACAAAATGAACTATGTATTTAAGGTTATCAGGCAAGTTTTTCAAGGAATTTTTATTGGTTCCATCAAGTCAGACTCAGTTCCTTCAAGTTGTCTAGTCATTTCTGCAGCTATGAAATGAAAGGTTAGGGAAAAGTTACAAACAGCCAGGATGAGCCAGGTATGAGGCGACCAAAGAGGGAGAGCGCTCCCTGTTTCCAGGTGCTTTTAAAACCTGCACAGGAAAAACCTGGGCAGTTCTTGATCACCAATAATTGATGAGTGGGGAGGGGCATGTGTGGTTCCTGGGTTCAGGTCGTGGTGGTTTGAATTGTCCCAGGGCCTGTGTATGATAGTCTGCACAGAGTTGCAATTGAAAAGCAGGCGCAGAGAAAGAGAAGAATGTTCAGCCTGAAACACAACATTGTGTTATGTGTTTTTAAGAGTCCAAACTTTTCCTGTCTTAGCCTGCCTCAAAAGCTTTAACTATGTAGCTACATAGTTGTTGTTTTTTTTTTTTTTTTGGTGGCACTGGAGTTTGAACTCAGAGCCTCACACTTGCTAGGCAGGCACTCTACCCCTTGGGGCACTCTGCCAACACTGTTTGTGTTGGTTATTTTTGAGATAGGGTCTTGCTTTCTGCTCCAACCAGCCTGAACCACAGTCTTCCTATCTATGCTTCTTCACATAGCTGGGATGACAGGCGAGTGCCACCTAGCTACTGGTTGAAATGGGGTCTCTCCAACTCTTTGTCCAGGATGGGGCTCAAACCCAAATACTCCCAGTCTCCACTTCCCAAGTAGCTGTGATTTCAGGCTTGAACCATTGCACCCACCTTCAGAAGTCTAAGTTTTAAAGCAAAGACCAAGACAGGCATGAGGTCACACACCTAAAGTTCCAGCTACTCACAGGGCCTAGACAAGAGGACTGCTTGTTATCTAGGAGTTCAAAACCAGCCTGGGAAACACAGTGAGGGACCATCTCAGTAAAGAAATAAGTAAGCCAAATTCCAGTTTTGTATCAGTGTACTTTTTATAGTAAGGATGATTTTTACAAAAGCTTGTTTAAAATTTTTTTCTTTTTTTTGCAGTCCTGGAGTTTGAACTCAGGGCCTCACACTTGTTAGACAGGAGCTCTACTACTTGAGCCACTCCAACAGCCATAAGATTTCTTTTATAAGATTCATTTCCACAAACCTTTTACAATTTTCCCTATCCTTTCCATTTTATCTGTATCATTTTTTGCGGTGAACACATATAAGATTGCTGTTGTATTGGTTAATTGTATTGTGTTAAAGTATGGAAAACTGTTGTAATAAGAATTATTTGCTAGTGTGTGTTAGGACTAAGAAACCAAGCCAGGGAATGACAGGCCGATATGCAAATGAGCCAACCCTAAGGTGATGAGACCGGTAACACTAACTATGAGGTCACCACCAAGCATGAAAACCCAAGCCTCGCTACCACTCTAATGCTGGAGACCATGCTGTCAGAGCCTGTCCCGAAGCTCCAACATAGAGGCAGCTGCCACTTGAGAGCACCCCCCTTCTCCCGACAACTGGGTGTCACCAGTGAACCTCGAGATCAGACCTGCAACTCAGATCGGCCATAAGGATTCCCCAGAGCTCAGCTGGACTCCCCTTATCACCTAAGAAAATGTCTCATGGTGAGCAAAGCTTGGGGAAGGCCTGAGTAAGTTCTGGCTGGCTAGGGTAACAGAGGACAGGACATTAGGATCCATGGGAGAGTGCCATGTGGATTTGTTGGAATAAAATCCTGTTCTCTGAAGTAAGAGTCTCTTGAGTACTGCTCACCCGTACTTGATTGGTAATGAACTGTAAGTGCTCGCAATATTTTTCTTCATTGATTCATTTTAAACTGACACTAAAATAATATTTACCTAAACAAAATCATTTTTTCTCAACAAAACTACATCCTTGTGTCTTCCTTGAGACTTTTTTCTTTGCAGTACTGGGGTTTGAACTCAGGGCCTCATGCTTGCTAAGCAGGCACTCTACCACTTGAGTCATTCTGCCAGCCCTCCTTATGACTTTTTGTAACAAAAAAAACTTATTTTTTTTCTATACTTTACATACTAAATTGTTCCCCCATTTCAAGAAATTTTAACTACACACAAAAGAATTTTGCTTTAGTAACTCTAGTGAAAATCTAGGAAGTAAACAATTTTACACTGTCATTTATTAAAATTTAGGAATGCACACTTTATATTTTCAGAAATACAGGCTTTGTCATATAACAGTTTTATTATATGAGAGGTAGAACAGGACATCTTACTAATCCACCCCAAAATACTTGTCTTTTATAAAATTTTAAAATATTTAAGCAGAAGTAAATAAGCTTATTTTCATGTCCAGCAATTAGTGTTTTAATATTTTATCTTAGTTGTAAATGATCTACATATTCAACAAATACCCGTCATTTCACTTATCTTTGCAAAACTTTAAGGGTATAGTTACTTAAGAGATGTGGTAAAGTTTTAAAGTAGTACTGTAAAACCTAATATTGCTTGAATGTTTACTTATCAACTTTTACCCCAGGTCCATATCATTCATCTTGCCTATTCTTAACAGTATGCTTGGAAAATTTCAGGAGCATTAGACAAATAGAGCCCCCCTAGCAGATAAACCGCTTGACTTAATAATTACTCATTACCCAGAAGTCTAAAGGTTACTCTGGGTGGTGGCTTGCCCTGAAGTCACTGTAATTACGGGGCTATTGTTTTGAGAGCCTTTCTTTTCTCACCTTGGTTGAGTACCAAGAAAACACAACTTCCAAGCTAACCTTGGAAATCAATAGCATTCTGAGTTCATCTCTCAGTCTGTATACGCATCAGTCAGTATGAGCAGAGAACACTTTAGGAGTGCTCCCAAAGGGTTATTTTCAGGGTTTTGTTGTTGTTGTTGTTGTTGTTGTTGTTGCCTTTTCTAACCAATGTGTGATGAATAAGGCAGTTTTGGTCATATCAGAGAAAGGTGTAAAAATTTATCATTGCTCTGACCTCAAGATGTTAGCCAAGACATAAAGCTAATTAAAAGGCAGACCTGGTTAATCTGAGGGCCTAAAAATTGTATCTAGGTGTTTTTATTTTTTGTTTTTTGGGTTTTTTTTTTATCATTCAGAAGACATAGTTAACTTTATTAAACCAATAATATTTATATTTATCAAAGATTTATGGGAGTTTTTACTCCCATTTCCTGCTTGGGGAGCAGGAAATATTTCTTTTTTCCACTTCTCCCTTCTTTATCCTGTTACATTAAAGTAAATCCTAGCCAGGTGTTGGTGGCTCATACCTGTAATCCTAGCTACTCAGGAGGCAGTGATCAGAGGATAGTGGTTTAAAGCCAACACTGGCAAATAGCTCCTGAGACCCTATCTCGAAAAAAAAACCCATCACACACACAAAAAAAGGGATGGTGGAGTGGTTCAAGGTGTAAGCCCTGAGTTCAAGCCCCAGTAGCACAAAAAAGAATAAATAAATAAATTCCAGCTAAAACTGAATAACAAAAAATTTACCTGTTACATAAACTTGAAAAACATTTGGATTAATTTTTCTGTTTGAGCAGTTTTAAATATACTTAATTTGTGACTATCCTTAAGCCAATTTGAATAGAATTCTTTTAGAGAATTTTATATTATATATGCATATCATACAAGTATACATGTACACATTATAAAACAAATGGAAGTAAAAATCTTGCATCCACAATTAAAATTTTTAGCCATGAGACAGGTAATATAAAATTCACTAATTTATAACTGTTGGATCCAGATTGTGTTTTTGCATGTTAAAACTACCAGCCTACCAGTCAAGACCTTTTACTAATATTAAGAGGAAAGACATTTAATATATTTTCCTCAATTTTTAAATAGTCAAAACTCATGTCAAGAAAGGCATGAGAGCATGTCCCCTGATGCCACAGCCAAAAATGATCATGATTAGAAAATAGATCAATATATCTTCTTGACTGAACAGATGGATACAATTTGTCCTCTTCCCTCATAAATCAGTAGCTGAGACAGATTCCTGTGACAAGTCACAGATTAGCAAGAGAAAAACAAATGAAGTTATTAACATGAGTGGGAGAAAAGTCACTTAAAGTGATCACCTAGGAATCTGCCTTAAAAAGTATTTCAGCAAAGAACAATGTATTTTAGAGAAGTGATAAAACCAAGGAAAATCGGTCCCAGGCTTTAGAGGTGGGAAAACTGTGGAAAGGTGACTTTTAAATTTGCTCAAAGATCACTCTAGTGTCTGATATCATAAACAAGCATTGCAAAGCAGAGTTCCTATCTAGTCTTTAGGCAGGAAAAGAGAGAAGGCAGAAAGGCCTTTTATCTTTGTGAATCTCTGTTCTGCTTCTAGGCAAACAGAAGGAAGGCAGAGAGTTTCCCTGCATTTTTATTAGTTTCAACTTAACAATTCTTTATATTTTGAAGAGAAATATTTTTATTTCCTTCATCACTATAAATGCAAAATCCCTTAAAAAAATACTAGCAAAACTAAGCTAGCAACACATAAAGAGGATTATATACATGACCAAGTAAGATTTATTCCATGAATATAAGAATGGTTCAACATCAAAAATCAATCAATACAGACAACACAATCATCTCAATTGATGTGGAAAAAGCATTTGACAAAATCTAATCCCCTTTTATGATTAAAAAAAAAGAACACACAATGAACTGTTGCTGGCAACGATGCAGTCTCTGATCAGATTTCCAAATTCTCTGTGTTCCACATGGAAGCATCCAGGCAGGATACATTGTTGTAATGGAGTTTATTAAAAGTTAGGGAAGACAATTACAAAAGGGTATGGTGGGGCCAGGTAGAAGCAGAGAGAGTCTTTCTCTTTTCAGGTGCCTTTAAAACCTACTCTAACCTATGCAAAGGGAAGAACCTGCTGATTCCTAACCACCAATAATTGATGACTGGGGAGGGGCATGGGTGGTCCCTGGGCCAGGTGGGAGTGGTTTGAGTTGTCCCGTGGCCAGGGTGTGAATAACCTACACATACTCATAATTGAAAAGCAGGCTCAGAGAAAGAGAAGAATGTTTAACCTGAAATACAATATTAAGTCATACATACTCTAAGAGTCCCAAAATTTCCCTAAGTCTAGCCTGCCTCTGAACCAGAAGAGAAGAGAGCTTCCTCAACCTGGTAATGGCCACATATGAAAACTCTACAGCTAACAGCATACTCAAGGTGCAAGACTGAAAACTTTTCCTATAACATCAGGAATAAGACAAGGATATTATTCTTTTTCACCACTGTGCTTCAACAGTGTATGGAAAGTTCCAGCCAGGGCAATTAAGCAAATTAATAAATATAAAAATGCAAATTGGAAAGGATGAAGTAAAACTATATTCATAGATGACATGATCCTATATGTATGTATACTAGTATGTTCTAGTATACATACTAGAACACTAGTATGTGTTCTAGTATGCAAATACTAGAACTAGTAATCAAATTCAGTAAAATTGCAAGACACAAAATTAACACATGAAAGTCAGGTGTATTTTCATAGACTAATAATGAACTATCTGGAAAGAAAATTAACAAAACAATTCTATTTATAATAACATAAAAAAGAATAAGCTATTTAGAAATAAACAAAGGTGGTATAAGACTCCAATACTAAAAGGTACAAACATTACTGAAAGTAATTAAAGAAGAGCTAAATAAGTGGAACGACAATCTGTATTCATGGACTGGAAGACTTAATACTGTAAGAAAAATGATCTTTTATATCAAAGTATTTGTTACCCTCTTAGATTAACTAAAAATTCCTCAGGTCACCATCTTAAGTGACTTGCATGTTTATAGGGTCCTTGCTTCTTCTTCTGGATTCCTGTACAACTCCATTGCCTGACAAACTGCATGCCCTAACCCATCCCCCAAGCCTTTTAGCCAATCGGGAAAGACTGTGAACCTTTGACCTGGACAAATCCCAGGTGAGAGGCAGGTACTGAAAGGAATAGGAGGTCTCAGCGGGCCCCAACCCCCTTGTTGGAGAAACCAGTACCAAACATCCCATGTAGATAAGATAAGCAATGCGGCAGGGCTCAGTTAGGGCATATAGAATGTGAGGAATGTGAGCGGGGGGTACATGCAAGATGTGAAGTACGTGCAAGATGTGAGGTACACGCAAGATGTGCTCTGCCTGCTTGCCCAATGTTGATAACGAAAATATGCACGCCACCACGGTCTATATAAGATTTCCCCTAAAGAGGCTCAGGGTCGTGTTTTCCTAACCGGTCCTGCGTGTCCGTGTGGGAGCTCGACCCTGGCTAGCCAGCCCAATAAACTCTGCTTTGTTGATTGCATTCACGCCTGGCTCTCTGTCTCTCGGGGGAATAGGATTCCGGGTCCTAACATTTGGAGGTCCCACCGAGATTTCATTTTCTCGAGAGACAGAACCTGCCTGCGAGAAAGCAGGGGCGATCCCAAGTCCTAGGCGTTGGGAGGGGATCCCAGACCCTCATTTGGAGGAACTTGAGTGTTCCATTTGGGCCGCGGCGGGGATTCGGCCAATCCCCAGGGAGATTCATTCTGGGAATCTCGCAAGGAGGACCACAGGGTCCTATTGGGAGAGGCTTTCCTCTCATTTGGGCTCGAGCATTTTAGGAACCCTGGTGCCAGGTGAAGAACTAATTGAGCTAGTCGACCGACCACCCGTCAAGTGGACGCCTTTCGGCCTGATATCCCAGTTGGACGGTGAGGAGGTTGAATGGGGTGCGCACCAGTGTGAGAGAAGGACCGGTCCGAGCGAGTGCTGGAGAGTGTTGTGTGTGTGTGGAATTATTGTTGCCTTTACCCTTTTTGTTCTATCTCTCTTGGTGTTTGAGTCTCCTTCCACAATGGGACAGGGACAAACAACCCCAAAGTCTCTGATCCTTTCTCACTTTCCAGAAGTTAAAGAAAGGGCCTTAAATGCGGGTCTGGTCATCAAGAAAGGTAAGTTCGACACCTTTTGTTCTGCAGAGTGGCCCACCTTTGGAGTCGGGTGGCCCATTCAAGGTTCCCTCTCCCTAGACCTGATCACTAAGGTTAAAGCAGTCATTTTTCAGCCAGACAATCGAGGCCATCCAGACCAAGTTCCTTACATTTTGGTTTGGGAGGATCTGGTGAGGAACCCTCCCCCTTGGTTAACAGTTTTTCTGACCCACCCCTCCAGTTCGGCCCCCGGGGCTAAAACCCCAGTCACGCCCGCCTTGGTCATAAAGGAGGAGGAAAAACTTCCTCTTCCCACCTTGACCGGTCCTCAAATTAGGGCATCTCCTTCACCATCTCCGGTCTTACCAGAGAGTTCCCCCCTTTACCCATCCCTCGCAGGGGCAGAGGAAGATCGGCCGCCTCCATACGTGACTCCCCCTGGCCAAGCCAGTGCCCCGGAGGAGGAAATTTCCTCATCCTCCTCAACAGGACTGGCAGCAGGAGGAGGAATGGGTCGAAGACTTCGCCCCCGAGGGATCCGGGAAAGGGAGGGGGAAGACGGGCCCCCCTCATCAACACAGGGGGAGGAAACTGTCCCTACACTTCCAGTCCGGATGGTGGGTCAAGGGGGACCAGGAGGAGGGCAACAGTTTCAGTACTGGCCCTTCTCCTCCAGTGATCTATATAACTGGAGGACGCAGAACCCGCCCTTTTCTGAAGACCCCAAGTGTCTCATAGATCTCTTGGAGTCCATCATGCATACACACCGTCCCACTTGGGATGACTGTCATCAGCTGCTCAATACTCTTTTTACGACGGAGGAACGAGAGCGCATCCTCAACGAAGCGAGGAAGAACGTCTTGGGGGATAATGGGAGACCCACAACTCTCCAACCGGCCATAGACGAGGCTTTTCCCCTACGCCGCCCTGATTGGGATTTCGGGACCGCAGAAGGTAGGGAGCGTCTTCGGATCTACCGCCAGACTCTTATGGCCGGTCTCCGAGCGGCCGCCAGAAGGCCCACCAATTTTGCAAAAGTGAAAGCAGTCGTTCAAAGGGAAAACGAAAGCCCAGCCGGTTTCTTAGAGCGCCTCTATGAGGCATACCGTCAGTACACCCCTATTGACCCTGAGGCGGACCTCCACTGGTCTGCTGTGGTACTCTCATTCATTAATCAGGCAGCTCCAGACATTAGGAGAAAACTCAATAAACAGGAAAACTTAGGGGAGATGACTATAAGGGAAATGCTGCAGGTAGCGGAAAAGGTCTTTACCGCTAGGGAAACTCCAGAAGAAAGGGAGGAAAGACAGAGAAAGGAAGACAGGGAGGCCCAGGAGAAATTGAGAAAGGAGGACCGGGAGTTCCAGGCTAAGGAAAACCGAAAGCAACAGAGAGAAATGGCTCGTATTTTCCTAGCGGGTGTCCGGGACCAACCCAGGGGAAGGGGCCACGCCAGGACCCCGGATAAGGAACACTGTTTTTACTGTAAGGAAACTGGGCATTGGAAGAGAGAATGTCCTAAGTTAAAGGGAAGAAGAGGGTTTGGAAGGAGACCGGGGGAAAACAGGGAAAGAAAACGAGCAGTAGAGCAGGCCAGAGTCCTCCTAGCCAGAGAAGAGGACTGAAGGAGACGGGGCTCAGACCCCCTCCCCGAGTCCTGGGTAACAATGCATGTGGAGGGGAAGCCGATGGGGTTCATGGTGGATACCGGCACCCAATATTCGGTTTTAAACAAGGCACATGGACCTTTAAACAAGGCACGAACAAGTGTTGTTCAGGGGGCCACCGGTACGCAGTTATGTACATGGACTACCAAAAGAAAGGTAAACTTAGGAAAACACCAGGTCACACACTCCTTCTTGGTCGTCCCTGAGAGCCCCGCTCCCCTGCTCGGACGGGACCTACTCACCAAAATAGGGGCCCATATCCATTTTAAACCAGATGGAATAATTGTGACTGATCGAGAAGGGAGCCCGATTCATGTCTTGTCCCTATCATTGGCTGACGAGCATCGTCTGTTTGAGAGTCAACAGGAACCAGGAGGGGACATGACTCATTGGGTAAAAAGATTTCCCACGGCCTGGGCGGAGACTGCGGGAACCGGCCTCGCCAAACACCTCCCGCCCGTAGTTATACAATTGAAGGCTTCTGCTCTCCCCATTCGGGTGAAACAGTATCCTATGCCTGAGGAGGCCCGAAGAGGCATAGCCCCTCATATCCACAGGCTAATAAAGGAAGGAGTACTGCGGCCTTGTCAGTCTGCCTGGAATACTCCTCTGCTCCCTGTCCGAAAGCCGGGAAGCGGGGACTATAGGCCTGTGCAAGACCTACGAAAGGTAAACGAGCGGATGGAGGACATTCATCCCACCGTTCCGAATCCCTATACCTTGCTCAGCCACCTACCCCCCTCGCAAGTATGGTATACAACCCTTGATTTAAAAGATGCTTTCTTCAGCATTCCATTGTCAGAAATTAGTCAGCCGCTATTTGCTTTCGAATGGCAAGAAGATGGGGGCCAATCCAGACAGCTCACTTAGACCAGACTGCCGCAAGGATTTAAAAACTCTCCCACCCTGTTTAATGAGGCCCTGAGCCAGGACCTGGAACCTTTTCGTCGGAGCCACCCACGAGTCACTCTATTACAGTATGTTGATGACTTACTGTTAGCGGCAGAAACCCGAGAGGAGTGCATCAAGGCTACTGAACACCTGCTAACGGAATTAGGTGAGCTGGGGTATCGGGCAAGTGCCAAGAAAACTCACATCTGTAAAAGGTCAGTGACATATTTGGGTTATCGGATTGCAGATGGGGCAAGATGGCTGACTGATGCCATGAAACAGACTATTCTGGCTATCCCATCCCCGACATCCACTAGGGGGGTGAGAGAATTCCTGGGCTCCACGGGGTTCTGTAGACTCTGGATTCCAGGATTTGCGGAAATAGCCAGACCCCTATATGAGGCCACCAAAGAAGCTCCAGATTGGAGTTGGGGAGAGAGAGAACAACAGGCCTTTGATCAGCTAAAAGACGCTCTTTTGCAGGCCCCTGCCTTAGCCTTGCCAGATCCTACAAGACCATTCACTCTGTTTGTAGATGAAAAAAAGGGGGTAGCCAAAGGAGTCTTGACCCAACAGCTAGGTCCCTGGAAGAGACCGGTGGCATACTTTTCCAAGAAATTAGACGCAGTAGCGGCAGGATGGCCCCCCTGCCTCCGCATCATAGCGGCCATTGCCGTGCTGGTGAGAGAAGCCGATAAACTAACCTTTGGACAGGCCCTCTGGGTAACGGCCCCTCACCCGGTGGAGGGAATCCTTAAACAACCCCCTGGGAAATGGATGACGAATGCCAGGCTCACCCACTACCAGGGGCACTTGTTGGATTCCCCTCGGATCACATTCACAGATCCCATAATCCTGAACCCTGCCACCTTGTTGCCTAACCCGGAACTGCAGACACCTGTCCATAACTGCAAAGAATTCCTCTCCGAAGTTACACAGGTACGGGCTGACCTAAAGGATACCCCCCCTGTCCGGCTGCAAATTAAACTGATACACGGATGGAAGCAGTTTTTTCCAAGATGGAGCCCGAAGGGCAGGGGCAGCTGTAGTCGACCAAGAAGGAAATACGGTATGGAGCAGCGCCCTCCCACCCGGAACATCAGCCCAAAAAGCGGAATTAATTGCCTTGGCAGAGGCCCTGGAGAGGGCAAAAGGAAAGCGAGTCAATATCTACACCGATAGCCGCTATGCTTTCGGTACCATCCATGTCCACGGGGCCATCTATCGCGAAAGAGATTCCACACAGCAGAAGGAAAACATCTAAAGAACCTAGCCGAAGTCCAGCGTCTATTAATGGCAGTGGAAAAACCGAAGGCAGTGGCAGTGATGTATGTCCCAGGCCACCAGTCTGCCAAGACGCCGGAAGCTGTCGGTAACAACAGAGCAGATCAAAAAGCAAAGAGAGTAGCAATGGTGAGTCCTCCCATGGAGACAGGGCAACCTTCCACAGTTGCGGCGATAGACGTGCCGGTCCCAGAGCTCCCTCCGCTACCCCCCCGACCAGAATACTCCACAGAAGATTTCACTTGGATGAGAGCCCACTCCCCCTTTAGAGAAGGGGAAGACGGATGGAAAAGCGACTTGGAAGGCAAGTTAATTCTGCCTGAAAAACTCGAACGATTCCTGTTGGCTAACTTACATAAGTCCACCCATTTGGGGCGGAGAAAATTACTAGACTTGTTGACATCTGCGCAGCTCCGATTTCCGAACCAGACCATAGCAGCCCGCCAAATTGTGAAAGATTGTGCCAGCTGCACAATCATGAAACCAGGACGAAGGGAGGGGCACCATACAGGTACTCGGGAACGGGGGAGGGCTCCGGGAAGAAGTTGGGAAGTGGATTTTACTGAGGTAAAACCGGGAAAGTTTGGGTACAAATATTTGCTGGTATTCATAGATACCTTTTCAGGCTGGGTGGAGGCTTTTCCTACAAAGAAGGAGACGAGTCAGGTAGTGGCAAAGGCTTTGCTAGAGAAAATCATACCCAGATATGGGGTGCCCGAGGCAATTGGGTCAGATAACGGTCCGGCTTTTGTTAGTAAAGTCCTGCAGGGACTAGCCCAGACTATGGGGGCCAATTGGAAGCTACATTGTGAATATAACCCCCAGAGCTCAGGGCAAGTAAAAAGGATGAATAGGACACTAAAGGAGACTTTAGCCAAATTGGCCCTGGAG
The DNA here is from genome assembly GCF_047511655.1 of Castor canadensis. Classification (NCBI taxonomy): domain Eukaryota; kingdom Metazoa; phylum Chordata; class Mammalia; order Rodentia; family Castoridae; genus Castor; species Castor canadensis. Next base: position 56,518,290 of record NC_133398.1, on the reverse strand, counting down.
ACTGGCGGTGATTGAGTGACGCTCCTTCCCTTGGCCATCTTCCGAGTCCGGAACTCCCCCTATGTCCATGGGCTAACTCCCTTTGAGATCCTGTATGGGGCTCCACCCCCCATCATTCAGAGGACCTTAAGCCCAGAACTAGGTGATCTGGCCCCAGATTACCTGACCATGTTGCAGGCTTTAGCTAAAGTGCAACAACGGATTTGGCCCTTAATTCAAGCATACCACGCTGTTAAGAGGGACCGGCTCCAAAACATGGCATAGTCCCAGGTGACATGGTATGGGTTAAAAGGCATCAGTCCAAAACCCTAGAGCCTAGATGGAAAGGACCTTATGTTGTACTGTTTACTACCCCTACCGCCCTCAAGGTCGACGGGATTGCAGCATGGGTACACCATTCCCATGTAAGACGGGCTCACCCTCCGGAAAAAAAACAGAAAAATTGGTCCGCACGGAAGCATCCAACAAACCCACTCAAGCTCCAGCTGATACGGGATGCTCCGAAAAACGAAAACACTCCAGATGCTCCGCAGCCCTCCTAGAATGGGATTATCACCTGGGTCCACTACACCCACATCAGACCGGCAGATCCGGTAGCTATGAAGAAAGGCTTCCTGCCAACAAGAAGGGTGTCCCACCACAAGAAAAATTTTTTCAAACTCAGACTTCATACTGGACCTCGGTAACTTTATTCCTTTTTCTAACCCTGTCCACCACTTGCTGGGGGCATACAAATCCACATCAACCTTTTAACCTGACCTGGATGATTGTAGATGTATCCACAGGAGACATTCTTAACCAGACCTCCAAGGTGACCCCTCCCAGCATCTGGTTCCCAGAATTATACTTTGACTTAAGGGCCTTATTCACTGGCAGGGGACAATGGGATTTGCGCCAAAGTTACTTCTATGTCTGCCCCGCTCCCCAACCCAACCACAGAAAAAAATGTGGAGAAATCGCAGACTATTATTGTAAGTCATGGGGTTGTGAGAGCTCAGGGGATATATGGTGGCCACCCCCCAAACAGGGGGACCTTATTCAATTAAGTAGAGTCTCTCAATCTGGCATTACATACCACCAACCTAGACCTATAAATAAGGGATGCCCAACTCCCCCCAATTGTAATCCCATTATGATAAATTTCACTGATTTAGAAAAAAAGGCAACGAATTGGAAATTGGGTAAATCCTGGGGAGTCAGACTCTACAAAACAAATCATCCAGGAGCCCTTTTTACTTTGCGGCATGTGCAACAACCAGTCTCTACTCTAACAATAGGCCCTAATAAGGTACTTAGGCCACCCTATGTAAAGCCACCTCCCCGACCTTCCACAGCTCATCACCTTCCCTCAACCATAGCCCGGGCTAATGTTACAACTCCAAGACCATCAAAAACCAGCCCTCCCCTGGTGAGGCCCAGTCTCATGACTGGATCTAAAGACCCCCTCTGGGAGCTAGTGGGTGCTGCCTTCCTGACGTTAAACCACACCAACCCTAACATGACTAACTCCTGTTGGTTATGTTATGATGTGAGGCCCCCATTCTATGAGGCAATAGGGCTAAACACCACTCACCATACCTCATCTGAGGAAAACCCTACTCAATGTTCCTGGGGAGACCGTAAGAGAGGTCTGACCATACAGCAGGTAAGCGGCCAAGGAACCTGCTTAGGAAAAGTGCCAAAGAACAGATGGGACTTATGTACTGTTATTAACGCCAGTTCTACCTGGAAAAATGCTATTAAATGGGTAATTCCAAAGGACAATGGGTGGTGGCTATGCTCGCGGTCTGGACTCACCCTGTGCCTATCAACTAAGGTGTTTAACAGCTCTAAAAAATTCTGTGTTATAGTGACTGTGCTGCCCCGCATCCTCTATCATTCAAAAGAGAGTCTATATTCATACTGAAATACAAAAATGGTTAAAAAAAAAAAAAAAGAGAAAACCTATTTCCACAGTAACTATTGCTACCCTACTCAGCCTAGGGTTAGCGGGAGCAGGAACCGGCATAGCTTCTTTGGCCACCCAGCAGAAAGGGATGTCTTCACTGCGTACAGCCATAGACAAAGATATAGAGAGAATAGAAACCTCCATTAGCCACCTAGAAAAATCCCTCACTTCCCTGTCTGAGGTAGTACTTCAAAACCGACGAGGTCTGGACTTGTTGTTCCTCCAAAAGGGGGGACTATGTGTTGCTCTAGGAAAAGAATGTTGTTTTTACGCTGACCATACCGGAGTTGTTCGTGACTCCATGTCTAAACTTTGAAAGAGCCTAAAACAAAAAAAACGAGAAAGAGAGGCCGAGGAAAGCTGATTCGAGTCTTGGTTTAACCAGTCCCCATGGTTGGCTACCCTTTTATCTGCATTGGCAGGGCCAATAATAATCATCCTATTACTTGTTACCATAGGACCCTGGATTCTAAACCGACTTATGACTTTTGTCAAAAGTCGAATTAATACTATCCAACTTCTGGTCCTCCGCCAACAATATCAGGCTCTTCATCCCCTTGAGAATGATTCCTCAATTTAGGCCATAAGAAAAGGGGGGAATGAAAGGAATAGGAGGTCTCAGCGGGCCCCAACCCCCTTGTTGGAGAAACCAGTACCAAACATCCCATGTAGATAAGATAAGCAATGCGGCAGGGCTCAGTTAGGGCATATAGAATGTGGGGAATGTGAGCAGGAGGTACATGCAAGATGTGAAGTACGTGCAAGATTGCAAGATGTGAGGTACGCGCAAGATGTGCTCTGCCTGCTTGCCCAATGTTGATAACGAAAATATGCACGCCACCGCGTTCTATATAAGATTTCCCCTAAAGAGGCTCAGGGTCGTGTTTTCCTAACCGGTCCTGCGTGTCCATGTGGGAGCTCGACCCTGGCTAGCCAGCCCAATAAACTCTGCTTTGTTGATTGCATTCACGCCTGGCTCTCTGTCTCTCGGGGGAATAGGATTCCGGGTCCTAACAGTACAACTGCATCAAGGATATAAGGAGGAGCCACTGTCAGCCATTTTGTGCTTGTGTGTTGCTTAGCGGGAGTGAGCACATGCTTTCACCCTCTTGATCAAGAGTAATTGCCTTGTCAAGATTTTCTGTCTCTTGTGCATCTGTTTTCAGCACCAAAGGGTTATCAATTCCAACAATTTGGGGGCTTGGTCAGGGATTTTACATTCCATCTGGGAAGGGGGTCCTGGCCCTTCCCCAGGGAGATTCGTCCTGCTGCCTCATTGTGGCAGCCTGGAGGTTGGGCCAAGGACAACTTTCTGGATCTGCAAATGAACTTGAACTGCAGAATTCCTTGACAACACAGATAAAAGAGCTCTGAAGACAGGGACCATGGCAACCACATAAGTTTTGTGCACAAACCAAGCCAAGAAACATCATGGGGGTGACCAAATAATGTCTTGGTGGTCAGGATACTGGAGGCTGTGTGATGTGTGAATGAGACGTGTCTGGTGACACGTAGGGAAATCGACGTATACTGTGTAAGGCAAAATTAGATTCTTGAATCTAATCCAGGTCAGCAGTTTATATTGATCCACAGGTTACCAAGAGGTGCCTCAAGCTCCCACGAAGGATGTGGGCAGAGAAGGACAAAGTGAAAAAGAATCAGAGTGCAAGAAACCTCCAAGGCAAAGGGGATTGAACTCCTGATAGACAGAGCACAGTCAACCAGAAGGGAGAAATGGGAAATAAAGGCAGCAAAGAGGGTTACCAAAAAACAAAGGCCTAGGATAAAATATCCTCTGGGAGCCCCCTAAGGAAGATGTTAAAATATTGGGATGATAACCCCCTTACTAAACAAAAGAGAAACAAAGAATGGTTAAGAACTGTTGTTTTATCTGAACTCAAGAACTGATCTTAAAGTCTTTGGTTTTTATTTTGGTCAAAATTTGGGTCTAGGGCTGGTGGAATGGCTCAAGCAGTAAGAGCACCTGCCTAGCAAGTATGAGGCCCTGTGTTTAAACCCCAGTGCCACACACACACACACACACACACACACAAATTGAGCATGTTAATGACAAAAGCACAGTCACTCAAGAGGAGATGGAATATGCCCTCTATTGGAGACAGAGTCCTGTAGTCCTGTTTCCACCAAGGGAAAAAACAAAAAACAAAAATATCTCAAAAACCCCTTTCTAACGGGGATTTACTCTCCTCCCATCCCTTCCCCTTTTGCCTGCTCTTCCCTCCAGCTCAGGCACCAGAGCCAGCCCCACCCCTGCCCTCCAGGCTTTTACCCCTCCACCTCTACCCCCTTCAACTCCCAGCCCCTCAGGCTTCTGCTTAAAATTACAAAAAACTAGAAAATTGGAAAAATAGATCCATAGAGGAATTATTAGGAGAGGGGAAGAAAAACAAAACCAAAAAACAAAGGTTATGTTACTCATGAGCAAGTTAATAGGGAAAGGCCAAACCAACATCCTATTGGACCTCAACTGGCCCAGTCTCCATCATGCAGTGTAAGAGACCAGAAAGTCAGAAGATGAAACAAAGAAGAGAGGAAAATAAGTGCTTTAAATGTGGGGAGACTGGACACTTTAAGAGAAAATGTCCAGAATGGGAAAGAGTGTAGGGAACTGTTCCCTTAATGACCTTTGATGAAGAATAGGGGTCCAGGGGCTCTTTTACTTTGAAGGGTCCCACTCAGAGTGCTTGATAAATTTAGAAATGGGACCACAATGTGAAGCTGTCACTTTCTTGATTGACTCAGATGCTTCCAGATCCTCCCTCTGTCTTCTGCCCAGGGGCTTAATCTATTCCCTGGAGAGGATACTAATTTCTGGGCTAAAGGGAGAAAGCATTTCAGTTAAAATATTATAAGAAACAGATGTTTATTTCCTTTATTTCCAAGTCAGAACCAGTAAGATACAATTTCTCCTAGTCTCTGAGGCAGGTACCAACCTATTTGGAAAAGATCTAATGACCCAATTAGGTACATGTAAATAAGGGAGTTGCCCTCAGGGTGCTAACTCAGAAACATGGGGGTCAACGTTGTATGGCCTTCTTATCTAAATTCCTAAATCCTGTCACCCAAGTTTGGCCTGAGCACATTCAGGCAGTAGCAGCTACAGCCCTTCTAACCAAAGAAAGTAGAAAAAAATCACCTTTGGGGGAGACCTAATTATTAGCACTCCCCATCAAGTTAGAACAATCTTAAACCAGAAGGTGGGTAATGGTTGATGGATTCCAGGATCCTCTCTGGTAATCAAGGGGAAAGGGGCATAATGGATATTCTACAGTAGATGGGGAGGCCATGACTATAATAGAATCAGGCCGACTCCCTAACAATTGGTCAGCACAGACTTGCAAATTGTTTGTCCTAAATCAGGCCTTAAAACACTTAAAGGAGAAAGAAGGGACCATGTACACTGATTCTAAATATGCATTTGGTGTTGTCCACACCTTTGGAAAAATCTGGATGAAACAGGGCTTAATGAATAGCAAGGGCCAAGACTTGGTACATGGAGAATTAATTCAACAAATATTAGAGAGCCTAAAACTAACTGAAAAAATAGCCATAGACCATGTGCCAGGTCACCAAAAGGAGGTAAACTTTGAGACTCGTGAAAATTCTTTTGCAGATAAGACAGCAAAACAGGCTGCTCTCACCTCTGAGGCCCCAGTCATTTGTCTCATTCCACATCTCCCTGCTCCTCACATCACCCCTATCTTTACCCCCTCTAAGGAAGAAAAACAATGACAACAACAAAACCTTGGGACAGTCAAGACTGAACAGGAAAAATGGGTTCTCCCCAGTTGGAGGGAAATGATCTGAAAGCCCCTAATGAGAGGACTCCTTACCTATCTTCATCAGGGGATCCACTGGGGATCACAAGCCATGTGTGATGCAGTTTTGGAAGCCTATAGGTATATAGGGATCTATACAACACCAGCCAAACAAGTATCAGAAGGATGTCTTAGGTTATTACTAGAAAACATAATCCCAAGGTTTGGAGTTATAGAAAATATAGACTCAGACAATGGGAGTCATTTCACTGCCAATGCCCTTAAAGGACTTATGAAGGCTCTAGAGATCAAACAGGAATATCATACTCCCTGGCATTCACCTTCCTAAGGGAGAGTTGAAAGAATAAATCAGACTCAAAAAAACCCAGCTCACTAAAGTTGTTTTAGAGACTAGATTATCTTGGAGTAAATGTCTTTCTGTAGCACTACTCAGAATTAGGACAGCCCCTCAGAAGGACATTGGCCTCTCCCCCATGAAATGCTTTATGGGCTTCCTTACCTTAGTTCTGTTACTGATGTACCTTTCTTTGAAACCAGATTATTTCCTCAAAAATTATATACTTGGATTGCCCTCTACTTTACTTTGTCTTAGGAAAAAAGGATTGTTAGCACAGGTTCCTCCACTTGACTTTCCTGTTCACCCACACCAGCCTGGAGGTTATGTGCTAATCAAGACCTAGAAAGAAAATAAACTTGAGTCAGCTTGAGATGGACCCTTCCTGGTCCTGCCAACCATGCAGACAGCCATCCAGACTGTGGAGCAGGGATGGACTTATCACACACCAGTAAAAAAGGTGCCCTCACCTGACCTGAAGGAACAATGGGCTGTGCTCTCACATCCAGGCAACACTAAAGTGACTTTAAAAAGACTATAGTTAAACTATTCTTTCCCTTTCATTTGGGAAATGGTATGCTTATTATTAATGTAACTCAGAGTACTTTTTCCTTAACTGTTGAATTTGATGCATTACAGATCCTCCCTTGTGGAGGCCTTATGCCCTAACTCCAGCTCTGGGATTCTCCATCCCGGAATCCACTGGGAAGCTGGTATCTGTCCAGAGTGAACAGATGTGGGGTGAAATACTGGGTATAAAGGATACACTTCTCCCTTTTATGACAATCCTAAGGGCTGGAACAGACCCCAGGGCACTGGAAAGATTCCAATTTCTACCATCTAAAACAATCAACAGTCTTTTAACAGACTACAGTCAAAATTACAGCTGTCTCAGACACAACCCCTCTCCTACTTGTAAAGATAAACAATATAACCCACTTAGATTAGTCAAAAAAGTCCTTGGAGTATGACACAAGTACCATCTATATTCTGTAGATATGGGTTAGGGCAGATGTCTCAGGGACAGACCTGTTAGGTGCCTTTAAGCTCCATCTAGCTCCCAACCTCTCCTAGGTGACACCCAGTTCTACCTCCACGTTTGTACAACAATCAAACTCAGGTAGCTATAGTAGAAGTCAGGGACCTAAGAGAAACCGTGGCTATTAAAATTGGGTACAGAAATACAAATGCTTGGATGAAGGGATAAAATGCTGTCCACACATTGAATAAGAGAGATTGCTATGTTTGTACTACTGGGAGGCCAGAGTCTCAGGTGGTCCCATTTTCATTAGGATGGTCCTCTGACCCAAATGGAGTGTACTGCGTGTTGGCTCTGTTTTAGGATGTCAAGGCTTGGGGCGACAAATCTTGCCAGACTCTATCACTACTGTTCCCAGAGGTCAGAAGTCCTACAGGTCAGCCCCCGAGGACTATTAGGCCACCCACCCTAGACGTCAATAATAGCCCATGTCTCACCAGACGGAGGGATGATTGACAAATGTGGGAAACCTGACGGGATGCAGTGAAAGCTGTTCCTTCAACAGCTTCACAAACCAGTCCACACTCTGAGTGGGCAGAGCCAATGTCTGGTGGTACTGCGGAGGACCTTTACTTGAGACTCTCCCAGGTAACTGGGCAGGCACCTGTGCTTTGGTGCAGTTGGCAATCCCTTTCACCCTAGCATTTGGATCCCCAGCCAGTGCCACAACACCTAGGAAAAGGGAGAAGTTTGCATACCAAATAATACAGCCCCCAATAGAAATATTACTACGGCCCTATAGGGACTAACTTACCTATCTAACAAGCTAGCTGAAAACTCAGGTATAAATGATCCCTTCACTGACTTAATGGAAAATTGGCTTGGGAGATGGAAGGGCTGGATGACCTCAATCTTAACCTCCTTGATTGTAGTGGCTGGAGTTTTAATTTTAGTAGGATGCTGCATAATTCCTTGTGTCTGAGGACTAACACAGCAGTTAATTGAGACAGGCCTCACCAAGCAATCACCCCTGTCCTACCAAAATAACTTGTTTCCATTAGAAACGCAGGAGCATGAGAACCAACAGCTCCTAAATGAGTTTGAAGAAAAGAATTTAAATTAAAAGAATTTAAAAATGATCTTTTCCATCCAAGTATTTGTTACCCTCTTAGATTAACTAAAAATTCCTCAGGCCCCCATCTTAAGTGACTTGCATGTTTAAAGGCTCCTTGCTTCTGCCTCTGGATTCCTGTACAACTCCATTGCCTGACAAACTGCATGCCCTAACCCATCCCCTAAGCCTTTTAGCCAATCGAGGGAGATTGTGAACCTTTGACCTGGACAAATCTCCAGTGAGGGGCAGGTACAACTGCATCAAGGATATAAGGAGGAGCCACTGTCAGCCATTTTGTGCTTGCGTGTTGCTTAGCTGGAGTGAGCACATGTTTGCACCCTCTTGATCAAGAAAAACTGTCTTGTCAAGATTTTCTGTCTCTTGTGCATCTGTTTTCAGCACCAAAGGGTTATCAATTCCAACAATACTGACATCAATTCTCCCCAAAGTTACTAACACATTTACTACAATCCCTATAAAAATCCCAATGGCCTTTTTTGCAGAAATGGAAGTTGAATCCTCACATTCACATGAAATTGTAAAGGACCTTGAATAACCCAAACAAACATGACAAAGAACAAAGTTGGAAGACCTACACTTTCTGCTTTAAAACATACTACAAAGCTAAGGTAACCCAAACACTGTGTTATTTCAAAAAGATAGACATACAGACCAATGGAATAGAATTGAGAAGCTAGAAATAACCTTATATAGCTATGACCAATTGATTCTTGACACAAATGGAAAGATAATTCAACAAAGAAAGAATAGTCATTTCAACAAGTGGTGCTGGGACAATGGTACATCCATATGCCAAAGAATACAGTTGGGTCAGCACCTGTGATATATATAAAAATTAACTACAAATTGATCAAAGGCCTAAATGTTAAGCAATAAATTATAATGCTCTTAGAAGAAAACAAGGAGGTAAATCTTCAGGACCTTGGATTTGACAATGGAATCTTAGCTATGACAGAAAAGCAAAAGCAATAGAAGTAAACAATAAATTGGACTTCATCAAAATCTGAAACATTTGTACACAAAAGGATTCTACCCAGAGAGTGAACAGAATACTTATAGAATGGTTGAAATTACTTTCAAACTATACATCTGATAAAGACCTAAAAACTGCTACCACTGAACAACAAATATTCCTGGCTAGAACTTCCAACTTAAAAATGGAAAGGATTTGAATAGCTATTTCTTCAAATATGATATACAAATGGCTAGCAAGCACATTAAAAGATATTCTACATCATTAGTCATTAGAAAAATGTAAGTTAAAGCCACAGTGTGGTAGCATTTCACATATACAAGAATGGCTATGATAAAAAGACAGGGGTGGAAGGAGAAGTAAGTGTTGGCAAGGATAGAGAAAGAATAGAGAAATTGCTGGTGGGGATGTAAGATAGCGTAGCCACTGTGGAAAACAGGTCAGGCTTCTTCAATAAGTTAAGCATAGAATTACCATATGATTCATCAATTCTATTCCTTCAAAGAATTGAAAACAGATGTTCACACAAATACTGGTACATGAATATTCATAGCAGCACCATTCACAAGAGCCAAAAGGTGAAACCAACCCAAATGCCCTTCAATGGACAGATGAATAAACAAATGTGGTATATTCGTACAATGGAAAATTACCCATTCATAAATGGAACAAAGTATGGATACCTGCTACAACATGGATGAAACTTGAAAACAAAATGGTCAGCAAAAGGTCATGTATTGTGTGATTCCATTTGAATGAAGTGTCCAGAAGAGGTAAACTCATACAGACAGAAATCAGATCAGTGGTTGCCTGAGCTGGGGAGGAAGAGAAATGGGAGTGACTACTTCAGACAGGGTGATGAAAATGTTTTGGAATGAGATAAAGGTAATAGTTGCACAACATTGTAAATGTCAAAATGCCACTGAGTTGTACAATGATTAATTTTATCTTTCATGAATTTTGCATCAATTTTCGAAAAAAAAACAGATAGGAACTGGGTTCCACATTTTCAGAAAGGTAGCCATGTTTTCTTTCCAGATTCGGTTACCAGAATATAAAGCCTCATGGCTCCTCCGTGCTTTCAAAAACCACTTGAGGACATGTAGCAAAGATGACTCAGTTCATTCACTTGGTGCTACTGGTGGGGCTGGTATTCAGTTCCCATCACTGCTTAGGATATACTGCTGTTGTTATCCAGGGATATTTCCCATTGCCTGGGCATCTATTTTGATTCCCACACCATACCAGTTTTTATATATTGTTTTGTTTTGGTTTTTGGAAACAGGATCTTGCTGTGTAGCCCAGGCTAACCTCATGATCCCACCTCAACCTGAGTGCTGGGATTATAAGTGTGAACTACCATACCCAGCCCTCTCTTAAATACTTTCTGAGTATCACCCTGCCACTCTGTGTCAGACACTGACACAGAACAATGAGCAAATCAGACCAAATTTCCAGTCTACATGAAGTTTGCATTCTGGTGGGGGAAGAGAGAAAAGGGACAGATTACAGGCTCAGGCCTATGATCCCAGCATTGGAGAGGCTAAGGCTGGAGGACCACAAGTTCCAAGCCAGCCTTAGCTATGTAGCAACATGACTCAGATCCACCCCACCCCTCTTCCCCAAAATCAGACTCTGGTGTGTTAAAGGCTATCTTCCTCTTATTGCACATCACTTCCTTATAATCTAAGTAATCTCTTTCTCAGCTTTGTTAGGGGAGAATGGGAGAATTAGCACATTGTTCTAGAAAACAGTTTGGCAACACGATCAAGAGTAGTGGGTCTCCTGACTTTTGATCCAGTAATTTCTCTCTAAGACCTTATCTTTTACAGATAAGCAGATGTGTACAAAGACATATGTAAATAATTTAGGGCAAAGAGTCTTTCCTTTTTCTGTCTACTGTCCAAGGTTCTCTGGCTGGGGCCATGGAAGATTAGACTGAGAAAAGACAGATGAACAAGAGAAAAACAAACAAAAGGTCTATTAACATGTGCATTGAGTGTACACATGAGCACACTCAGTGATCAGAGACTGGGAGCAGTGGTGAGAACTTGGGTTTATAAATCATCAGAATATAAGAATGGTAGTTTTTTTGGTAATGTGACGCTGCTGGGGACCAAACCTTTGCACATGGTAAGGACACACTCTAACACTGAGTTGTGTCACCAGCCCCAGAACGAAAGACTTTTTAGAGAAGTGACAGGACAAAGGAAAAAAGACCAAAAAAAGATAAATACAGGGAAGTGATGGAAAACAAGAGCTGGTCAATAGATTTGTTATGTGGCCCCCTCCGGTGCCATCCCTGGGCTGACAAGGGTTTCCTGCTGTCCCTAGTAATTAGATTTTGTTCTTTGGGAAGAAAGAACAAAGGAGACACTGGGACACCTTTACAAATTTATGTCTTCCTTTTAGGCAAATAGGGAGAGTGCAGAGAGCTTTTCTTGTTTCTGCTGCTACTCTTCAAACGTTTTTAGTTATAGCCAGGCACCAGTGGCTCGTGCCTGTAATCCTAGCTTCTCATGAGAAAGAGATCAGGAGGATCTTGGTTTGAAGCCAGCCCAGGCAAATAGTTCATGAGACCCTATCTCAAAAAAACCCTCACAGAATTAGGCTGGTGGAGTGGCTCATGGTGAAGGCCCTGAGTTCAAACCCCAGTATCACACAAAAAAAGTTTCTAATTACAGTACTGTTTTTAATTTTTAAAATTGCATACTAACTATCAGACAGGTGAATATTAAAATGTTTGACAAGTGGATACTGATGGCTCATGCCTGTGATCCTAACTACTCAGGAGGATCAAGGGTCGAAGCCAGCCCTTGCAAATGGTTCATGAGAACCTACCTCGAAAATACCCAGCACAAAAAAGGGTTGGCAAAGTGGCTCAAGTGGTAGAGTACCTGCCTAGCAAGCTTGAGGTCCTGAGTTCAAATCCCAGTACTGCCCCCAACAAGAAAGTTTGACAAAATGCTCTGTTGTAAAAGTTATTATTGATGGTGAGGTTTTCATTACAACAGCTGTAGTAAGGGCAATCACCAGACAAAGCCACACATTCTTGGCATCCCCACACATGGGAATCTATCCTAATGACAGTGTGTACCTGACAATGTGTGTAGATACCCAGTCTCCTACAATCCTACAAGTCAGCCTTACTATCCTATTCATTTCTTTATTAAAGATTAAATACATTTTAGTATTACTTACAATATGCTTTTATTAATCATGTTTTTAACTTTCTTAAAATTCTAAAATTATAATTTACACAAAGAAATAAGAGAATCACATGAAATTTACATACATTTGCATTTATATGAAATAATGTGTGTGCTTGTATAAAAAGAAACACCTGAAATAATTTTCATGAAAATAGTAACTGTTTTCTCTGAGTTGTGGGATTTAGAGGGGCTTCTGCTTTTTTCCTTCATGGATTCCTCTATTGTTTATTTCACAATAAATATCATTTTTAAAATTAAAAAGCTAGAAAAAAATACCTGTAATCCCAGCACTTGGGAGGGTGGGAGAACCATGAGTTAGAGGCTAGCTAGCCTATAACTAGTGCTATATAGTGAGCACTGGCCACACTGGCTACAGTGTCCGTGTACAACAGTGGTATCTCCATGCCTGCACTGTGCATGGTATGGGATATCACTTATGGCTGTGAAGCTGCTGATTAGTTCCCTGAGCCCTCTGGAAAACAAGCACAACACCCTTTCAATAACCTTTTAATAAATTCCTTTTTTCCCTTAGTTATCAAGACAAAGTTTTCTATCACTTGCAACAGGAAATTCTGACTGATGTACACATACAAATGTATATATGTATATGTGTACCCGTGTATACACACACACACATAGATATAGACGAGATTGTCCTCCTGAGTAATATTTCAGACATCAGTTTGACAGAGAGATACATTTTATAATTTCAAAATTATAAAATTCTAAATAATATAAAGATTCACCCTGTTTTGTGTTTGTTGGGGATCAAACCCAGGTCTTCACACATCCCTGCCATTAAGCTACCTCCCAATTTACTATATTCTGAGTAAGGTCAGGGTTGAGAGGTGGTCTATGAGTTTGTTACCTACAGGCTGGGTTCCTCCTGTTTTGTGGCTTCCCCCATCCTCTAGGGGGCTGTCCTAGTCCACATGGTCAACACTGGATGACTACTATCATGTCTGTATGTCAGCCTGCAAAATGGGGGCAGCAAACAGTATTTTCCTAAGCACATGACCTAGACATTATGCATAATGGTTCTCACATCTCCTTAGCCACATTTAGTTACATTTGAAGGAAAATGAGAAATTTGGTTTCAAGGTGGATCGCTGTATGCACAGAAAAACTCAAAGAGTTGTTTATATAACTAAAAGGAAGAAATTAAAGTGAATATATACTGGGGGAAATTTTTAGTCTCAATTATATATCTGTGTTCTATATATTCTTCCTTAACAATAGAAATCTCAACTTTAAGTAGGTCACAACCACCCAGAATAAAGATTTTTCAGACTTGTTTTTGCAAGATGTGACAATGGCTAAGCTCAGATATAGCCAATGTGTAGCTGCTTCTGGAAGCCTTCTTAAAAGGCAGTTGATCTTGGGCTGGAGGCATGGTTCAAGTGGTAGAATGCCTGTCTTATGAGCACATAAGCCCCTGAGTTCAAACCCCAGGAACACCAGAAAAAAAAAAAAAGGTAGCTGACCATTGTACTTTCCACTTTGCCCTTTTCCTTCCCAGTTTGCTGGCGTGTAGAGGTAGTAGTTGGAACTCAAGCTACTCTCTTGTCCTCTGAGGTCACACCTGTAGATACCTATCTACCAAAACAAAAGGACCTGGATCTCTCGATCCACATGTAACCACCCGATGGCTGCCTGCATCTGATTTTCCTTTATGTCAAAGAGAAAGAAATCTCTGTCTAATAAACTCCTTTTAGTCTGGGATTTCAGATGTTAGCAGGGAAATGCTAACTAATATTAAAAACCTTGTCAGCCTGCAAGACAGTTGAGACAAAATGAAGCCCAGCCCAATGCTCTTGGCCTCTGTGTTGCTCTGCTGGGCAATGCTGCGTCAGTACTATCCTGTGCTAAATCCACAGTGGTCTGGGAGAAGACCCTGCCTCCCTCAGAAGTTGGTGGGAAGAGTGTTGACTTCAGGCTCTACAAATTCTCATTTTTCTCAGGACAGAGAAGAGAGGATTAATCTTTTCTTCTCCATGATTTTTTTTTCACTCCTTTACTTCACCTAAAACAAAATGAAAGTAATATCATATATTTCTTAAGTAACCAGACTACAAATTGACAGGCTACTTACCACTCCAAAGCCAACTAAGACACAAGAAATGGAGATATTTATTTATTTATTATAAATAGTGAAGTTGATGAAACAATAAAGAATAAAAACATTCCATTTTTCTTCAATCTTACTTTTATACTGTCTCCTTTATAAATTTTTGTCTCTAGCCCAAGTATACTTAGACCTGAAATAAGTAAACTTCCAATTAACTCAAATTTATGTTCTTCAGTGTTTTTCCTTTTATCATCCTAATGTTACATGCTGGTGTCGAGGGTCCTTGCTTCACAGGCCAGGGAACTGGCTCATGAGGCAGTTGAATGATGAGCCAATGCCAGTATGTAAAGTAGAATTTATTAAAGAGAAAGGAAAGACTACAGCTAGAGAAGAGTAGTGGATCCCAGAAGCCAGTGGCTCGCTACTCAGGTGAAGGCTGGGGCTTTTATGGACGTCCCAGCTCGGGGTTAGGTGGGCTTTTCCTCATTGGCCATGGATTCGAGGGCTTTCTCAGGTGAACTGGTTTGGTTTGCACCTTTATTGGGGGAAGGGAACAATCTTGAGAGCATTTTGCTCATCAGCCCTGTGGCAGATCTCTATCTCTCCTTTAGGACGCAGGAACGCAGGCCTCCGTCTCCTCAGGATGCAGGAATGATATGGCTCTCCATGGGGGATGGGATACTCATATGCCTTAGGTTATCAGACCCAACACTAGGAGCATTTCAATTTTTTAAATTGAAAAATACTTTTTACAGTAGCAGGAACTACATCAAGTACATAAAATTAATCTTTTTAAGCAGATGTATAAAAACTACCTCCTGAAAACTATGTATCATTAATGAGAGAATTTTTTAAATGTTAGGTCCCTGGCATTCTTGGGGCAGGTGGAAGATCCCGAGGCTAGCACCAAAATCAGACCCCCTGATTTATGACCGCTTGTTTCTCCCTGCCTGATTGTTTCTCAGCTTGCAAAACAACTCAGAAACTTCCAGTTACTCAACTAGCCAGGCATGTTGACCTGTTCCATCTGGTAATCGCAGATAATCAGAGACCAGAGACTCTCTCTCCCTCCCCCATGGCTTGGCCCCTCCTATAAAGCCCACTACCCAATTCAGCCAAGCCACCTCACTCTAAACCCAAAAAGAGGGATGGCCCTGTGGTCTGGTTCCAATAAACCTTTCCTTTCTATACATGGCATGGTCTTTATTTGGCAGTACCTTACATCTAGTGCCAAAACGTGGGAGGGATTAGCAGGGCACTTTGGCCTGGGGCTGCTCCCTCAGCCTTCGTGTCCTGCCCTCTCCTGAACCCAGACTGCTGAATTGACCCCATGTGCTTCCAGACTGTGGATTTCAGAACTTACTGCTTTGCCAGCTTTCCCATCCATCATTAGCCTTTCTCTTCCACTGCTCTCCACCTGACCTACTCCTCAGGCTTGGTAAGTGTCACCCTCCTGCTGGGCTACCTGCTCTGCCTTGTCCTGAAGTTGTAACTACACCAGGTACACCTCTCCTGCCTGCCGGTGCACCCACCACTTAGCACAGGGACGCTTGGCTAACCAGCTGGGACATTTCCTGCTGGATGGCAACCCAGGCCAGGGACGCTTGCCCTTGGGAACCTGTCCAGGTGACACTCCCACTCTCACTACCTCTCTCCTACTCTCCCTCTCTGTTTTCCTTTCCTCCACCCAAGGTGAGCGCTCAACAGCCCCTCCAGCTTACTTTAACCAAATGGCAACCAGACAATTCTGCTCCCCTTGCCTGAGTCACATAAGGGAGGCTAGATCTTGACCTAGGTCTGAATCACCAAGGCACCTGCCTCTCTTTCTCTCTCTCTCCTTTTTTCTTCTACATTATGGGGACCTCCCACTCTACATTAGACGTGTCCACCTGGATGCCTTCTCTGCATCCTCCCCCTTGGTCTCTAAGACAATATAAAACCTAAGCGACTGATTTTCACGAACTTCTAGGTCTTAAAATTTTCTGCAATTGCAATGGCAAGTGATCCAAAATTCCATTTACCCAAGCTTTCCTTTCTCTCTGCTCTCAACCCTCTCTGCTCCAATCTTGTAACACTGTTCAAATCCTCCTTGCCAACAACAAACCCCTCTCAAAGTCTGTGTCTCTCCCTCCCACTGAACTCTCATACTTGTGACCTCATGGGCTCTGTCTGCCAACCTCCCAACTCCTCCTGACAGTCCTCTACATCAATCTCTTCTCCTACCTTATACGCCCATGACTCAGAAACCCTTCTTCCACCCCTGCTGGCTCTCCCAAACATCCGCCACCCTATTCCCCTTCTGCAGTGGTCACAATTGATCCTGAGCCATCGGCTCCTCAGGAACCAACACCGCCAGCCTTGTCCTCAGCCCCTGCTACACCCTCACCCTTCTCCTCCCCACCTGCTACTTGGCTCCTTCTCTAATAACTCAGCTTCCTATATTAAAGAATTTAAATACCTAACCCAATTATTCTCAGCTCTCATTTTATTTCCCAATCCTTCCCTGATATTCAAAAAAAACTTAAGCAGTCAGAGGGTGGTCCTCAAACCCCCCAAGGAGATCTTGTGACAATGGCATTCAAGGTATTTAATAACTGAGATGAGGTTTAAGACCAGTGAAAGGCCCAGCTCTTGGCGGCTGCCCTGAGGCCTCCTCCTCCAACTTCGAGACAGGCCAGACAACAACGCACACCTCCAGGGCCTGCTTCAAGTGCAACCAGACAGGACACTGGGCAAAACACTGCCCTTCACCTCGCCCGCCACCAGGACCCTGTCCACAATGTGGCCAGAATGGACACTGGAAGGACGATTGCCCCTCTTTGTCTCTGCAAGGTAGGTCAGTCTCCCATTCCCACTCTCAACAGAGTGAAGTCCTCACAGACCTCTTGGGCCTGGCGGCAGAAGACTGAAGTGGACCTGGGACCTTGGCCCCCTTCAAGATCACCTCGGGGAGCCCAGGGTAACCGTCCAAGTAGCAGGTAGGCCTCAATCACCTACTTGGTGCTACCTGACTTCTCAGGTAAGCTTTATCCTTCACAGATCTCCATGGTGGGGGTGGACGGTCTCATCCACCAGCCAAAAAGGAAAGACAGTTTTATTTAAATTTAAAGTTCTTATAAAAGTTAATTTTAAAATACAAGTTACAAAGTAAAAAACTGGAAAGGATATAGATAGGTATTGAATGTATTTTTGAGAAGTTGAAGGAAAAAGGAATGGTTTTTTGAATGAGAAAGGATTTTCTAAAGAACGATTTGTCCTAAAGATTGTTTCAAATATGGAGAGGAGGAATAAGAACAAACCATGAAAGGATTTAGTATGATGTATAAAGGTCTGAGTAAGTTTTAAAAGTGTATAATAAAAGCTTCAGTGTGTGGTAAAGTTAAAGTTGACTATAATTTAAGAGTTGCCTAAAAGATTTTTAAGGTCATGTCAAACTAAAATCTAATTCTGTATTATGTCCATAAAATAATAAGGCTATCTTAATATTATTCTGCTCTGAGTAACATCTACAAAAAAACTGTTATAGGACTTGTGTTTTCTGTTGATCTTGTCAAGCTTTAAGTACTACTAAATCAGAGTTCATGTACATATCTGCTCAGGTCTCTTAAATGACCATATTATAACTGTGTTCTGTGTCTATACTTTATTTAAATATGGCACAAACTTTTGCAGAGTTAAAAGTGTCAGTTTATGTAAAATAATGAGCTAAAGCTCTCTTTTATCCAAAAGTATTACATTTAACCTGCATTCTGACAGTCAGCCTCTATTTGCCTTTAAAGGTCCCACAAACGCTTCATAGCGACTAACCTGGTCAGTTTTGCCACAAGAATTTAAAGACAGCCCTCATCTTTGTGGACAGGCCCTAACCAGAGACTTATTAGATTGGCACTACCCAGAGGCCACTCTTCTTCAATGCAGAGCCACAGAGCCCCTTATCTGCTGACAACTAAGTCCTTTTTAAAACTTTCTGGCCTCCAGGGATACAAAGTCTCTAAGAAGAAGGCTCAATTATGTCTCCTTCAGGTCACCTACCTAGGTGTGGTTTTAAAGGGACAGACTCACTCCCTGAGTCATGAGTTAATCAACCTAATCCTCCATTTCCCATTCTCCCATACCATAAAAGCAGCTTAAAGCTTTCTTGGGAGTTACAGGAAATCTGGAATCTGGATCCCTAAATATACAGCCTTTAGCAAACACCTGTTTATGCTCCTCCTAATATTCCTATTTGGGTCTTAAATAATGTATGGCCACCCATTTCTCTTAGAAAACTTGCCTCCAACAGACTCTGCTCCTCTGACTGCCTATCTACCTTACCTTAACCTCCTCTGGAAACCAGATCCTGGCCCACCCCTCAGAGGGCCCTGTAACAACTTCTATTAAACCAGGGGATCTTGTTCTCCTCAAGGATCTTCGACCCTCTGTTGGGACCTCAGTGGACCGGCCCTCATCTGGTCATCCTCACAACACCCACCACTGTCAAGCTCAATGAGCACCCCCCACCCCCAGTGGCAGCACCTTTCAAGAATAAAACATTGCCCACCAACCTCAGACTCTTCCACTACACCAAAAGATGAGTACTCTTGTGTACCACGGGGCCCCACATAGCTATGCCTCTCCCACAAACTCTCTCCCTCTTCCACTCCTGCATAAGCTCTTAGTCCTCATCTGGCTCTTGATCTGCTTTCCCTTTGCAGCCCAGAAATCCTCCTCCTGTGACCCATGCATGCACATTGCGCAGGCAGGAAGTATTGTTACTAAGATTTTACTGTTCCACACTTAATATTCCTGTGCAGGCTCTGTTATTGGGTCATGCACTCACAATCACACCATCTATCAGGTGTGCTCCCATGATAATCAATTTACCTGCTTCAACCCCACTTATCGCCCTGTGGAGCAATGGTTAGAACTCAGGAGTGGCCGCCTCTCTGGGAACATTGTTACTCGCACCCAGGTGTTGGATCCTGAAAAACCAGTGTTGTTGTTTGAGCGACCATAGACAAGCTATGTGGAGGTACAAGCTGTGGCTGTGAGGGTCTGGGTTGGGAAAGGACCTATACATCAAATGAAAAATATATGTGCTGGGGAGACAACTCTTGGCCATGTGATAATGAAGGTTATCATTTTTGCCCTTATTGGAGTTGTGTTTCATGGGCCACATGGCATGGGGCACACACTTAGCCCTCCTTCAAAAGGTCACTACTACCCCTAACTGCAGTCAAGGCACCTGTAACCCTGGAAATGTCACTGTACTTAAGCCATCTGACTGGACACAGGGACAGATAATTAGCATAAGGATAGATGGCCAAGGCTTTGACCCTGGGACTCTGTTACACCTTAAGTTAACAACTGTTACCCATGAGAGTTCCCCATACCAGGTCTTCCACTCCTTTTATGAGGAAATGCCAGATAAATTCCCCATCTCTGTTGCAACTAAAAACTTGTTCCTCACACTGGCTGAATCTATAGCCCAGACACTAAATGTCACTTTGTGCTATGTGTGCAGGGGAGCCAACATGGGAGACCACTGGTCCTGGGAGGCAAGGGAGTTAGACCCACCAGTGCCTTTCAATGAAAATGCCTTCCATGACACAGGACAGGCATCTGGCTCCTTAAAACTTCCATTATTAGGAATTACTGTATCTCCTGCCATGGAAAACAATTCTCCACCCTAGTTGGGGACCTCACTTGTCTAGGACAGAAGTTTTACAATGACAGAGCCCAAGAGACTCAGTGTTGGGGTACTCCAAACCATACAGAACACGAGCCTCACCCACTGGCCAACTTTTCTAATCTCAAAACAGCATGGACAACCTTACTGCAGATATAAACTGGCAGGCTCCCAGGGGGCTATATTGGATCTGTGGAAGGCAAGCCTATACAGTGTTATCAACGCCCATAATACCAACAAAAGGCTGGAATGTTAGGTCCCTGGCATTCTTGGTGCAGACGGAAGGTCCCGAGGCTAGCACCAAAATCAGACCCCCTGATTTATGACCGCTTGTTTCTCCCTGCCTGATTGTTTCTCAGCTTGCAAAACAACTCAGAAACTTCCAGTTACTCAACTAGCCAGGCATGTTGACCTGTTCCATCTGGTAATCGCAGATAATCAGAGACCAGAGACTCTCTCTCCCTCCCCCATGGTTTGGCCCCTCCTATAAAGCCCACTACCCAATTCAGCCAAGCCACCTCACTCTAAACCCAAAAAGAGGGATGGCCCTGCGGTCTGGTTCCAATAAACCTTTCCTTTCCACATGTGATGTGGTCTTTATTTGGCAATACCTTACATGAAATTTATAACATAATGAGTTTAAATTTAGTATAGTACTTCTCACCATGAGGATATTTTTCAATTAATGTAAAGAATTTTTTGGGTTTCACATTAAATGTCTTCTCCACTTCATCCTCACTATGAAGTGGTTTTGGTTACATGTAATCTTTTCTCCATTTTAGCATAAGGTACATTGAACACATTTTTTCTACACTTTCTCCCAGAGACAAAAGTTTCAGTGTTTGGCTTTTGATAACTAAGTACTTGGGAGACAAAATTAAAATCTAATAAAAACATGGAGAAAAGGATTCCTCAATGATTCAGAAGGCAGTGATTATAACTGAACAGGGGTGATTTGCTAGATCCTGGGCAAAAGATTCCTTTTTTCTTTTTTTTTTTTGAAGTATTGGAATTTGAACTTAAAGCTTCATGCTTAGCAAGCAGGCTCTCTACATAGGAGTCATGCCTCCAGGCCTTTTTGCTTTAGTTATTTTTCAGATAGGGTCTCCCACTTTTACCAGGGGCAGCCTGACTATGATCCTCCTATCTGTGCCTCCCAAAAAACTGGGATTATAGGCTGGGAAGCAGGGAGACTTGGCAGTAAAGGGTGTGGGGTTGTCAACTCCAGCCTCTGTGGCAAGAAACAGCCAATGTTATCTGTGTATCATCCCCAAGATTGACAGGCTCAAACCCAAGTCCATGGCCAGAGGACTGCTTAATCTCTCTGCTGAGCTGTCTCCCTGCTAAGTGGGTGCTGCCAGGCAGGACTGAGAGCTCTCAGTTAAGGTCCTGTGATTTATGCTGTTTTCCCACCTCCCTCCCTCCCACAGGGTGACTTACTACTGGGTGGTATCTGAAAGCTCTGAGAACATCATGAAAGGACAGGTTTCCTCAATGCCCCCCTCTAGTAAAGATGTCTCCAGCCCAAGTATACCTAGACCTGAAATAAGTAAACCCCAGTACAGCAAAAGGAAAGAAAAATAAGCAGAGCTACTAAACTCATTTTATGAAGCCAGTCTTACCTGTATAACAAAATTCAACAAGGATGCAACAAATAAAATTATAGAACAACTTCTTTGATTAATATAAACACAAAAATTCTCAATAAAATACTTGCAAACTGAATTCCACAGCACATTAAAAAGATCATACATCAAGACCAAGTTGGTTTCATTCCAGGCATGCAAAAGTGGTTTAACATTCGCAAATCAATTAATGTACTACAGTACATAAATAGAATGCTACAGCAAAGTAGCAGGATACAAAATCAACATACAAAACTCAGTATCTAAATATCAATAACAAACAGGCTGAGAAAACAATTGGGAAAACAATCCCATGCATAATAACCTCAAAAAAATACCCAGGAATAAACTTTACTAAGAAGTAAAATACTTCTACAATATATATATCATATATATTCTTTTTGCAGTATTATACATATATATATGTATATACATATATACATATATGCAGTATTATACATATATATGTATAATATATATATGTATAATATATATATATATATATGTATGTATAATACTGCAGAAAGAAACTGAAGAAGACACTAGAAGATGGAAATAACTCCCATGTTCATGGATAGGCAGAATTAATATTGTGAAAATGACTATATTACCAAAAGCCATCTACAGATTTAAGGCAATCCCCATCAAAATTCTAATAACATTCTACACAGAAATTTTAAAATCAATCCTAAAATTCATATGGAAACATAAAAGACCCAGAATAGGCAAAGCAATCCTGATGAAAATAGCAATTCTGGGGATATCACAACACCTGACTTCAAATTATACTACAGAGACATACTAACAAAAACAGCATAGCCTTGGCAGAAAAGCAGACACATACACCAATGGAATAGAATAGAAGACCCATAACATAAGCCCACACAACTCTAGCCTTCTGAATCTCAACAAAGGCACCCAAAATGTGCATTGGATAGAAGACAGCATCCTCAATAAATTGTGTTGGAAAAACTGAATCTCCACATGCAGAATACTGAAACTAGATCCCTACTCTCACCCTGTACAAAAAATGAACTTAAAATGGATTACAGCCAGGTGCCACTGGTGGCTCAAACTGTAATCCTAGCTACTCAGGAGGCAGAGATCAGGAGGATCACAGTTCCAAGCCAGTCTGGGTAAATAGTTCATGAGTTCACAAGACCCTACCTCAAAAAAACCCATCACAAAAAAGGACTGGAGGAGTGGTTCAAGGTGTAGGCCCTGAGTTCAAGCCCAAGTATTACAAAAAGAATTGGATTATAATATACAACCTTAAACTTTGAAGCTACTAGAGAAAAACATAGGGAAAACATTTCAAGATATAGGCATAGGCAATGACATTCTGAATAGAACTCCAGTAGCTCAGGAAATAAGAGCAAGAATTGACAAATGAGATTGCAGCAGACTAGAAGCCTCTGCATGTCAAAGAAAACAAATACCAGAGTAAAGAAACAGCCTACAAAATGGGAAAAAATCTTTGCCAGCTATTCATCAAACAATGGATATCTAGGATATACAAGAGCTCAAAAAACTAAAAACCAAAAGAGCAAAGAATTCAATTAAGAAGTGGCAAATGAACTGAACAGACATTTCTGAAAAGAAGTTCAAATCAGCAATAAAAACATGAACTTTTCAACATCCTTAGCCGTAAAGGAAATGCAAATAAAAATATTGAAATTCCATTTTATCCCAGTCAGAATGGCTATTATCAAGAAAACAAGAGATGCTGTTGAGGATAGAGAGGGAGTACAATTATACACTGTTGGTGGGAATGTAAATTATAGAGCAGCCACCATGGAAATCAGTATGGGTGTTCCTCAGAAACCTAAAACTAGAACTTACTGAATGATCCTGCTCTACCACTCTTGGGCACACACCCGGAAGAACATAAATCAGCATGTAAAGAAATACCTGTTCATACACATTTATTGTAGCACTATTCACAATATTCAAGTTCTGAAATCAGCCTAAATGTCCATTATTATATGATTGGACAGAGAAAATGTGACTTATTTGCACCATGGCCTACTATTCAGCCATAAAGAAGAATGAAATTGGGGGTGATATAACTAATTTACAAAATAAGCCTAATTAGAATTGTCAGTATGATCCCCTCTGTATAACAAATATATCCTAACAAAAAAATTTATAAAAATAAAAGTCAGGAATAAATATATAAGGAAGTCAGACGTATCCCTTGCAAAAAAGAAGAATGAAATTATGTTATTAGTGGGAAAATGGATAAAACTGGAGATTATTATGTTAAGCAAAATAAGCCAGACTCAAAAAAATACCACATATTTTCTCTCATATATAAAATCTAGATCTAACAGAAAAGGAAATGAACAAGAAAGAGTGCTACTGGAGGGAGAACCAGTGGGAGGTGGGAGAGAGAAAATGGAGGAGAATGAGAGAATGTGATCAAGGTACACTTTATGCATGTTTGATGAGGTCATAATAAAACCCACTTAGAAATTTTTGCAAGAAAATTAAAGGGGGTGCAGTAAGGGGAAGGGGAGAAAACTGAGTAATAGAGGGGGTGAGTATGATCACAGAACATTATATGCATGTATCAGAATATGACAATGAAACCACTTACTTTTTTTTTATTCATTTATTCATATGTGCATACATTGTTTGGGTCATTTCTCTCCCCAGCCTTTCCTCCACCTCTTTCTCTTCCCCCTCACCCCCCAACCCCTTACTTTGTAAACATACTCTAATAAAAATATGTCTTACAAAGAACTCCTATCATTTGTGTGTACATGAGAGAATTTGGAGAACATTATATTAAGTGAAATAAGCTAGGCACAGAAAGACACCTGTTCCTGACAACACTTCTATGTAGAATCTAAAAAAGTTGAACTCATAAATCTAGAGTTGAACTCATAAAACATTGATTACCAGGAGCAAGGGCAGTTGAAGAGAGAGGTTGGAATTTCATTTAGACAGGAGGAATGTGTTTAAGACATGCAGTGTACAACACGGTGACTACAGTTGATAACAACATGTATTCTTCAAAAATGCTGACTGGGACTGGAGGTGTGGCTCAATCAGTTGAATGCCTGCTTTGTAAGCGTGAAACCCTGAGTTCAAACCCCAGTCCCACGAAAAAAAAAAAATCCCACTTAGGGCTGGGTACATGGTTCTAGTGGTACAGTGTTTGCTTAGCAAGCACAAGGCCTTGGGTTTAATCTCAGTACTGAAAAAAAAAAAAATGCTGAGTGGGTGGATGTTAAGTGTTCTCACCACAAAATGATAACTATGTGAATTAATACATCTGTTAATTAGCTATGCTTAGTTATTATAACACATACTTCAAAATTTCATGTTGTCTACCATACATAATAATAAATACATGAGAATTTTACCTATGAATTAAAATAGGGCTAGGAACATGGCTCAGTGGCCCAGCTCTTTCCAAATATATGGTATGGGAACATGGGTTTGACCCCCAACACCACAAATAGAAAGCAAAAATAAAGAAAATAGGACAGAAATGATGGTATGTCAATGATGGTATGTCATTTCTGGTATCAGATTATAGAAAATAATGTAGCTTTTGTCTTGATTGCTGTCCCTTTCTCCCTCGCTTTCTGTTGGATTATTTGCTCTCAAGGAAACCATCTACCATGTTGAGAATTCATTCAGGTGGTCTATGGAAAGACCAACATAGTGATAACCTGAGGTTTCCAGCCAACAGCTAGTGAAAACTGAAACCTGCCACCTCAGTGAGCTTGGCCACAGGTGGTCAGCCCCAGTTGCCTGCGGATGACTAGAGCTCCTGCTGAAGACTTCACGAAAGAACCATCTGTGAGCCAGACCACCTACCCGCAGACTCAGAACTAAAGAAACCATGAGAAAATGAATATGGGGTTTTGTTGTTGTTGTTTTAAACAAACAAAGAAAAAAACTAAATTAGAGACATGATACTCTACTACAGAAATTCAATCTGGAGGATTTTCTAAAGAAAATAAAACAAGATACAGTGATATAAAATATAAAATATTTGCTTTTTTTGTATCCTATAAAATGAATACACAGATACCATTTTTCAGACTCCTGCAGTAAAATATAGAACTAAAACCACCTGATTTTCATCCTTCTTTCTTAAAATAGAAACCTTGAACTAGGCTCCTACCACATAATACTCTTGTTTTTTTGGTGCTGAGATCAAACCCATCTCCTTAAACGTGCTAGGCAAGAATTCTAACAACAAATTACCCTACATACTCAACCTTATTATCACACAAAAGTCTTAAATCGAAGATCTTTAATCTTGAATGGAAGAACACAAAATTTTATAGTGCTATAATCCCCTTTCATATGAATTACTAGTACAGCATTTTGTAGCCAACAGAGGTAAGGTACATACTGATTTTTTTAGGCTTCTGGATGTATTAGACTATCAAAACATAAAAGCTACCATATCTACTAGGCCTGACTTTCCCAGACAAAACTGAAAACCCGGGAGATTTTTCTTCTTTTGATCAACTTCCTACCACAAGGCTGTTCATGTCTTCCAACACCATGTCATCATTCTCAGTACCCACAACTGTACACTGTTTCTCCTAAACACTAGATTCTTCTTAAATCATAATTTACTCTTCCTCCTTCATTCATTCATTCAATACCATGAGCAAGGTACCCTGTGGGACCTGCAGATGTAAAGATGGTTGAAATGCTGGGCTCTGGATGTACAATTTGCTCACTGGTGATGATGAATAAAATGGCGCATATATGGAAGCTTCATAGTTGTGAACCTAAAACTTTTTAAAGATTTGAAAATTACTAGCAATTTGGCCCAAGTGTTAGAGCGCCTGCCTAGCAAGCACAAGGCCCTGAGTTCAAACCATAGTACTGCCAAAAATAAAAATAATAATAAAAAATAAGAAAGATTTGGAGGCCCTCTTTAAGCAAAAAAGGAGCTGAGGATACAAATGCATATTTGGAATGAAAAAATAAATCACTACAAGTTACTAGAGACTCAGAAATTTGGGTCCCTTTCTTCAGACATCTCTTTGGGCAATTTTTCAAAAATCTTTCCATGTAAATACATCCTGATTACAAGTTGCCTTTCCCCTTCCCTCCTTAGGCCATATTGTAACTCCCTGCAATTCACAGAACCACAGAAGCCTTAGCAAGTGAAGGACAAGGAAGTCATTGAGGTGCTTTTTGTCACCATAACAAAATACCTGAGATAAACAACTTAAAGGAACTATTTAATTTGGCCCACAGTTTCAGAAATGTCAGTCCATGGTCACTCGCCTCTGTTGTTTCTGGTCTGATTGAGTCAGAACCATTATAGAGAGACAAAGCATGTGGTGAGATACAGCTGCTCATCATGGGGCCAAGAACAGATAATGAGCAAGGAAAGAGCTGGAGGAAGGTATAGCCCTCAAGGCATAAGCCCGAGGACCCATGCTCTTCAACTCTGTCCCACCTCATAAATTTTCATCATCTCCTAATTGTTATCAAACTATGAACCCATCCATGGACTGATCCACTGATGAGGTCAAAGTCCTCAGGATCCAATCATTGAATATTGTGCATTACAGACCAAACCTTCCACACATGAACCTTCAGGGGCATTTCAGATTCAAGCCAT
The DNA here is from genome assembly GCF_047511655.1 of Castor canadensis. Taxonomy (NCBI): domain Eukaryota; kingdom Metazoa; phylum Chordata; class Mammalia; order Rodentia; family Castoridae; genus Castor; species Castor canadensis. The sequence continues at coordinate 56,490,940 of NC_133398.1, read as the reverse complement.
AACACCCACTAGCACAGTAGTGTTAATGGACCAAAGATGCTTGAGGAGAATATGGGTTTGTTTTAGTTGGGGGGAGACTTCCTAGAGGAGATGCTTAATGTTAAGTTGAATTTGTATGGAGGCTGCCTCTTACACAGCCAAACATAACTTCCAGGTAAACAAATTGCAACGTAAGTTTTCTTGTAACAAGTAGCTGAGTTTCAGCCAACAACAACAGCTGAGCTCAGTCAAGAACAAGCAGCCAACTGATGAGGCCATACCCATCTAGGGTAAATGCCAAGCCATAACCTAGCTGTTTTTGTATGTCACTTCCTTTTCTGTCTATAAGTACTGCTTGCCCTCATTGCTGGGTGATGCTTTCTGAACCTCTCTCAGTTGTGAATGATGTCTGAGTCATGAATCATTCTTTGCTCACACAAATTCTACAATTTAATTTATTTAAAGTTTTCTTTAACATTTAACATTTAACATAAAGAGCAACAAAGAAAAAAGCGTAAAAATGGCTGGGTGCAGTGGCTTGTGCCTATAATTCCAGTTACTCAGAAGGTGAAGATAGGGCTCAAGTCAGCCGGCGCAAAAAAGTTATCAATACTCCATCTCAACAAATAGCATGGTGGCACACACCTGTAATCTCAGCTCTATGGGATTTTTGCCAGTCCAGGCAAAAAGCTCAAGATTCTACCTGAAAAAATAACTTAAACAAAAAGGGCTGAGGGTGTGGCTCAAGTGGTAGAGTACTTGCCTTGCAAGCACAAGGTCCTGAGTTCAAAATGCAGTACTGCCAAAAAAAGTCACCATGAAACCCATTATTTGGTATGATTAATATATGATAATTTTAAAATGTATATCCAAAGACAAAGACCTAGATAGGTCATGCTGTAATCTGAGTACATGAACATTCATGTATACAAAGGAATCTGTTGGTGCTGAAGTCCACGTTGTCATGGAGGTCTGTGCCTCATGGTTTGTGCTGGGGAGATGGTGGTTGTTTACTTGCACAAAAAAGATGTGGATTCATATGGGGCTTGGTGGTGCACACCTGTAACCACAGCTACTCAGGAGGATGAGATTAGGAGGATTGAGGTTTCAGGCCAGCCTGGGCAAAAAATGTTAAGAATACTCCACGTCACCAAATACGTCAGTCGTGGTGGCCTGCACCTGTGGCCCCAGCTTACATGATGTATAAGTAGGAGGAACACTGTCCATGGACAACCAGGCAAAAATGCTTATCTGAAAAATTACCCAAAGGAAAACTGGCTGGAAGCATAGATGAAGAAAGAGAGTAACGATGATGGTTGCCAAGGGACTCTGACTCTTTTTACAGAAACCTAGAATAAACTTGGCTCGTTAGGCTATTGAACTTACCACGCCCAAAGCATTCACGTCTACCATTTCCCTTTTGCTCGTGTGTTCTGTGAATTTGAAGTGGGCATGCTCAAAATACAGGTGTTTCTGCCGTATTTCCTTTTTGAATGATGACCTTAATTTGCACATGCTCAGAAATGTGCCTGTCTATTCGTGCTTTCCTGTATAAACATGTTTCGGTTCCAAATAAGATCTCCAAGCTTCCTGTGTTTGGGAAGGGCATTGCTTTGCTGTAACCCCAGTGCCCTCCCTACTCACTGCAGGTAACACATGCATCTCTCTCCATTCTTTATCTTCTGGCTGCACTCATTGGTTTCAAACTCACCAGGAAGAAAGCCATTGCATTGTTACTGTTGCAGGAGGGCTCAGATAGAGGCTGAGAGGGCACCAAAGCTCACAGGAAGCAAGTGTATTAACCAAGCCGGCAGCAACTCAGCGGACTCATGTGCAAAGGCTGAGCTCCAAGAACAAAGGGGGCTTTCCTTATATACCATTTAGAGCAGGTTACAGAAGTGAGGGGGGGAGTGCATTTTGTCCCATACATAATCACATGTCATTTCATTGAGTACTTTAACCTCTGGGTGGAGGTGACCCTTTTCTGGTCTTCAGGTAACATTCCTCAACTCCGGTTTTCCTTTGTTTCACTGTAGCACTCATTAATCTCTGTTCCCCTCCCAGCCTTCCTGCCACATTACAGGAGTAGCCCCATGATAGAGCACATGCTTAGCATGTAGGAGGGTTTGGGTTTGATCCCCAGCACCACAAACACATGCATTAAAAAAAGTTAAAGGTGGGTGCAATAGTTCACCCCTATAATCTCAGCTACTTTGGAGGAAGAAATAGGAAGATTGTGGTTGGAGGCTAGTCCAGGCAACAAAGTTAGTGAGACCCTATCTCAAAGAACAAGTCCACTGTGGTGGCAAACACTAATCCCTGCTGCTCAGGAGGCTCAGATAAAACGCAAGATTCTATGTGAAAAATAACTAAGTCAAAAGAGGATGGGCCAAGGTGAGCGGGCTCAAGAGGTCCTGAGCTCAAACACCAGTACCACCAAAAAAACTGCTGTAACGTTTCATTTGCTCCTCTTTTTCACTCTTTTTTTTTAGCCTTGCTACACTGAAGATTGAATCCAGGGTCTTGCACAAGCTAGCCAAACCCTCTACCATATGAGTCTTACTCTCAGCCCTGATGTTTCGTTTACTAAAAAAAGAAGGTAGAGTAAAACACCAACATAAGTAGATACAGGACAGTAGACATTTTTGAGTTTCTGAAGATGAAAAAACATTGTTTGAGTTGAAAAATATCCAAAAGGTGGTAGCAGCATATTGAACTCTCTACAGGATAATATATAATAAATTTGAAGGTACAGTAATAGAAATGATCCAAAATAGAATAAACACAAAATGAAAAGAAAAATTATAAAACACAGCATCAGTGAGACAGAGGACAATTCAAACTCCTAACATATGTGCGATCAGATTTACCAAAAAAGAGAGGAGAAAACAGAAAAAGTGCTTGAAGAAATAGCCAATAGTTTTCCAAATTAGCTAAAAACTATAAACTCCTAAGTCCAAGTGGCTTAATCAATTCAAGTCACAAAAATAAAAAGCTTTGGCCTGAACAAAGCTCAGTGGTAGAACACTTGCCTAACATGTATGAGTTCCCGGGATGGAACAGCACTGCAAAATAAATGAATAAATAAGTAAAAAAGATAGGATAAGATAAAATTTTCTCACAGTCTGAGTAAATATTATGGATATCTGCTACTTTCAGAAACTTAATGTGTTAATTATTTATTGTTGATTAATAAATTACCTCAATACTTAGATGCTTAAAACAACAGCAATTGTGTTTTCTCACACAATTTCTAAGTCAGGAGTTCAGAAGTAACTGACTGGGCAGTGCTGATTTAGTCTCCTGTGAGGTTGTAACCAGGTGACAGCTTGAGCTGCCATCCCTGAGGCTTCACTGGGATGCATGAGCCTCTGCTCCTCTCCCCAGTGATCTCTCCCCAGGGATCCTTGAGTGTCCTCATTGCATGGTGGCTGGCTTTCTGCTGAGCAAATGATCCAAGAGATTAAGGCAGACACTACAATGCCTTTCCTCAGAAGTTACACACCATCATCCCTACCTAATTCTATCAGTCACATGGGACCAGCCCTGATCCAGTGTGGGTGGGGACTGTCTAAGGTAAGGATTGTTGAGTCATCTTGGAGTTGGTTGCTACACTCGATATTTTAAAATTTAAGACAGGGATGGAGGTGGGACTCAAGTGGCAATGCACCTGCTTTGCAAGTATGAACCCCTGTGTTCAACTCCAGCGCCACAAAGAAAAAGTTTAAAAAATTTAAGATGAATGAAAATTCATATAATGCAAACATTCACTAAAAATGATTTATTGAATAATATTATTCATTTAACTTAAAAAAACCTGCTTAATGTTTTTAACATATGACTCAACTGTAAAAATTCAATATTGAACTTGGAAGGTATCCATTGCTTAAGTAAAGCACACTTATAACTGACCACCAGGACAATACAGTCATGCAATCCTTAACCATAGAGGTACGTCGTAAGAAATGTGTTGTTAAAGGATTTCCTCATTTCAGGAATATCATAGTGTGCTTCCATAAACTAAGACAGCTGCAACACCTCTAGATGGTCGAATCTTAAGGAACAATCATCATATATGCAGTCGTTGTTGACCTGAACATGGTTATGTGTCACATGACGTATGTCTTCCCCTTGAATGACTTCAAGTCCTAAGATATGTTTGTCTTTGGTTTGCCATTTTTCTAGAAGCTTCCCTGTGCAATTTAACCCAGGAATCTATACAAACTGAATGTTATAAATCATGGAATATGTCTATTTGCTCCTTCACATGTGGCAACAGTGATGTTCAGTTATCAGAAGGAACTCAACTTGAGCAAGCCTTACACTTCAATACACGTCGTACACTTATACTGCAGATTTTGATCTTTCTACTTTACTTGGCCAATGATAATTTTAAGCTACCACAAGATGACATCACCTATAAGCTACTGTCACAGTGAAGTGTCAGTGTCAGGCAAGGTGTGAGGTAAAGTGCATGTCTTCAGTAATGATGGCCCATTCTTGTCAGTACAGACATCCCTCCTCCATGTCTTACCATGCCTATGTTCTTGTGTCTGGAGCCCTGTAGCTTCTACCCCACCTCCCCCGAGCCCCCGCCATGCTCTGGAGATCCCATCCAACCTTACTTGACTGAGCCAAACACCACCCTTTCATCTTCCTGCCATCCCTCCCCTCACCCAAGAGCTTGAACCTCTGACTCTCTCACACTCAGTTACCTATTTTCAAGGAACAAAGGAATTGCCAAAATGTAGTTCCTTCATTTCTTTAGCTCTCTAGAAATGAAATGCTCTTTGTAACATGTACGTCAGTTCCTTGACTTGCAGATACTCAACTTATAAAAACATTTCCAAGACAATTTTATGTGCAAAAGCAGAGATTGCCTGCACTAGAGGTGGTGAAAACTGGCCAAGGGTAGCATAACAGGGGACACATTGCGTTTGTTCATCACAAACACAAACACCATTCCTGTAAAATATCACAAATAAACCAACCTGGCTGTAGAAGAAAAAAAAATCTCTGAATATTATTTATGTTTAGTGTCACTCTCACTTCTGGTTTGGAATTAACATATGATTAGAATAGTTTCAATTGCGCATTGTAAGCATCTTTTGATAACATGCTCACAAGATACCAAGATATTTGCAAAATTATAATCAAGAAACACAGAATGCTATACGCATGCACAACTCACACCCATTTGTCATTTACTTACTCACTGTATTGTTTTAAGATTTCCAAACAGCTTTGTGTATAGGATTTGGAATAAGGAAACATACAACCATTACCATGTGAGAGTAGGAGTTTGGCTGCTGACTCAGATTTAGTCACCTTCTGTGACCAAAGAGCTCTCTGCTTATCATAAATTGCACAGCAGTGTGTTAGAACTGAGTAAACACAGCCCTGTTATAAGCACTTTCAAAGCAGCACTGTCTGGACTAGGTATGGTAGCAATGAAAGAGGGAACCTTGATCCCTGCCTCAAGACTTTTCAACACTAATGAGAACCCAAGAAGCAAAAAAGGGGAGGGAAGAAATCCAGCAGACCTTCCTCTAGTTCTGTCTTCAGGAAGACTATAAGTCATTTGAAAGAAACTGGAGTTAGAGCCATGCAAAATGTGATAGAAGGATTTAAAGATAAGGACAAGCAGGCTAATGTGGCCACAAGTGAGTTTGTGATGAAGCAGTGAAAGTCTTCCCAATCACTCGCTTAAAAGAGACTATGACTGCTTGGGTGGTTTGTTTTGTTTTGTTCAGGTTCTCTGCCAGTATATCACAAGACTTCATCCTGATTTATATGCATAAATCAATTGCTATAATACATCTCATCATATATATGTATATTTAATTTATATACATCCTATTGGTTTTATTTCTCTGCAATACCCTGACTCATATAAATACCTACCTGTATTCCATAGCAAAGATGAAAGAATTGAAACAAATGTTGGTTATTCTTCAACTCAATTATATCATTTTACATAGCAGCAGTTCTTAGAGGAGTGATGGCAAACCAGCAGAATCAACCTGGGATTGATGACGTGTGCCACCATGCCCAGCTTTCCTCTGTCATAGAAGTAAGTCAACACTTTGCCCAATGCCTAGCCACACAAAGAATTATCTGGGGAACTCTGAAAATACTGATACTAGTTTCCTGCCAGAGATTCTATTTACTATGGTCTGAAGTGGAGAGAAGGTGTTGAAAATGCATAAGTTCTGTAGATAACACAATGTATTTTTAGGGTTGCAAATAATCGATTTACCTATATACACAATGGGAAGTTCAATGAATGAATTGACCTATGACATGCTATTTTATGTAGGTCTGCAAGTGGTACAACTCACATGACTGCAGCCAAGGGTGAGCATGAAGGAGTGACAGATGTCAGGCTGGAAAAATAATCATGGGGCATTAGCCTGGCATGTTGGTGTTTATACAACTGTTAACACTGTCCAATGGAACTTTCTGTGATGATGGAGATTGCACAGTGGTTCAAGCAAGAATGAGAATGGGAAGAGTAGACCTAAACTCAAAGAGAAGATTTTGGACCTTCATCAAAAGTTTTAAAGGTCACCATGGCTCAACCCTGCTTTCCCAGCTACTTGGGAGATGGAGAGAGGAGGATTGAAGTTTGAGGTCAGCTTGAGGTTAAAAAAAAAAAAAAGCCATTAGTGAGACCCTGTCACAAAAGAACAAACCTGGTATGGTGGCTCATGCCTGTAATCCCAGCTATTTGGGAAATAGGAATGAGGCAGGCTAACAACAGGGAAAAATAACCTGCCATGGATTCCCTTCTTTTAGGCAAACAGATACCTCCATACTAGACTTTTTTTTTTAGTACTCCCCCAGTACCACCTTGAACCATCTCTAGAGCAATAAATTCCCTCAAAGTTGTAAATACCCTAGCAGTCATAAATGTCCTTGCAAGATAGCATACAAAGGGGCACCTCTGAGCAGGGCCTGCCTGGTAAAAGGGAGGTCTGCCCCCAATTTGACCTCTTAGGCAAAAGTCCTCTACATAAGACCTTGTGAATATTGGTCACAATGCATATATACAATTAAAGGCCTGGAAATTAGCATAAGCACATGTGCAGAATACCCCATGTTATATGATAAAGCTGTGTTAATTAAACCTGCCAGCCACTCTAGCCCCTCCCTAAGGACTGCTCAGATTTTTCCCACCTTACAATTTATAAAGTGGTCTTTAAACAAAGAGATTAATGTTCCCATGCCATCTGGCAGAACCCGCCACCTTTTCTTTTGTGGTGCTTCCTCTTACTTGTTCTTCATTTCTCTTTCAATAAAGTTTTGGTACTATTTTACAATTTGTGTCTCTGTCTAGTTCTCTGTTCAGGTGACATAAGAACTTGGGATCTTTGGACTAGCAGTGTCTTCTTAGATGACTCAGTCTGTAAGAAAGACCATATTCTGAGGCTGGCCCCAGGCAAAAGCAACACTATCTGAAAAACAAACTAAAGCAAGCCAAGGTTGTGGCTCAAGTGGTAAAGCACTTGCTTAGCAAGGGTGAGTCCCCATTCAAACCATAGTAACACTTTGAGATATCAATATATACTTAAAAGTTTAACTGATTTATTTTTTTGACAGTACTGGGGTTTGAACTCAGGGCTTCATGCATGCTAGGCAGACACTCTAACACTTGAGCCACTCCACCAGCCCCACTTAAAGGTTTTAAATTAGATAAAATACAAAAATCCATTTGTCTTTTTACAAATTTATCTGACACATAAAAATTAAAAATTGTACATACTCATGGAGTAGCACATGATGTTTCAGGATGTATATATTATGTAATTAAAAAATAATTCTCAACTCAAACAAACTTTTTGTTTTATAGATGAATCACAATCCAGAAAGCTTGTTTTCATTACCACAAGTAAGAATGTGGAGGTACCCTTTTACACCACTATGAAATATCCAGCAATATAATTTACCACTACTAGAGGGAAAACTGCCATTCCCACTGACCATTAATAACTTACTCCAGTGTCCTTTTTTTATTTGTTTTCAGTGCTGGGGATTGAACTCAGGGCCTCATGCATGCTAGGCAAACTCTCTATCAGCCTAATAACTTGCTTCTGATCTATGTTCCTCAACCTAGTGTTTATTTCTCAGACTATCTTAGGTTCAAACTTACCTACCAACCTGATCCTTGTTTCCTGAGTTTGTCATTGCCTAAGCTTTTCTGCCTCAGTGCTCAATCCTGTTTTTACAGCTGCAAACTTCACTTCACTTAACAGTTTACTTCTCTGCCTCCCTACATTGTCACAGGAAAACACCCCTCCACCCATCCCAGGACCACTGTCATCTGTGGAGTTCCCATCCTGGCTCGGAGTGAGGAAGGAAGACAATGAGTTCAATTTAGATGTATTCATTTCACAATAGTTCTGTACCATTCATGTGGAGATGTACACCAGCCCTGTCTTTCTACAGGAAGCCTTTTCTTCCACATCCACTTGCCTGACCTGTTTGGTTCTGATTTACTTTATCATTGCAGTAATCAAAGTTCTGTGTGAGCTCCTTGAGGGCTGAGGTCATGTTTACCTTTGTACCCCACTGCTAGTCATGGTGTGTAGTACATAGCATGGATTAAGTAAAGTTCGATGGATAAATAAATGAAAAATCCATGGACTAGGAGTGAGGGTTAATTTTGAACATTATTTCTGGGTGTGTCTGTGAAGGTGTTTCCAGAAGAGATTAGCATCAGAATCAGGGCACTGAGTCAGGAAGATCAGCCCTCTCAAGGTACAAGGTTCCCACCAATCTACTGAAGGTACAGACAGAACAAAGGGAGAAAGGGTGAACCGGCTCTCTGCCAGAGCTGGGACATGCATCTTCCCTGCCTCCGAGCTCCCCACGTCCTCAGACCTTCATGCTCAGAATGAATTGCACCCCTAGCTTTCCCGGTTCTATAGTTTGTAGGCAGCACACCTTTTTAATTTTTGAGACTGGGTTTCGCTACGCTGCCCAGGCTGGCCTGGGACTCGTGGGCTCATATGACCCTCCTGCCTCAGCCTCCCAAGTTGCTGGGACTGCAGGTAAGTACCACCATTCCCAGTTTGCAGGTGGCTTTTTTTTTCTTTACTTTTCCTTTTTTTTTTTTTTGGCCATACTGGGGTTTGAACTCAGGGTGTTGCATTTACATGGCAAGCGCCACTCCTTCCTTCAGCCCCCAGCAGACAGCTTTTAGTGAGATATCTTGGTCTCCATAATTGTGTGAGCCAATTCTCATAAATAGTTACATATATAAACCAATAGGGTATATTATTAAATGTAGTATATATAGATCTATAGGATATATAGATGAAGAAGGCTAGCAACAGAAAAAATAACCTGCTATACCCATGAGGCTCCCTTCTCTCATGCAAACAGAAATCTCAATAGTAGGCATTTTTACTACTCACCCAGCACCATCCTGAGCCATCTCTAGAGCAGTGCATTCCTTTAAGTTGTAAATACCCTAATAATCATAAATATCTTTGCAAGATAGTGACCAAAGGGATGCCTCTGAGTGGTGCTTGCCTGGTAAAAGAGAGGTCTGCCTCCAAGTTGACCTCTCAGGCAAATGTCCTCTATGTAAGACCTTACAAATATTGATTGCATTCATACATGTAATTAAAGGCCCTGAAATGAGCATAAGCACATGTCAGGATACCCCATGTTACATGATAAGGCTGTGTTGATTAAACCTGCCAGTCACCCAATCCCCTCCCTCAGGACTGCCCAGATTTTTCCCACCTTACATCTTTAAATTGGTCTTTAAACAAAGACATCAATGCTTCCATGCCATCTGGCAGAGCCCACTGCTTTTTCTCTTGTTGTGCTGTCTCTTACTCTTTCCTCCCTTTTTTTTTTTTTCCAATAAAGTTTTGCTACTATTTTGCAATTTGTGTCTCTGTCCAGTTCTTTGTTCAGGTGACACAAGAACTTGGGGTCTTCGGGACTAATCTCTTCTTGGACCACTTAGCCTAGTTAAGGTAGGTAGATAGATAGATAGATAATTCTATTTCTCAGGAGAACTCAAATGCAACTCATGTCTATTAGAGACTAGAAATATAAGGATTATGCTTGGACAAGAAAAAAGGACACCTTTTCCATAGATGGAAGAAAGGAAAGGTAATTTTAAGAACTTATTTATTTATTCATCAGTGAAAATGGAGATTGAAGCTCTCTACTCATGAACCAGGCCCCAAAGCCCTTGGAAAGATAAATTTTTTAAGATGTTGTCTCCAAAAAGATGGTGTGATTTTATACCCTTTACTATATGAAGCTAACAGTTTTTTAGCCACTTCATTAGGACAAGTCCTAAATTAGGTAAGTATATATTTGTAAAGCAGACTCAGATTCCTCTGAGCTATGTTCAGATTTGTAAATTCATAGAGAACAGAGTTCAAACCCTTACTAGCAACCAAAAGGCACTTAATCTCCCATTTAGGAAGCTCCTAGGGCTGAGGGTGTAGTTCAGGTATAATATGCTTGCCTGGCATGCAAAGAGCATTGGGTTCCACCTCCAGCACCAAAAAAAAAAAAAAAAAAAAAAAGTAGCAGGTTGTAGTGGCCACACCTATAATCTCAGCATTTGGGATGCTGAGTCAGAAGAAATCAAAAGTGAGGGAGGAAATCCTGGTTAATAATTGTTGAATGAACGAAGAAGAAAACCTTTCAACTTCCCTGGAAGATTATGGGCTAATGGTAGGAAGTCAAAAGATAAGCATTTTCAAATTAAATAGATTTACTTTAATCAACTTTGCTTATTACTTCTTTCATTCTTAGCTCTAAACACTGAGTGTGGACTAGTGCTTCATTAACTTCCTAGAAGTCCTAAAGAGTCATGTAAATTTTAACCGCACAAGACTCCTTAGATGTTAGTAGATTATTTTTTTGTTTACAAACATTGATAAAGAATAAGAAGCAGCAGGGCCATCTATATTGGGAGCTATGAAAGGCCATCCAGGAAAATGCTTTGTTACATGATTAACCTGGACAATTCCAGAGTATAAGATAATAATTACTTGATTTTTTGAAAACTCCGGCCCTGCAGAGGAAATTTTAAATAAACTTCTAGAGATTTTTTGTTTTGATTGTGTTGTTCTTGGATAACTCTCTAGTTTGATTCCAATTTTGCATTATTAATCTCATACAGCCAAATAAGGTAAACACTTAATCCGCAAGATAATAAGATTACATATTCAACAGAAAAGTCAACCTGCCTGTTTGCAGTCCAGCTAGGTTGTTACTATGGAAACAAGTGAACTCAGGAACTGAGCTCAGAAATAGGAACTCCTTTACAATTCCTTTTGCTCTGGCCTTTCTTTGGATTAATGTCTTTAAATATCCAGTGAATTTTATGTCGTTCTTTCTCGTTAGCTTTTTAAAAATTAAAGCAATTCATTCTTACTACAAAAGCTATACACTGCATTATAGAAAAGTCTGAACGTGTAGATGAGGAAAGAATAGAAAATTACTCCTGAGGTAATTGGACTCCCTGCTGATAGGCCAGCTGAGACATGAATAATTTAGTAAAAGCAAGAAAACAACTAGAGTCAACTGCTCAGGTTCAGAGGCTGTATCAGTGTTCTGTCATAGACTTCAACTTGGTTTTTTCAGTCGTGGGTGAAAACCCAAGCATGTATTAAAAAAAAGCTATTTTTTTTCCCAGATTCTTTTTAAAAAAAGAGAGAAGGATATATTTTTGGCTGCGCTGTCTGTTCATTGCTCAGCTGAATGGCTGAAAATGTTTTCCCACACAAGCTTTTTCAGAAAAAAAAAATCCTTTAGCTAAGTTTTTAAAATAGAATCCTGTAATATGTACTCTCCTGATCACTCAGTTTGAACTCCTAACCTTCTAGATAGACAGTTTCCCAACCATCTTTTCAAAAAGAAGTTCCCAGACTAGGTATGTGGCTTAAGTGGTAAGCACCAGGCCCTGATTTAATAATTTAATAATTTAATAATAATTAATAATTAATAATAATTATTAATTAATTAATTAATAATTTAATAGATTATTAAATTATTATTTAATTTAATTCCCACAACCTGCAAAAAAATTTTTTTTTAAATAAAAGTTCCCTACTTTCTTCCAATCACTTATAGCCTTGGAAATCTTTGCTGTTTTGGGTTTTTTTTTTTTTTTCTAGTGGTGTTGGGAATCAAACCGAGGATCTTGGGCATGCTAAGCAAGTGTTCTACCACTAAGCTACCTTCCCCGCCTGCTGTTTGCCTTAATTATTTTCTTTAAAGTGTCAAGTGTCTGTCTCAATTGCAGTCACACAGAATGTGTACTCCTAATCCAAACCCCAATTACTCAGAGAACATGCATCTTTATTGGTTTTAAGAGGAGGAACAACCCTAGGGGTAAATTTCAAAACCAGGATTCATCACACTCCAGCTGCAACCCCGCCCCTTTGGTTTCTATATCATGACCTTATTTCTTTAGAGAAATACCTTGAGTTGGAAAACTCCAAACTATGTCAGCATCTCTCAGTGACCTTTACCTTCAAAATATCTTCTTCCAATTTCATCCTTACTACAAACAACTGATAAGGAAAAGAATTTCACACAAACTAAATTTAGCAGAGTTTAATTGAATAAATAGTTCTCAAGTTGAGCAGCCTTCAGAACCAGAAGAGGTTCAAGAAGTTCCTCTCACTGCACAATGCGGGTAGACAGTACTTTAGAGAGGAAGTGGAAGTGAAGTTCAGAAACAACTTCACCTGTTAGGCCTGTGCCTACTGGAATATGGTCTGGCCATTTGGCCACCTGTGATTGATGCTGGGCTGCTCTGATTGGCTGAGACTCAGTTATTTGTTACAGTAATATAGTTTGTTGGGGCCTTTAACTGGCAGCCCACCTAGCCTAGAAATCAGCTATAACTGGCATGACCCTTGGGTAACCTCGTGAAGAGGAAGATAGCCTTGAAACAGGGTTGTAAAACGTGGTAAACTGTGAATTAAAAGCTGTAACCTCTGACAGAGCTGTGAAGAATTGCTCATTAGAGCCATGCAAAAGTTAGGGATGAGATGAAAGGCACCATGCAGAGATAAGCACCCATTCCTGCCTTTCTTTGTCTCCACTTGTAAATAAACTTTCCAAAGCAGGACTCCCTGCTGTTCTTATCTAAACCTTAGGTTTCCATTCCACTACTAGCCCCTAATTTATGGGAGAACACATTCCTTGTAACCTGATAAGTAAGCCTCTGGTGTTTCCCTAGTTCCCAATAAATAATATTACCCCACCACCAGGATGTGGGCAAGATCAGGATGTGGGTAAGATCAGGAAAATGTGACCCCAGGGGCATGAGGAATTCCTATGTGACGATGATTGATGCTTTAAAGAGTATAAGATCTGCTTAAACTTTTCTCTCAGGGTCCTTGCTGAAACCTGCTGCATCAGGCGGATGCTCGGACCCTAGCCGGCTAGAAATAAACCTCGCCGTGTGACCTCCTTTGTCTCAAGTGTCCTTTGTCCTCTCAGAAGGTGGCCGGCCTCGTACCCTAACAAGTTCTAAGTTAGACATTCAGTTAGATTCCCTACTAAGTTAGCTCATAGTCTGTTAAGTAGGAATGAAAAGTATGGTGGAAACCTCAAGTCAAATTTAATTGGGTTTTTTTGTTTGTTTTGTTTTTTGTGGTCCTGGGGACTGAACCTAGGGTTTCACAAAGCTAGGCAAGAACTTTACATCTTTTTTGTCCTTTTCTTTTCTTGCAGTATTGGGGTTTGAATACAGGACCACCACCTTGAGCCACCCCACCAGCCCTTTTTTTGTGATGGAGTTTTTTTCAAGATAGGGTCTCGTGAACTATTTTCCCTGGCTGGCTTCAAACCACAATCCTCCTGATCTCTGCCTCCTGAGTAGCTAGGATGACGGGCATGAGCCACCTGCACTTGGCCCAAGAGTTCTACCTCTTGATCCATGTCCCACTTCCCAAACTTAACACAATTTTATGGGAGAAACATAGCTATGAAGGTCAAAATTACAAGTCTAAGTCTGGGATGAGTTTGCATATAGCAAATTACCCTGTAAGTAAATTTTGGTAGAATCAACAGTCCCCAGTTTCAGTTGTCATTTGTGCATGGACATTTCTTCAGAATAAGTAACAATATAGCTGCTCTTTATTTTGCAGCATTAATAGTTGTGCTTGGAAGGTGTCAAAGAAGAGAACAGGACTTGTAAGTCAATCTGATGGGTTGAAAACCCTATAAATATCTCCAACTTCAAATAAATCAGGATACCTGGGCACTAGTGGCTCACTCCTGTAATCCTAGCTACTCAGGAGGCAGACCAGAAAGCAGGGAGATCACCATTTGAAGCCAGCCTAAGCAAGTAGTTCACAAGACCCTATCTGAAAAGTACCCAATGCAAAAAAGAGCGGGCAGAGTTGTTCAAGTGGTACAGTGCCTGCCTACCAAGTGTGAGGTCCTGAGTTCAAACTCCATTACCACCAAAAAAAAAAAATCAGGATAGTGATTACCTTTACAAGATGGGAGGGCTACATATCAAGCATTCAATGCATTATTAAATTGTATTTCTCAAATTCTGTGAAGACAAAAAGGGAAGAATTTATTATGGTGTCAAAAGGCCTAAACTGACCCTATACCAGAGAAATTCTGATTCAGCTGGTTTGAAGTGCTGCTTGAGTGGATCTTGTCTTCTCCCTTTCCCCTTTTTCTCTACTTCCCCCTTCCCTGTCTTTCCCTTTCTTTTCTTTCCTCTCATTTTTTTCTTTCTTTTTTCTTTATTTTTAATTATCTAAGGGTAATTAAGGTTGAAAACAGTTCATAGAACAGAATATCCATTAACTTAAGATGGGGAAAAGAAATTGGTCAATGATACTGTTACTTGAAGGTCAGCAGTTATCTTAATTCTTACAACTGGTGAGAGGAGATTTCAGGCAATTCACAAAATGTAGTGAAAAGTACAGTTTATTAGAATAGAGAAGGCACTTTTGAAGGTGAAAATGTGTTGTCTCAGAAAGAAAGGTTGAGAATGACTGTCACATCACCTTGGAACAGGCTTTTATTGAAGTTTAAGAGGCTTGGAGCATCAGCTTCCTCCCCAGGACCAGCAGGGGTTGACATGAATGTGAAAGAATTGGTCTCAAAATCACTCTGCACATACCATTACCCATGTGCACCTGAGAAAAATCCACCTAGGAAAGATTCATGGTGGGGGGAGGAGAGAAAATTTAAAAGTACAATGAAAGGATAATGACATGGTAATGAGCAAAAGGCAACTCTCAGTCACAGTAGCCCATGGTAACCTGATTAGCATAGAGTCCTTTTCTTTCATCGGGACCAGATGCAGGGTGCCATAAATGATACACATGCTTTCCAGAGCAAAGTTGATCTTGAGGGAGATCTGGCCATATCAGGCCTTCTTCTGATCAGTTCTCCCTGCTGGCAAATGGGGGTTTCACAAGGGTGTTGAGCCAGAAGCCTAGGTCTAGAAAAGTTTAGCTTGCACCATGTAAGCAAGTAGGACAAGAGAGAGAGAACAGGGCTCTGAGCACGTACACATGAACCAAGGAATCTCCATCTTAGGGTTTCCTTTGTATATCGGCACTGCTCATGTCTAACTGCTAACTATCAATACTGCCATTTAAGAGCCATTTTAACTATCTGTCATTTTTTTTTTTTTGCAAAACTAAAAGCCATCAGTGCATGCTTGTTTTTCCAAGTGTTATTTTAAATAAAGTGGACCTAGAGATCTCAGGAAGAAGAAAAGATGTAAATTGGAGTTTTTTTAGAGAATCATCAATACAATTTAATACGTATTGACCTACTCAATGCCCCAGTGTAAATTACCATCTCTTTAAGTGTGTAGGATATGATGTTCACGTGACAAAAAGACTTCAACTAATGACAAATAACTCCATCCAAGCTGCTATCTTATAAACAGCATCTCATCATGCTTGGGAGGCTCCCAAAGTGAGAAAAAAGAAAAGCCATTTCTGGGAATAGTGACTTAAAATGAAAACATTTTTAAAAGTTTTTTAAAACTTTGTAAGATAACATATCTGTGGAGCCAACTCCCAGATATATCAAATCTTTGACTTAATGCCATATTTGCCTCATATTTTGTTAAGAAATAAGGCACTACAGGTATTATTAAGGTGCCATTGTGTACTTATTCCCAATAAAACTATAGCCACCATCTTGAATTTGATACTGATAATTTTTATGCAGGTTCTTGTTCTTTTACTACATTTATATATCCATAAGCAAAATATAGTTTTTAAGTTCCAACCTTCAGATAAAAAGTACCATGTACTATGTCTACATGACTTTTCTTAATATTGTTTGAAATTTATTTCTATTTGTACATGTGGCTACAGGCCCTTCATTCATATCATAACTTATCTATTCTCCTATTGATGGATATTTTTATTATTTCCAGGTTTTTGCTATTGTAAATAGTCCTTTAATACACCTATATATGTCTCCTTGAGTACAGGAAAGAGTTTTTCTCAGATATATACCTAGAGCTAGATGTTTTGTATTGAGGGGATAGACATCTCCAACCTTACTAGATATTACCAGTCATACAACTATGTATTTACACAAGCTCTTTAAGAGTATTTAATGTTCCAGTACAAATTATTAATCTCTTGAAATTTTATCTAATTTTCCTGTGGGCTGGAGGTGTGGCTTGAACAGCAAAGCATCTGCTTCACAAGCACAAAGTCCTGAGTTCAAACCCTGTATTGCCAAAAAAAATTGCCCATGAATGGTATCATTTTGTGTTTATAATTTGTACCTCCCTTTCTACAAATGGGGTTGGTTCTGTTTTCTTAACTTTATATGCTTCTCCTCCTTCTTCTGTTAGTTTTCCATCCTTGTGACAAAATGCCTGAGAAAATCAACTTAAAGAAAGTTTTATTCTGGCTCCCAGTTTCAGAGGTTTCAGTCTATTGTTAGCTGGTTCCATTGGTTTTAGGGCTGTAGTCAAGCAGAAATATCATGGCAGGGAGCATATGGTGGAACAAAGCTGCTCACCTTATGGAAGCTGGGAAGCACAGAGAAGAGGGATGGGGCCAGGGGGAAAAATGCACCCTTCAAAGACATAACCCAGTGTTCTTCTTCCTCCAACAAGGTCTTTTATTTATTATTATTATTCATTTAT
The DNA here is from genome assembly GCF_047511655.1 of Castor canadensis. NCBI lineage: Eukaryota > Metazoa > Chordata > Mammalia > Rodentia > Castoridae > Castor > Castor canadensis. The sequence goes on along the minus strand of NC_133398.1, from coordinate 56,473,821 downwards.
TCACATGTGTATATGTGCATACATTGTTTAGGTCATTTCTCCCCCCTGCCTCCCGCCTCCACCCTCTCCCCACTCCACCTCACTTCCAGGCAGAACCTGTTCTGCGCTTTTCTCCAGTTCCATTGTCCGACAAGGTCTTACCTTCTAAAGTTTCCATTGTTTCCCAATACAGTCACCAGCTAGAGACTAAGACTTCAACAGATGAGTTTTGTAGGGCATTCAAATCAAAACATAATACTTCCTCTTTAAGGAATTGCATTTTCTCATGCTTTTCCTGTTTTCCTTTTCAAATTGATTTGTCCAAGCCCAACATATACTCTGGATACTACCACTTCTCAGTTGAGTGAGTTGCAAATATCTTTGTCTTCTGTGTTAGTGAGACTTTCATCACTATCACCAAACACCTGACAGAAACAACTGAAAGGAGGAAAGATTTACTTTGCTCGTTGTTTGGGAGTTTCAGTGCATGGGTGATTGACCCTTGTGCTTGAAAGGAACATTGTGGGGCAGAATGGAGGAGGTCCTTCACCTCATGGTGGTAAGCAAGAAGCAGAGAGAAGGAAAGGCCTGGGGACCAACTGTAACCCTCTAAGGCTGCCCCCAGTGACCCACTTCCTCCAGCAAAGCCCCACCTCCCAAACTTTCCACCACCTCCCAAAAAAGCACCACTAGCTGGAAATCAAGCCTTCAATACCTGAGCCTGGACACATTTCATATTCAAACCATAACATCTTCTTGGAGACACTTTTCACTTTATGTTTGGGGTCTTTTTGTGAAGCCTTAATTTTAATATATTCAATTATTCAGTGTTTTTCTACATGTTTGCTTTGTGCTTATTATATTTGATCTAAGAAATCGTTTCCTGTCCTGAGGGCATAAATATACTCTTATATCAGCTTCTAAAGTGATAAAGCTTTGAATTTAACAATAGGTTCTTAATCCTTTTAGAATTTATTTCTGGTGCAAAATCATTGTAGTGTAATGTGGAGATCTAAAAAGAATCTAAAGCAGAGTCTAATTTTTTCCCAAAAGCATGTCAAATTGTACCAGCACCATTAATGAACCAACCCACTGACCTTCAACGCTAAATCACATATTCATGCTCCTGGATCTGTTTGTCACATATTCATGCTCCTGGATCTGTTTGTAGGCTTTTTTTCCATTCTTTAAGTCCAATTGTCTATTGTGCTGATCTCATACTTTAATTTCTATAGCTTTGAAATACAACTTGCTATCAAGTAGGGAAGTTCTCTCATCTTCAAAGAACACCTTCCAAATGTTGATAAGGAATGAATTGCTAAACTCATATTTTAACCTGGAGATTGGTATTGCATAAAGTCTATTAAATTGTACAGAGTGTCAAATAATCAGATCTTGATTGTCATTGAATGTAATTTTTACAGATGGCTTTCACACTTTCAGTCTGCAAATCCAGGATCAAGAATCTAGTTGCTCTGTTTCTCTAGACAGAATATACTTTTCAGTTTATCTTCTGCATGAATAATACATTCACATCATTCAAAACCAGGAAGTATTAAAAGGCATATTTGTCCACATCTACATAGTTCTCTTATCTTTGGAGGTCATCCTTTTCCTTAGATTCTTACTATCTTTCATAATTTCTTTATGCAGATGCAAGTAAATACAAACATAGATTTTTCTTTTTTGCAGAGCTGGAGATTGAACCCAAGATCTCACATATGCTAGGCAAGTGCTGGACCCCTGAGCCCCCTGCTCTGGATCCTTATTCCTCCTCCCCCCACCCCCCGCCTTTTTTTTTTAAAGGTGTTCTTTGCCTTATCTTTTTCATGTTTGATATTTTAGGGTTCTTTGCATGTCAATACACAGAACAACTTCCTAGCGTCTGTCCCATTTCACTCTATTTGACATAGGTGTGTAGGTAAGTATGTATTTAACCAATCTGCCACTGCTAGACCTCTGGTTGATTTAACACTTTTGCTCTATGAATAATGCTGCAATCATTAACCTCGTGCTGGCATCTTTTAAAAAATATATGTGTAAACCATGTCTATTGCAGCACTACTGACAATAGCCAAGCTTTGGAAGCAGCCTAGATGCCCTTTGATTGATGAGTAAATTAAGAAAATATGATATATATGCACAATAGTTTTATTCAGCCATAAAGAAGAATGAAATTATGCTGTTTACAGGAAAATGGATGGAACTGGAGAACTTCATTTTAAGTGAAGTAATCCAGACTCAAAAAATCAAATGTCATATGTTTTCCCTCATGTATGTGGAAGCTAGACCTATAAGTTAAATGTATATATATATATATATATATATATATATATATATATACACATATATATATATGTATATATATATATGGAGAGAGAGAACAAAAGTGTATTACTGAGTCTGTATGAGAGGATTATGGGAGGAAGGACAGATAAAGAAAGGGAATGAGGGAAAAATAAGTCTTTTCTGGGAGTGCGTACCAGTGGGAGATGGGAGAGCACAAGGAAAGGAAGAATGAGGGTATTTATGGTGGATGTATTTTGTATTCCCATGTGAAGACAGAAAAAAAATATGTGTGTAAAAATATTCGTGCCATAAATGTCTAAAAGCAGGATTGTTGACTCAAGGGTTATAAGTATTAGTGATTTGGGAAAATACTACCAAATCCTGTCCTTGAGCATGGTACAATCTTACCCTCCAGAAACAATGAATGAGAACAGCTCTATCCACACAACTGCACCCACAGAATGTTATCAAACTTTTTTTTTTTTTTTTGGTAAGACTGAGGTTTGAATTTAGGGCTTTGTGCTTACAAAACAGGGTCTCTACCTCTTTAGCCATGCCTCCAGTCCTTTTGTCAGACTTTTGTGTTCTTTCCAAACTTCCAGATGCTCACATTTGTCTTCCTTCTTCTGTTGAATTATGGGTCCCCATCTTCCCAATTTCTAGGTGTTCTTTACTATGAAGACCAGCCCATTGCCTAAAACATGAGTTACAATTTTTTTTCCCATTTGTATTTTTATTTTATGCATTTTCTTGCCTTTTGGTTTATTTCATGCAAAACTTTGTTTTTATGTGGTCAAATTTATTAAACTTTTGTAACTTCTGAATTTCAAGTCATAATTTAGAAGTCTTCCTCAGTTTATGGTTTGAAAGGAATTCCTCTTGATTCTTTCCAGAACTCTTAAGGGTTTTTTTTTACATTCAACTCTGATGAATTTGGAATTTATCCTAATCTAAGGTATGAGATATGCAGCTAACTTTATATTTTCCACAAGCAAGTACTATAATTATGAAGCTTTATAATACAGTTTCCCTTATTTCTATATTCTACCATTGCTATTGTTTTCAGATTTTATTAGCTATTTTTTAATACAAAATTTATGGTTGAGTTTCTAAAATTAAAATACTTTCAATAAAACAAACATTGGAATTTCTATTGGGACCGAATTAAATTTATAAATCACCTTAAGAATTATGGTACTAATGATGCTGTCTTCCTTGTGTGTGTGTGTGTGCGTGTGAAGTCAGCTACCTTCATATAACTGTCATTACATATGGCATTGTTATCATGGTAATGTGATTACTTCTTGCTGTCAATCTGGCCCAGTTTACTAATTAACCTTCACCATAGCTATGGATTCACAGGACGAGCCAAAGTATGTCTTTCTGTTTGCTTCTATGGGAGTTTTAGGTGTCCACTGGGGGGTCCACAGTCCAAGTTGTGTTTCTTCCCTCATCTGTTGGCAGACCCTGTGTTACCCTCACTGTTCAGCCATTGTGAATGAGTCTGCTGTCATTGGGGTCCGTTATCTCTTCACTATCCTCCTTGCAATTCCTGTGGATTTGTCCTCAGGATTTGTCCTCAAGTGTGAAACTCCTGTTCCTATGAAGAGTCTCTGCTTTGTTGAGGAATCTCTGGGCCATTTTCCTAAATGCTTGCACCATTTTTTGTGCCCATAAAGGGTGCACCAGCTCCCCAACTCTTATTTTCTTGTGTTGCTTTTGGGTAGAAGCCATCCTGTGACTGGGAGGTGGTGTCACTGAGGTGAGGATTTGTAGGGCCCTATGGTGAGTGATGATGAGCACCTTTTCACAAGCTTCCAGGACAATTGTACACTGGTCTTGGAAGAATGTCTACTCTAGTTCTTGCACTTTTTTAATCATGTGATCTGTATGCATCTAGACATTGATATCCTGTCAAAACTGGGACCTGCGGTCATTTCTCCCATGGTGTGTGTTGCCTTTCCCTCTCTTGACAGAACTTTCGGTGCACAATAATTTCTTGCTCAGGCTGTTTTGAACCTCTGTACTCCCAATCTCTAGCTTTCAAGGAGCTGGAGCTTCAGCCATGAACCACCATGCCCAGCTGAATGAAAGTTCTTTTTTTTTTTTTTCAATTTTTTTTTTATTATTCATATGTGCATACAATGCTTGGGTCATTTTGCCCCCATGCCCCAACCCCCTCCCTTACCACCCACTCCACCCCCCCCATACCCGGCAGAAGCTATTTTGCCCTTATCTCTAATTTTGTTGAAGAGAGAATATAAGCCATAATAGGAAGGAACAAAGGTTTTTGCTAGTTGAGATAAGGATAGCTATACAGGGAGTTGACTCACATTGATTTCCTGTGCGTGTGTGTTACCTTCTAGGTTAATTCTTTTTGATCTAACCTTTTCTCTAGTTCCTGGTCCCCTTCTCCTATTGGCCTCAGTTTCTTTTAAGGTATCTGCTTTAGTTTCTCTGCATTGAGGGCAACAAATGCTAGCTAATTTTTTAGGTGTCTTACCTATCCTCATATCTCCCTTGTGTGCACTCGCTTTTATCTTGTGATCAAAGTTCAATCCCCTTGTTGTATTTGCCCTTGATCTAATGTCCGCATATGAGGGAGAACATACGATGTTTGGTCTTTTGGGCCAGGCTAACCTCACTCAGAATGATGTTCTCCAATTCCATCCATTTACCAGCAAATGATAACATTTCGTTCTTCTTCATGGCTGCCTAAAATTCCATTGTGTACAGTTTCCACATTTTCTTGATCCATTTGTCAGTAGTGGGGCATCTTGGCTGTTTCCATAACTTGGCTATTGTGAAAAGTGCTGCAATAAACATGGGTGTGCAGGTGCCTCTGGAGTAACGTGTGTCACAGCTTTTTGGGTATATGCCCAAGGGTGGTATTGCGGGATCAAATGGTAGATCAATGTCTAGCTTTTTAAGAAGCCTCCAAATTTTTTTCCAGAGTGGTTGTACTAGTTTACATTCCCACCAACAGTGTAAGATGGTTCCTTTTTCCCTGCATCCTTGCCAACATCTGCTGGTGGTGGTGTTGCTAATGATGGCTATTCTATGACATGGAATCTTAGTGTGGTTTTAATTTGCATTTCCTTTATTGCTAGACATGGGGAGCATTTTTTCATGTGTTTTTTTGGCCATTTGAATTTCTTCTTTTGAGAAAGTTTTGTTTAGTACACTTGCCCATTTCCTTATTGGTTCATTAGTTTTGGGAGAATTTAGTTTTTTAAGTTCCCTATATATTCTGGTTATCAGTCCTTTGTCTGATGTGTAGCTGGCAAATATTTTCTCCCACTCTGTGGGTGTTCTCTTCAGTTTAGAGACCATTTCTTTTGTTCAGAAGAAGCTTTTTAGTTTTATGAAGTCCCATTTATCTATGCTATCTCTTAGTTTTTGTTTTGCTGGGGTTCCATTGAGAAAGTTCTTACCTATACCTACCAGCTCCAGAGTATTTCCTACTCTTTCCTATATCAACTTTAGAGTTTGTGGTCTGATATTAAGATCCTTGATCCATTTTGAGTTAATCTTGGTATAGGGTGATATACATGGATCAAATTTCAGTTTTTTGCAGAGTGCTAACCAGTTTTCCCAGCAGTTTTTGTTGAAGAGACTGCTTTTTCTCCATCGTATATTTTTAGTGCCTTTGTCAAAGACAAGTTGGTTAGAGTCGTGTGGCTTCATATCTGGGTCCTCTATTCTGTTCCACTGGTCTTCATGTCTGTTTTTGTGCCAGTACCATGCTGTTTTTATTGTTATTGCTTTGTATATAGTTTGAAGTCATGATAACTTCAGCATTGTTCTTTTGACTGAGTATTGCCTTGGCTATTCATGGCCTCTTGTGTTTCCATATAAATTTAACAGTAGATTTTTCAATCTCTTTAATGAAGGTCATTGGAATTTTGATGGGAATTGCATTAAACATGTAGATTACTTTTGGAAGTATAGACATTTTTACTATGTTGATTCTACCAATCCATGAGCATGGAAAATCTCTCCACTTTCTATAGTCTTCCTCAATCTCTTTATTCAGAAGTTTATAATTTTCCTGGTAGAGGACATTCATATCTTTTGTTAGGTTTACACCTAGGTATTTGATTTTTTTGAGGCTATTGTAAATGGAATTGTTTTCATATATTCTTTTTCAGTTTGTTCATTATTAGCATATAGAAATGTTAATGATTTTTCTTTTTTTTTTCATTTTTCTTTTATTATTCATATGTGCATACAAGGATTGGTTGATTTCTCCCCACTGCCCCCACCCCCTCCCTTACCACCCACTCCGCCCCCTCCCTCTTCCCCCCCCCAATACCCAGCAGAAACTATTTTGCCCTTATTTCTAATTTTGTTGTAGAGAGAGTATAAGCAATAATAGGAAGAAACAAGGGTTTTTGCTGGTTGAGATAAGGATAGCTATACAGGGCATTGACTCACATTGATTTCCTGTGCGTGGGTGTCACCTTCTAGGTTAATTCTTTTTAATCTAACCTTTTCTCTAGTACCTGTTCCCCTTTTCCTATTGGCCTCAGTTGCTTTAAGGTATCTGCTTTAGTTTCTCTGCATTAAGGGCAACAAATGCTAGCTAGTTTTTTAGGTGTCTTACCTATCCTCACCCCTCCCTTGTGTGCTCTCGCTTTTATCATGTGCTCATAGTCCAATCCCCTTGTTGTGTTTGCCCTTGATCTAATGTCCACATATGAGGGAGAACATACCATTTTTGGTCTTTTGGGCCAGGCTAACCTCACTCAGAATGATGTTCTCCAATTCCATTTATTTACCAGCGAATGATAACATTTCGTTCTTCTTCATGGCTGCATAAAATTCCATTGTGTATAGATACCATATTTTCTTAATCCATTCGTCAGTGGTGGGACATCTTGGCTGTTTCCATAACTTGGCTATTGTGAATAGTGCTGCAATAAACATGGATGTGCTGGTGCCTCTGGAGTAGCAGTCTTTTGGGTATATCCCCAAGAGTGGTATTGCTGGATCAAATGGTAGATCGATGTCCAGATTTTTAAGTAGCCTCCAAATTTTTTTCCAGAGTGGTTGTACTAGTCTACATTCCCACCAACAGTGTAAGAGGGTTCCTTTTTCCCCGCATCCTCACCAACACCTGTTGTTGGTGGTGTTGCTGATGATGGCTATTCTAACAGGGGTGAGGTGGAATCTTAGCATGGTTTTAATTTGCATTTCCTTTATTGCTAGAGATGGTGAGCATTTTTTCATGTGTTTTCTGGCCATTTGAATTTCTTCTTTTGAGAAAGTTCTGTTTAGTTCACATGCCCATTTCTTTATTGGTTCATTAGTTTTGGGAGAATTTAGTTTTTTAAGTTCCCTGTATATTCTGGTTATCAGTCCTTTGTCTGATGTATAGTTGGCAAATATTTTCTCCCACTCTGTGGGTGTTCTCTTCAGTTTAGAGACCATTTCTTTTGATGAACAGAAGCTTTTTAGTTTTATGAGGTCCCATTTATCTATGCTATCTCTTAGTTGCTGTGCTGCTGGGGTTTCATTGAGAAAGTTCTTACCTATACCTACTAACTCCAGAGTATTTCCTACTCTTTCTTGTATCAACTTAAGAGTTTGGGGTCTGATATTAAGATCCTTGATCCATTTTGAGTTAATCTTGGTATAGGGTGATATACATGGATCTAGTTTCAGTTTTTTGCAGACTGCTAACCAGTTTTCCCAGCAGTTTTTGTTGAAGAGGCTGCTATTTCTCCATCGTATATTTTTAGCTCCTTTGTCAAAGATAAGTTGCTTATAGTTGTGTGGCTTCATATCTGGATCTTCTATTCTGTTCCACTAGTCTTCATGTCTGTTTTTGTGCCAGTACCATGCTGTTTTTATTGTTATTGCTTTGTAATATAGTTTGAAGTCAGGTATTGTGATACCTCCTGCATTGTTCTTTTGACTGAGTATTGCCTTGGCTATTCGTGGCCTCTTGTGTTTCCATATAAATTTAACAGTAGATTTTTCAATCTCTTTAATGAATGTCATTGGAATTTTGATGGGAATTGCATTAAACATGTAGATTACTTTTGGGAGTATCGACATTTTTACTATGTTGATTCTACCAATCCATGAGCATGGGAAATCTCTCCACTTTCTATAGTCTTCCTCAATCTCTTTATTCAGAAGTTTATAGTTTTCCTGGTAGAGGACATTCATATCTTTTGTTAGGTTTACACCTAGGTATTTGATTTTTTTTGAGGCTATTGTAAATGGAATTGTTTTCATATATTCTTTTTCAGTTTGTTCATTATTAGCGTATAGAAATGTTAATGATTTTTCTATGTTGATTTTTGTATCCTGCTACCTTGCTGTAGCTATTGATGGTGTCTAGGAGCTTCTGAGTAGAGTTTTTTGGGTCTTTAAGGCATAGGATCATGTCGTCTGCAAATAGGGATATTTTGACAGTTTCTTTACCTATTTGTATTCCTTTTATTCCTTCTTCTTGCCTAATTGCTCTGGCTAGGAATTCCAGTACTATGTTGAATAGGAGTGGAGATAGTGGGCATCCTTGTCTGGTTCTTGATTTTAGAGGGAATTGTTTCAGTTTTTCTCCATTAAGTATAATGCTGGCTGTAGGTTTGTCATATACAGCTTTTATAATGTTGAGGTACTTTCCTAATATTCCTAGTTTTCTTAGAGCTTTTATCATGAAATGATGTTGGATCTTATCAAAGGCTTTTTCTGCATCTATTGAGATGATCAAGTGGTTTTTGTCTTTGCTTCTGTTAATGTGGTTTATTACGTTTATTGATTTTCGTATGTTGAACCACCCCTGCATCCCTGGGATGAAGCCTACTTGGTCATGGTGAATAATCTTTTTGATGTGTTGTTGAATTCGATTTGCCATTATTTTGTTGAGGATATTTGCATAAATGTTCATTAAGGAGTATGGCCTATAGTTCTCCTTTTTGGAAGTGTCTTTGCCTGGTTTTGGGATAAGTGTAATACTGGCTTCATAAAATGTGTTAGGCAGTTTTCTTTCCCTTTCTATTTCGTGGAACAGTTTAAGAAGGGTTGGAATCAGTTCTTCTTTAAAGGTCTGATAGAATTCAGCAGAGAATCCATCAGGTCCTGGCCTTTTCTTTTTGGGGAGACTCTTGATTGCTGCTTCAATTTCATTTTGTGTTATAGGTCTATTCAGGTGATTAATTTCCTCTTGGTTCAGTTTTGGATGATCATATGTATCTAGAAATCTGTCCATTTCTTTTAGATTTTCAAATTTATTTGAATATAGGTTCTCAAAGTAGTCTCTGATGATTTCCTGGACTTCCATGGTGTTTGTTGTTATCTCCCCTTTTGCATTCCTGATTCTACTAATTTGGGTTTTTTCTCTCTTCATTTTAGTCAGGTTTGCCAGGGGTCTGTTGATCTTGTTTATTTTTTCAAAGAACCAACTTTTTGTTTCATTAATTCTTTTTGGTTTATATTTCATTGATTTCAGCTCTTATTTTTATTATTTCTCTCCTTCTATTTGTTTTGGGATTTGCTTGTTCTTGTTTTTCTAGGAGTTTGAGATATATCATTAGGTCATTGATTTGGGATCTTTCAGTCTGTTTAATATATGCACTCATGGCTATAAACTTTCCTCTCAGGACTGCCTTTGCTGTGTCCCATAGGTTCTGGTAGGTTGTGTTTTCATTTTCATTGACTTCCAGGAACTTTTTAATTACCTCTTTTATTTCATCAGTGACCCATTGTTCATTAAGTATGAGTTATTCAGTCCAGCTGTTTGCAATTTTTGTCTTTACTTTTGTTGTTGAGTTCTAGTTTTATTGCATTGTGATCAGATAGTATGCATGGCATAATTTCTGTTTTCTTCTATTTGCTGAGGCTTGCTTTGTGCCCTAGGATATGATCTATTTTGGAGAAGGTTCCATGGGCTTCTGAGAAGAATGTATATTGTGTAGAAGTTGGATGAAATGTTCTGTAGACATGAAGTAGGTCCATTTGATCTATTGTATATTTTAGATCTTGAATTTCTGTATTGATTTTTTTGTTTGGATGACCTATCTATTGATGATAATGGGTTGTTGAAGTCTTCCACAACCACTGTGTTGGAGTTAATATATGCTTTTAGGTCTTTCAGGCTATGTTTGATGAAGTTGGGTGCATTGACATTGGGTGCATATAGGTTGATAATTGTTATTTCCTTTTGGTCTATTTCCTCTTTTATTAGTATGGAATGTCCTTCTTTATCTCATTTGATCAATGTAGGTTTGAAGTCTACTTTGTCAGATATAAGTTTTGCTACTCCTGCTTGTTTTCAGGGGCTATTGGCTTGGTAAATCTTCTTCCAGCCATTCATCCTAAGCCTATGTTTGTTTCTGTCATTGAGATGGGCCTCCTGTAAGCAACAAATTGTTGGATCTAACTTTTTAATCCATTTTGTCAAGCAGTGCCTTTTGATGGGTGAATTAAGTCCGTTAACATTAAGTGTTAATACTGATAGATATGTGGTGATTCTTGTCATTCAGTTGTCTTAGTTGTTTGAAGGTTTGCTGTGTGTACCTACATTGAGGTTACTCTCTACTTTCTTGCTTTTTCTTTTCCTGTAGTTTGGTGCTGCCTGTCCTTTCCTGGTTATGTTGGGTTTCACTTTCAGTGTGCAGAATCCCTTGAAGAATCTTTTGTAGTGGTGGCTTTGTGTTAACATATTGTTTTAGTTTCTGCTTATCATGGAAGACTTTTATTGCTCCATCTATTTTGAATGATAGTTTTGCTGGGTAGAGTATCCTTGGATTGAAGTTATGTTCATTCAGTGCCCGGAAGATCTCACCCCATGGTCTTCTTGCTTTTAATGTTTCTTTTGAGAAGTCTGCTGTGATTTTGATGGGTTTACCTTTGTATGTTATTTGTTTTTTTCTCTCTTACAGCCTTCAATATTCTTTCCCTAGTTTCTGAACTCGTTGTTTTAATGATGATATGTCATGGGGTAGTTCTATTTTGATCTGGTCTGTTTGGTGTCCTGGAGGCCTCTTGCATCTGTATGGGACTATCTTTCTCTAGATTTGGGAAATTTTCTGTTATTATTTTGTTGAATATATTACACATTCCCTTTGCTTGCACCTCTTCTCCTTCTTCGATGCCCATGATTCTCAAGTTTGGTCTTTTGATGGAGTCAGTGAGTTCTTGCATTTTCTTTTCACAGATCTTGAGTTGTTTAATTAATAGTTCTTCAGTTTTTCCTTTAATTACCATTTTGTCTTTGAGTTCTAAGATTCTGTCTTCTGTTCATTCTATTCTGCTGGATTGGCCTTCTGTTTTATTTTGCAATTCTGTTTCATTCTTTTTTGTGAGGTTTTCCATATCCTGGGTCGTTTCCTTTTTAATGTTGTCTATTTTTGTCCTGAGTTCATTTATCTCTTTATTAATTGTGTTCTCTGTTTCACTTTGGTGTTCATACAGTGCTTCTATGGTTTCCTTTATTTCTTCTTTTGCTTTTTTAAATTCTCTATTTTCGTTGTCTTGGAATTTCTTGAGTGTCTCCTGTACATGTTGGTTGACTTTATCCAGTATCGTCTCTAGAAAATTCTCATTGAGTACCTGTAGTATGTCTACTTTTAATTTATTCTTGTGGGCTTCATTGGGTTCTTTGGCATAGTTTATCTTCATTTTGTTGGTGTCTGGTACTGAGTATCTGTTTTCTTCATTTCCCTCTGTTTCCTGTACTAATTTTTTGCTGTGGGGAAACTGGTTTCCCTGTTTTTTTCTGTCTTCCTGTCATTGTCCTTGGTGTTGTTATTGTCCCTGTACTGTGTGCAATTAAGTATTTTCTGTCTTATAGTAATAGCACTAGTGATATTTAGAATGGAAGGGTGAGAAGGGATGGAAAGCAAAGAAGTTTAAGGAAAAGGGAAAAACAAATAATCAAGTAGCAAAAAACAAAAAAACAAAACAAAGAAACAAACAAAAAAGTTTCAAAGATATAAACAGGGAGAGACAGTGTACTAATCAACAGTAAGCTGAAAAGACATTAGAGAGACAGAGAGAAGATTGAAAATGAAAAATAAAAAGAATAAAGATAAGAATAAAATAAATAAGTAAATGAAAGAAAAAAGTATATATATCTAAAAATAAAATAAAATAATATATAAAATAAAAAAATAAAAAATAAATAAAATTAAAAAAAAAAACCCTCCAAGTTCAAATGCAATGAAGTTTCAGTGTTAATAATTTTGGTGTTCATCCCTCAGCCTCCAGTCCTGGAGATGGTGCCTCAGATGTTGTTCTGTAGTTGTCTCATCAAAGGGGTAACATAAGAAAAAAAAAACCCAAGTTCAAATGCAATACAGTTTCAGTAAGTTTTTCAGCATGCAGGTGTAGTTCGGTTGTTTTCTCATCGAAGGTAGGGAGAGAGAGAAAAAAAAAGTCTGGAGAAAGGAGGAAAAAAAAAATGTCTGGAGATTGGTCTGTGAATGGTATCTGCAGCTATGGCTTGCCTGCCCACTGCTGTCAGCCTGCTGTTGCTGGAGGCGTTATTTATGCAGATCTCTGGGTGAGCTTAGCACTCACCTGACCCAGCAGGCTTTGTTTACTAAGAGTTCTGTGCATGATGCTACTGCTACAAGCTTTCCCCTTTCCTGGCACACTTGGGGAGGTGACACTGCACCCGCTTTCTCTGGTCTGCGTGTTTGTTTATAACTCATGTGGGAAGTGGGTCTTCCCCCCTCTCCTGTGGAGTTTTCCTCCCTCTGCCACTCTCACAAGCTTTCCTGCTCCTGGTTGCTGGGCGCACGCCCCCACTCCCGCCCTCTCCCACCAGGCCCAGCTTGTTTATTTACAATTCTGGGAAGGATTCCCCTCCCCACCTCTTCAGTGCTCGGGGCGCCCCACCCTCTTTGCTATGTGTCTTTATTGTTCTTATTGCTTATTACTCAGTTTCTCTTTTTTACCTGGGTGGGGTTCAGTCTGTCCAGGGGGCTATGCTGATCTGGCCCAGGGATGTCTGTGGAAGTACCGTGTACCACTTAGCTCACCTTGTGGTCCATGTCTTCCCAAGCCATCTGGGCACGGGCGACTGGCGGCCCGTGGGCCCTCCTGGTTTCTCCATTCAATGTGAAGTGAGTGCTCTGCGCAGGCTGGAGGTGTGGAGGGGTCAAAGTTTTGCCTCTTCTCAGTGGCCTTGCCTGCAAGGTGTGTCTCCAGTGTCTCTCCAAGATTTCACTTTAGGAGACACACTTTCTGCTTCCTCCCTCTAGCTGCCATCTTGGAAAATCTGAATTGCTGTCTTCCCTTGCAAGAACATACATGTTCCTTTTGGCCAAGTCTCCTTTAATGTCTTTAATTTATTTTTTTCTTGAGACAGGGTCTTCCTACATTGCCAGGCTTCCAAACTCAAGGAATCTCATGCCTCAAAGTCATTGCTGACTTTATTGGAAATGTTTCTAAGTTTTGTCATTAAGCGTGATGTTGGGTTTTTAACTGAGACTTAACTACTTGACCACATTAAAGAAATATCTGTATCTATTTTACTCGGTATTTTTTTCAAACATGATTGTCAAATTTGGTCAAATACATTTTAAGCATCTGGGCAGATAATTTTATTGTTTTTCCCTCAAATCTGCTTATATGGTGAAATATATTAACATATTTTCAGCTGGGTATCAGTTGCTCATGGCTGTAATCCTAGCTACTTGAGAGGTTGAGATTGGGAAAATCATGGTTAGTTTGGGGAATAGGGGAGATGAAGGGGAAAGTGAGGTTGGTAGAAGAGTATTAAGAGAACCCATCTCAATGGAAAAAAGCTGGCCATGATGAAGCATGCTTGCCATCCAAGAGAGCAGGAAGCTCAAAATAAAATAAAAGGATGGCAGTCCAGGATAGTCTGGGCAAATATTGAGACCTTATCTCAAAGAGGGGAGTGGGGAACAGAGCAAAAAGGACTGGAAGTGTAGCTCAAGAGGTAGAGAACCTGCCTTACAAGTACAAAACCCTAAGTTCAAACCGCAGTACAACTAATTTTTTTTTCAAAAGGCTAGCATCACTAACAATTTTAATTTGGGGGACACTAGCTTGGTAAAGTTTTTTCCTAAGCCTTGCATGTTAGACAGTTTATATATTTGGCAAACATAAATGCATTTAACATAAAAGGAAGCTAGCAACAATTAGCATCACAGATACATGGATGTCATATGTACATATTAATTTAGCTTTTTCTTTTGGAGTGAGATTTTGAGTCTTTGGGTAAGTAATAGATGTACAGCACTGAGAAAATTCAAAACTTACAAGTTAGGGAAACAGTGTCAGTGACCCCAAATACCTTATTTCCTAATGTTCAAGTGTATATACAATAACACTCATTTGGTTAAGACAAATATGTGAAGGCCAGATTTTAAGTAGCAAGATTGCCCAATGGCAGTGTTATCAGTGGGTGGTCTCAGAAGACCCTGATGGAGAAGATCTCAGGTCCTTGTGTCTCAGAACAAATCACTGGACAGAGACACAGATTACAAAGCAATAACAAAGTTTTATTGAAAGTATTCAAAATGAATATTCCAACTGAAGACATGGGAACAAAGAATTGTCTCAGCAATGCAAAACTTCTGGCCAGAAGGGTGCTAGCATGCATGTGGGCAAAACCAGCACAAAGTGGGGCAGGCAGTTTGTTCCTCCTTATATCCCTGAGTGAATAATCTGCCTCTTGACCTGGATTGGTCAAGATGAAAAATTCACAATCTTCTCAACTAGCTGAAATTCTATACCTATTTGGGGAAGGTGTAGTGGGCAATTCTTGTGGGCAAAAGGGGTTCATCAGGAATCCAGACAAAGAAGCTGGAAATACAGGTAATTAAAATGGTGACTTTGCTAGAAAAGACTATTTTCTCACAAGTCTTTTACTTCATATTCTTTTCTTGAAACTCTTTTAACATCAATTGACTTTCCATTTCAGCTGAGCTTAATAACAGCTTGTGTGAAATAAGAGGTTTTTTCTTAGCTAGAACAGTTTTTATGAGCCTAATTGTCAATCCTCAAATACAGGGAATAACACAGCACCCAATCAAGGTTAGGGCCCCAAATACAGCAATGAGGGATGTAAAAATTGATGACATTACTCCCTCCCATTTTCTAAACCATTGTTCTAACCAGCTAGTAAAGGGGTCATTTATTCCTGAATTTTTTGCTAGTTCATTTGACAGAGCTGTCAGGACTTAGATAGCCTTGGTTATAGTTCCATCTGGGGCTCTATTTTTAGGGATGTATGTTCGACATTTTCCTCCAATTAGGACACATAACCCCTTTCTCTGATAGAATCATATCCAGAGAAATTTGGTTTTCCCATGCCATTTTACTAGTGGGGCCTATTTGTTCTGCAATTCCCTTTATTGCATCTCAGGTATAGTTAACACACCTCTTGATTATAACAGATGTAATTAATCCAGTCTACATTCTTACTGATAGTAGACCACCAAAATAATGCTGATTGAAAGACTGCAGCTATTTGATTCATTGGGAACTCCTCATGGGACCCCAATAGCATCTATATAAACATGGGAGTCGATTAACTCTCTGGGAGAAGTAAGATCTCATTTTTGTCTCCTCATAGATGGAGAGGGTTTAGAGTTTTGAAATGCCAAGGTGAAAGGGATAGCCAATTGGACTAAAGTACAAGTCCCACTCCATTTGACAGGAAGAACCTCAAGTAAGGGTCCACCGTAATACCACTAGATGTCTGCCCTGGCAATAGCTAGAGCAGTTTTATTGGTTACCTCTTCAAAGGATCAACCTTCACCATACCCTGATACATTCCCCAGAAACTCCAATTCTTCCCCCCGCACCTGGAGAGGCATGAGGTGTAATTAGAGTTTTGAAGTGGGGGGTGCTGACCAACTGAGGTGGCCTTAGCCTTTCAGGGTCATTAATTGAGGGGAACAGTAGTAACAAAATCCAGCAAGACCTATTACTCCAGCCTGTCCTTTCTTGGAAGAGAGCAATCATACAAGACATTCCAGCAGGATCTATGGTCCATCCCAAAGGAAAAGGGACAACAAGGGTTCTAGTCACCCTGCTGCACATGCATAGCAATCTATTTTGTTTAGACTGCGGATGAAATAGTTAATCCATTCCAACCAGGCATTTGTCTCCCCATAATTTGTCTCAGTAGCTATAGTTTGCCTTAAGTCTTTGAATTCTACTATAGTTACTCCCATCTGATTATGGTGGAGTTTGGGAGATAACATTGGGACCAGAATATTAGAGGGTTTTAGAGTAGTAGGTGCTGAGAGCAATTCTAAAAGAAATGTACCTATTGGGTTTTTATATGCATTATGAGTTCCTAACCAATATTTTCTGAAGATAGACAGCTCAGTGGACATAGAGGAAGGATCATTGATAGTCAATATAGGGGGTTACATTGAAGATGTTGACAGTTGAGAGGGTGCATGGCCCTACAGATTTGCATTTTTGGAAGTATATGTTTCCAAAAGGGATGACTTGTACAGCCAGAGTACCATGAAACCACTTGTGCAGCATTCTTTTTTGGGTCTGTTGTCCACCCCACAGCACTCCAACTAGCACGTGGAGGATCCTCATATTGGCTAGTGCAATTATCTCAATAAGAGCATGGTGAGGGGTAGAGGGCCACATGAACATGTATATTTCTAAGCCCTGGATATAATGTCGGTTTTTGAGATCACCACAGGTGATAACAAGACATACATCAAACTTGATGGTTATAGGAGAGGAAGCCCGGGGAACACTAAGAGTAGTTATGCAATTCCCTAGATGAAGAAGAAACAACAGTTCCATTAGAGTCTTTTCAAGGTTACTTTTGTGTTGCCCAGTTTTGAGGACACAGCCTTGTGCTCTCCCTAGGGTGCTCGCTTTACTCAAGTGTATTGGGTCCATCTTTTTTCAATGGTGTACACTGCTGTCTCAGTAGTGAGGAGCATCTGGTATGGTCCCTCCCAGAATAGCTCAAACTTCTCTCCACTCCAGGTTCGGCCCAGAATGTAATCTCCAGGCTAATGTGGGTGTGCTGGAGCTCGAGTGGTGGGGCCTGAGGCAACAGTCCTTGGTGCTTTCAGGATAACAAGTCTGAGGAGAGATCAAGTACATCGTTTCAGTGGAACTGGTCTTTAGTTTCAAAGGAGGGGAGGCCAGAGGGACAGCCTAAATAAGGTAACCCATATAACATCTCATAAGGAGAATCTCCTATATCCTTTCTGGGAACTGTTCTGATCCTAAGCAAGGCAAGGGGTAGGCACTTAGTCCAGGGTCACCTGATCTCAAGAACTTATTTGGTTAATTGTCTTTTTAAGGTGTGATTCATCATTTCAACTCTTCCTGAGAAAGAAGGGTGCCATGGGGTATGATATTCCCATCTGAGGCTCAGTGCCTTCATTCATTCCTTAATTATATTGGCTGTGAAGTGACTTCCATTATCTGAGTCTATATTTTCAACAAGTCCAAATTGAGGAATTATGTTATCCAAAACTACTTTAGCCATTCCTTTTGCAGTGGCACTTGATAGAGGCATATCCTAAACCCAATTAGTTAGATGGTCCACTATAATCTGTAAATATTTCAAATGGCCCACCCAAGGTAACTCCGTGTATCCACTTGAATACTCTGGAAGGGCCTTAATCCTAGACTTCTTGCTCCTGGGAGCTGTCCTCTCAGAGCCTGCTTGTTAACTTTTCTGCATGTTAAACAACTTTTAATAACTTACTTTACCAAGGTATAAATTCCTGGACATAGTAAGCCCCAAGAATAGCATCACACATGGGTTGGATTCCCCAGTGACTTTCCTGGTGTAACTGAGTCATTACTTCTCTCATAAGGGGCTTAGAAAGTATTTCAATCCCATCTGGAAGAAGTTATTTCCCTTCTGGGGTTTGGCAAGTGCCCAGCTTCCCTAGTTGGACCCTCTCCAAGGAAGTGAAAATGGGGTTGGGTGCCTAGATAATGGGGTGAGATATAACATTTGGAGTTTTGGATGTAGAACAGCCGCCTTCACAGCCTTATCAGCTAAATTGTTTCCCTGAGCCTCCAGGGAGTTACCCTGTTGATATCCTGGGACATGCACTATTGCAATTTCTTCAGGAAGCATGAGACTCTCTAGCAGTTTAATAACCAGTTCTTTGTGTATTAGATCCTGTTCTCTATGATTAATTAATCCCCTCTCTGTCCTTATCTTCCCAAAGGTGTGCACTACCCCAAATGCATACTTAGAACTGTATGGATGATTCCTTCCTTATCCTGTAGGAACTTTAGGGACTGATTTAATGTAAACAATTCACAAGTCTGGGCTGACTAGCTGTAAGGTAATCTTCCTGACTCAATAGCTTAATTTTTCTCCATCCACCACTGGATAACCATTGTGTCTTTTCCCTTAGACCATTTTAAAGTAACCATCTTTAAATAGATTATATCCATCCAGAAAGGGAGTCTCTCTGAGGTCTGGTCTGACCTTGGTCTGATAGTCAATGACATCTAAGCAACAATCATCCATGGAATCCTGTGTCTTTCCTTTTAATAGAAATTCAGCTGGATTTAAATAACCCTCAGCAGTCAGAGTCAGATCATCCCTTTCTAATAGGATAGCATCATTTTTTTAAATCCTTGAGTCAGTTAGCCATCTTCTCACCTTCTGCTGAAGAATAACCCTGAACAGGTGGGGTGTGCTGACTATTAGAGATCCACCAAAATTCAGCTTCCTGCTTTCTTTAGTCAATAGGGCTATGGCCACTACTGCTTGGACACATTTTGGCCATACTCATGTGGCAGGATCAAGAATTTTGGACAAATAAGCTATAGGCTATTTCTTTCCTCCACAGTCCTGAGTGAGGATTCCCAAGGCTCTTCCTTTATCTACACTAAAAAAGAAGTGAGAGGGTTTCTCCAGAGAGGGTAAAACCAACATAGGGGTGGTGACTAGAGACTGTTTGAGGTTTTTTATTATCAGAATTTCCTCTGGTTCCCAGACTAAGGGATCAGGCTCCTCTCCTAACAGTTTGGAATATATATAATGTTTTGGTTTTAAGAGGTCTGGAGTCTCAGAGGAGAGAGAGAAGAGGGGGAGGTGGCACAAACAATGTATACACATGTAAGTAAATGTAAAAATGATAAAATAAAAGGAAAAAAAGAGGTCTGGATTCTCTTAGCAATGCAGGAAGGAAGGGCCCACATACCATGGTGATCAAGCAAATCCTATGCATAGGCCAAAGTAAGAAACTCCATTGGGTGGCAAAGTATTCCTTGGTGACCAGGGGAGAGATCTTAGAGGTTGTGTGAGAGCAAATGAGTCACAGAAGCTGGAAATACAAACAATTAAAATGACAACTTTGGTAGAAAAGACTATGTTCTCACAAAAGTGAAGGGAAAGTGTAGGCACTGCAAAAGAAAAAGCAATATGCTCTGGCCACATGGCATAAAAGCCTGGATTTTTGTTTGCAGGGCAAGAGATAAGAAAAACCTGTGTAATTTTTGCAGGAGGGGCCAGGGTAATTGACAGCTTTCATTGACAAGATCTTGTTATATAACATGGGGCATTCTGCACCTGTGCTTATGCTGATTCCTGCATTTTTTATTGTACATATGAGATGCAACCAATATTCATAAGGTCTTAAGTAGAAGGATGAGGGCAGATTTCCCTTCATAGAGCATGCACCATTCTCTGGTTCAAACTTGCCAAGAGGCCACTTTGACTTTATGGAGAACTTACTGCAATCCTGACCATAAAATGACAATTAGAAGCTAGGCACTTGTAGCTCATGCCTATAACCCTAGCTACTCAGGAGGCAGAGATCAGGAGGATTGCAGTTGGAAACCAGCCCAGGACAAATAGTTTGTGAGACCCTATCTTGAAAAAAGCCTTCACAAAAAAGGACCGGTGGAGTGGTTCAAGGGCTAAGAGCACCTGCCTAGCAAGCCTGAGGCCCTGAGTTTAAACCCCAGTGCTGAAAAAAACAAACAAAAAAACCCCCCAAAACTGACTATTAGAGGGAATGTCCTAGGGTGGTACTGGGCAGGGACAAGGACAAGTTCAGCATGGAGTGATCTTTTGAAGACAGGGATAGACCCATAGCAGCTTTTTTCTTTCCCTGTTACTAGCCTACCTCAGAAGATTTTTGGTTTTTGTTTTCATCTGAATAGTACTGATTACAAATAGAAGAAATGTCAAGTTTTACTCATATCCAAAGTTCAGAGCACTTTTTGGTTATTTAACATGTATTAAGTTTACACATTTTTAACTCTATAAACATTTTCACAACATTTAGATAAAGTTTAGACATGCAGCTCTACCTACTTTTAATCACAGACATAGGGTACAAAATGTATTAGAATTGTTTAAAAAATTGCTTAACCAGAATTATGAGTTGGCCATTTAAATGACTTTCACATAAATAGAATTTGGGTTAATTTTTTATATGCATTTTCTTTCCCTAATTTCCCTGTCATCTTCTCTTACATATCTTGCCTCATGTTGGCAAATGCATACAGTCATGTAACTACAATCTAGATATAGAAAAGTTCCATCACCCAAAATCAATCAATAAATAAATTCCTCATAGTCATCTGGTGGAAATCTTACCATTATTCTATCCTCTAGCCTACCATTGCTGTTTCCTATCTGTATAGTTTTGGCATTTTCAGAATTCCATTTAAAAAGATTCATACAGAATTTTGAGAGTGGTTTCTTCCACTCAGCATGATGCTTTTAAAATTGAGCCAAATTGTCCTCCATCTGTCCATTCCTTTACATTGCTGAGTTGTATTCTACTGCATAAATTAAGCAGAGCTTGCTCTTCGCCAATTGAAGGTCATTTGGGTTCCATTTCTTTTTTTGGTGACTATGAATAAAGCTGCTATAAATGTTTGGTATAGGTCTTTATGTGACTTAACTTTTCATTTCTCATGGGTAAATATCTAAAACCAGATTACTGAATTGTATAGTGTCTCATTCAGGGTTTTCCAGAAAAACAAAACCAATAGGATATAGATTTATGAGTTGTACTTACTATGTATTATGGCCAACAACAGACCACATATACGATGGTGGTCTCCTAAGATTCTATCACCAAATGAGATTTTAAAAAATCAGTCTATCTGTAGGGAAAAAAATTTGTTTCTCCATCCTTCATAGCTCTTAGTTGGGACAAACTCCTG
Source organism: Castor canadensis (assembly GCF_047511655.1). Taxonomy (NCBI): domain Eukaryota; kingdom Metazoa; phylum Chordata; class Mammalia; order Rodentia; family Castoridae; genus Castor; species Castor canadensis. The sequence goes on along the minus strand of NC_133398.1, from coordinate 56,452,425 downwards.
TAACAAAAGACTGATTATTAATAAGAGGAAAACAGACAGAAATGTATTAACATGAATACCTCATATATACAATGGAAGACACCCAGATAAATGAGTGAATTGCAAAGAAGTAGCTTTGAATTCAGGCCTAAAGACCATTACCTGGTGAAACAAAGAAAAAAGGATGTACAGAAAGCTGTGGAGAGATGCCCAAGGAAAGAGTGTAACCTTTTTTTTTTTTTTTGGTGGGACTGGGGTTTGAACACAGGGCTTCATGCTTGGAAAGTCAGCACTCTTCTACTTGAGCCACACCTCCAGTCCATTTTGAGATGGGGGGGGTCTCACAAACTAGTTGCCCAGGCTGGCATTGAACTGCAATCCTCCTGATCTCAGCCTCCCAAGTAGATAGGATTACAGGATTGAGAGTAACTAGGATTACAGGTGTGAGCTACTGGCAACCAGTCAAATGTAAGCTTTTTTTATACATATTTAAGTTAATGTATTCCCCATTGATAATGATCTCTAGTGATTTAGTCATGTTTCCTCACCTGGTACAGAGAGGGAGACACTTACAAATGGAGATTGCCTTTGTTGTGGGCTGGTGTAGAGAGTTCTTGCCTTCACTGGCCAAAGAAGCTGCTTGTGAGGCAGCAGATGGATTCATGAGACAGCCAGGTCAGCACACAAAGTAGAATTTATTAGAAAGAAAGGAAAAGCTGCCCCTAGAGATGGACAGGGAGCCCAGAAAATTGGTAGCTCCCTGTCATTTACAAAGGGTTTTTTAAAATTTGGTCTTTTTGTTAGGGAGGGGAGTCAGGAGTCAGGGGGGTAGTGGTCTTTTGACATATCTCTGCAGGAACATATACACAGTCCTGTGAAAGCCCTCTGTTTATTGGCCTTGTGGCATTTTGAGGCATCCCTAGGGAGCCATTACTTGTGAAGCCATCTGTCCCTTTACAGGATGTAGGGTTCATGGTGCTCTCATGGGAGATGGGGGCACTGGCTCATTTTGTCTTCTGATCCCCCCAGACTCAACAAGTTCCCCCTTTGAGATTAGCACCCAACTGCTGTTGGGGAAAAGGGTCAGCATCTCATCTGGCTACTTCCTGCTGATAGTGGTGTGGAAGAGGGAGGGGAGGTGCAAAGGCACTTGTCTTAGGGGTTGACCCATGTGGTCTCCAGGGGACTTCAATAGAACTGGACAGAGGGTTCATGCATAGGCAAAGGTGAGTATTCCTTGACTAAGAACTAGAATTTGATCCATTGGACCTGTTGAGATATGAATCTGGAGAGAGCATTTATTATACAAGGCCCAAATAAGGGTGCAGAAGAAGCATAAAGAGGGGACCAGCTACAGATAAAACCTAGAGAGCCCAACTCTACATGTTGTTACAGAAGGATCATGAATTGGAAAATTCTTATCTCCTTTTTGTAATGCATTCTCTTAATTGCCAGGTCATGTCGCTGACCATCCCAGACTTGTTATATAAAAGCAACACTCTTTGTCTATGAAGAGGCATGTTCCACCCTTTTCAGCAGTTAATAGGTCAAGTGCATGCCTATTTTGGAGCACTACTGATGCAAGAGACTCTACTTGGTCTTGTAAAGCCTCTAAGGACTGTGTAACTTGTTCTATGTCATCAGAAAATTATTTTGATAATTTTTGATAAGTATGGACTGACTAGGCAATGCCCCTGATGCCAGCACCTATTGCAGCAATGATCCCTATGGCTACTAGTAGGGGAATGATTTGAATGGCCCTCTTTGATTGAGTGTAGGCCACTAGAGGAATAGGGAGAGATTGGTTGTTAGGGATAGTATTGATTTGTGGGGTTAGAAGGGCCACAGTGCAGATTCCCCTCTAATTGGGAGGCAGGTAAGCATAGGCTGTGGTTCCATAAACAAAATACGTTCCAGGAAAGGGCAAACACTGAGGACAAAATATTAGATCAGTTGACAGCATTATTTTAACACAAAACTTTTTAGGAATTTTCCCCAGTGGCCTTGACCCATGTAGGCTTTGGAGGTATGTAGGTCTTGTTAGGGGAAGGCCCAATATTTTACCTGGTGAAGTCCCAAGTGAGTCCATGGGGGTAGCCAATACATGTGAGAGACTTGGGGAGAGGCACAACCAGCAGTTCTCAGATAAAGAAGGATTTGTATAGTTTGGGAGATGGTGGGTGGAAATAAGCAGTCTATATAGCCAGGGGTCTAAGTCATAAGTCCTGTTGGGTTGAGGGAGACTTTCAAGCCAGTTATTTGTGTTAGACACCCAGTAGATAGGGAACTGTCACCATAGGGCAATCTGGATCTGCATAACCCCAATAGCTGTTAGTTGTTAAATTTCCAATTGAATATTGTCTCCTGTTTGTATAACAGGAAAGGACTCTTTCTGTTCTGTAACATCTTTGTGGCATATGGGGATAGGCAGAGACATAGGGACACTGTGGCAGTGGTGGGTTTACAGGGGCTGAAGTCAGGTTATCAAGAGGTATGGCTGTAACTAGAGGAGAAAGGAAGGTCATTATACATGGAGGAAAGGGGACAGGGGCCTGAACCAAATCTCTAGGAGGCACGGCTAGATAACAGATATAAAAAGAGTCCCAGTGTGGCCCCATTATGTAGGTTCATCCCCCATGGAGGCAGAAAGTGAGTCCTTGTTTGACACACAAATCAATTGATTGCCCCAAGGGAGGAGGGGGCAATATACTTTGCATCCACAAGGGGGTAGGGATCCATTGCTACAGGGCAGAGTAAGGCACAGTTTATGTCAGTGGAGCATGAGGAACAGGGCACACAGGATAAGGTACCTGCCACTTACTGCCAATTGCTGGAGCCATGTCCACTCAGGGGGAAAGGTTTCCCACAAACCACCACTGAAGATAAGGAGAACAAGAATTTAAACAACCCACAAAAAGAGAGAGAAAGAAAACGTAAGTTTCATGTCCGATATGGTTCTTTTGAAGAGGTATTTGGAGTCTTCCACTGGTTCACAGGAGTAGGCTAGTGGAGATGATTGTGATTTTGGGGTGAGTGCATCAGTCTCCAGTGTCCAATGTTTGGTTCAGGAGATGTCAATTCAGGAATCCAGTCTAGCAACCTTAACTCCTGTGAGGGTAGATAACAGGACCAGGAATGGTTACTCCCAAGGAGCTTCAGAGGCATGAGGAAGTTTAATTAAGGCCATATTACCTGGGTAAAATGGTGGGGAAGAGGTCTCCCCTTGGCTCATCTCATCCCAACTCAGAAAGAATCTGTTGGGATTTGGCTAGCTGGGTGGTGTGGGACAACAAATTGGCAGTCTCAGTGTCCAGGAGGAGATCATTTCTTTGAAATGATCTCCCATATAGTGCCTCAAATAGTGTCAGATCCAATAAGTCTGGGGTATTTCTGAGTCAGGTTAGGGCCAGTGGTAATAGCCTTGGTCAGGGGAGGTGAGTTCCTTGAGCCAACTTAGACAAATGTCTCTTAAGTCGTCCATTGGCCCATTCCACCTTACCAGAGGATTGGGGTCTCCAGGAACATTGGAAGTGGTATTTGATTCCCAAAGCCTTAGAGAAGGCCAGCCCATTGTTGCTCTGGAGAGTCCAGAAAAATCAAAATCTAGGGATAATCTCATTAATTAGGACCTTAATTACTTCCCAGCCCTTTTCAGAGGAATAGGGGAATACTTCTACCTATCCAGTAAATGTATCTACTAAGACCAGGAATAATCTAGAGGTTGGGCCTCCTGGCAGGTGAGTGAAGTCAAGTTGCCAGTCTTGCCCAGGACATGTGCCTTGTTTCTGGGTCCCAGGGACAGGCAGGGCAAAGTTGCATGGATTGTTGAACTGGCAAGTTTCACATCCCCTGATAATATCTTGGAGGGTATCTTTGAGTTTTATCCCCTCAAATTATTGACTAGATAGTGAGAGAGTCTTATGAATACCTAAGTGATAGGATCGGTACAAAGTTTTGAGGACCTTCCATTGGCTACTTTGTGGAAGAAATAGCTCATCCGCCTATGGTCAAGGCAATATCCCTGCTCAGAGGCCTGTTGGAATTCAGTGGGTGAGTATTGAGGACAATCAGGGGAGAGAAAGGATTGTTCCCATAGAAGTGGGGCTTGAACAGCCTCCTTTGCTGCTATGTCAGCTCTATTGTTTCCTTTTGTTATTTCATCCCCAGATCATTAGTGCCCAGGGCAATGAATTACTGCCACCTGCTTTGGGAGTAGGGCTGCCTGTAGGAGGTCTAGGATTGCTTGAGAGTGTTTAATGGATGAATGGGAGATATTGTTGTAGTTAGTAATCCTCACTCTTTCCAAAGTGCCATGTAGGCATAGAGGTCCAGGAAGGCATACTTAGAGTCTGTATAGATGTTGGCAATTTTTCCCTGAGATGGTTGTAATGTCTTGGTGAGAGCTATCAACTCTGCCAATTGGGCACTAGTGGGAGGAGGCAGGGGCTCAGCCTATAGGGTCTAAATGAGAAACACCACTGCTGTTCCCACCCATCTAATTCCCTCTTGGAATGATGAGCTCCCATCCATGAAGAGGGTGAGGTCTGGATCTGGAAGTGGCTGATCAAGGATATCAGGCCTAACCAAATATCATTTGGTTAGTACTTCCTTACATGAGTGTGTGATTGGGACCTCCTCTGTGGGAAGAAGGGATGCCAGATTTAAAGCTAAACACACTCAGAGGCTTATATCTGGACATTCTAAGAGTGGACCCTGATATTTGAGCAGTCTATTATCTGACAGCCACCATCCCCCTTTTGAGCCTAGGAGTCCTCCCAGATCATGAGGAGTATATATGGTCAGGGGCTGGCCAAAAATTAGTTTTCGGACTTCTGGGATTAAGAGATAAACTGATGCCAAGGCTCTTAAGCATCCAGGTCATCCCTTGGCTACATTGTCTATTTCCTTGCTCAGATATCCCACTGGCTGTGGGGTGGGCCCTTGGAGCTGAGTGAATACCCCAAGGGCTAGGCCTCCCTCTTCATACACATATAGCTGGAAACGGTCCTGAGTAGGCAAGCACAGGGCCTGGGTTGATTAGAGTGCCTGTTTGAGAGTTTGGAAAGCCTTTTTGCTCTCCAGGTCCCATTCAAGATAGGACTGAGAGTTTTGTTGAGCCTCATTAAGAAGCCTATATAAGGGCCTGGCTAATTCTGCACATCCCAGAATCCAAATATGACAGAACCCAGTGACCCCCAAAAAGGTTTGCAAGGGATACCCCAAAATTGGCTTAATCTGATTAGAACTTAAGGATTGGGTTTTCCCCTCCAGGATCATGCCAGGGTAGGTTACATAAGGCAGGCATAGTTGGGCTTTTTCTCTCAAGACCCTGTAGCCTCAAGAGGACAAAAAGTTTAGAAGGGATTCAGTTGCTCTGGAAACAAGAGACACAGTGGATCCACAGAAGAGTAGGTCATCAACATACTGGAGAATGGTGACCCCTTGGTGTTGCCAATCCAGTAAGTCTTTGGTCAGGGCTTGCCAAAAAAGGTGGAGGAGGTCTCTGAAGCCCTGAGGCAGCACTGTCCATGTCAGCTGTTGTGAGGGATTGGTGTGGTCCTCAAGGCACACAATAGCTGGCTATCAGGATGTAAAGGAATGCAGAAGAAGGCATCCTTTAGATCTAGCACAGTATTGAGTAGTATTGAGCTTCTGGAGGGTATCTGGGCCAATAGAGTATAGGGGCTGGGGACAATCAGATGAAGGGGAATGACAGCCTCATTAATGAGTCAGAGGTCCTGAACCAAGCTCCATTTATTTGGCCCCTTATGGACAGCAAGAATAGGAGTGTTATAGGGGCTTGAGCATTCCACTAAAAGTCCCTGCTGTTTTAGGGAGTTAATAATGGAGTTAATAATGATGGGGGGGGACTGGAGAGGGTCTTTTAGCTTTATTTGTACAGGAAGAGCAGTTTTTGTTTGACTGACAATTGTACCATAGTTCAAACTGTGGGATCTGCCTGTTCTTCAATGAGGGGGAAACAGAAGTATTCCCCAGGGGGAAGTAGAATTTGGACTTTAAGTTGGGACAATAAGTCTCACCCCAGCGGGGGTATTGGAGTTTCAGGGACCACGAGGAAAGAGTGACAGAAGTAGAGTTTCCCCCAGAAGCAGGCCAGTGACTGGGTAAAATAATGCTCAAGAGGTTGGCCAGATATGCCCCAAAGGACTATTTTATTTTGGGACCTGGGACCTGGAGAGAAAGGGAGGACAAAGAAGCAGGCTCCAGTGTCCAGAAAGAAAATGCCCTTTTGCTTCTCTACCATGATGGTAACCCAAGGCCCCTCAGTTTTGATATCAAGGAGTGGAGCCTGGACAGGAGGCCCCTGGACCCATCAATCCAAGGGAGGTGGCACCTCACCTTCCATCCAGAGATGGGGGCACTTAGACCTCCAATGGTTGCCCTTACAGATGGGGCATGGTCCCGGAAGGGACTGGGGCTGTCTGCCGGGCTGCCCTCTCTTTGACACTCTCTACAAAAGTGTCCTTCCTGTCTGCATTGGTAACATGTTCTGAGAGTAGGGCCTCATTGGGTGGGGAACTCAATGAGTGCAGCAATAAGGTCCTGTTAGTTTTTACCCTTATCTATCTTTTTAGTTAGTCCCACTTGTAATATACCAAGGTGGCAAGCTGTACCAGTTGGTCCAAAGATCTTTCTCCTTCGGCTACCACCTTTTGAAGTTTTCTACAGATGTCAGATACCAATTGAGTCAAAAATTTATCCTTGAGGAGAACCTCCCCAACCTGTAACTCTGGGTCCACAGTGATATGTTGTTTAATTGCATCCTTAAGGTGCTGTAAAAATGCAGAGGGAGATTCATCAGGGCCTTGTTGTACAGTAGTCACCTGGGAATAGATTAGTGGCTTGACCTTGCCCTTTTTAGCCCCTCCACTACTAGGTAGATAAAGTGAAAACTCCTCCATTCAGCCCCCAGATCATTTGGGTCCCAGCAGGACCCAAATTGGTTCCTGCTTGGGGAACTGCTTGTGCCCCTGTTGGTATCTGGGGCATCTCTTTTCTCTCATTCCCTGAGGCTGGGTGCATAGGGGCCCATTGGAGGTGAAAATCATCTCCCCTTTGGATGACCTGGGCCAAGACTTTTCAAGGGAAGTAAGGGTTTGGTCTAGTAAGAGCATGACATCCTTCCAGGCCAAGTCATAGATTTGGATTATGGTGATAAAGAACTGGATGGATTGATCAGGATTGTCTGTATAGTTGCCCAGGTCCCTTTTCATCTCTTTTAGGTCTGACAGTTGGAATGAAACATAGATCCTACCTCTCCCTGCCACTCCCTGTTGTAAGGGATAGCACCCATGTGGAGTCCCAGGATAACTAGGTAGCAAGGCTAGGCAGGATAACTAGGCAATTAAGGCTGTGGCTGTTAATTGAGGAGGATCTTTTGATCCTTCATTTTGGCTCTGGGGTGTTTGAAAGGGTTTTTGGCCCTGAGTTTCCTTAGGGAGCTGGGGGCTGCAGACCTTTGCCATGATCTGGGTGTCCAAATGGAACTTGTTGAGCCATTCTGGTTGATCTCAGAGGGAAAAGAAAAGCTGGGCATAGGGAATTTTGGCCCATTTTTCCTCCAGGGGCCACCTCTCTTGATCTTCCAAAGGATATTTAGGCCACACCTCAGTACAGAGAAAGGTGAGGGTCTTCTTCTTAAGGTTGTCAGGGTCTAGGCCCTTCCAGTGTTTCAATATGCAAGCCAGTGGGGATCTTTCAGGCACCAAGGCTGGAAGACAGGAAGGAGCAGGTCCCATCCACAAGGCCAAACAACTCACAGTCAGAGTCCCCCCTTTATTGGAGTCCCGATGGGGGCTGACTGAATGATGGCAGGCAAACCCACAGCGTCATGACCCCCTTCTGCTGCCCATGGCTAGGACCGAAGGAAATAAAACTGTGACTCAGATTCCAGCCACCCTACCGAAGCCACTAACTGATGTAGTGCCTTGTCTCCTTACCCTATATCCCAAGCATTTGAGATGCTTCCACCAAAAGAAGCAAGCCAATTCAAATAGGACCCTATGAATAAATGGACTAATAACCACCATACAGTCTCTGTACATGAGGGGATAGGGCTGATAACATTTCTTCTTTTCTCTTGGGAGGTATAGTCCAGGAGGGCACAAAAGGGAACACTATACTTAAAAGGGTGGAAGGGGTGCCCCTCTTCCTCCCAGGAGTGTTCTTCCAGACAAGCCCAGAACAAAGGCCAGGCCACCATGGTGATGCCAAATTCCCTACGCTCTTCCCTAATCATCACACAATCATGACCCTTGGACCAGGGAGAGTGGTAGAGTAAATGCTGGAGGAAGTCAAAGAGGTCATAGAAAGACAGAGAGCATAGTCCCCATGAGAGGTTAGTCACAGTAAGGACAGGCTTGGGGAGGGAGTGGAGGACAGAGATAACTTAGGAAGTGGTGAGAGGACTGAGGGAGCATCTGTTCCCAAAGGGATGGGAAGAATGTTCGCCACCTCTGGCGAGGACAGAAGAGGTGACCTGACATCCTAGGTGAGGGAGGGGGAACAGAACCGAGAGACACAACACATACGCACAAGGGATTAATGATTAGGTGTGCTTTCAGGTCACTCCCACTAAGTGATACTGGAACACTGTCAGCCACACAAAATTGCCACTCTTGAGTCGCTGCCTCTGGCAGAAGGGGATACTGACAGGTGGGGGAATAAGAAGAATACCAGGTACCAAAACAAAACAGGCCTCTTCCAACATAGAATAAGGCATACCAAACCAACCCCGGGCTCGGTCTCAACTCACAGGGAGGGAGCAAAGAGCACCCCCAGAGCCAGAATTACCATGAGGCCAAAGTTGGGTAGGAGCTGTTGGTACAACTTCATGACAGGAAAGTCTCCCAGGAAGACAGTAATAGAGTGAGGCAGGGGGAGCAGCACAGGGAAGTCTGCATTTGGTAGTCCTCAGTAGGGGGTTTCCCCCAGTAGGAGTATCCAATAGGGTGCATGATCACACTTTAGGCAAACTCCTGCTTGTTTGGTGCTTAGTCATACTGACCTTGGTCCAGGAGAAGTGTCCCTTCATGGGGTCATTTGAAATGCAGTGGGCTGGTGTCGAGAGTTCTTGCCTTTACTGGCTGAAGAATTGGCTCGTGAGGCAGCTCCCTGCTGTTTACAAAGGGTTTTTTTTTTTTATTTGGTCCTTTTTGTTGGGGACAGGAGTCAGGAGTCAGGGGAGGAGTGGTCTGTTAACATTCTGTAAGAACACACTCTGTTGGGGAGGGGAGTCAGGAGTCAAGATGGAGTGGTCTTTTAACATGTCTCTGCAGGAACATATATACAGTCCTGTGAAAGCCTCCTGTTCATTGGCCTTGTGGCATTTTGAGGCATCCCCAGGGGGCCATGACTTGTGAAGCTACCTGTCCCTTCTCAGTATGTAGGGTTCACAGTGCTCTCATGGGGGATGAGGGGGCACTGGCTCATTTTGTCTTCTGATCCCCCAGACTAAACACCTTCATAGATGCGAACTTCCCTTACAAAAGCATAACTACTGTTTTCAGAACTGCTGTATCTGCAGTTTCTTAAAATAATCAGCTCAGAATAATCTTTATGCAAGATATGCATATTTTGGTGTGTCATATTCTGGTCCTCTCCTTGGCCCCCAGGAATTTGTAAACAAAGTTCCAAATGACTGTTTTATACTTTAAAGTACAGGCTCTGACTTACAATGGTTCAACTCATTATGTTTTTACTTTATGATGGTGCAGAAATGTTCCCATACAATCATTCTATTTTTTCACTTTCTAGTAAGTATTCAGTATGAAATATTTCACTCTTTAATATTAAATAGGCTTTGAGTTAGATGATTTTGTCCAACTACAGGCTAATCTAAGTGTTCAGAACACATTTAAGGTAGGCTAGACCAAGCTTTGATGTTCAGTAGGTGAGCTGCATTAAATGCATTTTCAACTTAGAATACTTTCAACTTGCAATGGGTTTGTCCATATATAACCCCATGGTAAGTGGAAGAGCTACTGCATCTACCTTAGGAGGAAGTATATTTATGCTAGCATAGGTCAAAGTGGCTAAGTAGGCTATTCCATGTTGCCTACTAATAAACCTAGTTCACTATCTAATATATCTCACCTTTCAAAAGCTGGCTGGCAGAGTGACTCAAATGGTAAAAGCACCTTCCTAGCAAGCAGAAGCCCCTGAGTTCAAACCCCATGCACCATACCCCCACCCAAGAAAAAAATAAGCTGGCTGGCATTTTGAAATCTAACCAGTTTAAGTGTTAGGGTGAACAAAAGGGAAGCCATGTTAGGATTGGACCCCACCCTTGCAGGCAGTTTACTGGAAACACCCTACCCCTACTGGAAGAACCACTTCTAGCCTCAAGGAAATGACATGCTGCCAACTGAGCAACTAATTACCTAATTACCACTTATCTCCTCTAGCTTCCCCTAGCAATTGTTAACTCCACTCCCATCCAGCAAATTTTCCCCTCCAGACCACTTCCCTATATCTACTCCAAATCTGTAAATGGGTAGGAGCTCCAGCTCTCTTGCTGGTGAACCCCTCTGCAGGGTTTCTTCCTGAATAAATCCTGTGCTGGCATTTGAACTGTCACCCTGCCTATCTATCCTTATCTAACATTAAGCATGACATCAGCAGACTCCTATTTCTTAATTAGAAGCATAAAACCAAAGTGGCATTAGTTAAAGGACACCCCATTCCCACATTTAACCATGTTCTTATTTTCCTTTTCCAGGACAAGATGTCAGCTTTTAATGAAGAGTGGTGAGTTTACTAAATCAGCTGTGACTCATCAGGTAAGAAACAGTAACACTATCTGCCTTTCTACAGGAATGTGCTTAGCTTGGTGCTCAGCCTGACATGTCATTACCATGGTAATACCATCTTTCATTTCCACTCTGGGCAGATATGACTGTGTCCATGAGGGGAAATGCACTGCCATATTTGCATGTGAAATAAAACAATACTCCCCTAGAATGATCTTAATAACTAACATATATGCTGGGAACACAAGGATGGTCCCAGATAAAAATGAGAATTAGCCCAATGTTTATAACATTCATCTGCAGCATCTTTCAACCTTTTAAAGGATGGGAAACTGATGACTCACTGAGTATTCTCTTCCTCTTGAAGAAGTAACAAAGAGCTGGAGCTTTTCATAGCAACCCTGCCAGCTTTTCAGAACTGCTCCTAGCTTCACTCCTCAGGGCAGCCCTACAGCCCTACACTGCCTCAGAAACCTTTTTAAATGGTGACAGCTGGTTGGCCAGGATCTCTCCTCTTCCCTTCCCTTCCTTTTCCTTCCATTCCCTTCCCTTCTCTCCCCTCCCCTCCCTTCCTGTTCTCTCTCTCTCTCTCTCTCTCTCCTCTCTCTCTTTCTCTTAAAAGCAAATACAGCTGTTCCTCTGAAGCAGAATTCTGCCTAAAGACTGCAATACAGAAACCCAGACTGAGTTTCCAGCTTCCTGGTCACCCTACAGATTTTGGAACCAAGACTACAACATCCACTTTTACTTGAATTTCTAGCCCACAAGTTTCAGACTCTCCAATCCCCACAATCATGTGAACTAATTCCTTAAAACAAATCAAAGGCTGGAGTTATAAGTCAGTGGTAGTGTGTGCTTTGCATGCACAAGGTCCTGGGTTCCATCCCCAGTATGAGACACACACAAAACTATCTTGTCTGTCTACTTACCTAGCTATCCATTCATCCTTTGTATCGGCTATGTTTCTCTGGAGAATGGTGAATAACATAAGCATCCTACTGTGTGCTGGGCATTGTGCTAAGTAATGAGGACCAAGACAAACCCATTGATGGGATAGCCTCCCTTCAATACAGAAGAAATCAGTTTCTCAACTTAAGGGCTTTTAGCATGAGAATAAACTGTTGAGGAAATAGAAAAGGAGGTGGCTAATTTTGCCTGGAGGGTTGAAGAAGTTGTCCTTGTAAGGATGAGATTTTATCTGGGTCTTCAAGGGTGGGTAGGCACCCCTAGGACTGATTAGGGGTACAAGAGATATTATTCAAAAAAAGGCATTAATTATAGGAACCAAACCTGGGGCTCTTATGATTCAAAGATATATCTTAAGGCCCCAAAATTGTGCATTATGAAGAGCTGTAAGAACAAAATAGAGAAGATGATGACCAAGTTGTGGAGAGTTTATTGAAACTGATATGTCAAATGTCAAAACTTCTTATCCAGGTTGGTATTGAGGTTCAGAACTATGTGTTAGCTGGGTCTTTGATCGGAAAGGCAAAATAAACATTTCCATGTAGGAGAGTTTTCATTTTGTAGATCGAAGAGAGTAAGTCAAGAGAAAGTAGCTCTTTATCAACAAACATTTTGTGCGTATGTACCCTAGGCTAGGAAATAGTCCAGGAACTAGAAATTCAGCCATGTGCAGTTCTTAGGTTCAAGGCACATTCAGAACAAGGAGAGACAGAAAGTTGTGATGTCCCCCAGCCTCCTGCAGCCCAGATCTGAGTCAAATGGAGGTCACATTCACAGTGTCATCTGAATCTTCTTGCAAATTTTCTCCATTATGTTTAGGAAGTCTAGTGGCATCTGCTGCTTTCTTCCTGTTCTGATCTGGCTCCTTTCAAAGTGTCCACTGTTGAGGGCTCTACTGTCAGGAAAATCTGCCTCTGGCCACCCTCTCTACTCCCACTTCTCCTCTGTGTTCAGGTGGTGTTCGAAGCAGTGGTTTCACAGGTGTGTACTATGTAAAATAAATAAATTAGTAAAATTAATTTTCTATGACACCTGTAAAAAATTCCCATGTCAGTCAGCACAGTGGCATATGCCTATAATCCTAGGTACTAGGGAAGCTGAGATGGAGAGGATGATGGTTTGAGGCCAGCCCACACAAAAATTTAGCCAGACCCATCTCATTCAATAAAAAGCTGACATAATGGCACATGCCTGTCATCCAAGCTAAGAGGGGATCGTAAGTAGGAAGAACAAAGTCCAGTAGACCCAGGCATAATTGGGAGACCCTGTTTGAAAAATAGCTAAAGCAAGGTAGTGGAGTGGCTCAAGTGGTAGTGTACCTGCCTAGCAAGTACAAGGCCTTGACTTCAAACCACAGTATTGATTTGGAAGTCTTCTGATCACAAATTGCACTGGCACCATTAACAATACTGCCACACACACACACACACAAAAAAGACTACATATACCAGGTCATTAAAAATTAAAGTGATGGGTCATATGTCAGTAGCTCATGCCTGTAATCCTAGCTGAGCGGGAAGCAGAGATCAGGAGGACCATTGTTCAAAGGCAGCCTGGGCAAATAGTTTCAGAGACCCTATCTCAAAAATACCTAACACAAAAAGGGCTGGCAGAGCAGCTCAATGGTAGAGCACCTGCCTAGCAAGCATGAGGCCCTGAGTTCAAACACCAGTATCTCAAAAAGAAAAAAATTAAAGTGATAGGGCTGGAGGTATGGCTCAGCTGGTAGAGTGCCAGCCTAGCAAGTACAAGGCTCTGAGTCCAACACCTACTACTTTTGCAAGATATTCAACAGGGAAACGGAACACTAAGGCTTTTGGGGAAGCAATGTTTGTTAGCATGCCAGCAGTGGCTCAGCAGATTCACATCCAAAGGCTGAACCCTGAGAACAAAGGGGCCTTGCCTTATACGCCCTTGCAAGCAGATTATAGAAATGAGAAGCAAAGTTTAACCCATATATGGTTACTTGTAATTTCATTGGGTATTTCATTCCACTGCCATATGACCGTTTTCAGGTTCAGTTTTTTTTAAGTTTCAGTTTCCTGCCATCCCCTCCCCTCCTCCGTACTACATAATTCCTCCCTTTGATGCTTGGACCCATCTAGGGTCAAGGAGCACAATCCTGATTTTGGGGTTTGTATTTCCACAGTCTCATTACATGGGCAGCTGTTTTCCTTTCTATAATGGTCCATAATGGTCCTGATAGACCACAATCCTAAGGAAACCAGGCAGGGTGGTATTAAACATGTTCCCAACACAAGAGCCATCACCCCTATCAGGGCCTTGAATCTGCCCTGGGCAGAGAACCAACCTCCAAACATGTCATTGGGATTCTATCCTCTGCAAGTCTGAAGAGGGTGGACATGGGCAATCTTCCTCATTCTGTCTGTGACTTCTTCTATGTCCTTTCCTTCATCATCAATTTTCCACATACACCTCCTTCAGAGGCAAGTAGATAGTCTAAGGCTAGGCAGATTTGGAATATTGCATTGTGTAACTTTGTATGCTGTTTGGCCAGTATGTCAAAGGCTCTTGCAGTTTCATTAGTTATAATTTCAACTACCACATGGAGCTAAATAACGTGGTTGAGCATATAAATTGGGATGCAATAGCCCCAAGATCTGTCTTCTGCCAAAGTGGCAGGACCATAATACTGAATAATTCACTCAGGAGCGATTCGTTATCTTTCCAGTTTCCAATTTGTAAGGTACCCCATCTCTTTCTGCTTGCTCTTTCCTCATATGTGGAAACTCCCAATTTTTCCCCTCGTGTGAGGGGGAAAAAGAAAAAGGATGGCCAGATTGTGTCCAGTATGCAGGACCCAAACCAATTGCTAGGTAGCACCATATAAGTTTGCTTCCCACAGATCCAATATAGCCCCTGTATTAACAGGGCTCCTTGCAGTCTGTGATCAGAAGATCTTGGTTTTCGTGCTCCAAATGGAAAAATCCAAGCAGAGCACATGGATGGGGTGAAGTAGGGTAACTTTATCGAGAGAAGAGGTCACCTGTCCTGCCAGGTGAGGGAGGGAAAGCAGAAAAAAGAGAGCACAGTGGGCACAGGTGGAGTCCGCTGGCCAAGAGATCAAGCTTTTCTTTTACAGATGCCTTTAAAACCTACTCTACCCCATGGGAGGGCAGGCCCAGGAGCTTCCCACCCAATAATGAATGAGTGGGGAGGGGCATAGGTGGTTCCCAGCCAGGTGAGGGTGGTCTGCCCCATCCCCAGGCAACCTACATGAGCCCCAAACTTTTCCTACTTCCAACCTGCCTCACTTGGGCACCTGCCAATCTATGTTTGTGGTGAGATTGTTCCAAGCTTCTCAGAAAGCAGAGAAGTTGGTCAATGAGTGGGGCTGTGGTCTGGAGCTCCCCACCATTGGATCTCTTTGGTAGTGTCATTGTACAACTTCTGTCCTAAACAAATTAAATCCCCTACTGGGGTGGAGAACTGGCCTTTTGGGTGGGAGATACAGTAATTCCCAATGAGAGACGTTTTTAAGAGCCATATGCTTTTTCCATGATTGGGGAAGGCAGTCTCATTAAAGGGCTCCCATGGGTCCAGTTCCCATGGCCAATGGTCTTCCAGGTTGGTTAAGCCACCAACATAACACAAGGTGACATTTAGTGTTTGGTCTATGGACTCAACTAGTGAAAGGAACAGGTTTTTGGTCTTGAAGAGATAGGAAACTCACTCCACATCTCCTCATAGAAAGAATGAAAGACTTGGTATGAGGAACTCTCATGGGTGATTGTGATGAGTTTGAAGGGTAGCAGGACACCAGGATCATACCCGCTTCCATTTATCTTTACACTGACTGTACATCCCTGTTCCCAATCTAAGGGCTTAAATATAACAAAATTTATGGGGTTACAGGTGCCAAGAATACAGTCGGGGTAGTTGTACCCTTTTGAAGGAGGGCTGAGTGTTCTGCCATCTGGCAGGTAGCCCATGAAACACAACTCCAGTAAGTACAATAATGCCAGCTGGCACCACCACATGACCTGCAACCCCAGCACATATACTTATCATTTGATATATAGGCTGTCTCTCAGGCCAGGCCTTCACATTCCCTGCTATCTTGGCCTACCACCACACATACATCAAAAAACACTGACACTGGCTTATCAGGGTTAAACACCTGGATATAGTTAATGAGGGCCCTAAATCCCCACCAGATAGCACCATCAAATCTCTGGACCTCCCACCACTGCTCCCAAGGACAGTAAGTGGGGTTGAAGCAGATATGCTAATTACCATGGGAGCACGCTGAGTAGATGGTATGGTTGTGGGTGCATGACCTAATGACAGTGCCTGCACAAGAGTAATAAGAATGAAAAACCAAAGTCCTGGTGACAACACAAATCACAGTTTGAGGTTTGGGGACCCCTGAGCAGAAAACTAATTAAATTTAACAAGAGGAAGACATGGAAATGACCCATCCTTTAGGAGAGGCAGGCTATTCCTCTGTCTTCCACCACGTGGAGATTAGTCAGCTTCCGGAGTTACTAAAACAAGGCCATTGTCTTGCTGCCCAAAGGTAGCTGGAGGTTCTGAGGGTTCTGCTAAGGAAGGGCATGGACATTCCAGAGAGTGATCTTGCACAGTGAGGTTGAGACATGGATACACTCCCACTTGAGAGAGGCTGGCTTCACTTGGCAGTGATGAATCCAGGGAGCAATTTCTGCTACCTTAACTGTGGCAGGGGTAGACAAAATAACAACAAAAGGGCCCATCCAATGGGATTTTAATGGTTGGACATTTCATTCCTTCACCCAGATGGTATCCCCTGGTTTGTAAGGGTGTGTGTGGGTTGTCAGACTAAAAGGAAGTCTCTCCCAGACCCAGTCATTGATTTTTGAGAGCCTGCATCTGTTGTCTCAAGGTGAGGTCACCTATTTCCTTGAGGTCCCCTTGAATACCCTTGGTTAAAGTGGATGGGCATCCATAAATGACTTCAAAGGGTAAAAGCCCTGTCTGTTTCATGGGACTCAACCTCATTCTTAGTAATGCTGTAAATAGTAACTGATCCCAGTGTAGATGGGTCTCTTGACATAATTTTCCCAGCCATAATTTTAGGGTCCTATCCATACATTCCAGTTTTCCTGAACTTGGGGGGCGGTAGGCTGTATGCAACTTCCAGGTGATTCCTAAGCCCCTAGATACCAGCTGCACCATCTCAGCACAAAGGCTGGCCCAGTATCCAAGCCAGTAGACCCAGGTATCCCAAACCAAGGGATTATCTCCTTTATCAGGCATCTGGTCACCTCCCAGGCCTTCTAGGTCTGTGTGGGGAAGGCTTCCACCCATCCTGACAAGGTACAGACAAACACCAATAGATACTTGCATCCTCAAGCTGGTGGCATTTCAGTGAAGTCTATGATCAAGTTTTCAAGAGGAGTTCCACCAATGCTCTGCACACCTTGGGTTGTGCCCTTGGCCCTTGCTGGGGATTGTTTTTGGCACACAAGCTAATCTTTTGCACGCTGCCTTACTTATGCTGGAGAGCTTGGGGACATAGAAGTGCTGGGCCAGTGTGGCCTCAAGGGTTGTTCACAATGAATGGGTTCCTTCGTGAAACTGCTTGACAAACATGGGAGCCACTGACTAAGAGATGGTGATGTGACCATCAGGGAATTTCCACCATCTGTCTGGTAGAAACCTTCCCTTCTCAGTCTTGAACCAGGCCTATTCTTGTGATGTGTACCATGGGTCCCCTTCAGCTAAGGGACATGGGAACAAGGTAGTTGTCAGGGCAATTGGGGCCAGTATGCTCATGAGGTCTGCCTATTTGGCCTCTCTGTCAACTCTCCAGTTTCCTCAAGCAATTATTGCATTCCCTTTTGGTGCCCTTGGCAGTGTATAACTGCCACCCATCTAGGGGCCTATACATCATTTAGCAGTTTGAGGATCTCTTGCCCACACTTGATACTTTTTTCCACAGAGTTAATGAGTCCCCTGTCTTTGTATAAGGCCCCATGGACATGAATGGTTATGAAGGCATATTTAGGGTCAGTGTAGATGTTTACCTATACTCCTGCAGTGAGCTGGAGTACCTGCATGAGGGCAACAAGTTCAGCCTTTTGTGCAGAAATTCCAACCAGCAGTGGGCAGGCTTCAGTGACTGAGTCCAGAGTCACCATCACATACCCAGCGAAGCATGTGCCATCCCAGACAAAGCTGCTGCCATCTATGAAATATTCAACATCCGGATGGCTGATAGGCTGATTGGCTAGATCCAGCCAGCTTGAGAAAACTTCATCCATAACCTCTAAGCAATCATGTTCCAAGGGGGCCCAAGACAACTGGAAATAGGGTGGCAGGGTTAGTCTTAGCAACCTCCATCTGGATGTGTGGGTTTTCACATAGCATACTCTGGTATTTGACCATCTAAGAGTTGGTCAGCCAATAATTTCCCTTATACTCCCTAAGAGTCAGGACGGAATGGGGAAACTAGAGAGTGAGTTCTTGCTCTAGGGTAAGCTTGTCTGCTTCTGCCACTAGGACAGCAGTGGCTGCCAGGGCTCAGGAAACAGCATCAAGTTTTTTTGACAAGTAGGCTACTGGATGATGCCAGGATCCTAGTAGCTGGGTCAGGACCCTAACCGCTGTTCCCTTTCACTCATGGACATACAAGAAAAAGGGCCTCATCACATCCAGCAGGCCTAGAGCAGGTGCATTTGTTTAAATTCTTAATTTCTTTAAATGCTTTTCTTTGTTCTGCTCCCCATACCAAGGGTTCCCATTCTCCCCTCTTTGTGGCTTCATCGAGGCATGTAGCCAAGAGAGAGTAGTTAGGGGTCCAGATTCAGCAGAAACCCATGGCTCCCAAAAACTCTCTGATTTGCTGGTGGGTTTTAGGGGCCAGAATGGAACAGACAGCTTGTTTTCTCTCAGGGCCAAGCCTGCATTGCCCCTGTGACAGGTGCAAGCCGAAGTATTTGACAGATCTGGGCCTTCTTCTGAGATACATTGTATCCTGCCTCCCATAAAAGAGAAAGGAGATGAATTCCTTCCATACATTCCTCCTGAGTTGGCCAAAACAGCAGGAGGTAATCCATGTAGTGGAGGAGTGCACAGCCATGCTGGTCGGCTGAGAAAGCTTTGAGGTCAGATACCAAGGCAGTTCCAAAGATAGTGGGGGAGTTTTTGAAACCTTGTGGCAACTGAGTCCTGGTTAGTTGCCCCTTTTCTCCATTATTGAGATTTTACCCCTGGAAGGCAAAAATAGGCTGGCTCTGTGGGGCTAGGTGCATGCAGAAAAATGCATCCTTAAGATCTAGGCAGGTAAAAAACTTTGCCTCAGCCAGGACAAGGCCTAAGAACATGTAGGGATTCAGAACCATGGGGTGCAGAGTGACGGTTGCTGAATTTACCACCCAGAGATCCTTGGTACCCAGATTTGGGATGGGTAATAAGGGGTGTTCCAGGATGACTGGCATGGTCAAAGGATTCCATACTTTAGGAAACTGTCAAGGTGTTTCTGAATTCCAGTCTGGGCCTTGCGGGAATGAAGTACTGCTTTTGGCTGATGGGGGTGGCCTTCAGCTTTAAGTCCACCACTACTAGGGGCATGTTTCAGGCCAGCCCAGGGGGGTTATCTTCAGCCCATACATGTGGAATCTTGAGGGGAAGCTCAGGAATCTCAGGCATAGAGCTGGTATTCCTCTTCTTGTGTGACTGTGAGAGTTAGAGTCTTTGCCTCAGGTCTTCTCAGTTTTAAAGCTGTTGTGCTGTCAGAATCAAAGGTTATCTGTGCCTTCAGTTTGCATAATGAGTCCCTGCCCATCAGGGCCACAGTGCAGTCAGGGAGATAGAGGAAATCGTGCCTTACTTCATGACTCCCAAGATTGCATTGTCTAGACACTAAGAAGGGGTGGTGGGCATGGTTCCCTGTAGCCCAAATAATAGTTGCATGCTTTTGTGAAAGGGAGCCCACTGGTTGAGTCATAATTGAGTGCTCTGCAACTGTGCCCACCATGAGGTCAATGGGATGCCCCCTATCCTCATTCAGACTATAGGCTCTTGGGGGCCTTGTAGAATGGAGCCCAGTCTGTCCTATTCCTCCTCATAGCCTTCCAGGGCTGCCAGTCCACCAATGTTTTCCTCCAAGGGGCTGGCTTCTGGCCAGCTGATACTTGGGCTGATACTTTCCCTCAAAAATTCAGCTTCAGCCTCTGGTCTAGGGGGGCTTTTGGGAGTCTCTGGCCCATTGGGGACATTCATTTTTCCAGTGCCTGTCCTGGCAACAATTGGTACATTGATCTCTCCCTAGTTCCTCCCTGGGGTGGGGATATCCTAGGGGCACTGGTCACCATCTGTGATGATTGCCCCTGCCTCTACCCAGACCAACCCTTTGGAGCCTGCCTGGCTGTTCAACAAGGGCTGTAGTCTCATGTCCCACACGATCTTGTCTAGAAACCTAACTGAGGGCAATGGGAGATGCAGAAAAAGATAACAGACAGAAGACCAAACACGCATAAAGCTGGGGCCAGGTAGGCTGGGCATTTGGATGGAGACACACCAGCAACCTCCACCTCCAGCAAGTTTATTATATACACTGTGGAGAGGCAGTTCTCAGGGGAGGAGGCATGATGAACAGGAGGAACCTGTGACTGCTTTTCTCTGAATGTAAACATCTTAGGAAAAACAGCTGTACTGAATCTTGCCCACTTCTGCAGCTGAGGCTGTGCCAACTCAAACCTGCAGTTTATTAGGCATAACTATGCTTGCTCCCTTCTGCGGTTTGGGGCTGTGTCAAACTCAAACCCTCAGTTTATTTGATATACCTGTGCTTAGGAACTCTGCTCTCCACATATCCCCCTTTTAAAATTTCTTAAATGTTCCCAATGAAGCTTGTCCCTTAATCCAAGGAACTGTTTTTGCACCATGCAGCAGCTGACTGAAAAAATAAGAAAACAGGTGAACAATACCAGAATGAGTACTCTAGCAAGTTAAATGGATTGAAACACTTGAATTCACCCAGGATAGTTTTTGCAATGATAGCTGAAGAAACAGCATTATTATAAGTCATTTGCATGGCCAATATTTGTTGTCTTAATAGCCATAAGTCCAAGTATCATTTGCTTCATTCTCATGTGCCCATAAGATAAGCTTTACCTGTAAAGCTATAGTCACTATATTGAGACACCAAATGTCCTGAGGAATGACCTCCCATGTGCACTGTATCATTGGTAAAGATAGATACAGGGTGGCTCTACCTAGTGATAGGATGCACCATTGGCAGGTTGGGCATGAAAGTCCAGTATGCATCACCTTGGACAACACCCACTTGTATTGTAATTATGACCAATGCCACCAGCAATGTGGCTGTGTGATTCCCAGCCATTCTCAGGCTACTGGTTACCATTGTCACCATGTCTATTAGTTTTTTTAATTTGACCCCAGGTGGGTGGCTCACTGTCCTGCATCTGTCTCACCAGCAGCCATTTCCTTGGCTGCCCTCTGGTCAGTGGTGTCAGCCTCAGTGGTTCCCAGTCCCAGGGTGAGTCTTCCAGTCTCAGTCTCCTCATCTTTGGGACCAGGGGACCCATGAGACTTGACAAACCGCAATGGTACCCACACTGGATGTTCTGTACCTTCAGGAAAAACGCAGCATGCCATTGACCCCACATCAGGACAGGACTAGGACCATGCCATTTGCCAGTCAACACATTTTTCTGAAGAACCTGAGGCCAGACAGTTGACTCTTGCAGCTGCCAATGCCTTTCAGTGGGTATTAAACCTTGTTCTGGGCAGTTCAAAAAATTAAGGGTGCAACAGTTTGTGTGGGCAAGCCCAAATCAAGCCCAGAGACTAGGTTATCTGCCCAGGAATTACCGTCAGCGAGTGGGCTGGGAAGATTAGAATGTGAGAGCAAATGGCTCACAAAACAAGGATAAAGTCAAGTTTGCACTAGACTACACAACTGAAAGAAAAGATTAAATAACTCTTCACTACTACTACTATGACAAATATAATCAGCTTCAATGTGTTGTAAAATGGCTACCACATAGTGACTGTCACTGTATAGATTGATAGGCTGTTGTGAAAAGTCTCTGAGGACCATGATGACAGCATACAGCTCTGCCCGTTGAGCTGAGGCATAAACAGTATGTTCAACCTTATGGCAATCTTTGGTGTAATAGGCAGCAGCAGTACCACGCCCAGAAGCATCAGTGAAAATTGTGGCAGCCTCCGATAGAGGGGAGGATAGAATAATTTTTGGAAAAACAAATGCGTGAAGGGAGGCAAACTGTAAAAGTTCTGAATGCAGGAGATGTTCCCTAATCTGTCCTGGAAAATTAGCCAGTGCAGACTGCCATAAGTCTGAAAATTGCCATAACCAATGCTGTCGATCTTTTGAAAATGGGACAACAATATTACTGGGCTCATGCCCCAGCAATGCACAATAACAAAGGCATCCCTTAGCAATCAGCCTAGCTACCAGCTCATGATATGGTGTAAGAACCTTAGCAGAAGAGTGACCAAAGTCACCAACACCCAACACCCCTGCAGTCACCAGAGTGCTCCTGTTGGCATTGGTGGAGAGCATAAAATCAGTAATTGAACCAGGCTGCTGTGGATCCCAGTGCTGAAGGTGGGCTGTAGTAATTGCTCTCTCTACTTTAACCAATGCCTGCTGGATGTCCTCAGTAAGTTCTCGAAGTGAGGAAGGATTAGGGTTACCCTTGAGCAGTAAAAAAGAGGAGATAGAGTGTCAGTGGTAAGTTTTAGAGAGGGTCTGAGACAATTGATATCTCCCAGCAGTTTTTGTAAATCTTGTAAATCATTTAAAGTTCTTAAACTATCCTTCCTGACTTCTACCTTTTGAGGACAGGTCAAGTGTCCATTGATAACTCACCCTAAATATTGAAAGGGAGGCATTTTTTGTACCTTTTCTGGGCAATCCCCAGGCCTCAAGGTCCTTTGTAAGATCTGCCAAGATTAGTATATGTGTAGACTCACTGGGATGACTTATCAGAATATCATCCATATAATGAAGGATATAAACTCCTGGATTACTTACAGCATGTAGGTTCTGTTGCTGCAGAAACAAATTCCTGACACATAGTGGGACTGTTAGACATGCCTTGGGGCAGCACTGTCCAATGAAATTGGCACCCAGGGCCCTGATGATTCAGTGATGATAAAGTGAAAGCAAATTTTTCTCTGTGTTTTGGATGGAGAGGAATGGCAAAAAAAAAAAAATCTTTAAGATCAAGAATACAAAGACAATAATCTAATGGAATAGCTGTGGGTGAGGGAAGGCCAGGTTGAAGCACTCCCATTGGCTGCATTACTCTGTTGACAGCTCTTAAATCCTGTAAGAGCTTCCATCTTCCCGACTTTTTTCTAATCACAAAAATTGGAGTATTCCCAGGGCTATGAGTAGGCTCAATATGCCCTGCCTTTAATTGTTTCTCCACCAGAGCTATGGCTGCAGCCAATTTCTCCCCTGGTCCACCCAGACTGGATCTGTTGAGAGCCAAGTGATCTGGACTTCATGCTTGAAAGGGGAGTAATTAATTTGTTGGACCAGGGTCCCTACTGAAAAGGCTGCATGGCCTGATATCCTAGCCCCATCCTTCCTAGATTCTCTAAAAGCTGTACAGGATGTAACTTGCCTTGTTGATATTTTCCCAATCCTGTAAGGGGATTATATCCTTGTTGAAACATTTGGTGAGAGACCACACTATTAGGACTGCAGAGTCTAATCCCATACCCTCCCATACATCTCTTTCCCACAGATTGACCAGAAGATTGTCTAGGACATAAGGAGCAAAAAGCCCTGAGTGTCCCTCTTCATCCCTCCAACATATCTGCTGAACTCTCTTGAGGAGGCCATGAATGGCCCCTACCCCCTGCAGATTAGGAGCAGAGGGTTGGCAAGGCCAACGTCTAGCAGCAATTACAGAGACTTCAGCACCAGTATCCAAAAGTCCCAAAAAACATTTTTCATTTAAGAACAAAGTCATTTCTGGCCTATCTTTTGTTACTTGTTCTACCCAGTAGGCATGATTAGAGGAACTGAATCTTCCATCTCTCCATGGGGTGTGAGTTAACACATTGCCTTTCTTCACATTTGGGAGAATAACAAGTTGAGCTATATTTATCTCTGGGGATACTGCTACAAAGGCACCTTGTGCCTAGGTTATTATTTAATTTCCCCAGTATAGTCTTCATTAATCACACCTGAATAAACCTGTAATCCTCTTATGGTTGTGCTACTTTTCCCTAATATTAAACCCACTGTGCCCAGGGGCAGAGGACCATAGACCCCCGTAGGGTTTCTTTTTTTTTTTTTTGCACTACCAAATCAGTTGTTAACATGTATCGGGAGGTGGGACTAAGGTCCAATCCTGTGCTTCTGGGGGTGGCAAGAACAAGGTTTTCAATGGTGGGTATTGGTGAGAAGCCTGCATAGTAATTGCCCCCACTGTTTGATGCAGCTGGGGTCAGCCCCACTGGAAGTTTCCCTGTCCTATAAGAGGTTGCCCATCTGTATCTGTTTTAGAGTGACATTCATTTGCCCAATGTTTTCCCCTTTGACACCAAGGACATATTCCAGGTGGTCAAGGCCTGGGCCCATTGGCACCAGTCGGTATCCTGGTGATGGGCCTTGAGATACCTAGCCGTAGTTGGGCTTATTCCGACATTCCCTAGCAAAACGTCCCTCTTTTCCACAGGAAAAACATGCTCCTTTTTTATTCCACCAGGACGGAACACAGCCTTTAAGGCAGCAGCTAAAGCTATACCCTGGATGTGACTCAACCTGACATCTACACAAATTCTAATCATTTCCTGCAGAGTAGCTCTTTGTCTGTATGGCTGAAGGGCTGTTTTACAAGCCTTATTAGCATTCTGAAAAGCCAGCTGTTTTACCAGTATGTTTCCAGCTTCAGCATCCACCTCTATGCTGCCTACATTTTGCAGCAGGCATGCCACAAATTCTTGATATGGCTCATCAGGACCTTGGAGAATGCTACTTAATTCCAAAGTCTTTTCTCTTTTCATGGGTAGTCCTTGCCATGCCCCTGTGCCTGTGATGGCAATCTGCTGATATGCCTGAAGGGGATACTGTAATTGATTATCTGTGCCTTCAAAAGGTCCTCTTCCCATGAGCATATCAGCAGTGATATGCAGTCTATGGACCAAATTATGGTTTGCCTGCTCCTGATTTAACTCCACAAAACCTGTTTTCCACAGCAAGTAATCACCTGGAGAGAGGCATGCTTTAGCCAGCCCTGTCCAGTCATCTGGAGGCAACACAGTATCTCCTACCACACTCTGTAATAGCCCCAGCATAAATAGCAACATGGAGCCATACATTGTACAGGCTTGTTTTACCTCCTTTAACGTTTTAAATGGAATCTTTTCATGAAGTCTCTGTTGCATGCCAGGGTCATTAGGGTCCAGTCCTCAAGCACAGGCTAAAATTTAAAACCAGCTGTATCCCCTCCTTGAGTATGAACTGCCTGCAAGGCAGCCTGCAAAGGACTCTTAGCCTGCAGTGGGAAATCTCTTGGCCTGTGAAGGTAACCCCAAATGCATGGTTCCCAATGCTTGATGAACCATAGTGTCCTCCTGACCCTCCTCATCTGACACTGAATCAGAATCTCTGGACTGAACTTTACTTTTAAGGTGGGGCTGACGGTTCAGCATCTCCACCACACACAGCATCTTGTTTCTGCCTGTCACACTCCTGTATGACTGCTTGTAAAGGGTGAGTCCCACATCCCGGCTCAGCTACCAAGGAGGAAAATCTTTCCTTACTTTATTCTGCCATTCTACCATAATTTTCTACCGTATTCTACCATATTTCTACAGAATAATTCTTCTACCATGTTCTATCATATAATTCTACCTTATAATGCTTAATTCTTCTACCATAAATGTTTAATTCTTCTATTGTAAAATTTTCAACATAGCTTTTTAAAGCCTATATCTAGAGCTCTCAGTCCTTAGGTCACCCTGTCCCATGTTTTTATACCTGGCTGTATTCAATTCACTCTTCACGCCACCCCCACCTTACTTGTTTCTTATGATATCTAATGCACACACTTCTTGGAGAGTGACTCCTCATCTCAGGCTTCAAGTTCCCCCATAGTTAGGTTCCCATCCAGGCATCACCTCACTCTCAGGTCCCTGTTCAGGTGCCACCTCTCACGTCCTGCACAAGCTTGTCTGAGAAAACTAACTGAGGGTGATGGGAGATGCAGAAAAAGACATCAGACAGAAGACCAAACATGCATAAAGCTGGGACCAGGTAGGCTGGGCACTCGGATGGAGACACACCAGGAACCTCCACCTCCAGCAAGTTTATTATATACAGTGGCAAAACAATGTGGAGAGGCAGTTCTCGAGGGAGGAGACATGACATTGTAATTCTAAGGAACAGGAGGAACCTGTGACTGCTTTTCTCTGAATGTAAACATTTTAGGAAAAACAGCTGTACTGAATCTTGCCCACTTCTGCAGCTGAGGCTGTGCTGACTCAAGCCTGCAGTTTATTGGGCATAACTATGCTTGCTCCCTTCTGTGGTTTGGGGCTGTGCCAAACTCAAACCTGCAGTTTCTTTTATTTGACTGTGCTGATCATAATACACTGGGCCTCAGACCTCCCTCAGGGACATCTGCAGGATAGTGTGAGTCTGAGGATAGGAGGGGTCCTTGTGGGGGTTTGTTGGATGCCCCCAATTGAATGGGGGATGTGGGGTGAGAACTGTAGACTCAGAGTGGGCATGAGGTCTGTAGGACATGGGGAAGTCAGGGGAGTTGAGGCCCCAGAGGCTTCCAGGCCAGATTTTACAGGTGTGACTGTCCCTTGAGCTTCCCCATTAATGTTAAATATAAGGGTGCAGAACTGGGTGCCAGTGGCAGGGGTGGATAAAGCAACACATAGGATGGTAGTGTTTCCTCAGGCTCCTAGGCCAGTATAGGCTCCTTTGATTTCACCCTATACTCGGAAATTGTGGCCACTCAAGTTGCCATGATCCTACAGGTTTCTTTCAGACAAGGTCTTAGCCATGTGGGCCAGCTGAGAACTGCATCCTGCCAGCAATCAATGTAAGGAAACTGATCTGGGTGCCCAGGCTTCCCTACAATTACCTTATAAACTTCATTGACTACAATTTTGTTTATTGACCAGGAGCCACCCTACATCAAAAGTGAGCCAATCTAATTCACAAAGGGTTCTAAGCTTGCTAGGAGTTAATTCCATTGTCTCCATTAAATCCCTTTTTAAAGTTTTTAAGCATACACACCAAAGCAGTGCCCTTACTCTGATTTCCATGCATTTCCTCCCATTATCAGACATCAAGACAGACACAGAGGGGTAGAGTTTTGGAGAAAAGGTAAGGAGTTCTCTTCTTTGACACACAGGGAAAAACACTATGTGCCCCTTTTTGGTGACCTGGACACAGTTGCCTGGCCAGGAACTGCACCTACACAAGGTCCTCACCCACTTTGTAGCCAGGCTATGTCTTGGACACACACACACACACACACACACACACACACCCTTCGGCCCCACTCCTTGAACTAGAGAGATACGGTTTCACCCTGGATAGAGCTACTCAGGTGTCTCTGGGAGGTGATCCTGCTCCCCTCCTGCCTCCCAAAGGCAGGCCTATTATTTGAACCCGGGTTCTTACCAGTCTGACATGTGGGGTTCCCAATTGGCTTCCAAGCCTTCTCCAGGTACTTTTGTGCAACTGAGACTTGATCTTCAGTGTGCCTGGAGAAGCAACTCCCTCTGTTGGATTGACAGGTCCACTGGCACCTGGTGGGGACAGCTTTCCCAATGAGCCAGAAATGCCAAATCCCAGGGACAAGAAAGTGAAAGATACCATCTTCAATTCCAGACTGAGCCCTCAGAAATGTTTTGGGATATTCAAACACGGAAACAGGATAAATGTTCCTTTTGGGGAAGCAATGTTTATTAGCATGCCAGCAGTGGCTCAGCAGATTCACCTCCAAAGGCTGGACCCTGAGAACAAAGGGGTCTTGCCTCATATCCTTTGCAAGCAGATTGCAGAAATAAGAAGCAAAGTTTAACCCATATATGGTTACTCGTAATTTCATTGGCAACTCCATTCTCAGTGCTATGTGACCATTTTCAGGTTTACTCTTTTTCAGTTTCAGTTTCCTGCCATACCATCCCCTCCTCCCTACTACACTACTACCAAAAAAAATTAGAGTGATGGATAGTAAGGATGTGAAAATGAAAATACTGTTGGTATATTGTAAGAGTTGCATGATATTATCATATACATATTTTGATTGTTGCCATAACTCCTGCTCCAAGGCAAGATATAGAAGTTAGAGTTTCTCTTCCCAAAGGCAAGTCAT
The DNA here is from genome assembly GCF_047511655.1 of Castor canadensis. NCBI lineage: Eukaryota > Metazoa > Chordata > Mammalia > Rodentia > Castoridae > Castor > Castor canadensis. The sequence continues at coordinate 56,424,356 of NC_133398.1, read as the reverse complement.
GAAAAGCCTAATCTTCACCCTCTTTCCATCTCAGAGCTAGAGCAAAGAAATAATTATATCAAAGATAGGCAAAGAGACATATGGCAAGATTTCCTAGACTACAAATATATAAATGTAACTTCAAGTATCACTGTTAACATACCTAAAGAAAGAATGTGTGTAGAGCTTGTGATGTGGCTCAAGTGGTACAGCCACAGCCTAGTAACCATGGGGTCTCAGTTAAAACCCCAGAATCCCCCTGCCAAAAAAAAGTGTCTGTCAGATTGCAATTGGGTTCATGAATGAAACAAGAAAAAGAAATCCCTGCCCCGTGGGTTCAGATAATCTGATATGGCCAGATTCTTGGTATTTATCATAACTGGATGACATTAGCCATTAAACTCATCCAAATGGTTCCACTTGTGTTAATTATAGGCTCAGCAAGTAATTGTCCAATTAGATTCTGGCCTCTAACACATATTATGTAGAAAGGACAAGAAACTGTTGATCAACCACACAAATATTTTTGTCATGATACTTATAGATACCATTTTTTTGGCAGTTTTGGGGCTTGAACCCAGTACTGGGTTCAAGGGCCTTGACCTTGCTAGGCAGATGTTCTACCACTTGAGCCACTCCACAAGGCCATAGATATTATTTTTAATTATCAAGTTGACTTCTTATGTGTATATACTTGAAGGTTTGGTCAAAGGAAGTCAAGCTCCCATAATCCTAATACCTCCTGATGGCATAACAATTGAATGTCAGACTCTGAAAATCTAAGTATCATCTCTTGAAAGTGTTGATCACAAAAGACAGTGACCATATGAAGTTGGATCAGCACAACCAGCAGTACTTTCCTAAGTAGTGCTTCTCTGATCCACCGCCCTCCTACAAATGAGCCTCTCATTTCCCTTATAATCAACAGCAGCAGCAACACATCTTCTCTTCCTATCTGAGAGTACAGAATTAGACTAATAAAAGCTGAATACTTTGGAGATTTGTGATGTGGTCCCATATAAGAATAAAAATACCATACATCTGTAGGTCAGTATGGCATTTGTAAAACATTGGGGGCAAAGGAATGGGAAAGAAACATTCTGTGGTTATAAAATAATAAGGAAATGAACAGCAAGGAAATAAATGTAAGGATTCTTTCCCATCTCAGTATGACAAGGTTAATGATTTAGTAATGAGGTTAGCACTAACAAGGTATGCAGCCAAAGTTGAAACCCATCTCCATGACCATGCTGTGCAAATGAGTCTCTCTAGAGATGTAACTGTCATACCACTGAAACTATGTAAGCATTATATTGAATAGCATGCCCTCATATATAGAATGAGGCAAATTTATTTGCTCCTTTTAGTTTAATTTTCCTTTTTCCTGGGAGGGGGATGCTGGGGATTGAGCCCAGAGCCTTATAGATACTAAGCATGTGCTCTAACACTGAACTATATCTCTGGTCCCTATTTGCTCCCAATAAATGTACTCATTGGGACTTATTCTTCCTCTTCCCATGAGATAAAACTTGAAATAGGCCTATGGTTTTTCTATTATCCTTATGTAGTACAAAGTCCTCTGGTTAATTTTTAATGTATCAGCATCATATAATGGTTAAAACTTTGAACTTCATGTTAAGCTGGGGCCTCTCCTCCATTCTCCCAACTCTCACTTATTACCAGATGTTATCTTCTCTCTTTCTCCCACTTTAGGGTTTTGCTATTTCTCCTCCCACCTTGCTAGCTATGTTTCTAATATTTCCAGGAGAATTATTAGGAGGCAGAAAAATTACTGCTTGTACCATTGTGGTTAAGTAGTTGGCACTCTGTGGAAGTACCAGATAATTAAAACTGGGTCATTCTGTAATGGGTACATTCATGAGTTCTTTGGAGATTTCTGGTCAGTCAGGATCTAGCAGAAAATAGTATGTGCCCCAGATGGTTCAATCAGAGATTCTGAGGAAGGGCCTACTAACACAGGTATGCCAGGGTTAATGCAATACAACAGTGTCAGTTAGATTTGTAACAGCAGAAAGCCGTTACCACATCCAGGCATAAAAGAGCCTGGGGAGGAAATCCTAATACCAGAGCCCAGTGAAAGCTGGAAGAATGAACAGCATTGCTCTACTATAGCCCTGGAAGTGAGACAGGATAGATAGATGAGAGGACAGGGAAATTATATTCAGGCCATCTCATCTGGGCAATGAGGGACAAGAAAAGCTGTAACAGAGTGATTTGTCAGTGAATATCTTCAAAAGAAAACAGTTCAGAAACAAGGGGAAAGTAGTTAAATAAAAATCAAGTCACACTGGATGGTGGTTCATGCCTGTAATCCCAGTACTTCAAAAGCTAAAATGGGAAAATCATGAGTTTAAAGCTAGCCAGGGCCCCACAGTGAGTTACAGACTAACTCGAACTATAAAATGAGACTCTGTATCAAGGACAATAACAAAATGGAGTCACTTCTACCAGCACTTTCAAAGCTAATCCAAAAAGTTATGTAAAAAAATTGGTTCTTATGTGTTGATATCTCACATAGGCAATTTAATTAGATTTAATTTATCAATTAAATCTATCCTATCATGATACATCAATCCTTGATTGTAATCTTGGTTTCTTGATTATAATCTTTTTTTTTACTACTTTTTTTTTTTAATTATACATTTTTGCACATGTGCATACATTGTTTGGGTCATTTCTCCCCCCTGCCCCCCCACCCTCTCTTAATTATAATCTTACTTCTACAAGTGGTAACAACATTCAATCTGATGCTAAAAAATAGCCAAAAAGATAAGTAAAACTTTCTGTTCTCTGTAGCTGAATATAGTGTCAGATTCTAAACTTATTGCCTAAGGGAGAAAAAAAAAAGATTAACAACTGAAACCCCTTAGCAAGGGGATTCAGGTCCTTAAGGTTAAACTGTGGAGGCATAGATCTCCCAAAAAGAGGATAAACTATCTAGGCCAGATTGTAACTACAAGGGAACTAACTCTTGCCCCAGTTTTTAAAAAGCCCTTCTTCACAAAATCAGGATCACCTCAAAGAAACAGTTCAAGATTTTTCTATGAATGTCTAGATTCTGTAGGATTTAGATCCCTGGCTTGGGGCCAGTAACAAAGCCTCTACATGAGGTAACCCAGAACCTGGTTATAAACATCCAGAAACTGGGAAACAGCAAAAAAGCATCTCAAAATTTAAAGGCTTACTGGTATCTGCCCTAGCCTTAGGAAGTCCAAATTTGGATAAGCCTTTCATTCTATATGTAAATAAAAGGCAGGACCTGACATTAAAAGTCTTTATTCAAAGATGGGAAAACTCTATGGCCTATAGCTTATTTTTCAAAACCATTAAATGATGTCATATCCAAGAACATGCTTCTTGGAGTCACATTTCAAAAATAAAAATCTATTTCTTCTAAGTTCTTACAACAGAAGCAGAAACAGCCACAAGGACTAAAAAAATTTATTGCTGTGAACCCTTAAGGGATTTAAAATTAACATCCTCCCTCCAGGAGGTGCACAGCAGTTTAAAAAAACATAATTGTCCAATGAGAGCAGCTGTGACCTGACCATTACTATCAAAACAGGCAACAGATGGGTAACGGTTGCCATTTTTATAACGGCTCTCAATCTACTATGCTGTTTCTGTGACTGGCAGGTGTTTTTGAGGCAGGCTAGGAGTAGAACAAGTTTGGGGCTCATGTAAGTTGCCCTGAGATGGCCCAGACCACCCACACCTCGCCACTCATTGATTACTGGATGGGAATCTTCTGTGTCTGCCCTTGTGTAGGTTTTAAAAGCACCTGAAAAAGAAAAGCACACTCTCTGCAGGCAGACTCCACCTGTGCCTACCATCCTCCCATGTTCCCCTTTCTATTTACCTTTCCTAACTTTTAATAACCCCCCTTTACACCCACATGCTCTGCTTTGAGTCTTCCATGCCATAGCACAAAAACCAAGGTCTTCTGGAAACACCATTTGCCATTAGCATTTGGTGAAACAAGCCAGGAGTCTAAAAAAAAAATGGTAAAATGCTATGTTTATTGATTTGTTTTCTTCTAACCCATTCCTTTCTGTCCTCTGACCCTCCACCCCTTCACTTGGGTCACACCCCCATGCTGAGACATCCACCCAACATGCAGGGCCCACTCCAAGCCCCATGAGTGGTGCTGTGGTGTTGTGTTTTGGCAGGAGGGATGAAGCGCTGTCAGACAGCAAGACTCATGAGCTCCCACAATCACCCTAAGACACAAGGTTTTCATTGTCCAGTCTGCCTTAGGAAATGGACCGTGTTAAACTGAGGAGCCCTCTCATACCCACATGGCCAATCAGAATCACCCACTGTCCCAGGCGCTCTACATTCAGGCTGGGTTTCCTTCTTCCTTCCTCTTCCTTCCTCTTCCTTCCTCCTCCTTCCTCCTCCTTCCTCCTCCCCCCCCCTCTCTCTCTCTCACCCTCTCTTCCCCTCTCTCCCCCTCTCCCTCTCCCCCTCTCCCTGGCCAGCTGGTGTGGTTTTAGAGGATGAATGGCACTTGCTCCTCAACACTACAGCCCAGGCCATGGGAGGAGTGTACAAAAGAAACAAGGGGCACCACTACCACCAGCTGGCCTAGGAACTTGAGGCACTAAGGAAAGGTGGGCCACCTCTCAGGCCAGGGTGCAACATGGACCTTCTGGCCCTGCTCCTTGGGCCTATGCATGATGCAGGCCGGGTCTCTGCCTCTCAGCATGGGCCGGAAGCCCTGCCTAGCCTGCAACATGGCGCTGACGTGGGGATACTGTGACCGCGGTGGCAGCAGATGAATGGCAACCATGATCATGGCAGCAGATACATAGTGACCATGATGGTGGTGGCAGTGGTGGTAACACTTGAGCCCTTGCACCCTGCCTGCCCATGCTGGCAGCCTCTGCCCAGCAGTCTCCAGCTGAAAGGCTCCTAGTGTCTGAACCAGCTGGGAGAGGGACCACAAAAGCACCACCGCTCCACTTCTACCACCAGTGGGAAGGCCAGGGAGGCTTAGGGCCCTGGGGGTGAGATGGGCGATGGCCTAGGAGCCCACCTGGACAATGCACAATCTCCCCAACCATGCCTTGCCCACTCCCCTGGCTCCACAACAGTGGCAGCGACAGGAGGGGGCTACATGCCCCAAGATCCGGGTCCACAGCCCCCTCTCTGGGGAACACACACACCAAAAAATCTTTTTCAAAGGTGCCACCTCTGGTGACCAAGGTCCCATGCCTGGACAGACAGCCTTTTTCCTATCTGCAACCTTCTTTGCCTTCCTCCTCTGACCCATTCCCGTGCCTGCAGACCTGCCATGCCTGTTTGCCTTGGGCACCCCATCCCAATTATTACCTCTGCTCTTCTTGTCCCCATGGCCTGTAGGGGTTATGGAAGCACTCACCCCAAGGTCACATCCCTGTGTCCCAGGGACACATGCCCATTCACTGATGGTTCAGCCAAATTCTAAAGGTAGTCTCTAAGTCTCCCTTTGTTGGGGAAGTTAACTACCATGACTACGATCAATAGGGCATCAGCCTAGCAGATGTAAGGTCATGAGTTCAAATCCCACCTTAGTTTTCTTCAATTATTTGGTCTTTTCATTAGGATGACTAACTCATTTTGACACCTGTGTCTCAGGAGGAAATGTCTTTTATTCCTATAAAAGATTGCTATTTTGAGCCTATATGTTGCAAGTAACATGTCTTTGTGTTCCATTTGAAAGATCCTTTGGAGAGACCATGTGGTCATAGGAAATGTACCATGATGGAGCTACCATGTATTCAATACCATCTTACCACTCTCTGGGGATAGACACCATCTTGCCATCCTCTAAAAAATTATAATTTATGGTTAAAATTCTCTAAATTAATGTAGTTTTTATACATGGTTTTACTACATTAATCTGTTATGGAGTACACAAAAAATAGAGTATTTGTGTTAAAGATCTGTTTTAAACTACTTAAGAATCTGACTAATCAGCTAAAGATAATGACAAAAATTTGTTTAAGAGTACACTCTGAATTAATAAGATTGTTTTGTGTGTCATTGTATGTGTTTTCTGTTTATGTCTTTGTCTTCTACTAGTTGTGGCCACCAATTTTTTTATTTCATGAGCTCGTACATTTGATATTCTTTGGCATGCCTAGGTCAAAACATCTGTGTGTGTAGATGTTTTTAGGATGGTTCCTAAGCTATTTTTATAAAGTTAATGTGCACAGCTATTTAATAAGTTATCTAAAGTTCTAAATCAATCAGGCCTAACTCTCCTCTGCCTTAGGACTAAAGAGAATTTATAAAGAATAATCTCAGTCTGTTTCATTCTATCATTAGTGGAATTTACATTTAACTCTTTAACAATTAGGTTTATTGATGAGTGTGTTCCTGTAGATTGCTATTATTAAAAAGATAGTTTAATTTAATTTTCATCCTGAATCTGTTAAGGTATAAGGTTACTAAGAGTTTTATTTAAAACACTGTTATCTAGGGCTGGTGGAATAGCTCAAGCACTAGAGTATCTGCCTACCAACCTCAAGGCCCTGAGTTCAAGCCCCAGAACAGCAAAAAAATAGTAGAAAATAGTATTACCTAAATTCGAGTTTTTACAAAGATTATTTCAAGATAAAAATTAAGGTCTTAAGGTTTATACTTTTATATATATATATGATTGGGTTCAGCTACAGTTTAAAGGTTGGTTAGAAATTTTTCTAAGGTCAAAATTTAAGGTACAAATGTGTGTGTTAAAAAAACGGGTTTCTGTTTTACCAAAATAACTATCAAGATCTTTTGGTGGACTTTCCAAGATTGTGGCTAGAGGGAGGAAGCAGAAAGTGTGTCTCCTAAAGTGAAATCTTGGAGAGACACTGGAAACACACCTTGCAGGCAAGGCCACCGAGAAGAGGCAAAACATTGACCCCTCCACACCTCCAGCCTGCGCAGAGCATCTCACTTCATGTTGAATGGAGAAACCAAGGGGCCTCCGGACTGCCACCAGTCGCCCACACCTAGACGGCTTGGGAAGACATGGACAAGGTGAGCTAAGTGGTACATGGTACTCTCACAATCATCCCTGGGCCAGATAGGCATAGCCCACTGGACAGACTGACCGCCACCCAGGGAAAAAAGAGAAACTGAGTAATAAGCAATAAGCACAATAAAGACATGTAGCAAAGAGGGTGGGGTGCCCTGAGTGCTGAAGAGGGGGGAGACAGGAGTCCCTCCCGGAACTGTAAATAAACAAGCAGGGCCTGGCCGGAGAGGGCGGGAGTGGGGGTGTGCACGCAGCAACCAGGAGCGGGAAAGCTTGTGAGAGTGGCAGAGGGAGGAAAACTCCACAGGAGAGGGGGAAGACCCACTTCCCATGTGAGCTGTAAATGAACACACAGGCCTGAGAAAACAGGTGCAGTGTCACCTCCCCCAGTGTGCTTGGAAAGGGGAAAGCTTGTAGCAGTGGCATCATGCACAGAACTCTGAGTAAACAAAGACTGCTGGGCCAGGTGACTGCTAAGCTCACCCTAGAGATCTGCATAAATAATGCCTCCAGCTACAGCAGGCTGACAGCAGCGGGCAGACAAGCCACAGCCACAGATAGCCATTCACAGAACTGTCTCCAGACCCTTTTTTTCTCTCTCACCCTACCTTTGATGAGAAAACAACCAAACTACACCTGCATGCTGAAAAACTTACTGAAACGGTATTGCATTTGAACATGGGACACTTTGTAGGTTTTTTTTTTTTTATTTATGTTACCCCTTTGATGAGACAACTACAGAACAACATATGAGGCACCATCTCCAGGATTGGAGGCTGAAGGACAAACACCAAAATTATTAACACTGAAACCTCATTGCATTTGAACTTGGACTTCTTTTTTTTATTTTATTATTACTTTTTATTTTCTTCTATTTTCTTTTTCATATATATACATTTTTTCTTTCCTTTAATACTTTTTATTTTTATTCTTATGTTTATCCTTTTTATTTTTTAATTTCAATACTCTGTCTCTAGTGGCTTTTCAGCTTATTGTTGATTACTACACTTTCTCTCCCTGTTTATATCTTTGAAACTTTTTTGTTTGTTTCTTTGTTTTGTTTTTTGTTTTATTTTCTACTTGATTATTTGTTTTTCCCTTTTCCTTTAACCTCTTTGCTTTCCAACCCCTCTCACCCTTTCATTCTAAATATCACTAGTGCTGTTATTACAGCCAGAAAATACTTAATTGCACACAGTACAGAGACAACAACAACACCTAGGACAATGACAGGAAGACAGAAAAAACAGGGAAACCAGTTTCCCCCAGCAAAAAATTAGTACAGGAACCAGAGGGAAATGAAGAAAACAGATACTCAGACCCAGACTCCAACAAAATGAAGATAAACTATGCCAAAGAACCCAATGAAGCCCACAAGAATAATTTAAAAAAAGACATACTACAGGTACTCCATGAGAATTTTACAGAGATGATACTGGATATGGTCACCCAAAATGTACAGGAGGCACTGAAGAAATTCCAAGAGAACAAAAATAGAGAATTTGAAAAAGCAAAAGAAGAAATGAAGGAAAGCATAGAGGCACTGTAAAAAAAACCAAAGTGAAACAGAGAACATGATTAATAAAGAGATAAATGAACTCAGAACAAAAATAGACAACATTAAAGAGGAAACAACCCAGGATATGGAAAACCTCAGAAAAAAGAACGAAACAGAATTGCAAAACAAAACAGAAGGCCAATCAAGCAGAATAGAACAAACAGAAGACAGAATCTCAGAACTTGAAGATGAAATGGTAATTAAAGGAAAAACTGAAGAATGATGAATTAAACAACTCAAGACCTGTGAAAATAAAATGCAAGAACTCACCAACTCCATCAAAAGACCAAACTTGAGAACCATGGGCATCGAAGAAGAAGAAGAGGTGCAAGCAAAGGGAATGTGTAATATATTCAACAAAATAATAACAGAAAATTTCCCAAATCTAGAGAAAGTTAGTCCCATACAGATGCAAGAGGCCTCCAAGAAACCAAACAGACCAGATCAAAATAGAACTACCCCATGACATATCATCATTAAAACAACAAGTACAGAAACTAGGGAAAGAATATTGAAGGCTGTAAGAGAGAAAAAACAAATAACATACAAAGGTAAACCCATCAATATCACAGCAGACTTCTCAACAGAAACATTAAAAGCAAGAAGAGCTCAGGAGGGATCTTCCGGACACTGAATGTCAATAACTTCAATCCCAGGATTCTCTACCCAGCAAAACTATCATTCAAAATAGATGGAGCAATAAAAGTCTTCCATGATAAGCAGAAACTAAAACAATATGTGACCACAAAGCCACCACTACAAAAGATTCTTCAAGGGATTCTGCACACTGAAAGTGAAACCCAACATAACCATGAAAAGACAGGCAGCACCAAACTACAGGAAAAGAAAAAGCAAGAAAGTAGAGAGTAACCTCAACTTAGGTACATAAAATCAAACCTTCAAACAACTAAGACAACTAAATGACAGGAATCACCACATATCTATCAGTACTAACGCTTAATGTTAACAGACTTAATTCACTCATCAAAAGGCACCATTTGACGAAATGGATTAAAGAGGAAGATCCAACAATTTGTTGCTTACAGGAGACCCATCTCATTGACAGAAATAAACATAGGCTTAGGATGAAAGGCTGGAAGAAGATTTACCAAGCCAATGGCCCCCGAAAACAGGGAGGAGTAGCAATACTTATCTCTGACAAAGTAGACGTCAAACCTACATTGATCAAACGACATAAAGAAGGACATTCCATACTAATAAAGGGGGAAATAGACCAAAAGGAAATAATTATCAACCTATAAGAACCCAAGGTCAATGCACCCAATTTCATCAAACATAGCCTGAAAGACCTAAAAGCATATATTAACTCCAACACAGTGGTTGTGGGAGACTTTAACACCCCATTATCATCAATAGATAGGTCATCCAAACTAAAAATCAATAAAGAAATCCAAGATCTAAAATGTACAATAGATCAAATGGACCTACTTCATGTCTACAGAACATATCATCCAACTTCTATACAATATACATTCTTCTCAGCAGCCCATGGAACCTTCTCCAAAATAGATCATATCCTAGGGCACAAAGCAAGCCTCAGCAAATATAAGAAAATAGAAATTATACCATGCATTCTATCTGATCACAATGCAATAAAACTAGAACTCAACAACAAAAGTAAAGACAAAAAACATGCAAACAGCTGGAAACTGAATAACTCATACTTAATGAACAATATGTCATTGATGAAATAAAAGAGGAAATTAAAAAGTTCCATGTATATCACCTTGTACCAATATTAACTCAAAATGGATCAAGGATCTTAATATCAGATCACAAACTCTTAAGTTGATACAGGAAAGAGTAGGAAATACTCTGGAGTTAGTAGGTATAGGTAAGAACTTTCTCAATGGAACCCCAGCAGCACAGCAACTAAGAGATACCATAGATAAATGGGACCTCATAAAACTAAAAAGTTTCTGTTCATCAAATGAAATGGCCTCTAAACTGAAGAGAACACCCACAGAGTGGGAGAAAATATTTGCCAGCTACACATCAGACAAAGGACTGATAACCAGAACATATACAGAACTTAAAAAACTAAATTCTCCTAAAACTAATGAACCAATAAAGAAGTGGGCAAGTGAACTAAGCAGAACTTTCTCAAAAGAAGAAATTCAAATGGCCAAAAAACACATGAAAAAATGCTCACCATTTCTAGCAATAAAGGAAATGCAAATTAAAACCACACTAAGATTCCACCTCACCCCTGTTAGAATAGCCATCATTAGCAACACCACCAACAACAGGTGTTGGCAAGGATGCGGGAAAAAAGGAATCCTCTTACACTGTTGGTGGGAATGTAAGCTAGTACAACCACTCTGGAAAAAAAATTTGGAGGCTACTTAAAAAGCTAAACATTGATCTACCATTTGATCCAGCAATACCACTTTTGGGGATATACCCAAAAGACTGTGACACAGGTTACTCCAGAGGCTCGTGCACACCCATGTTTATTGCAGCACTATTCACAATAGCCAAGTTATGGAAACAGCCAAGATGCCCCACTACTGATGAATGGATCAAGAAAATGTGGTATCTATACACAATGCAATTTTATGCAGCCATGAAGAAGAACAAAATGTTATCATTCACTGGTAAATGGATGGAATTGGAGAACATCATCCTGAGTGAGGTTAGCCTGGCCCAAAAGACCAAACATCGTATGTTCTCCCTCATATACGGACATTAGATCAAGGGCAAACACAACAAGTGGATTGGATTTTGATCACAAGATAAAAGCTTTAGCACACAAGGATAGGTAAGACACCTTAAAAAATTAGTTAGCATTTGTTGCCCTCAACACAGAGAAACTAAAGCAGATACCTTAAAAGCAACTGAGGCCAATAGGAGAAGGGGACCAGGAACTAGAGAAAAGGTTAGATCAAAAAGAATTAATCTAGAAGGTAACACACACGCACAGGAAATCAATGTGAGTCAACTCCCTGTATAGCTATCCTTATCTCAACTAGCAAAAACCCTTGTTCCTTATTATTGCTTAAACTCTCTCTTCAACAAAATTAGAGATAAGGGCAAAATAGTTTCTGCTGGGTATCGAGGGGGTAGGGGGAGAGGGAGGGGGTCAGGTGGATGGTAAGGGAGGGGGTGGGGCAGGGGGGAGAAATGACCCAAGCATTGTATGCACATATGAATAATAAAAAAATAAAAGTTAAAAAGTTCTTTTGGTGCTGTAGACCAATACAAAATTTGACCAAAACCAAAAAAAACTCATCCTCCAGATGGAATGATAAAACCTTACGTTTTTAAGAGTTTACAAAAAGGTAATTCTAAAATACTAATTTATGTGTATCATTAACTCTCAATGACTGAGCCTGTTATTCTTGGGTTCCAGGGTCTGCATGCAGGTCAACAACAACCCTGCTGTGTGTCCCATGTCATTCTGTTATCATCAGCAGTCTATGATGTAATTTCTTAACAACATCTAAGCCATGGCTCTCAATCATTGGGTTTTCTAACTTTATGCTTACTACCTTATCTTTGTTTCTGTATCTAACCATTTGAGACATCAGACTTATTGGTTTATAATTTTAAAAAAATATGATGTGAAAACTGACCATGAGCCATGGATTTGTATCAACCAAGCTTATCTTGGTGCTATCTGGATTTGATAGTTAATTTTGTACTGATTTGAACACTCAACAGATTGTCTTCCTACATATTGTTATCTTTTCATTTTACATTTGTTTTTGATTTCTGCATCCTTCCTAGTATATGTTTTAATAGATGAGTTAACATTCAGGATCAGCATCGCACCTAGGAACCTTCATGCAGGGGTGGAGAGACAGGTCTTAGAAAAATGGATAGCTTGAAGTCAGGGTACCCTGCCACTTGCTTGCTCCAAGGATGTCTGACAGAACCAGGCCTAATGGACCTGTATTGGAGGATTTCTTGATACAAGGGTTATGCTTCCTGAATCTTGGAAGCTCTCACTCTCTCCAAAAGGGCAGAGACCCCACTTTACCTTTCCCTCTTTCCACCAACCAGCATAGGAGGAGCTGACATATTCACCACATGGCTGTATCTTTAAATTCTGGGAGTGCTTTAAATATTAAAACAGGGGCATTTAAAACGACTAACATTGCCTTCCTCTAAACATCAAAAATTTAGGGGATTTTTCAGTACTGTATTGACTGTGCTAACAACCACTAACTTGTTACTTTATCTAACCACAATTCAAGGTTTTAAACTGTGATTAACCATGGTTACTTTAAGTTTTGTCATTACAGTTCTGATCCTTCAGGGGTATTTACAGAAAAGCCCATGAAATTGACTCTAACAAGTGCTTATCTAACAACCAGGACAGACATTCTTAAGTATTGGGGTCATTTTGTATTTTCCTTATAAAAACTTTATGACTATTTCCTGCTGACACTTTACAGCAATTAAAGGTGTCAGTACATCCTCTATGGGACAATTAGATTTAATTAAGCCCAACCTCAGAGTCATTTTTAAATAAATCTCTTGTTGCTGAATTTAACCAAAAAGGTCACATTGACACTGACTTCTGATCTGTTTGATGTGTTACTCCCCCTCCTCTGTGGGACAAAATCTGACTTTCTGGACTTTCTGGGAGAAGCCACTCTTGCTTTGATGGACAAAACTGCCAAATTGGCAGAATCTTCAGAGATAACTGTTCAGAGGAATAGTTTAAGATGATGCGACCTCTTAAGAGGAACAATAGTTTAAGAGGATGCGACCTCTTAAGAGGAACAATGTTTAGCCACCCAAGACAGTTCATAAGGATTGCACAAATGAGGGGACTTCTCCAGATCCAGATGGAGTTGATTATGCTAGACCTCTAAAAATAACCAAAGTCAAGAGATTTTAAAAAGGGGTTCTTATGCATGTGCTGTAATAGTTAAGCCTTCTGGGCTTCTGGCAAAAGGCAAACTCATGTCTTTGGCCAAAGCCTTCTGTTTAAGCAAAGGCAATATCACTTTCAATGGTGTCTAACTTCTGGTTAGGGACACTGGGAGTCTTCTTTCACACAAAACTGGTGCATTGATGTTTATGCTGTAATTGAACTAACACCTGACCCCTGGTACACCTGGCCCCTAATGTTTTAGCCCTTTAACAACCACTATAATGACTATTTAAAATAGAGGGCCATCTAAGTGTTAAAAATAAATACAGATATAAACACTTATAGGCAAAGTAACCATAAGACACTGTCACTTTTCAAAATGAAATGTTAGATTCTTTATCCTTCCTGCTACACCTGGAAGGGCCCCTTTTGATGTTCCTATCATTGTTAGTGTTTGGGTCAAGCCTTCTAAACCAGACTTACCTCTTCCAGGATAAAAAGCCTTTGAAACTCAAATCATGAAACAACAGAGCTATTAATCTTTACAGATGAACGATATCTCCATTGTTCGGAAAAATGCTAATCACAAAGAAAGTTCATGAGAAAAGTCCCACATCCAAGAGCAAGGTTTAATGGCAGGCTCAAACTGCCAGGCTGGCCAGGGAAAGATGGTGCAGCACAGACTCTGGGCCAGGCGTGGCTCTTATAGAAGAGGGAGGTTACGGAAGTTAGCACATGTGCGGTAGTCTCTGGTAGGGGTGGGGATGTCTTACGAGCATGGGAATTTCTGTTAAGGGGCAGGGCTGCCATTTTGGCCACAATTCACAAAATGGCAACATTATTGTTCTATCATTCCCCCATTTTTTCTTTAATAATGATGAGGGTAGGGGCTGAGGATTGGGAATTGTGGCCAAGCATCAGCCTCTTAGTTGCTTACTGCTGGCAGGGGGTGCTGTATGGGGCAGGATTCTCAGACTCCTGGGGAGTCCTGGTAGGGGCCCTCATAGCAGTCCTCTGGATGGTTTTGGAGAAGTTGATATCCCTGGAGGTACAACCGGTTAAACTTGTTTTTTTTTCCTTTTTCTTTTATTATTCATATGTGCATACAAGGCTTGGTTCATTTCTTCCCCCTGCCCCCACCCCCTCCCTTACCACCCACTCTAGGTTATTTCTTTTTGATCTAACCTTCTCTCTAGTACCTGTTCCCCTTTTCCTATTGGCCTCAGTTGCTTTAAGGTATCTGCTTTAGTTTCTCTGCATTAAGGGCAACAAATGCTAGCTAGTTTTTTAGGTGTCTTACCTATCCTCACCCCTCCCTTGTGTGCTCTCGCTTTTATCATGTGCTCATAGTCCAATCCCCTTGTTGTGTTTGCCCTTGATCTAATGTCCACATATGAGGGAGAACATACGATTTTTGGTCTTTTGGGCCAGGCTAACCTCACTCAGAATGATGTTCTCCAATTCCATCCATTTACCAGCAAATGATAACATTTCGTTCTTCTTCATGGCTGCATAAAATTCCATTGTGTATAGATACCACATTTTCTTAATCCATTCGTCAGTGCTGGGGCATCTTGGCTGTTTCCATAACTTGGCTATTGTGAATATGCCGCAATAAACATGGATGTGCAGGTGCCTCTGGGGTAACAGTCTTTTGGGTATATCCCCAAGAGTGGTATTGCTGGATCAAATGGTAGATCGATGTCCAGCTTTTTAAGTAGCCTCCAAATTTTTTTCCAGAGTGGTTGTACTAGTCTACATTCCCACCAACAGTGTAAGAGGGTTCCTTTTTCCCCGCATCCTCTCCAACACCTGTTGTTGGTGGTGTTGCTGATGATGGCTATTCTAACAGGGGTGAGGTGGAATCTTAGCGTGGTTTTAATTTACATTTCCTTTATTGCTAGAGATGGTGAGCATTTTTTCATGTGTTTTCTGGCCATTTGAATTTTTTCTTTTGAGAAAGTTCTGTTTAGTTCACCTGCCCATTTCTTTATTGGTTCATTAGTTTTGGGAGAATTTAGTTTTTTAAGTTCCCTATATATTCTGGTTATCAGTCCTTTGTCTGATGTATAGTTGGCAAATATTTTCTCCCACTCTGTGGGTGTTCTCTTCAGTTTAGAGACCATTTCTTTTGATGAACAGAAGCTTTTTAGTTTTATGAGGTCCCATTTATCTATGCTATCTCTTAGTTGCTGTGCTGCTGGGGTTTCATTGAGAAAGTTCTTACCTATACCTACTAACTCCAGAGTATTTCCTACTCTTTCTTGTATCAACTCAAGAGTTTGGGGTCTGATATTAAGATCCTTGATCCATTTTGAGTTAATCTTGGTATAGGGTGATATACATGGATCTAGTTTCAGTTTTTTGCAGACTTCTAACCAGTTTTCCCAGCTGTTTTTGTTGAAGAGGCTGCTATTTCTCCATCGTATATTTTTAGCTCCTTTGTCAAAGATAAGTTGCTCATAGTTGTGTGGCTTCATATCTGGATCCTCTATTCTGTTCCACTGGTCTTCATGTCTGTTTTTGTGCCAGTACCATGCTGTTTTTATTGTTATTGCTTTGTAATATAGTTTGAAGTCAGGTATTGTGATACCTCCTGCATTGTTCTTTTGACTGAGTATTGCCTTGGCTACTCGTGGCCTCTTGTGTTTCCACATAAATTTAACGGTAGTTTTTTCAGTCTCTTTAATGAATGTCATTGGAATTTTGATGGGAATTGCATTAAACATGTAGATTACTTTTGGGAGTATCGACATTTTTACTATGTTGATTCTACCAATCCATGAGCATGGGAGATCTCTCCACTTTCTATAGTCTTCCTCAATCTCTTTCTTCAGAAGTATATAGTTTTCCTTGTAGAGGTCTTTCACATCTTCTGTTAGGTTTATACCTAGGTATTTGATTTTGTTTGAGGCTATTGTAAATGGAATTGTTTTCATACATTCTTTCCGTTTGCTCATTGTTAGTGTATAGAAATGCTAATGACTTTTCTATGTTGATTTTATATCCTGCTACCTTGCTATAGCTATTGATGATGTCTAGAAGCTTCTGAGTAGAGTTTTTTGGGTCTTTAAGGTATAGGATCATGTCGTCTGCAAATAGGGATATTTTGACAGTTTCTTTACCTATTTGTATTCCTTTTATTCCTTCTTCTTGCCTAATTGCTCTGGCTAGGAATTCCAGTACTATGTTGAATAGGAGTGGAGATAGTGGGCATCCTTGTCTGGTTCCTGATTTTAGAGGGAATGGTTTTAGTTTTTCTCCATTAAGTATAATGCTGGCTGTAGGTTTGTCATATATAGCTTTTATAATGTTAAGGAACTTTCCTTCTATTCCTAGTTTTCTTAGAGCTTTTATCATGAAATGATGTTGGATCTTATCAAAGGCTTTTTCTACATCTATTGAGATGATCAAGTGGTTTTTGTCTTTGCTTCTGTTAATGTGGTTTATTACGTTTATTGATATTCGTATGTTGAACCACCCACGCATCCCTGGAATGAAGCCTACTTGGTCGTGGTGAATAATCTTTTTGATGTGTTGCTGAATTTGGTTTGCCATTATTTTGTTGAGGATCTTTGCATCAATGTTCATTAAGGAGATTGACCTATAGTTCTCCTTTTTGGAGGTGTCTTTGCCTGGTTTTGGGATAAGTGTAATACTGGATTCATAAAATGTGTTTGGCAATTTTCCTTCCCTTTCTATTTCGTGGAACAGTTTAAGGAAGGTTGGTATCAGTTCTTCTTGAAAGGTCTGATAGAATTCAGCAGAGAATCCATCAGGTCCTGGCCTTTTCTTTTTGGGGAGACTCTTGATTGCTGCTTCAATTTCATTTTGTGTTATAGGTCTATTCAGGTGATTAATTTCTTCTTGGTTCAGTTTTGGATGATCATATGTATCTAGAAATCTGTCCATTTCTTTTAGATTTTCAAATTTATTTGAATATAGGTTCTCAAAGTAGTCTCTTATGATTTCCTGGACTTCCATGGTGTTTGTTGTTATCTCCCCTTTTGCATTCCTAATTCTACTAATTTGGGTTTTTTCTCTCTTCATTTTAGTCAGGTTTGCCAGGGGTCTATCGATCTTGTTTATTTTTTCAAAGAACCAACTTTTTGTTTCATTAATTCTTTGTATGGTTTTTTTGGTTTCTATTTCATTGATTTCAGCTCTTATTTTTATGATTTCTCTCCTATTTGTTTTGGGATTTGCTTGTTCTTGTTTTTCTAGGAGTTTGAGATGTATCATTAGGTCATTGATTTGGGATCTTTCACTCTTTTAAATATATGCACTCATGGCTATAAACTTTCCTCTCAAGACTGCCTTAGCTGTGTCCCATAGGTTCCGGTAGGTTGTGTTTTCATTTTCATTGACTTCTAGGAACTTTTTAATTTCCTCTTTTATTGCATCGATGATCCATTCTTCATTAAGTAATGAGTTATTTAGTTTCCAGCTGTTTGCATGTTTTTTGTCTTTACTTTTGTTGTTGAGTTCTACTTTTACTGCATTGTGGTCAGATAGTATGCATGGTATTATTTCTATTTTCTTATATTTGCTGAGGTTTGCTTTGTGCCCTAGGATATGATCTATTTTGGAGAAGGTTCCATGGGCTGCTGAGAAGAATGTATATTGTGTAGAGGTTGGATGAAATGTTCTGTAGACATCTACTAGGTCCACTTGATCTATTGCATATTTTAGATCTTGGATTTCTTTATTGAGTTTTTGTTTGGATGACCTATATATTGATGATAATGGAGTGTTAAAGTCTCCCACAACCACTGTGTTGGCGTTTATATATGCTTTTAGGTCTTTCAGGGTATGTTTGATGAAATTGGGTGCGTTGACATTGGGTGCGTACAGATTGATGATTATTATTTCCTTTTGGTCTATTTCCCCTTTTATTAGTATGGAATGTCCTTCTTTATCTCGTTTGATCAATGTAGGTTTGAAGTCTACTTTGTCAGAGATAACTATTGCTACTCCTGCTTGTTTTCGGGGGCCATTGGCTTGGTAAATCTTCTTCCAGCTTTTCATCCTAAGCATATGCTTATTTCTGTTGGTGAGATGAGTCTCCTGTAAGCAACAAATTGTTGGATCTTCTTTTTTAATCCATTTTGTCAAACGGTGTCTTTTGATGGGTGAATTAAGTCCATTAACATTAAGCGTTAGTACTGATAGATATGTGGTGATTCCTGTCATTTAGTTGTCTTAGTTGTTTGAAGGTTTGATTGTGTGTACCTAACTTGATGTTACTCTCTACTGTCTTGCTTTTTCTTATCCTGTGGTTTGGTGCTGCCTGCCTTTTCATGGTTAAGTTGGGTGTCACTTTCTGTGTGCAGGATCCCTTGCAGAATCTTTTGTAATGGTGGCTTTGTGGTCACATATTGTTTTAGTTTCTGCTTATCATGGAAGACTTTTATTGTTCCATCTATTTTGAATGATAGCTTTGCTGGGTAGAGTATCCTGGGGTTGAAGTTATTTTCATTCAGTGCCCGGAAGATCTCACCCCACGCTCTTCTTGCTTTTAATGTTTCTGTTGAGAAGTCTGCTGTGATATTGATGAGTTTACCTTTGTATGTTACTGTTTTTTCTCTCTTGCAGCCTTCAATATTCTTTCCCTAGTTTCTGTACTTGTTGTTTTAATGATGATATGTCGTGGAGTAGTTCTATTTTGATCTGGTCTGTTTGGTGTCCTGGAGGCCTCTTGCATTTGTATGGGAATATCTTTCTCTTGATTTGGGAAATTTTCCATTATTATTTTGTTGAATATATTACTCATTCCCTTCGCTTGCACCTCTTCTCCTTCTTCGATGCCCATGATTCTCAAGTTTGGTCTTTTGATGGACTCAGTGAGTTCTTGCATTTTCTTTTCACAGGTCTTGAGTTGTTTAATTAATAGTTCTTCGGTTTTTCCTTTAATTACCATTTCATCTTCAAGTTCTGAGATTCTGTCTTCTGTTTGTTCTATTCTGCTGGATTGGCCTTCCGTTTTGTTTTGCAGTTCTGTTTCGTTCTTTTTTCTGAGGTTTTCCATATCCTGGCTGTTTTCTTCTTTAATGTTGTCTATTTTTGTCCTGAGTTCATTTATCCATTTATTCATTGTGTTCTCTCTTTCACTTTGGTGTTTATACAGTGCTTCTATGGTTTCCTTTATTTCTTCTTTTGCTTTTTCAAATTCTCTATTTTTATTGTCTTGGAATTTCTTGAGTGTCTCCTGTACATTTTGGTTGACCCTATCCAGTATCATCTCTATGAAATTCTCATTGAGTACTTGTAGTATGTCTTCTTTTAAATTATTCTTGTGGGCTTCATTGGGTCCTTTGGCATAGTTTATCTTCATTTTGTTGGAGTCTGGATCTGAGTTTCTGTTCTCTTCATTCCCCTCTGGTTCATGTACTAATTTTTTGCTGTGGGGAAACTGGTTTCCCTGTTTTTTCTGTCTTCCCGTCATTGTCCTTGGTGTTGTTACTGTCCCTGTAGTGTGTGTAATTAAATATTTTCTAGCTTGTAATAATAACAATGGTAATATTGAGAATGGAAGAGTGAGCTGAGATGGAAAGCAAGAAGTTAAAGAAAAGGGGAAAACAAATATACAGACAAGAGGGAGAAAGCAGAACAAGGTATCAGACAAGAGAGTTTCAAAGATATAAACAGGGAGTGTTAGTGTACTAATCGACCGTAAGCTGAACAGACATTAGAGAGACAGAGGATTGAAAATCAAAGATAAAAAAATAAAAAATAAGTAAATGAAAGTAATATCTATATATAAAAATGAATTAAAATAAAATGGAAAATAGAAAATTAAAGAAAAAAACAACCAAAAAACTTCCAAGTTTATATGCAATGCCGTTTCAATCTTAATAATTTGGGTGTCCATCTCAATCTCCAGTCCTGGAGTTGGTGCCTCAGATGTTGTTCTGTAGTTGTCTCATCAAAGGGGATGCATAAAGTAGAACAAAACTACACACTCACACACACACACACACACACACACACACACACAAAAAGCCCCACCAAGTGTCCCCAGTTCAAATGCAATACAGTTTCAGTAAGTTTTTCGGCTTGCAGGTGTAATTCAGTTGTTCTCTCATCAAAGGTAGGGAGAAAAAGAAAAAAAAGAGTCTGGAGACAGTTCTGAGAGTGGTATCTGCAACTGTGGCTTGCCTGCCTGCTGCTCTCAGCCTGTAGCTGGCGGCGTTATTTATGCAGATCTCTGGGGTGAGCTAGCACTCACCTGGTCCCACAGGCTTTGTTTGTTCAGAGTTCTCCTGTGCGGGAGCCTCTGCTACAGGTTTTCCCCTTTCCAAGCACTGGGAAAGGTGACACTGCCCCCACATTGTCAGGCCTGCGTGTTTATTTACAGTTCATGTGGGAGGTGGGTCTTCCCCCCTCTCCTCTGAAGTTTTCCTCCCACTGCCACTTTCAGAAGCTTTCCTGCTCCTGCTTACTGGGCGGTGCTGCTGCTCCTGCCAGCCGCCATGTTTGTTTACAGTTCACGTGGGAAGTGGGTCTTCCCTCCTCTCACAAGCTTCCCCACTCCTGGTTGCTGGGTGTGCGCCCCGCTCCCGCCAGAGGCTCTCTGGCCCGCCTGGCTTGTTTATTTACAGTCCCGGGAAGGATTCCCTTCCCCAATCTTCAGTGCTCAGGGCGCCCCACCCTCTTTCCAGCGTGTCTTAACTGTTCTTATTGCTTATTACTCAGTTTCTGTTTTTTTTCCCGGTGGAGGTCAGTCTGTCCAGGGGGCTATGCTGCTCTGGCCCAGGCTTGTCTGTGGGGCTACCACGGTACCGTGAAGCTCACCTGGTCCGCGTCTTCCCAAGCCGTATGGGCACTGGCCACTGGCAGCCACGGGGGCCCTCCTCGTTTCTCCGTTTAACGTGAAGTGGAGATTCTCTGCACCGGCTGGAGATGTGGAGGGGTCAAAGTTATGCCTTTTCTCGGTGATTATGCCTGCAAAGTGTGTCTCCAGCGTCTCTCCAAGATTTCACTATAGGAGGGTCGCTTTCTGCTTCCTACCTCTAGCCGCCATCTTGGAATTTCCCCCCCGGTTAAACTTTTGATTTAGCAATAGCAGACATGTGGTATGATACAAGGGAGGAAGCTTAAGAATAGGAGAGTAATAAACATAGGCATTACAATGGGCATTAGCCAGGAGAACCACTATGAAATGTTGTTCTATGAAATGTTGTTGCAAGTGTTCTCCACCTCCCTTCTCTGTTTTTCTAACAGTTCCTTGAGAGGTGCCACCACTAGGGGATCCCAATGAGCTTAACAGCAGTGGGTGTTGTGAGAATGACCAGATAAGGGCTGGTCCACTGAAGTCCCAATGGTGAGGGTAGAAGATCCTTTAGGAGAACAAGATCCCCTGGTTTAACAGAAATTGTTATAGGGTGGGGCAGGATCTGGTCTGCATGTTCTCTGAGAAGTTCCCTGAGAAGGTTAAGATAAGGTAGATAGTCAGTCAGAGGAGCAGAGTCTGTTGGAGGCCAGTTTATTACAAGGAGCAAAAAAGGTGTTTGCTAAGGGACTGCACATCTAGGGATCTAAGCTCTGCAAAATCCTGTAACTCCCAAGAAAGCTCTAAACTGCTTTATGGTATGGGGGAGAAGGAAACAGAAGATTGGGTTGATGCATTCATGACTCAGGGAGCGAGACTGTCCCTTTAAAACCACACCCTTGTAGGTGACGTATGGGAGGCAGGGGCTGTCAGGATTTAAATGTAACACTCTTGGATAAAAGAGAGCTCTAGCTCATTTTTTATATAACTTTGTAAATGTTTGTACCATATTTAGATAAAGTATAGACACTACATTGTTACAAGGTGGTCATTTAAGACACATAGCAAATATGTAAATGAACTCTGATTTAGTAGTACTTAAAGCTTGACAAGATCAGTTGAAAACCAAACAATTTCTTTGATAAAATCTTTCCCTATAACAGTTTTCTGTAGATGTTACTCAAAGCAGAACAATATTAAGATAGCCTTGTTATTTTATAGACATAGAGAATTTGATTTTAGTTTGACATGACCCTAAAACTCTTTTAGGCAATTCTTAGATTATTTTTAGACTTAATTTTTAGATTATTTCAACTTTAATTTTATTACACTCTGAAGTTTTTATTATACATTTTTAAAACTTTCTCAGACCTTTATATAACATACTAAACCCTTTGATGGCTTGCCCTTATCCCTCCTATTTGAAAGAATCTTTAGGACAAACCCTTTTTTACAAAATACTTTGTCATCCAAAAACATTCCTTTTTCTTTTAACTTCTCAAAAAATACATTCAATACCTATCTATATCCTTTCCAGTTGTTAACTTTGTAACTTGTGTTTTAAAATTGACTTTTATAAGAATTTTAAATTTATTATAGGGGCTGGAGCAACTAATTAGTAGCCCTTGTTGTTTTAAGGAATTTATGATAGGCATAAGGTCTCATCATCCCTCAGGCTTGAGGGGATATTTTTTTTGGTGTGGAAACTCTGAGGGATCTTTGAGTTTTATTTGAATAGGGAGGGCCATCCTGGCTCGCCCTACACTCATTTCATCCGTCCACACTGTGGAATCTCTTTGTTCCTGAAGGAGGGGGCAGCAGAAATAGCTGCCTGGGGGGAGGAGAATTTGAGCTTTTAGTTGAGATAGTAAATCCCATCCCAGCAGAGTCATTGGAGTTTCAGAAACTATGAGGAAAGAATGACAGAAGAGGAGGTCTCTCAAAGAGCAGGCCAGAGGCTGGGTAAAATAGCACTCTAGGGGCTGGCCAGATTTGCCCCAAATGATAACTTTTGCCATTGGACCAGGGACTGGGAGAGAAAGGTAAAACAGAGAAATAAGCTCCACTGTCTAGGAGGAAAATGATCATTTGTTTTTCTATCATCATGGCTACCCCGAGGCTCCTCAAAATTGATGCCAAGAAGTGGAGCATGGACAGGGGGCCAGGACCCATCAATCTGTAGGAGGTGGCACCTCACCTTCCATCTGGAGGCGGGGGCACTTAGACCTCCAGTGGTTACCTTTGCAGAGAGGGCAGGGTCCTGGTTGGGGGCAGGACTAACTCCCAGGTTGTCCCCCTTAAGCAATTCTCTGCAGAAGTACCCCTCCTATCCACCATGGTAGCAAGTTCAGGGTGCAGGTCCCAGTCAGGTGGGGGCAGCAATGAGGTTATGATATCTCTTATCTTTCTCTCTGTTAGTAATGTCCCAGTTAGTGATGCTGGGGAATTGAACCCAGGGCCTTGCACATACTGGGCAGACACTCTCCTCCTGAGTGATATCCCTAGCCCCAAATATTTTTTTCTTTGGCTGTACTGAGATTTGAACTCAGGACTTCATGCCTGCAAAGTGGCACTCTACTGCTTGAGCCATATCACCAGCCCATTTTGGTGTGGATATGTCAAGGGGACTCTGTGCTCCTGTAGGTATAGGCACATTTATTCCCTAATTTGCAGGTGCCACTAGTATCGGGGCTCATTGTAAATGGTAATCATTTCCAACCTGAGCGGCCTGGGCCAGAACCCATTGCTTTTCTAATGAGGAAAGAGTCTGGTCTAGTAGAAGCATAATATCCTTTCATGTCAATTGAAAGGTTTGGATCACAGAGATGACGACTTGAATGTATTTGTCTGGGTATCAGTATAGCTGTTTTTTAATTTCCCTTAGATCTGATAGCTGGAAGGGGTCATAGACTCGCCCTCTTCCTATCATTACTTATTGAAGGGGGAAGCACCCATTAGGAGGTTCTGAATATTAGGGTGGCTTAGAAGGTAGGCCAGAGGGTAGAGCAGTAGGTGTGGGCCTTGTCATTCATAAGGGGCTTTTCTGGTCCTCCTTTCCATGTTTATCCTGTGTTTTACAAAGAATAGTCAGCACTTGAACATCTAATAGCAATTGTGGAGCCAATCTGAGTTGAAAGAAAATTTGTATAGGGGACCTCAGTTCACTTTTTTCCCTTTTATAGAAAAGGTCTAATTGGAATATGGTATTGTAATTTAAGGAACCCTGTGAAGGCCACTTCTCTTGGTCACCCAAGGCACACTGAGGCCAGGCCTCAGTACAAAGCTTTTAACATCTACAAGCCAGAAGACTGAAAGGTGCAGGTCCCATCTAGAAAGAACAAAATGCTAGGATCCTGTCATTTAGCTAACAGCAGGCAGCCTCTTTAATAAAGGCTACCTTTTAACAAAGGAATAAATCATCTGTAAAGTTAGAGAAGGGCATTCAAAGGGCATCCCATGCCAATAACAGCACCATACAGGGCAACTAGTGTTAATATTTGGAGGGAAAAATTTATGCTGAGGCTGAAAGTATACAAAATTTTAAATGAGAAGTTTAGAGACAAAAGTAATGTCCATTTTGCTATTTCTGGGACTATAACCTTGGACAATTGGCTTACAAGGGCTGGGTCCAGTATCCCGAGGTGTGAGGTGGGGCTAGGAGCAGGGTGTGTGCAAGGCACCAACCCCCTCCACACACACCCAGGACAAGTGAGCCTGACTGCCTAGGCCTGATCCTGTGGCCTGTTGCCCCTCCCCCCTTCCTGTGTACTCTGCATTCGTTTATTCTAGGGAAGTGCTGGTGGGCCACAGCCACCACCATGTGCGGCTGGTGGTCTACAATGTGTGTTGGGTTGGCCTATGGATTCTCTTAGCTATGGCAGGCATTCCTGCTATGCATGAACATGCTTATTTGCTTTCCCTCCTCCCCTTGTGGGGGCAGAATTAGGGCATTAGCATGGCAGCCACAGTTTTTTGGGGTTTTTTTTGTAAGCGCTTTTGCCTAGCAGCTGATTTAATGTTACTTTAGACTGAGAGGCCTGACAAACTAGTTGGAATAACTTAAGTAATAAGGTACCATGCTACAAGTTTTTCATGGGAAGCAGTGTCCCAGTAAGCCCAAAGAGGGGAAAGCAGACAGAGACAAAGGACACGTGGTGAGACCATGGAGGAGGCAGAAAAGTTGTCCTGACATCTTAGGTAAGGGAGGGGAAGGCAGAGACTGAAGGCATGACACACACCTGAGGGATTAGCCATCACCTGTATCTCTGGGTCTCTCCCATTGACTGGTACTGGAACACTTTCAGCAATATGAAACCTCCACTCTCTGGTTGCTGTCTCAGGAAAATGGGGCATTAGACAGGGGAGAAAAGAGAAGCAGTCGTCAGATGCCATAATCAAACAGGACTCCCACAACATAACTAAGGCATACGTGAATAAACCCCCGGGATTGGTCTCAGCCCACAGGAAGGGAGCATGAGCTCTCCCAGAGCTGGAATCACCTTGAGGCCAGAGTTGGCAAGGAGTGGCTTGACACCATGATGGGAAAGTCCCTCAGGAAGATAGGAAGAGACAGGCAGCGTGAGCAGCACAAGAAGTCTGCTTACATGGGGAATGAGGAGGTTCAGGAGAGGATTTGGTACATTTAGAAGCTGTTTTAGAGGCTAATAGAACCTGCGCAGGGGAACAGGAAGTACAGAGGAAGGGTTTGGTGCAGAGATAGGAAAAGGATTGGGCGTAGGGTATTTCCTTCCATTTACCAGTACACTCACAGGAATTGTATAAATCCCTTAAAATATTGGGATCAAAAGTGCCATTAAGTGGCCATTTGGAAGCATTGTCTAATGGGTATTGGGACCATTCCTGATTACAGAGAAAAATGAGTTTCTGTGGCTTAAGCTCAGGTATTAGGCAGAGGGGCCCAAGGTTGGCCAAGAGACATCCCAATGGGAGTCTGAAGGAATTTTGGGTGGTCCAACTCCCATGGTGAGGCCTGACATGAGGAGAGATATGGTGGGCATCCCCGAAATATCAGTTCTTCAGGAGAGTGTTGATGTGGGACACCTGGGAGAAATGTCTTCATCACGGGGGCCCACAGTCCTAGGGAACTCAGTTCCCAGGGACAGGAGTGAGCCAAGACCTAGCGCTAGGATTTTGAGGAAATGAGAAAGAGATCATGGCTCTGCATGCAAGGAGGACTCACCAAGGGAGAGAGGACCTTGAGGGAGAATTGGCCAGTGGTGGATGGCAGTTTGAGGTGCGCTGGGGCAGAGGAACTTCCCTGTGAGCTAGTGAGGGAGTGGCGCTTTCTAGGATCGGGGGTCCCGGTAAAGCACCTCAGATCCTGGAGGAAGGAAATGGGAGTTTAAAGAGGGAGAGAGAGAGAGAGAGAGAGAGAGAGAGCAGGATGGGGTGGGGGAGGCTGAGAGAGCAAGGTCAGTATGGGGAGTGCACCCCAATCCAAGTCACAGCACCAAAATATTAGGAAAGATGCCACTGACAAAGAAAGCTCATGAGAAAAGTCTCATGTCCAAGAGCAAAGTTTAATGGCAGGCTCAAGCTGCCAGGCTGGCTGGGGAAAGATGGTGCAGCACAGACTCTGGGCCAGGCGTGGCTTTTATAGAAGGGAGAGGTTAAGGAAGTTAGCACATGTGCGGTAGTCTCTGGTAGGGGTGGGGATGTCTTAGAGCATGGGAATTTCTGTTAAGGGGCAGGGCTGCCATTTTGGCCACAATTCACAAAATGGCAACATTATTGTTCTATCATCCAGGAGTAACCCAGTTCTTCATGAGAAACTTTGGCAGTGCTAAACAATAATTTAGACATCTTGTGTCCAAATGAGCCCTAAGGGAAAAAAATTGGAGAGACAATTTCCCTTTCCCTAACATTTAATAAACCCCCTTTACACCCACATGTTCTGCTTGGATTCTTCCACACCAGAGCACAAGAGCCAAGGTCTTCTGGAAACACCATTTGCTGTTAACATTTTCAGTACTTTGAATCTGTAGACTTACATTTCCTTAACATTTTTCTGACACTTCTTAAAAATCTTATAATCTTTATCCACATATTGGAAACTTATTTTTTTTTTACTTTAAAGGATGGTTTTCTCTAATTTCTCTTTGATTTCTCCTTTAGTAAAAGAATAATTTGTTATCCTTGGTCCCTATCCCTTCAGCCTCTCAAGTAAATTTCCCACCAGCTAAATTCCCCTGTCACCTCAGAAATACAATAGGAAAATGACTTTTTTCCCATTCTAGGTAGGGCCAGCACCCAATTTCTGCTCAGAACCAGTTATGAAAAATGAATTAAAAGGGACCAAAATCTTTAGGGGGAAATGAGGCAGTATAGATAGATGAGGAGACAGGGAAATTACTTATTTTTATTAAGTATTAAAAGGACCAGACTCAGACATTGGAACAAGGAAGAAAAACTGAAAAGCCACAGCAGCTATTCACCCTCCCATCTTCTTTTACATGTTAAAATTACAAGAATAGGGTGATTTAACGGGCCTGCCTGCACCTGCCTTCCTCTTTGAGATGTTAACAAGCTACCTTGAATGGGTAGAGGACAGAAAGATTAAAAGGCTTATTTGGTAAAGGGAAGTCCTAAAACTCACCTATTGTCCCTGTGTTTTAAGTAAACCCAGATCACATCTCCATGTTTTAAAATTATAAACAGTACCCATGTTGGGCACCCAGAACTATTGTCTAATGATTAGGGTTGCTAGACTTCTACTACGTGATGTGTATTGCCCCCAAATCAGAAAGTATAAGAGCAAGAAATGTTTCTCCTTTCACTCTACCTCCCTTCTCTCTGAGAGATCAGGAGTTAGGAACAAGATAAGCAGATAGGGGAAAGACCCAATAACTGAGAGTTGCACAATAAAACAAGAGAAGAAAGAACCTGCATTAGTTCCATAGCTGGTAACATGAAATTGGGTAGCACTCCACCCAATTGACTGCCACTGCAGTCAATGGCAATATCCTCAGGATCCCTCCCTTCCCAGAGGAGCTTCATTTTTTCACTTAATCAATTTCCTACCTCTACACTTATCCTTCTTTGTTCATGAAACTCGTTCTTCAGCATCATGATATAAAGAACCTGGAGTTGACACTCCCTTTGGCTAAACACCTAAGCCAGCAAGGTTGAGTGAAGGCTTTTGGTCCTGCACAAATCTCCTGTATCTTCTCTACTTTATCCTGTTACAGTAAAATAAATCCTTGCTAAAACTTTCACCTTGTGAGACTGTCCTTTTGTGAGACACTTTGAAATGCTTTTTGTGTGTGGATCTCAAGTACCTGTGATTTTGCCTGGAAACTGGGAAGCTGAGGGAACTCCCTCACCCCTCCTCCAGTAATAGGAGGATGCAAACACTGCTAAGACACAGGGAGGCAGCAGGCAGAAAATGTCCAGAACTCCCTCCTATTCCTCAGTAAGCTCCAGCTAGTGCTCATGTCAGGCAGCAGTTAGCCATGAGTGATGGCGATAATAGAGGATTAGTCAAGACTCTGAAAGAAAAATGCTGCAATTAAGCTTTCCAGGCCTTCTTTTTTTCTGCCACTGGAGTTTGGACTCAGGGCCCCACACTTTCTAAACAGGTGCTCTGACCACTTGAGCCATTCCACCAGCCCTTGTTTGTGATGGGTTTTTTCAAGATAGATTCTCTTGTGCTCTTTGCCAGGGGAGGCTCCCAACTGTGATCCTCCTGATCTCTGCTTCCTGAGAAGCTAGAATTAGAGGTGTGAGCTCGTGCTTGACTAAACTTTCCAACTCTTACCAGTTTCTGTTAAGATCAAAGTAGACTGCCAGGGTCCTGAACAGTCACAGGATGTTTTTAAGTCTACCACTTCATCTAAAACCTAATCCTTTCTTTACTCAAGAGTAAGCTGCAACCTCAATCAATGGACCTGGGGCTGGGAATTTCTCACAGGTGATCTCTTTAATTTAGCAAGACAAAGACCCAGGCCCATAGGCTGCATCCTAGGTCTCTAAAGGACCTGGGGCTGAGAATTCCTCAATAAATATTATACCTCTAAATGCTGAAAGTGTTGCTCTCACTCTAGAGATAACCTACTTCAGTCTATTAAAAGTGTCCTCCTTTCCTAATAAACTTTGCAACCATTTCCACTGTGTTTGCCCATCTTGTTTGAATTCTTCCCAAACCAGATACAAGGACTAAGATAGGTAGCTGTGCTGACTCTCCAGTGACATTCGCACTGGCCAAACCCAACTGGTAGCCAGCCAGCAAGAGAGTTTGAGTAATAAGCTCTCAGGGGATAGAATCCAGCAAGCACAAAGATGTAGGGAGACAAGAGAGCAAGCTGCACAGTCCTCACTGGGAATCTCTCATCTCCCTTTCCCCATGAAGACCGTGCATCTCTATTGCAATCACTCTTTCTCAGCCCTATGGGAACTGATCCTCTGCATCCTTTACAGGATCTTCCCTCTGTAGAGCACCCCAAGAAACATTCATACAGATGATAGTTACTATTTTACACATATTACATAGATTTACTACTTAATACTCAACACATATTTCACATCCTCTTACAGATAACATTTACTATCTGCTGAAGTCAGTCATTGTGTTGGCTGCCTGCATGATTTCTCTTTAAACCTCACAATAGCTCATTGAGGAGGTTATTTTTATTTTTTATCTTTGGCAATACTGGGGTTTAAACTCAGAGTCTCAAGCTTGCTAGGCAGATGTTCTGCTACTTGATCAATACTCCCAGCCTTTATTTTTGCTTTAGCTTTGGGTTTTTTTTTTTTTTTTTTTTTTTTTTGGATAGGTTCTCTGTTTTTGCCTGGGACTGGCTTTAGACTTCAATCCTCTATCTATGCCTCCCACTTGGTGGGATAACAGCTACCACTGCCATGTTGAGTTTGTTGGTTGAGATGGGGGTGCCACCACCATGTCCAACTTATTGATTGACAAGGGGGTCTTGCTAACTTTTTGCTTATGCTGACCTTGAACCCTGACCTCTGCCTCTTGAGTAGCTGGGATTGCAGATGTGTGCCACCAGAGCTATCCCTGAAGCAGTTATTATCTTCTTTAATTAAAGAGAATGATTAGGGGAGAGATGAGGTGGAGAAAAAAATCCTCCTAGAATAGTTAAGTGACTTATTCAGACCACTAAACTGCCTTTCTGTACCAAATTGCCTCTAGGAACAGAGAAACAGTATTTCTTCATTGTCATTTGTTTTGTTGTTTGTTTGCCATCTTGCCTCATCCTTGAAGCTGATATTTGTTTAGCATGAGCATTGCAAACAACTGAGATTGGCTCTGAGATGTGAGTTTTCCACAGGGAACTACTTTGCATCAAACTGATTGAGGAAACCAAATCCTGTATGACCTCCTTAATACTCATCATTCTTTTACCTCATTGGTTATTTTATTTGGAGCCTATTAAGGAACAACAGCCTTCTTGTTTTCCTCTGGGTGTAAGGGTTCTTTCATGCATCAATGCATAATTTATAACTGTATCCCAAGAGCTATAAGTAACACAGTATAGATCTTTAGTCCAGAAAAATTCTGAAATGATAATGTTCCCCTCTTATCAAGGTATTAGTTTTCATTACAAGTTGTCTTCCTGGTCAGGTGTTTAGAGGATTAGGTCTACATGTCCAACTCTTGTGGTACTCTCCAGGGCCAGCCCAGGCCTGAATGTAGCCTGTTTCCACTTAGAAGGATGCTCTCTGGGAGCTCTTCCAAGTATGGAGTAAGGATGCCTAGCAACCCTCTCCTGATATCTTAATTTAGCCCAACATTGTCTGCAAGGGCAAGGCATTCTTACCTTAACTGCCAGGTGTTAGTAAACTAATATCCTCTATTGAGAATTCAGGGAGCACAGCCTATTGTGATCTGTAGTTAAAGCTACTTGATCAATCCCAGGGAGCCTATCTTAGAGCATCTACTTCATTTATTATTTCGACTTTTCTTTTTCTTTTTTTTTTTTTTTTTTTTTTTGGTGGAGGGATACTGGAGATGGAACCAGGCTTCATAGATGCTAGGCAAATACTCTACCACTGAGCTATAGCCCCAGCCAAAGGAGACTTTTTATACTTCTCTTTCTTTCCAGTAAATCTTATAGTTTTACTCTGAATATTAATAAACACAGGTTGAGGCTTTCTGTATAGCCTCTAGTTTTTTGTTTCTTTCTTCCTTCCTTCCTTTCTTTCCTTTCCTTCCATCCTTCAGTTATCAGAAACCAGTTTACAAATTATGAGAGCAGGGATATAATATAAGTTCAGAACTTTTTATTGAGTGGCTTCATCTTCTAATCCTCCAAGGTAAGGCCAATGTATGATAATACATGCACTGTGTTTTCTTATCTAGGTAGGTTTGCTTAGTGTTTTCCTTGTCCAACAAGTCTTTCTCAAGGTCAAGTCACATGACATCTCTCCTACAAAGTTGTTCCTGAACTTACAAGGTAAAAGTCACCTCTCTCTTTTCTGAATGTTCATAGTATTTTATCTCTTCATTTCTTATGGCAATAGTCACTTCCTACATTGCATAATACTTATGAAATACCAGAGACCACAATTCATTCTTGCCTATATGCTCATAATATATTACAAATACCAGGAGCTTTAAAAATGTGTGTGTGCTCTATGAGTGAATGAATGAAAGTAATGGGTCCACCACCAAATTTCTTATTTATTTTGATAGGACAAAAGTTTGAACTTAGGGCATGGAACTTACAAAGCAGGCACTCTACTACTTGAGCCACATCTCCAGTACATTTTACTCTGGTTATTTTATTAATAATAATTATTATTATTTATTTATTTTTGCAGTACTGGGGCTTGAACTCAGGGTCTATGCCTTAATCCACTCCACCAACAATTTGTTGGGTCTGATAACCTAAGGCATATGAGTAAGTATCCCATCCCCCATGGAGGGCCATATCATTCCTGCATCCTGAGGAGATGGAGGCCTGCATTCCTGCGTCCTAAAGGAGAGATAGAGATCTGCCACAGGGCTGATGAGTAAAATGCTCTCAAGATTGTTCCCTTCCCCCAATAAAGGTGCAAACCAAACCAGTTCACCTGAAAAAGCCCATGAATCCATGGTCAATGAGAAGAACCCACCTAACCCAGAGCTGGGACATCCATAAAAGCCCCAGCCTTCATCTGAGCAGCAAGCTACTGGCTTCCGGGCTCTGCTCTGCTTCTCTAGCTATAGCCTTTCCTTTCTCTCTAATAAATCCTACTTTATATACCGGCTTTGACTCACCATTCAGCTGCCTCACGAGCCAGCTCTCTGGCCTGTGAAGGCAAGGGCCCTCGACACCAGCACATAACATTTTGGCAACCACGAAGGGACTTCTTTCTTCTGGACCAAAGTCAGTATGTCTTGAGCACCAGACCAACAGGGGCATGCCTAAGGTGTGACTGTTGAGTGTCCAGTGCCCTGCTGGATGCTCCTGCTGAGGGAACCCCCTGCTGAGGACTAGCCAAAAGCAGACTTCCTTGTGCTGCTCACCCTGCCTGGCTCTTCCTATCTTCCTGAGGGACTTTCCCATCATGATGTCAAGCCAGCCGCTCCTTACCAACTCTGGCCTCACAGCAATTCTGGCTCTGGGGGAGCTCCTGCTACCTCCCTGTGGGCCGAGACCAAGCCTGGGGTTTATTCAGGTATGCCTCATGCTACATTGGGGGGGGTCCTGATTGGTTATGGCACCTGACAACTGCTTCTCTTTCCCCCCCACCCATTTAATACCCCTTCTGCCTGAGATGGTGACCCAAGATTGGAAGTTTCGTTGCTGCAAATGTTCCAGTACCAGTCAATGGGAGTGACCTAGAAGCACATGTGATCACTAATCCCTCAGGCGTGTGTCATGCCTCCAGGTTCTGCCTTCCCCTCCCTTGCCTAAGATGTCAGAACACCTTTTCTGCTCCCTCCCTGGTCTTACCATGTGTCCTTTATCTCTGTCTGCCTTCCCCTCCCTGGGCTTACTGAGACCCTGGCCTCCCATGAAAAACTTGTAACATACCTTATGACTTAGATTATTCCAACTAGTTTGTCAGCTGCCCTCAGTCCAAAGCAACTTTAAATCAGCCGCTAGGCACCTTCGGAGGCAAAGGTGCTTACAAAAAAACTACAGCCGCCACGCTTGCCCTAACTCCACCCCCACAAGGGGAGAAGGGAAGACAAATAGGCGTGACCATGCACAGGGATGCCGGCCCCTCGGCACAATGGGAATGCCTGCCATAGCTAAGAGAATCTAGAGAGGCTCCAGCACACATCCTGGACAGCCAGCCACACATGACGATGGCTGCAACCTGCCACCAGTCCCCCTAAAAGGAATGAGAGGAAAAATAAACATGTGCAGGTGCACATACACGGGAGGAGGGGCGACAGGCTGCAGGGTCAGGCCTAGGCAGACAGGATCACTTGTCCCGGGTGTATGTGTGGCGGGGGGAGGCAGTGCCTTGTGCAAACCCTGCTCCAAGTCCCATTTCACACATTGGGCCACTGGACCCCAGCCCTTGTAAGCCAATTGTTAGCTCAAGGTTGTAGTCCTAGGAACAGCAAAATGGGCTGGGTTACTGTGGTCTCTAAACTTCTCATTTAAAATTTCCTATACTTTTGGCCTCAGCATAAATTTTCCCTCTAAATATTAGCACTAGTCATCCCTTATAGTACTGTTATTGCCCTGGGACACCCTCTGAATGCCCTTCTCTAACTTTATAGACAATGTATTCCTTTGTTAAAAAGGTAGCCTTCATTAAACAGGCTGCCTGCTGTTAGCAAAATGCAGGATCCTAGCGTTTTGAGTTTTTTTTCTCTTCTCACTGTGTCAGTCAGGTGGTCTGACCTGACCAGTTCACTTCCCCCGGTCCTGACCACAGATAGCCGGGGGGAAAGTCACAAGACAGGGGCGCCAGGTCTCATAAGTAAGTTCATTCCCAGTCAGGACATTGACAAGAAGGGAACTGACCCAGTTTATTGTTATTGTTGTCTTTCTAGATGGGACCTGCCACTTCCAGTCTTCTGGCCAAGTACCCAAGTGGTCTCTGCTGCCTGTCTATTAAAACAATGGAAGGAAATATTGGAAGCTTTGTTATGAGGCCTGGCCTCAGTGTGCCTTGGGTGACCAAGAGAAGTGGCTTTCACAGAGTTCCTTAAATTTCAATACCATACTCCAATTAGACCTTCTCTGTAACAGGGAAAAAAAGTAAGCTGAGGTCCCTTATACAAATTTTCTTTCATCTCTGAGACCACCCAGATTGGCTCCATAATTGCTATCTAGATACTCAAATGCTGGCCATTCTTTGTGAGTCACAGGATAAACATGGGGAAGAAGGACCAGAAATGCCCCTTATCAATGACAAGTCCCCCACCCCTATTGCTCCACCCTTTTCCCTGCCTTCTAAGCCACCCTAATATTCAGAACCTCCTAATGGGTGCTTCCCCCTTCAACAGGTAATGGTAGGAAGAGGGCGAGCCTATGTCCCCTTCCAGTTATCAGATCTAAGAAAAATTAAAAATCATATGGACACCTATTCTGATACACCTGACTAATACATTCAAGCCTTTATCTCTGTGATCCAAACCTTAAAATTGACATAAAAGGATATTATGCTTCTATTATACCAAACCCTTTCCTCATTAGAAAAGCAATGGGTTCTGGCCCAGGCCACTCAGTTTGGAAAGATTACCATTTACAATGAGCCCCAATACCCATAGCACCTAAAAATGAGGGAATAAATGTGCCTATACCTACAGGGACACAGGCAGTCCCCTTGACAGATCCACACTAAAAATCAGAATGGTGAAAGGGCTGGTGATGTGGCTCAAGCAGTAGAGTGCCTGCTTTGCAAGCATAAAGCCCTGAGTTCAAATCTCAGTACAGCCAAAATATATATATATATTTGGGGCTGAGGATGTAGCTCAATGCAAGTGTCTGCCCAGCATGTGCAAGGCCCTGGGTTCAATTCCCCAATATTGCTACATCAAAAAAAATGGTAAGGAAGATAAACGGCATCAATGCCACTTAATCCATCTCAGTGGAAGGGCTAAGAAAGGCCAAAGTCAAACCTGTAAACTATTCCCAGTTAACTAGTACAGAAAGGCCCTGAAGACAACCCCCTTACCTTTCTGCAGCATCTTAAGGATGCTATCAGAAGGCATACCACAGTGGACCCAGAGTCACAGGTGAGAGAGGTTCTCCTCAAAGATAAATTTCTAACACAGTCAGCCCCAGATAGTCATAAAAAACTCAAAGTCTGTGGCTGAAGGAGAAAAATCATTGGGCCAAATAATACAGCTAACCATGTCTGTATACTACAACTGAGACCTCACTAAAAGGAGAGGAAAAGATAAGAGACATCATGACTTCATTGCTTCAGAGAGGGTCCTACCTGACTGGGGTCTACTTGCTACCATGGTGGACAGGAGGGGCACTTCTGCAGCGAATGCTCAGAAGGGGGATAGGCTGGGAATTAGCCCCACCCCCAACCTGGACCCTGCCCTCTCTGCAAAGGTAATCACTGGAGGTCTAAGCACCCCCATCTCCAGATGGAAGGTGAAGTGCCACCTCCTATGGATTGATGGGTCCCGGCCCCATGTCCATGCTCCACTTCTTGACATCAATGTTAAGAAGCCTCAAGGTAGCCATAATGGCAGAAATGTGAAAAGTCATTTTCTGGCTAGACAGTGGAGATCATTTCTCTGTCTTACCTTTCTCTCCCAGTTTTGGGTCCAATGACAAGTTTATCATTTAGGGCATATCTGGCCAGCCCCTAGAGCGTTATTTTACCCAGCCTCTGGCCTGCTCTTTGAGAGACCTCCTCTTCTGTCATTCTTTCCTCATAGTTCCTGAAACTCCAGTGCCCCTGATGGGACAGGATTTACTGTCTCAACTAAAAGCTCAAATTCTCCTCCCCTCAACCCCCCAGGCAGCTATTTCTGCTGCCCCCTCCTTCAGGAACAAATAGATCCCACAGTGTGGACTGAGGGGATGACTGCAGGGTGAGCCAGGATGGCCCTCCCTATTCAAATAAAACTCAAAGATCCCTCACAGTTTCCACACCCAAAAATAATATCCCCTCAAACCTGAGGGATCATGAGGCCTTATGCCTATCATCAATTCCTTAAAACAACAAGGGCTACTAATTAGTTGCTCCAGCCCCTATAATAAATTTAAAATTCTTATGGAAGTTATTTTAAAATACAAGTTACAAAGTAAACAAGTGGAAAGGATACAGATAGGTATTGAGTGTATTTTTTGGGAAGTTAAAGGAAAAAAAGAAGTTTTCTTTTGATAAGAAAGTATTTTGTAAAGAAGGGTTTATCCTAAAGATTGTTTCAAATATGGAGAGGAGGGATAAGGACAAGCCATCAAAGGGTTTAGAATGCTATGTGAAGGTCTGAGTAAGTTTTAAAAGTGTATAATAAAAAGCTTCAGTGTGTGATAAAGCTAAAGTTAACAATAATCTAAGAGTTGCCTAAAAGATTTTTAGGCAATGTCAAACTAAAATCAAATTCTTTATGTCTATAAAATAACAAAGTTATCTTAATATTGTTCTGCTCTCAGTAACATCTACAAAAAACTGTTATAGGGAAAGACTTTATCAAAGTAATTACTTGTGGTTTTTGTTGATCTTGTCAAGCTTTAAGTACTACTAAATCAGAGTTCATATATGTATTTGCTTATTCAAAGTTCTCTTAAATAACCAACTAACTTTATCTAAATATGGTACAAATATTTACAAAGTTAACAGTGTCAATTTATATAAAATAATGAGCTAAAGTTCTCTCTTTTATCCAAAAGTGTTACATTTAACCTGCATCCTGACAGTCAGCCCCTATTTGCCTTTGAAGATCCCACAAACCCTTCACAGCAACCAAGTTGGACAGTTTTGCCACAGGGTTTAGAGACAGCCCTCATCTTTTTGACAGGCCCTAACCAGAGGCTTATTAGGTTGGCACTACCCAGAGGCTACCCTTCTTTGATATGTTGATGAGATACTTCTGTGCAGAGATACAGAGCCCTGCATCTTCACCTTTTTTGTGAACGGTTTTTTTTTTTAAGATAGGGTCTTGCAAACTATTTACCCAGGCTAGCTTTGAACCTTGATTCTAATGATCTCTGACTTCTGAGTAGTTAGGATTACAGGTGTGAGCCTGGCTGGTGCAATTTCTTCATGTGAAATCTTCTCAGTCAGAGGGAGTTTGATTTTAAAATATCAAAACTATTTCAAATTTACTGTGGGACACACCAACAACTTCTGTCTATCTCCATGTGACTGTAAAACTCACAAAACTGTTCAAATGTATATGATGTTCTTTATACTGAACTTGAAAATTACTATGAACTTTTCCACCCTCAATGAAACTCCAACAATAAATATTGAATAAAGGATACCATGATGTACTTTACTGATTGCTTATCATATGTACCTTGGTGAATTATAAGTACAATTTTTGTTAAAGACATTTTGATTATAATTTATCTATCCACCCTATGACCTATTCCCCATTTTTCAGTTAACTAGTTTCAGTCTCACTATCCTGTTTTCCACCTACTGGATCCTCCTACCCCAGAATAATCCCATCCCTGCTCTACCCACAGGCTCTAGAATATAGGTTGACTAGGTTGTAACTGCACTTTGAATGGTATCTGTCCAACTCAGACCAAAGACATTTAGTATAAACTTAGGAACAGATTAGGGTATCAGTTGATTTCGGGAAACTTGAATCTGGCAATAAGGCATAAGGGAAACAAAAGATAGGACTTGAACACTACTGGTTAATATCCAAATAGAAATAAGGTCCAGGGTGCCTATCCAAGCTGGGAAGAGGGAGCCTGCTGAAAAAATCTAAAAGAAGCAGACAACATAACAAGTGGAGTTGAACAGATAGCAAGCAAGGAAGTTGGGGTGGGTGACAACCAATATAAGAGACCAAACCTCCAGGAACATAAATTTATTACTCACATTTCCAGAGGCTAGGAAATCCAGTGTTAAGGAGCTACCATGTGGAGAGGTCATCCCATGATAGAGCAAGAGGGCATGAGACAGAATATGAGCAAAAGAAGCTAAATTCAATTCTTTTTTTTTTCTCTCTCTCTTTTGGTGGTACCAGGATTCATACTTGCTCAGCAGGTGCTCTACCACTTGAGCCACACCCCCAACCCTTTTTAATTTAGTTATTTTTGCCCTTACTGGCCTGGACTTTGATCCTCCTATTTACATGTCCCACAAAGCTGGGATGACAGGCATGCACCAACATGCTCAGCTATTGACTGAGAAAGGCTCTCACCAATTTTTTCCAGGGATGGCCTTCAATCACAATCTTCTGATCTCTGCCTCCCAAGTAGTAGGATTACAGGCATAAGCCACCACACTTGGCCTCAATATATATTTCTCTTACAACTTTAATGGGTTCCACTATTCATCTTTGCATATAATGTACTTTGATCATATTCAGTCCTCCATCATGCTCTCCTTTTGACCCCCTCTTTCCTACTGATTCCTTCCCCACCAAATGGCTTCCTTTTTATATTCATATCCTTGTTTTTTTTTCTTTTGGGTTTTTCAGGTCTAGATTCTGCATAAAAGAGAAAACATGCAATATTTGTCCTTCCAAATCTGGCTTATTTTGCTAAATGTGATAATCTCCAGCTCTATCCATGTTTCTGCAAATGACATATTTTCAATCTTCTTTATGACCAAATAATACTCCATTGTGTACATATATCACAATGTCTTTATCCATTCATTGGTTGATAGGCACCTAGGCTGATTCCTTTGTTTGACCATTGTAATAGTGCTACAATAAACATAGATATACAGGTATGCTGACTTTCATTCCTTCAGATAAATGCTCAGGAGTGGTATAGCTAGATCACAGGGTAATTCTATTGTTAGTTTTTTGGGGAACCTTTATACTGATTTCCATAGTGGCTACACTAGCTTGCACTAACAATGTATAAAGATTCCTTTTTCCCCTTATCTGTGCCAGCATTTTTGGTTGTTTGTTTTCTTGATGATAGCCATTTTGACTGGGGTGAGATGGAATCTCAATGTCATTTTGATTACAGTTCCTTTATAACTAAGATTGCTGAACACTTCTTCATGTATTTATCTGTACTTCTTCTTTTGAAAATTTTCTGTTCAATTTATTGGTCCATTTATTAATTGGATTTTTTTTCTTTTGATATTTAATTTTTTGAGCTCTTTGTATATTCTGGATATGAATCCCTTGTCTGATGAATAGCTCAATTAGATAATAATATTATTGCTAGAAGTATTTTAAAATTTCTCTAATAGAGTTGCTTCAGATTTTGTTTTTGTTTTGTTTGTAATTATACTTTTTATTTTATGCAGATTTTTATATTTTTGGATTAAGCTAAAACTTATTAATATCTAGGGCAAAAAGGGAAAAAAATGAATAAAATAGGGTGATCTAGTTTAGGTAAAAAATGAAGGTCTGACTATAAAACAGTAACACCAGCCTATTTACTCTGTTATACGACACAAGGAAGGCACAGATAGGTTGAGTCATAACCTGGTTATATTTTGTTCAGAAGTGTCTGAGACAACCATTCAGACCTGCACTTAACCACTGTGGTTACACCTGCCTCCTATGATGTGACTATCTGTATTAAAAGTACAATGCTAAGCAGATTTCAAGTTAATAAGTGCTATGTATTTCTACGAGTAAAATCTGACTTCACATTTTTATCTATCTACTAAATTCCTTTTGCTTATGAAGAACAAAATATTTTTCCTGTTTTTTTTGTTTTTTCTTCTTTTTTTTTCAGTTTTTGTTTGTTTTCTTCTCTCTTTTTTTTATGGTACTGGGGTTTGAACTCAGGGCCTTCGTGCTTGCTAGGCTTGCTAGACAGACACTCTACCATTTGGGCCACTCCTCCAGCCCCTTGAATAATATATAATATGACAAAAATTACCAAAGGAATAAAGAAGAGCACAAGGATATGGGTGTATATTTGCAAAGACTAACAAAACATGGCACCAATATGACCTATAGCCACAGGCCAAATTAAAGTTCTCTAAATCCGAAGAAATCTAATTGCCTTAAGCTATGAAACCAGAGGGGTGGCATTTTTAAAGAAATGAATGAGCCTGGATATCAGCTAATTCAATCCTCTCATTTTATAGATAAGAAACTGAGTCACCACCTAATTAATAGCCTAGGTGAGCTAGATATTGAAATTACATGACTCCAAGTGCATTCTACTCCCCATGACATCATGGCTGGCATATAGTCATCCTCAAGATAGGTACCATAGATCCTGTGTGCATGTGATGAGACCTGGTGGGTGCTACAAAGGGAGAAATATGTTCAGGTCTTCTGTTGTGTGTTTAGCACATGCAAGGTCCTGAATTCAACTGCCCAATACCTCCCACCTGTTAGAAGTGCCATTCTCAAATGGTGATCAAAGAAACACTCAAGAGTCACTCAGCAAGGCAAAAAGAAAAGTTTTACTTCTGAAGCCACAGACCATAGTCTGATAGGCAGAACACACTGAGCAAGGAGTCAGCTCAGTTTTTACCTCTCTGCCCCTCACTCTGATAGACAAGTTTGGGTTCACAATCTTCCAGATTGGCTACCTCTTGTTTGAGGTAAGGGCAAGGTTTCCTGGATTCAGTGACATTTTTACAGCTCAGTGAGAAAGTGATTTCTCAAGGTCCCCTGCAGATAGGGGAAGGGAGCTGATATTTTACAAATCAAGGGCATCTGGCAATAAACAGTTCTTTGTCTGACTTTGCAGTGTCAACATTTCACAAAGCATATAGGCAGCAATTTGGGGAG
Organism: Castor canadensis; assembly: GCF_047511655.1. NCBI lineage: Eukaryota > Metazoa > Chordata > Mammalia > Rodentia > Castoridae > Castor > Castor canadensis. The sequence goes on along the minus strand of NC_133398.1, from coordinate 56,383,383 downwards.
GTTAGCTAGCATCTACACATTAACTCCTTTGACTGAAAAGACCTAACTTTAGTTGATTATCACAGAACCACCCCACCAAAAAAGGAATTCTATTGTAAACTTCCACAATAAATCTTAGAGAACCTTTTTCAAGTTACTTTACCTTTATTGGCCTAAAATAGTTCAACTATAAAAAAAGAGGTGCAATATCAGAAAGAAACTTTTGGAGATGTGATATGTTTATGCATAGATTGTGGTGATGATTTCACAGGTGAATACTTATCTCCAAATCCCTTAAGTTGTAAAGATTAAATATGTACAGCTTTTTGTATGTCAATTATAACTCACAATAAACTCACTTATTTTTTTAAGGCCTAATTCTTCTCTTAATGGGCTATTTTGAAGGTTGAAAATGCAATAGTGTACATGAGATCTCCATTACCATGGTTGGAACATAATAGGCACAAAATGAGTTCTAGTATCCTGTCTTTTGTCAGTCATACCAGCAGACATGTTGGATTTGAGGTCAAATAACAACAACTGGAAAAAATAAAATAAGAAATACCAATAGTCAAGAGACAGTGAAATATGTAGCCTAGTCACAGACACATATCAGGTATCCACTGTATAATAATCACTCAAGACAACAGTTGTTTAACCATGAGATCATCTAGAGAATTTTACATAAACCAACTCTTAAATAAACTTTTATTTAATTATGACTCATTACCTTAGTAGTCAAAACCCTGAAAAAATCACCAGAGAACACAGGTAAATATTTATGGGGACTAAGTGTGGAGTTAGGAAACCTAATGGCCAAGAATCATGGCTCAGATGTTGATAAGGGATCACATTCCAGATTGTTGACATTAACACATGGCTCATGACATACAGAGGATCCCATCAACCTGTAGTCAATGGAGCCCCCCCTAAAATAACAGTCTCAATCTGGCCATCTCAGGCCAAAAATTCCCTCTACCTGACATGTGGAAGGAATAGGACAACATCTCTACACTGTTGACACTAATAAAAACTGGAGGTCTTAACCTCCAGTGTATTTTGTTCCTTTCTGAATTTTTTTTTTTATCCTATCTGGAGGGTGCACTTTGGCTTTGTTTTTTGGAGTTTTTGTTTTGTTTTGTTTTACTTTGCTTTACATAAGTAAATCTGTCTCAACCCTTTTCATATCAGTCAGCAGCGCCCCCTGTGCTCAACTGCCTCTTGCCTCTGTGTTTTAATAAACTCTTGTCTTGATAAATTTGTGGATTAACCTGTAGCACCAAAAAATTCCTGACAGTGATCTTGACAAAATAAAAACAACTTTTTGTAAATGTTATCAAGATCAATATGATATTTTTAAGATAGTCTGGTTGTTATGAACTTAGAGAATTAAGTTTTAGTTTAACATCAGTACATTAAGTTTTGAATTTACAAAATCTTGAAAGTAACTGGATTTCAGTTAACTTAGTCACATATAAGCATTTATATGCTCCATCTTTTTATGACAACCTACTCTGTAACTTTATGACAACTTATTTTGTATCCTCTGGTCCCCCTTTTTTTTACCCTTTTTTTTAAAGTCTTTTTTTAACCTTTTATTTTTCCAAACCATATCCTTAATAGCTTTAATATATTTTTGTTACTTGTTGAAAATAACTCATAAACCCTTTTAACTTAGAGCTTTATATTTGTATGAAAAAAAACAGAAATAAAACAACCTTAAAATTATTTTTTGTATAAAAACAATTCATAGAAAGCCCATTTATTGATAGGCCCATATATTATAAGAGAGAATTAAATCCCAGAATTTATTTATGACAGAAAGAAACAGGGTAAGGTCATTTTTTAACTACCCAAATGTTAAGATTCTTGCTGCAGGATGTTGCTCCCTTTTCTTTTCCTTTTAATTCTTTTCTTTTCTTTTTTTTTTTTTCTGGTCTGAGACATCATGTTCACCCCTGAATGCCTGTATCCTAGTGAGATCTGTTTGAAATAAGTTTGAAAACTGGTTTTCTTAAAAGTAGTAGTAGAACAGAGTAACAGTTTTTTACACTGATTCTATAATAAGAACCATCCTCAAGATGTTTACATATTTATATGTAAAAAATGTAAGCAGTTTACAATAGAGATCTTTAAAATAAAAACCCTAGATTTATAGGACCGATTCCAAGATGGTGGCTAGAGGGAGGAAGCAGAAAGCGTGTCTCCTAAAGTAAAATCTTGGAGAGATGCTGGAGATACACCTTACAGGCAAAACCACCAAGAAGAGGCAAAACTTTGACTCCTCCACAACTCCAGCCTGCACAGAACATCTCCACTTCACACTAAACAGAGAAACCAGGAGGGCCCCCGGGCCACTGCCAGATGCCGGCACCCAGACGGCTTGGGAAGACACGGACCACGAGGTGAGCTAAGCAGTATGTGGTATTCCCACATATATCCCTGGGCCAGATCAGCATAGCCCCCTGGACAGACCGACCCCAACCCAGGGAAAAAAGAGAAACTGAGTAATAAGGAATAAGAACAATAAAGACATGTAGCAAAGAGGGTGGGCACCCTGAGCACTGAAGGGGGGAGAGGGGAATCCCTCACAGAACTGCAAATAAACAAGACAGGCCGGAGAAGGCAGGAGCGGCAGCACACAACCAGCAATAAGGAGCGGGAAAGCTTGTAAAAGTGGTGGTGGAGGTGTTCTCGTCAGTTTAGAGACCATTACTTTTGTGGAGCAGAAGCTATTAGTTTTATGAAGTCCTATTTATCTATGCTATCTCTTAGTTGCTGTGCTGCTGGGGTTCCATTGAGAAAGTTCTTACCTATACCTAGTAATTCCAGAGTATTTCCTACTCTTTCCTGTATCAACTTTCGAGTTTATGGTGTCTAGGCACTTCTGAGTAAATTAAAACCACTTTTGGGGATATACCCACAATACTGTGACACAGGTTACTCCAGAGGCTCATGCACACCCATGTTTATTGCAGCACTATTCACAATAACCAAGTTATGGAAACAGCCAAGATGCCCCACTACTGATGAATGGATCAAGAAAATGTGGTATCTATACACAATGGAATTTTATGCAGCCATGAAGAAGAACAAAATGTTATCATTCACTGGTAAATGGATGGAATTGGAGAACATCATTCTGAGTGAGGTTAGCTTGGCCCAAAAGACCAAACATCATATGTTCTGCCTCATATGTGGACATTAGATCAAGGGCAAACAAAACAAGTGGATTGAACTTTGATCACAAGATAAAAGCGAGAGCACACAAGGGAGATATGAGGATAGGTAAGACACCTAAAAAATTAGTTAGCATTTGTTGCCCTCAATGCAGAGAAACTAAAGCAGATACCTTAAAAGCAACTGAGGCCAATAGGAGAAGGGGACCAGAAACTAGAGAAAAGGTTAGATCAAGAAGAATTAGCCCAGAAGGTAACACACATGCACAGGAAATTAATGTGAGTCAACTCCCTGTATAGCTATCCTTATCTCAACTAGCAAAAACCCTTGTTCCTTCCTATTATTGCTTATACTCTCTCTTCAACAAAATTAGAGATAAGAGCAAAATAGTTTCTGCTGGGTATCAAGGGGGTAGAGGGGAGAGGGAGGAGCCGGGTGGGTGGTAAGGGAGGGGGTGGGGGCAGGGGGGAGAAATGACCCAAGCATTGTATGCACATATGAATAATAAAAAAATAAATAATTTTTTTAAAAAAAAGATAAAATACAAACCGTAGTTTTTTGTTACCTTGAATATCACATTAACCTTATAACAGCAGTTTGAGGACCATGCATTTTCATTATGCATAGTAAGCAGTTTCATCAATACATGTCCCTATATATATATATAATGTACTTTGATCAAATTCATCCCTTGTATTACTTTTCTTGCCCTCTTCCTCTGTGCTCCTTTTTCCCTCCCCCCTCTACCTCCCTAGAATTACCACTTTTACTTTCATGACTTTGTTTTTTGTTTATTTGTTTGTTTGTTTTGTTTTATTTTCCCTAGCTTTCACAAATGAGAGAAAGCATACAATACTATTTGTCTTTGTGGGACTGGCTTATTTCACTTAATATGATAATCTCCATTTCCATTCATTTTTTAGCAAATGACATAATTTGATTCTTCTTAAGGGCTGAGTAAAACTCTATTGTGTATAAACACATTTTCTTTATTCACTTATCCATTGATGAGCACCCAAACTGATTCCATAATTTGGCTATCATGAATAACCTATGATAGACAAAGATATACAAGTATATCTAGAGTAAGCTGATTGCTGGGATCGCTGAAGTCCTTGACCCAAAAGGACTCAGGAAAGGAATGAACAGATGAGACACATGAAATCACTTACAACACACATGACCAGATTGCTGGTGACCAACTGGCAAATTTTTATTTTTCTCAGCAAGCTTTATACAAAAGAGGAAGAGACTTAAACATCAAAAATACTCTGACCTAGTTACAACCTTTTTGGTTTTGCCACCCTGCATTCTTACTGCCAGTGTCTTTGACTAAGTATAAACTTCTTTTCAGTCAAGAGAAACCATTTAGCATTCTTTCCCACTATGATAGAAACATGGTGCACCTGCAGATTCTGACCTTGTTGGAATGCTGCTAAGCCACAGTGACCTTGTCAGACTGTGGTTTTTGGTTTTTTTTTTTTTTTTTTTTTTCATTTTTCTTTTATTATTCATATGTGCATACAAGGCTTGGTTTATTTCTCCCCCCTGCCCCCACCCCCTCCCTTACCACCCACTCCACCCCCTCCCGCTCCCCCCCTCAATACCCAGCAGAAACTATTTTGCCCTTATCTCTAATTTTGTTGTAGAGAGAGTATAAGCAATAATAGGAAGGTACAAGGGGTTTTGCTGGTTGAGGTAAGGATAGCTATACAGGGCATTGACTCACATTGATTTCCTGTGTATGGGTGTTACCTTCTAGGTTAATTCTTTTTGATCTAACCTTTTCTCTAGTACCTGTTCCCCTTTTCCTATTGGCCTCAGTTGCTTTAAGGTATCTGCTTTAGTTTCTCTGCATTAAGGGCAACAAATGCTAGCTAGTTTTTTAGGTGTCTTACCTATCCTCACCCCTCCCTTGTGTGCTCTCGCTTTTATCATGTGCTCATAGTCCAATCCCCTTGTTGTGTTTGCCCTTGATCTAATGTCCACATATGAGGGAGAACATACGATTTTTGGTCTTTTGGGCCAGGCTAACCTCACTCAGAATGATGTTCTCCAGTTCCATCCATTTACCAGCGAATGATAACATTTCGTTCTTCTTCATGGCTGCATAAAATTCCATTGTGTATAGATACCACATTTTCTTAATCCATTCGTCAGTGCTGGGACATCTTGGCTGTTTCCATAACTTGGCTATTGTGAATAGTGCCGCAATAAACATGGATGTGCAGGTGCCTCTGGAGTAACAGTCTTTTGGGTATATCCCCAAGAGTGGTATTGCTGGATCAAATGGTAGATCGATGTCCAGCTTTTTAAGTAGCCTCCAAATTTGTTTCCAGAGTGGTTGTACTAGTCTACATTCCCACCAACAGTGTAAGAGGGTTCCTTTTTCCCCGCATCCTCGCCAACACCTGTTGTTGGTGGTGTTGCTGATGATGGCTATTCTAACAGGGGTGAGGTGGAATCTTAGTGTGGTTTTAATTTGCATTTCCTTTATTGCTAGAGATGGTGAGCATTTTTTCATGTGTTTTCTGGCCATTTGAATTTCTTCTTTTGAGAAAGTTCTGTTTAGTTCACCTGCCCATTTCTTTATTGGTTCATTAGTTTTGGGAGAATTTAGTTTTTTAAGTTCCCTGTATATTCTGGTTATCAGTCCTTTGTCTGATGTATAGTTGGCAAATATTTTCTCCCACTCTGTGGGTGTTCTCTTCAGTTTAGAGACCATTTCTTTTGATGAACAGAGCTTTTTAGTTTTATGAGGTCCCATTTATCTATGCTATCTCTTCGTTGCTGTGCTGCTGGGGTTTCATTGAGAAACTTCTTACCTATACCTACTAACTCCAGAGTATTTCCTACTCTTTCTTGTATCAACTTAAGAGTTTGGGGTCTGATATTAAGATCCTTGATCCATTTTGAGTTAATCTTGGTATAGGGTGATATACATGGATCTAGTTTCAGTTTTTTGCAGACTGCTAACCAGTTTTCCCAGCAGTTTTTGTTGAAGAGGCTGCTATTTCTCCATCGTATATTTTTAGCTCCTTTGTCAAAGATAAGTTGCTTATAGTTGTGTGGCTTCATATCTGGATCCTCTATTCTGTTCCACTGGTCTTCATGTCTGTTTTTGTGCCAGTACCATGCTGTTTTTATTATTATTGCTTTGTAATATAGTTTGAAGTCAGGTATTGTAATACCTCCTGCATTGTTCTTTTGACTGAGTATTGCCTTGGCTATTCGTGGCCTCTTGTGTTTCCATATAAATTTAACAGTAGATTTTTCAATCTCTTTGATGAATGTCATTGGAATTTTGATGGGAATTGCATTAAACATGTAGATTACTTTTGGAAGTATCGACATTTTTACTATGTTGATTCTACCAATCCATGAGCATGGGAGATCTCTCCACTTTCTATAGTCTTCCTCAATCTCTTTCTTCAGAAGTGTATAGTTTTCCTTGTAGAGGTCTTTCACATCTTTTGTTAGGTTTACACCTAGGTATTTGATTTTTTTTGAGGCTATTGTAAATGGAATTGTTTTCATACATTCTTTTTCCGTTTGCTCATTGTTAGTGTATAGAAATGCTAATGATTTTTCTATGTTGATTTTATATCCAGCTACCTTGCTATAGCTATTGATGATGTCTAGAAGCTTCTGAGTAGAGTTTTTTGGGTCTTTAAGGTATAGGATCATGTCGTCTGCAAATAGGGATATTTTGACAGTTTCTTTACCTATTTGTATTCCTTTTATTCCTTCTTCTTGCCTAATTGCTCTGGCTAGGAATTCCAGTACTATGTTGAATAGGAGTGGAGATAGTGGGCATCCTTTTCTGGTTCCTGATTTTAGAGGGAATGGTTTTAATTTTTCTCCGTTAAGTATAATGCTGGCTGTAGGTTTGTCATATATAGCTTTTATAATGTTAAGGAACTTTCCTTCTATTCCTAGTTTTCTTTGAGCTTTTATCATGAAATGATGTTGGATCTTATCAAAGGCTTTTTCTGCATCTATTGAGATGATCAAGTGGTTTTTGTCTTTGCTTCTGTTAATGTGGTTTATTACGTTTATTGATTTTTGTATGTTGAACCACCCATGCATCCCTGGAATGAAGCCTACTTGGTCGTGGTGAATAATCTTTTTGATGTGTTGCTGAATTCGGTTTGCCATTATTTTGTTGAGGATCTTTGCATCAATGTTCATTAAGGAGATTGACCTATAGTTCTCCTTTTTGGAGGTGTCTTTGCCTGGTTTTGGGATAAGTGTAATACTGGATTCATAAAATGTGTTTGGCAGTTTTCCTTCCCTTTCTATTTCGTGGAACAGTTTAAGGAAGGTTGGTATCAGTTCTTCTTTCAAGGTCTGATAGAATTCAGCAGAGAATCCATTAGGTCCTGGCCTTTTCTTTTTGGGGAGACTCTTGATTGCTGCTTCAATTTCATTTTGTGTTATAAGTCTATTCAGGTGATTAATTTCCTCTTGGTTCAGTTTTGGATGATCATATGTATCTAGAAATCTGTCCATTTCTTTTAGATTTTCAAATTTATTTGAATATAGGTTCTCAAAGTAGTCTCTGATGATTTCCTGGACTTCCATGGTGTTTGTTGTTATCTCCCCTTTTGCATTCCTAATTCTACTAATTTGGGTTTTTTCTCTCCTCATTTTAGTCAGGTTTGCCAGGGGTGTATCGATCTTGTTTATTTTTTCAAAGAACCAACTTTTTGTTTCATTAATTCTTTGTATGGTTTTTTTGGTTTCTATTTCGTTGATTTCAGCTCTTATTTTTATGATTTCTCTCCTTCTATTTGTTTTGGGATTTGCTTGTTCTTTTTTTTCTAGGAGTTTGAGATGTATCATTAGGTCATTGATTTAGAATCTTTCAATCTTTTTAATATATGCACTCATGGCTATAAACTTTCCTCTCAAGACTGCCTTAGCTGTGTCCCATAGGTTCCGGTAGGTTGTGTTTTCATTTTCATTGACTTCCAGGAACTTTTTAATTTCCTCTTTTATTGCATCGATGATCCATTCTTCATTAAGTAATGAGTTATTTAGTTTCCAGCTGTTTGCATGTTTTTTGTCTTTACTTTTGTTGTTGAGTTCTACTTTTACTGCATTGTGGTCAGATAGTATGCACGGTATAATTTCTGTTTTCTTATATTTGCTGAGGTTTGCTTTGTGCCCTAGGATATGATCTATTTTGGAGAAGGTTCCATGGGCTGCTGAGAAGAATGTATATTGTGTAGAGGTTGGATGAAATGTTCTGTAGACATCTACTAGGTCCATTTGATCTATTGCATATTTTAGATCTTGGATTTCTTTATTGAGTTTTTGTTTGGATGACCTACCTATTGATGATAATGGAGTGTTAAAGTCTCCCACAACCACTGTGTTGGCGTTTATATATGCTTTTAGGTCTTTCAGGGTATGTTTGATGAAATTGGGTGCGTTGACATTGGGTGCATACAGATTAATGATTATTATTTCCTTTTGGTCTATTTCCCCTTTTATTAGTATGGAATGTCCTTCTTTATCTCGTTTGATCAATGTAGGTTTGAAGTCTACTTTGTCAGAGATAAGTATTGCTACTCCTGCTTGTTTTCGGGGGCCATTGGCTTGGTAAATCTTCTTCCAGCCTTTCATCCTAAGCATATGCTTATTTCTGTCGGTGAGATGAGTCTCCTGTAAGCAACAAATTGTTGGATCTTCTTTTTTAATCCATTTTGTCAAACGGTGTCTTTTGATGGGTGAATTAAGTCCATTAACATTAAGTGTTAGTACTGATAGGTATGTGGTGATTCCTGCCATTTAGTTATCTTAGTTGTTTGAAGGTTTGATTGTGTGTACCTAACTTGATGTTACTCTCTACTGTCTTGCTTTTTCTTATCCTGTGGTTTGGTGCTGCCTGCCTTTTCATGGTTAAGTTGGGTGTCACTTTCTGTGTGCAGGATCCCTTGCAGAATCTTTTGTAATGGTGGCTTTGTGGTCACATATTGTTTTAGTTTCTGCTTATCATGGAAGACTTTTATTGTTCCATCTATTTTGAATGATAGCTTTGCTGGGTAGAGTATCCTGGGGTTGAAGTTATTTTCATTCAGTGCCCGGAAGATCTCACCCCACGCTCTTCTTGCTTTTAATGTTTCTGTTGAGAAGTCTGCTGTGATTTTGATGGGTTTACCTTTGTATGTTACTTGTTTTTTCTCTCTTGCAGCCTTCAATATTCTTTCCTTAGTTTCTGAACTTGTTGTTTTAATGATGATATGTCGTGGAGTAGTTCTATTTTGATCTGGTCTGTTTGGTGTCCTGGAGGCCTCTTGCATTTGTATGGGAATATCTTTCTCTAGATTTGGGAAATTTTTCGTTATTATTTTGTTGAATATATTACGCATTCCCTTCGCTTGCACCTCTTCTCCTTCTTCGATGCCCATGATTCTCAAGTTTGGTCTTTTGATGGAGTCGGTGAGTTCTTGCATTTTCTTTTCACAGGTCTTGAGTTGTTTAATTAGTAGTTCTTCAGTTTTTCCTTTAATTACCATTTCATCTTCAAGTTCTGAGATTCTGTCTTCTGTTTGTTCTATTCTGCTGGATTGGCCTTCCGTTTTGTTTTGCAGTTCTGTTTCGTTCTTTTTTCTGAGGTTTTCCATATCCTGGCTGTTTTCTTCTTTATTGTTGTCTATTTTTGTCCTGAGTTCATTTATCCATTTATTCATTGTGTTCTCTCTTTCACTTTGGTGTTTATACAGTGCTTCTATGGTTTCCTTTATTTCTTCTTTTGCTTTTTCAAATTCTCTATTTTTATTGTCTTGGAATTTCTTGAGTGTCTCCTGTACATTTTGGTTGACCCTATCCAGTATCATCTCTATAAAATTCTCATTGAGTACTTGTAGTATGTCTTCTTTTAAATTATTCTTGTAGGCTTTATTGGGTTCTTTGGCATAGTTTATCTTCATTTTGTTGGAGTCTGGCTCTGAGTTTCTGTTCTCTTCGTTCCCCTCTGGTTCCTGTACTAATTTTTTGCTGTGGGGAAACTGGTTTCCTTGTTTTTTCTGTCTTCCTGTCATTGTCCTTGGTGTTGTTACTGTCCCTGTACTGTGTGTAATTAAGTATTTTCTAGCTTGTAATAATAACAATGGTAATATTGAGAATGGAAGAGTGAGCTGAGATGGAAAGCAAGAAGTTAAAGAAAAGGGGAAAACAAATATACAGACAAGAGGGAGAAAGCAGAACAAGGTATCAGACAAGAGAGTTTCAAAGGTATAAACAGGGAGTGTTAGTGTACTAATCGACAGTAAGCTGAACAGACAATAGAGTGACAGAGAGAGGATTGAAAATCAAAGATAAAAAAAATAAAAAATAAGTATATGAAAGTAATATCTATTTATAAAAATGAATTAAAATAAAATGGAAAATAGAAAATTAAAAAAAACAAAAAACCAAAAAACTTCCAAGTTTATATGCAATGCAATTTCAGTCTTAATAATTTGGATGTCCGTCTCAATCTCCAGTCCTGGAGTTGGTGCCTCAGATGTTGTTCTGTAGTTGTCTCATCAAAGGGGATGCATAAAGTAGAACAAAACTACCCTCACACACACACAGAAGAAAAAAAAAAAGCCCCACCAAGTGTCCCCAGTTCAAATGCAATACAGTTTCAGTAAGTTTTTCGGCTTGCAGGTGTAATTCGGTTGTTCTCTCATCAAAGGTAGGGAGAAAAAGAAAAAAAAGCGTCTGGAGGCAGTTCTGAGAGTGGTATCTGCAACTGTGGCTTGCCTGCCTGCTGCTCTCAGCCTGTAGCTGGAGGCGTTATTTATGCAGATCTCTGGGGTGAGCTAGCACTCATCTGGTCCCACAGGCTTTGTTTGCTCAGAGTTCTCCTGTGCCGGGGAGGGGGGCCTCTGCTACAGGCTTTTCCCTTTCCAAGCACTGGGAAAGGCGACACTGCCCCGCGTTGTCAGGCCTGCATGTTTATTTACAGTTCACGTGGGAAGTGTGTCTTCCCTCCTCTCACAAGCGTCCCCGCTCCTGGTTGCTGGCGCGCCCCGCTCCCGCCAGAGCCTCTCCGGCCCGCCCGGCTCGTTTATTTACACTTCCGGGGAGGATTCCCTTCCCCCAATCTTCAGCGCTCAGGGCGCCCCACCCTCTTTCCAGCGTGTCTTAACTGTTCTTATTGCTTAGTACTCAGTTTCTCTTTTTTTCCCGGGTGGAGGTCAGTCTGTCCAGGGAGCTATGCTGCTCTGGCCCAGGCTTGTCTGTGGGGGAACTGCGGTACCGCGAAGCTCACCTGGTCCGCGTCTTCCCAAGCCGTATGGGCACCGGCCACTGGCGGCCCGGGGGCCTCCTCGGTTCTCCATTTAACGTGAAGTGGAGATTCTCTGCGCCGGCTGGAGGTGTGGAGGAGTCAAAGTTATGCCTTTTCTCGGTGATTATGCCTGCAAAGTGTGTCTCCAGCGTCTCTCCAAGATTTCACTATAGGAGGGTCACTTTCTGCTTCCTACCTCTAGCCGCCATCTTGGAATCTCTCCCAGACTGTGGTTTTTGGTTCCCAACAGCTGATCTTGATTCTTTTGGGTATATACCCAAAAGTAGTATTGTTATAGGCTCCTTTAGTCTCTGATCAGAAGATTTCCAAATTCTTTGTGTACTGCATGAAAGCATGCATGAAGAACATGTGGTTGTGGTAAGGAAAGTAGTAGTTATATATATATATATATATATATATATATATATATATATATATATATATATATATATTTAAAATTTAGTAATAGTTTATTAAAGAGAAGGGAAAGGCATTACAAAAAAATAATGGTGGCCTCACCTGGTCAGGTGGGATGGAGCAGGAAGTAGAAGGAGGGCTCTCTGTTTAAAGGTGTTTTACACCTGTGCATAGGGAAAGATTTGGGCAGTTCCAATGGGATGGGCCAGGGTGATTGACAGTTACTTTGTGCATGCACTTAATTTAGCTCTTAGGTATTTTAATCACATGCATGGGGTGTGATCAATATTCATGTTTTAGCTGAGAGATAATGGAGAGCAGAGTCAGCCCAAGGCTTCTTGCCTTACAATTTACAACAGTAAAGGATACCATTGGGCTGAGATAAGGAGTTTAGCATGTGCCAAGAATAAGTTATGTGGGTTTGGGGAGTCCCATGGCATCTTTTCCTATTTTTAGCCTGCCTTAGTATGACTGGATCATAAAATTCTTTTTTATTTTTTAGGAACCTCCAAACTTATTTCCATGGTGGCTAGACTAATTTGCTTTCCCCCTGCCCACACCCCCAATCCTTACCAGCATTTTTGTCCATTGTTTTCTTCATGATAGCCATTCTAGCTGGAGTGAGGTGGAATCTCAATGTAGTGTTGATTTTCATTTCCTTTATGGCTAAAGATGAACATTTTTTCATGTATTTATTGGCTATTTCTACTTCTTCATTTTAAGTGTCTTTTAGTTCATTTGCCTATTTATTGATTGGGTTATTTGTTATTTTGGTATTTAACTTTTGAATTCTTTATATATTCTGAATATTAATTCCCTGTCAGATGAATGCCTGACAAAAATTTTGGATATGATGAAAGTCAACAGATCAAGGAAACAGTTAAAAGATAGTTACTTAGAGTTACTAAGATGAGAGGGCATGCCATGCCAGGTCCTGCAGGGGTCATACAGGTAAGTACCAGTGTGAGGGGAGCAAATGGCAGAAGTGACTTTATCTTAAGTAAGGGAGACAGGGAGATCAAAATGTCGCCATAAAGTGTAAATGGCAGAGTTAACTGGGAAAGAAATATGCTTTCATCAGGTTGAGAGCTGGGGGCTTCCAGGGAAAAAAGATAGGGTTAGGCTTTAAAGATGGAATGTTTGTTAAAACTTTAGGTTTGTTTGGCACTTGGGATGTTCTCCTGGATATGGAGTTATTGTCTTGTTATATGAGAGAGAAATTACCTATGTAAACTATTTGTTATTTCCTATGTAAACTATGTCCTGTTCTAATTGATAAAGTCTGATTAAAATTCCTAACTTCTGCTCTATCCAGCCATTGTCTTGCTAAGTGCATTCTCAGATACAGATTTTTTTTTTTTTGTGGTACTGGGGTTTGAACTCAGGGCCTACACCTTGAGCCGTTCCACTAGTCCTTTTTGTGAAGGTTTTTTTTCAAGATAGGGCTCATGAACTATTTGCCCAGGTTGGTTTCAAACTGTGATCCTTCTGATCTCTGCCTCCTGAGTAGCTAGGATTACAGGTGTGAGCCATTGGTGCCCAGCTTAGATTACTTTTAGGTAAATAGTGGATCAAACTTTAAGTAGCTAACCTTATGGCCCAGGACATCGAGGAAAGAAAGAGCATGCCAAGACCCTAAAAAAAAAAAGCCTGGATGCCTAACTATTAGAGAACCATATCTAGGGACTTGCAAGGTCTGCCCCAAAAACATATCAAAAAAACTAGATAAAAGCCTCTATACACACAGCTGCCATGGCTTACCTCTTTTAATAAGTCCCACCCATCAGGGTGCTTTGCTTTGTACTTGCTTAACTCTTAACTCCTGATTCAGTGTCTTCAACTTCACAAGGACACAAACTCAGAATCAATAATCCTTTTTCACAAGCATTGGTCGGGAGGTAGGGGAAAACATGACCAAATGTGAAACCAAGTTTTGGACCAAAGGCCCAAACTTCTAAGATTCCATACGCTAGGTCCAGCTACCTGTTCCTAAGCACCAAATAAAGAGGCATAGTTATTAAGTCTGGTTCAGTCTGTGATAAGATAACTTCCAAATTCTTCAACCCACATGGAAGAATCCATGGCAGAACATGTGTGTGTAAAGGGAGTTTATTAAAAATTAGGAAAGGGAAATACAACATGGAGCATGGTGGGTGCAGGTGGAATCTGAAGACAGAGCGAGCATTTCTTCTCCAGGTGCTTTTAAAATTTACGCTAATCTAGGGGAAGAGAGGAACAAGGTGACTCCAGTCCAATAATCAATGAGTGGGGAGGGGCGGGAGGTTGGTTCTCAGCCAGGTGAGGGTGGTCCCTGAGTCAAGGCATGGTTAATGAGATGTAATATTTTTTATGAGTCCTGAACTTTCCCTAATTTTAGCCTGCCTTAAATTCCCCTGAGCGACAAGATCCTGAAAAAATATTTTTGACGTTGCTGAGGGACTGAAGTTCTCTTTTCTTCTGAATCTGCTTGGAGCCGACAAGGGGCAGCAGACCCTATCTACAGGGGAAATTCCTACTTCTTTCCCTTGGGGCTTGTTTGGACAAAATGTGTCTGAATTATTATTGTCCAGTACAAATAAGGTCACTTATGGAAATCTGGGTTGCTCATGGAGCTCTCATTTGTACGTAAATATCAATAACCCTGTTGCCACATGATTTGGATCGTAAAGGAAGAGATAAATCTGATTTAGAAGGCATGACCTGAATGTGAACATTGGTAGATGCATCAGAAGAGCCCCCTGCCAGGTGTGGCAGGAAGGATAAAGAATCTAACTTTTCATTTTGAAAAGTAACTGAGAGTCTTAGTTACTTTTCCTATAGGTGTTTATACCTAGAGCTATTTTTAGCCCTTAGATGGCCCTCTATTTGGACTGCCATTGTAGTGGGCATATAAGGACTGATTGGGGAAATACCTACATTAGGGGCCAAGTTTACCAGGGGGCAGGTGCCAGTTCAATTAGAGAGTAAATATTAATGAGTCAGTTCTGTACAGAAAAAGACTTTTAGTGTCCCTATGTAGAAATTAGTTGCCTTTGAAAGTTATATTGCCTTTGTATAAACAGAAGGCCTTGGCCAAAGACATGAGTTTGCCTCTTGCCAGAAGCCCAGGAGGCTTAACTATTAGAGCACATGCATAATAGCTCTTTTTAAAAATCTCTTGGCTTTGGTTACTTTTAGAGGTCTGGCATAACTGACTTCATTTAGATCTGGAGAAGTCCCCCAATTTGTGCAGTCCTTTTGAATTGTCTCAGGTGGCTGAATGCCACTTGTTCTTCTAAGAAGTTGGTGGACACCAACTGCTTGGAGTTCACATCCTCTTAAATTGTTCCTCTGAACAGTCATCTCTGACAATTCTGTAAGGAAAAACAAGTGCAATAGTCCAGTCAAGAGGCAATGGAAAGTCTAGAAATGAGAAAAGGATCAATGAGAGAAGTAGAGAGGAAAAAGAAATATGAGAGCACAGGAAGGATGGAGTTAGCTGTACATGAGGCAGGATAGATAGATGACACAGGGAAATTATATTATTTTAATAAATATCTAGCTGGGTGCTGGCAGCTTATGTCTGTAATCCTAGCTACTCAGGAGGCAGAGATCAGGAGGATAATGGTTTAAAGCCAGCCCAGGCAAATAGTTTGAGAGACCTTATCTAGAAAAAAATCTACCACAAAAAAAAAAGGGCTGGTGGAGGGGCTCATGGTGTAGGCCCTGAGTTTAAGCCTCAGCACAGTAAAAATAAATAAATAAATAAAGTATCGGACAAGGAAGTAAAAACTGAAAAGCCAGAGCTATTAGCCCCTCTCCCCTTCCCCTTCCTTTTAGATTTTAAAGGAGACTAAAGGAGTTACCTTTATCTGCCTTCCTCTTTGAGATCTTAACAAACTGCAAGGCTCCTTGAATAGGCAGAGGGAAAGGATCCTGAGAAAAGGAAGTCCTAAAACTCACCCACTCTCCCTGTGTTTTTGGTGGGTCTAGAAAACATTTCCATATTTTACATAATAAACAGTACCCATCTTGGTGCTCAGAACCATTATCTAATGATTAGGACTACCAGACTTTCCCCATCCCAGGAAAGTACAAGACCACAGACACTGAGGCACAATTTTGAGTCTTTGCTCCCATTTCCTGCATAGGGATCAGGAAATGTCTCACTCTCTCTACCTGCCCCCTTCTCCCTACTTTATTCTGTTATACTAAAATAAATCCTTGCTAAAATTTCTACCTTGTGAGACTCATCATTGCGAGACACCTTAAAATGCTGCTCACATTTGTGGATCTCAAGGACCTATGATTTTGCATGGGAAGTGGGAAGCTGTGGAAGCCTCCTCATTCTCCTTGGTAACAGAAAATTGGCAAGCCAGCAGGAGTTGAATCTCACAAGGTATGGAAAGTTCCAAAGCTAATTTTTTGGAACTTTTCTCTTTAAATCACTCTCATCCATGGTGGAGGTTCCTTTCAGTTCTTCTACTCCATACCCTGCTCCTGTCTTCTCTCCCAGACTGGACACCCAGATGAGGATGACAGAGGCAAAGATGGATGAGGAGAGAGGGAAGGGAGCAAAGTCCTGCTCATGTCAAGTTGTGTTGTGGCACAAGCCAGTTTTCTCAGCCTCTTGATTGAAAATATAAAATCAGTTGAAAATCTAAATGTGATGTGGCTGAGGATTAGAGCTGCTTCTCTATTCCAGCTGCATGGATTTTTTTCACCTAATGCAAAGCCTCTAAATCTGCCAAGTTCTTTCCTTTAAGTCTTGCTTTCAGATGGGCTATTTTTTACCATTTCAGATACATCAAGACTAGAGGAGGGAACGTGTCATGTCCAGGTCACTGTGGGTAGTAACCCTGGGATGAATAATCCCCTCTCCTGACCAAGGAATCATGTGCTCAGCCTTATATGTAGAGGCTGGAGTGACATAAGAGGGAATTTTAATTTACCTGTCCAAGTTTTTCTATATCTCCTACAAATGTCCCATTTATTTAAAATTGGGACTTCACTATGCTGGGTTCCGGTTATTAGGCAAAATGATATCTCCCTTCTTGGTTTCTGCTATGGGTTCAACAAAGCATTTGGGTTTCTATGATTATGAGAAATCCCTTCTCTGAAATTAACTCTTGAGAGACTAATTCATCCTACCATTTCTATGCTCAGCAAGATAGCCAGATACCCTAGTTTCAATGGAGATATAATCCTTTTCACTGCAATAGTCTGCTCCTTTCCCTGCCTCACATGCAGGCTCCTCAAAACAATTGCTAAAAAGATTAGTTTTTTATATAAATTAAGAGGGTAGACTCCTGTATCCTGTATCCTTTGTCCAGAGGAAGACATTGGATGCCAGCTCTGTACCCAAAACTAGGCTCCCTAAATTTACTTTAAAAGGTTTGGCTAATAAAAAAGTTGTTGTAGACCAAAGTAAACTATTACACATTATCTAAAAGGCACACTCTATTGGTAAATCTAGCCTTTGTAATATCCAAAGAGGCCATTATAAGTTAAGATTCTGCTCCTCCTTGATCCTAGCCATGTATCTAAATGTGCCTGGCAACTGGATTCCCTAGCTGGCAGGAAAATTAAGGAGCCAGCAGTGAGGCCTGGGGAGGGCAATGATTAGAGTGTGGCGCCTCCATGAAGAATCATTGCAGTTTTATTAATTCTACTCATTAACATGTAAGGAGACAACATCCACCCTTATGGGTGTAAATTAATCATTCCAAATAAGAGAACATAGGTTTGGGAGAGAGATACTTCCCCAATCCCCTGGTGAATGAAGCAGCTATGCATATAAGTGAAAGACCATTTTGTAGTACTGCAGTACTTTTCTCTCTCTCTCTCTCTCTCTCTCTCTCTCTCTCTCTCTCTCTCTTTCTCTCTCTCTCTCTCTCTCTCTCTCCTTCCCTCCCTCCTTTCCTTCCTTCATTTTTCTTGGTGGTACTAGGGTTTGAGTCAGGGCCTGGTGGTTCCTAGATAAGCACAGTACTTGAGTCATGCCTCCAGCCCTTTTTTGCTAATTATTTTTTAACAAGGGTCTCATGTTGTTTTCATGGACTTTAGTCCTCCTCTTCTCATAGCTGGGATTAAAGACATGAACCACCAGACCTAGATCATTTATTTAGTTGAGAGGGGGGTCTCACTAACTTTTTACTTGGGGTAGCCTCTAACAATGGTCCTTCCTATCTGCCCCTCCCAAGTAGATGGGATTACAGGCATAAGCCACCAAGTCTGGCCCTGTAAGATCTTGCTCTAGCAACATAAACAGACTAAGACATGAACAAGCCTCAGATCCAAATTGTTAGTGGCAATCCCAATGTCCATGATCTTTTCTGTGTGTCCTAGAGAAGGCATTCTAGATCCAAAGAAAGGCTCCACACAAGCCCAACTGAAGCAGCTTCTGCTACAGTCATCTCCCTTTGGCATTTCTACAGAAGAGGTGGAGGCAGATGCTACATCCACCATCCCCTTAGGTGGTATGCAGTTTAAGGAAAATAAGAATTAGCCAGCCCTTCCCCATAGAAAGATTGATGTGAAAGCAAATCCTGATTTTCAACTTGATTGGATTGAGAAACATCTAGAGGATCAGTACAGGCTCTTCTGGATGTGTCTGCAGTGGTGTTTTCAGAGGGGATTGACTTCTTAACCAGAAACTGAAGGGGGAGACTTGTCCTGAATGTGGGTGGCACTATGAAATAGGGTAGGAATTCAGATGGAATAAAAGGGGAAAAAAAAAGACAAAGTGAGAGGTGGGTTGCAGGAGGTCCCAATAGGTGATAACTAGCCAGGAAGACACTTCTCCTTCTCAGGAAACATCTGTTTGCACCAGAGAGACATCTCCATCGTCAGGCAATAAAAAAAAAAAGGCTAAGGCTATAAAAACCCAATTTCCAACCTGACCCGTGGGACCACCAGTTTCTGAGTCCCACTGCATGCCCCATGCAGCCTTTCTTTTCTCTTCTCTACAAATAAAATTGTTCTGACCTCTGTTGCTGTAGTCCACCTCTGCTTTCCATCTCAGAGCAAACCAAGAACCCCAACATCTGAAAATTCCTGCATGTCATCTGCACATCATCTGGTGACCTACAAAGTGACACTTCTTTACCTGAGGGTGGTACAGTTTGTGCCAAACTGGAGGGGACTGCCTAGGAAGTGGCTGTGATCATCCAGCACACTGATGGAGTCTGTCCTCCATGTGAGGCCCCCAACATGGCTTAGGGCTTACCTATGGTGGATCTCTCAGGCCACCTTTCTCTCTCTCTCTCTCTCTCTCTCTCTCTCTCTCTCTCTCTCTCTCTCTCTCAGAAGGATTTCTCCCTCTGGAACCTGGGGAAGAAACTCCAAGCCCCTACAGCTGTTAAGGCAGGCAAACTTAGAAATCTGGAGCTGGCAGAGGGCTTATACCAGACTGCCAATGCCACATGGGTGGAGCTAAAACCTCAGTGCACCAAAGCTTTTTTCCTCTCAACTCTTGGCTCCCTCCCTCCTTAAACTCTCTCCCTTTCAGATCTGACCCACTAAGGAGGAGGTCCAAAAACAGTTGGTGGAAAGGAAAGTTTCTCTTCAAGCTATAAGGGCACTCTAGCCAGGGCAACTCCCCAGTGAGACCCAAAGGCTGAAGATGCAACTTCCTGACCTGCGCTAAGGCTCCAAAGGTGGCTAAGTGTCGGAACACCTCCAGCCATGTCCATGTCCAACAGACAATCGATCTCTACACTTTCTTCACAGTTCCCATGGCCTGAGAGTGGAGGTCACCCCTCACTTTCAATATTCCAGTACTGCCTCTGGCAGGATTGACCTGGACAGCAGTGATGACTAATAATCCCTCATGCACTGAAACTGGAAACTCTTTTCCCCTAATCCTCAGCTTCTCCTTCTCTTTCCTAGTGGATCAGGATGAGTGGCCTCCCCCTTTGTCCTAGACAGCAGTGGACTTCCTTCTTCAGCCAAGTCTGGGAGAGAGCCCTATATCCCCCATTCAAAACCTTAGACTATGTCCTCAAGAGCTCATGTGTCTCTTCTACATCCCCATTTCAGTTGAATACACCAAAACGTGCTACTGTCTAACTTGGGCTTAACTGTTTTTGGTAGGCATCCGGTCGATCTGGCTAAGCAGGTTACTGTAGTTTGCCCTCAGGGGAGAAAAGAGTTAAGGGTATAGAGACCTCAACAGTCTTCTCCGTTTTTGTCCCTTACCACAACTTAAAAAAAAAAAAAAAGCCTTCAGACACTCCCTCTCTTTTCATAGACAATATGTGTCTCACAGGATATATAGGGGGATGAAAGTCCAACTCATCAAGAGTCCCTGTCCATGTCTCCACAGGGGTCCTCCCTCTGGTCTTGCCAGCCCTCTTGGTTACTTTAGAGCCCCTCACTGATAGAGTTGTTTTTAAATTACAAGCCTTCAGCTGGTAGAGGAGAACCAGGTACCTGGGTCACAAGGCAAACAGGCAAAATAAGATAAACAGGCAAAAAAATTGATCAGGGTCACCCTGGCCAGGTGTCTGCAAGTGGATGTACCTAAATATCTTCCCCAGGACCTTAGCCACAGGTGGCAGTGGTGGAACAGCACAGGAGAGAGGGATGCCCTCTCCCACAAAGAGGATTTCCTCGCTCGGGGATGCCTAGGTAAAAGGAGAAAACCCCTGTTAAGATGATCAATTTTCCCTTGCTTCCCTTTTTAAATGGGGAATCAAGCTTCCAGGATCCTGGAAGGATCCCTTCTTGCCTGCTTACTAAAACATTGGAAAAAACTTGATCCAGAAAATCTTCAACAAAAGTGAAAATTTCTAACCTGACCCACAGGACTACCAGTTTCTGAGTCCCATTGCATGCCCTCATGCAGCCTTTCTTTTCTCTTCTCTAAAAATAAAATTGTTCTGACCTCTGCTGCTGGAGTCTACCTCTGCTTTCAATTTCAGAGCAAACCAAGAACCTCAACATCTAAAAATTCCTGCATGTCATCTGTGTATCATCTGGTAGCCTACAAAGTGACACTTCTTTTCCTGAATTTGTTATAGGTTGTGCCAAACTGCACCCAGGACTAACCACAAAATCCTCTGGGAGATGGCCAGAAGGAGGGAGCATTAATTATAATACCATTCTTCAATTAGATATGTTCTGTAAAAAGGAGGGAAAGTGTACTAAAGTCCTGTATATTCAACTTTTCTTTTTCCTAGCAGACCACCCAAAATAGCTGAACAAATGAAGGCTAGATACCCAGACCATGGTGACCCTTTACAGAAAGCCCCCAAACTCCCTTGAGGAACCAAAACCCAAAAAACCATCTAATGCCCAAGGGCCCCCAACAATGTCAAAGGGGGCCTTCCCTGTGACAGAAATCAAATCTCCAGGGCAGGCACAGGAGATATATCCCACCCTGAGGAGATTGGTTGTTGCCCCATCAGCTGTCCCTCTACCCCTTTACCCAGCTACCCTCACACCCTCAAGATTCCATAGGATGCTCCCCCCTCCAGTTAAGTTCTGGAGGGGACAGGGCTCACATTCCTTTTAGATTAAGTAAACTTAAAAAATGAAAAAAGATTTAGGAAATTACACAGAAAACCCAGATCGGTACAGCCAGACATTCAGAGAAGTCAGACAAAACTTTAAACTGATGTAATGCTATTTGTTATCTCAGACTCTCACTTCCCTGGAAAAACAGTGAGTATTCATTCAGGCAGCCACAGCTGAGGACAATTATCACTGAGCTAAAGGTGGCCCTACAGGCCTATCTCAAACTGGGCCCTTAGCGGAGGAGGGGAAGGGGGAAGAAAGACAGAGATACTGGATACCTAAAAGGGAATCCCAATTCCCAATTCCCACAGGAGATCAGTCAGTGCCTAGATATCATCTTAAGTGGGACCCTGAAAATGTCAAGGATGAATGGACCCGTAAACACTTCATCCACTACATTCTTGAGGGTCTAGGGAGAGACAAGATAAAACCCTTTGATTACTCCCAAGTCATAGCTGTACAACACAGACCCTTAGAAACCCCAATAGATTTCTAAAGAGACTTAAGGATGTTTTACAAAAGCATACCAACATTGTACCAGAGTCATAGTTGGAGGAGATTGTCCTAAAAGATAAATTTCTAACACAGTCAGCCCCAGTTAGTCATAAAAATCTTCAAAGGCTGGTGGCTAAAGGGAGCAGAGATCTAGACCAATTGGTCCAAGTAGCCACATCCCGTATGCAGTAATAAGGACATAGAAAAAGAAAAGAAGGACCTAGAGAGTGAAAAGAAAAAGAATAAATGGCAGGAGGCTCTGATCACAGCACTCAGGTTCCTCCAGGACAGAGTCCAAACCCAAGGACATGTTTCCAAAGTCAACAGGCAGGCCACTTTAGGAGGGAGTGACCCCAGAGGAAGCCACCTCTGGGACCCTGCCCCATTTGCTAGGGAAATCATTGGAAGACACACTGTCCTCAGTTCCCAGGGAAACTGAGGCCAGAGCCTCCCACCCAATGATGGGTTCTGGGGCCTCCCATCCAGGCTCCTGTGACCACTATAAAAGCAGAGGAGCCCCAGGTGATCCTTACTATTGAAAAACACAAGGTCAGCCTCCTTATTCATACAGGAGCCAGCATTTCAGCTATTCCTTTCTCTCCCAGACCCAGGTCCTCCAAGAAAATTACTGTTTCGGGCATATCAGGCCAGCCCCTACAGCGTATTTCACCCAGCCACTAGTCTGTTCCTGGGGAGATTTCCACTTCTATCACTCCTTTTTAATTGTCCCAGAAACCCCTACTCTGCTGCTAGAGTGAGACCCTCCATCTAAATTGGGGGTACAGCTCATTTTACCCCCAGGAGAGTACTTTTGCTTGCCCTTGATAGAGGAACAAGTAGAGCCCATGGTGTGGACAGATGGACATACCATGGGACAGGCACAGACTGATCCCAGTCCTAATTCACCTCAAGGACCCCTCTTGGTTTCCCCATCAAAAACAATATCCTTTAAGACCAGAAGTTGAGGGACCAATGCCCATAATCAAAGACTTAAAGAGACAGGGACTGCTAATAGAATGCTCCAGCCCATATACTACTCCTATTCTCAATGCCAGGAAGGGACCTAACAAATGGATGCTAGAAGATCTCTACTTGATCAATGAAACAGTAGTGCCTCTCCACGCTGTAATTCCAAATCCTTATATGCTTTATTTTTTTAATTTTAGAGATCAGTGCATCTCTTCTTTTTTTAATTTTTATTTATTATTCATTTATTCATATGTGCATACATTGTTTGGGTCATTTCTCCCCCCTGCCCCCTGCCCTCTGCCCCCACTTTTTACCCCTCCCCCACTCACTTCCAGGCATAATCTGTTCTGCCCTTATCTCTAATTTTATTGAAGAGAAGACATAAGCATAATAAGAATGACAAAGCGTTTTTTCTAGTTGAGTTAAGGATAGCTATAAGAGAGATTCCTAGCATTGCTTCCATGCGCAAATGTATTACAACCCAAGTTGATTCATCTCTGACTGATCTTTACACTGGTTCCCGATCCCCTTCTTATGTTGATCTCTGTCACTTTAAGGTTTCTGTATTAGTTCCTCTGGACTGGGGACATCAAATGCTTTCATGTTTTGGGTTTTCTACCTATCCCCATTCCTCCGGTATGTGCTCTCCCCTTGTCATGTGACCCAAGTCCAACCTCATTGCTGCATTTGCCCTAGATCTAAAGTCTGCATATGAGGGAGAACATATGATTTTTGGTCTTCTGAATCTGGCTAACCTTGCTCAGAATTCTGTTCTCCAGTTCCATCCATTTACTTGTGAATGATAAGATTTCATTCTTTTTCATGAATGAGTAAAATTCCATTGTGTATAAATACCACATTTTCTTAATCCATTCGTCAGTAGTGGAGCATCTTGGCTGTTTTCATAACATGGCTATTGTGAATAGTGCTGCAATAAACAGGAGTGTGCAGGTGCCTCTGGAGTAACCTGTGTTGCATTCCTTTGAGTATATCCCAAGGAGTGGGATTGCTGTATCATATGGCAGATCTATGTTTAGATTTTTAAGAACTGCCCAAATTTTTTTCCAGAGTGGTTGCACTAGCTTGCATTCCTACTAGCATTATACAAGGATTCCTTTTTCCCCACATCTTCACCAACACATGTTGGTGGTGGTGTTTTTGATGATGGCTATTCTAACAGGGAAGAGGTGGAATCTTAGTGTGGTTTTGATTTGCATTTCCTTTATGGCTAGAGTTGGTGAGCATTTTTTCATGTGTTTTTTGGTCATTTGCATTTCTTCTTTTTGAGAAAGCTCTGTTTAGTTCAGTTGCCCATTTCTTTATTGGTTCATTGATTTTGGGAGAGCTTAGTTTCTTGAGTTCCCTGTATATTCTGGTTATCAGTCCTTTGTCTGATGTATAGCAGGCAAATATTTTCTCCCACTCTGTGGGTGGTCTCTTCAGTTTAGAGACCATTTCTTTTGTTGTGCAGAAGCTTTTTAATTTTATGAAGTCCCATTTGTCCATTCTTTCTCTTAGTTGCTGGGCTGCTGGGGTTCTATTGAGGAAGTCCTTGGGTATACCTATTACTTCCAAGGTGTTTCCTGTTCCTTCCTGTACTAACTTCAGAGTTTTGGGTCTGATATTACGGTCCTTGATCCATTTTGAGTTGATACTAGTACAGGGTGATAAACATGCATCTAGTTTCAGTTTTTTGCACATGGATAACTACTTTTCCCAGCAACATTTGTTGACATTTGCCTGTCTTTTCTCCATGGTATATTTTTGGCAGCTTTGTCAAAAATAGGGTGAGTATAGTTGTGTGGATTCATGTCTGGGTCCTCTATTCTGTTCCACTGGTCTTCATGTCTGTTTTTGTGCCAGTACCATGCTGTTTTTATTGCTACTGCTTTGTAACATAATTTGAAGTCAGGTATTGTGATATCTCCAGCATTGCTCTTTCTGCTGAGTATTGCCTTGGCTATTCGTGGTCTCTTGTGTTTCCAAATAAACTTTACGGTAGATTTTTTAATCTCTGTGATGAAAGTCATTGGAATTTTGATGGGAATTGCATTAAACATGGAGATTGCTTTTGGGAGTATAGCCATTTTTACTACGTTGATTCTACCAATCCATGAGCATGGGAGATCTTTCCATCTTCTGTAGTCTTCCTCAATCTGTTTCATCATGGGTTTGTAGTTCTCCTTGTAGAGGTCATTCACATGCTTTGTTAAGTTTACTTCTAGATATTTGACGTTTTTTGAGGCTACTGTGAATGGAATTGTTTCCATATATTCCTTCTCAGTTTGTTCATTGTTGGTGTATAGAAAAGCTTATGATTTTTGTAAGTTGATTTTTGTATCCTGCCACCTTGCTATAGCGGTTTATGGTGTCTAGGAGTTTTTGGGTGGAGTTTTTTGGGTCTTTAAGGTATAAGATCATATTGTCTGCAAATAAGGATATTTTGACAATTTCTTTACCTATTTGTATTTATTTTATTTTCTTCTTCTTGCCTAATTGCTCTGGCTATGATTTCCAGTACTATGTTGAATAGGAGTGGGGACAGTGGGCACCCTTGTCTCATTCCCGATTTTAGAGGAAATGGTTTCACTTCCACTGTTAAGTATAATGTTGTCTGTAGGTTTGTCATATATAGCCTTTACAATGTTGAGGTACATTCCTTCTATTCCTAGTTATCTTAGAGTTTTTATCATGAAGTGGTGTTGGATCTTGTCAAAGGCTTTTTCTACTTCAATTGAGATGATCAAGTGGCTTTTGTCTTTGCTTCTATTAAGGTGCTGTATTACTTTTATAGATTTCCATATGTTGAACCACCCCTGCATCCCTGAGATGAAGCTGATTTGGTCATGGTGGATGATCTTTCTGATTTGTTGTTGGATTTGGTTTTCCATTATTTTACTGAGGATTTTTGTGTCAATGTTTATTGAGGAAATTGGCCTATAGTTCTTCTTTTTGGAGGTGTCTATATCTGGTTTTGGGATGAGAGTAATATCAGCTTCATAAAATGAGTTAGGTAGTGTTCCTTCCCTTTCTATTTCACGGAACAGTTTAAGGAGGGTTGGTATTAGTTCTTCTTTAAATGTCTGATAGAATTCAGCAGAGAATCCATCAGGTCCTGGACTTTTCTTTTTTGGGAGACTCTTTATTGCTGCTTCAATTTCATTTTGTGTTATAGATCTATTCAAGTAATTATTATCATCTTGGTTCAGTTTGGGATGGTCATAAGTATCTAAAAATCTCTCCATTTCTTCAAGATTTTTAAATTTATTAGAATATACGTTTTCAAAGTAGTCTCCTCTGATGATTTCCTGGATTTCTATGCTGTTTGTTGTAATCTCCTCTTTTGCATTTCTGATTTTACTGATTTGTGTTTTTTCTCTCCTCATTTTAGTCATGTTTTCCAGGGGTCTGTCAGTCTTATTTACTTTTTTCAAAGAACCAGCTTTTTGCTTCATTGATTCTTTGTATTTTTTTGTTTGTTTGTTTCTATTTCATAAATTTCAGCCCTTATTTTTATTATTTCTCTCCTTCTGCTTGTTTTGGGATTTGCTTGTTCTTGTTTTTCTAGGAGTTTGAGATGTAGCATAAGGTCATTGATTTGAGATCTTTCTGATCTTTTCATATATGCAGTCATGGCTATAAACTTTCCTCTCCGTACTGCCTTTGCTGTGTCCCATAGGTTCCGGTAGGTCATGTTTTCATTTTCATTAACTTCCAGGAACCTTTTAATTTCCTCTTTTATTTCATCAATGACCCATTTATCATTGAGCAATGTGTTGTTCAGCTTCCAATTGTTTGTATGTTTTTTACTGTTGTTTTTGTTATTGATTTCCAGTTTTAATGCATTATGATCAGATAGAATGCATGGTATTATTTCTCTTTTCTTATATTTGCTGAGGCTTGCTTTGTGCCCTAAGATATGATCAATTTTAGAGAAGATTCCATGAGCTGCTGAGAAGAATGTATATTGTGCAGAAGTTGGATGAAATATTCTGTAGACATCAGCTAGGTCCATTTGATCTATGGTGTGATTTAGTTCTAGAATTTCTTTATTGATTTCCTCCCCCTTCCTTATTGATTTTTTGTTTGGATGACACATCTATTGGTGGTAGTGAGTATTAAAGTCTCCCACTACCACTATGTTGGAGTCTATCTATGTTTTTAAGTGCTTCAGAGTATTTTTGATGAAATCAGGTGCATTGATGTTGGGTGCATGTAGGTTGATAATTGTTATTTCCTTTTGGTGTATTTACCCTTTTATTAGTATGGAGTGTCCTTCTTTATCTCACTTGACCAGTGTAAGTTTGAAGTCTATTTTGTCTGAGATAAGTACTGTTACCCCTGCCTGTTTTCAGGGGCCATTGGCTTGGTAGATCTTCCAGGCTTTCACCCTCAGCCAGTGCTTATTTCTGTCAATCAGATGGGTCTCCTGTAAGTAGCAGATTGTTGGATCTTCCTTTTTAATCCAGTTTGCCAAATGGTGTCTTTTGATGGGTCAATTAAGTCCATTAGCATTCAGTGTTAGTATTGATAGGTATGTGGTGATTCCTGTCATTTAGTTGTCTTTGTTGCTTAAGTGTTTGATTATGTGCAGCTGAATCAATGTTACTCTCTACTTTATTGCCTTTTCTTCTCCTGTGGTTTGGTACTGTCTGCCCTTTCATGGTTTTGGTTGCTTTCACTTTCTGTGTGCAGAATTCCTTGAAGAATCTTTTGTAGTAGTGGCTTAGTGGTCAATATTGTTTTAGTTTTTGCTTATCATGGAAGACTTTTATTGCTCCATCTATTTTGAATGATAGTTTTGCTGGGTAGAATATCCTAGAGTTGAAGTTATTTTCATTCAGTGCCTGGAAGACCTCATTCCATGCTCTTCTTGCTTTTAAGGTTTCCATTGAGAAATCTGCTGTGATTTTTATGGATTTACCTTTGTATGTTATTTGGTTTTTTTCTCTCTTACAGCCTTCAATATTCTTTCTCTAGTCTCTGTGCTTGTTGTTTTAATGATAATATGTGATGGAGTAGTTCTATTTTGGTCAAGTCTGTTTGGTGTCCTGGAGGCTTTCTGTACCTGAATAGGCATAGTTTTCTCTAGATTTGGGAAATTTTCCATTATTATTTTGTTGAATATATTACGAATTCCTTTTGCTTGCACCTCTTCTCCTTCTTCAATGCCCATGATTCTCAGATTTGGTCTTTTGATGGAGTCAATGATTTCTTGCATAGTCCTTTCACAGGACTTGAGTTGTCTGACTAATAGTTCTTCAGTTTTTCCTTTAATTATCATTTCATCTTCAAGTTGTGAGATTCTGTCCTCTGCTTATTCGAGTCTGCTGGAGTGGCCTTCCATTTTGTTTTGTATTTCTGTTTCATTCCTTTTTTGAGGTTTTCCATATCATGGGTCACTTCCTCTTTAAAACTGTCAGTTTTCATTCTTAATTCATTTATCTATTTATAGTGTTTTCTGTTTCACTTTGGTGTTTATTTAGGGCTCATATGATTTCATTTATTTGTTTTTGTGTATTCTCATATTCTTTATTTTTTTTGTCTTGGAATTTCTTGAGTGCCTCCTGTACATTTTGGTTGACCATGTCTAGTAACATCTCCATGAAATTCTCATTGATTACTTGCAGAGTTTCTTCTTCCAGGTTGTTCTTGTGGGCTTCATCAGGTTCTTTGGTATAGTTTATCTTTGTTTTGTTGGAGTCTTGACTGGGTATCCATTTTCTTCATTTCCCTCTGAATCTTGTACTAATTTATTTTGGGGGGGAGAATGGTTTCCATCCCTCTTTTGTCTTCCCATCATTCCACTTGGTATGGTTTCTGTCCCTGGTGTATGTGTAATTTAGTGTTAGCTACCTTACAATAGTAAAGCTAATGAAACTAAGAAAGAAGGAGAAAGAAGATAAAGATAAAGAAAGAGAAAGAAAATGGAGAATCAAAGAAATCAACAGGGAGATAGTGTGGACAATCAAACAGTAAACAAGACAAACAAACACTTAAAGAAAAAAAAATCCCCCATTCAGGAACAGTAGAATTTCAGTCTTAGTAGTTCTGGTGTTACTCCTTTAGCATCCAGTCCTGTTTGTCTGCATCTCCTAAGCAGGTTTGGAGCCGTCATCTGGTGGTGCAAGAGCCCTCCTGTGTAGGGTAGTGGGCGGCAGCCTGGTGGGTCAGCGTGCAGGTGGCCCATAGGCCTGTGGTGAGGAAGGCTGGTGGGCCTGACAGCTAGCAGGTGGGCAGTGGCCCAGCAGGGATGTGGACTGGCGGGCCCATGGAGTGGAAGCCTGGCAGGGCAGTGACTGGCAATCTGTCAGGCAACAGTTTGGCGGCCCTGCAGTAAGGCGACCTGGTAGACTTGCAGGGCAGAGGCCCAGCTGGTCAGCGGGCAGGCAGTGGCCCAGCACCAGCATTGTGGGGGTGGTGGTCCACCTGTTCTTTCAGTGTATCATGGTATGAAGAAGCCTTCCACAGGCTAGGGGTTCAAGGTGCTGAAGTTTCAGCACTCCCTTGTGCCAAGAATGTCTCCTGTGTCTCTGCAAGGTCCCTGATTCCTGGAGCTCAACACAGTCTGCATCTGTGTACCAGTTGCCATTTTGGATCCCTCCAAATCCTTATATGCTTTTAGTCCAAATACCCCCAGGTACTGCTTACTACTCTGTCCTGGACTTAAAGGATGCCTTCTTTTGCATTCCCTTACACACTAAAAGTCAACCTATTTTTTCCTTTGAGGACCCCACATGAAAGGTTGGGCAAGTCACCTAGACTGTCCTCACCCAGGAATTCAGAGACAGCCCCCATCTTTTTGGGTTGGCTCTAACCCAAGTCTTGGCAGAATGGAAATATCCACAAGCTACTCTGTTACAATATGTAGATGACCTCCTGCTCTGTGGGCCAAATGAGCCTGTCATTTCATGAGCCACTGAATCCTTACTAAACTTTCTAGCAGATAGAAGTTATAAAATCTCTAAAGAAAAAGCCCATTTGTGTCAGTCTAGGGTTACATATTTAGGTCTTGTCCTGGGGGGAAAAAAAATAAGAGCTCTAGGAGAAGATAGAATCCATCTGATCCTGCTGTTTCCTCTACCTAAGACTCTAAAACAATTGAGGGCCTTTTGGGGGGTGACAAGATACTGTAGAATTTGGATCCTAGGACATGCAGACCTAACAAGGCCCTTATATCAGATCTTTACAGAAGGATCCCAGCCTTTTATTGAATGGGACAACAAGTCAGAAAATGCAGTCCACCAGTTTAAAAAGTCTCTAATGACAGCTCACACCCTTGGTCTCCCCGCACAGGACAAGTTTCAATTATATGTCTATGAAAAGGGAGGATTGGCCCTGGGAGTGGTGAGTCAGCTCCAGGGCATCACTCCCCAGCCAGTGGGCTACTTAAGTAAAGAATTAGATCAGGTACCCAAGGGATGGCCAGGATGTCTTTGAAAAATCATTGCAGTTAGACTTCTAGTGCCTGAAGCTCACAAACTTATCCTAAACCAGCCTCTAACTGTTTACACACCATACTACCTAGGGGGAATTTTAAACTCAAAAAAGAGGTTACTCTAATAGTTTTAGGGATAACAGCATTGATTATAGCCCTAGCTAAAATAAGGTATGGGGTGATTGCCAATCGTGTAACTACAAGAAACCTAGCCAAAGTAATAGAGGGCACCTCAGACCAGGTAGACCTTGCCATTAAGGACATGCAAAGGTCTTTTTCGTCCATTGCCTGTATGGTCATGGACCACTGCCTGACCCTAGATTTTTTGTTGTTGTTGTTAAATAAGGAGGGGTATGTGCCATTGCCAATACTTCCTGTTGCACATATATAAACACTTCAGGCATTGTAGAGAACATGCAGACTACATTCTCCAACAGGCTAAATGGCTCTGGGAACAGTCCCTTGAAACTCAGGTATCTACACAGGTATGGGATCAAAAGAAATCCTGGCTCCCCTTCAGTACATGGTTCCTACCCTTTCTGAGGCCTGTACTTGCATTATTCTCTTACTTGTGTTTGGATCTTGCATTTTAAATTTACTTGTCAAGTTTGTTTCCTTTCACCTAGAATCCATCAAACTACAGATATCCCTGATGGATATGCCCCTGATGGAGATGAAAACTCAGTTCTCTTGATAACCCCTGCCTGGCCAGTCCTGACACTGCAGGCCCCTTCATTGACCCATGTAGGCAGGAAGCAGTCACTGAATAGACTTCATCATCCCTATTCCTAACAGCAGTTAGGGCGATCATTGAGAGGGGGAACTTGAAGGGTGGACTGCAGGAGGTTCTAAAAGCTGATAATTAGCCAGGGAGACACTTCTCCTTCCCAGGAAACATCTGTTTGCACACTCAGGCAATAAAAAAAGGCTATAAAAACCAAATTTCCATCCTGATCCATGGGACCACAAGTTTCTCGTTCCTGCTGCATGCCCCCCCATGCAGCCTTTCTCTTCTCTTCTCTACAAATAAAATCGTTCTGACCTCTGCTGCTGAAGTCTGCCTCTGCTTTCAATCTAAGAGCAGAACAAGAACTCCAACATCTGAAAATTCCTGCGTGTCATCTGCAAATAGAAGGTAGTCAGGCATTTTCTCTTTGTTTTGTGGCCTCTGTGAGGTAAGCAGCCTGGACCACTTTCTCCACCCCAAAAATATTTTGCTTCACCACAGGCACAGGAACATGGAGCCATTCATCCTTGGGCTGAAATCTCTGAAGCATAAGCCAAAATAAATCCTTCCTCCCTTAAATTGTTTTCTAAGTATTTTTGGTGTAGGCTTGATCAATCCCTGATCAAAAAAATTCCCAGATTCTTTGTGTCCTATGTGGAAGAATCCAGGCATAAAAGGTGGATGTAGTAATGATGCAGGATAATAGACAGGGAAAATAATTTACCATGGACTCTCTTAAGCAAACTAAGCTAACAGGAACCTCAGCATGGCCCTGAACCACTTCTAGAATAATAAATCTCCTGTAAGTTGCAAATACCCTGGTGTTCATAAATATCATTGCAAGACAGCATCCAGAAGAAGGACCTTTGGGTCTGCCTTACTTGTAAAAACAAAAAGGCTTGCCCCAAATTTGACCTCCAAGGCCAAATCCTCTTACTTAGGACCTCATGAATTTTGGTCACATTTCATATATACAATTAAAGGCCTAAAAATTACCATAAGCACCATTTGCAAGATACCCCTTGTTATGTGATAAGGTCGTGGTAAGTAAACCTGCCAGCCACTCTAGACCCTCCCTAAGGACTGCTCAGATTTTCCCCATTTTATAACTTATAAAATTGGGCTTAAAAAAGAAATCAATGCCTCTGTGTCACCTGCTTTCCCTTGTGGTGCTTCTTTCTTTCCTTTTCTTTCAATAAAGTTTTGCTAATCAATGCCTCCTTGCCATTAGGCAGGGGCCCACTGCTTTTCTGGCAGTGCTTTTCTTTTCTTTTCCCTTACTATTTCTTTCCTTTTCTTCCAAAAAAGTTTTGTTACAGTTTTGTGATATGTGTCTCTGTCCAGTTCTCTGTCCAGGTGACATAAGGACTCAGAATCTTCTGGACTGGTGTCTTAGACTACTCAGCCCAGAAACAATGAGGGAGGTAATAGAGTTTAGTAAAGGTAAGGCACTACAAAAAGCGATAGTGGCCCCACCTGCCCAATAATCTGTGGTGGGGAAAGACTTGGGTGTTTCCAGTGGGTCAGATTAGTGTGACAGTTACTCTGGACATGCATTTAAGCTTGTTCTTAGGTATTTTAATCACATGTATGGAGTATGATGAAGATCAATATTCATGTTTTAAGCAAAGAGCTTTTATCTGAGAGGTAGTGGAGGGCAGAATCACGCTTTCTTGTCTTACAATTTACAACAAAGGATACCATTGGGCTGAGATAAGGAGTTTAGCATGAAATGCACTGAGAATTTACATGTGGTCTGAAAAGTCCCACGGCATCTTTCCCTATTTTTAACCTGCTTCACTTTGTCAGAGCCAGAAAGGCTGACTAACACATTTGGGGACTTTTTGATACAAAATGGAGACTTTGGCTCAGCATTTTTTTCCTGAAGTCAGAGGGCCATGTATGGATGTATTTCTGCCAAAAAAGAGTAGTAAGGTCAATGAAAGGAGAGTCATGTGATGGGAAAGACAGCTGAAGGGCTTGTATTTATGAAGGTAGTTATTGATAGAACAATAATGTCACCATTTTGTGAATCAGCCAAAATGGCAGCCCCGCCCTTAAACAGATTCCCATGCTCTAAGACAGACCCATCCCTACCAGAGACTACTGCACATGCGCTAACTTCCTTATCCTCCCCTCCTATAAAAGCCACTGCTCACCCAGACTTGGGGCTGCGCCATCTTTTCCCCAGCCAGCCTGGCAGTTTGGGCCTGCCATTAAACTTTGATCTATGGATGTGAGACTTTTCTCATGAGCTTTCTTTGTGAATGGCATTTTTCCTAACAGTTATAAATAATAATAGACATTTTAGTGAGCAATAAGATGTATAACCATTCAGAAGCCTGACATAATTATAAGGAATTCTAGCATCTCAGGTGGAAATCCTGAATCTAGTGTTCTCTTCAATCCTAAGCAGTGCTCCTTTCAAGAATGAATAACTGTTAATAGATAAGTATTTGCATAATGACTTTCTTTTTATTCTCTAAATTGCTTCCAACCAATTGCTTTGAAATATCTCTACTATTTCTTGTTCTGCCCCCACCACATCCCAGCGGCATTCATATGTAAAAAGTAGGTAATTAGCTTTTTCAAGAACTGTACCCAATTTAATTTCAAAGAACTGTGTTTTAAATCTTGGATTAATAAAGAGAGCAAGAAAATCTACTGGTAAAAATACAAAACCAGAGGGGGGAAAAATATCATAAAACTTTCCAGTCCCTTTTGATTATAACAACTGTGGATGTGGAGGGAAAATTTGGGAGAAGCTGTAATATGTTGAAGAGGCTTGTACCAGGCCATTGTCAAACTTGATGACAGGAGACTGGCATCGTCCTAAGTGAAGTTTTTGTTTGTTTTTATTTTTGCAGTGCCGGCTGCATAAAACCTGGCTCTGAGTCTGACCACTGGTGTAGTCAAGAGAAAATGAGATAAGATATACAAAAAGGAAATATCTATTTATTTACAGTTTTAGCCAAAACTGGGGAGAGAGCCATTCTCAGTCTGTCCCTTCCTTTCTCACAGCAGTGTTCCAATTTATAGAAAGGATGGAACATGTTGACAATAATGGCACTGATGGGTTTCAGTTCTTACTGCACCCTTAAGCTTCCATTTCCCAGGGTCACAGTCCTGCCTCAAGTCTAGCTTGAATCCTCCTTCTGCCCCAACCTCCAATCATCATGAACCATAAGATCCTAACCAATCAGATCATGCCAAGTCTCACTGAGGGGTATTTAAGCCCCTGCCCCTCTCTCCCTCTCTCTCTTGGCTCTCTGCCCTTTCCCTCTCCCACCCAGCAATAAAGAATCTTTTGGCCAGATCACTCCTCTCCACGTGGTCATTTTGGGGCCTATATTTCCTTACATTTGGTGCCATGACTCAGGGTGGATTTCCCCACTAATCCTGGTGGGACCCCGATTCCAACTCCCCCCACGACCACCCTGAGGACGTGACTGGCCAGGACTCATCCTCCCAATCGCCCTGCTTGCATCCAACACCGGACATTCTTTGATGAGTCCACATACCCTTATTGGGCTCCCTTTGCGGTCTCTCCCTTCAGTGTCTCTGGGGTTTAAACACGCCCCCCCTTTTCAGATATCTCTGGGACTCAGAGGGTAGAGGGGGGCTCCTCCCTTCCCTCTGTTCAGCTTGGGTCTATTTTTGTCATCAGTCTCAGAGACCGCCCATCTGCAAAGCCCAGTGCCGGGTGACCCACAGCCTCTGGGCCCCGGGAGCCCTACAAGCCACTTGAGCACAGTGACGGCTGTTTCTCATGCACTTTGTACTGTTCTCAGGATATTTGAGCCACGAGGAGATGCCCCATGACTCCATATATCCTTCCAACTGGCTCCCACTATGGGGGCCACCTCCTCTTTGCCGTCTGACTCCCCACTAAAATACCTCCTCAATAATTTAGACACCTTGGGTCTGACCCCAGAAATAAAACTGAAAAAATTGATCTGCTTTTGCCCTCAAATCTGGCCCACTTATCCTTTAGACAACCAAAGTCACTGGCTCCTTTTTGGGTCTTTAAATCCAAACCTTTTATGGGACATATAACTACTGTGAGTGATCGGGACGATGGGGAGAGATTCCATTATGTCCAAGCCTTTTCATACCTCCATCTAAATCCGGCTCTCTAACTTCAAATCCTCCCTCTGTACTTTCTGTTCCCCTGCACAGATTCTATCAGCCTGTAAACCAGTTTCTAAATCAGCCAATTCCTCTCCAAACCTCCTCCTTCCCCATGTACACAGACTTCTTACACTGCTTACCATAGCTATCTCCTCCTATCTTCCTGAAAAACTTTCCCTGTCATGGAGTTAAGCGAGCCACTCCTTGCCAATTCTGGCCTCAAGGCAATTCGAGCTCTGAGAGAGCTCATGCTTTATTCGGTGACCAGAGAATGGAGGTTTTGTTTCCTGAAAGCCTGCCAGTACCAATCAATGGGAGCAACCTAGAGACACAGGTGATGGCTAATCCCTTAAGCGTGTATCATGCCTCCAGGCTCTGCCTTCCCCTCCCTTACCTAAGATGTCAGTGCACCTTTTCTGCCTCCTCCATGGTCTCACCATGTGTCCTTTGTCTCTGTCTGTCTTCCCCTCCCTGGGCTTACTGGGACCCTTCCTCCCATGAAAAACCTGTAGCATGGTACCTTATGACTTAAGCTATTCCAACTAGTTTGCCAGGCCTCTCAGTCTAATGTAACTTTAAATCAGCTGCTTTACAAGAGCACTTGCAAAAACCTGCAGCTGCCATGCTTACACTCTAACTCTGCCCCCACAAGGGGAGGAGGGAAAACAAACAGGCACACCTGTGCACAGGATGCCGGCTTCTGGACACAGCAAAAATGCCTGCCATAGCTAAGAAAATCCATAGAGAGGACCCAGCAAATCCTGGGCCGCCAGCCACACGTGACGATGGCTGCAGCCCGCCACCACTTCCCCTAGAATAAACACGCACAGAGTACACAGGAAGGGGGGAGGGGCAACAGGCCACAGGATCAGGCTTAGGCAGTCAGGGTCATTTGTCCCAGGTGTGTGTGGAGGGAGTGGCACCATGCACAAGTCTTTCTCCTAGCCCCATCTCACACCTCAGGGCATCAGACCCTTATAAGTCAATTGTTAGCTCAAGGTTATAGTTCCAAAAATAACTAAATAGACATTACTGTGGTCTCAACTTCTCATTTAGAATTTTCTATACCTTTGGCCTCAGCATAAATTTTTCCCTCCAAATAGTAATACTAGTTGTCCTGTATGGCCCTGTTATTGGTCTGAAATGCCCTCTGAATGCCCTTCTCTAACTTTACAAATGATTTATTTCTTTGTTAAATAGGTAGGCTTTATTAAAGAGGCTGCCTGCTGTTAGCTAAAAGACAGGATCCTAACGTTTTGTTCTTTCTAGATGGGACCTGCATCTTCCAGTCTTTGGCTGGTAGATGTTGGAAGCTTTGTACTGAGGTCAGCCTCAGTATGCCTTGGGTGACCAAGAGAAGTGGTTTCACAGGGCTCCTTAAATTATAATAGACCTTTTCTATAAAAGTAAAAAAAGGTAAACTGAGGTCCCCTATACAAATTTCTCTCATTAGAAAAGCAATGGGTTCTGGCCCAGGCCGCTCAGGTTGGAAATGATTATATGGCTCAAGCAGTAGGGTGCCGCTTTACAAGCAGAAAGTCCTGAGTTCAAGCCCAGTACAGCCAAAGTAAGAAATAATAATAATATTTGGGGCTGTGGAAGTAGCTCAATGGGAGAATGTCTGCCCAGCATGTGCAAAGCCCTGGGTTCAATTCCCCAGCATTACTAAAATAAATTAATTAATTAAATAAAATAAAAAATGGTAAAGAAGATAAGTGGCATTAATGTCACTTCAGCCATCTCATAGTGGAAAAACGTAGTTTAACCTAGACCAGATCCCTCATTCTTCAAGTGAGGAAACTGAGGCCTAGAACAGTTCAGAGACTTGCTCTCCAGAGTGTCATGTGTCAATGTAAAATAACAACTTTACTTTACAGCAACAACCTATCAGAAAGCATACCATGGTGGACTCAGAGTCACAGGTGAGAGAGGTTCTCCTCAAAGATAAATTTCTAACAGTCAGCCCCAGATATTCATAAAAACTCAGACTGTGCCTGAAGGGAAAAGTCATTGAGCCAAGCAATACAGCTAGCCATGTCTGTATTTACGGCTATGTCTGTATGTCCAGGACCTTACTAACAGGAGAGAAAAAGATAAGAGACACCATGGCCTCATTGCTGCTCTCAGAGGGCCCCACCCGACTGGGGCCTGAGTCCTGAACTTGCTACCATGGTGGACAGGAGGGGCATTTCTGCAGAGAATGCTTAAGGAGGGACAGCCCAGGAGACTGCCCTGCCCCCAACCGGGACCCTGCCCTCTCCAAAGGTAACCACTGGGGGTCTAAGTGCCCCCGTCACCAGATGGAAGGCGAGGTGCCACCTCCTATGGATTGATGGGTCCAAGCCTCCTGGCATCAATGCTGAGGAGCCACAATGGCAGAAAAACAAAAGGTCATTTTCCTCCTAGACAGTGGAGCCTGTTTCTCTGTTTTACCTTTTTCTCCTGGTCCCCAGTCCAATGACAAAAGTTATCATTTGGGGCAAATCTGACCAGCCCCTAGAGCGCTAGTTTAAGACCTCCTCTTCTGTCACTCTTTCCTCATAGTACCTAAAACTCCAGTGTCCCTGCTGGGACAGGATTTACTATCTCAATTAAAAGTTGAAGTTCTCCTCCCCCCAGGCAGCTATCTCTGCTGCCCCCTCCTTCAGGAACAAAGAAGATTCCACAGTGTGGACTGATGAGATGAGTGTAGGGTGAGCCAGGATGGCCCTCCCTATTCAAATAAAACTCAAAAATCCCTCACCATTTCCACACCTAAAACAATATCCCCTCAAGCCTGAGGGAGATGAGGCCTTATGCCTATCATAAATTCCTCAAAACAACAAGGGCTACTAATGAGTTGCTCCAGCCCCTATAATAAATTTAAAATTCTTATAAAGGTTAATTTTAAAATATAAGTTACAAAGTAAACAACTGGAAAGGATATAGATAGGTAATAAATGTATTTTTGAGAAGTTAAAGGAAAAATAAATGTTTTTGGATGAGAAAGGATTTTGTAAAAAAGGATTTATCCTAAAGATTGTTTCAAACAGGAGGGATAAAAACAAGCCATCAAAGGGTTTAGTATGTTATATAAAGGTCTAAGTAAGTTTTAAAAGTGCATAATAAAAAACTTTGATGTGTGATAAAGTTAAAGTTGAATGTAATCTAAGAGTTGCCTAAAAGACTTTTAGGGTCATGTCAAACTAAAATCAAATCCTCTATGTCTATGAAATAACAAGGTTATCTTAATATTGTTCTGCTCTGAGTAACATCTACAAAAAACCATGACAGAGAAAGATTTTATCAAAGAAATTATTTGTGTTTTCTGCTGATCTTGTCAAGCTTTAAGTACTACTAAATCAGAGTTCATTTACATATTTGCTTATGTGTCTTAAATGACCACCTTGTAACAGTGTTATGTTATACTTAATCTAAATATGGTACAAACATTTAAAAGGTTAAAAGTGTCAGTTTATATAAAATAATGAGCTAAAGCTCTCTTTTATCCAAGAGTGTTACATTTAAATCCTGACAGCCCCTGCCTCCCACAGGTCACCTACCTAGGTGTGGCCTTAAAGGGACAGACTCACTCCCTGAGTCATAAATGCATCAACCCAATCTTCTGTTTCCCAACCCCCATACCACAAGACAGCTTACAGCTTTCCTGGCAGTTACAGGATTTTGCAGAATTTAGATCCCTAGGTATGTGATCACTGAGCAGACACCTTTTTATGCTCCTCCTAATATTCCCATTTGGGTCTTAGATAATGTATGGCCACCCATTTCTCTTAGAAGAACTTGCTTCCAACAGACTCTGCTCTCAAGAAACAATTAGAAAATGGAGAAGGTAGTTGGAGGACTCTTGAAATTGTCTAGGAAACATTTCACAGTGGTTCTCCTGGCCAATGCCCATCCTAAAGGCTATGTTTCTTGCTCTCCTATTCTTAAGCTTCATCCCTTGTATCATACTGCATGTCTACTATTGCTAATCAAAAATTTAACCAGCTGTACCTCCAGGGATACCAACCTCTCCAAAACGTGAGGATAGTTGGCTGATACCCACCATGTGGAGGTCGGAGGATTGGCTCGGGACTCTTTATGACCTGCGGCTGCAAGGGACCTTCATCAACTTCAGGGAAGAGGAAATTTTCATTTTTGGAGCCTGGATGTACGCCCTCATGAGGCTCAGCACCCCAACATAGTTTGCTAACTAACCCTCCCTTCCCTTACGCCACCCCTTGCCAGCTCGAAGAAGCCAGAGCAAACACAACACCCCCCTTCCTTAACAAATAAAAAAGGGAGGAATGTTGGCAATAATGGCGCCGATAGGTTTCAGTTCTTACTGCACCCTTAAGCTTCCGTTTCCCAGAGTCACAGTCCTGCCTTCCAGGGTCACAGTCCTGCCTCAAGTCTAGCTTGAACCTTCCTTCTGCCCCAACCTCCAATCAGCATGAGCCATAAGATCCTAACCAATCAGATCATGCCAAGTCTCACTGAGGCGTATTTGAGCCCCTGCCCCTCTATCCCCCTCTCTCTTGGCTCTCTGCTCTTTCCTCTCCCACCCAGCAATAAAGAATCTCTTGGCCAGATCACTCCTCTCCACGTGGTCATTTTGGGGCCTATATTTCCTTACAGAACAAAAGCTGGGAAATGTGCATATGTAAATTAAGCTGTGGTCCTCATGAGTTGAGCTAGGCAATGAGTCACAATTCTGGCTTTCTGTGTTCTTGTTGGGTGATCCTGACTCCCGAGGTCAGAGCTTGAGGTGGTGGTGGTTGGGGGGGGTGTTCTGTTTTATCATATTTCCTATAGAACACCAAGACTAAAAAAGACAATTAGACAATTTTTAAAAATTCTAATTTCAAGAATTAACCTAGAAGGTAACACCCACGCACAGGAAATCAATGTGAGTCAATACCCTGTATAGCTATCCTTATCTCAACTAGCAAAAACCCTTGTCCCTTCCTGTTATTGCTTATGCTCTCTCTACAACAAAATTAGAAATAAGGGCAAAATAGTTTCTGCTGGGTATTGAGGGAGTGGGGGGGAAAGGGAGGGGGTGGAGTGGGTGGTAAGGGAGGGGGTGGGGGCAGGGGGGAGAAATGAACCAAGCCTTGTATGCACATATGAATAATAAAAGAAAAAAATTTTAAAAAAAATTCTAATTTCAAGGGAGCCCTGTTAACACTGGGAATTGAACCCATGTTCTCTGGCAAGCTAGGTAAGTGCCCTACCACTGAGCAATACCTCCAGCCCTATGCAATTTTGCTACAGCAACCTGAACAGGAACAAACCTCAGACCCACTTTTTTTTTTCCTTTTTAAGGTATGGTCTCACTGTGTAGCCCAAGTTAGCCTGGAACTCATGATCCTTCTTCCTGTGTTCAGATGCAACTGTTTAGTGGCAATCCCAATACAATTGACTTTTCCTTCTGTCTCTGTGAGCAGATGTTTTCAGCAGGTTCAAGAAAAGGCCCTGCAAGACTGACTAAAGCAGATTCTGCTACAACAAACTCCTTTTGGTATCTATAGAAAGTGAAGGTAGGGGCAATGATATCTTAAGAACCAAATACTCTTTTTATTTGTTTAAATTACCCTTGATAGAAACAAAAGGAATAGATTCTGGAAATGATAGAAAATGAT
Source organism: Castor canadensis (assembly GCF_047511655.1). Taxonomy (NCBI): domain Eukaryota; kingdom Metazoa; phylum Chordata; class Mammalia; order Rodentia; family Castoridae; genus Castor; species Castor canadensis. Next base: position 56,342,641 of record NC_133398.1, on the reverse strand, counting down.
CAATGGTTAAAAAATGTGGAACCAGATAATCCAGTATTTTCTAATGTAAGATTCTACCACTATCTTGGGAGAAAAGCATCTGTCTACAGTAAGGTCACTTTTCCTTCTCTTTCCATATTCTACTCTGGAAATGTGAGAAATATGCTCACCTGTCCAAACTCAAAGAATGGACTCAGAGACGTGTGGAGTACATAGAAGGCAAGACTTTAATGGTGACTTGCAAAATTGGGTGCCAGATGAGCTGTAAGCAGTTACAACAAGCATTATATTGTCTAGTGCAAAAGTTTCTCCCCCCTCCCTCCTCCCCCAGGTTCCTCATTGGCAGAGTACTACGGGGTACATATTTTTTTCTCAGACGTTGCCTAGATTTCTTAATGGGTTATTTGAAAATACATCTCTTTTGGGATTGTCAAGTTTTAGAAGTGGGCTTAAAAGTGGTATCTGCCTTTGGTCTCCCTATGGTATGTGCTTTCTGGCATGTACACACTTTTTACCCATTTCCTCATTCTATTGTGATTTACCCTGCCAGTTTAAGTTTCCTTATCAGTTGGCCCCAAGCTGATACACAAGCAAGTGGCCAGGATTAAATGCCTTAACTTGAAAATGTATCACCACTGACTTTATTTCAAACCAAAGGAAGTCCCTAAACACAGCACATACTCAAAGGGCAAGGACTGTAGAGTAATATCCATCTCCTGAAGTGGGAAGTAGTTACATAACATACTTGGAATTTGAAATTTGTCTCTTCTCCATTTATTTATCTATTCCATCTTCTACTTATGCCAGCATGGGCTTGTGGATATTTATTTTATCATATTTATTTTATCATTTGGGTTACCAGTCAATACTGTTAGGTAGAAATTAGCCATGAGCTATGGATGAGGCAGGATAGATGAGGAGACAGGAAATTTATATATATATATATATATATATATATATATATATATATATATATGGGGTTTTTTTGGGTTTTTTGGTGGTACTGGGGTTTGAACTCAGGGCCTCGGGCTTCCTAGGTGGCTCTACCACTTGAGCCACACCTCCAATCCTTATGTTATTTTAATAAATATTAAAAGGGCCAGATGCAGATATTGAAACAAAAAAGTAAAATAAAAAAATTAAAAGCCAGTAGCTGGTCACTCCCTCCCACCTCTTTTTAGATGTTAAATTAGAAGAACAGGGCTATCTGTATCTGCCTTTCTGTCTGAGATGTTAACAAACTCCTGGGCTTCTTGGATGGTTGTAGAAAAATGTCTAACAAAGGAAAGTTCTAAAACACATCTATTGTCCCTTGTTTGGGTGGGTCAGAAAGATCCCACCCTGTTTTAACAGCCATCTCAGCATCTCAGATCCATTATCTTTGACCAAGTTATTTCCCCAGCTCTCCATATAAGATGAAAAGATTGGGGGGGTATCATTTTGAGTCTCCCATTTCCTGCATGGGGGGCAGGAAATACTTCTCTCCTTTTTTTTCCCATGTCCCTATGTATATTTTTCACTTCTAAAACATGGGTCAGTTAACATCAGTCCCTTTATTAGTTGACTAATGCTATGTAGCAAATTGCCCCATACTTAGTAGTTTTTTTGGTGGGAGTGGGTGTGTGGAAAGTTTGACACAGGGTCTCACCATGTAGCCTAGGTTGGCCTTGAAATCTCAATTCTCCTGCCTCAGTGCCTTACAAATGCTGGTGCTATTGGCAATCTGTATTCTCAGAAGATCTTGGCCCTTGCATTTCAAATGGAAGAATCCAAGCATAACACATGGATGGGGTGAGGTAGAATAGCTTTATTGAGGGAAGGGGAGTCACCCCTTCTGCCAGCTGAGTGAAGGGAAGAAGAAGGGCTGGGGTCTCTTGATAGGTTGTTTTTATACCCCTTGAACTGGAGGTGGAGAGACAATACATTATCACCTGGCTCCTCTCACCTGTGGGCTGGGGCAGGAGCCCTTGAGCCAAGAAGGGGAGCATTCCCAAACTGTCCCTAACCTAGTCTACCTCACTGGATTACAGGCATATATCACTACACCTGGTTTAGCAACTTAAAAACATAAATACTTATTATATCACACAATTTCTATGGTTCAGGTATCCGGTAGAAGCTAGGTGTTTGCAGCTTATGGTCTTTCATGAGGTACAGTCAAGTTGTTAGCAGACAGGAAATGAAGTATCTTCTTCCAAGGTAGCTCACACACACACACACACACACATACACACACCTGACAGGTTTGTGCTGGTTGTTTCAGAAGACCTCTTATTAGCTACTTACCACACCAACATCTCCAGAGCACTGTCTGGGAGTCTCATTACATACAGCTAGCTTCCCCCAGTGTGAGTGCTCCAAATACATACAAAAGAATAATTTTTAAATTGAGGTCAGAGCAGAGGTCTACATTAAAAAAAAAAAAAAAAAACTTCCTCTAAGATTATTTGTGCTGTATTATTTGTAATGGCAAAAGAATATAAACAGCCAAGTGTACTTCAACAGAGAACTAGACAAAGAAATATGACAGATTCATACAGTGAAAGAATTAGGATAGTTTTCATATATTAATATAAAAAGGATTTCTAACATATACACTTAAATGTAAAACATAAGGTATAGAAAGCAGAACAAATATACAGTACGCCCCCACTTCATGCAAAAAACATGTCTGTTTACATGTGTATGCATGTGTGTCTGTGTATATCTAAATATACAAATACATTTAGATATATATAAATATATATACATATGTATAGATATTTACATATCTATACATATGATTTATCTGGGAAGATACACAAAAAACTGCTCAAATGTTATGATTGCATCGAGAAAGAGGCTATGCATAGCTGGGGAAAAGGAAACAAAGGAAGAACTATCTTTCACTGTATAAAACTTTACCTTTTAAATTATGGGCCATGTTAGGCCATTGTTTATTTAAGACTATATTTTAAAATCTCGATCAATTCTAAAATTCAGGAAAAAAAATCTGAAGAGGACAGTAAGAAAATAAATGCCTTACTTACAGGAAAAATTTGGACATCAGAGACATATAGCTGAAAATATAACTGGGCAGCCATCATTGAAGTGATGGGATACAGACATGATTTCAATCCCAGGTGAGGCTCCCAGGTATTTATAGTCTAGTTCTGAGAAAGTCTTGGACAGTAGTAGACTATTGAAAAAAAATTGAAAGGATTTTATATGTGGAATAAATTGGGAGCTTGGTTGGTTGTAGAGATATTATAGATCAAAGTTCACAAACTTATAAGTCCCAGGATAGATGCCTGTGTATTATGTTTGGCCTGGATGTTGTTTTTAAATTTAATATACATTATTAGCCAGACTCCTGTGGCTCATGCCTAGCTACACGGGATGCTGAGATCAGGAGAATTGAGGTTGGAGGCCAGCTTAGGCAAATAGTTTGAGATACCCGTATCTTCAAAAAAATAACTACTGCAAAGTGGACTGGAGGTGTGGCTCAAGTGATAGAGTGTCCACTTCACAAGTACAAAGCCCTGAGTTCAAACCAAGTCCCACCAAAACAATTTTGATATAAATTAATTGCCAACATTTTAAGAGCAGACAATCTTACATTTAAAAAGCCAACTAAGTATCTGGTTTCTTTTGAAATTTTGAAAGCTCTAGTAGGTAAGGCCTGCTTTCTTGTATGGCACAATAGCAGCGTCCCCTTTAGGCAGAAACTGGGACTCCACTTGCCACAGTTCATACCCAGTAAGCATCTCTAAAGTTATCACCTGGTGAGCTCATATTAGCATCTCGGTGAGGAAACTAATATTCTGGAGCAAACTGAAAGACATGAGTCCCTATTACTATTCACCAATACTTAGACTTTTCTTCAGTATGCAGAGTTGGGAACACAAGACCCAGATAACATTCGATAATCTACTTGGCTTGTGCCAGAATTCAGAATTCCTGACTTTAATTCCCACACCACTATCCCATCCTGGTGGTTTGTTCTGTTAAGAAAAATGATCTTTTCCATTAAAGTATATGTCACCCTCTTAGATCACTTAAAATTCCTCAGGTCGCCATCTTAGGTGACTTGCATTGTTCAAAGTTTCCTGTTTCTTCTGGATTCTTGTACAACCCCATTGCCCATGAAAATTGCCCACCAAATTATGTGTCCTAACCCATCCCCCAAGACTTTTAGCTAAACCAGAAAGATTGTGAACCTTTGACCTGGATAAATCCCAGGTGAGGAGCAGCTACAACTGCATCAGGGATGTAAGGAGAAGCCGCTGTTGACCATTTTGTGCTCACATGTCCACTCAGCTGGCATGAATACATGCTAACACCCTTTTGATCAAAAGAAATTGCCTTGTAAAGATTTCCTCTGTCTCTCGTATGTCTGCTTTTGGCACTGGAGGGTCTTTAATTCCAACAATTTGGGGCCCTGGTCTGGGATTTTACATTCCGTCTAGGAAGGAGGGCCCCAGCTCTTCCCTGGGGAGACACGTCCTACTGCCTGGTTTTGGTGGCCCCAAAGTTCAGCTGATGACTACAACTTTCCAGATCTGCAAATGAACCAGGTCTCCAGAATTTCTTGACAACATAGGTAAAAGAGCTCTAAAGACAGGGACCGTGGTGACCACATAAGTTTTGTGCACAAACCAAGATGAGAAATGTAATGGGGTGACCAAGTAAAGTCTTGGTGGTCAGGATATTGAAGGCTGTATGACATGCAAATGAGATGTGTTGGGTGACACAAAGGGAAAGTGGAGTCCTGATCCATACTTCCAAGGAAATCTCATACTGTTTAAAGGCAGAATTAGATTCTTGAATCTAATCCAGGTCAGGAGCTTATATTGACCTGCCAGATACAAGAGGTGCCTTAAGCTCCCATGAGGGTGTGGCCAGACATGGACAAGGCAAAGAGAATGAGGGAACAAGAAACTTCCAAGGCAAAAGGGGGGTTGAGCTCCTGATAAATAGAGTACAGTCAACCAGAAGGGGGATATGTGAAATAAAGGTAGCAAAGAGGGAGGTCCACAAACAAAGATCAAGGATAAAATACCCTCTGAGAGTCTCCTAGGAAAGATGTTTAGATATTGGGATGATAGCCCCTGTACTAAAGGGAAAAACAAAGAAAGAATTGTTAAATACTATTGTTTTATCTGGACCCCCAAACCAATCTTAAAGCCTTTGGTTTTTTGACCAAAATTTGGGTCTGTGAGGACTGGGTCTGCCAGTTATTAATTCAACATGTAAACAACAAAAGCCCAGTCGCTCAAGAGGAGATGCCCTCTGTTGAAGACAGAGTCCCATAGTCCTGTTTCCACTTGAAGAAAAAAAAACTGAAAGTTCTTTTAACTGGAATTTACTCTCCTCTCTTCCCCCCCCCTTATAACCCCTCTGCTCCTCCAGCTCAGGCACCAGAGCCAGCCCCCACACCATCCCCCAGGCTCTCTCTTCCCCACCTCCCCCTTCCATGTAGAATAGTTCAAGTTAAACCTCCACATGTGCCTCCTCCAATATGTGGACAATTTACTTCTGTCAAGGGATAGCCAGGGGAAGGTGATGAACACAACTATTAGCTTTATATATTTTCTGGGAAGCTGGGGACTTCATATTTCAATGAATAAGTTATAGTTTGCTGAGACTTAAGTAAAACATCTGGGACATTTCATCAGTAAGGGCCAAGGAAGGATTGGTCCAGAAAGAATAGAAGGAATCACTGGTGTCCCACTCTCAGAAACAAAACAAGAATTAAGAAAGTTCCTTGGCTTGGTGGGATACTGCCAGTTATGGATAGACTCATATGCCCTTAAAACTAAATCTTTATATCTCAAATTGACCCAAGAGGGACCAAATCCCCTTCTTTGGACCCCCAGGGAGATAAAACAAGTAGATGAGCTACAACAGGCCCTTATCACAGCCCCAATGCGAGCCTTGCCCTCTCTTGAATAGCCTTTTCACCTCTTTGTAAATGTAAACAAGGGAGTTGCCCTTGGGGTGCTAACCTAAAAACATGGTGGTCAACATCAACGTGTGGCCTTCTTATCTAAATTCGTAGATCCTGTCACCTAGAGGTTGGCCTAAGTGCATTCAAGCAATAGTTCCCAGAGCTCTTCTAATCAAAGAAAGTAGAAAAATCACCTTTGGGGTAAGTCTAGTTATTAGCACTCCTTATTAAGTTAGAATAATCTTAAACCAAAATGTGGGTAGATGGCTGACAGATTCCAGGATCCTAATGTATGAAGCTATCTTGCTAGAAAAGATTGACCTGACTTTAACTACTGATGAGGCCCTAAATCTAGCCACTTTCTTGGTGGGGAAGCAGGAGGGAGAAATCCCCAAAAGTAAATGGTTAGGTATTATTTAATACCAAATGAAAGTAAGGCCAGACCTTGGGGAAACTCCTCTCCAGACTGGATTCCATTTCTCTGTGGATGGATCCTCTTGGGTATTTGAGGGAAAAAGGCATAATGCATATTCCATCGTAGATGCATGAAGGCCATGACTATAATAGAATCAGGCTGACTCCCTAACAATTAGTCAGCACAGACTTCCAAATTGTTTACTCTATATCAGGCCTTAAAACACTTAAAGGACAAAGAAAGGACCATATACACTGATTCAAAATATGCATTTGGTGTGGTTCACACTGTTAGGGTCCGAGAATCCTATTCCTCCGAGAGACAGAGAGTCACGTGTGAATGCAATCAACAAAGCAGAGTTTATTGAGCTGGCAAGCCAGGGTCAAGCTCCCACACAGACACACAGGTCCGATTGGGCAGACAAGACCCCGAGCCTCTTTAGGGAAGATCTTATATAGGCCCCTACCGGCCGTTACAGCAAAAGCCTGCACAGTACATAGCCAATGAGTTTGTAACACCACATACATTTCCAGCCTATCCATTTAAGAGTACATTACTTCTTAGCCTATAGATTCAAGGGTCAGTATTCGCACACACGGTTACATTTAGCAAGCAGGCAGGGCACATCTTGCACGTACTTCTAGTCGTCTTTCGCAATCTGCTCACATTCCTCACATTCCTCACATTCCACCTGCCCCCATCCTGTTTATCTTATCCTGCACGGGGCATCCTGTGCTGGCTTTACTGGTTTCTGCTATGGGGATCTGCTGGGGCAAAGGGCACATCCTTTCATTCCCCCCTTTTCTTTGGACTATATTGAGGAATCATTCTCAAGGGGATGAAGAGCCTGGTATTGTTTGCAGAGGACCAGAAGTTGGACAGTGTTAATTCGGTTTTTGATGAAAGTCACAAGTCGGTTTAGAATACAAGGTCCTATGGTGACCAGTAACAGGAGGATTACTATCGGCCCTGCTAGTGCAGACAGGAGGGTAGCTAACCAAGGGGACTGGTTGAACCAAGATTCGAACCAGCCTTCCCTGGCCTCTCTTTCCCTTTTTCGTTGCTCTAGGCCTTCCCGAAGTTTGGACATAGAGTCGCGAACAACCCCGGTGTGGTTGGTGTAAAAGCAACATTCCTCCCCTAGAGCCACACAGAGGCCACCATTCTTAAGGAACAGTAGGTCCAGTCCCCTCCGGTTCTGGAGGACTACCTCGGATAGAGAAGTTAGGGATTTTTCAAGGTGGCTAATGGATTTTTCAATACGGTCTAGGTCCTCATCGATCGCCGCCCTGAGGGAGGTGAGGCTGGAGTGCTGAGTGGCCAGAGAGGCTATGCCGGTACCCGCCCCTGCCAGGCCTATTCCAAATAGGGTAGCGATGGTTAGGGTGGTAATGGGCTCCCTTTTTGCCCGGGGGCGGTCAGACCAGTAAAGAATGGGATATTCAGCTGGATGGTAGAGGATTCTAGGCACCACTATCACCATCAGGCAGAATTCCCGGGAGGCATTAAAGACCGATCCAGCCAAGTGGGGGGTCAGCCCGTTCAGCGAGCACGCCCACCAGGCACCTCCGGCTGGGGTTATGCAATGGGAGGCATTCCAGTTTGGGTGCTCAAGTATAGTAGCGCACAATTTTTTATTTCCTTTTGGGACCTGCCCTACACAAGTCCCTTGGCCACTGACCTGAGCCATGGTCAGGCCGGCGGGTCAGGCCTCCCAACCCGTTGGAGTGGTAGTGTTGGCTACAAAAGAGGAATTGATTCCAATAGCCTCGTAGAAAGGGGGTGAAGGGCTGTAGCAAAGCCAGAAAGCCTCAGTTAGATTAGGGGGCTGTCCTATTCAAGGTCTCAAATGTAGCAAACAGCAAGGTCTCCAGGGGGCTAGGTGGTACAGTGAAGGGAACGGTGGTTGTGGGTTCTGGGGGTGTCGCTTTGGGACTCTGAGAGTCGTTGGGAGTGGTGTTCTGGGGCATCTGGGGAGTTGTGCGTGGAACCAATTTTGCCTCAGACAACTCTGGCTTTAACACAGGATTAGGCCTTAACACGAGATTAGGTCCTATTGTTAGAGTAGAGACTGGTTGTCGCACACACCGCAAGGTAAAAAGGGCTCCTGGATGATTTGTTTTGTAGAGTCTGACTCCCCAGGATTTACCCAATTCCCAATTTGTCACCTTTTTTCCTAAATCAGTGAAATTTATCATAATGGGATTATAATTGGGGGGAGTTGGGCATCCCGTATTTATAGGTCTAGGTTGGTGGTATGTAATACCAGATTGAGAGACTCTACTTAACTGAATAAGGTCCCCCTGTTTGGGGGGTGGCCACCATATGTCCCCTGAGCTCTCACAACCCCATGACTTACAATAATAGTCTGCGATTCCTCCACATTTTTTTCTGTGGTTGGGTTGGGGAGCGGGGCAGACATAGAAGTAACTTTGGCGCAAATCCCATTGTCCCCTGCCAGTGAATAAGGCCCTTAAGTCAAAGTATAATTCTGGGAACCAGGTGCTGGGAGGGGTCACCTTGGAGGTCTGGTTAAGAATGTCTCCTGTGGATACATCTACAATCATCCAGGTCAGGTTAAAAGGTTGATGTGGATTTGTATGCCCCAAGCAAGTAGTGGACAGGGTTAGAAAAAGGAATAAGGTTACCGAGGTCCAGTTTGCTGAAGTTTGAGTTTGAAGGAATTGTCCTTGTGGTGGGACACCCTTCTTGTTGGCAGGAAGTCTTCCTTCACAGCTACCGGGTCTGCCGGTCTGATGTGGGTGTAGTGGACCCAGGTGATGATCCCATTCTAGGAGGGCTGCGGAGCATCTGGGGTGTTTTCGTTTTCCGGAGCATCTCGTATCAGCCAGAGCTTGAGTGGATTTGTGGGATGCTGTCGTGCGGTCCAATTTCCCTGCTCCTCCTGAGGACGTGCCCATCTCACATGGGAGTGGTGTACCCATGGTGCAATTCCATCGACCTTGAGGGCGGTGGGGGTAGTAAGCAGTACAACATAAGGTCCTTTCCATCTAGGCTCTAGGGTTTTGGACTGATGCCTTTTAACCCATACCATGTCACCGGGGACTATGCCATGTTCCGGAGTCAGGACCCTCTCAGTAGTATGGTACACTTGAATTAAGGGCCATATTTGTTGTTGCACCTTAGCTAGAGCCTGTAGCATAGTCAGGTAATTTGGGGCCAGATCACCTAGTCCTGGGCTTAAGGTCCTTTGAATGATGGGGGGTGGAGCCCCATACAGGATCTCAAAAGGGGTTAGCCCATGGACATAAGGGGAGTTCCAGACTCGGAAGATGGCTAAGGGAAGGAGTGTCACCCAATCACCGCCAGTCTCCAGGGCCAATTTGGCTAAAGTCTCCTTTAGTGTCCTATTCATCCTTTCTACTTGCCCTGAGCTCTGGGGGTTATATTCACAATGTAGTTTCCAATTGGCCCCCATAGCCTGGGCTAGTCCCTGCAGAACTTTACTAACGAAAGCCGGACCGTTATCGGACCCAATTGCCTCAGGCACCCCGTACCTGGGTATGATTTCCTCTAGTAAGGCTTTTGCCACTACCTGACTCGTCTCCCTCTTTGTAGGAAATACCTCCACCCAGCCCGAAAAGGTATCTATGAACACTAGCAAATATTTGTACCCAAACTTCCCTGGTTTTACTTTGGTAAAATCCACTTCCCAGCTTCTTCCCAGGGCCCTCCCCCGTTCCCGAATACCTGTGTGGTGCCCCTCCCTTTGTCCTGGTTTCATAGCTGTACAGCTAGCACAATCCTCCACAATTTGACGGACGGCCATGGTCTGGTTTGGAAATCGGAGTTGTGCAGATGTCAGCAAGTCTAGCAACTTTCTCCGCCCCAAGTGAGTGGACTTATGTAAGTTAGCTAACAGGAATCGGCCGAGTTTCTCTGGCAGGATTAGCTTGCCTTCCAAGTCGCTTCTCCATTCATCCTCCCTTTTTCTAGTGAGGGAGTGGGCTCTCATCCAAGTGAAATTACTCCGAGGAGTACTCTGGTCGGGGAGGTAGCAAAGGGAGCTTGGGGACAGGCACATCTATAGCCGCGACCACGGAGGGACTCACCATTGCTGCTCTCCTAGCTTCTTGATCCGCCCTGTTGTTACTGACAGCTTCCAGAGTCTTGGCAGACTGATGGCCTGGGACATACATCACTGCCACTGCCTTCGGTTTTTCCACTACTATTAATAGATGCTGGACTTCGGCCAAGTTTTTTAAGCCTTTCCCTTCTGCTGTGCGAAATCCCCTTTTGCGATAGATGGCTCCGTGGATGTGGATGGTACCGAAAGCATAGCGGCTATTGGTGTAGATATTGACTCGTTTTCCTTCTGCCCTTTCCAGGGCCTCGGCCAAAGCAATTAATTCTGCCTTTTGGGCTGAGGTTCCGGGTGGGAGGGCGCTGCTCCATACCGTGTTTCCTTCTTGGTCGACCACTGCTGCCCCTGCCCTTTGGACTCCATTTTGGACAAAACTGCTTCCATCAGTGTACCAGTTTAATTTACAGCTGGACAGTGGGGTGTCCTTTGGGTCAACCCATACCTGGGTAACTTCGGAGAAGAACTCCTTGCAGTCATGGACAGGTGTCTGCAGTTCCAGGTTGGGCAACAGGGTGGCAGGGTTCAGAGTTACGGGATCTGTGAAGGTGATCCGAGGGGAATCCAGCAGGAGCCCCTGGTAGTGGGTGAGCCTGGCATTCATCATCCATTTCCCAGGGGGTTGTTTAAGGACTCCCTCCACCGGGTGAGGGGCTGTGACCTGGAGGGCCTGTCCAAAGGTTAATTTGTCTGCTTCTCTCACTAACATGGCAACGGCCGCTATGATGCAGAGGCAGGGGGGCCATCCTGATGCTACTGTGTCTAATTTCTTGGAAAGATATGCCTCGGGTCTCTTCCAGGGAACTAACTGTTGGGCCAGGACTCCTTTGGCTACCCCCTTTTTCTCATCCACAAACAGAGTGAACGATTTTGTGGGGTCTGGTAGGGTCAAGGCAGGGGCCTGGAGAAGGGCGGCCTTTAGCTGGTCAAAGGCCTGCTGTTGTTCCTCTCCCCACCTCCAATCCGGAGCCTCTTTGGTGGCCTCATATAGGGGTCTGGCTATCTCCGCAAATCCCGGAATCCAGAGTCTACAGAACCCTGCAGAGCCCAGGAACTCTCTCACTCCCCTAGTGGATGTGGGGGGTGGAATAGTCAAAATAGTCTGTTTCATGGCATCAGTCAGCCATCTTGCCCCATCTGCGATCCAATAACCCAGATATGTCACTGACCTTTCACAGATGTGGGTCTTCTTGGCACTCGCCCGATATCCCAGCTCACCTAACTCCATTAGCAGGTGTTCAGTAGCCTCGCTGCACTCCTCTCGGGTTTCTGCCACTAACAGTAAGTCATCAACGTACTGAAGTAGAGTGACTCGCGAGTGACTCCGGTGAAAGGGCTCCAGGTCCTGGCTCAGGGCCTCGTTAAACAGGGTGGGAGAATTTTTAAATCCTTGTGGCAGTCTGGTCCAAGTGAGCTGTCTGGTCTGGCCCCCATCCTCTTGCCATTCGAATGCAAATAGCGGCTGGCTGATTTCTGACAATGGAATGCTGAAGAAAGCATCTTTCAAATCAAGGGCTGTATACCATACTTGTGAGGGTGGTAGGTGACTGAGCAAGGTATAGGGATTCGGTACAGTGGGATGAATGTCCTCCGCCCGCTCATTTACCTTTCGCAGGTCTTGCACAGGCCTATAGTCCCCGCTTCCCGGCTTTTGGACAGGGAGCAGAGGAGTATTCCAGGCGGACTGACAAGGCTGCAGTACTCCTTCCTTTATTAGCCTGCTGATATGAGGGGCTATGCCTCTTCGAGCCTCTTTGGGCATAGGATACTGTTTTACCTGAATGGGAAGAGCAGAAGCCTTCAATTGTATAACTACGGGAGGGAGGTGTTTGGCGAGGCTAATTCCCGCAGTCTCTGCCCAGGCCGTGGGAAACCTTTTTAGCCATTGGGCTATGTTCCCTCCTGGCTCCTGTCGGCTCTCAAACAGTCGATATTCGGTCAGCCAATGATAGGGACAGGACGTGTATCGGGCTCCCCTCCCAATCAGTCACAATTATTTCATCTGGTTCAGAATAGATACGGGCCCCTACTTTGGTGAGCAGGTCTCGTCCAAGCAAGGGAGCGGGGCTCTCAGTGACGACCAGGAAGGAGTGTGTGACCTGGTGTTTTCCTAAGTCTACCTTTCTTTTGGTAGTCCATGAGCATAACTGGGTACCCATGGCCCCCTGAATGACACTTGTTTGTTCCTTGTTCAAAGGTCCATATGCCTTGTTTAAGACCGAATACTGGGCGCCGGTATCCACCATGAACCCCATTGGCTTCCCCTCCACACATACAGTTACCCAAGACTCAGGGAGGGGGTCCGAGCCCCGTCTCCCTCAGTCCTCTTCTCCGGCTAGAAGGACTCTGGCCTGCTCCACTGCTCGTTCCCTTTCCCTGTTACCTCCCGGTCTCCTGCCAAACCCTCTTCTTCCCTTTAACTTAGGGCACTCTCTCTTCCAATGCCCAGTCTCCTTACAGTAAAAACAGTGTTCCTTATCCGGGGTCCTGGCGTGGCCCCCTTCCCTGGGTTGGTCCTGGACACCCGCTAGGAAAATACGGGCCATTTCTCTTTGTTGCTTTCGGTTCTCCTTAGCCTGGAACTCCCTGTCCTCCTTCCTCAATTTCTCCTGGGCCTCCCTGTCTTCCTTTCTCCACCTTTCCTCCCTTTCTTCTGGAGTTTCCCTTGTGGTAAAGACCTTCTCCGTTATCTGTAACATTTCTCTAATGGTTATCTCCCCTAAGTTTTCCTGTTTATTGAGTTTTCTCCTAATGTCTGGAGCTGCCTGATTAATGAATGAGAATACCACAGCAGACCGGTGGATCTCCACCTCAGGGTCAATAGGGGTGTACTGACAGTATGCCTCATAGAGGCGCTCTAAGAAACCGGCCGGGCTTTCATTTTCCCCTTGGACAACTGCCTTTACCTTTGCAAAGTTGGTGAGCCTCCTAGCGGCCACTCGGAGACCTGCCATAAGAGTCTGGCGGTAGATTCAGAGATGCTCCCTACCTTCTGCGGTCCCGAAATCCCAATCAGGGTGGCGTAGGGGGAAGGCCTCGTCTATGGCCAGTTGGAGGGTTGTGGGTCTCCCGTTGTCCCCCAAGACGTTCTTTCTAGCTTCGTGGAGGATGCGCTCCCGCTCCTCCGTCATAAAAAGAGTATTGAGCAGCTGGTGACAGTCATCCCATGTGGGGCGGTGTGTATGCATGACGGACTCCAAGAGATCTATGAGACACTTGGGGTCTTCTGAAAAGGGTGGGTTCTGCATCCTCCAGTTATATAGATCACTGGAGGAGAAGGGCCAGTACTGAAACTGTTGCCCCCCTCCCGGTCCTCCTTGGCCTACCGTCCGGACTGGAAATGTGGGGACAGTTTCCTCCCCATGTGTTGATGAGGAGGGCCCATCTTCTCCCTCCCTTTCCTGTATCCCTCGGGGGCGGAGTCTTCGACCCATTCCTCCTCCAGCCGTCAGTCCTGTTGAGGAGGATGAGGAAATTTCCTCCTCCGGAGCACTGGCCTGACCAGGGGGAGTCACGTATGGGGGCGGCCGATCTTCCTCTACCCCCGTGAGGGATGGGTAAAGGGGGGAACTCTCCGGTAAGACCGGGGGTGGTAAAGAGGGTGTCCTATTTTGAGGACTGGTCAGGGAAGGAAGGGGAGGTTTCTCTTCCTCTTTTATGACCAAGGCAGGCGTGACTGGGGTTTTAGCCCCGGGAGCCGAACTGGAGGGGTGAGTCAGAAAAGCTGTTAACCAAGGGGGGGGTTCCCCACTAAATCTTCCCAAACCAAAATGTAGGGGACCTGATCTGGGTGGCCTTGATTGTCTGGTCGGAAAATGACAGCCTTGACCTTAGTGATCAGGTCTAGGGAGAGGGAACCTTGAATGGGCCATCCGACTCTGAAGGTGGGCCATTCTGCAGAACAAAGGGTGTTGAACTTACCTTTCTTAATGACCAGACCCGCATTTAATGCCCTTTTTTTGACTTCTGGAAAGTGAGAGAGAATCAAAGACTTTGGGGTTGCTTGTCCCTGTCCCATTGTGGGATGAGAAGCAACTGCCAGGAGAGATAGAACAAAAAGGGTGAAAGCAACAATAACTCCACACACACAGAACACTCTCCACCACTCGCTTGGACCGGTCCTTCTCTCACGCTGGTGCGCACCCCATTCAACCTCCTCACCGTCCAATTTGGATATCAGGCCGAAAGGTGTCCACTTGACGGGTGGTCGGTCAACTAGTTCAATTAGTTCTTCACCTGGCGCCAGGATTCCTGAAATGCTCGAGCCCAAATGAGAGGAAAGCCTCTCCCAGCAGGACCTTGTGGTCCCCTTAACGAGATTCCCAGAATGATTCTCCCCCGGGATTGGCCAAATCCCCGCTGCCGCCCAAACGGGAACAATCATCTACCAATTAGTTCCCTCCAAATGAGTATCTCAGACTCTCCCAGGACTTGGAATCAGCTCTGCTTTCTCGTGGACGGTCTGCCTTCTCGAAAAAGGGGATCTCGGTGGGACCTCCAAATGTTAGGATCCGAGAATCCTATTCCTCCGAGAGACAGAGAGTCACGTGTGAATGCAATCAACAAAGCAGAGTTTATTGAGCTGGCAAGCCAGGGTCAAGCTCCCACACAGACACACAGGTCCGATTGGGCAGACAAGACCCCGAGCCTCTTTAGGGAAGATCTTATATAGGCCCCTACCGGCCGTTACAGCAAAAGCCTGCACAGTACATAGCCAATGAGTTTGTAACACCACATACATTTCCAGCCTATCCATTTAAGAGTACATTACTTCTTAGCCTATAGATTCAAGGGTCAGTATTCGCACACACGGTTACATTTAGCAAGCAGGCAGGGCACATCTTGCACGTACTTCTAGTCGTCTTTCGCAATCTGCTCACATTCCTCACATTCCTCACATTCCACCTGCCCCCATCCTGTTTATCTTATCCTGCACGGGGCATCCTGTGCTGGCTTTACTGGTTTCTGCTATGGGGATCTGCTGGGGCAAAGGGCACATCCTTTCACACACCTTCAGAAAAATCTGGATGGAACAGGGTTTAATCAACAGCAGGGTCGAGACTTGGTGCATGGGGAATTAATTCAACAAATACTAGCGAGTCTAAAACTACCCAAAGAAATAGCATAGTCCATGTGCCAGGACCCCAAAAGGGGGTAAACTTTGAGGCTTGGGTAATTCTTTCACAGATGAGACAGTGAAACAAGCTGCTCTCATCCCCGAGGTCCCAGTCTTCTGTCTTATCCCACACCTTCCTGCTCCTCCCATTATCCCTATCTTTACCCCTCCTGAGGAAGAACAACTAAAAAAAAAAAAAAACTTGGGGCAATCAGGACAGAACAGGGAAAATGGTTTCTCCCTGATCGGAGGGAAATGATCTCAAAGCCCCTAATGAAAGGATTCCTTACCTATCTCAGTCAGGGAAGCCATTGGGGACCCCAGGCCATGTGTGACATAGTTTTGCAAGCCTGAGGGTGTATAGGAACCTATATACTAGCCAAACAATTATCAGAAGGGTGTCTCACTTGTTGAAGAATGAACAAGCAACCCCTGAGGCAGAAACCAGCTGGAGGTAGAAATCCTGGGTGGCAATCCTTCCAAAGCATTCAGGTAGATTACACTGAGATGCCCAAAATAGGTTGTCTTAACTACCTCCTGGTTATTGTAGACCATCTCACTTAGTGGGTTGAGCCCATCCCTCTCCTGGGGGCCACTGCTACAAGTCTAATTAGGGCATTACTAGAACACATCATCCCAAGATTTGGAGTTGTAGAAAATATAGACTCAGACAATGGAAGTCACTTCACTGCCAATGTCCTTAAGGGACTTATGAAAGTTCTAGAGGTCAAATGAATCAGACTCTTAAAAATCAGCTCAATAAATTAGTTTTAGAAACCAGATTACCTTGGATTAAATGCCTTCCTATAGCACTACTCAGGATTAGGACACCCCCTCAGAAGAACATTGACCTCTCCCTTATGAAATGCTTTGTGGGCTTCCTTACCTTAGCTCTGTTACTGATGTGCCTTCCCTTGAAACCAAAGACTATTTCCTCAAATATCATATACTTGGATTGTCTTCTACCTTACTTTCTCTTAGGAAAAAGGGGTTGTTAGCACAGGCTCCTCCACTTGACTTTCCCATTCACCCGTACTAGCCTGGCAATTTATGTGCTGATCCACCTGGAAAGAAAAAAAGCTCAGGCCAGCTTGGGAAGGACCCTTCCTTGTCCTGCTGACCATGGAAACAGCCATCCAGACTGTGGAAAAGGGGTGGACTCATCACACACAGGTAAAGAAGGCACCCCCACCTAACCAGAAAGAACAAAGGACTGTGCTCTCACATCCAGGCAACACCAGAGTAATCTTTAAAAGACTATAGTGAAATCATTCTTTCTCTTTTGTTTGGGAAATTGTATGTTTATTATTAATGTAACTCAGAGTACTTTTCCCTTAACTGTTGAATTCAATGCATGCCAGGTCCTTCCTTGTGGAGGCCTTATGTCCTAACTCCAGCTCCAAAGATACTCCTTTTATATGTGCCCCATCCCAGAATCCACAGGGAAGCTGATATCTGTCCAGAGTGAACAGATGTGGGGTGAAATACTGGGTATAAAGGATACACTTCTCCCTTTTGACAATCCTAAGGGCTGGACCAGACCCCAGGGCACTGGAAAGATTCCAATTTCTACCATCTAAAACAATCAACAGTCTTTTAACAGACTACAGTCAAAACTACAGCTGTTTCAGACACACCCCTCTCCTACTTGTAAAGATAAATAATATAACCCACTTAGATTAGTCACAGAAAGTCCTTGGAGTATGACACAAGGACCATCTATATTTTGTAGATATGGGTTGGGGCAGATGTCTCAGGGACAGACCTGTTAGGTACCTTTAAGCTCCATCTAGCTCCCAACCTCTCCTAGGTGACACCCAGTTCTACCTCCACGTTTGTACAACAATCGAACTCTACTACAGGTAGCTGTAGTAGAAGTCAGGGACCTAAGACAAACTGTGGCTATTAAAATTGGGTACAGAAATACAAATGTTTGGATGAAGGGATAAAATGCTGTCCACACATTAAATAAGAGAGATTGCTATGTTTGTACTACTGGGAGGCCAGAGTCTCAGGTGGTCCCATTTTCATTAGGATGGTCCTCTGACCCAAATGGATTGTACTGCGTGTTGGCTCTGTTTTAGGATGCCAAGGCTTGGGGCAACGAATCTTGCCAGATGCTATCACTACTGTTCCCAGAGGTCAGAGGTCCTACAGGTCAGCCCCCAAGGACTATTAGGCCACCCATCCTAGACGTCAATTATACCCCATGTCTCACCAGACGGGGGAACGGTTGACAAATGTGGGAAACCTGATGGGATGCAGTGAAAGCCAGTCCTTCCACAGTCTCACAAACCAGTCCACACTGTCGGTGGGCGAAGCCGATGTCTGGTGGTACTGCAGAGGACCTTTACTTGAGACTCTCCCAGGTAACTGGGCAGGCACCTGTGCTTTGGTGCAGTTGGCAATCCATTTCACCCTAGCATTTAGATCCCCAGCCCATGCCACAACACCTAGGGAAAGGAGAGACATAGCCACGGACGTTGCAGCCAGCCACAGAGGCTCCTTGGATCCCTATGTTTACATTGATCTCATTGGGGCTCCTAGAGGATACCAAATGAATTCAAAGCCAGAAATCAAATTGCAACAGAATTTGAATAACTACTCTTTTGGTGGTCCACCACAAATAAAAATGCAGGTTAATTATATTTATTATAACCAACAAAGGTTTGTTAACTATACCAGGGATGCTATCAAAGGAATAGCAGAGCAATTGGGACTAACTAGTCAGATGGCTTGGGAGAATAGGCTAGCATTAGAAATGATGTTAGCCAAAAAGGCAGGAATTTACATAATAATTGGACTTTCATGTTGCACATATATACCAAATAGTACAGCCCCCGATAGAACTATTACTAAGGCCCTACAGTGATTAAATACCCTATCCAGCAAGGTAGCTGAAAGTTCAGGTATAAATGATCCCCTCACTAACTTAATGGAGAAATGGTTTGGGAGACAGAAGGACTGGATAACCTCAATCTTAACCTCCTTGGTTGTAGTGGCTGGAGTTTTAATTTTAGTAGGATGCTGCATAATGCCTTGTGTTCGAGGATTCATACAGCGGTTAATTGAGACAACCCTCACCAAGCAATCACCCCCGCCCTACCCAAATAATTTGTTCCTATTAGAAACACTGAAACATGAGAACCAACAGCTCCTAAATAAGTTTAAGAAAAGAATTTAAATCAGGAGGGGGGAAATTGTAAGAAAAATAATCTTTTCTATCAAAGTATATTTCACCCTCTTAGAGTTCTTAAAATTCCTCAGGTCACCATCTTAGGTGACTTGCATTGTTTAAAGGATTCCTGTTTCTTCTTCTGGATTCTTGTACAGCCCCATTGCCCAAGAAAATTGCCTGCCAAATTCTGTGCCCTAACCCAGCCCCCAAGCATTTTGGCCAATCCAGAAAGATTGTGAACCTTTGACCTAGAAAAATCTCAGGTAAGGGGCAGGTACAACTGTGTCAGGGATATAAGGAGAAGCAACTGTCAACTATTTTATGCTTGTGTGTCTGCTCACAGCGAATATGTGCTTACACCCTTTTGATCAAAAGAAATTGCCTTGTCAAGATTTTCTGTCTCTTGTGTCTGTTTTTGGCACTGGAGGGTTTTTCATTCCAACAGTTCTAATATTCACAAATAAGAAATCTTAGGGTTGTTTTCTCCCTGAAGATTTGGACAAAGCTCACCCAGAACTACAAGGACTCTATTCCTAGGACCCTGTAATGTCAACACCTCCTCTCTGCTATTATCTGCTATTATCCTAATACCAGGTCTAGCAACACCCCATCTGCCAAATTTGCTGCAGGGCCAGAAGCTATCTTTGCCATGGCATTTTCCCAAGAAGATAAAACCCAGCCGACTGCCATATTGTTGTGATTGCTGCTGGTACTTATCACTAATTCTTCATTCCCCACTGATCCCTGCAACACACACTTCTCAAGCTGCTGCTCTCCAATGGGATACCTTAGACTGACAATAAGCCACCTTCCTCTGCTATACTCTGAATGAGTCTCCCCTGGCCTGCTATTGCTTAGAGCCTCAATGGCCTCCACTTCTGGAGCCGATATCTCCAGATACATGCTAGACTGATTCTTCCACTTGAAGTATGATCTCATTCTCTGGAGTGACAGCACCAGAGAGCTTTGGACCAAGTCTTACAGGCCCTGTGAAGACTGTTGCATATATTAATTAGTCTTGGGTTTGAGAGAAAATCAGCTCAAACTAATTTAAGATTAAAAAAAGAAATCACTAGTGAAGCAGTTAAGAACATTCCACTTTCAAATATGCAACTCTAGCATGTTGTCTATTTTAAGTTAAAGGCACTTGAAAAACAGCAGGTACAAGAGATCACTGTGACCTTTATTCTTGTCACATGACAATCCCATGTGAAAGATGCCCTCTATATTCCAGAAGGAAAGTATCATTCTTATCCCCACAGATGGGAAGTTTAAGCTGAGGTAGGTCTCTCCAAACCAACCTTGTTAAACTAACACTGATCTTTCCAGTTGTTCTTTACCTAGTTAACTACCTAAACCAAGCCCCATTGCCCCATTTACTACTTTTTGTACAACTTTTTTAATAAAGGTTCAACTCTGTGTCTTTAAGTTTTCATTTCCTTTTGAAGGCTCCTTTGCCATGTAAATTTGTGTGCTTTTCTCCTGCTGATATTTCTGATGTTAATTTAATGCTCAAGTTTAGCTGAAAAACTCTAAGAGGGCAGACATAAAATTTTGTCTCCCTCAATACTGTTCCCCCACACACACACACTCACACTGGGACTTGAACTCAGGGCCTACACCTTGAGCCACTCTACCAGCCCTTTTTCATAATTTTTTCTTTTTTCTGAGATTGGGTCTTGAGAACTATTTGCCCAGGCCAGCTTCGAACCATGACTCTCCTGATCTCTGCCTCCTAAGTAGCTAGGATTACAGGCATGAGCCACTGGCACCCACCTTGCCTCCCTTACTTAATGACAAGTATAGAGGAGGAGAGCATCTCAGTTACAAATAGCTCTAGTAGCTCACTTGGCTTCTTTCTCCATTTTCTGCTTTTGCTTATTCAAAACTTTCCCTCCTTTCTTCCTCCCTTCCTTCCTCCTCTCTCTCTCTCTCTCTCTCTCTCTCTCTCTCTCTCTCTCTCTCTCTCTCTCCTTCCTTCCTTCCTTTTTTCCTTCATCTCTTGTTTTTTTCCTTCCTCTTTCTTTCTGGGGTTGTCCTGGACACTGCAGGATGCATGAGAGCAGCTGTGGCTGCACCCTCTAGGTGCCACAGCACTCCACACTTTTGAACTCAGGGCCTCCTGTTTCTTAGGCATGTGCTATACCACTTGAGCCACATCCCCAGTCCTTTTTGTTCTTTTATTTTTCAAAAGCTAGAAGGTACCTTTGCACATTGCCATGTGCCCCAGAGGGGTGTGCAAGCCTTTGGGTGAGAACACTGACTCTACAGCTCTTCTGTGAGTCTTTTTGTAAGAGGCACTCAAGTTACTTCTGCTAAAAAGCACTGACTACTTACTTGAGCCTATAAATTAACTAAAAACAGGAAAAGTCGGGCATCTTTGTCTCCATTGTATCTCTTTACTCTAAGTCAGTCTCTTCACAGTCACTTTATAATCACCTTGGATTCCAAAAAGGACTAAACTGGTAATATCTTTATGACAATGAACTGGAGCCACCTGGAGCTGCCACCTTCCCAGGGAGGACAATTATTCCAAGAATCCTCTCAAACAGGAATCACATTACTCACTTCAGGTGATAACTTTCCCAAACTGGACCAGACCACCTGCCTGACCAAGACTGATCCACCAGTCACACATGTGACTGGGACTGTTTATGCATAGCTTTGTCCCCGGCCCCCAGTTCCTTGGTCTATTTAAACCTATAGTTCATATCTGTACCCCAAAGATGTCTGAAGATGAGCTGAGTGCTTATTCTGCCTCTTCCCACGGCATGCCCCAAGCTGTGTAATAAACCTCCTTTCTCTGCCTTTACTATGCCTCTTTACATGGCGTTTAGGGGTAGGTGGCCGGACCTGGCATATGGAATCTCAGGAGTTTGGGTCTTGGGTCCAAAACTCCACTTTCACTTTGAGGGCCCAGACTTTGGTCTTGCTAACAGCCCAATGGCTGGCGCATGTCTCTGGAGTTCCTCCCTGTGCCCAAATCAACCCAGAAGTGGCTCCTTCTCATTGCAGGTGTCAAAGGCCCTCACAACACAAATTTTTTCTCAGGTGACTTCCCCACCCCCACACAGCACTGGACAGGACAACAGAGATTTCTATCAGCTCAGTGGTTCTCAGTCCTCCCCAGAGACTGATCAAGAGGAAAGAGTTCTGGTAATAAGCCCCTGTCCTGGACCTCCCTGCTGTACCACAAACCTGCCCTGCTGCACCACAAACCTGCCCTGCTGCCAGGTGCTTTGCACATGTCTCCATCAATCTCTCACCAAGTCCCACTGAATAAGTGAAGAAACTAAAAACCAAAGTTCAGCATCTCAGTTGGGATTCCCAGCCCACACCCAGGCCTCCAGCCCCACATAGCAAAAAACAAATGCCCCTCACCATGCCTACACAAAATGTCAGGCTATAAACCATTCTTAGTGCACACTGGCTTTTGAACACTGAGCATACAAATAGTTGCTTGCACTTTACCACAGGTGCCTCTCTTTCTTCTAACACTTTTAATAACAGACACAGACTGTCTAGGCTACATCCTCCAGTCTTCAGAGCTGAGAGAAAGTTTCTTAGCTTATACATAAAATCCCAGAGGAGGATTGTGATTAAATCCAGTTGAGTTGCTTGTTCATCTTTGGACCATTCACTGTGGCCAGAATGGAAAGGATTATATGACAGGCAGCCTCCTGAGAACCAAAAGGAATAAAGTCAGATCTGAGAAACAGAGTGCTAGACAGACAAATGCAAAAACAATGCATTTTTTGCCATACTATAAAAACCAAGGCTTCTATAAAAAGTCAAGTAACTCTATATAAAAAATGGGCAAACAACTAAAATAGAAATTTCTCTAAACAACTATGCAAATATTCAATGCACACATGAAAACATGCTCAGTGGGATTAGTCATAAGGGGAATGCAAATCAAAACTATGAAGGATACTATTTCACAACCACTAAGATGGTTATACTAAAAACTCAGATAATAAAAAGTGTTGACAAAGATGTGGAGAAATCAGAACCTCATACATTGCTCACAGGAGCATAAAATGGGGCAGCCACTTTGGAAAGCAGTTTGGCAGTTCCTTAAATGGAACAAAATCAGAGTTCGCATAAATGCACTCCTAGTATTGTATCCAAGAGAAATAAAAACATGTCTGCACAAAATGTTATGCATGAATGTTCACAGCATCATTATTCATAATAGCTAAAAGGTAGAAACAACCCTTCAATGAATTCAAACTGTGGAATACCCTTACAATGCAATATTAGTCAGCACAACAAAGAACAAGTGCTGATTATTATTACAGTATGAAATAATATTCTTTTTTTATTGTTTTATTATTCATATGTGCATACAAGGCTTGGTTCATTTCTCCCCTCAGCCCTCACCTTCTCCCTTACAAACCACTCCACCCCCTCCCTCTCCGCCCCACCCCCTCAATACCCAGCAGAAACTATTTTGCCCTTATCTCTAATTTTGTTGTAGAGAGAGTATAAGCCATAATAGGAAGGAACAAGTGTTTTTGCTGGTTGAGATAAGGATACCCAAACAGGGAGTTGACTCATATTAATTTCCTGTGCGTGTGTGTTACCTTCTAGGTTAATTCTTTTTGATCTAACCTTTTCTCTAGTTCCTGGTCCCCTTCTCCTATTGGCCTCAGTTGCTTTAAGGTATCTGCTTTAGTTTCTCTGTGTTAAGGGCAACAAATGCTAGCTAGTTTTTTAGGTGTCTTACCTATCCTCACCCCTCCCTTGTGTGCTAAAGCTTTTATCATGTGCTCAAAGTCCAATGCCCTTGTTGTGTTTGCCCTTGATCTAATGTCCACATATGAGGGAGAACATACGATTTTTGGTCTTTTGGGCCAGGCTAACCTCACTCAGAATGATGTTCTCCAATTCCATCCATTTACCAGCAAATGATAACATTTTGTTCTTCTTCATGGCTGCATAAAATTCCATTGTGTATAGACACCACATTTTCTTAATCCATTCGTCAGTGGTGGGGCATCTTGGCTGTTTCCATAACTTGCCTATTGTGAATAGTGCCGCAATAAACATGGGTGTGCAAGTGCCTCTGGAATAACCTGTGTCACAGTCTTTTGGGTATATCCCCAAGAGTGGTATTGCTGGATCAAATGGTAGATCAATGTTTAGCTTTTTAAGTAGCCTCCAAATTTTTTTCCAGAGTGGTTATACTAGTTTACATTCCCACCAACAGTGTAAGAGGGTTCCTTTTTCCCCGCATCCTCGCCAACACCTGTTGTTGGTGGTGTTGCTGATGATGGCTATTCTAACAGGGGTGAGGTGGAATCTTAGTGTGGTTTTAATTTGCATTTCCTTTATTGCTAGACATGGGGAGCATTTTTTCACGTGTTTTTTGGCCATTTGAATTTCTTCTTTTGAGAAAGTACTTTTTAGTTCACTTGCCCATTTCTTTATTGGTTCATTAGTTTTGGGAGAATTTAGTTTTTTAAGTTCCCTATATATTCTGGTTATCAGTCCTTTGTCTGATGTGTAGCTGGAAAATATTTTCTCCCACTCTGTGGGTGTTCTCTTCAGTTTAGAGACCATTTCTTTTGATGAACAAAAGCTTTTTAGTTTTATGAGGTCCCATTTATCTATGCTATCTCTTAGTTGCTGTGCTGCTGGGGTTTCATTGAGAAAGTTCTTACCTATACCTACTAACTCCAGAGTATTTCCTACTCTTTCCTGTATCAACTTTAGAGTTTGTGGTCTGATATTAACATCCTTGATCCATTTTGAGTTAATCTTGGTATAGGGTGATATACATGGATCAAATTTCAGTTTTTTGCAGACTGCTAACCAGTTTTCCCAGCAGTTTTTGTTGAAGAGGCTGCTTTTTCTCCATCATATATTTTTAGCTCCTTTGTCAAAGACAAGTTGGTTATAGTTGTGAGGCTTCATATCTGGATCCTCTATTCTGTTCCATTGGTCTTCATGTCTGTTTTTGTGCCAGTACCATGCTGTTTTTATTATTATTGCTTTGTAATATACTTTGAAGTCAGGTATTGTGATACCTCCAGCATTGTTCTTTTGACTGAGTATTGCCTTGGCTATTCGTGGCCTCTTGTGTTGCCATATAAATTTAACAGTAGATTTTTCAATCTCTTTAATGAATGTCATTGGAATTTTGATGGGAATTGCATTAAACATGTAGATTACTTTTGGGAGTATAGACATTTTTACTATGCTGATTCTACCAATCCATGAGCATGGGAGATCTCTCCACTTTCTATAGTCTTCCTCAATCTCTTTCTTCAGAAGTTTATAGTTTTCCTTGTAGAGGTCATTCACATCCTTTGTTAGGTTTACACCTAGGTATTGATTTTTTTTGAGGCTATTGTAAATAGAATTGTTTCATACATTCTTTTTCGGTTTGCTCATTGTTAGTGTATAGAAATGCTAATGATTTTTCTATGTTGATTTTATATCCTGCTACCTTGCTGTAGCTATTGATGACGTCTAGAAGCTTCTGAGTAGAGTTTTTTGGGTCTTTAAGGTATAGGATCATGTCATCTGCAAATAGGGATATTTTGACAGTTTCTTTACCTATTTGTATTCCTTTTATTCCTTCTTCTTGCCTAATTGCTCTGGCTAGGAATTCCAGTACTATGTTGAATAGGAGTGGAGATAGTGGACATCCTTGTCTGGTTCCTGATTTTAGAGGGATTGGTTTCAGTTTTTCAACATTAAGTATAATGCTGGCTGTAGGTTTGTCATATATAACTTTTATAATGTTAAGGAACTTTCCTTCTATTCCTAGTTTTCTTAGAGCTTTTATCATGAAATGATGTTGGATCTTATCAAAGGCTTTTTCTGCAGCTATTGAGATGATCAAGTGGTTTTTGTCTTTGCTTCTGTTAATGTAGTTTATTACGTTTATTAATTTTCATATGTTGAACCACCCCTGCATTCCTGGGATGAAGCCTACCTGGTCATGGTGAATAAACTTTTTGATGTGTTGTTGAATTCGGTTTGCCATTATTTTGTTGAGGATTTTTTCATCAATGCTCCTTAAGGAGATTGGCCTACAGTTCTCCTTTTTGGAGGTGTCTTTGCCTGGTTTTGGGATAAGTGTAATACTGGCTTCATAAAATGTGTTTGGCAGTTTTCCTTCCCTTTCTATTTCATAGAACAGTTTAAGGAGGGTTGGAATCAGTTCTTCTTTAAAGGTCTGATAGAATTCAGCAGAGAATCCATCAGGTCCTGGCCTTTTCTTTTTGGGGAGACTCTTGATTGCTGCTTCAATTTCATTTTGTGTTATAGATCTATTCAGTTGATTAATTTCCTCTTGGTTCAGTTTTGGATGATCATATGTATCTAGAAATTTGTCCATTTCTTTAAGACTTTCAAATTTATTTGAATATAGGTTCTCAAAGTAGTCTCTGATGATTTCCTGGACTTCCATGGTGTTTGTTGTTATCTCCCCTTTTGCATTCCTGATTCTACTAATTTGGGTTTTTTCTCTCTTCATTTTAGTCAGGTTTCCCAGGGGTCTATCGATCTTGTTTATTTTTTCAAAGAATCAACTTTTTGTTTCATTAATTCTTTGTATGGTTTTTTTGGTTTCGATTTCATTGATTACAGCTCTTATTTTTATTATTTCTCTCCTTCTATTTGTTTTGGGATTTGCTTGTTCTTGTTTTTTTTAGGAGTTTGAGATGTATCATTAGGTCATTGATTTGTAATATATGCACTCATGGCTATAAACTTCTCTCAGGACTGCCCTAGCTGTGTCCCATAGGTTCCGGTAGGTTGTGTTTTCATTTTCATTGACTTCCAGGAACTTTTTAATTTTCTCTTTTATTTCGTTGATGATCCATTCTTCATTAAGTAGTGAGTTACTTAGTTTCCAGCTGGTTGCATGTTTTTTGTCTTTACTTTTGTTGTTGTGTTCTACTTTTACTGCATTGTGATCAGATCGTATGCATGGTATAATTTCTATTTTCTTATATTTGCTGAGGCTTGCTTTGTGCCCTAGGATATGATCTATTTTGGAAAAGGTTCCATGGGCTGCTGAGAAGAATGTATATTGTGTAGAAGTTGGATGAAATGTTCTGTAGACATCAAGTAGGTCCATTTGATCTATTGTATATTTTAGATCTTGAATATCTTTATTGATTTTTTGTTTGGATGACGATGATAATGAGGTGTTAAAGTCTCCCACGACCACTGTGTTGGCATTAATATATGCTTTTAGGTCTTTCAGGGTATGTTTGATGAAAATGGGTTTGTTGACATTGGGTGCATACAGATTGATGATTATTATTTCCTTTTGGTCTATTTCCCCTTTTATTAGTATGGAATGTCCTTCTTTATCTCAGTTGATCAATGTAGGTTTGAACTCTACTTTGTCAGA
Organism: Castor canadensis; assembly: GCF_047511655.1. NCBI lineage: Eukaryota > Metazoa > Chordata > Mammalia > Rodentia > Castoridae > Castor > Castor canadensis. The sequence continues at coordinate 56,315,548 of NC_133398.1, read as the reverse complement.
GATAACTATTGCTACTCCTGCCTGTTTTGGGGGGCCATTGTCTTGGTAAATCTTCTTCCAGCCTTTCATCCTAAGCCTATGCTTATTTCTATCGGTGAGCTGGGTCTCCTGTAAGCAACAAATTGTTGGATCTTCCTTTTTAATCCATTTCGTCAAGCAGTGTCTTTTGATGGGTGAATTAAGTCTGTTAACATTAAGCGTTAATACTGATAGGTATGTGGTGATTCCTGTCATTTAGTTGTCTTAGTTGTTTGAAGGTTTGATTGTGTGTACCTAAGTTGAGGTTACTCTCTACTGTCTTGCTTTTTCTTTTCCTGTGGTTGGGTGCTGCCTGTCTTTTCATGGTTAAATTGGGTTTCACTTTCTGTGTGCAGAATCCCTTGAAGAATCTTTTGTAGTGGTGGCTTTGTGGTCACATATTGTTTTAGTTTCTGCTTATCATGGAAGACTTTTACTGCTCCATCTGTTTTGAATGATAGTTTTGCTGGGTAGAGTATCCTGGGGTTGAAGTTATTTTCCTTCAGTGCCCAGAAGATCTCACTCCACGCTCTTCTTGCTTTTAATGTTTCTGTTGAGAAGTCTGCTGTGATTTTGATGGGTTTACCTTTGTATGTTACTTGTTTTTTCTCTCTTACATCCTTCAATATTCTTTCCTTAGTTTCTGAACTTGTTGTTTTAATGATGATATGTCGTGGAGTAGTTCTATTTTGATCTGGTCTGTTTGGTGTCCTGGAGGCCTCTTGCATCTGTGTGGGAATATCTTTCTCTAGATTTGGGAAATTTTCTGTTATTATTTTGTTGAATACATTACACATTCCCTTTGCTTGCACCTCTTCTTCTTCGATGCCCGTAATTCTCAGCTTTGGTCTTGTCATGGAGTTGGTGAGTTCTTGCATTTTCTTTTCACAGGTCTTGAGTTGTTTAATTAATAGTTCTTCAGTTTTTCCTTTAATTACCATTTCATCTTCAAGTTCTGAGAGTCTGTCTTCTGTTTGTTCTATTCTGCTGGATTGGCCTTCCATTTTGTTTTGCAGTTCTGTTTTGTTCTTTTTTCTGAGGTTTTCCATATCCTGGTTGGTTTCCTCTTTAATGTTGTCTGTTTTTGTCCTGAGTTCATTTATCTGTTTATTAATCATGTTCTCTGTTTCACTTTGGTGTTTATACAGTGCTTTTATGGTTTCCTTTATTTCTCTGCTTGCTTTTTCAAATTCCCTATTTTTGTTCTCTTGGAATTTCTTCAGTGTCTCCTGTACATTTTGGTTGACCCTATCCAGTATCATCTCTATAAAATTCTCATTGAGTACCTGTAGTATGTCTTCTTTTAAATTATTCTTGTGGGCTTCATTGGGTTCTTTGACATAGTTTATCTTCATTTTGTTGGAGTCTGGATCTGAGTATCTGTTTTCTTCATTCCCCTCTGCTTCCTGTACTAATTTTTTGCTGTGGGAAACTGGTTTCCCTTTTTTTCTGTCTTCCCGTCATTGTCTTTGGTGTTGTTACTGTCCCTGTACTGTGTGCAGTTAAGTATTTTCTAGCTTGTAATAATAATAATGGTAATATTTAGAATGGAAGGGTGAGAGGAGATGGAAATCAAGAAGTTAAAGAAAAGGGAAAAGCAGACAAGTAGGAAAAAAACCAAGGAATCAAACAAGAAAGTTTCAAAGGTATAAACAGGGAGTGTTAGTGTACTAATCAACAGTAAGCTGAACAGGCCTTAGAGAGATAGAGAGAGGATTGAAAATAAAAAATAAAAAGAATAAAGATAAGAATAAAAATGAAAGATAAGTAAATGAAAGTAATATATATATATATAAATAAAACAAAACAAAATTTAAAATAGAAAATAAAAAATAAAAAAAAAATAAAAATAAAATCTCCAAGTTCAAATGCAATGAAGTTTCAGTCTTAATAATTTTGGTGTCTGTCTCAGTCTACAATCCTGGAGATAGTGCCTCAGATGTTGTGCTGTAGTTGTCTCATCAAAGTGGACACATAAAGTAGAACAAAAGTGCACCAAAAAAAACCCCAAAAAAACAAAAAACAAAAAAAGCCCATAAAGTGTCCCAAGTTCAAATGCAATAAAGTTTCAGTAAGTTTTTCAGCATGCAGGTGTAGTTCAGTTGTTTTCTCATCAAAGGTAGGGAGAGTGATAAAAAAAAGTCTGGAGACAGTTCTGTGAATGGTATCTGTGGCTGTGGCTTGCCTGCCCACTGCTGTCAGCCTGCTATTGCTGGAGGGGTTATTTATGCAGATCTCAGGGGTGAGCTTAGCACTCACCTGGCCCCACAGGCTTTGTTTACTCAGAGTTCTCCTGTGTGTGAGCCTCTGCTACAAGCTTTCCCCTTTCCAAGCACACTGGGGGAGGTGACACTGCACCCGCTTTCTCAGGCCTCCATGTTTGTTTACAGTTCACATGGGAAGTGGGTCTTCCCCCCTCTCCTGTGGAGTTTTCCTCCCACTGCCAGCTTTACAAGCTTTCCCACTCGTGATTACTGGGCGGTGCTTCTGCTCCTGCCAGCCGCCATGTTTGTTTACAGCTCACGTGGGAAGTGGGTCTTCCCTCCTCTCCTGTGGAGTTTTCCTCCCTCCACCACACTCACAAGCTTTCCCGCTCCTGGTTGCTGGGTGCGTGCTCCACTCCTGCTGCCCAGGCTTGTTTATTTACAGTTTCGGGAAGGATTCCCTTCCCCCAATCTTTGACGCTCAGTGCACCCCACCCTCTTTTCCTCATGTCTTTATTGTTCTTATTGCTTATTACTCAGTTTCTCTTTTTTTCCCCAGACGGAGGTTGGTCTATCCAGGGGGCTAGCTGGTGGAGTGGCTCAGGTGGTAGAGCACTTGCCTAGCAAGCATAAAGTCCTGAGTTCAAACCCCAGTGCCACAAAAAATAAATTAAATAAATATCCAGGGGGTTATGCTGCTCTGGCCCAGGGTTGTATGTGGGAGTACTGCAGTACCGCTAAGCTCACCTTGTCCGCGTCTTCCCAAGCTGTCTGGGTGCGGGCGACTGGCGGCCCAGGGGCCCTCCTGGTTTCTCCATTTAACATGAAGTGGAGATGCTCTGCACCGGCTGGAGGTGTGGAGGGGTCAAAGTTTTGCCTCTTCTCGGTGGTTTTGCCTGCAAGGTGTGTATCCAGCATCTCTCCATGATTTCACTATAGGAGGCATGCTTTCTGCTTCCTCCCTTAGCTACCATCTTGGAATCCCCCCCCTCCCGAAATAATATTCTGAGAGAAGCCGGTCACAAAATATAAGATTCTATTTATATTAAATGCTCAAAATAGGTAACCTCCAAAGACATACACTAGATTAGTGGTTGGCTAGTTTGCATTGTTGGGAGAGATAGCTGAGGTACAGGTTTCCTTTCTTGGAGTAATGAAAATGTTGGGTCTGGGGGATCAGAGGACAAAAATGAGCCAGTGCCCTCACATTCCCCCATGAGAGCACCATGAGCCCTATATCCTGTAAAGGGACATGTGGTTTCACAAGTCATGCCTCCCTGGGGATGCCTCAAAACGCCAAAAGGCCAATAAACAGGAGGCTTTCACAGGACTGTGTCTATGTTCCTGCAGAGATATGTTAAAAACCACTCCTCCCCTGACTCCCTCCCCAAGAAAAAGGACCAAATTTTAAAAAACTCTTTGTAAACAACAGGGAGCTACCGATTTTCCGGGCTCAATAAGTCCTCCTTTGTGTGCTGACCTTGTTGTCAGTCCACTGCCTCACAAGACAGTTCTTTGGCCTGTGAACTCTCAACACCTGCCAGCAACAAAAATGTTCTCAGGTTTCCTTTCTGGAATGGTGAAAATATTCTCAAACTGATTATGGTGATAATTGCCCAACTCTGTGAATATACAAAAGTTCACTGAAGAACTGTTCAAATGGATGACTAATATGGTATATGATCACATCACAGTCAGGGCTTGTTCTGCACGTCCTGCTATGTCTTTGGGACTTCTGAGATATGGTACAAGTTTTTTCTCCCCCAAGTTTCAATTGTGCATTCACAGCACTTAGCTCCTTCAACAGCAACACGAAGCAGATTATCCCTATCTAGAAAGGTAGTAGTAATTTTTTTTTTTTTTTTTGCACAGCAGGGACTTTACCATTTGAGCTACACCTCCAGTCCATCTTGCTCTGGTTTACTTTGGAGATGGAGATGGGGGTTGGAGGGGCAATCTCAGGAACTATTTGCCCAGGCTGGCCTCAAACCGCAATCCTCCCCATCTCAGCCTCCCACCCGATTTCAGCCACCCAAGTAGCTTATATTACAGCTTATAAACAACCCCGTGAGCTCCCACGGGGTTGTTTTAATTTTTAAGCACATACAATAGGGCTAACAATGAAGAATGTTATGCGCAGCTGATGCTCCATAAGCAGTACTGTGCACGAGGCATATGCACGTATGCACGAGAACATGAGTCCTTAGGAGATATCTGGAAGGAACCGGATCTAGAGGGCCAGCCGCAGTATTCCGGGGTCCTATCCTCCTTCTCACTCAAGCTCTTGGACAGTGGGGCAGGAGTGCAACCCGCTAACGCTGGAGTCGCGGGTAAGTCTCATGCTCCCGAGCCAGGGCCCACTGAAGGGAGGACAGAGACCGCAGGGCATGGCGCCATAGGTAAGTGGGTACCCGCACCCAAAAGTGCCCGCCGCAGCTGACCCGGAGCCGCACTGCGCTCCCCCGCACGATCGCGGAGAACAATGCGCCCAACCCTCCCCTCAGAGCGGCCGAGCCGCGCCCAGCCGACCGCGGGTCCTGCCGGGAAATGTAGTGTTCCAGGCCCCGCCCTCCAAGCACCCCTCCCGCCGCCCGTGCGCCATGCGCAACTACAAGTCCCGTCACGCTCCGCGAGGTCTGTCTGCTGGCTCCTGCGGAAAGGAAGTGCGGCAGACATGGCCGAGGGCAGTCGGGGCGGCCCTTCGTGGGGCGGGGTGGGCGACAAGCAGGACCTGGTTCCTCGGGTTGTTGGCTCCAACTTTCCAGAGTACGAGCTTCCCGAGCTCAACACGCGCGCTTTCCACGTGGGCGCTTTCGGGGAGCTATGGCGCGGCCGGCTGCGCGGGGCCGGGGACTTGTCGCTGAGGGAACCCCCGGCGCCCGGCAGCCAGGGGGTCGCTGACTCCGAGCCCGAGGATATCGCGGTGGCCCGGGATCTGGGCTGCAGTCTGGAGGCGGCGGCTGAACTGAGGGCGGTGTGCGGGTGAGTGTAAGGCCCGGGGCTCAGCAGTGCGGGCCGGGAGGGGTGCAACCGTTCCTTGTATTCCCCGGGCACGCGGCCAGGCCTGTCGCTCAGACCCGGGAAGTAGGACCCCTCCCCCTTCAAAGCTTTCAGCCCCCTAGAACCTTCCTGCATTCTTGGGGCAGGCAGGTCCGTGGGTCCGAGTGTACAGTTGCTTCGAGTTGAGTGAAGGAACGAGACAGCTGCATAAAATACGAATTTTTATGTTCGCTATATTTTTGGGGTGCTTGTTAATAAAGGCAGTCAGGGTAGCAAGCGCCGTGTATCTGCCATTGACACTTTGACAATGGAGGAACATGGGCAATGATGAAGCTGAAGGAGACTTAATCCAGGGGAGTGTTTAAAACCTTCATTAAATGTACTCTCTGGGAGTTCTCTTAGGTATACCATTACTGAAATTTTTCCCTAAAGTGCCGTATGTGAAGTAAAAATATAAAAACAAGATAATGCTCTTTTTCTCCATTGAACAGTTACTGGCCGTCTTCAATCGGCCATATATCCTTTCCATTATAAAATACCTGCACAGAAACCATTGCCTCGAGTTCTGCCCTCCTCTGAGCCGCCTGTAGGACTTCATCTGACTTCTTAATTATTCACTAGTGTATTTAGGACAAGCTCTGACTCACTGTTGACAAGATTCATGGCTCACCCCAAAATCTTGCTTTTCCTTTTTTGTTTTAGCATTGATAAACTGAAATGCCTTGAGGAAGGTGAGGATCCAGAAGTCATCCCAGAGGATACTGACTTGGTGACTTTGGGGTATGTATGCTTTTGTTATATGATGTTTACTGAATGACTGGTGGTACTGGGGTTCAAACTCAGGGCCTTACACTTGCAAGGCAGGCACTCTTACCACTTGAGCCTCTCCACAAGCCCTTTTTTTTGTGATGGGTTTTTTCGAGATATGGTCTCTCAAACTATGTGTCCCTGATCTCTGCCTCCTCAGTAGCTAGGGTTAGCAGGCGTGAGCTACCAGCACCCAGCTATTTAATTTACTATTTGGTGCTGGGGATTAAAACCAGAGCCTGGCACATGCTAACCATGCCGTCTATCATGAGCTACACTGCCAGCCTACTTATTTAAACATTTTTTCACATTGTATTTCAAAACGTTGAAAGGTATAGTATTGTTATACATATACCCACCACTTGAATTCAACCATTGTTCACATTTAACCATATTTGCTTTAGCTATGTGAGTATGGGATAAGGGGTGTAGCTGTGTGTCTTTTTTTGCTGATAATTCAGTAAGTTGCAGGTACCATGATAATTTACTCCTAAATATATCAGCATGTAGCTCTTAAAAGCATCATTCTCCTACATAGGAAAATTACAATTGACATATAAGCTGAAAGAACCAATGCATTTCAAATTTGTGTTCATTTTTTATTTTATTTTATTTTTTGGTGGCACTAGGGTTTGAACTCAGGGCCTCACGCTTGCTAGGCAGGTGTTCTTACTGTTTGAGCTACTCCACTAGCCCCTGTTTGTGTTCATTTTTTAATGTGTTTTTATAAAGGCAAAGCTAATTTACTTTGGGTGCAAGCTAAATACTCTGGTACTGTTAAAGGTAGAGGACCATTTGTTGGACTGATGGGGTGGCTCAAGTGACTTCATGCTTGCTAAGCAGGCACTCTTTACTGCTTGAGCCACTCCAACATCTGTTTTTTTCATTTTTAATCTTTGACAGACATATATACATTTTATATATATATCTATAAAAATAAATTTTTTTGGTGGGTGGGTCTGAGGTTTGAACTCAGGGCTTTGAACCTGCAAAGCAGCAGCTCAGTCACTTGAGCCACACCTCCAGTCCATTTTGCTCTTGGTTTTTGGAGATAGGGTCTCTTGAACTATTTTCCTGGGCTGGCCTTGAACTGAGATCCTCTTGATCTCTGCCTCCCAAGTAGCTAGGATTACAGACATGGGCCACTGGTGCCCAGCTGACAGATCCATACTTTTGTAAAATACTAGAAAAATGAATTACTAGAAAAGTGGAGTTTAAAAACAAATATAATATATCTAAAATTTTAATACTATGAAATCCAATAGATAGAAAATTAAAAATTTTTAAATGCTTACTCTCATTTTCTGTACAGATTGGATAACATGTAGTTCACTGACAGTTCCAATGTACCATCTACATTTTGAAAAGCCATACTCTATGATGGCTATGAATACTACAGAGAAATTGTTCATGTAATAGTGAAATTTAAAACTTTCATTTTGTGCCCCACTGATTTTATACCACCTCACCTGTGACCTATCATTGTTAATTCTACCCTTTCTATATCCCACTCATATGTTTATGCATATATGTAAAATAATGGAAAAGAGTCAGGGTATTCCTCACTGAGATTGTTCTAATGCACTGTGAACCTATTATATTTAAAACATAGCTAATATAAATCTTAATGATCCCATAAGCATTAGACTTTTGGTAAACACCTGAATCTATATTTCTGTGCTTTCTGTTTCCCAAAACTTAACATAAACATAAAAACAAAATCTAAGCATGTAGTCATTTTATTGACATAAAAAAAGTTTCTGACACTCTTTCCCTTATCTAATGAAGGAGCTAATATTTATCAGGTAGTTGCAAGATTGATTCTTTGATACATGCAAGCTATTTAATCCATAGCAAGCTAAATAAGTTATCTTTAGTACTTACACATTTTTCTACTACTTAAAACTGAAGTTTTTACTATTTATTTGTTGTGGTTTGAACTCAGGGGCACTGCATGCTAGGCAGGCACTCTACTACTTGAGCCACTCTCCCTGCCCCAAACTGAAGGTTTTAGTTCCTGGGGATTGGAAAGTGAATTGTTACTACTGTAATAGTGCTACTAAAATGTATGTGTTTCCCAAAAAATTCAACACCCTTACTTTTAATCCATAACAATTTCAGTTGGTTATTCTTCCCATCCCACTCCTTTCTGTGACCAATAAAGCACTGTTTATTGGTCCAGTATATACCACTTAAGAGATAAAAGGGGGAACTTTATAGTCTAGCAAGAAAAAGAGCCATGAAGTTAAAGGACTCACAACTCTTATTCCATGACCAAAACAACCACAAACAATGTTTAAAAACTAAACTTTAAGCTGGGTGCTGGTGGCTCATGCCTGTAATCCTTGCTACTCAAGAGGCAGAGATCAGGAGGATAGTGGTTTGAAGCCAGCCAGCCAAACAGGTCACAAGACCCTACCTGGAAAAAACACATAATGAAACAGGGCTGGTGGAGTGGCTCAAGGTGTAGGCCCTGGGTTTAAACCCCAGTACCACACACACACACACACACACACACACACACACACACACACACACACACACCCACCCCCCCCCCCCAACTAATATTCCTGGGCTTTGCTAGAATGACAGAAAAGAGCACCATTAAATTGGGAATCTTGTAAACTACTACTACCACAGCTCCCAAGATGAAATAAAATCCAAAGAGAACTTACTGCAGAAAATAATTGTTTATATAGATCCACTTGGAAAACTAGCTTCCTTCTTCCCAGAAAATAACCAGGGGACAGGAGAAAAGCTATGTCTACACTCCAAACAGAGTTGAATATACCCAAACAAGCATTTGAGGGCAAAAAACAACCCTGAGATTAGAAAACTTAAAACTAAGTATAAATGTTGAAGAAAAGAAAAAAATTAATGAAGAATTGATGGAATGAAAGAAAGAAAGACAACAAATACCTCATAAATGAAAAATTTATGAGAGACTCAAGGAAGAATAGACTCAAACAGAAATTTAATAAGAGGCAATGAAGGAAGGCAGAAGAACAACCAAGAAAATTGAAAACGACATGAAGAAAAAGTAAAATGATACCAGGCACCAATGACTCAAGCTTATAATTGTAGCTACCTGGGGAGCTTGCCATGTGAGGCCAGCTGGGGCAAGTGTTTTTGAGAGCCTCATTTCAACCAGTAGTTGGGCATGGTGGCTCATGCCTATCATCCAAGTTATGTGGGAGGATGTGATCATGGTTCCAGGCCAGCACAGGCAAAAAAGTTTGGAAGACCCCATCTCAGTGGAAAAAAATCTGGGCATGGTGGTATGCACCTGTCATCCCTGCTATAGCAGGAAGCCTAAAAGTAAGAGAATTGCAGTCCAGGCTGGTCTGGGCATAAAGTAAGACCCTATCTCTAAAATAACTAGAGCAAAAAGGATTGGTTCAAGCAGTCAAGTGCCTGCTTAGCAAGGGAGAAGCCCTGAGTTCAACCCCCCAAAAAAAGATACAATATTGAAATTATCAAAGTCCCTGAAGAAAGAAGATGAAGCAGTGGAACAGAATTTTTACATAAAGTATAATCTAAGAAAAATTTCTAGAAGTGGAAAAAAAGCTAACTTCATAAAATGAAAGTTTCACAGAGTACCTGGAAAAATTAATCTAGAATTATCAGTCTGAGACATTGCTTAGTAAATCTGTCATATTTCAGAGGTAAGGATAAAATGATCAAGGCTTCCAGGCAAAAAGCGCAGATAACCTGGGAAGGCAAACTTAAAAAAGTATCAGATGTTGCAAAGCTGACATACAAAGCAAGGCTATAATGTAGCATTGTTTTAAAAACTCATTGAAGGTGTGAGGTAAGAAATGTCCTTCCAATTTCAAGACTTTATAGAAAAATATTCTCTTCAACACACAAGAATATGGGTCATTTCTGCATCCACCAGCTATCTTTGAGGAAAGACTAGAGGTGAGCCTCAACTAACCAATTGATGAGACTCAGAAATTTTCAGCAAAAAGATTAAAGGTGAGGCTGGGGGTGAGTATGTATTATGACAGTATAATATTATAACTAAAAAGATAGGAGAAAAGAGGCTAAGGTGTGGGCAATACATGGATTTTAAATAATACTGAGAGAAAAAAAAAAATCCCTGACAAAACAGATAATAAAAGGTTCAGTAAGAACATAGGTAACTAAGGACAAGGGAGACCTATTAAAATAGACTTATAAAGGAGAAACCTTGTGAAGACAAGAAATGCATCTAAAAGCGTGATTCAAAAAGACTAAAAAATACATCAGGAGAATGGAAACATTCAAAGACCAAATAGCTGGGCATGGTGGTACATGCCTGTAGTTTCAGCTACTCCAGAGGTGGAGCAGAAGGCAGAGGCAAGAGGACCTCAAGTTCTGGGCCAGCCCTGGGCAAAGTTGGCAAAGTTAAGTGAGACCCTATCTCAAAAACAAAATATAGAACAAAAGGGCTGGGTGTAGCTCAAGTGCTTTACCACATCAATTTCTAGTACTGGGTTCAATTTCTAATACTACAAAACAATAAGTAAATAAAATAAAATTTAAAAATGCACACATATACTCCCAACAGTCCAGGGCCTTGAAGAAACAAAAACTAGCACAAACAGGAAGCAAACATGGTATTGATTCTTAAATTAGAAAGGGACAGTAAAATAAAAGAAAACTTGATACCAGTATTCCTCAACACACAAGATACCAGAGTATCCAACACCATATTAAGACGATACTAAACTGTTACCAAGTGGATTTGTTCCAGGAATGGAAGGTTGGTTCAAAATGAACACATCTATTAAAATCATACACCTTGTTAATAAATCTAAGGAATAAATCATTTGATTATTTCCAGAGATGATGAGTTTTTAAAAAGTTCAACACTGATTAAACACTCAAATGAAATAGAAATTGGAAGCCTCAGTGGCTCACGCCTGTAATTCTAGCTACTTGGGAGGCTGAAATCAGGAGGATTGCTGTTTGAGGCCAGCCCAGACAAATAGTTCATGAAACCAATCTCCAAAGTAACCAGAGCAAAATGGACTAGAGGAGTGGCTCAAGTGGTAGAGGGCCTGCTTTGCAAGCGTAAAGCCCTGAGTTCAAACCCCAGTTCCACAAAAAAGTAAATAAATAAATAAAATACACGAGACCTAGTTGTAAAGTAAGTATCTGAATTTGAGAAGCAACACAGGTATTTATGGTAAGATCTGAAATAAGCAAGTATGCCTGCTGTCTCTACTACTTTGCAACATTGTCCTGCAGGTATCAGCCATGCAATTTACAGAAGTCAATTAGAGGCATAAGAGTAGATGAAATAAAAACTGTTTGTAGATGAGATGAGTATAGCTAGAAAATTCCAAAGAAATTAATGCTACAATTAACACAAACAAAAGAATTTAGAGAAATAGCAGGATGCAAAAGTGGAAAATAAAAATTAGTAGATTTCATGTGTTCCAAAAAAAAAAAAAAACTCAAGGACATAATAGTAGAGAGAATTCATTTACCTCAGCCAAAAAGAAGACTACGTTCTTAGGAATAAGTTCAATATAAAATGTATGAAAACTCTGGAAAATTTTAAAACATTCCTGAAAGATTTGTAAGGACACTTGAACAAATTGAAAGATACTCCTTGATCTTGGGTGGGAAGATTAAGCATTTTTGCAGTTCTGGGAATTGAACTCAGGGCCTTGTGCTTGCTAGGCAAATGCTCTACCAGTTAAGCCACGCCCCCAGTCCTTTTACTTTTAGTTTATTTTCAGGTAGGATCTCAAACTACCTTTGCCTGGCCTGGCCTCAAACTAAACCTGCCTCCACCTCCCATGGGATTATAGTGTGTACCACCATGCCTTGTTTGTTTTTGAAATAGCATCTTTTTGCCAGGGCTGGTGTCAAACTGAAGTCCTGCCTCTGTCTCCCCAGTAGCTGAGATTACAGCCATGCACTACTGCTCCCAGCCCCAGAAGACTAAACATTAATATATAATGCTCTTAGCACACACAATAATATGACACTTCTCTAGGGGAAGTTTGTAACACATAACACAAAACTACATAGGCACATACCTTTTGACTTGGCACTCCCACCTGTAGCAATATATACTAAAAATATACCTCTAACAATAAGAAAATACATAAGTATGTTGATACTCATTATAGCATTGTTTGCAATTGTGATTTATTTTTCCTTAGGGTCTTACTATGTAGCCCAGGCTGACCTTGAACTTGCAATCCTCTGCCTTAGCCTCAAGAGTACTAGAACTATTAAGTATGTACCACTCATTCCCAGCTTGCAAAATATTTGACATACCTTAAATACACACATGTAGGAGGGTATTCAACACAAATGAGAAGTGCACAGTGGAATATCCGTAGCTGTATAAAGGATGAGGAAGGATGAACTCAGTGATTTCCGTGACATACTAACAACTGAAGTAAAGCCCTAAAGCATATGCTGCTTCATGTAAGAAAGGTATGCTAGGTATAACTCACTGGCTCTTAGCTGTAAATTTACCTTTCTTGGGGCTGTATTTAGAGATCGATCCTTTAAATCAGGTAAGAGTAATTTAGGGGAAACTGGCAAGAGACATGAGGGAACTCTGTTTTTTTGCAACTTTCCTTCAAGTCTAAAATTAGTCCAAAAAGTTAAATATCTGGGCTGGGAGGTATATCTCAGTAGACTGCTTACCTGACACATGAGTCTCTGGGTTCTATTCCCAGAACTGCCAAAAAACATTTAAGTATTGAAGATGTTTTTGACCCCAGTAAAGAACATTGAACTTTGATTTTTTTTTTTCATGTATCTACCACAGAGTTAGAAAGAGGTTCTTGGAACATCGGGAAGAAACCATCACCATAGATCGTGTCTGCAGACAAGAAACATTTGCTTATGAGATGGTAAGATCCTCATCTTTTTCACTAGTTTTCCATCAAACAGTAAACACTGACGAGTGTTACTGACTGAGAACTATTTGAGAAGATAACTCAACAGAACTCAAGTGACCATGTATTTGGCTTTCAGATCTCTGCCTTTAGCTTTGCTTAGTTATGTCTTGATGTCAGTATTAAGCTAAATTTATGCCTTTTCACTACCTTGTTCCTGGTCTTTGTTTCTGCTTTTTGGTCTGCTTCTGATTCTCCTTCAATCTACTTAATCCTAATCCATTATCTCCTGTAAAACCCTAAGAAACAGTTAAAATGAGTATTGAGGAATGAGGAGCTAGCATGGTAGGTTCAGAACCGACAGTATGTCAGATTGTCTGCTGAGTACTTCATAGAATATAAGGGCAGCTATTATCTCTCTCAGTTTTTTATTTCATTGTGGTAGAATTTACATGACCATGTTAGCTGTTTTTAAGTGTTTAATAAAATGGCATCATGTACATTCACAGTGCTGTGTAGCCATCAGCACTATTTCTAGAACTTTCTCATTATCACAAATTCTACGTACAGTAAGCAGTAACTCACCAGTCTTCCTCTCACATTCGCTGGTAACCTCTGTACTACTTTCTGTTGGTATTAATTTGCCTATTCTAACCTTGTGTAAGTGCAATCATGTAATACTTGGGAGTTTTTTTGTGTTTTTTTTTGAACTTGGTGTAACGTTTTAAAGGTTTATTCCTTTCTGTGGCTGAATATAATATTGTATTTTATGAATATACCACATTTTGTTTAGTCTTTATGGACATTTGAGTTTTTTTCACCTTTTGGCTATTATGAATATTGCTGCTGTGAATATTGGCATGCAGGTATCTGAATTCCTGTTTTCAATGCTTTTGGGTATATTCCTGGGTCATGTACTAATTCAAGATCTAGCTTTAGCTGTCTTCCATAAAAGCTGTACTATTTTACATTCCCATTAGCAATGCATGAGGTTCTAATTTCTCCATATCCTTTTCAACATATTTTCTGTTTGTTTATAATAAACATCCTAGTGGATATAAAATAGTATCACTGTGGTTTTGATTTGCATATCCCTAATGACCTGTGATACTGAACATCTTTTTCATTTAATTATTGGTTATTTGTATGTTTTCTTTGAAAAACATGTTTTTAAGAACTTTTATATTCTGGATATTAGACCTATTTACCATATTTATGATTTGAAAGTATTTTCTTCCAGTCTATGGGCTGGTTGTTTTTCACTCTTTTGGTGTCCTTTGATATTTATAAGTTTTCTAATTTGATGGGAGTCCAGTATATCTATTTTTCTTTTGTTGTCTGTGTTTTTGGTATTATGTTTAAAACATTGCCAAGTACAGTACCATGCAGATTTTTCTCCTCTGTTTTCTTCTGAGTATTATGATTTTAGTTTGTAAGTTAGATCTTTGATCTAGCTTTAGTTATTTTTATATGATATAAAATGAGGGCTCACCATAATCCTTTTGCATGTAGGTGTTTATTTTCCCCAGCATCATTTGTGGAAAAGCTCAACTTTCTGGTTTTCTTTTAAGATTCTGTATTGTTTTCTTATTTTCAAACATGCATGGTTAATTAAGCCATCACTAACACATTTTTTTTTCCAGGATTGGGGATTGAACCCAGGGCCTCATGAATGCTAGGTAAATACTTAACCATTGAGTTACATATTCAGCCCCTAAAACTTTTTTTTTTTTTTCAGTACTGGGGTTTGAATTCAGGGCCTACACCTTGAGCCACTCCACCAGCCTTTTTTTGTGAAGAGCTTTTTCCAAGATAGGGACTCATGAACTGTTTGCACAGGCTTGCTTAGAACTGCAATCCTCCTGATCTCTGCCTCCTGAGTAGCTAGGATTACAGGCATGAGCCACTGATTCCTGGCTCCTAAACATATTTTTAAGAGTCTGTCATAAGCTAAGTACTTCTTGAAATCTTGATGCCATAAATTTAGTCCTGATACCTAAGAGCATGCTCATACTTACATCTTGTTTGTTCTCCCTCACGACCCCATTCCCTTCTTAAAATGACTTCAACAGGCTTCAGTGTTGCATATTCATACTTGTATAGAAAGTACATCAACCATATTCACCCTCCTTTACCATCTTCATTTACTCTCCCCATCCCATTAGTGCCTTCCCTTTTAGATGACTTGTTTTAATTTCCTTTCCTTCATTGTTTAGGTGTCTGTTAGTTGTTAAGTGGGGATTTTGCCTTGGTATTTTACCTGTAAATATATTGTGCTTAAATCATTCTAACCCCCTCCACTGCTCTTCCTCCCCTTCTCCCCCTACCCCATATTGTTTAACAGTTTTCAGTGTGTTTCACTGTGTCTTGTTTGAAAAGGCCACCTTAAATATTCTTGGCATCTTTGTCCAAAGTCAGTTGACTATAGTACCTCCTTTCTATTCCGTTCATCTGTATCTCCATTCTTACACCAGAACTGCACTGTTTTAATAGATGCAGATTAAAAAATATGAATCTTCCAAATTTGTTTTTCTTTGTCAAGATTGTTTGGCTATTCAGGTCTCTTGAAATTCCATAGAAATTTTAAGATGGGTTTTTCTGTTTTTGCAAAACACTACCATTGGGATTTTGATAGGAATTACATTGAATCTGTAAGTTTCTTTGGGATTTTGACATACTAAGTTACCTTTCCTCCCATCCTTCCTTATTCCTTTGGCTAGAACTTCCAATACCATGTATAAGAGTGGTAAAAGTGCACACTTGTCTAGTTGGTATCGGGAAAAGTTTTCAGTCTTTCACCATCAAGTATGATGTTAGCTCTTTTTTTTTGGTAATCTTTATCATGTTGATGAAGTTCCTATCTATTCCTAACTTATTTAATGTTTTTATCTTGAAAGCGTTTGTCAGATTCTATAGACCTTTTCTTTTTCTTTATTTTTTAAGGCACTGGGGCTTAAACTCAGGGCCTACACCTTGAGACACTCTACCAGCCCTTTTTTGGGATGGTATTTTCGAGATAGGGTCTCACAAATTATTTGCCTGGGCTGGCTTTGAACTGCAATCCTCCTGATCTCTGCCTCCTGAGTAGCTAGGATTACAGGTGTGAGCCTCTGGCACTGGGCTTTTGTAAACCTTTTCTGCATCAATTGAGATATTTTTCTCCCATCATTTTGGTAGCATGGTTTATTGTATTGACTGACTTACTAATGTTAATGTACTCTTGCATTCTGAGGACAAACCCCACTTGTTTGTTATATAATCCTGAATTTGGTTTGCAAGTATTTTGTTGAGGCTGTTTGCATTCATGTTCATAAGGGGTTGTGGCCTATCGTGTTGTGTTGTCTTTTTCTGTGGTGTCAGAATAACGCTGTCCTCATAGAATAAGTTAGGAAGATCATTACTTTTCCGGTTTTTTGGAAGAGTTTGAGAAGCATTAGTATAAATTCTTTGATAGTTTGGTAGAATTCATCTAGTAAAGTCATCAGGTCCTGGGCTTTTTATAAGTGGTTTTTCACTACTGATTCAATCTCCTTACTTACAGGTCTGTTAAGATTTTCTGTTTTTCTTTAGTCAGTTTGTAAATTTGTACATTCTAGAATTGTCCTTTCATTTTAGGTGATCCAATTTCTTGGTATACAGTAATTCATAGTTTTAATCCTCTTTCTGTAAAATCGGTGATGTCTGCTTTTATTTCTTATTTTAGTAATTTAAGCCTTTTTAATCAATCAGCAAGTATGTCAAATTTGATGTTTCCAAAGAACCATCTTTTGTTTTTAACTTTTCTATTTATAGATAAATAATAAATAAAAATAGATTATTTAATCTGTATTATTTCCTTTTTTTCTGATACCTTAGCTTTAGTGTGTTCTTTTTTTTCTTTAGCTCCTTAACATGTAGTTAAATTATTGACATAGGTGTCTACAGATAAATTTTCTTCTTACCACTGCTTATCCTGCATCTCCAAAATTTCATTTGTTTTAAAGTATTTCCTAATTTCCCTTTTGTTTTTTTCTATGACACATTAGTTGTTTTATGAAGGGTTTTTGTTATCATTTGTTTTGTTTCTAGTGTTACTCAGTTGTGATTAGAAAAGATACTTTTTATGATTTAATTTTTTTTTTTTAAAGACTTGGTGGTCTGTCCTAGAGAGTGGTACATGTGCACTTAAAGATTATTGTTGTGTGGGGCATTCTGTGTATGTATGTCTGTTAGGTCTAATTATCTTAATTAGACCTAATTATGTTAATTCTGTTAATTCTTCTACTTCCTTATTCTGTGTAGTTGGTCTACCCATTATTGCAAGTGGAGTATTGAAGTTTCCAGCCATTATCCTAGAACTGTATTTCTTGCTTCAATTCTATCAGTTTTTGTTTCATGAATTTTAGTGTTCTTTTCTTAAATATGTACCTCATAATTGTGGATCTTATTGGATGGCACCTTTTATTAATATATAATGTCTTTTGTCTCTTATAACCTTTTTTGACTTAACGTCTATTTTGTCTGAAAATCATAGGCGGCAAGTTTTCTTTTACTTACTGTTTGCATACGATATCTTTCTATCCTTTTACTTTCAACCAGTTTGTGTCTTTGTATCTAAAGTGAGTCTTGTGTAGATATTATATATGAATCGAATTTTTGTAATCCAGTTTACCCAAGCACTAGGCAGGAACTCTACTGCCTGAGCCATTCTACCAACCCTTTTTTGCTGTGCTTATTTTGGAAATGGGGTCTCACTTTTTGCCCAGGCTAGCCTGGAATGTGATCCTCTTATTTTATGTTTCTTGCCATTGCAGGGATGACAGGTACATGCCATGGCACCTAGCTTTTTTCTTTTAAGATCGGGTCTGTAAAAGTTTTGCCCGGGCTGACCCAGAACCTCCATCTTCCCAATCTCAGCCTCCCATATAGCTTGGGATGACAGGTGCGTGCCACCAGCTATTAGTTGAGATGGACTCTCATGAATTATTTGCACAGTCTGGCCTAGAAGCACAGTCCTCTGATCTCAGCCTCCCAAGTAGTTAGGGTTACAGGTATGAACCACTGGCACCAGCATCTAATTTTCTTTCTTTAAAAGATTTTAATCCATTTATATTTAAACTAATTACTGGGTCAAGCAAGGCCCAGTATACAGTTGAATTTTTGTGGTATGCTATTTTGATTCCCTCTTTTCTTTTCTGTATATGTTGTAGATAACTTCATAGTGGGTACCTTATACATTACAATTGAATCTTTTTTATGGTGATATTCACAAATACTTTTTTTTTTTTTGGCAGTACTGGAGTTTGAACTCAGGCCTTTTGTACTTGTTAGGCAGGCACTCTACTGCTTGAGCCTCACCTCCAACCTATTAAACGTTAAACATAAAAACTTAAGTTTTTTATTTATTTGTTTTGTGGTACTGGGGGGTGGGGGGTGTCGAACCTAGGATCTTGCACATACAACATATAAACTTATTTTTTTTCTTTGTTTTGCAGTACTGGGGATCAAACCCAGGGCCTATCACTGGACTACTAAGCTACCCTTCCCTTCAGCCCTTCCTCTTTATAACATTATTACAGATGAAATCCTTCTTTATTGTATGTCCATTAGCATAACACTAATTTTGCAATAATAGTATAGGAAACACCGGAGTTACCAAAAGTACAATGATACTGGATTTTGTATTTAGCTATGTATTTACCTATACCAGTGTTTGTTTGTTCATCTTTCTCTTCCTCCCTCCCTCCTTTTCTTTTCCTTTCTTCTCCTGTCCTCTC
The DNA here is from genome assembly GCF_047511655.1 of Castor canadensis. Lineage (NCBI taxonomy): Eukaryota > Metazoa > Chordata > Mammalia > Rodentia > Castoridae > Castor > Castor canadensis. Next base: position 56,296,912 of record NC_133398.1, on the reverse strand, counting down.
CTCTCCTCTCCTCTTCCATTTTGGAGGGCAGTATTGGGGGTTTGAACTCAGGGCCTTTGACTTTATTTCTTTTTATGGCTTCAAGTTATTGTCTCGTATCCTTTCATTTCTGCTTGAAGAACTCTTTCTAGGGAGCTGATGGAGTGGCTCAAGTGGTAGGTAGAGTGCCTACCTAAGAAGCATGAAGCCCTGAGTTCAAACCCCAGGACCACCAAAAATAAAACAAAAACCTCTCTAGTATTTCTTATAGGACAGACCTACTGGTAATGAACTCCCTCAATTTTTGTTATCTGAAAATGGCTTCATTTTCATTCCTTCATTCATAGCTTTCATTTCTAGAAGATAGTTTTGTCAGATATAGAATTCTTGGTTAACAGGGATTTTTTTCATGGCTTTTAGTGTGTCATCTAACTTGTTTCTTGTCTCCATTCCATGGTTTCTTTTATTCTGGCAGTACTAGGGTTTGAACTCAGAGCCTAACATTTGCTAGGCAGGCGCTCTACCACTTGAGCCACTCCACCAGCCCCTCTCCATGGTTTGCAATGAGAAATCTTCTACTCAGTTAACTGAGAACCCAGTTTCCTGTAGATATTCATCTGTTTTCCTAAGCCCATTGAGTACCTTTAAGACAGTTGACTTAGCATTTTTTGTTTGTTTTTGTTTAATGGGCTTTTATTTACATGTAAATCTAGCATTTGCCTGTAGGAATAATTAACTAACCTTTTTGACCAGTAATTTCAATGAGTTTTCTTCAGGTTAGTTTCTAATGAATAAGCCATTTTCCTTTTTCATGTGTTTTGTAAGTTTTTGCTGTGTGCTTGACATTCCAAGAGTGTTTTTTCTTGTGAATGGCTGGAGTTACTTGTGACTTTTCCAAAGTATTTTTGCAGCATGCATATAGTTGTGTGTGACACTGACATTTCTATATCATTGCTTCTGTTTAGTTAGTGATCTGACAATGTTTTCCCCAAATTTCTGGTTTCAAAAAGAAAAAAAGATTGTGTCTAAATCTTTCAGTAGATGCTGCTGTCAGAAGCTACTGCTGCCAACAATGCCAATACCAAGGTGTACTTCTGGCCCAGGCCTGCAGGGTATCTCCAGCCTAACCAGCTGGTGGAATGGCTCAAACAAGAGTGCCTCCTTAGCAAACATGAGGCTCTGAGTTTAAACCCCAGTGCTGCTAAAAACCAACTAAAACATACACTTTGAGGGACCAGGCCTCCACTGCCTGCCCTGACACCAGCCAGCTGTTCGAAGAACATGGGGTGCCATCTTCACATCTGCAGTGGGTCTGAGGAATCAGGAGAAGTAGTTGATTCGCACATACTGCTTACTTGCAAAAGACCAGCAGTGTCTCCGCTCTCCAAACACTCCTAGTTGTTGTGAAAATCCAGTCAGATTCCAATTGATTATGTTTTCTCTTCAGCTTGATGCTTGCTTCAGTAGAGGGACCAACTCTAGGAGTTTCCTTCTCTGCAATTTCCATGACAGCACTCCCACTTATTTTTAAAAATAACTTACATCTTATTTCTTAATCACTCCTCCTTTGTGGCCCTTATTTTATAGCAATTAAGGACATTATAAATGAATATGATATATTAAAGGTGTGCTAGTGTGATATATATTTGAATTCTAACTGTGTAACCTTGGTAAATTACTGAAACTCTAAGTTTCATCTGTTGTTTCAACAGCCTTCATAAAAGTGTTAAAGTATGTAAAAAGGGGTTACTAACTGAAAATGCCAGTGTTATACCATTATTGGTTGATATTCCTATTTTATCAACAGTTGCTAATAAGATATTACCAAATATCTTATTGCATGCTTTATGTACACATTCCCGGCAATAATTATGTAAAGTAAGTATTTTCTGCTTTCTTTATAGAAGATGAAACTAAAGCTTAGGGAGGGTTAACAATTTTTCTGAAGTATAATTATCAAACCCAGAGCTGACTCAAGCCCTCACTAACAGCCCTTATACTACACTGCCTCTTATCTGAGTTACAGTATCCGATTTCAAGGTCTTGTTTTCTTTGTTCAGGAATCACATGCAGTAGGCAAAAAGCCTGAAAATCCAGCAGACATGATTGAAGAAGGGGAGCTTATCCTATCTGTGAATATTTTGTACCCTATTATATTTCATAAGGTCAGTAAAACCTTTTGGGTGTCATGGCTAATAGGAATATAAGTACTTCCCCCTCCCCCCTTTTTTTGGTGCTGGTGATCATAAACAGGACCTCAAGCATGCTAGGCAAGCACTTTACTACTGAGCTACATCCCCAGTCCCTATAAATAAGTTTTGACAAAGTATTTAATAATTGGACGAGTCACATTCCTTAGGGTTCAAAATGTAAGCATATGGTGTCTGTCTAATACCTTATTTTTAGAGCCTACAGATAGATTAGATGATAAAGCACCTGCCGAACAAGCATGAGGCCATGAGTTCAAACTTCAGTACCACCAAATAAAAAATGATACATTAGAATATAAAGTCAGATGTCAGTCTCTTGACCAAGAGAATCACAGTTAAAGTATTGGAATGCACATCTGATTTCTGCACTAGAAGCAACTGAAAGTATATATAAATCCACAGTGATTCTAATTCTATAAGTTATTATTGTTATTACTACTACTATTTGCTAGTACTGGATGTTGAATTCAAGGCCTCATGCTTGATAGGTAGATGATCTAGTCATTACACAAGCCCTAATTCTATGAATTCTTGAGGGTTTTTTTTTTTTCCAAAATGAGTGACTGGTAGAGAATTGTAGTAAACTTTGTCCACCAATTCGGAATACGTGGTAAGTTATTGAATTAACTAAGGACAGCTCTTCTTTGATGAAAATGCATAAAGTTAACAACTTAGAAATATCTAGGAATTTCTTAAGAGTCTCAAATTAGGATCTTTTTTCTAGCCAGAATGTATCCATTTTCTTTCTTTTTTGCAGCACTGGGAATTGAACCTAGGCCTGCATTATGCTAGGCAAGCTCTCTATAAGCTATAACCCCAGCCCAAGGGGACACAGCACAAGGAGACAATTTAAGAAAATCAGTAACTTCATTTAGATCTAATCTTGTCAGGATTTGTGGTTTAATATCTTTGTCTGTAAATGGACACTTATTTATTGTTTGTCTTTTAGCACAAAGAACACAAACCATACCAGACAATGCTGGTATTGGGCAGTCAAAAGCTCACAGAACTGAGAGATTCAATTTGCTGTGTCAGCGACCTGCAGATTGGGGGAGAATTCAGCAACACTCCTGACCAAGCCCCTGAGCACATTAGCAAAGTAAGGTGACATTCCCCCAGTACCCCCACAAAAGTAAATAATAACAAGCTATAGAAATAGTTATTACTCTAGCAAGTTCATCGGTGTTCCAATAAATGTTTTCTTCTTCATGTGTTAAACTGCTGACCTCTTTCCTTTCTTCCATTTTTCTACAGAGGTGATGATACTTTATTTCCTTATCTCTCATTTATTTCTCAACTCTTCTGAGGTAATGATGATCACCTAGTTGTCTGGTCTCTTTTCCATTTAATACAGTCTGACTTCACTGTAGCTTCTTTTTTTTCTTTTTTTCTTTTTTTGGGGGGGCAGGTAGGTGCTTGGATTTCGACACAAAGCTTTGTGCGTGTTAAGCAGGTGCTCTAATACTGAGCTACATCCCCAGCCTGATGGCAGCATTTAACATTGCTGTCCCCTCTATCCTGTTTGAAACTCTGTAGGAGTTCCAGTCTGTCACAACTGCCTCTTGCAAAAGGTTGTAGTAAGTTGACAAGCTTTAATAGTTAGCATCTGTTCTTCACCTTTCTCTGGGCATAAAAGGACCTGTCAGTTCAAGGACCAATACCAAACAGGGAGATGGTGTATAGAGTTGGTCCTTGCTGGTGTCTTCCTGGTGTAGTATACTTTCCACAAGACAGAAAAATCCCCTTGTACCTCTTTAAAAGGAGCAAAATAGCAGGCTGGCTGCTGCAAAGTTTTCAGAAGTGATTACTTACCTAAGCAAGGAGTTGGACCTGATTTCTTCCAATTTTCAGAATAGGTCAAGATTGAACCAGTTCTGTCACTTGGTCCAACCATGGCAGAGGGCCCCAGATTTACTGGGCCACTTCAGAGAAAGGCAGTCTATCCTATAGATACTTGAAAAAGATATTTGAAACAACTAGAGTGAATGAACTTCGACAAGAACAAACACAATTTCCTCTTATGCTACCAGCCTCATAAATTTTTAGCTCTTTTTTTTCTTCTTACTCTGACATATAAGGCCTTTTTAAAAATGATGTTGTCCAAGTTAATATTCCATACTACTCACCCTCTGCTTCTTCGGCCACAGTGAACTTGTGTATATTCCTTATGTGTTCTGAATATTTCAACATGATAGGAAGCCGTTTCCTTCCCTCCATGCGCCTGGGAAGTTCATACTCATATTTCTAAACCCAGCTCAAAACTCAAAATTTCTCTTCTTTTTCTTTTTTTTAAGAAAAAGCAGTTTTATTAAAAGATTCAAAATGACAGTGTGCTAACTTGAACATATAGGTTGTGTAAGGTCTGAAAATTCCCTTTTTGATGTTATCCAACCTCCAAGACATAATTGCAGTTAATATGCATCTCACAGTTTTTTGTAACAATCCTCTCTTCACCCCTGTGACACCTTTTCATGTGTCCATTACACTGCACATTGCAACATACTGACACTGTTTGCTGTGTGTCTGTCTGGCCTCAGGCTTGCTGTGTTCTAAGATTTTTGGTGACTATTACAGAGACTAGCATCATGGCTTATATACAGAGATTACACTTAAGTATTTTTGAGTTATTTTGAAAATAGTTTTAAGATTTATGTTCTTCAGAGTTGCCATCTCATTGCCTTTGGGAAGTAATCATGAGGATAAAGTGAAACAAAATGGAATTTTAAGACTCTTTGCTGACCAGAAAATAGTAGATTTATCTTTTCAAAGAAGAAAGCATCAATCTTATGCTGAGCTTTTTAACCCTAACCCTCTCCCCACTGCCAAAAGGAGTTATAAAGTAGTAAGATCAAATTAGCTGGGCTCATGGCTCATGTCTGTAATCCTAGCTACTCAGAAGGCAGAGATCAGGAGGATCACGGTTTGAAGCCAGTCTGGGCAAATAGTTCGAGAGACCCTATCTCGAAAAATCCTTCACAAAAATAGGGCTGGTGGCGTGGCTCAAGGTGAAGGCCCTAAGTTCAAGCCCCAGTACCGCAAAAAAAAAAAAAAAAAAAAAAAGGTAAAATTAATGGAAAATATCTGAATTCACTCTGTTTATTGCAACCATGTTATCATTGGTTTGAAAAAGTTTTAGTCAGTCTTATGTCCAGGAAATCCTGGAGATTGTTTTCAGTGAGGCTTGGTGAAATATTTGTGCTAATGTCCTCAGTTTCTAAGCAGAGACTAACCTATTTAAAAATATTTGCACATCTGTTGTTGTGTTCTTTCTGTCTCTTCTATTTATAAAATAACCTGATTGTTAAGCACTTACCAAGTACCAAATACATGCTATCTTTAGAAAGAATTATCACCATTTTATTGGTAAGAAAAAAAAGAGTTCAGAGCACTGTCATGAATTGTTCAATAAGCAGTGGTGGAGGCTGGATTCAGAGCCATGTCATTTCTCCTTCAAAGATGTTCCTGGCAATATGTCTGCCTTTAAATGTCTTTTCCCTTTTGTGTACTTGGTCAGCAGGAACTGAATGCCATCTTGAGTAATGATGTGATTAAAATACACTAGCAAGCCTCTAGCATACAGATTTTATGGAATTTTTGTCTGTTGAGAGACCTGTTTTATTTGCTTCTTGCATATCAACTTAGAAAGGCAAAAGCATATATGAGATGTTGCTGATGCAAACTCAATTGCTATTTGTATTGTACAGTGTATGATTTTATTTTTCCTTTTTAAAGTTTCTGTTGGAAAATTTCAAACATACAAACAAGACAACAGTGTAATGAATCTTTATATATCCATTACTCACCTTCAACTGTTCTCAATATTTTGCCAGAATTATTTCATGTGTTCATGCTATACCATTGTCACATCAAAGAAAAATGAAAATAAGTCCTGCTTTTATTGACAAGGATATGTTTGGCATGTATTCCACTGACAATCGTGGAACAAATTAGGAAGCTGTGGTTCTTAAAGCTGAGGAAATAAGTCTTTATTCCAACCAAAAACTACACTATTGAATAAAATTTCTTTTGATTAATTTCATGTATGAGAGGATTTGGAGAGTTGGTACGATGTATTTAAATCTCTTTAACATATAATATGCTTTGCTAATGTTTGTTTTTGGACAGTAATAGTTCAAGGATGGAACATCTTTAAAACAAGCATATAAAGTCAGTGCTGTTTTCTGATCAAATAGATTTTTAATAATTCCTCATGTTTTAATGTCTGATCTATGTTTAACTTTTTATTTTGCTCACGATTAGTCAATTTTTTTTTGTCAATAATCTCTTTCTTAGAGGAACCTTAAGAAGATACTTTACACATGTATTATTTTATTACTTATTATAAATTCTCAGTAAAGGGAGAATGATAATATACATTTGTTGTGAAGCATTTCCCTTACAACAGATTGCAGGAATGTCTGTCTCATCTCTGAAGTTCTAATATATCTCATTTGAATATTCATAAGCAAGTAAATGACTAGTAGATGATTTTGTCAAATGACTATACCAGTGATTGATAGTTACTTTTTTTTTTAATAAATTTTTTTATTAGCATATATACCTTATACAGGGGGATAGTTGCTTTCTTTGTAAAATGAACACATAATAACTATAGACTTTTAGGTTATATTAGATTTAATAACAGAACTAACTTCTTACCCTAGTTTTTCCCATGTTTATTGGTATTTTCCTTCGTCTCTTGAAACTTGGTCAGCTCAACTAGCTGAGTTACTGGCAAAATAGGAAAACTAGTTAGTGATTATCTCTGGTTGCCATTGGAAGTTAAAATTCTCTTGTTACTGAGATTACTCACTTCTGTGCTACCTATTTATACACTGAAATAAAGAGAGGTTACTAATGGATGACATTTAGATGGAAAACATTTTTTGTTCTTTTGGAGTTTACCTTGTAATTAGTAATTACGTTAAAAGGCATTAAGTTGCTTCAGTCATTTACCATGAAGTTCTAGACAAGTGTTTTGTAATGAACAGAATTACATGTACACTAAACTTCATTTTGTTTCCAAAATAAGACAATAGTTATTTTTTTCAGAACCTTTGTTTTAGACTGGTTTGAGAGTTTGGAAAAATATTAAGGGATAGATACTGTGTTGTGTCAGCCAAACATGGCACTGAGTACTTTGTATCTTTTTTTTAAATCTCCAAAACAACCTGTGATGAATGTAATGGCTTATGCAGTGAGAAGTACCCCTTTGATGAAAAGTCTGGTGGAATGAAAGCTAAGAGCCTGAGGGTTCAGAACAGGTGTGCCTACTACTATGGTACCTGAGACAAGATTGCTTAAGAATAGAAATTCACATTCCATTTGCCTAGTGAACAATGTAGAGAATTTTTGTGGAGAAAACCACACACACATTGAAAATACAAAAAAAAAATGCTAGAAAAACATAACTTTGTGATCTTGGTTATTTCTGGAGAAACATCAAAGATATATTGTTTAGTTTTTAATTCTAGTTTCCAAAATAACTGTCACTTCTGTGTTTGCATATAGTAACTCTGAAGCATATTTGGTTTCTATTTAGGTTATTTTCAGGGAGAGAATATAGAAATTTTAATCAAACTTAGTGATTGAAATAGCAATAGGACAAAATTGAAAAGAACCACAAAAATCATGTCTTTATACGTATATTCTTGATAACACAGTACTTGTCACATAGTAGGTGTCTATTAAATTTTTAAAAATTTATGACCTGAGCATCTGTGAAGCCATATAAAGTTATTGTAACATTAGGGTGATTTTATTATATATAAATTTTGAATGAATATTTAGAATAATTTCATAATTGTTAAAGTAGACTTTTTCCAATATCATTTTGTTTTGTAGGACCTATATAAATCAGCCTTCTTTTATTTCGAAGGAACATTTTACAATGATAAAAGATACCCAGAATGCAGAGATTTGAGCAGGTACAATTTTTTAAACTCTTCTCAAAGTTTTTCCTATTTCTAGTTTTCAAATTAGTGATAGCTCCATAAATCCTATTATTGAACTATTAAGCATCTATGCCAGAGAATGATTTATAAAATTTGTATTGAATTCTGCATGCATCTAAAGAAATTAGGTTCCACTAAGTTACTTTACTAATCTCTGGTTTTTATATATAGGTAATAGTAATGAATTACTCAAGTTTTAATCTCATTACATTAATGTGACCTCTTTTGGGGAAAAATATCTTGTCTAAAATAAGTTGCATTGTTACACATTTTGTATTCATGATGAAGTGGTACACATCACACAGCCTCCTGAATACTGGTCATTTATGAGAGCAAGAGTTGAAAAGAGCAGACAGAATTATTGTGAAGATAATTTTGACCTCACAGACCACACTTTGAGAACTGCTACTCTAACAGATGGAGAAAAATTCAGTATTCCTAATTCCAGAATGTGTCAACCACTGTGGTCTTCTTGTCAAGATGGCAACTCCAGTTTACTGGGTGAGCCAGAAAATGTAAAATACTGTTTGTACTGCAGGCACAAACTTTTGTCATTTTTAAGTTTTTGTGTAGCAATGATGTATCCTTGCCTTTCTCCCCACCCCCAGAACTATCATTGAATGGTCAGAGTCCCATGATAGAGGCTATGGAAAGTTTCAGACTGCTAGAATGGAAGATTTCACCTTCAATGACCTGAATATTAAACTGGGCTTTCCCTACTTATACTGTCACCAGGGAGACTGTGAACATGTTATTGTCATTACAGACATAAGGTGGGTACCAGCACCAACACTTTGTTATTATATTTTCTTACCCCTCTCACCCACCCCATTATCCCATTTTCCATCTCTTTAATAGTATAAAACTACAGGTAGTTTTAAAAAAAAATAGGAAGAGGAACAAAAGGAACCATCACTGCCTCTTGGTATGGGAGCAGCAAAAAAATTTTTTTCCATGCAGTGACCAATTCTGCATCATTTGTATGGTCTACTGTTAAATTTTTTTGAAAATTTTTAAGAAATAATTTACTTTTTATTACTGGGTTAAAGGTCTGTAAATACTTTTTTAAAAATATTATTTGTATATTAAATACTTGCCATTTATGTAGCAGTCATCCATTTTGTGTATGATGTAGTTTTTTTGCTTTACAGATTGCAACGATACTCTTAGGACATTCCTGGGGATGGTGTTGTTGCTGCTTTTGCTGCTTCGGGGTTTTTTTGGAGAAGGGTGTGTGTATGTAGTGCAGGGAATAGAGCCTGGGGCCTCACACATGCTAGGCAAGTGTCCTACCACTAAGGTGGACCCCCAGCCCTATTCCTGTTTCTTGTCCTGCCAAAACATGAAGAGTTAAAAGGTAACTGGGAGAGGGAGACAAAAAGAACAATTCTCATCTTTGACAAATGCAAAGTCTTAAATGCTTTGATAAAGATCTGAGTTTTGAAGGAGCTAAAATCATCTAATAAAAGACTTAAGGATTAGTTTAATATTTTTTCCTTTCTTATGAATTTTTAATTTAATATTTTGTACAGCTGTTACCTGTATTCCTCATGCATGAGGCTATTCATTTCCTCATGTAGGACATCTCAGTAAGGTTCAATATGTAGGAATAACCCTTGCTCTAGGTTTGAGTCCTTCTGAGAGACTTTTTTTTTTTCTTCTGGTGGAACTGGGGTTTCAACTTAGGGCTTTGCACTCACGGAGAAGGCACACTGCTTCTTGAGTCACACTTCCCTGAGATACCATTTTAAATTTTCAGTACAGCAAAGATATATCCATGTTTTTATTATACCAGTAATAGGAACTCATGCTTTTAAAAGAAAGTCTCTGCTTCCATTCCTTTTTTGTCTTTGTGACTGATCTCCAAAATTTTATATCTCATGCACTCAGTCTCAGGAAGGTACCACAGGAAGTATTTTACTTAATGAGTAAACCATGATAAAGATGTGGGATGCAGTACAGAAAAGATTGTGGCTTAGGTGGAAGTAGTACTAATCCATCAAAATTTAAGCATGAATATTTAATCAAAATAGCTCTATAAAGGAAAGTTGATAAGCTAAATTTAAAAAAATAAATGGTTAACAGGTGCCTCTGGGGAAGAATGGTGGGGCAAGAGCTAGAGTTTGTAAACCTCATGTTTATATGACCTTTAAAGCTATTTACAATACATTTACATCTTTGGTAATGTTATTAAATTTTAGATAAGCCATTCTCTTCCATTCAAATGAGAATGTGTGTGCCTTGTAATAAACATAAGATAAAAAGTGGCTGTGGTTGTAGCTCAGTAATGGATTGCTTCTTTACTGTGCATGAAGCCCTGGGTTCAATCCCTAGCATTACAAGGAAAAACAAAAAAATGGAAAGGTGATCCACTATTCTGTGGTCTTAAGTTTCCTTCTATTTCTCATAATGTAAGCATATTGCTATAAATGGTATTTATAAGGATAAAACATGGCCCTTAACTCAAGGGTTAACTTCCTGATGTAATAGCCAACAAGAGAAGTAACTATCCATCTTTATGCTAAAGAAAAAGCAATTTACACTTACCAAGAGTTTGCAGTGTGAGACTGTTCATTTTATAGGTGGATTTAAACTTTCAATTTGCACACTACCATCAAAAATCTGTTTTGTGGTAGTGAAGTTTTGTATATTGCTCCCCTTTCCTCTCTCCAACTCTCCTCTTCCCCTGCCTTTCCCCCTCACTAAGTGAGCCCAAGCTGGTCTTGAACCTCCCTTCTGCTTTGCCTTCCTAGTGCTCTTGCTATCCTTTTACAAAAAAGTAAAAATCAAAAATTTTAAATTGTTTGATATTTATCCAAAGCCACCCAGCTGGTTAACTGCAGAGTAGAGACTGAACTCCACTTAGAGTCTCTTAAAAGCTAAGTTTCATAATTCTGACACCTAAAACTAAGATCCCACCAGTTCGTATTATACCAGGAGCCAGATTTAGATTTTTAAAAACGGGAACAGTAAAAAAACAAAAGCCATGTAGCAACCAGTTAATCTATGTAAAACATCAAAGTAGCCTTGCTCAAACTATATTCCATAAATAAAGGTGTTAAATGTTAAGCAAAGCAAGGATTCTCTGATGGAATACATTTAAGAAATGTTGTATACTCCCTTTTAGAGGTCACAGTGCATTTTAGCATAAAGGGAATCTAGAACTCTCACATGAAAGAAAGCATTACATAATTGAAAATGCTTTTCAGAAAAAGAGTACAACACCCTAAATCTTTGAAAACTGTACTTACTATGTTCCTAATGTTGAAGTGTAGACATACTTAATGCTTTGTGTAATAAAGGTTTGTACTATATCTTAATCTGTTTTCTCATAAACAAAAGGCTTGTGCATCACGATGACTGCTTGGATAGAAAACTTTATCCTCTTCTTACCAAGAAGCACTGGCTATGGACCAGAAAATGTTTTGTTTGTAAAATGTACACGGCTCGGTGAGTGATAACCTATTATTTTTTTTCCCTCTCAGAGGCATTGTTTTCTCAGTAATTAAGTACTTCAGATATTTGTGTTCTATTTTGGATCAAAGAATTTAGTTGTGAACTAGTTTTACATAGTAGGCTAAGTGATATAAAGTCAGCTTAGTGGCCTAAAATTAGCATTTTGTTGTTTTGTGCCAAGTGTTGGACCTAGGGCCTCTTATAGGCTAATCAGCATGTTCTCTATCACTGAGCCATACCTCCTTAGCATTTTTAAACAAGGGGAAAATAAAATATATGTCCAGGGGCAGATTAGACTTCAGCATTGAAACAATACTTAGGGAGCTTTCTTACAGTTTACAAAATCAGCTTCATCCTATAGCATGTCCTCATTGAAAAAATATAACCAGGTTTGATGGTGCACACCTATAAGGAGGCAGGAAGATTGTGAGTTTGAGGCCAGCCTAGGTATTGTAGCAAGATGTCTCATAATTTAAGGTTGGGATGTAGCTCAGTATATGTGCAGGGCCCTGGATTCAGTTGTCAGTACTGCAAAAAACAAAGGTTTTGCTTTTATGTGTTCCTACTGTTAATCAGTATCCAAAAAAAGATGGAAACTACTCAGAGGAATAGGGAAGAACATAGTATCTTCTTTTAGCTTTGGGTTCCCTACCACAATATAGCTTTCTAAAAGATGATTTTAACAAATCGTTAATCAGACCAAGATGAAAATCGAGGATTGTTAAAAGCAAACATTCTGTGACATTCAAAATGCAATTAAACTGAGATCATTTATCTTACTAGGATTAGTAACATCTTGGGACCAAAATAATCTTAGTTGAATAATGGTGCCCATATTCCCATTTCTATATACGCTATATTTTATCAACTGAGTTTAAACACTTCATTTTTCCAAATTAACCACTACTTAATTTACCAGTTAAAGATGAGCTGGTGGTAGCAGCTCACACCTGTAATTCTAGCTACTTGGGAAGCTTGAGATTGCAAGGATCTCGGGCAAATAGCTCGCCAGACCCCATCTCCAAAGTAACCAGAGCAGAATGGATTCAAGCAGTAGAGCTTCTGTTTTGCAAGTGCAAAGCCCTGAGTTCAAACTCCAGTCCCACCAAAAAAATAAAGTTAGTGTTAACATTGGCAGCATTGGAACAATACAGAGGGGTTAGCATGGCCCCTGAACAAGGGTGACATGGAAATTTGTTAAGTGCTTCATATTTCTTTTGGTAGCACAATAGGGTAACTAGCATCTACAGTAATTTGATACATTTCAAAATACCTAGAAGAGATTGAAGGTTTTCACCAAATAGAAATAATGTTTGAGGAGATAGAACTGGGAGACTGAGACAGGACTGTGAGTACAAGACCAACCTGGATCATATAGTAAGATCCTGTCCCCCAAGATTAATAAAATTTTTAAAACTTTAAGGAAAAGTACATAACGTCTGTAGCATCTAGTTTTATTATGGTTTCTCAAGGTGGCTTATTAGGAAAAAGTACAGTAAATTACTTGGAGGACAGGTGTGTCATGGGACATGTATGATCTACATCTTTATCCTCAAGAGGAAATCTTAGGATTCTGCAATGTCTGTTACTGGTAAGGCAACAGTACAAATGTTAGGTTTACATAATGTTGATGCATGAAAAAGGTAATGATGGACACCTTTTCTTTTTTTTTTTTTTTTTAACACTACAGATGGGTAACGAACAATGACAGTTTTGCACCAGAGGACCCATGTTTCTTTTGCGACATTTGCTTCCGAATGCTCCATTATGATTCAGAAGGCAACAAACTGGGGGAATTCCTTGCTTATCCTTATGTTGATCCTGGAACCTTTAACTAAGAATGCTTCCCCATACCCCTGGCCAAAACAAAGTCCAATGTTTAGAAATGTTAAATTATTTCATTTATAGTATTTATTTCAAAGTTTTTTTTTATTTTATGTGTTTTACTCATTGTGAGTTGCTCATCTTATTGAGTTGTAGAAGTGCTTTATATATTCTTAATATATGTTTTGTCAGATACACAGCTTCTGATTCTTTTCTCCCAATCCATGGCTTGCCTATTCATTCTGTATCCTGAGAACTTTTTGCTAATGATAGAATGCAATTAATGATAAATCAGGTGGCAGAGTGTTTTGAAAATTCTTTGAAGAATGTGAGCTACACCTTCTACCATGAAGCTTCCAAGGTAAAGATCCTTCAAATATCTGTAATGAAAGTTACAGGGAGAAGTTAAAAATGAGCAAATTATTTTTAAAATAATACAAAATAAGAATGGTTATAATGTAATTTTATAGTGGGCTCTTGTGATAGGTTTTAGATAGAAGCCACACATATTAGGTGTTCTTAATGAGACTATGATGTTCATGAATAATGAATGTAAAAAGATCTTAAGTATATACTAATACTTTCACAGTTGTATTTAAAATGAGGTCTCATTTCTTGAAAATTTATGAGCCACAAATGCCAAGTTGTTTTAAAAACAACAATGTTCTGATGAAACAGTAACGTATTTCCTGCTACCATGGAGACATGGGAAAAATCATGGTCATATACATTGCTAGCTGTGGCTCACTTATTCTTGGGCAATAATACGGTTGCAAGTGTAATAATAAGCAAAAACAAGTAAATACTATTTTCTGGCCAAGTTTTTCATTCTTCTCATTCCTTTACTTATTACAATGATCCTATTCTTTTTTAATTCTTTGCCAAAAAGAACAGGGAACTTAATATATTCCCTGGTCAAAATATTTTGTGAAACCTTGTAAAATTTAATGCTTTTTAGTGAGACTTTTAGGAATGCTGTAAAATAAGATTTTGAATATTTAAGTTTCACTTTTTCTCTTCTAGGATGTATATTTAAATTCAGCTGAATTCTACATTTCTCTGGATGGCTAAGAACAGATATTTACTATATAAATCAAAAACAAAAAAAATAATGAAGCCTATCTGTTTAAAAGATTGACAGTGAAGTATTTTCATGGACTGAAATGTCACAAATCCAATTAAGTTGATTGATACGGAGATGACAAGTACCTGTTTCTGGTATGTCTAGAGATGCTCACAGTCACTGATTTAGTCAGTACAGAGGATCAGCACAGACCATTAAGAAGCCCCTCCATGGCTGGCTTACGTTGTGCCTAAATTTTTACTTTCCTGTATCCAATGGTGCTAACATTGAGCAGACTGAAAATTCTGCTGGAAAATCATAGATTTAAGATGACCAATCAGTGATTTACCCAGTTCCTAGAAGTCCACAGGTAAAAGTTATTTTTGATTCCTTTACTTGTAATACTGCATTTCTTACAGCTCTTGCCTTAATATGGGTCTGTTTGATTCATTTTCACTTCATACTCCCACAATAGCAAATTTCACAAAGTTAATTTACCCTTAATGCATTATCCCACAAATGATGCCAGTCAATCCATTTTAGTGGACATGCAGATATTAGATAAAACATTTCTGTATTAGAACTCTTATTTTATCATTTATTGAGAATGTTATTCTTCTAGCTGAGTTAACATTTTTATCAAAGACTCAGATACCTTCCTATTGTTTCCTGGCGAAACTGAGAGGAAGGGCTGGCCAGGTTACCACCACAGTTGGCATTACTCATCATTTGTTATAGGTATCCCACCAAGTTCATGTCAAAAGAGTAACTTGTACATTTTGAAACTATAAAATCCCTGATCTGATACAGCTTTTCTTTATGCTGCTTTCAATCTACCGAACATGTCATGACTGTAAAATTACATGTATTTTATCTAAGAAACAAAAGCAAATATGAAAATGTTGTCATGCACTTACAGTGAATATTCTCTAATTAGAAATTAATTTGGTTTGATTTAATTAACAGTGGATGCACATGCACTATACAGAAAAGCAATACTGTTTCCTTAAAAACCTTCTCAGGCTTCAGAATCCTTTAAAGATAACTAGACATTGCAGTTTACTGAGGGAAAAGGTTAGTCATCTTTAAGCATCTTTGTTGGAGAATTACACAGCACAAACACAAGCACATTTCTGCCTAGTATAGTAACTTCTTCATTTCTTAAAAGTTTAAAGATACACGTTTGCTATTTCAAGTCCATCATTCTCTGGCCATTGGGACAAAACTTATTAATGAAGCCCTCACAGAGCTATAAAAACCTTTGTTCTGATACAAGATTAGATGGCCAACCTTGTCTTGACCTGACATCTTTAATCAGGTAAGTGGATGTGAGTAGGAACACTTTTAGTGTACTACACCTCACTGTATCAGCAGAAACTGGTAAAACATAATTTGAAAGTACTAGAGGCAAGAAGCAATTATGAGGCTTAAAGTACTGTGATCAAATTGTTACTCCATACAAACTCCCAATCATGCTCTCCATCTAAACTGTCTCAAAGCAGCTGAGAAAACCTTCAACAGTCATTACTCTTCAAAATGTTTATCCAGTGATCAAAAGCACAAAATGATATTGTTCATGCTTGCATTTTCGGGGAGAAGGGTGTTACCTCACCAAAATGATCTCTCAGTGACTTTTTAACCAAATATAACAATTTAAGTAGAACCAATGCTCCTGAAGGTTCTTGATAATCATTCATAAAGCCTTAAGAGTTCTGAGAATGATAGTTATCTATGAAACACCCTATGATGAACAAAATTTTAATATTCAAAAGAAGGCAACTGTGCCTAGGAGAACATACATCACTTGTTAGACCACGCAGATAGTATCAAAATGCTGCTAATACCCCACAAGCTGAATGTTCTTGTTTCTTGTACAGATTAAGTCATGGAAGGTGAATAAAGAAATTAAAAAACCCATTTCCTTTATTTTTATTATCTAGCGCTTACTGTTTGGTAAATGTAGTATTCCCAATCATAATCTTAATGACCAGTTAAGAAATTGTTTCCTTAGCAGCATATCCAATATTCCTTCACTTACACTTTCAAAATAGCAATGAAGTAATTTACTCTATTGTTTGATAAAAAATTTTCTTTAATCAAAACAATTTTATACATCGACACTTATGGCTTAACGAGAATAAATTCTGTCCAAGTTAAAATTGTACTTAAGGACAAAACAGATACTGACTGGTATATATAATAGAATAGCAGAGTTCCCTCAAAACAGTAGTCCCATTGTAAGCTCTCAAAAGCAAAAATCCAATTAGTTGAAATAATTCGAGGGTTTATGTATAGATGAAAACAATTATCCTAGAGGTCAATGTATGCATATCAAAAACACTGGTGTTAAGTTACTTTCCCATATAAAGAACATTGTATCAAACTGAGCTAATATTCAAAATAACTTGGAGATGCTATCCCTTAGTTAAAAGGCCCTTAAATACTGTGTTAGCATTGGTTCACTGATCAGGAGCAACTGTTTCTAACATTTTAATCCTGTTACATGAACGGTAAGAGAAATTAAATACTAAGTTCCTTCCATGTTTTCAAATAGGTTAGTTTCCTTACATAGCATTTATTTGTATCTACTACATAAGCATGATGGGTTTTTTCCCCCAATTTAAAAAATACTACCTTGTGATTTTTTTAATGAGTGTGACTTAAAAAACTTTTTTTAAAGACATTTAAATTTGTTTAGTTCTCAGGTTTTGTTACTAGTGCCTGCAAAAGATCTTAGATGGCTGACCCCTATCTAAAGCCAGATTCATTTCCTATACCCAGTCTTTCTCTGCAAGGGAAGTTATGTGACTTGACTAAATTTCCAGCCACATAACCAAATTACCTTCAAAAAAGTTAACGTGAGATTGTTTGTACCTCACAGAATTATTACTTTAACATTGGTTGGACAACTAGTCATACAAAAAGGCATACAAACTACACATTGTTACAAAGAATCAGGGAAATGGAGTACAATGTAGACTGAGATTAAAATTAACTTTTGATAAAAGGAGGGAGTGAGTACTTGTTTAGAAGTAACATTTTATCCAACCATAAAAATGCTCAACTTCTACAAAACCCACAGTGAAAAGACAGTCTGTTAAATCCAAGATTTGTAAAAACTGCACAAAAGCCACAGTATTTGGGAAAAGTAGTTTTAAAAATGTAACTTTTTTCCACTACCAATTACACATTTAACATACACACACTAATTGAAAATACGCTACAACCATGTCTGGAAAAGCAGTTTAACATTTTTCTAAGTGGAATTTCTCCCACGTTTACTGTATAATGTAGCTGCTAATACTGCACAAGTACAATTAGCAATAATGTTTAATTACTTTTGAACAAAGAAAGGGATTTTCTCCCTCAAAACAAGTTTCAAACATCAAAACCTATGCTTATAAAAATTTAAAATTTTCAGCAGTCTAAGTATTTTAAGTGAAAACCATTACAAACTTCTCAAATGTTCTGTATATTCCAGGTCTGTCAATCTAGTTATCTAGTGCAGAGTCCTTCAGAGATATTTCAGTCTCTCTCTCTTCTCCAGATGGCCTAAAGAGAAGGGAGAAAGAAGTCTGACAACTGGAATTTTTTAAAATGGTCATTAAATCTGCATTCTGTTTTTTAAAATCACAAAACACCTTTCATTTCTAATTAACAACATGTATCTTCTTTTCAAAGTAGTATGAAGATCAAGCACAATAATCTAGATATTTTGTAGCTTTAAAAACAACATGAGCATTTATATCTGTGATAACATATTACAAACTTTACTAAACCTTAATTTAGAATTAGAAAGTCCTTCAAATGAACAAACTAAGAATTGGGCAACTACAATTCCACAGCTAGTTACTTTAGGGTAAGGTTACAATATCAAATAGTGGGCAATTTAATTCTACATCTAGTTCATATATTCTCTCAGAATTCAAGAAAGTGTGAAAGTCATTAATACTACATCAGAAAAGAAGTGCAAAGAAGTTATTTCCTGTAACTGAATTCCAACCCAGCTCCATTCCTTAAATACACTGACAAGTTAATTGTATGTAAATTTATTCCTTTGTCTTTTCGTTGTTTTTTGATGCTAGAGATTAAACTCAGGCACATGTGATATCACTGAACACTCCAAGCCCTCTCTCTTCTGCCTTTTTGAGTATAACTTGCTTACTAAGTTCAGCAATTAAGCGATCAAAATATAACCCCTGCTGCAGGTGTAACGAAGGGATAGAGCACTAGATTACCATGATTGAGACCTTGGGTTCAAGTCTCAATACTGGAAAAAAAATTAAAAATAATTACAATCTTGCAAAATAACCTTGGAACAGTACTGTTATTAGGAACTCAAATAAGAGGGCCAGGTGCAGTGGAGCACAGCTATAATCCCAGCTATGTAGGAGGCAAAGATTGGGAGGATTGTGGTTCCAGTCCAGTAGGGCAAAATGTTAGTGACTAAGCTGGGCATGGTGTAGGAAGATCATGCTGTGAAGCCAGCCCAGGCCAAAAAAAGAAAAAAAAACCAAACCCTCCAGACCCTATCTGAAAAACAAAGTAAACAGGGCTTAGAGTATGGCTCTTGTGGTAGAGTGCTTGCCTAGCCTTAATAGCACTGCAGGGGGGTGAAGCCCTAATAGCACTGCAGGGGGGTGAGGGGGTTGGGAGGGTGTGACTGGCCTGAATGAGAAAGTCACATGAGCCAAGAGGACTGGCAAGAGGACTGCTTCAGCTTAGGAGTTAGAAGCCAGCCTAGACAGCACAGCAAGATCCCTTTATTAAAAAAAAAAAAAAAAAAAAAAGGCAGCCTGCTGCTTGTGGCTCAGGTATATAATCCTAGTTTTCAATAAGTAGATCAGAATTACAGTTTGACCCTATCTCAAAAATACTCTGACACAAAAGAGGGCTGGTAGAGTGGCTCAAATGGTAGAGCACCTCCATAACAAGGGTGAGGCCATGAGTTCAAATCCCAATACTGTCAAAAAAAAAAATTAAAACATGTTCTCACTTTTTCTTACTGCTGGCCTCGTGGTTGTCCTTGCTTTCTTCATTGCTGTCTCCATTATGTTGCGGCTGATTACTGTCTTGAGCATCAGACCCTCCATTTACAGTCTTTGAACCTTTAGAAGGATTCCAATGGAAAAACCTTGTTAGAGCTTACAAAATAAGACGTCCCATAAAAATTCAAAATCAAAACTAGAAATGGTAGTCAAGTTTGTAATGGGCATTAATTTTAGGATTAAGTTTTGATACCATTAAAAAGCTATACTGTCAACACCAACATCCTCTGAGTAGCTAAGGCACAATGTGAAGCAGGACTACTGCATTCTTTATGAGTAAAGGAATTGGGTTACTAAACTCATCTAGCTACTATAATCAAATTTTGTATTTATCATTATTGATATTTTAGAACAAAAAGTGTTAATAGTATTTCCTAAATAACATGACTCTGTATCTAATAAGTAAACCATGGGGATTTTAAGTATACCTATTGTTTCATAAGAATTTAAAGAAAAAACTCAAAAATTGCTTTTGTGATAACTAGTTTTTACCTGAAGCAGCTACCAGTTCATTAACATTGAATCAGGGCTGCTGATAATGGTTTACCATTCTATTTTTAAAGTTCTTTGTAGATAATAACTGTGTACAGAGTTAAGTATCTCCTCTCCAAACTGCTTAGAACCAGAAGTGTTTAGGAGTGATTTCCAAACACACTGTACATGAAACACAAGTTTTATACTGTAAACCATCAGAAAAGCAAAGACATGTCAGCCATATCAACAACCCATGTGGATAACCAGTAGCTGTTTGGCATCACCATTATTCCTGACTACATTTATATGCTACTGATAAGCAATCATTTTCTTGTACTTACTCACACATAAGCACTTAACATTAAAAAAAATTTCATACCATTAGCACAGTGAAAAACTAATGTGTTCAGGGTGACTAAGCAGCACAGGTGCATCACCAGAATACCTGTATCACTTAGAAACAACAGCAATACAGCAGCAGCTCGCTCTCTACCTCTTGCTGCATTTTGATTATAAGGTTCTGTACACTGTATTTTTTTTTGGGCTGAGAAGACACATAAGCAATTGGAGTGGGTGTGGGCTGTTCTCTAGTGATAAGAAAGCATTCTGGTGGATACCTCTTTAAAAATTTTCTCCAGAATCTGCCTCATTAGCAACAGTTTTTGTGTTAGGAATGTCTTAAATTTTATTAACTGACATAATTTATGAATGTGTCCATTACACATCTTTGCCATGCCATCTACAGCCAATTCCTCTGCAGCGTTAATGTCATCTCCATTGTCATGTATCACCTGAATTCAGAACCATTTTGGCTATTCAAAAGTCAGTGAATGAATACATAATGGAGCCTTATTATTGATGTTAAAAGTGTCTCCAACATCCACTTCATCCGGCTTACTGGCAAACTCTGAAAGTGTATTTTCTGTGTATGTATTAAAACTACTTTTAAAAGCAATCCTGGCAAACAGTTAAAAATCCTGGCCTTAAATTTATTAACACATACCTGTTTGTTCTTTTTCTAGCTTTTTGTTTGGCCCTTTCTTTCCTTGATCTTTGGTTTTATTTGCTTCCTCATGCTGTCTTTGTTCAGCAATAGATTTATTCAGCACTTGAGTAATGACGGAATCTCCTTCACCAACCAAAAACATGTTCTTAAACTTGTTATACAACATTGTAGACTTTTCCATGATAACTTGACTAACTTTGAATCGCCGTATCTGAGAAAACAATAAATATTCATAATTGTTTTTCCTAGTTGATACATTTTTACTTTATTTTTAATGAAGAAATGAGAAAAACTTAATACTACATGACTTGAAATCACTTACTTTTTTCAGTGTTGTAATCATCTCTGTGTGTTTCTGAGCTTGTTGCATTGTGACCTGAAGTGAAGCAAGTTCATCCAAGGCCTCAATGCATCTGTTCACATCCTTCATGACAAAATTAATGTCATTAACTGTTAATTATTACAGTATATATAATTTCTGAAGATTTTTAAAAACTCAGAGCCTACAAAATGACCACTGTCCCTTTTATCTTAAACTTATATAACTACAAAATCATGTGTGAAAATAAAATAGGAAATTATCAAAGCTCTGTATTTTTTAATGAGGTTGAACACTTACAAGATTATCAATTTTGAGTGAATTTTTTATTTCAGCATGTATCCTTTGAAGTCGGGAATCCATTGATGTTTCTATAAATTAAAAACAGTAAACAGTTTTTCCCAAACTAGTATTTCTGGTGACAGTCTAAGCAAAGTAAGAAATGGAAAGAAGTAACAGCTATGGACTGAAGGAGTGGCTCAAGTGGTACAGTGCCTGCTTTGCAAGCCTGAAGCCTTGAGTTCAAACCCCAGTCACACCAAAAAAATAAATAAATAGAAGTAATGGCTATAAAATTTTTCTTCGTAATCTTTACTAAGAAACACATATAATTTTTAATACATGGTTTAAGAAAGCAACATGAAGCATAAAAGCACAATATCGCTATCTAGCTGCTATTTGTTTCTAATATAGTCTGAAGCCAAGAAGGAACACTCCACTACATACCAGTCCTCAAATATTTGCTTTACCCTATATTTAACCTCAAGGGATTTGTCAAAAATGGGAAAGCTTTCAACTTTTGGCAAAGTTACACAAATCTGACATCAAATGGTCATTAAAACGTAAAGACAAGTTAGCAAGTTCACCTGATCATGCTTGAAAGAAATGCAATTTACTCAGAATCCACTAGGGATTTGAAAAAGTATATTTGTAGGGTTTAAGAACATAAAAGGAGACCCATTTCAGAACAGTCATAAAAACTGTCTACATAACTTTCTACATATATTTTTTACAGATCTTAGAAAGTAAAGGAACTAACCTCTCTTCTTCTCCACTTTCTTAACTTCTGGCTTCTTTCCTTCATCTTTATTCTGCCTATCAAATGTTAACACAAATATTTCAAAACATTGGAACTTCGTTTCTTTGATTACCAAATATCCATAATCCCTTACATAAAAATTTAAAATTTTTC